>NC_083348.1:82296520-83742603 GCF_019175385.1 Lycium barbarum | reverse complement strand
CCTTGAAGGAACAATAATCATACGGTGAGACCAACATCAATAACATCTTAAGAACATCAAGAATGTACGCTTCTAGCATTTCTATGAGAGGAATCATTATGGACATCATTTGTAAAAGTTCGTAACAATAGGATCACGCCTTAAGAAAGAAAGGGATAACCTTAACATACCTTTTCGGTGGCCTTAACTTTAACTACTTAACGCTTGTCCTTCCAAGCTCATAAATCTACATTCAAGAGAATTCATACTATTATTAGGCTTATCGTCATATGCTTGTCTTAAGTCTTCAAATTAAATCCTCTTAGGATCTGCCGGAATTCGGGTAGTATCTCCCCTGTTTATATCCCTAGCCCGAAATCACAATACCAACAAAACAACAACAATAACAACACCAATATCAACAACATCATCATCAACATCAATATGCTCAATAAAACATCCCACACGATGTTTTCCCAATTTCTCGACCAATCACTAGACTTTACGAAGCTTTAACAACTAAATTTCCATGATACAATTCATAATATCCATAGTAAAGAATATCCTTACCTCAATCAAGTTTGGTAGAGCTTGAAATCTTATTTATCTTCGGCGGCTTCCTTTGATTCGTTGTTTAGAATAAGAACTATAAGACCTTATACGCTTCCTGAGCCTAAATCCCTGGTTTTCACTTAATTTGGGCTAAAATTTTATGGAGGAAGTTGGGAGAATGTTCTAGGGGGTTAGAGAAGGTTTGGGGATGGGGAGGTGGTTGAATGAAAATAAGGGGTAAATCCCCTTTTTATATTTTTCTAGGGTCGGTTTGCACCGACCTAGAACTTTCCGCGCATGTGTCTCGCACTGTAGCTGCGCGTGTCGCGCACTGTAGCTGCGCGTTTCTGCTCCGTCTGCTTGACTTGTAATGTCCATAATTCTCTATTCCGACGTCGTATCGACGAGCGGTTTGTTGCATTGGAAACTAGACTTCATTAACTTCAATTTAGGCTTTTTGATTTACTTCAAAACTCCTAGTATATTAGGAGATATTCCTTCCTCAAGTTGGACCAAAATTGTCCCCATTTTTTCTCCAAAGTTCCAACAAACTTAATTTCCTTAATTCAATTGTTCTCCAATCCTTCCATAGCTTACTATATGAACTTAAACCCTCATAATCATAAGGTAGGCGCATATAATCTCATATATCCTAGAAGGTAACTCCAGTGTCCACAATTAAAACAACCAACACCTAACGAATCTTAACGTACAAAACTACAAGGTGTAATAGGTTTTGGATTAAAATCAAAATCGAATCAATTTAGTTGGTTTTTAAATTTCTAAAACCAAACCGAATAAAATAAAAATCACCGGTTTGATTCTTGTAGATTTGGTTCGATTTTTGATTTATAACTGGCTAAATGATAATTGATAATAGTAAAACAACACAACTGACATGAGACAACTACTTCAAATGAGCAAACCCACAGTGGTGTCCACAGAAATCACCATTTTTATTTAAGGTGACCCTACTTAAGGAGTACTGTTCCGACTACCATATTCGATAATATCATTCCGAAGAACTATTCTGATCGTTCATTTTTTAGCGATTACTCATCGAACAGTTGTAACACTCCGTAAATTGGGGTTAGGTGTGAATATGTAAAAATCTAGTGTTAAGATAATATTATATCTATATGAATCCATTCTTGATGAATTCGGGTGGAAGATGGTTGTTTTGAAGTCAAACCAACAATTGAAGTTCTTAAGGGCTCTTAAATTCGCATTAGTTTTGGTAGGTCTATTTTCATGAAAATTTGTTGCGAATTTGAAAAAACTTCCTTGATGAAAGTTGTAGATCTTTGAAATAGATTTCCAATGGTAGGTCGCCCAACCCGAGAAAAGTTGTGTACAAAATGATATGTCCGTTTTACTGAAGGGCGCAAAAGCTGGAGATTTCGCCCAAAGTACGCCCGGAAAGTACGGGACGTCCTTTTAGGACGTACTTCTTCCATTTCTAGCAGAAAATGGGGTTTAAAATGGGTATGGTCTTATTTTGTTCCCATTTTTTTTCATTCTTCCAAACCCTAAGGACGAAAATCATCCCTCCAAGTCTTCAAATCAAAGGTAAGAACACCATTAACATTACTAATCTATTCTAACATCAAACCCATGATTCTTAACATGATTCTTGTGACCAAAACTTAGGGTTTAACAACATAATTCTTCCCAAAGTGATTAAAGCTAGGGTTTGGGTGTTCTTCATTACAAAAGTGAATTGTTAAACTTTGTTTAACGTATTAAGGTATGTCACTTTTAAAAATCACTTTGACCATAAAGGTGATTTGTATGTCTTTTTTTAAAAATCATTTTTTGACTATAAAGGTGATTTGTATGTCTCTCTTATGAAAACTTATTTTGAATGAAAATAACTTTTTGAACCTATTGTTGGAAGTATAAATTTTTATTCAAGATTCTTTAACGAATGAAAGGAAAAGTAATTTTTTCATGTTTCTTGAACTCTAATTCATGTCTAAATAGTGGTTAATGTGTGTGAGGGGACAAACCCACATTAAACCTAATTTGTAACAAACCCTAGTATTTTGCTGTAGAATTTCCTCCGAACAGCCATATTAAATTCACTTTTCCCGCGAATATAACCATGGGATCGAGCCCAAATTTTAACTGAGTTGTCCCAACATATAGGTCTTAAATGTGAACGGTGAAGATCGGATTTCGGGGTCTGTAACCGTGCGTTTCAAGCTATGAACAGGAGCTGTGAATTTGGTGAATATCTATAGTTTATTGGTCATACAAACCTCAAATAGATGTAGAATGATTCTTTGAAGTATGGAGCTTATGTTTGAGATATTTTAACGGGATCTAAGGATGTCTCTTTAAAAATAAAATCCTTTTGAATACAAAGTTAAAATTATATGTCTCTTTTGCAAACTCTCTTGAAAGATTGATTCTTCATAAAAGTATGTTTTGAATGATATGATGAATTGGTTTTACACTCTTGAAATTAATTACATGTTTTGATTAATGATTAATGTGCGTGAGGGGACAAGCCCACATTAAACCTTGATTGTATTATCCTCTACATACGTATATGAAATCATAATCGTTTTCTTCTATAAGAGATGATCAGTGATGATGGTTAATTGTTGGTATTGATGATTTTTACAAAGGAACTATGACAAAGGAATCTTGTTTAAAGAAGTGGAAACGTTTTCAAGATTATCTATGAAGTTATGGATTTTCGTAATGGCATCATGAACTTTAATGATATTTGATGGTGTGACTACTTTGAGACAAATTGTGAATCGGCTTCTATGCTATGAACTTTGTTGTTGTGTTTGGCCTAGCTACTCAGGAGGAAGGGTAGCCACTATGGATCCTAGTGTGGTAATTGCCTAGCCATTCGGGAGGAAGAGTGGCCACTACCGGGTTCGCTACCTGGAGTGTGGTTTATGCCTAGCTATTCGGGAAGAAGGATAGCCACCGAGAATTACATATTCCGGTGTGGTGCGCTGTGTTTAGGGAACCTCTACGGTCATCCCTTCGATGTGATTGATTCTTGGGCCTGTATTGGCATGTGTGATATTCTTATTCTCTCATGGAACTGTTGTTGACGATCATGATCAATTTGAAAGGCATAATTGAAAGTTGTAACTAGACAAAAGGCTTTATAATCGATTTTCATAATTGTTATTGAGATACACAAGCTGAATAGCTGTTTTTATATTGATTAATGGCTTTGTAAACTGTTTAACAAATGATATTACGAATCATAAAGTGGAGTGACTGTTTTTATACTATCGTTTCAGAACTGATTTCTTTATGTATTATTATATTTTATTTTTATATTACTTGTTGTCCCCGAAGCACTCACTGAGTACGAAAGTACTCAGGCATACCATTGTTGTTTTTGATGGCATGTTAGGTAACAGAGAAGAGCAGGTTCGTGATACTCTCGACGCTTAGGAGAACTTGCTGCTGTTGTTGATTTGGTGAGCCCACATCCTTGTTCGTGGGACACTTCCTGTTTCATTTATTATTCTAGATTTTCGGGCTGCGTCCCGAAGTTAGATGATTGTTGTGTCTCTTAGAAGCTCCATAGATAGTTGTAGGAATTGTGGGTAGATTGTCAAAGTCTCGTACGACTTAATGGGTGTTTGCCACGTTTATGACTATTTACTTATATTAGACTTCCGCTGATCTTATTTCATAATTGTGTTCCTGATATATGCAGTTACTTATAACTTTGTTTAATTTAATAAGGAAATTAAGATTATTAAAAAGGAACTTGATGTTACATTTATTTTGTAAACTGTTGGAGGCGAATATTGAACTTGGCGGGTTCAAGTGTTATTATTGTGTTGTTTAGGTTCTTCCGATATTGTTCATGATGTCGGATGCCGGTCACATCTAGGGTGGGTTTTGGGGCGTGACAACAGTAACTTTCTTGGCATGCATACTCTACTATAGTTTGCAAACTTAGAACTATTCGCCACCTCATGTTTGAAAGAAGAGTCACTACTAAAAAAACACGTAAAATCACTCTCAAAAACCGACCTCCACAAGAAGTAAGAACAAATCGACCTCCGGAGGTCTATTTTCTTAGCGCAAAAATCGAAAAACTGTAAACCGACCTCCGGAGATCCTTTTTTAAATTTAAAAAAGATATTTTTAAAAATCAACCTCTCGAGGTTGGTTTCGTTTTTTAATAATTTTCTTCGCGAAATTCCGACCTCCGGAGGTTAGTCTTCAGAAAAAGAATTTTTCTTAAAAAGAGAAGCCGACCACCGGAGGTCGATTTATTTTTTGGAAAAAAACGGAATTTGAAGAGTATAAATAAAAAAATCATAGTATTAAACTAATTACAATCACCAATAGTCTAGTAGTCTAGTTTTAGAAATATATCCTACCACGGTAAAAATGGAGTTCGATTCCTGGATGGTGCATTTTAAAATTGTTTAATTTTAAAAACCGATCTCCGAAGATCGTTTTTTTTACCCATCAATAACACTAACAACCGGAGGTTAATTTTTTACGTCGATTTTTGCTATTGTTTTAGTAGTGAGTATTGGAGATGGTACCATAAATAAATGTAGATGTTGGAGACCATAATACAACATAGAAAATAATAATATAAGAGCTAATGTAAAATTTGAGATAAGGATAATATAGTATTAAGAGAGTAATGTATCAGTCGGAATAATAAGATCATAATCATCAATTGTTGCTCATATACGCATAAGATGCAGTTAAGTGTATACAAATAGCTGAGTGCCAAAAAAACTATACATATTATAAATAATAAAGTTAGTTCCTCCATTTTTCCACTAAGATTTGCACTTTTGTCCCTATTTGTGTTGGTCTCTAATTTTGCTTCTCAAGGCAAATAGCTTTTTCGCGTGGTATAAGTTTTATTTTCTTATCATAATATCTCACAAGTCATGCTTCACGCCCTTAAAAACTTATACTCACTAGACATATGTTCGATTTTGTCCGGAAAAAATTAATAACCAGCCCATTTGAAGGGCAAACGATGCAATTTCTTCGTATTTCAACTATGTTGGGCTTATCTTTTAAGAAATGTGCTTTCACATTGCAGAAATAAGTAGAATAAAGCCAAAATAATGATTAAAAGGTATAAAATATTATAATAATTTATGAAAAACTAATATCATATATATAAATAGTTATAAAATTTGTATATATAATTTATCGACTTGCTTAAGTTATTTTTCCAAGTTTTTAATAGAACATAAACGAAACCAAATATTATCGATTTTTAAAGTTCAAAACCAAACAAAAGTAAATATCGGATTTTTTAACCGGTTTGGTTCGATTTTCGATTGGGTTCGATTTTCACCAAATCATGAACGCCCCTAGTTGTAACCAAACTTGATCAACAATTATAGAATTCACCTACTGCGCATCCCGTTGAAAAACAATATTTAATTATTTCAGCTTTTTAAATAATGGTACATGTACGTGGAATCCTTCTTTGATACATTTAAAATTAGCGTAGACTTTCAACTTTACTTCAGTGTTTCATATTGATGACAACTAACGATGAGCTAAGTAGGATCACGTCATATTTAAGCATTTTCTCCCTCCTTCCCAAAATCAGGCTATAAATAATTTATTAAAAATACAGTAAGCTGCGTTTTCTAGAATCCAGAACCAATAAACTTTAAAAAATTTGAGTAAATTAGAAGGCTTAATACCTAGATGGACCCTTAAACTTGACATGTTTTGTAAGATAGGCATATAAACTTATAAGGTGACCAGATAGACACTTAAACTTACTCAAAGTGTATTTTTCAAGTTTTTCAGTTGTTTTGAAAACAAAAACTATATTTTTCAAACACTCACAATTTTCATGGCCAAACAAGCCCTAAATATATCACAAAATATTTTTTTTAAAATGCAAAAATAAGGCAAACGCATATACATGAGACTATAAATGTGCACTTAAACCAATAAATACTCGCTAATCGCAATTTTGCAACTTTCAATTAACTCGGTTTTTTTTTTTACACTTGAATAATTAAAAAACAATAACTTTAACCAATAAAAATCCTTAAAAAAAGAAATTTCAAATTAAGAAATTTCTTTTTTTTAAGGATTTTCTTCTCGGCTTTACAGTTTTCTTAATTTGAAATTTCTTTTACACTTGAAATACTGAACTTCGAAATTTCTTAATTTGAAATTTCTTTTTTTTAAGGATTTTTATTGGTTAAAGTTATTGTTTTTTAATTATTCAAGTGTAAAAAAAAAAAAAACCGAGTTAATTGAAAGCTGCAAAATTGCGATTAGCGAGTATTTATTGGTTTAAGTGCACATTTATAGTCTCATGTATATGCGTTTGCCTTATTTTTGCATTTTAAAAAAAAAAAAAATTGTGATATATTTAGGGCTTGTTTGGCCATGAAAATTGTGAGTGTTTGAAAAATATAGTTTTTGTTTTCAAAACAACTGAAAAACTTGAAAAATACACTTTGAGTAAGTTTAAGTGTCTAGCTGGTCACCTTATAAGTTTATATGTCTATCTTACAAAACATGTCAGGTATTAAGCCAAATTAGAAATATGGAGATGCTGTAATTATTAGCGCTATTGCTTGGTCATTTCAATTATTGGGCACTGAAAGCATGTTAATTTCATGCATGAGAGATCCCAAGAGAGAAACGATTTTGCTTCACTATAAATACATGGTCTAAATGATAAGCACATACCAAAGAAAAACAAAGAGAGAAAGAGAGAAAAAAGGCATAAAAGAAAAAGAATGGCTAACATGGCTGAGAAATGGGAGGAACTTAGTGGCAAAAACAATTGGGATGGGCTATTAGAACCATTGGATGTTGATCTCCGTAGATATCTCATTCAATACGGAGAGTTGGCTCATGTAACTTATGACACCTTCATTTCGGATCCAATATCTAAGAATGTAGGAGCTAGTAGATACTCGATGGAAAATCTTCTTGCTAGGTGTGGGCTTGACCCGCTCAAGTATAAAGTAACCAAATACTTCTATGCTACCTCATCCATTTTACTTCCTCGTGATTTCCATGTGAAATCATCGTCATGCGATTCATGGTGGAAGAAATCAAATTTTATGGGGTACATTGCTGTGGCTACTGATGAGGGGAAAGTTTCACTAGGAAGGAGGGATATTGTAATTGCTTGGCGAGGAACAATTCAGACACTGGAGTGGTGGGAAGATTGTAAATTTTTACTTATTCCAGGAATAGAAGTATTTTTGGGTGCATCAGCACTTCATTCGACACCTTTGTTGCATCATGGCTTCTACAGCATGTATACATCAAAAGATTCACAATCAAAGTTTAATAAAACTAGTGCCAGACACCAGGTACATATATATTTGCTTACTTGCATGTTTTTCTTCCGGTATTGTTGCATGTTTTTGTAATTTTGATTGTTGATGTGTATAACCATCACACTTAAAATTTAAAGAGTGTTTGGCTAAGTTTATAAGCTGGTCAAACTGATTAATGAGCACTTTTTGGCTTATCTATGAGTTCGGTAAACATAAAAATTGTTGCTCATAAGTCAAATTCATGAAAAAGTCATAGAGCCCGTTTGGATTGGCTTATAAGTTGCTTATAAGCTGTTTTCAGCTTTTTTGAGTGTTTGACTGGCCAACTTAAAGTCATTTTGTGCTTAAAATAAGCTCAAAAAAATAATT
This sequence comes from Lycium barbarum, assembly GCF_019175385.1. NCBI lineage: Eukaryota > Viridiplantae > Streptophyta > Magnoliopsida > Solanales > Solanaceae > Lycium > Lycium barbarum. The sequence goes on along the minus strand of NC_083348.1, from coordinate 83,734,411 downwards.
GGGTCCATTTGACTTAGCTTATCTAAAGCAGCTTATAAGCTGAAAATAACTTATAAGCCAAAAAAAATAAGTTAGACTACCCCAACTTATTTTTTTTAGCTTATAAGCTGTTTGCAGCTTACAGGCATAAGCCCATCCAAACAGACTCATAGTAAGTTTTTCATCCCCAACTTATGATTTTTCAGCTCATAAACACTTTTAATTTGATCAATTTTTTTAAACTAATTTATACTTAATATTTTTTCTAATTCTCGAAATAACAAACCGCTGACATTTTCTTCATTCTGTATATGTTGTTCCTCTTTTCCTTTAAAATATTACTATTAGAATTTATAGTTTCTTGTGAAAATTACGCATATTTTAGCAATAAATAAATAGCTTATTGTCACTCTTTTTACCATACATTTTAATATACTCGTTTTCAGGTCATTGAAGAAGTGAAAAGATTGGTTGAGGAATATAAGGACGAAGAGGTAAGCATAACAGTGACTGGCCACAGCCTCGGTGCATCACTTGCAACCTTAAATGCAGCTGACATAGCTTACAATGAAATCAACAAGTCAAGCACTGGCAAGGAGTTCCCAGTGACAGCTTTTGTATTCGCAAGTCCTAAAGTTGGGGATTATCTTTTTCAAAATGCAGTTTCTCAACTGAAACACCTCCACATCTTGAGAATTCGTAACGAACCTGATATTGTTCCGAAATTACCAAATCTAGATGTCTATTTCGAAGTTGGGAAGGAAATAATAATTGACACCACAAAATCCCCCTATTTGAAGCTTAATCCTGGAGACCTACACACACCACATAATTTGGAGGGTTACTTGCACGGAATTGATGGTACCCAAGGATCAGGAGATTTTAAACTAGAGGTGCATCGCGATCTCGCACTTGTCAACAGGGTATGGGACATTCTAAAAGATGAATATCATGTCCCTGGGGCTTGGTGGATCGAGAAGAACAAAGGAATGGTTCAACAAAAAGATGGAACTTGGCTTCTCATGGATCGCGAGGATTATGACTTTTGAGAGAGAGCTATGGTTTTATTTATTTCTTTTCATGTAATGTGTGAATAAAGGGGCTCTTTCGTGTAAGGTTACCCTAATAATACGGGATAAGGAATATCCGTACGCCTAAAGCTCGAAATGAGGTTGTCCGATCCTTTCTGGTTCCTGAGGTGGTCAACCTTATAGTCAATTTATTTGCTAAACTTGTCAACTAATTTTAATTTATGTGTCAATTTCTGTTTTGTTTTTGTTATTATTTTGAGAGATATGTAATGGATCTTACGGCTTGTTGGGATGGTTGTCGTATCGCATTGTTATTTTAATATAATATTTATTTTGATTATTACTTTAATTTTATTATATCGAATCGCTAAGTCTGATCGTTGGCTTGGATTTTTCAAGGTATTGATTTATTTATGTAAAGAATGATTTGGTGTGGCCATGATGTTATTACACTTTTTTTTCTCTTTTTGACTTTGCTTATTATTTTATAATCCCGTTTTTATTCTTGGTCCTACATTTTTCTTAGAACAATTAATTCTACCCCATGCCCTAGTTTTCTTTAAAATGTTGTAAGTTTATTCTTTAGATTGTTGATATATGTAACGATGGATAACAATACAATCTAGCCAAACGTTATTTCATCAAAAATTTTTAGTACAATACAATATATTATGAAATTACGTGTAACAACCATCCAAACGAACTGTCAATGTATTGATACAAAATATGATAAAACAAATATCATAGTAGTGTTAAATATGGTGGGTTAAGGAGCCCCAGTCAATAAATTAAGATCTTATTAAGATTGAAAGAATGAAGAACAATGGTGAAGAACCTCAATTACACCATTAATGGTGGTCGGAGCAATGGAGAGAATCCAAGGAAGAGAAGTGAGTAAATGAAATGCTCATCTTCTATTGCATTGATCAAAGCGTTATATACAATTACAAATTGAAATATCCAGCTAATTGACAGCCAAGCAATCCTACAACTAACTAACTAAAGTTGTAACTAACCAACCACCTAACAAACTAATAAGCTAACTACTTTGCTGACTTGGATCTAATTTAACTAATGAAGAGTAATGTATAAATACATTAAATCTCAATATCCCTCTCAAGTTGGAGGTGAGGTTCTCACAGCTAAGGGTGTTCATGAGTCGGTTTGGGTCGGTTTTGGTTAAAACCAAAACCAAATCAATCTAGTCGGTTTTAAAATTATTAAAACCAAATCAAACCAAATATAATACATATCCATCGGTTTGGTTGTAGTCGGTTTGGGTCGGTTTTTCGGTTTCTAAGAAAATTAACGGTATTTCTCTCTTTCATGTTTTTTCCCTACAATTAAGAGAAAATTTTCTATCCTTTTCCAACTTATAATCCATTATTACCCTTTTATTGTGGTAGCTATAGTTTCTTGCATTATGGAGAAAATGTCATAGGATTTATGATTTAAATTAGGTGAATAAAGTTTATAAGAAATACAAAAAATAAATCTAGGTAAAACTCATATAGTTGTTTCTTTGAATAAATGAGTTTGAATTCATGGATTTCTTTTTTAAAATTGGCTTAAGGTATACAGTTCATTAGCCTATTAGAGATAAAATAAACTTTTTCTTAAAAATTATATAAATTATTTAAAAGTATTTATAAAAATTAATATATTGTATATATATAATTATAAAAATTATGTATAAAATTTGTCAGTCTGGTTCAGTTCGGTTTTTTCTTTGGTTTGCTTTTAGTAAAACCAAAACCAAACCAAATATTATCGATTTTTAAAAATTCAAAACTAAACCAAACCTAACCCAAGTAAATATCGGTTTATTCAATCGGTTTGATTTTGATTTTCGGTTTGGATCGGTTTTTAACTAAACCGTGAACACCCCTACTCACAGCCAACTTGCTCATCACAGTTGAGTGTTTCAAACCAGTGAGAGCTTTTGTGAGTACATAAGCAAGTTGATCAGTAGTGGCAATATGGTGCAGTTGAAATAAGACCTTCTTGGAGCTTGTCTCTGACAAAGTGGCAGTCAACTTCTGTATGCTTTGTCCTCTCATGAAAAACTGGATTCCTTGCTATATGTATAGCTGAATGACTATCACAATACACTGCAATAGGTGAAGAATAAGTGAGGGTCAGTTCTGTAAACAATCTATCTAGCCGAACCAACTCACTTACCACCTTTCTTAATGACCTATATCAAGCTTTTGCTGAAGATAATGAGACAGTTTCTTATTTCTTAGATTTCCAACTCACAGGGAAATCACTAAGCAATACTAATTAACTACTCACAGATCTTCTTGAGTCTGGGCAAGCTGCCTAGTCCGAGTCACAATGAGCCTTGACAGTACAGTCTGGATTTCTAGAAACAAAGATGGCCAAGGTAGGATCTTGTTTCAAATATCTGAGCAAGTGGAAAACAGCTTGCAAATGTGGTTCTCTGGGATTCTGCATGAATTGACTATGGTGTTGAACACTAAAAGCTATGTCCATTCTTGTATTTGTGAGAAAATTCAGCTTGCCAATCAGTTTTCTGTAAAATTTAGGATCAGAAAGTGGAACCCCCTCCTTAGCTTTAAGCTTGGCATTGGGATCAAGGGGTGATGACAAACTGCTAAAATTGAAACAATCATACTCCTTTAATAAGTCTAGGACAAACTTTCTTTGAGAGATAATGACTCCATCATCTGTCTGCAATATCTCCATTCCCAAGAAATAGTTCAGTGTTCCAAGATCTTGATTTTGAACCTGTCATGCAAGTAGTGCTTCAAATTTGTGATTTCCTGGTCATCAGTTCCAGTAAGTATCACATTATCCACATAAACAGCTACAAACACTACCAATGGTTCTGTTTTCCTGTAGAGTAGTGAATAGTCATGCAATGAATGGTGTACCCTCTCGATGCCAATGCTTCTGTCAACTTGACATACCATTGTCTACTAGCTTGCTTCAAACCATAGAGTGATTTAGTCAATTTGCATACAAGGCCTGGTTCTATCACATCTAATTCTTTGTATTGATTAACACTTTCAATGATTGAATACACATTTCTTCTCTCCTCTCATTCTCTTCTTCTTCTCTCAATATCGTAACTGTTTTCTTCTTCTTTCAAGATCCTCCATGCATGGTTGATCATGGAGTTGGTTTAAGTTCAATATAATTTTATTGAGCTTTAAAAGATCATACGTGCACTGTGACGGACAATGAAGAAAACTGTGAGGAAATGATTTCTTATGAACCAAGTAAATTTACAATAAAATTACTACAAGGATTTGCAATATTACGTTTTATTTACCAATCTCATCTATTATATTTTATTTATTTCTTGTTGAAAATGATTATATAACTTAAGAAAAATTAACATTATAAATGGCCATAAAACTATCACCAGGAAATCATGAAGGAAACAATTATTGCAATTACATGTGTGATGTGGCTACGTCAAATACCTTCCGACATAGAAGTGATGCAACCAGATACTTTAGAGTTAACATTTGAAAGTCAAATTTGAGCAAAACATATTTTATGCATAGTGACAGAGTAGATGCTATAAAATTAATAATGGAATTGAAGCACTCATCAAGCCTTTAGAAAGAGAGAAGAATCTCGATGAAAGAGAAACAACAAGGATGAAGACCTTGTTTTAGCTTAGAAAATTTGAGACAAAATACTGTCGGCCAGCAATAACTAGAGATCGTTTTTAAGAAATAATAATTTCCTACCTGAAAATAAAAAGAGAAGATTAAAGCAAAAACCTTAGTAGTAGTTCAAGAAAGGAGTTGACAACCTTTTGTCGTTTACAGTACCAAACAATAAATGTTTCATCTAATTCAATCTCCAAATTGCAAGGGCTGATGAAACAGATCTTGAACCATAAAAATAATCAGTATTAGTTTTCTCAATTTAGATGGATTGAGGAATTTGAAAATATTTGAAGTAAACGACTTTAAGTATATATCTATTTTTTCAAATGCTTCTTGATTAACTTCAGTATTTGATTGACATATACACGATAAATTCGCAAGAGAATTAGTTGATATTGGAAACTCTGATGATTAAATTAAACGACTTCAACTATCACGGTCACCTTATTTTTTTCCAACAATTATCAAAGTCTATTAACACAATTATTCCCAAGCACAACGACATATATTTATAAAGCTTTATAGATACGTGCAAAGACATGGACAATAGATATAATTTGATAGAACATTATTCGTGCATTTTCTGTCTTCTCTATATCATGTACCTTATTTAAACATTTTAAGATTCGACTAGTTGACCTTTTTAAAAAAGAAAAAACCACGACTTTCTTTGTTTCATCTTATATGCCAGTGTCTAACTTGACTCTTTCTATATTTATTGTATACATTCTTCCAAAGATGCCATATACATGCAAAATGGGGAACAGTAGGATATACTTTGAATACAGCCTTGATGATGCTTTCATGCCTATCAGATACAACACACATGCTTTCCCGTAGCCCATAAGCTTCCTTGAACTGTTCGAAGAACCATGTCCAAGACTTATCATTTTCTGAATCAATCACGCCATACGCCAAAGGTAGTATGTTCCCTGCAAAATCAGTTGAATACATATTTTTTTTTTGAGTTATATAAGCTTTTTATATAACTAAAATGATCGATTTTGAAATACATGCACCATCTATCGTGCTCGTTGAAACAAATGTCCCATTGTATGCTGTTTTGATGTGTCTGCCATCTACAACCACGATGGGTCGACAACATTCAAACCCCTTTATAAATGCATACAATGCTACAAAAAGATACAAGAAATCATTTTCAGATGTTTTCTTCAATCTTATATGAGAACCTGGGTATGTTTTATCCAAAATGTATACGTATCCCGGTAATTTCTTGTATGACTCGGCCGACTCACCCCTTAACTCCGTCATAGCCTTTTCTTTAGCACGCTATGCTTTCATGTATGGCACATCCACCCCAAAATCATTTTTAACATCATCTACTATATCACTAGGCACATACTTCCTCTTATAATTTCTAAATTTTGGCTTAATAATGCCAGCTATAAAACCACTACTAGCTTGATGTTGCGTATACACCTTATCCTTCAATGGACATGTATGTTTCTCTACGAACTCTCTGATTTTGAACATAGCTGATCTGTTGATACTTGAAGCTTTCAATTTCCACTCACATTGTCTAGAAAGACATGCAAGGGTGTAGCTGTAATACCGGATATGTATATATACATATACAGTCGAAAAATACACATCATATGATTATTCTAAAAAGATAATTTAGAAAATAGATAAATAATCAAAACACACATATAATCATGTATTCAAATTTAGTAGACATACATGTAAGCAGTTTAATACACTACCCTAGCATAATTGTATTGAATTTATAGAGGTATACAAATACATCAAAAAAATCAGTAACTAACTAACCTTACAGAATTTGACTTCTCTGTTCGGAAGTGAAATCTATTGTCAATAGCATACTTCGTCATCACATCTTTCAATTTTTTCTTATCATTGTATACCTGATTTACCATGACTTCTTTTTTATTACGGTTTGAAATTATGAAATCGTTCTCTCCTCCGAATATAACTATTTCCTTACTAGAAGCTGATGCCGCCAGTGCTATCGAATCATTAGCATCCATTTCGTGTATACCATTTGTATCCGCTATTGCTAGGCTACCTTGAATAACAATTTCGCCGGATAGACTGTATTCACTCGTCCTATCAGTTGTTGTGATACACAACGGATACATCCCGAACTTCCTAGTCTCTTTCTTCAGTTCAACATACACCCGGACACTCATGTCGTTGTGTATTTCCATAGGCATGGAATTACCGTCGATCATATATTTGATAGTTATTTTTTTGATAATTGTATCTTTTCGCACCTGCTTCGCTATTGCATCAACTAACTCATCATATGAGGCATACTCTTTGAAAACTACTGCATCTATAGAGTAATTAACGAAACAATTGTCATCGTTCCAAAAACCAGAATGTCGAATTACAGCTGTTATATTAGACATTACTTGAATTTAGAAGGGAAAATTCAAGACTGCAAAAAATTAGCAACAAAATCATCCGTAAGACTGTTGTATCATCTGTATTTGTATAAATTGGTCATAAACATAAATTGAACTATTAATTACCTTTTGCTGTATATAATGGCGACGAGATGAATCCAACAATGTCTGTATACGTCAACAAAAAGGATTTATGTAGAAACTGATACATACAACACCGAATTTGACATACACAGACGCAAGAGATTCGCAATTAAATTCTGAGATAGTTTTATGCATGGAATTAGTATAATTGAATTCTAAATTTTGACTGAAATTTCTCTGTTTTCAGCTATTGATGATGCAAATTTGAATTCAAATTCGAATGTATGGAGGAATAAAGAGCCGTGTTAATTTTTGGAAGCTATCTGTTAAGCATGATTTTAGGAAGATTTTATTTTTGTTTGCCATGTTTAAAAAGATTTGGTTCCAAGATTTCAGCAACTTTTAACTTACTGTATCCGGAATACAGCGTGAAACCAATGTTGGATACACGCAGATAAATGGGTTGGATTTGCTACGATACGTAAATAATGAAAGTGTTGCTATAGTGAATCTTTAAACCCCAAATGTTAGTCATTTCTGAAATTTTCCCATTAAAAAATGATTTCGGGTTATTTTGGGGGATAAGATCCATCAAGACAGGGATCTATTTGAAAACTTTAAGGATGAGAGAGGTATTTTTGACCCAAAATAAGTTCGGAGGATATTTTTAGCCCTTTTTCCAAAGTAGAGGGGTATTTTTGACCCTTTTCCCCAAAAAAAAAACAGTGTTTATTTGGACAGACATTTGGCGGGTAAAAAGTTCCAAGGAGGGATATGTAAAATGTAAAAGGGATTTGGCTACAGGACTGAAGAGGTAATCTACGTATTAACTCTACTTCAAAGTATCTAAGCTTACCTTTTTTGTTAAATCATCGGCTCCACCAATAACGAAAAGTCTAGAATTGAAACATCAAAGTATCTAAGCTTACCTTTTTTGTTAAATCATCGGCTCCACCAATAACGAAAAGTCTAGAATTGAAACATCGGAATGAAAAATCTATTTATTTTTCTTGGTTTATCTAGCGCAAATTCGGATTAGTTAGACAAGTGATTTCACATATTTTTTCTAATTTTAAATTTGGGGATTGAATCACTCCAGTAACGTTACACATTTGATGCAAGACACGTAGAATCAAATCTAAAGGCTTGAAATTTTCTTAGGGCCTCTCCAATAGACTTTTGTCCTTTGTCAAAGGGCATGGTGGTTGGAACAACAATTCCTAATATTCATATTTGTTGTTCTTTGGAAGAGTAACTATTTTTGTTTCTTCTCTACTTTTTTCTCTTCCCTATTTCTAGCTAAGTACAAATATTCTTCAAGGTGGTCACTATATGGAGCTTGTCATCCTTCAAAATGAAAGCATACAATAATATCTGAGGTGGGTAAAGTTTGGACCTTCATAATAAATTGGAATAATCTAGGGTATTAGAAATTGAGAAAATTCAGATACAATTAATGTGGGATATTAAAGGGAGATATCTTTCATCCAGTATGTTTGTCTATTGGTGAAGGAATGGTGGTTGGAAAAATAATTCCCAATTCAATACTAATTTACTACTATCATTCAATTCAGTGCCCCACCTTTACTAGTGGGTGAGCTTAGCTCTCATCTCTTGACCCTCAAAAGAGTAAATAAGTTAAAAAGAAGAGAGGAATAATCTTCTTTAGTACAGATTAAAAAAAAAATGTATCATATAAAATGAGATAGAAGGGGGTACTAGCAGTGTGCACTATATAAATAGAGAGGCATCAAGGTAGGGAGCACTTCCTTTTTAATAAGTCATACAAGATGCGAAATACAACTATTAGACTAAGTTTTAAATACCGAATGATAAATAAAAATAGTATACAAACGGAAGGCTAGAAGAGAAAAAAGAATTTTGAGCGAAAATCGTCATCTTATATATGTTCTAATCAAATAATTTAAACTATATAAATTGATCAATCCAAGAGTTAAGCGTACACGATTTCCTTAACACAGTTTTTTGTTTGTTTGTTTTTTTTTTTTTTAAAGAAGAAATTGCACGAATTTCCGTTGAAATAGGCTGGTCTTCAATTTCCCCCCTTTAGTATGCCCAGTGGGGCATCCGTTTGTTAGTCATGTTGGGCATAACTTATGAGATATTATAATGTGAAAGTATAAATTCATGTCCCGTGAAAAAATTATTTGTTATGAGGGGCAAAATAGCCCATTAGTGCCAATGAACCTCTTAGGAAAGCAATCGCAGAAAAGGCATTTTTTGCACGGATCGCCCTTCAAAGGCGCTGGTCTTTAATACCCCTCAAATTGCTGGTCTTCAACTTTTACCTATCGCTTCCGAAAATACCTCGAGGTTCTGGGTTCAATCCCCGCTCAGTAAAAAAAAAAAATAACAATTTCGCAAGGCAAGGCTTCACTAAAAATTCTGCTTTAAGGCTGAATTTAGTAATGCCTTAAGGCAAAAGTTTGCCTTGACAATTTTTTTTTTTTTTTACTTGGCTGGAATTCTACAAAAGTTATGCCTCTGAGTAAGCCTACTTTTGCTCCAAATTCTATCTTGCGAATTTTTTTTTTTTTTTTTTTTTTTAACTGAGCCGGAATTCGAACCCAGAAACTCGAGATATTTTAGGTGAAGGACAAAATTTAAAGACCAGCAATTTGAGGGACAAAAATTAAAGGCCACCCTCGGATAATGGCAATCGTGCAAATTTTCCTTTCTAAGAACAAGAATGCCATGTAAAACCTGTGAATTGGGATCACATTCCATCTCTTTAGGCCCATGCACGTGTGCGCATTGACAAGGAACCAGGCCCAAAATATCTTTTTTTGCGCGGATTATCCTTCATTTGGGGTGGTCTTTAATTTTTACCCTTCGAATTGGTGGTTTTTATGTTTTGCCCTTCGCCTAATACCTCGAGATTGTGGGTTTAAATCCCAGCTCAGTAAAAAGTAAAAATAAAATCGCAACGCAGAAGTTGCAGAATTCTGCAAATCTGTCCATGCAGGCAGAATTTGGGCCTTAAAAGTAGAATTTGCAGGGCAAAAATTTGCGAATTCTGCCTGTAAGGCCCAAATTCTGCCTTAAGGCAGCTGAAATTCTGCCTGAAGGATAAAAGTTAAAGACCACCATTATGAGGGACAAAAATTAAAGACCATCCCCAGCGAAGGGCAATCCTGCAAATTGCCCCCAAAATATAAATCCGTTTTTTTTTTTTTGTTGGTGGGTTGTTTCTTCACATATATGTATGATGGTCTTTAATTTTTGGCCTTCGCCTAAAAAAGCAGTCGAAAATATCCCGAGATTTTGAGTTCGAACCCAACTCAGTAAAAAAAAAAAAAATTCGCAAGGCAAGGTTTCGCTAAAGTTATGTCTTATAAGGCAGAATTAGTTATGCTTTAAGACAAAATTTATGCCTTAAGACAACTTACCGTTCGGACATGGTTTGAAACCATGTTTGCACATGCAATTTGGATTTTTTCTTATAGAACTCCCACAAGTTGTGAAAACTATCAAAATATTCTCAATTCTTATACAATCTTACTAAATGAGCAAGTCATAGTTCATAACAAAATTAATACGCTACTAGAAAGCCTTTCTAATAAATACAACATCAATTGATCAAACTTTAGTTCAATAAAAAAGAAAATTTAACATGAATAGTAATGTAACTAGTCTTTAATATAATTTTCCCACATGATAGACATAAATAAAGGTTGGTAAATGGTTGGTGAGAGTAATTGTTAAAAATATCTACCAACTGATAGGTCTTTTTTTTTTTTTTTTTTTTAACAAAATATAGACTTATGAGTCAAGTTTTATATTTAAAAAATTTGAAACCATGGTTTGAAACCCAAATCATACCTTTTTGGATAATTTGGAATTTCAAATCATGGTTTAAAACCATGAGATGAAATGCATGTCCTAACGCTGATTTCATCTCATGGTTTCAAATCGCATGTCCAAACGCCTACTTATGTCGTTCTAAGTTATGCCTTAGTTATACCTTAAGGCATAACTTAGAACTACATAAGTTGTGCCTTATGTCAAACTTTTGCGAAACCTTTCCCTTATAATTTTTTTTTATTGAGTTGGAAATCAAACATAGAATCACTAAATATTTTTAACTAGTTTAAGACCAGTGCCTTTGAAGGACAATACGCGCAAAAAAATGTTGTACATGTGTCAGCACTTAGGCTTTATTAATTGTAAATGAAGTGGCCCATCCTCAATTTCCATTGTGTTACTTGCACGATTCCCTTCAAAGGCACCGGTCTTTAATTTTTGTCCCACAAATTTATGGTCTCTAATTTTTATCTTTCGTTTAATACTATGAACTTTTGAGATTTGAACTTCGGCTCAGTTAAAACTCCACCTTGAGTTTGCATTTAAAACTCTGTCTTGAGAATCCAAACCTCTGTCTTGCGATTTTTTTTTTTTTTACTGAGCTGGGGTTCAAACCCAAAACCTCGAGGTATTAGGCGAAGGTAAAAAATTAAAGACCACCAATTTGAGTGACAAAATTAAAGACCAGTGATTTTGAAGGGCAATCCACACAAAAAAATGATTTCCATTTCCTTTCATTTTCAGCTTTTAAAATTTACTCAGAGACTACAGGCTTTTGGTGCTTCTTTAATTCTTTCCATTATTATTGCTTGAAGACCCTAGTTTTTTATTTTATTTTTTTTATATCAAGTCAACGCAAAAACTTTTAATGATTTGCTCTTTCTTCTCCTTTGTGGCTGTTCCTTTCATCTTATTCATTCATCAATTATCTTTCATAATTGAACGAAATGAGTTTCTCTCTTTCTATTTCGTAACTTAATATGTAAACTCACGTCGAGCTAGTAATTTTTTTTTTTTTTTTAAATTTACTTGGTTCGTGGAAAAAGAATTTTATAATGAAAATCATTATACCACATGAGGGGATAGTCTATAAATAGTACGATTCTTATTTGTTCTCTCCATCTCATTTCATGTGTCCGTTTTTAATCCAAGATGGATATTTATGAATGAATTAAAAGTTGTTAGTTAAAAGTGGGATAGAGCTTTAAAGATACGTGACTTGAGATGGATAACAGTTATGGATGGGGTGGGGTTCGGTATATCAAACTTCGGTTCGGTAATGTCATATTGATGTCGAAATCCACTGTATTACATCACTAGAACTTCATTGCTTAAGGTATCAAAACAAGAAATTGATTAGGTTGAAGCCTTCATATACACACATTTTAGTCCAGAAAGTAAAATGTGAACTTAGTTATGCAAAAACAGAACTAGCCTAATCGAGAACTTACCCTCTGTTTGGATTGATACAATCCGAGTGACATCAAGACCTTTTACAAGGAGCCAAGCGAGGGAACTTCAAGCTATGCAAGCATTGTTCATGAGGAGGGACGTACTTGAATACATTCTAGAACCTTCCCGGGGATTTCAAGTGTTCATGATAGCATGGGAGGATGGTTTGGAGAAGAGGGTTGAAGATGGCCATGCTTGCAATGTGGCTATTACTTGAAGATTTGCAATTTCAAGTTCTTTTCCCAAAAGAAGACACTCAAACAAGGCCCTTACTTCATTAAGAGTAGAAGTGTAATAATGTAGTTGTCTTCTTTTGAGCTTTGGTATAAATAGTAGTTGCTTTCATTTTGGAAGACTTAGACTATTTTGATTATTATTATTTGATATTTGGATATTGTAACTCTTGAGAGTTGAGTGATTGCTTAGCCTTGGATTGGGTGATTGTTGAGAGGAGTTATTAGGGATTCTAATCCCTCTTGGTCTTCCTAAGAATTTGGTTGCTTCTTGTTCTTAAATTTAGAGGTCTTAGTTTTCTATAACTTTGGTTGCTAAATTGAGTCTAAGTTGTGTCAAATTATATATCTCTTTTATTTCTTGTATTTTATTATTGTTTTCGTTCCGTTCTTGCATCATGGATGGTTGTTTCCCGTGGTTCATTAATGTACAGTATCGTATGGTACAGTATGGTGTTGTATTGTATTGTACTATATTAATGAACACAATGTTTGGATAGATTATATCATTTGTTATGGTTTAATAACATTTGTATTATTTGGTTTGACTGTATGACACTGTAAAATAACTTGTAAGTTTACTAAAATATCCTTAACTCTTAATTAGAAATTAGTTTATATATATTAATAAAACTCAGGTAAAGAATAAAATAGAAACTTTAAAAAATAAGTAGGTAGTGGGTGGGGGTGGTGGAGGGGTGGGTGGTTGTGGGATGAGGGTGGGGCTAGTGGGTTTAGGCTGGGGGTAAGTGGTTGTGGGAACGGGGTTGGTTGGTGGTGAGGGGTAGTGGGTGAGGGTAGTGGAAGGGTCAGGGTAGTGGGTGGTAGCGTGGGGGTGAGTGGTTGTGGGGTGGGGTTAGGCGGTGGTGAGAGGTAGTGAGTGGTGGTGGGGGTAGGTAGCAGAGGAGCGAGGTAGTTAGGGGTGGGGTGGGGTGGATGGTTGAGGGGGGCGAGGGTGGGGCTGAGTGGGAGTGGGGTGGATGGTGGAGCGTGGGATATAATGGAGAAATGAAATACGTTACTACGGAAAAAACCACCAAATCCGTGGTTACAAAAATTGAGACTTTTCATGGTTATATAACCATGGGATGAACCACGGATTTACAACACCATACCACATAATTCTAAGAACAATGAAAACAAACATGGTTTCATAGAAAACCATATATTAATGAACCACTCGAAACCACCATCCAAACAGGGGGTTAGTTTCTTTCATTCCATGGTACAAAAAGTGTCTCTTAGTGTATCGAGAAACAGATTTCATAATGCAGCAGCTTCCAAACAGTAGCTACTTATCAATACTTAGCCCAAGATCTCAATCTCATAATGCAGCTTCGGAACTTTGCGGTGGTCGAGTGTGGATCTGTGTTGGTGGGAGAGAGATGACAAATGTTCTAATTGCTAATTGCTATTGATGGCAGCTGAACTGATGGGGGTGTTCCACTCTGGATATTTAGACCTGATTGAAAGTAATAAAATGAGGTGGAGGAAGAAGATGGCAAAATATTCTTTACGCTAACGATATTTATCGAAACATGACGAATTTTCATATATTTTTGTTTTTTATTTTTTTTCAGAAAAGAAATTATTTTTTAAAAAGATTTTATTTTTTGCTCAAAAGCTTAAAGAATTACCTCAAATTTTTGTGTATGAAAGCTGTATGAAGAATGTATGAAATGTGTATGTGTGAGCGAAATTTTTAATATAATTTTCGTACACAAAATTATGAGCGAAAAATTTAAGCCTTGAATGTTATATGAAAGTTGTTACAATGTTGTTATAGTTGTATTAATTTTTTAGAAACCTATTATGAACTTTATATACGAAAAATGTGAATGAAATTCTAAGTCTTGAGCGAGATATACACATTTCATACCATTCTCATGCATAAAATTTTGAGCGTAATATTTAAGCCTTGATCGAGATATACACATTTCATACGCTCTCCATACATAAAATTTGAGCGAACTTTTTAAACCTTGAGCAAGATATACACATTTCATACACAAAAGTTGAGCGATTATTTTAAGTCTTGAATGTTGTATCAAAGTTGTATACAGTGTTGTTGTAGTTGTATTAATTTTACGGAAATCTAACATGAACTTTATACACGAAAATGTGAGCGAAATTTTATGACTTGAGCGAGATACAAATTTCATACTGTTTTCATACACAATTTTGAGCTGAATTTTTAAGCCTTGAACGAGATATACACATTTCATACATTTTTCATAAACTAAATTTTGAGCGAACCTTTTAAGCCTTGAGCGAGATATACACATTTCATACAATTTTCATACATAAATTTTTGAGCGAAATATATATATATATATATATATATATATATATTTTTCATGTTTTGTGTAGGGTTTATAATGTTATGTTTTGTAAATATAAAACTATCGTCACGTTTCGTAAATATTTCTCCTTAAGATGTATATATACGTAGTTGTCCCTTATGTAAATTACCTTGTAATAACCTCCGTGAAATCTCTTTCATAGACTTGAAAATACTCACGCCACAATTTTGTGGACTGCGGAACTTTGTGTTGTGTTGGAGTAGGGAGTGAAAGATTAGGGATTTTAGGTAATGTGCTGAACTGATGGCAATAGGTAATTGCTAAGTAAAATTTTCACAAACAGCAACCTTTTAGCTCCTTCTAACAACCTATAATTACATGTTCTACATTTACAATTCGTAGCTGGAGGACCTATATTTAGCTAGTAGACGCGTCAACTTAAATATAGGATAAATATAACGGAAATACACACGCTGAGAAAACTGAAAGTGCTATATTTATGGAAATAAAATCTATTCCAATTTAAATTAAAATCAGTTTTTAATGTTTCCTGATTCACGCAAATATCCTCCCATTCCATATCTGATCTCATATCTCATTCAAACAGCTAACAAATTCGAAAAAAATTGAATTCAAAAAGTACATTCATATTTTTAACCAAAAAAAAAAAAAGGTTCAAAAACTAGTTCATCAAAAAACTTTGAAAAATAACAATATCAAACCAGTGAACAGAGCTTGTTTTAAACGACGAATATATATTTGAATTCATCTATTGAAATATCGAATTCAAGTTGAGTTCATAATTGAGATAACAACGTTTTCACTACAATTTTTTTTTTTATTTTTTTGATTTTTCTGAAATTTTGAAAAAGATAGTCAAAATATATGAAAAATATATCTAAAATATAGTCAACAGAAACCAGAATAAGTAATATTGAACATAATAATCAAAATATAGCCAGAATATAGTCATAATTGAGGTAACAACATTTTCACTGCAACTTTTTTATTTTTTTGATTTTTCTGAAATTTTTCTAAATATAGTCAAAATATATCTGAAATATAGTCAACAGAAACCAGAATAATTAATAATGAACATAATAATCAAAATACAATTAAAATATAGCCAAAATATATATGAAAAACAACTATTAAAATATCAATCCAAAACATTAGGAATTGAAAATTCAGGAAGTAACGAAAAAAAATATATAGGTTAAATACACAGTGAAACGTAAAAATCAGTCTAGAATCTTACCTTTTTTGGGAATTAGATTTGAATTATGAGTGAAATTAATGAGTAGTTAATTAGAGATAAACAAGGAAGTTGAACTATTGTAAAACCGATTTGAAATTGGAGGAAATTAAGGAATATTGGGCATAATGACGTGTATTTAGGGGGATAGGAGCGAGAGACGTTTTTTTTTGCTTAAATTTAGGGGTGTGGGTAGTTATCAGATGAGTGGTAAAAAGGTGATAATTATAGGAAGTAAATATGTTATATTTTAGCTACTAAATATAATTATTGTAAAGTTTAGTTATGTTCCATAAATAGGTAATAATGTAAGCTATGCCAAATAAATTTTACAATTGCTAATGGGCAATTTGCAGGATTGTCCTGGGGTGGTTTTTAATTTTTGTCCCTTATATTGGTGGTCTTCAACTTTTGCCTTTTGCTAAAAATCCCTTAGTTTCGGATAGGAACCCCCACTCAGTCAAAAATTTACTGAGCTTTTTTATTGAGTTGGGGTTCGAACCCACAACCTCGGGGTATTAGGCGAAGGGCAAAACTTAAAGACCACCAATTTGAAGGGCAAAAATTAAAGACCACCCCAAATGAAGGGCAATCCGCACAAAAAAATGATTGCTAATTGCAAATGGGATTTTAGGATTGGGTTGGACTAAATTAATGGGCCTTTACTTAGTATACCGTATACCGAATACCGAAGGGTATTTTTATTGCAAACTGAATACCGTATTTCTTAAGTTTATTACCGAAAGACAGAATTACCGATATCCTTGGTTCAGTTCGGTAATTCGATTTTCGGTGTTTTATGCCCAGCCCTAGTTATTGAGAGGCATAATACATAAACATGCCTTTAAACTTGATCTTAGCTGGCAAGTGTGCCCTCCAAATGCGCACCTCGACTTGTATAAAGTTGAACATGTAAACACAAATACTAACGTGACACATAAATTTGGAGGTGACACATAAATTTGGAGGTGGCTCGATGATCATTTTGTAAGTTGGAGTGTTCAACTGACAAAGTGGAGACAAGTTGAGGTGCTAACTTGTGCCCACCCAAAGTCGGAGGGCGTAATTGCCAGCTGAGGCTAAGTTTGAGGGTCTGTTTATGTATAATGACTTATTGATAAGAAAATGAACTTTGGGCCTATAACTCAATCCCCGATCTTAGAGTCCGTTGTCCTTTTCCACTTCGCCTAATGGCATGCCTGAAGGGTCAACCCCTGATAATTTGATATTGCTATTTCTTGATCTATGCGGAGAAAATTAGTTCAAGAGGTGAAAGTTGTCCAAGAACATATAAAGAGATCAAAATTACCCTAAACCCACTGACGTGGGAATTCAATGGATATAATTTTATTGAGCTTTAAAAGATCATACGTACACTGTGACGGAAAATGAAGAAAACTGAGAGGAAATGATTTCTTACGAACCAAGTAAATTTACAATAAAATTACTAAAAGGATTTGCAATACTACGTTTTATTTGCCAATCTCATATATTATATTTTATCGATTTCTTGCTGAAAATGATCATATAACTTAAGAAAAATTAACATTATAAATGGACATAAAACTATCACCAGGAAATCATGAAGGAAACAATTATTGCAATTACATGTGTGATGTGGCTACGTCAAATACCTTACGACATAGAAGTGATGCAACCAGATACTTTAGAGTTGACATTTGAAAGTCAAATTTGAGCAAAAAATATTTTATGCATAGTGACAGAGTAGATGCTATAAAATTAATAATGGAATTGAAGCACTCATCAAGCCTTTAGAAAGAGAGAAGAATCTCGATGAAGGAGAAATATTCAATAATAAAGAGAAAGAACACGGATGAAGACCTTGTTTTAGCTTAGAAAATTTGAGACAAAATACTATCGGCCAGCAATAACTAGAGATCGTTTTTAAGAAATAATAATTTCCTACCTGAATATTAAAAGAGAAGATTAATGCAAAAATCTTAGTAGTAGTTCAAGAAAGGAGTTGACAATCTTTTGTCATTTACAGTACCGAACAATAAATGTTTCTTCTAATTCAATCTCCAAATTGCAAGGGCTGATGAAACAGATCTTGAACTGTAAAAATAATCAGTATTAGTTTTCTCAGTTTAGATGGATTAAGGAATTTGAAAATATTTCAAGTAAACGACTTTAAGTATATATCTATTTTTTCAAATGCTTCTTGATTAACTTAAGTATTTGATTGACGTATACACGATAAATTCGCAAGAGAAGTAGTAGATATTAAAAACACTGATGATTAAATTAAATAACTTCAACTATCTCGGTCACCTTATTTTTTCCTAACAATTATCAAAGTCTATTAACACAATTATTTCCAAGCACAACGACATATATTTATAAAGCTTTATAGATACGTGCAAAGACATGGACAATAGATATAATTTGATAGAACATTATTCGTGCATTTTCTGTCTTCTCTATATCATGTATAGTGAAGTTAAGATGATGCTATAACCTTATTTAAACATTTTAAGATTCGACTAGTTGACCTTTTTAAAAAAGAAAAAACCACGACTTTCTTTGTTTCATCTTATATGCCAGTGTCTAACTTGAAACGCACCAAGAATACTCATATATAACGAATCGTTTGGTATGTGAGATAAAGATAACAATTCCGAAACAAAATGCAATTATCTCGCATTAATTGGTTAATTCGTCCCGGAATATTTTATCTCATCATTTATATTAAAACGGTGAGTTATTTGTTATCCCATATAGAAGATGGAAAGCTAATCCCATGAGATATTTTTTCCTTAATAAAAAACACTTGCTGCAAAGTATATATTTAATATATCTAAAATAAGGCATGGAGAGATTCTTGGTGACAAAATATAAGTTCTTAGTAATTCTTCAATAATGATGAAGCTTGAAGTAGATATACAAAGGCATGGTAAGTCGGTAACCGGGGCATTCATATTCGATTTGGGTCAGTTTTTTCACGCCCCAACCTTGGTAAGGCGTGATTGGCACCCGACTCCTTACTGGGGTCGAGCGAACCAAGCTGTAACTTGCATCTTTTATGTCTCGAATAGCAAAATAAGGCCAAGGAGGCTAACTATGAATATAATATCATGCATATGTATATGTACAATGGGCGCACGAGGCCGACATAACCACCGACAAGACATAACTAAGCTATATACAAGAAACTGTCTGCAAAGGCTCTATGAACATGACTGAAGTATATAAGTCGAGACAGGGCTCCCGACATACCCGTAACACACAAAAATACATATACGAACCCAGACTCGGCAATGCTCCCGGAAGAAGTGGAGCCCACCAATCAAGACTAGTACCTGGAGGCAGCCCACTGTGAAAGGTCCTCGTCTCGTCTGTCTATACCTGCAGGCATGAACGCAACGTCCCCAAGCAAAAGGACGTCAGTACGAATAGTGTACCGAGTATGTAAGGCGAAAATGTAACATAATAAACATATACTGCAAGAAGAAAGGATAAGAATCAACCTGGCACTTCTGACTTACCAATGAGAATCTAGTATGCATATCTCTCTATAGTCTCATTTATTTAACTACATCTATGTACAATATTGTGTCTCTAACTTACTTATCGCCCTGGTGCTAACTACCCAACTGATCAGCGGTAACTGCCCGACTTGCCGTAGCACGGTGGTAACTGCCATCTGATTATTGCCCGATGGTAGAGCACAACCGCTCGACAGATCAGTGTTAATTGCCCAACCAACCGCATGGTGGTAAATACATATCTGCCCAACCGGCCGTAGCTCGGCGGTAATAACTGCCCAATTAGCTATAGACCAGTGGTAAATATGAATGCATGTGCTGCGGAACGTGCAGTCCGATCCAAATATCATCTATAGGTACCTTTTATATACTTCTAGTACTAATTCTTTACCTATTGGCTTCTAAGCGCTTTTCATGGTCATCACTTATCCGTTAATGCCTACATGATCACATAAGACTTATAAGTATATTTCTTCCTGATTAACTAAACCTCAAACAAATCCTGAGATACATCTTAAACCGCTCTTCTAGCATTAAATACCTCATTAGGGATCTTATACTAGCTCACTATTCATGTCCTACAAGGTATTCCTTAATAACACATTTCTAAATTCATCGAAGTGACGTAAGTTTGGTAAATCTCTGATTTATATTATGGAGCTAACATCATTGGCATTCTCACCTTGAAGGAACAATAATCATACGGTGAGACCAACATCAATAACATCTTAAGAACATCAAGAATGTACGCTTCTAGCATTTCTATGAGAGGAATCATTATGGACATCATTTGTAAAAGTTCGTAACAATAGGATCACGCCTTAAGAAAGAAAGGGATAACCTTAACATACCTTTTCGGTGGCCTTAACTTTAACTACTTAACGCTTGTCCTTCCAAGCTCATAAATCTACATTCAAGAGAATTCATACTATTATTAGGCTTATCGTCATATGCTTGTCTTAAGTCTTCAAATTAAATCCTCTTAGGATCTGCCGGAATTCGGGTAGTATCTCCCCTGTTTATATCCCTAGCCCGAAATCACAATACCAACAAAACAACAACAATAACAACACCAATATCAACAACATCATCATCAACATCAATATGCTCAATAAAACATCCCACACGATGTTTTCCCAATTTCTCGACCAATCACTAGACTTTACGAAGCTTTAACAACTAAATTTCCATGATACAATTCATAATATCCATAGTAAAGAATATCCTTACCTCAATCAAGTTTGGTAGAGCTTGAAATCTTATTTATCTTCGGCGGCTTCCTTTGATTCGTTGTTTAGAATAAGAACTATAAGACCTTATACGCTTCCTGAGCCTAAATCCCTGGTTTTCACTTAATTTGGGCTAAAATTTTATGGAGGAAGTTGGGAGAATGTTCTAGGGGGTTAGAGAAGGTTTGGGGATGGGGAGGTGGTTGAATGAAAATAAGGGGTAAATCCCCTTTTTATATTTTTCTAGGGTCGGTTTGCACCGACCTAGAACTTTCCGCGCATGTGTCTCGCACTGTAGCTGCGCGTGTCGCGCACTGTAGCTGCGCGTTTCTGCTCCGTCTGCTTGACTTGTAATGTCCATAATTCTCTATTCCGACGTCGTATCGACGAGCGGTTTGTTGCATTGGAAACTAGACTTCATTAACTTCAATTTAGGCTTTTTGATTTACTTCAAAACTCCTAGTATATTAGGAGATATTCCTTCCTCAAGTTGGACCAAAATTGTCCCCATTTTTTCTCCAAAGTTCCAACAAACTTAATTTCCTTAATTCAATTGTTCTCCAATCCTTCCATAGCTTACTATATGAACTTAAACCCTCATAATCATAAGGTAGGCGCATATAATCTCATATATCCTAGAAGGTAACTCCAGTGTCCACAATTAAAACAACCAACACCTAACGAATCTTAACGTACAAAACTACAAGGTGTAATAGGTTTTGGATTAAAATCAAAATCGAATCAATTTAGTTGGTTTTTAAATTTCTAAAACCAAACCGAATAAAATAAAAATCACCGGTTTGATTCTTGTAGATTTGGTTCGATTTTTGATTTATAACTGGCTAAATGATAATTGATAATAGTAAAACAACACAACTGACATGAGACAACTACTTCAAATGAGCAAACCCACAGTGGTGTCCACAGAAATCACCATTTTTATTTAAGGTGACCCTACTTAAGGAGTACTGTTCCGACTACCATATTCGATAATATCATTCCGAAGAACTATTCTGATCGTTCATTTTTTAGCGATTACTCATCGAACAGTTGTAACACTCCGTAAATTGGGGTTAGGTGTGAATATGTAAAAATCTAGTGTTAAGATAATATTATATCTATATGAATCCATTCTTGATGAATTCGGGTGGAAGATGGTTGTTTTGAAGTCAAACCAACAATTGAAGTTCTTAAGGGCTCTTAAATTCGCATTAGTTTTGGTAGGTCTATTTTCATGAAAATTTGTTGCGAATTTGAAAAAACTTCCTTGATGAAAGTTGTAGATCTTTGAAATAGATTTCCAATGGTAGGTCGCCCAACCCGAGAAAAGTTGTGTACAAAATGTTATGTCCGTTTTACTGAAGGGCGCAAAAGCTGGAGATTTCGCCCAAAGTACGCCCGGAAAGTACGGGACGTCCTTTTAGGACGTACTTCTTCCATTTCTAGCAGAAAATGGGGTTTAAAATGGGTATGGTCTTATTTTGTTCCCATTTTTTTTCATTCTTCCAAACCCTAAGGACGAAAATCATCCCTCCAAGTCTTCAAATCAAAGGTAAGAACACCATTAACATTACTAATCTATTCTAACATCAAACCCATGATTCTTAACATGATTCTTGTGACCAAAACTTAGGGTTTAACAACATAATTCTTCCCAAAGTGATTAAAGCTAGGGTTTGGGTGTTCTTCATTACAAAAGTGAATTGTTAAACTTTGTTTAACGTATTAAGGTATGTCACTTTTAAAAATCACTTTGACCATAAAGGTGATTTGTATGTCTTTTTTTAAAAATCATTTTTTGACTATAAAGGTGATTTGTATGTCTCTCTTATGAAAACTTATTTTGAATGAAAATAACTTTTTGAACCTATTGTTGGAAGTATAAATTTTTATTCAAGATTCTTTAACGAATGAAAGGAAAAGTAATTTTTTCATGTTTCTTGAACTCTAATTCATGTCTAAATAGTGGTTAATGTGTGTGAGGGGACAAACCCACATTAAACCTAATTTGTAACAAACCCTAGTATTTTGCTGTAGAATTTCCTCCGAACAGCCATATTAAATTCACTTTTCCCGCGAATATAACCATGGGATCGAGCCCAAATTTTAACTGAGTTGTCCCAACATATAGGTCTTAAATGTGAACGGTGAAGATCGGATTTCGGGGTCTGTAACCGTGCGTTTCAAGCTATGAACAGGAGCTGTGAATTTGGTGAATATCTATAGTTTATTGGTCATACAAACCTCAAATAGATGTAGAATGATTCTTTGAAGTATGGAGCTTATGTTTGAGATATTTTAACGGGATCTAAGGATGTCTCTTTAAAAATAAAATCCTTTTGAATACAAAGTTAAAATTATATGTCTCTTTTGCAAACTCTCTTGAAAGATTGATTCTTCATAAAAGTATGTTTTGAATGATATGATGAATTGGTTTTACACTCTTGAAATTAATTACATGTTTTGATTAATGATTAATGTGCGTGAGGGGACAAGCCCACATTAAACCTTGATTGTATTATCCTCTACATACGTATATGAAATCATAATCGTTTTCTTCTATAAGAGATGATCAGTGATGATGGTTAATTGTTGGTATTGATGATTTTTACAAAGGAACTATGACAAAGGAATCTTGTTTAAAGAAGTGGAAACGTTTTCAAGATTATCTATGAAGTTATGGATTTTCGTAATGGCATCATGAACTTTAATGATATTTGATGGTGTGACTACTTTGAGACAAATTGTGAATCGGCTTCTATGCTATGAACTTTGTTGTTGTGTTTGGCCTAGCTACTCAGGAGGAAGGGTAGCCACTATGGATCCTAGTGTGGTAATTGCCTAGCCATTCGGGAGGAAGAGTGGCCACTACCGGGTTCGCTACCTGGAGTGTGGTTTATGCCTAGCTATTCGGGAGGAAGGATAGCCACCGAGAATTACATATTCCGGTGTGGTGCGCTGTGTTTAGGGAACCTCTACGGTCATCCCTTCGATGTGATTGATTCTTGGGCCTGTATTGGCATGTGTGATATTCTTATTCTCTCATGGAACTGTTGTTGACGATCATGATCAATTTGAAAGGCATAATTGAAAGTTGTAACTAGACAAAAGGCTTTATAATCGATTTTCATAATTGTTATTGAGATACACAAGCTGAATAGCTGTTTTTATATTGATTAATGGCTTTGTAAACTGTTTAACAAATGATATTACGAATCATAAAGTGGAGTGACTGTTTTTATACTATCGTTTCAGAACTGATTTCTTTATGTATTATTATATTTTATTTTTATATTACTTGTTGTCCCCGAAGCACTCACTGAGTACGAAAGTACTCAGGCATACCATTGTTGTTTTTGATGGCATGTTAGGTAACAGAGAAGAGCAGGTTCGTGATACTCTCGACGCTTAGGAGAACTTGCTGCTGTTGTTGATTTGGTGAGCCCACATCCTTGTTCGTGGGACACTTCCTGTTTCATTTATTATTCTAGATTTTCGGGCTGCGTCCCGAAGTTAGATGATTGTTGTGTCTCTTAGAAGCTCCATAGATAGTTGTAGGAATTGTGGGTAGATTGTCAAAGTCTCGTACGACTTAATGGGTGTTTGCCACGTTTATGACTATTTACTTATATTAGACTTCCGCTGATCTTATTTCATAATTGTGTTCCTGATATATGCAGTTACTTATAACTTTGTTTAATTTAATAAGGAAATTAAGATTATTAAAAAGGAACTTGATGTTACATTTATTTTGTAAACTGTTGGAGGCGAATATTGAACTTGGCGGGTTCAAGTGTTATTATTGTGTTGTTTAGGTTCTTCCGATATTGTTCATGATGTCGGATGCCGGTCACATCTAGGGTGGGTTTTGGGGCGTGACAACAGTAACTTTCTTGGCATGCATACTCTACTATAGTTTGCAAACTCAGAACTATTCGCCACCTCATGTTTGAAAGAAGAGTCACTACTAAAAAAACACGTAAAATCACTCTCAAAAACCGACCTCCACAAGAAGTAAGAACAAATCGACCTCCGGAGGTCTATTTTCTTAGCGCAAAAATCGAAAAACTGTAAACCGACCTCCGGAGATCCTTTTTTAAATTTAAAAAAGATATTTTTAAAAATCAACCTCTCGAGGTTGGTTTCGTTTTTTAATAATTTTCTTCGCGAAATTCCGACCTCCGGAGGTTAGTCTTCAGAAAAAGAATTTTTCTTAAAAAGAGAAGCCGACCACCGGAGGTCGATTTATTTTTTGGAAAAAAACGGAATTTGAAGAGTATAAATAAAAAAATCATAGTATTAAACTAATTACAATCACCAATAGTCTAGTAGTCTAGTTTTAGAAATATATCCTACCACGGTAAAAATGGAGTTCGATTCCTGGATGGTGCATTTTAAAATTGTTTAATTTTAAAAACCGATCTCCGAAGATCGTTTTTTTTACCCATCAATAACACTAACAACCGGAGGTTAATTTTTTACGTCGATTTTTGCTATTGTTTTAGTAGTGAGTATTGGAGATGGTACCATAAATAAATGTAGATGTTGGAGACCATAATACAACATAGAAAATAATAATATAAGAGCTAATGTAAAATTTGAGATAAGGATAATATAGTATTAAGAGAGTAATGTATCAGTCGGAATAATAAGATCATAATCATCAATTGTTGCTCATATACGCATAAGATGCAGTTAAGTGTATACAAATAGCTGAGTGCCAAAAAAACTATACATATTATAAATAATAAAGTTAGTTCCTCCATTTTTCCACTAAGATTTGCACTTTTGTCCCTATTTGTGTTGGTCTCTAATTTTGCTTCTCAAGGCAAATAGCTTTTTCGCGTGGTATAAGTTTTATTTTCTTATCATAATATCTCACAAGTCATGCTTCACGCCCTTAAAAACTTATACTCACTAGACATATGTTCGATTTTGTCCGGAAAAAATTAATAACCAGCCCATTTGAAGGGCAAACGATGCAATTTCTTCGTATTTCAACTATGTTGGGCTTATCTTTTAAGAAATGTGCTTTCACATTGCAGAAATAAGTAGAATAAAGCCAAAATAATGATTAAAAGGTATAAAATATTATAATAATTTATGAAAAACTAATATCATATATATAAATAGTTATAAAATTTGTATATATAATTTATCGACTTGCTTAAGTTATTTTTCCAAGTTTTTAATAGAACATAAACGAAACCAAATATTATCGATTTTTAAAGTTCAAAACCAAACAAAAGTAAATATCGGATTTTTTAACCGGTTTGGTTCGATTTTCGATTGGGTTCGATTTTCACCAAATCATGAACGCCCCTAGTTGTAACCAAACTTGATCAACAATTATAGAATTCACCTACTGCGCATCCCGTTGAAAAACAATATTTAATTATTTCAGCTTTTTAAATAATGGTACATGTACGTGGAATCCTTCTTTGATACATTTAAAATTAGCGTAGACTTTCAACTTTACTTCAGTGTTTCATATTGATGACAACTAACGATGAGCTAAGTAGGATCACGTCATATTTAAGCATTTTCTCCCTCCTTCCCAAAATCAGGCTATAAATAATTTATTAAAAATACAGTAAGCTGCGTTTTCTAGAATCCAGAACCAATAAACTTTAAAAAATTTGAGTAAATTAGAAGGCTTAATACCTAGATGGACCCTTAAACTTGACATGTTTTGTAAGATAGGCATATAAACTTATAAGGTGACCAGATAGACACTTAAACTTACTCAAAGTGTATTTTTCAAGTTTTTCAGTTGTTTTGAAAACAAAAACTATATTTTTCAAACACTCACAATTTTCATGGCCAAACAAGCCCTAAATATATCACAAAATATTTTTTTTAAAATGCAAAAATAAGGCAAACGCATATACATGAGACTATAAATGTGCACTTAAACCAATAAATACTCGCTAATCGCAATTTTGCAACTTTCAATTAACTCGGTTTTTTTTTTTACACTTGAATAATTAAAAAACAATAACTTTAACCAATAAAAATCCTTAAAAAAAGAAATTTCAAATTAAGAAATTTCTTTTTTTTAAGGATTTTCTTCTCGGCTTTACAGTTTTCTTAATTTGAAATTTCTTTTACACTTGAAATACTGAACTTCGAAATTTCTTAATTTGAAATTTCTTTTTTTTAAGGATTTTTATTGGTTAAAGTTATTGTTTTTTAATTATTCAAGTGTAAAAAAAAAAAAACCGAGTTAATTGAAAGCTGCAAAATTGCGATTAGCGAGTATTTATTGGTTTAAGTGCACATTTATAGTCTCATGTATATGCGTTTGCCTTATTTTTGCATTTTAAAAAAAAAAAAATTGTGATATATTTAGGGCTTGTTTGGCCATGAAAATTGTGAGTGTTTGAAAAATATAGTTTTTGTTTTCAAAACAACTGAAAAACTTGAAAAATACACTTTGAGTAAGTTTAAGTGTCTAGCTGGTCACCTTATAAGTTTATATGTCTATCTTACAAAACATGTCAGGTATTAAGCCAAATTAGAAATATGGAGATGCTGTAATTATTAGCGCTATTGCTTGGTCATTTCAATTATTGGGCACTGAAAGCATGTTAATTTCATGCATGAGAGATCCCAAGAGAGAAACGATTTTGCTTCACTATAAATACATGGTCTAAATGATAAGCACATACCAAAGAAAAACAAAGAGAGAAAGAGAGAAAAAAGGCATAAAAGAAAAAGAATGGCTAACATGGCTGAGAAATGGGAGGAACTTAGTGGCAAAAACAATTGGGATGGGCTATTAGAACCATTGGATGTTGATCTCCGTAGATATCTCATTCAATACGGAGAGTTGGCTCATGTAACTTATGACACCTTCATTTCGGATCCAATATCTAAGAATGTAGGAGCTAGTAGATACTCGATGGAAAATCTTCTTGCTAGGTGTGGGCTTGACCCGCTCAAGTATAAAGTAACCAAATACTTCTATGCTACCTCATCCATTTTACTTCCTCGTGATTTCCATGTGAAATCATCGTCATGCGATTCATGGTGGAAGAAATCAAATTTTATGGGGTACATTGCTGTGGCTACTGATGAGGGGAAAGTTTCACTAGGAAGGAGGGATATTGTAATTGCTTGGCGAGGAACAATTCAGACACTGGAGTGGTGGGAAGATTGTAAATTTTTACTTATTCCAGGAATAGAAGTATTTTTGGGTGCATCAGCACTTCATTCGACACCTTTGTTGCATCATGGCTTCTACAGCATGTATACATCAAAAGATTCACAATCAAAGTTTAATAAAACTAGTGCCAGACACCAGGTACATATATATTTGCTTACTTGCATGTTTTTCTTCCGGTATTGTTGCATGTTTTTGTAATTTTGATTGTTGATGTGTATAACCATCACACTTAAAATTTAAAGAGTGTTTGGCTAAGTTTATAAGCTGGTCAAACTGATTAATGAGCACTTTTTGGCTTATCTATGAGTTCGGTAAACATAAAAATTGTTGCTCATAAGTCAAATTCATGAAAAAGTCATAGAGCCCGTTTGGATTGGCTTATAAGTTGCTTATAAGCTGTTTTCAGCTTTTTTGAGTGTTTGACTGGCCAACTTAAAGTCATTTTGTGCTTAAAATAAGCTCAAAAAAATAATTGGGTCCATTTGACTTAGCTTATCTAAAGCAGCTTATAAGCTGAAAATAACTTATAAGCCAAAAAAAATAAGTTAGACTACCCCAACTTATTTTTTTTTAGCTTATAAGCTGTTTGCAGCTTACAGGCATAAGCCCATCCAAACAGACTCATAGTAAGTTTTTCATCCCCAACTTATGATTTTTCAGCTCATAAACACTTTTAATTTGATCAATTTTTTTAAACTAATTTATACTTAATATTTTTTCTAATTCTCGAAATAACAAACCGCTGACATTTTCTTCATTCTGTATATGTTGTTCCTCTTTTCCTTTAAAATATTACTATTAGAATTTATAGTTTCTTGTGAAAATTACGCATATTTTAGCAATAAATAAATAGCTTATTGTCACTCTTTTTACCATACATTTTAATATACTCGTTTTCAGGTCATTGAAGAAGTGAAAAGATTGGTTGAGGAATATAAGGACGAAGAGGTAAGCATAACAGTGACTGGCCACAGCCTCGGTGCATCACTTGCAACCTTAAATGCAGCTGACATAGCTTACAATGAAATCAACAAGTCAAGCACTGGCAAGGAGTTCCCAGTGACAGCTTTTGTATTCGCAAGTCCTAAAGTTGGGGATTATCTTTTTCAAAATGCAGTTTCTCAACTGAAACACCTCCACATCTTGAGAATTCGTAACGAACCTGATATTGTTCCGAAATTACCAAATCTAGATGTCTATTTCGAAGTTGGGAAGGAAATAATAATTGACACCACAAAATCCCCCTATTTGAAGCTTAATCCTGGAGACCTACACACACCACATAATTTGGAGGGTTACTTGCACGGAATTGATGGTACCCAAGGATCAGGAGATTTTAAACTAGAGGTGCATCGCGATCTCGCACTTGTCAACAGGGTATGGGACATTCTAAAAGATGAATATCATGTCCCTGGGGCTTGGTGGATCGAGAAGAACAAAGGAATGGTTCAACAAAAAGATGGAACTTGGCTTCTCATGGATCGCGAGGATTATGACTTTTGAGAGAGAGCTATGGTTTTATTTATTTCTTTTCATGTAATGTGTGAATAAAGGGGCTCTTTCGTGTAAGGTTACCCTAATAATACGGGATAAGGAATATCCGTACGCCTAAAGCTCGAAATGAGGTTGTCCGATCCTTTCTGGTTCCTGAGGTGGTCAACCTTATAGTCAATTTATTTGCTAAACTTGTCAACTAATTTTAATTTATGTGTCAATTTCTGTTTTGTTTTTGTTATTATTTTGAGAGATATGTAATGGATCTTACGGCTTGTTGGGATGGTTGTCGTATCGCATTGTTATTTTAATATAATATTTATTTTGATTATTACTTTAATTTTATTATATCGAATCGCTAAGTCTGATCGTTGGCTTGGATTTTTCAAGGTATTGATTTATTTATGTAAAGAATGATTTGGTGTGGCCATGATGTTATTACACTTTTTTTTCTCTTTTTGACTTTGCTTATTATTTTATAATCCCGTTTTTATTCTTGGTCCTACATTTTTCTTAGAACAATTAATTCTACCCCATGCCCTAGTTTTCTTTAAAATGTTGTAAGTTTATTCTTTAGATTGTTGATATATGTAACGATGGATAACAATACAATCTAGCCAAACGTTATTTCATCAAAAATTTTTAGTACAATACAATATATTATGAAATTACGTGTAACAACCATCCAAACGAACTGTCAATGTATTGATACAAAATATGATAAAACAAATATCATAGTAGTGTTAAATATGGTGGGTTAAGGAGCCCCAGTCAATAAATTAAGATCTTATTAAGATTGAAAGAATGAAGAACAATGGTGAAGAACCTCAATTACACCATTAATGGTGGTCGGAGCAATGGAGAGAATCCAAGGAAGAGAAGTGAGTAAATGAAATGCTCATCTTCTATTGCATTGATCAAAGCGTTATATACAATTACAAATTGAAATATCCAGCTAATTGACAGCCAAGCAATCCTACAACTAACTAACTAAAGTTGTAACTAACCAACCACCTAACAAACTAATAAGCTAACTACTTTGC
The DNA here is from genome assembly GCF_019175385.1 of Lycium barbarum. Taxonomy (NCBI): domain Eukaryota; kingdom Viridiplantae; phylum Streptophyta; class Magnoliopsida; order Solanales; family Solanaceae; genus Lycium; species Lycium barbarum. The sequence continues at coordinate 83,703,772 of NC_083348.1, read as the reverse complement.
TGACTTGGATCTAATTTAACTAATGAAGAGTAATGTATAAATACATTAAATCTCAATATCCCTCTCAAGTTGGAGGTGAGGTTCTCACAGCTAAGGGTGTTCATGAGTCGGTTTGGGTCGGTTTTGGTTAAAACCAAAACCAAATCAATCTAGTCGGTTTTAAAATTATTAAAACCAAATCAAACCAAATATAATACATATCCATCGGTTTGGTTGTAGTCGGTTTGGGTCGGTTTTTCGGTTTCTAAGAAAATTAACGGTATTTCTCTCTTTCATGTTTTTTCCCTACAATTAAGAGAAAATTTTCTATCCTTTTCCAACTTATAATCCATTATTACCCTTTTATTGTGGTAGCTATAGTTTCTTGCATTATGGAGAAAATGTCATAGGATTTATGATTTAAATTAGGTGAATAAAGTTTATAAGAAATACAAAAAATAAATCTAGGTAAAACTCATATAGTTGTTTCTTTGAATAAATGAGTTTGAATTCATGGATTTCTTTTTTAAAATTGGCTTAAGGTATACAGTTCATTAGCCTATTAGAGATAAAATAAACTTTTTCTTAAAAATTATATAAATTATTTAAAAGTATTTATAAAAATTAATATATTGTATATATATAATTATAAAAATTATGTATAAAATTTGTCAGTCTGGTTCAGTTCGGTTTTTTCTTTGGTTTGCTTTTAGTAAAACCAAAACCAAACCAAATATTATCGATTTTTAAAAATTCAAAACTAAACCAAACCTAACCCAAGTAAATATCGGTTTATTCAATCGGTTTGATTTTGATTTTCGGTTTGGATCGGTTTTTAACTAAACCGTGAACACCCCTACTCACAGCCAACTTGCTCATCACAGTTGAGTGTTTCAAACCAGTGAGAGCTTTTGTGAGTACATAAGCAAGTTGATCAGTAGTGGCAATATGGTGCAGTTGAAATAAGACCTTCTTGGAGCTTGTCTCTGACAAAGTGGCAGTCAACTTCTGTATGCTTTGTCCTCTCATGAAAAACTGGATTCCTTGCTATATGTATAGCTGAATGACTATCACAATACACTGCAATAGGTGAAGAATAAGTGAGGGTCAGTTCTGTAAACAATCTATCTAGCCGAACCAACTCACTTACCACCTTTCTTAATGACCTATATCAAGCTTTTGCTGAAGATAATGAGACAGTTTCTTATTTCTTAGATTTCCAACTCACAGGGAAATCACTAAGCAATACTAATTAACTACTCACAGATCTTCTTGAGTCTGGGCAAGCTGCCTAGTCCGAGTCACAATGAGCCTTGACAGTACAGTCTGGATTTCTAGAAACAAAGATGGCCAAGGTAGGATCTTGTTTCAAATATCTGAGCAAGTGGAAAACAGCTTGCAAATGTGGTTCTCTGGGATTCTGCATGAATTGACTATGGTGTTGAACACTAAAAGCTATGTCCATTCTTGTATTTGTGAGAAAATTCAGCTTGCCAATCAGTTTTCTGTAAAATTTAGGATCAGAAAGTGGAACCCCCTCCTTAGCTTTAAGCTTGGCATTGGGATCAAGGGGTGATGACAAACTGCTAAAATTGAAACAATCATACTCCTTTAATAAGTCTAGGACAAACTTTCTTTGAGAGATAATGACTCCATCATCTGTCTGCAATATCTCCATTCCCAAGAAATAGTTCAGTGTTCCAAGATCTTGATTTTGAACCTGTCATGCAAGTAGTGCTTCAAATTTGTGATTTCCTGGTCATCAGTTCCAGTAAGTATCACATTATCCACATAAACAGCTACAAACACTACCAATGGTTCTGTTTTCCTGTAGAGTAGTGAATAGTCATGCAATGAATGGTGTACCCTCTCGATGCCAATGCTTCTGTCAACTTGACATACCATTGTCTACTAGCTTGCTTCAAACCATAGAGTGATTTAGTCAATTTGCATACAAGGCCTGGTTCTATCACATCTAATTCTTTGTATTGATTAACACTTTCAATGATTGAATACACATTTCTTCTCTCCTCTCATTCTCTTCTTCTTCTCTCAATATCGTAACTGTTTTCTTCTTCTTTCAAGATCCTCCATGCATGGTTGATCATGGAGTTGGTTTAAGTTCAATATAATTTTATTGAGCTTTAAAAGATCATACGTGCACTGTGACGGACAATGAAGAAAACTGTGAGGAAATGATTTCTTATGAACCAAGTAAATTTACAATAAAATTACTACAAGGATTTGCAATATTACGTTTTATTTACCAATCTCATCTATTATATTTTATTTATTTCTTGTTGAAAATGATTATATAACTTAAGAAAAATTAACATTATAAATGGCCATAAAACTATCACCAGGAAATCATGAAGGAAACAATTATTGCAATTACATGTGTGATGTGGCTACGTCAAATACCTTCCGACATAGAAGTGATGCAACCAGATACTTTAGAGTTAACATTTGAAAGTCAAATTTGAGCAAAACATATTTTATGCATAGTGACAGAGTAGATGCTATAAAATTAATAATGGAATTGAAGCACTCATCAAGCCTTTAGAAAGAGAGAAGAATCTCGATGAAAGAGAAACAACAAGGATGAAGACCTTGTTTTAGCTTAGAAAATTTGAGACAAAATACTGTCGGCCAGCAATAACTAGAGATCGTTTTTAAGAAATAATAATTTCCTACCTGAAAATAAAAAGAGAAGATTAAAGCAAAAACCTTAGTAGTAGTTCAAGAAAGGAGTTGACAACCTTTTGTCGTTTACAGTACCAAACAATAAATGTTTCATCTAATTCAATCTCCAAATTGCAAGGGCTGATGAAACAGATCTTGAACCATAAAAATAATCAGTATTAGTTTTCTCAATTTAGATGGATTGAGGAATTTGAAAATATTTGAAGTAAACGACTTTAAGTATATATCTATTTTTTCAAATGCTTCTTGATTAACTTCAGTATTTGATTGACATATACACGATAAATTCGCAAGAGAATTAGTTGATATTGGAAACTCTGATGATTAAATTAAACGACTTCAACTATCACGGTCACCTTATTTTTTTCCAACAATTATCAAAGTCTATTAACACAATTATTCCCAAGCACAACGACATATATTTATAAAGCTTTATAGATACGTGCAAAGACATGGACAATAGATATAATTTGATAGAACATTATTCGTGCATTTTCTGTCTTCTCTATATCATGTACCTTATTTAAACATTTTAAGATTCGACTAGTTGACCTTTTTAAAACAGAAAAACCCACTACTTTCTTTGTTTCATCTTATATGCCAGTGTCTAACTTGAAACGCACCAAGAATACTCTTAGATATATAACGTTTCGTTTGGTACGCGGAATAAAGATGCGGGATAAAGATAACAATTCCGAAACAAAATGCAATTATCTCGCATTAATTGGTTTATAGATATTAATTCGTCCCGGAATATTTTATCTCATCATTTATACTAAATCAGTGAGTTACTTGTTATCCCATATAGAAGATGGAAGCTAATCCCATGAGATATTTTTGCCTTAATAAAAAAAAACTTGCAGCAAAGTATATATTTAATATCTAAAATAAGGCGTGGAGAGATTCTTGGTGACAAGACATAAGTTCTTAGTAATTCTTCAATAATGATGAAGCTTGAAGCAGATATATAAAGGCGCGGTAAGTCGGTAATTCGGGGCATTCATGATTCGATTTGGGTCGGTTTTGGATTAATATCAAAACCGAATCAATGTAGTTGGTTTTTAAATTTTTAAAACCAAACCAAATAAAATAAAAATCGCCGGTTTAATTCTTGTCGATTTGGTTTGATTTTTCAATTTATAACTAGCTAAATGATAAATTGATAATAGTAAAACAACAAAACTGACATGAGACAACTACTTCAAATGAGCAAACCCACAGTTGCGTCCACAGAAAATGACCATTTTTATTTAAGGTGACACTACTTTAGTAGTACTGGTCCGACTACCATATTCAATAATACCATTCCGAAGAACTATTCTGATCGTTCATTTTTTAGCGATTACTAAATCGAACTGTAACTTTCTTGGCATACTCGACTATAGTTTGCAAACTCAAAACTATTCGCCACCTCATGTTTGAAGAAGAGTCACTACTAAAAAAACGCGTAAAATCAATCTCAAAAACTGACCTCCACAAGAAGTAGGAAAAAATCGACCTCCGGAGGTCTATTTTATTAGCGGAAAAATCGAAAAAGTGTAAACCGACCTCCGGAGATCCTTTTTTTAAATTTAACAAAGATATTTTTAAAAATCGACCTCTGGAGGTTGGTTTTGTTTTTTAATAATTTTCTTGGCAAAATTCCGACCTCCGGAGGTTAGTCTTTGCAAAAAAAGAACTTTTCTTAAAAAGAGAAACCGACCTCCAAAGGTAGTTTTTTTTTTCGGAAAAAAAAAACGAATTTGAAGAGTATAAATAAAAAAATCAAAGTATTAAACTAATTACAAGCACCAATAGTCTATTCCCGGATGGTGCATTTTAATTTTTTTTAATTTTAATAACCGACCTTCGGAGGTCAATTTTTTTTACCCATCAATAACACCAACCTCCCGAGGTCGATTTTTCACGTTGATTTTTGCTATTGTTTTAGTAGTGAATATTGGAGATGGTACCATAAATTAATGTAGATGTTGGAGACCATAATACAACATAGAAAATGATAATATAAGAGCTAATGTAAAATTTGAGATAAGGAGAATAAAGTATTAAGAGAGTAATATATCAGTCGAAATAATAAGATCATAATCATCAATTGTTGCTCATATACACATAAGATGCAGTTAAGTGTGTACAAATAGTTGAGTGCCAAAAAAACTATACAAATCATAAATAATAAATTTAGTTCCTCCATTTTTCCACAAAGATTTGCACTTTTGTCCCTTTTTGTGTTGGTCTCTAATTTTTGCTTCTCAAGGCAAATAACTTTTTCGCGCGTTATAAGTTTATATTTTCTCATCATAATATCTAATAAGTCATGCTCCGTGCCCTTAAAAACCTATGCTCACTAGACATATGTTCAATTTTGTCCGGAAAAAAAAAATTAATAACCAGCCCATTAGAAGGGCAAACGATGCAATTTCTTCGTATTTCAACTATGTTGGGCTTATTTTTTAAGAAATGAGCTTTCACATTGCAGAAATAAGTAGACTAAAACCAAAATAATGATTAAAAAGTATAAAGTATTTATAATTATTTATGAAAAACTAATATCATATATATAAATAGTTATACAATTTGTATATATAATTTATCGACTTGGTTAAGTTATTTTCCCGATTTTTTAATAGAACATAAACTTAACTAAATATTGTCAATTTTTAAAATTCAAAACCAAGCAAAAGTAAATATCGGTTTTTCTAACCGATTTGGTTCGATTTTCACCAAACCGTGACACCCCTAGTTGTAACCAAACTTGATCAACAATTTTATAATTCACGTACTGCGCATCTCGTTGGGAAAAAAAATACTTAATGATTTCAGCTTTTTAAATAATAGTTCATGTCCGTGGAACCACTCGGTAATACATTTAAAATTAGCGTAGACTTTCAACTTTAATTCAGTGTTACATATTGATGACAACAAACGATGAGCTAAGTAGGATCACGTCATATTTAAGCATTTACTCCCTCCGTCCCAAAATCAGTGTATAAATAATTTATTAAAAATCCAATATGCTGTGTTTGTTAGAATCCAAAACTAACAAACTTCAAAAAATGTGAGTGAATTTTAAATATGGAGATGAAGTAATTATTAGCACTTTTGCTTGGTCATTTCAATTATTGGGCACTGAAAGCATGTTTCATGCATTAAAAAACCCAAGAGAGAAACGATTTTGCTTCACTATAAATACATGGTCTAATTGATAAGAGAATACCGAAGAAAAAACAAAGAGATAAAGAGAGCAAAAAGGCATAAAAGAAAAAGAATGGCTGACATGGCTGAGAAATGGGAGGAACTTAGTGGCAAAAACAATTGGGATGGGCTATTAGACGATCCATTGGATGTTGATCTCCGTAGGTACATCATCCAATATGGAGAATTGGCTCATGTAACTTATGACACCTTCATTTCGGATCCAAAATCTAAGAATGCAGGAGCTAGCAGATACTCGATGGAAAATCTTCTTTCTAGAGCTGGACTTGACCCGCTCAAGTATAAAGTAACCAAATACTTCTATGCTACCTCATCCATTCCACTTCCTAGTGCTTTTCTTGTGAAATCATTATCAAGGGAAGCATGGAGTAAGGAATCGAATTTTATGGGGTACACTGCTGTTGCTACCGATGAGGGCAAAGTTTTACTAGGAAGGAGGGATATTGTAATTGCTTGGAGAGGAACAATTCAGACACTGGAGTGGGTGGGTGATCTTGAATTTGCACTTGTCAAAGGAACAAAAATATTTGGTTCATCATGGCTTCATTTCACACCTTTGGTGCATCATGGCTTCTACAACATTTATACATCAGAAGATCCAAAATCAAGGTTTAATCAAACTAGTGCCAGAGACCAGGTACATATTAATTTGCTACTTGCATGTTTTTCTTAGTTTTGATTGTTGAAGTATATAATCATCACATATTTAGAGGGTGCCTGTCTAGGCTTATAAGCTGGTTAAACTGATTTGTAGGTACTTTTTGACTTATTTATAAGTTTAATAAACATAAAAAATGCTGCTTATAGGTCAAATTCAGCAAAAAGTCATAATTTATTCATCCACACTTATGATTTTCAGCTTATAAGCACATCTTAATATTTTTTTCTAATTCTCAAAATAGCAAACTGATAACTTATTCTTCATTCTGTTATATGATGTTCCTCTTTTTCTTTATTAGATTACATTTTGAATTTATAGTTTCTTGTAAAAAATTTACGCATATTTTAGTAAAAAAATAAATAGCTTATCGTCATACATGCTAATATATTTGTTTTCAGGTCCTTGAAGAAGTGAAAAGATTGGTTGAGGAATATAAGCATGAAGAGGTCAGCATAAGTGTGACTGGGCATAGCCTATGTGCATCACTTGCAACACTAAATGCAGTTGACATAGCTTACAATGGTATAATCAAGCAGTGGCAAAGAGTTCCCAGTGACAGCTTTTGTATTCGCAAGTCCTAAAGTTGGGGAACTTCTTTTTCAGAATGCAGTTTCCAAACTGGAATACCTTCACATCTTGAGAATTCATAACGTATTCGATATTGTTCCGGCATATCCGGCCATTGGCTATTTCGACGTTGGGAAGGTAATAATGATTGACACCACAAAATCCACCTATTTGAAGCATCATCCTTTGGACCCCCACACACAGCATAATTTGGAGGGTTACTTGCACGGGATTGATGGTACTCAAGGAATAGGTGTTTCAGCAGGTTTTAAACTAGAGGTGTATCGCGATCTCGCACTTATCAACAGGGTATGGGACATTCTAAAAGATGAATATCTTGTCCCTGGGGCTTGGTGGATCGAGAAGAACAAAGCAATGGTTCAGCAAAAAGATGGAACTTGGCTTCTTATGGATCGCGAGGATTATGACTTATGAGAACTATGATTTTATTTATTTTATTTCATGTAATGTGTGAATAAAGGGCTCTTTCGCGAGCTTGAAAAAGAGCACCATACGTATAATATGGTTCCCTTAATAATACAGGATAAGGAATAGCTGTACGCCTAAAGCTGGAAATAAGGTTGTCCTTTCTGGTCCCTAAGGCGATGAAGCTGAAACAGATGTTATACTTTAATTTATGTGTCAATTTCTGTGATGCTTTTTTTTTTTTTTTTTAAATTATTGTGAGAGAGATATAATGGATCTTACGGCTTGTTTGGATGGTTGTTACCTATTTTATTGTATCATGTTGTTATTTTAAATACAATATGTGTTTTGATTACTACTTTAAGTTTATTATATTGTATTGTTAAATTTATAGTTACGTAACAACGAAAAGTTCTATTTTACGAAATGACTAGTTTGGTGTGGTTGCATTGTTATCTTTTTTTTTTTTCCTCATTTTGACTTTAATTGTTTATTATTTTATAATCCTATTTTTATCTTTTATCCTATTTTATCCTTTATTCTACCTTTTTTTTTTTTTAATTTTTTTAATAATAACTCTACGCCGTATATCCTACTTCTCTTTATAATATTGTAAGTTTATTTTTCAGCTTATTGATGTGTGACATTATGTATCGATGAAAATGATGCAATCTATCCAGACGTTGTTTCATCAAAACAATATATCACATACAACAATACAATACATTATGAAATTACATGCAAGAACCATCCAAACAAACTGTTAATGTATTGATGCACAATATGATAAAACAAATATCATAGTAGTGTTAAATATGGTGGGTTAAGGAGCCCCAGTCAATAAATTAAGATCTAATATGTAAAACCAAGAGAGATGCATAATGCTTTGCCTCTTGAATGTTGCTGTAAAGGGAGAGTAATCACTGTAATGAAAAATTAAGGATAATGGATACACTCCACTTTCCTTCTTTCAAAATCAGAAAAGCGAAGACCTTCAAACCTGCAAGCTGCAAAATATCTGATTGCAACTTAATCAATAGTTCATTAGAATGAGAATGTACACATATTTCTAATATTTCTGTAAGGCTAATTGATGTGTATCTTTAACTTATATTTATGCACCCTAAACACATTAGGACCCCATTCAACATCAGTGAAAATATCGCATATATATAAGGTAGGTTGGGATCAACACTAAGATCCGGTGCCACCACAAAGAGGATTTAACTAAATAAAGAGTTCTTTAAAATGAGAACAACTACACAAATATAAATGATTATATTTTTTATTCAAAAAATATTTGCTTGATGTATGTATTGCGAATAATAAGACTGACTAACTCAAATATCTTTCTCATAATTATTGGTCAAACCTGCGATATGGATACAAACAAGAAGCACTGACTCGCTCAGTAATACTTGTGATTGGACTTTACAAAGTGTACTGAAGGATTGATTACCTTGCGCATTCAAATTAACTAGTTTTAGGCGTATGCCGTACTAATCGGTTCATTATTTTTTTCAAATATTCATCTTGACTTTTTTCTTGTTTTTGATATTTCAAAACATATAATTTAAATGTGAAGATGGGCAATTTCAACTATAGTTGCAAGTTGCAACTTGCAAATGCAAGAGTAATATTTTGCAATCTAATATAGTTCATACACGTTAGTTTTTTGTTTGTATGATTGAAAAAGCAATCAGCTGGCAAATTTTTTGATTATATTACTTAAGATTTTTCTAAAATTTAATTATTAAATTGAAAAATTATTATCAATTCGTGATTCAGTAATTCAAATGACATATTAGAAGGATTGTATAACAATTTTTTTTAAAGCTATTGTATAACAAATCAAGCCTTTATTGGACAGCTTTTGTCGTTTACTAGTATTCTCCCTTTAAAGTTAAACTGTTAAAGATGATGTCAAGCCTTAACCTCATTTAAACATTTTAAGACCCGACGTAGTTGACCTTTTTTAAAAAGAAAAACCTACTACAGTACTTTCTTTGTTTTCATTTTATGACAGTCATGCTTGTTTTGGATGGTTGTTACACACAATTTCATAATATATCGTATTGTGTTGTGCTATATTATTTTGATGAAACATTGTTTGGATAGATTGTATCGCTTTTTATCGTTACATAATGCCACACATTAATAATCTAAAGAATAAACTTACGATATTTTAAAGAAAAGCAACATACGAGGGTAGAGTTATTATTAAAAAAACGGAAAAGGCTCAAATATGTCATTGAACTATCGGAAATAGCTCATTTATGCCACTCGTCAATAGTTTGATTCATTTATGCCATCGCCGTAACCAAAATGGCTCATCCATGCCATCAGCGTTACCAAAATGGCTCATTCATATCATTTTTCATTAACACCGGTTTTGCATGTATGACATGTGACCTCCAATTAGAAGTGCACGTCGTTTAATTAAATCAGCCCGATTTTAAATCCCAAATCAATGTGCTTATTACTTGGATATATGTGCAATGATAAAAATGTGTAGTCAAGTCAAATTCCAAGAAAGTGCTCAAGTTAATGTAAGTTGTATATTATTTACTGCATTTTCACTAATTACAAACATTAGTTACCAAAAGGTATCAAGTAATAGTGTAAAACTACAATGTTACAGATGGGGGAAATAAGATTATAGTTGTAGGTGGGTCGGTGTATGTGTTAGATTTTTTATCAATTTAGGATTTAAACTTGGGCTGGTTTAATTAAACGACGTGGACCTCTGATTGGAAGCCACATGTCATATCTGGTATTGTAAAACCAGCATTAATGAAAAATGGCATGGATGAGCCATTTTGGTAACGACGATGGCATAAATGAACCAAACTATTGACGAGTGGCATAAATAAGCCATTTCCGTTATAAAATTTATGTTAAAATGATAAATTGTACTTACATGTGGTCATCTAATTCTAAATTTAACATAGTTGAATATTGTCCGAACCTAAAAGTTAAGTTCTTGCTTTTTAACAACAAAAATTTAACTCGTTGAAACATATGAAATTATAGATGGTAATGCTCACAGAGGATATAAATATGTGCACAAAGCGATAGATAGTATGTTAAGTGTTCATCTTACAAAAATTAATATAATGATTTACAGAAACAAAAACATAGTGAAAGGAGTATATATTTTAATAGACGAGATTTTCTAACTTAAATAGAATAAGATAAGTTCCTACTACTTAATGAAATAGTTAATTCCTACTTCCTAGTAGTAAAAGGGTTGTCACGTGGGTTTATAGTTTTAGGTTTAAAAAGTATGTCCAAAAGAAATAAGATTAAAGTTCGTATAAAAGTCGTTCAATATTTGAAGGATATTTTGGTCAACCAACATTTATATTCATGCTTTTATAATAATATAGATAAGAATATTTCTTGATACTATTTTCCATTATCTTATTTCTTAATAGTATATAATTATAATCACATGAATGTCAAATTCCAAAAGCATATTAGATCACAAATTCTAAGAACATTTTGATATGTATCAAAAATAATGTGTTTCTTAAATATAGTATATATCCAGTGTCAAATAAAATGAAATTGATTGATTAAAGCACTCTGTTTCTTCGACAAATTGAGAAGCATATGTCTGAGTCTTTAATTTCAACATATATACATCCAAAAAACCCAGTCCATACGTAAGATCAAAGCTTCCTCGTTAAGCTTCGATTTGCGTGGCTTCTCTGATAAGCTTCAATTTCATAATTTTATAATGACCCACAATTTCGAATAGACAACTTATAAAATATCCTAATATGTCGGCTGCTATACAAGCCTACAAGTTTTTATAATGTGAAAGTAAGAATTTTTCCAATAAGATAAGGGAACATATATAATTTTGTTAATTGAAAATATAGATTGAAGCATAAAGAGCAAGTATGTTTATATATACGAACATATTAACTTTGTCATACAAAATTTAGAAGAAGGGAGGTAAACATAATAGTAGAAACTAAAACTTGAGGTATATATTGGCTGTCATACCCCTTTTTAACCCGGGTTAAATTAGAAGTACGACATATTGGGGATTCCTATTTTTTGTTTGTGTTTGTTTTAAGGAGTCGCCACCTAATTATTTATGGTGAATTAGGACACCTAAAGTTTATTAAAGTTATGTTTAAAGTTAACTCTGTTTAAGGTCTGCGAAACTTAAGATTCTAGGTAAGGGTTCAATTAGTCTAAAGGGAAGGTATTAGGCACCCTTTAAGACCCATTAACAATGGTTAACCGACCGGATTAAAATTTAATTAGGCTAAGTGTATATATAGTATTATAGAAAAAGAAAGTAGTTTTGTAAATATGACTGAAGTTATAGATAGACATATAAGAATGTCATTTAAAATAGAACTTGTAGAAAATAATAATTTGTATAAAAGAGTACTTTTAATGCTATTTTGAAATACGACTTATAAATGTTATTAAAGTTTTAAAATGAAAGTATAATAGCATTGTTTAAAGTAATACTTGTAGAAAATAGCAATTGCATAAAAGGGTTTAGTCAAGAATAAACTAAAAGAAAGCGGGACATGTAATGTTTATATATGGAGGAAATGACTAAAATTTAAAAGAGTTATTTAATAAAGTTTTTAAAGTTGTTATAGATAAATATGTATTTCAATGTGTATTTCTAAGTGTTGAAAAAGAACTAAAAGCGAAAGGGTTTGTTCGTTGAATTAGTTACCTTTTGTTCCTTAGAGTAAGCTAATATTAGTGTAAGATTTGCGATGTTTTAAGTTTCTAAAATAGTAAGCATAGATTATTATTCCCTAAGCCAAAAGATGTAATCATGCTATTTTGAAAATCAATTACTCAAATAAATGTTATAGATACTATATAAGTAGTTTAGAACATAAATAGAAGTGAATGTGATTTTGTGGAATTAACTACCCATAACTAAACTAAAACCCTTAATGTTACTAAAGTTTAATTAACAAGCACGAATGTTAGTCATACAATACATGTTAAATACATACAAAATAAAAATAGAGGAGTAGATATAATGAGAATGGGCTCATCCCATTTTAGACTGTTGCCATCTGTTTGCAACTGGGCTTCGGCCCAGTAATAATTTATATGTGTTGTTGCGGACTGCCTGATACTGTATGGCATATGGGCCTCGACCCAATATCATTTCTTGCACAGTTGTGGATTGGATGACTCGAGAAATACGTTGGGCTTTAGCCCAACACCGAATATGGAAAGTGACGAGTCCCTCGGACTCGTATGCGAGATGATCATGCATAAAATGAAATGAAAAGGGATTAGTACATAATCAGTAAATAAGATTAAACGTATATAATGTAAATTCAGAGAAAATTTCATTCGTGTCTTCTTATCACAGTATATTACATCATTTACGGAACACAAACTAAATCAATGAGACAGGCAAACATTCAGGAATTCCCATCAGAGAGATTTCCATCGACAAAAATCATCACGCCCTGATGGGTTTTGATATCCCTATCCGTTCTATTAACATTGCAGGGACAAAAGGAAAATGATAATTTAACAAGAAGGCTGGAAAGGAAATGTCTATCATCAATTCGTATTTAAGAGAAACCAATGCATGTTTAGTTCTAAAAGAGGGTAAACTCAATTTTAACAAATGGCGAAGGACAGACGAATACCACTCATACAGATTTTAAAGAGTTGAAAGAGGAGATCTTGCAAAGTTCAAGTTAAGACACCTTTTCATTCTCTCTTAGACAACACTGGATTTATACTTATTCTTTTTGTCTTTTCCGGAACCAGTTTTATCTTTTGCGCACAGAAACTGAAAACAGTTCAGTTTAATACTCACACACATATAGCATAGATCTTATTCATCAAATGAAGAACCACAAAACATATTCCTCCAGCAGGGAAATAGAGTCAAACACAGAGGTATACTTCACAGATTTGAGTCACATATGAACATATTAGTACTGCCAGACATCCATATACATCTTACAGGATGTTTTAGACTGCTGATACCTAAAACAGTCACCTGATCATCCTGAACCAACTAGATCAAATTCTGGTTCCAAAGGCTAATATAATGCTGAAGATACACAGGTTGAACTTTTGGACTTGAAACTATTTTTTGGCAATATGAATCTTAAGACTAGCTGAGGTAATGATAAGAGCTTAACCAAAAAACAGAACTTTGAGAAGACATATATTAATGTTCTGTCAAATAAGCAATACAACAACAAACCTCTCATTCAAACTAAAAAGGGGCAACTACTTCCTTGGTTCCTAGGCAAGACGAGAAAGAAAATATCTGTGAATCATGATTGGAGAGGCATCACTACTGCAGATTTGAAACTAGCATGAACTTGACTAGAACTTTATCAGCTCATGAAGGGAAAGCATCCAGTAAACAACACTTGTTACGGACCTAAAGAGAAGCATTCTTTGTAAAGTTAAGGAGTAAATTTGGTTAGTGACTGATTCATTTGAGGACAATCATTCAAAAGCTTCGAATTTGATTCAGATGAGGCTAAAACAGAACCAGACCAACAGAAATTGTTATTTTTAATAGTTCGAACTACAGTTATGCATATTTGTCCTAAAATCTGCAAGTAACACCTACTGATTTGTAAGACAAATTGACAGCCTCATTGTTCATGTTATCACACTCATAAGCATAGATATGGCCAAACATAACATCTTTTAATCATACTTATGAATCGTCAAGTATATCGCAACGAGATTCAGACCAAATTAGCTTACGCTTAGCCAGACGACAGTCACAATAGCGTAATCAGAGCAGGGAATAAGTTGATTAATCTTAGTAAACCTAGCAGGCCTGATGTATTGCTATAATTAGGATAGGTTAACCAAAACATACTAGATCCCAGTAAAAAGCTGAACAGATTCAAGGTTATATAACATCTAACCCAAACAAATCACATTCATGTCGGAGTATATTACTTGAATAAACAAAGTGAAAGAGGGATAGTTTAGAACTGTTTTAACCATATACACAGTATACCTAGAATATGTATCAGGGTGTGTATATCGGGTGTATACCGAATGTATATCTTCTTCTTATCTTGTTAGCTCATTGTGTACCACATGTATATTCGGCTCTAAATGGGTTCTAAGTTCTGGGAATTCAGTCTAAACATCCAAACTACAGTATACACCTTTCAGATTCATTTTGGCGACTAAAATTCTATCCTAACAGCTCCCAAACCTCAAAGGAATAATATGACGACAAAGAAATTACATAACTTAAAAGTAGCAGAATCAGCTAAAATTTAACTAAAAGCAGAAACTAAAGACTAGAAGTAATAAACGTATCGAAGTTTACCTGTTTTGTGCGCAATGAACTGGGATGTCGAGGTCGTCGAATCTACTCGAACTCGAAAACGATTAAAGTAATTAAGGCTTCAGATTAGAAAGTAAAAATAGAGTAATATGTGGCTATATTATTGATCAAAATTGATGTTTTGTTTTTTGGGTTCCAAATCCTCTTCTGATGTTCGGATCCCTTTTTTTTTCCATTCAACTTCGACCATCTTTATAGGGTTTTTCTTCGTATTGAATAAAGGGGAGGAGCGTATGAGAGAGAGGAAGCGGGGGACAGGCGTGGAGATGGCAGAGCGTGGGAAAGAGGAGAAGTGGAAGGGTGTCGGGTGAAGTGGGGTGGAACGTGAAGAGCAGTGATGGTGGAGATGGCAAAACGAAGTGGGGGACAGGGAAACATGGGGGACACGGGATAGTGGAGGTGCAGAAGCGTGGAGATGAGGGGGCGGCGATGGTGAGTTGAAGGAGGAGGAAAGAGGCGGAGAAAAAAAATGAGAGAAAGAAAAGGAAAGGAGGCGGAAGAGAAGAGAAAAGAATGAGGGAAGAGAAAGAGAGGTTAGGGTAAGAAAAATGTGTGTTGGGCCGGACCGGGTCGGGTAATGGGCTGGCCAATAATTCGTTTGGGTCGGTCCATTAATTTAAATATGGGCTGATATAAATGTGGGTTGGATATTTAAAATGTGGGTTGTTTATTTGGGTAGGGAAATAATATTGTATTTGTGTTTTGGGTCATTAATTTGGCTGAAAATTGTTGATCCTTCCTCCACTATTTAATTATTTTTGAGCTTCCAATTTAATAACTGGTATAATATATGTTATGAAAAGGCAATAAATAATTAGTATGTAAAAAATATATTTTATCAAATGTTGTATTGTAATTAATTCAACGAGTCCAAACCCGAAAAAATGAAATGATGACGAATCATCTAAAATTTGTAGTAAAGTAACACTTGTAATGTTAAAAATAAAAGTAGCGATATTAATAGCAGTGAAAATAAAGTATCCAGTTCGTCAATAAATTTAGACGTCCGAGTGAATAAAAATTAAATAAAGGAGGGACAAAATTGGATGTCAACAGATGCCTCTCTTCGACCGGAGGTGATGTAAGAATCTTTGGGCGAAGAAGTTGACGTAGTAGCCAATTTTGTTTGGACCGACGAATATGAGTTTGTAAGAAAGTACGTTTTTTGGAAAATTTATGGAAAATATTATGGGGACCGAAGGAATTATGGAAAATTGTGGCCGAATCTCAGTTTCGAGTTGCCTACATATCTCGGGTTGCACGAGAATCAGGCCACGTGTAGTTCGGAAGTTTTTGTGGGTTCATAATATTGCGGGAGTTGTAGACGGGTGACGAGAACGTTCAAGAATAGAACATGTGCTTATAGCCTCCTAATTATAAATGTGGCGCGCAACACACCTTTAAGTAGGACTCTACTAGGCACGATATAAATCCTTCAAAGATGCCCCAGTGTTGAGTTATGGAAACGCTGGGGATGTAGAAAGGAATATGAGATTATGAAAAGAGTAGATTCAGTAGAGTTTTAGCGGGAGATGTGAAAGAGAAAATAACCTATGTATCACGTGTTTGTGGACATAGGCGGAATTGAGTTCGAGAGTAGATCCATGACCTTTGCTTGTGAGTTTGGTATTCCTCTTCAGCATGTTTGCCCCAGTTCACTGCGTAAGATAAAGTTCCACGTTGTGTTGCGTCTCTGCAGGTTGTATTTTCTGCCAAAACTGAAATTCATGTCAACATTAGTACTAAAGTTGAAAGTGTAAAATTACAAAGAGTGTAAATGATAGTAAATATGAGTGTGAGAATGAAGATGAAGCCGTATGGCCAATGTTGTCTCTGGTTGTCTTCAGGGACTTGAATGAATGTGTGACGCGTATGCTGAGGATGTGATAATATCTCTAGTTGCATTTGAAAATGATAGTGATAAGATCTCCGGCTGTCTTCCGGGACTCGATGATAAATGATATCTGCGAATTTTAAGGTAAATTCATTAAAGTGGTAAGGTAGATGATGAAATAAAGGAATGAAGTAAGGAGTAAAATAAGTGTATAGCCGTTCGGCTTATGCAGGTGAGGCCGTGTAGCCATGCGATGTCTCCGGTTGTCTTCGGGGACTTGATGATATGTCTCCGGTTGTCTTCGGGGACTTGATGATGCATCTCCGGTTGTCTTCGGGGACTTGATGCTATGTCTCCGGTTGTCTTCGGGGACTTGATGCTGTGCCTCCGGTTGTCTTCGGGGACTTGATGCTGTGTCTCCAGTTGTCTTCGGGGACTTGATGCTGTGTCTCCAGTTGTCTTCGGGGACTTGATGCTGTGTCTCCGGTTGTCTTCGGGGACTTGATGCATATGCCGTGTGAGGCATTTAAAGAAATGATATCCTATTAAAGGCGGACGAGCCTAAAGTGTCCTATTAAAGGCGGACGATCCTAAAGTTGTCCTATTAAAGGCGGACGAGCCTAAAGTGTCCTATTAAAGGCGGACGATCCTAAAGTGTCCTATTAAGGGCGGACGAGCCTAAAGTGTCCTATTAAAGGCGGACGAGCCTAATTGTCCTATTAAAGGCGGACGAGCCTAAAGTGTTGTGCGTTTGCGAACAATGATATTGTCCCTTTGCGGAGCATTTGAAAATAATAATGCAATGCCGGTGCGGTGCCTTTGCAGTGCTGGCATTTGAAAGCAGTAGTGCATATGCAGTGCGTGTATTTGAAGAAATGATGTCCTATTAAAGTCGGACGAGCCTAAAATGTCCTATTAAAGGCGGACGAGCCTAAAATGTCCTAGTTATCTTCGGAGTGCGATATTGATGCCTCCAGCTGTCTTGGGAGATGCCTCCAGCTGTCTGCGGAAACTTAACAATGATTCAGTATCGTGACAGGCTGAATTGATGACACGTAATCCTGATTTGATTCGCCTTCAATCTCGTCAACCTACAAAAACAGGTATATAAAGTTATAAAATTATTTTGATAAAAATAAATTAAAAGATAAGGTTGGAAGTAAAGCCGTATGGCTTTTTGAGGCAAGGCCACAATGTGCCAAAGGATGTTTTTCTGCCATGATTGATAGACTTGACTGTTGATCTCGCGCTTTTAGGTTCCTGCACTCAAAGAAAAATTCTTAGTTTGGGAGGGGGAAGTTGATTCGTGTTGACTCGAAGCTTGACGTTGTTGGCGTTCCATTTGTCTTGTTTGTTTGGATCTTGTGATCTCCGTTCAAACCTCGGTAGATGAACAGTAGTGAAATAATTGAAAAAAAGTATTTCATTTGAAAGGTAGGTATGTAAGTATATATATAAGGAAATGTATGTATATAAGTTGTGAAATATGTATATGTAAATGTATGTATGTAAGGAAAGATATATATATAAATATATGTATGTAAGTTGTAACATATTCTGCCAACTTCGGATTGTGACACTTCTAAAGTAATTGGTTTATAATACTTCCTGTCTGATAGCCTTAATCTTGTCGATGTCCAACCGTTCTTTCGTCTATATCTTTTCAAAATATTCCCCAGTTTTGGGTTCAGAAGGGTATGCTAAACTTATGTTGTGGTGTGACCGAACCTTATATAGGTTGCCTACGTATACTTCCAGGGAATCAGGTCAGAACGTAGTTCGTAAAGTATATAAGAATGGTTTAAAATTTTCTAATAAGGGACCGAACCCGATCTGGATTGCCTACGTATTCCGCCATGGGAATCAGGTCAGCGTAGTTCTGTTATATAAATGGTAAAAGATTTGTTGGATTTTTATCTAAGTGTGACAGACCTGTATGTTGATAGTCTACGAATCCCGCCGAGGGAATCAGGCCCTATGTGGTTTTCCTTGTATAAGGATTTTTTGGATTTTATGTTATAACGCAACCGAACCCTATGTGGGCTGCCTACGTATCTCACCATTAGAATCAGGTCAGAACGTAGTTCGTATGCATGCAAATGGGAAAAATTCTAACCTAGTATGACCGAGTCCCTATGTGGGCTGCTTACGTATCCACCAAGGAATCAGGTCAAGCGTAGTTCACACCAATTGTTAAAGGAAAGGTTGCAAACTAGGTTGTCTAAACTAATGTCGTCCGTTGATCTCTTCTTGGATTGCTAGCTTTCAGGCTTATGTCATCACCTATCAGCTATTTCAATTCTTTTTTAGTGGAATCTTGTCTTGTCCCCTAGTTTCTTTGTTACTCTCTCGGGATGTATGTTGTCTATTCGTTCATTTTATGTCACAATCGTAGAGTTGACAGTTTTGATAAATAAAGTAGAAAATAACAATAATGGATGATTAAGGAAAATCAGAAATGCATTCATTGTTTTTTGCAATTTAAGCTTCCAAAAGATGAAGCAAAACAAACAAAAGTTTTGAGGCACAATTTAAGCCTCAATTTTAAAATTGAGCTATTTCTAAAGTTTTCTACATGTTCAAACTACCAAGACTCCTGGAGTAGGAATCCAATTCTCCAATGTCTCTCCTGGTTGGGCATCTCGAATGGTCGGTGTCGACCCGAATCAACTTTTTTGGGGATATAAGAACATAAAAATGCAAAATGATGTCAGTCTCACAACATATCTAGGTAAAGTCATGATCACTTAGAGTCAAGTAAGTCATGTAGCGAATAATCATCAAATAAAGTCAAACAAGTTGTCAAACAAATGTAAACGATTATATCAAACAATAACGCGTCCTAATATGCATGTGACCTCTTCGTGCCAGAGGTAGGCCTAACGTTTGTTTGAAGGGTAAAGTGTGCCATAATACGTCATCCCGTTGCTTTGATTAATTAAACAAATTCTATTTCCCCAAAATAAAGTACAACGGTAGTGTAATATTTATTACATGTCAAATGAATATAACATAAAGTGTTTCCTAATCTAAGTAAAGTAAGTACAATTTCCTATGTCTAAATATCAGCTCCGTTTTGGTGGTGTCATTGATCTTCGGCATTCATTGTATTCCAATGAAAATCCATACCTGTCATAGAAACGTTAGTCATTCCCGCCCTCCTAAAGTTTAATTAATTAGAGCAAACAGTCAATATTTATGCACAGTTATCCTTGAAATATGCATATAAAGTATGATTATTGTCGCTCGGGGTTGTGAACCCACTTGGACGTTTGGATAAAGTCATCTAATGGATTTAATACACCAAGGGTATTAAACCTCCTAGGATATGAAATGTATGCTCTTAATAAAAGGTGTTGGTTTAGCTCTATCCTAGGTTGACTAGGAGTGAGTTTACTAGATGCAAGGTTCCCAAGCGGACAACTCGAGTGAGAAGGCTACGCGGTCCCCGTTACTCGGGCACCCCGCGCATATGCCAACTCTCCTAAAATTTGAATTCTACGAAAGAAATTTGCGGGTGCGCAAAACACACCTCGCGTGTACGTGTGATAGTGTGAGTTTCCAGAAGTGGAAGAAATATGAACAGAATGACAATTTATCAAAGCAGTAACACATACACAGTTTATATCGAACAAACAGTTTATATCAAACAAACAATTAATAGCATGTAAAAACAGTTAACAAATAAAGTAATTTCCAATAAGCACACAAAGCCCATTTAAACTAAGTCCGTTATGGTTAGAACCTAGGTAAAGTCCCCAGTGAAGTCGCCAAGCTGTCATACCCCTTTTTAACCCGGGTTAAATTAGAAGTACGGCATATTGGGGATTCCTATTTTTTGTTTGTGTTTGTTTTAAGGAGTCGCCACCTAATTATTTATGGTGAATTAGGACACCTAAAGTTTATTAAAGTTATGTTTAAAGTTAACTCTGTTTAAGGTCTGCGAAACTTAAGATTCTAGGTAAGGGTTCAATTAGTCTAAAGGGAAGGTATTAGGCACCCTTTAAGACCCATTAACAATGGTTAACCGACCGGATTAAAATTTAATTAGGCTAAGTGTATATATAGTATTATAGAAAAAGAAAGTAGTTTTGTAAATATGACTGAAGTTATAGATAGACATATAAGAATGTCATTTAAAATAGAACTTGTAGAAAATAATAATTTGTATAAAAGAGTACTTTTAATGCTATTTTGAAATACGACTTATAAATGTTATTAAAGTTTTAAAATGAAAGTATAATAGCATTGTTTAAAGTAATACTTGTAGAAAATAGCAATTGCATAAAAGGGTTTAGTCAAGAATAAACTAAAAGAAAGCGGGACATGTAATGTTTATATATGGAGGAAATGACTAAAATTTAAAAGAGTTATTTAATAAAGTTTTTAAAGTTGTTATAGATAAATATGTATTTCAATGTGTATTTCTAAGTGTTGAAAAAGAACTAAAAGCGAAAGGGTTTGTTCGTTGAATTAGTTACCTTTTGTTCCTTAGAGTAAGCTAATATTAGTGTAAGATTTGCGATGTTTTAAGTTTCTAAAATAGTAAGCATAGATTATTATTCCCTAAGCCAAAAGATGTAATCATGCTATTTTGAAAATCAATTACTCAAATAAATGTTATAGATACTATATAAGTAGTTTAGAACATAAATAGAAGTGAATGTGATTTTGTGGAATTAACTACCCATAACTAAACTAAAACCCTTAATGTTACTAAAGTTTAATTAACAAGCACGAATGTTAGTCATACAATACATGTTAAATACATACAAAATAAAAATAGAGGAGTAGATATAATGAGAATGGGCTCATCCCATTTTAGACTGTTGCCATCTGTTTGCAACTGGGCTTCGGCCCAGTAATAATTTATATGTGTTGTTGCGGACTGCCTGATACTGTATGGCATATGGGCCTCGACCCAATATCATTTCTTGCACAGTTGTGGATTGGATGACTCGAGAAATACGTTGGGCTTTAGCCCAACACCGAATATGGAAAGTGACGAGTCCCTCGGACTCGTATGCGAGATGATCATGCATAAAATGAAATGAAAAGGGATTAGTACATAATCAGTAAATAAGATTAAACGTATATAATGTAAATTCAGAGAAAATTTCATTCGTGTCTTCTTATCACAGTATATTACATCATTTACGGAACACAAACTAAATCAATGAGACAGGCAAACATTCAGGAATTCCCATCAGAGAGATTTCCATCGACAAAAATCATCACGCCCTGATGGGTTTTGATATCCCTATCCGTTCTATTAACATTGCAGGGACAAAAGGAAAATGATAATTTAACAAGAAGGCTGGAAAGGAAATGTCTATCATCAATTCGTATTTAAGAGAAACCAGTGCATGTTTAGTTCTAAAAGAGGGTAAACTCAATTTTAACAAATGGCGAAGGACAGACGAATACCACTCATACAGATTTTAAAGAGTTGAAAGAGGAGATCTTGCAAAGTTCAAGTTAAGACACCTTTTCATTCTCTCTTAGACAACACTGGATTTATACTTATTCTTTTTGTCTTTTCCGGAACCAGTTTTATCTTTTGCGCACAGAAACTGAAAACAGTTCAGTTTAATACTCACACACATATAGCATAGATCTTATTCATCAAATGAAGAACCACAAAACATATTCCTCCAGCAGGGAAATAGAGTCAAACACAGAGGTATACTTCACAGATTTGAGTCACATATGAACATATTAGTACTGCCAGACATCCATATACATCTTACAGGATGTTTTAGACTGCTGATACCTAAAACAGTCACCTGATCATCCTGAACCAACTAGATCAAATTCTGGTTCCAAAGGCTAATATAATGCTGAAGATACACAGGTTGAACTTTTGGACTTGAAACTATTTTTTGGCAATATGAATCTTAAGACTAGCTGAGGTAATGATAAGAGCTTAACCAAAAAACAGAACTTTGAGAAGACATATATTAATGTTCTGTCAAATAAGCAATACAACAACAAACCTCTCATTCAAACTAAAAAGGGGCAACTACTTCCTTGGTTCCTAGGCAAGACGAGAAAGAAAATATCTGTGAATCATGATTGGAGAGGCATCACTACTGCAGATTTGAAACTAGCATGAACTTGACTAGAACTTTATCAGCTCATGAAGTGAAAGCATCCAGTAAACAACACTTGTTACGGACCTAAAGAGAAGCATTCTTTGTAAAGTTAAGGAGTAAATTTGGTTAGTGACTGATTCATTTGAGGACAATCATTCAAAAGCTTCGAATTTGATTCAGATGAGGCTAAAACAGAACCAGACCAACAGAAATTGTTATTTTTAATAGTTCGAACTACAGTTATGCATATTTGTCCTAAAATCTGCAAGTAACACCTACTGATTTGTAAAACAAATTGACAGCCTCATTGTTCATGTTATCACACTCATAAGCATAGATATGGCCAAACATAACATCTTTTAATCATACTTATGAATCGTCAAGTATATCGCAACGAGATTCAGACCAAATTAGCTTACGCTTAGCCAGACGACAGTCACAATAGCGTAATCAGAGCAGGGAATAAGTTGATTAATCTTAGTAAACCTAGCAGGCCTGATGTATTGCTATAATTAGGATAGGTTAACCAAAACATACTAGATCCCAGTAAAAAGCTGAACAGATTCAAGGTTATATAACATCTAACCCAAACAAATCACATTCATGTCGGAGTATATTACTTGAATAAACAAAGTGAAAGAGGGATAGTTTAGAACTGTTTTAACCATATACACAGTATACCTAGAATATGTATCAGGGTGTGTATATCGGGTGTATACCGAATGTATATCTTCTTCTTATCTTGTTAGCTCATTTTGTACCACATGTATATTCGGCTCTAAATGGGTTCTAAGTTCTGGGAATTCAGTCTAAACATCCAAACTACAGTATACACCTTTCAGATTCATTTTGGCGACTAAAATTCTATCCTAACAGCTCCCAAACCTCAAAGGAATAATATGACGACAAAGAAATTACATAACTTAAAAGTAGCAAAATCAGCTAAAATTTAACTAAAAGCAGAAACTAAAGACTAGAAGTAATAAACGTATCGAAGTTTACCTGTTTTGTGCGCAATGAACTGGGATGTCGAGGTCGTCGAATCTACTCGAACTCGAAAACGATTAAAGTAATTAAGGCTTCAGATTAGAAAGTAAAAATAGAGTAATATGTGGCTATATTATTGATCAAAATTGATGTTTTGTTTTTTGGGTTCCAAATCCTCTTCTGATGTTCGGATCCCTTTTTTTTTCCATTCAACTTCGACCATCTTTATAGGGTTTTTCTTCGTATTGAATAAAGGGGAGGAGCGTATGAGAGAGAGGAAGCGGGGGACAGGCGTGGAGATGGCAGAGCGTGGGAAAGAGGAGAAGTGGAAGGGTGTCGGGTGAAGTGGGGTGGAACGTGAAGAGCAGTGATGGTGGAGATGGCAAAACGAAGTGGGGGACAGGGAAACATGGGGGACACGGGATAGTGGAGGTGCAGAAGCGTGGAGATGAGGGGGCGGCGATGGTGAGTTGAAGGAGGAGAAAAGAGATGGAGAAAAAAAATGAGAGAAAGAAAAGGAAAGGAGGCGGAAGAGAAGAGAAAAGAATGAGGGAAGAGAAAGAGAGGTTAGGGTAAGAAAAATGTGTGTTGGGCCGGACCGGGTCGGGTAATGGGCTGGCCAATAATTCGTTTGGGTCGGTCCATTAATTTAAATATGGGCTGATATAAATGTGGGTTGGATATTTAAAATGTGGGTTGTTTATTTGGGTAGGGAAATAATATTGTATTTGTATTTTGGGTCATTAATTTGGCTGAAAATTGTTGATCCTTCCTCCACTATTTAATTATTTTTGAGCTTCCAATTTAATAACTGGTATAATATATGTTATGAAAAGGCAATAAATAATTAGTATGTAAAAAATATATTTTATCAAATGTTGTATTGTAATTAATTCAACGAGTCCAAACCCGAAAAAATGAAATGATGACGAATCATCTAAAATTTGTAGTAAAGTAACACTTGTAATGTTAAAAATAAAAGTAGCGATATTAATAGCAGTGAAAATAAAGTATCCAGTTCGTCAATAAATTTAGATGTCCGAGTGAATAAAAATTAAATAAAGGAGGGACAAAATTGGATGTCAACATTGGCAAGTACTGATCAGGGAATCAAAGACCGTGAACAATGCTGTACATATATATACATCGAATATAATATATGATCAGTACCCGCTGACCTGATTAATTCGGATCTGTATCGTATAGGACTCATTAAAAGGAGAAAATGCTTTCTAACAAAAAAAATCAGTTCTTAATGCTCGAACTAGAGACCTCCGATTAAGAGTGACGAATCATACTCATTCTACTATATGCCAAGACAATTCTTCTACAAATTGTTTTTTTTTTTTTTGCTAACTTCTTCTAGGGAAACAAAGATGACAAAAACAATAATCACTGCGTAGCTTGGAATAAGATGACTTATCCTACTGAGGAAAGGGGGACAGGAGTAAACGATGGTGGCAATTCAGAACTAGAGATTCTAATTGGACTAACTTTCTCAAAGTCAAAAATAGCAGAATAGTCCAACCAGTAGCTAGAAAGTGGAATTATAATCAGTCTCACTGTTGGAGAAGACTTATGAGAAGCAGAGACAAGGTTGAACATCTAATTACTTGGAGACTTCA
The DNA here is from genome assembly GCF_019175385.1 of Lycium barbarum. Lineage (NCBI taxonomy): Eukaryota > Viridiplantae > Streptophyta > Magnoliopsida > Solanales > Solanaceae > Lycium > Lycium barbarum. The sequence goes on along the minus strand of NC_083348.1, from coordinate 83,678,337 downwards.
GAGTGGCAATTCAAGTTTTTGGTGGGACAACTGGATTGGCGAAGGAAGACTTGCACAATTTCAATCAGCTTCCACTTCCATCAAAGGAACAGTAGCTCACTATCTTTTAAATGGAGAATGGAATTCTGACAAACTAGTTGTTCTTCCAAATGAGATGGTTTCTACATTCTTGGAATTACAATAAAATGTTCTAATTTACCTGACCATCCCATGAGGACAGTGACAACAGATGGGAAATTTTATTGTAAGTCTGTCTGGAATGCTATTAGGGAATGGAATGCTATTAGGGAACATAAAAGTACCTCTTTGATTAACAGAATGACTTTGCATAAGAAGAGCCCCTTTAAGGTTTCCTTCTTTTTATGGAAACTCCTCAGACATAAGATTTCAGTGAATCTGAATATGAGAAAGTTTGGTCTCAATCTACCTTCCAGTTGTCTGCTGTATCAACCACCCACAAGAAGAGGAAGACTATTTATTCCTTCACAGTATGGTAAGTAAAATAATTTGGTATCACTTTAATCAAATTTTTGGTATAAATAATGGAAGCTCTGAAATAAGAGCTATGATAATCAAATCGTGGATGACTAGAGGAACCAATGATATTCAGAGTATGATTGTACAAATTACCCCTGGTATCATCATTTGACAAATATAGAGAGCTAGATGTAGAAACAGATTCGACAACATCAAGATCTTTCTTCCCATAATTTTTCAGTAGATTTATCATCAGGCTACAGTGACAGTTCACAAGCAGTTTCCCGGTATTCATCCTTTTATGCCTTGGGAACAATTTTGTCATCTGATGGACAATGCCAAGCCTCTTATTACTACTATCTCTATCAAATAGGCATTTCCAGCTCCAGGCTTCATGAAACTCAACTCAGATGGATGCTCAAAAGGCAGTCCTGGATTAAGTGGTGCTGGAGGAGTTATCAGAATTGAAGTTGGGAAACTAATCAAAGCATATGCTGCTCCCCTTGGTATCTCTACTAACAATATGGTTGAGACTTTGGCTCTTAAAATTGATATTGAATGGTGCTATAGAAATAGAATCAAGAAACTGGAGACTGAGACTGACTCCAAACTTTTAACAGAATGGTTCCTTAAGACTTGTCAACCTTCTTGGTACATTTGGGATACCGTTGAGGAAATCCTCTGTTGTTTTGTGTACTATACTATATCAATAATATATGGCTTCCATTCTTCATTGAAGATGGAAGAGATTGATTAAAAAAAAGTGTTAGACTTCGGGTTCCCTTGTCATAAAAAAAAAAGTGTTGACCAAAAATAATATTTTTGTGGGCAAAGGATCTTGTAACCATGGCCTATTTATGCTTAATGTTTCTGATGATATCAGTAGAAATGCATCTAATTATGCTTATATGGTTGAGTCTATTTCTTTGTGGCATGCTAGACTTGGACATGCTAATACCTCTTATATAAAGAAAATGCAGTCATTGGGTTTAATATCTGGCTTAGACGCAAATAGTTTTGACAAGTGTGAAATATGTACTGAAGCTAAAATTACTAAAAACTTATGTTTTTCAGTAAATAGATAAACTGAATTATTATCTTTAATTCACGCTGATTTAGGTTATTTGAAACAGACTATCACTAGAGGTGGTAAAAGATATTATGTGACTTTTACTGATGATTTTTCTAAATGTACTAAGTTGTACTTGCTTAGAAATAAAAATGAAGCTTTTAACGCCTTTATTTCTAAAACTGAGGTTGAAAATCAACTTAGTAGAAAAATCAAGAGAATTAGATCTGATAGAGGACATGAATATTAATTTGTCTCTAAATGCTTTTTGTGAAAAAGAAGGAATTATTGATGAAATAACGCTGCCTTATTCACCTGAGTCTAATGGAGTAACTGAAATAAAAAAATAGAACTTTGAAAGAAATGATGAACTCCGTGTTAGTCCGTTCTAATGCACCTGATAATTTGTGGGGTGAAGCTATTTTATATGCTAGTCACTTGCAAAATAGAATTCCTTATAAAAGAACTGACAAAAATCCTTATGAATTGTGAAGAGGTTAAAAACCTAATTTGAAATATTTAAAAGTGGGGGATGCCTTGCTAAAGTTCTTTTGCCTGAGCCTAAAAAGAGAAAATAGGTTCTAAAACTGCTGATTGCATGCTTTTTGGATATGCTGAACATAGTGCTGCATACAAATTTCTTGTTTGAAAAAGTGATGTGCTTGATTGTAATACTATAATTAAGACAAAGAATGCTGAATTTTTTGAACATATTTTTCCACACTCTGATAAAATTTCTCATGCACCTATTGAAAGAAATAATGAGATTGCCTCTAATGAGGAACTGAGAAGGAGCAAAAGGCCTAGGAGAGAATGTTTTTCATATGGAAATGATCTTCAAACTTTTCTTGTCGATAATGAACCATCAAATTATTTTGAAGCTATATCTTCTTCTGATGCTAAATTTTGGAAAGAGGCAATAAAAGTTGAAATTGATTCCATCATGAAAAATAATACATGGGTTTTAACTAATTTACCTCCTAGTGCAAAATCTATTGGTTGTAAATGAATTTTCAAAAAGAAGCTTAATCCTGATGGCTCTATAGATAAATATAAAGCTTATTTAGTAGCAAAATGATTTTATCAAAAGCAAAATATTTATTATTTTGATACATTTGCACCAGTGACTAGAATTTCTTCTATTCAAGTTTTAATTACTTTTGCATCAATTCACAAGCTTTTTATCCATCAAATGGATGAAAAACAGCTTTTCTAAATGGTGATTTAGAAGAAGAGATTCATATGGTTCAACCTGAGGGATGTGTTATTCCTGGACAAGAAAATAAAGTTTGTAAATTAATAAAATTACTTTATGGCCTTAAGCAAGCTCCTAAACAGTGGCATGAGAAATTTGATCAAATCTTATGTGATAATATGCTCATATGTTGATGACATGCTCATAGTTGGTTCAAATTTAAATATTATGGAAAGTACCAAATTATTTTTGCCTACTAATTTTGATATGAAAGATCTGGGTGAAGTAAATATGATATTGGGAGTTAAAGTTATAAGGAGTGATGATGGAATATTGCTATCACAAGAACATTATGTGGAAAGACTTCTTAAGATGTTTGAATGTTTTGAGGTGACAGTTGTGGCCACTCCTTATGATAACTCTCAATTGAAAAAGAATAATGATAACTCAGTCTAAATACGCTCAGATTATTGGGAGTCTGATGCATTAATGAATTTTACAAGGCCTGATATAACATATGATGTGTGTAAACTGAGTAGATATACTCATAATCCCAATCAAGAGCATTGGTTTGCCTTAATTAGATGAATTATGGTATCATGTATAGTGAATTTCCTTCTACTTTAGAAGGGTATTGTGATGCATCCTGGATCTTTGATTCAGATGAGACAAAATTTACTAGTGGTTATGCGTTCACCCTTGGTAGGGGTGCAATATCATGGAAATCAGCTAAGCAGACGATCATTGCTAGATCGACTATGGATTCAGAGTTTGTAGCTCTCGAGTTAGCTGGTTCTAAAGCTGAGTGGCTAAGAAATTTTAGCGAATATCCCATTAATAAAGGATGAGTTGTCTCCTGTGTTTATGCATTGTGATTGTCAAGCAGCAATAGCTATTGCAAAGAATAAATCTTATAATTGTAAGAGCAGACAAATGAAATTGATCTTATAATTGTGAGAGCAGACACATGAAAATGAGACATGGTGTTGTTAAGCAGCTGCTGAGAGATAGAATAATTTCCATTCATTATGTGAAGTCAGAAATGAATTTGATCGATTTTCTAACTAAACCTGTGGGAAGAAAATTAATTCTTCAAACCTCAAAAGAGATGGGGTTAAGGCCATATGATTGTCAATAGAGATGGTAACCCAACCTATGTGATTGGAGATCCCATGAAGTAGGTTCATACGGGTAATGACAAGTCGATATTAACTCTGCGCACTTAAAGAGAGTGCTTGAACTGCTACTAATTGTGAGGATGAATTATTAACACTTAATGGATTCATAGTCATTATGGATGGCGTATTTATAGCAGTGTGCACTTGATGAATTCACCGATATGAGAGTGGAGTAGGGTCGCTCCGACTTAGTCTCTAGAGCTCTCATAAATAACTAGACACGAGCATGACCGCAAAACCGCGTTGAACAGCAAAATTACGGAAGTCGAAATGTGACTGATAAAGTCACTGACTTACAATAAGAATTATTGGTTCACAAAAATTTTATATTTCACCAGTAATTCTGTAAGTTAAATTTTATCGGTCTAAATTTGATTCATAGCCCAAAAGGCACCAAACCTACTCCATTTTGACCATGCAAATCCAGCAAGTCTTACTCTTCTACTGATTTTAAATCTTTTGAAATGTGGGTGTATTGTTATATTATTTGAATTAGTTTCTTAAATTAATTTAAAAAGTGGCTATGTGGCCTAATTTCTAAAACTTACAGCCAAGTGTCTAGACGCTAGCTAGGTGTCTCTATTGCATGGAAAATTATTTACATGAAAAATTATTTACAAGTGTTTATCCACTTGTCTCTCATGCGGGTCATAGTTACAACTATAAATAGCCCCTTATTTCATCCATCCGAATGACCAAGAAAAAAGTTAATCATTGCTAAACTTCTACTACAAATACATCTCCAGCAAAGTTCTCTTTTTTTTCTTTGATCGAATTTTGTTAACAAATATTTCTTACTTTCTCCCTTTTATATATTTCTCCTTAAAGACTCGCTGACATAATTAATTTGAAAAACATTTCACATTACTGAAATAGTTTCTTAAGACAGTGCTAACACGAATCAAGTGAATTCGTGTATTAACTAAAATTATTACCGTAATAATATTTATATTTTCAATACTATTATTTTTCTAGGATAAATAATATTTATTATTATTATTATTATTATTATTATTATTATTATTATTATTATTATTATTATTATTATTGTACTGGTTTTACCTTGGTTTCCCAACAGATTCTTCCTCCATCAAGAACATGGCCAAAAACCTCCCTTATAATGTTGCTGCAGTCAACTCTAATTTCAAGAAGCTTATATCAACCAGAGGCGGATGGAGCACTATAACTTTTGATGCAGGATATAAATTTATGTGAAAAAGTTTACTAAATTACAATAAATAGTAGATATGAACTTATAACTTTAGAAATATAATGATCTAGTGTCAAAAGTTTAAGATGTTGAACCCTTAAAATTTAAATTCTAGATCCGCCTCTGATATCAATGCTTCCAAAGGAAAAACGGTCGAATGATTCCAGTACCAAGGCTTTTGGTATCCATTTTCAATCCTTCAAGGTGTCATTTCCGTTCAAGAAAACTTTAAGTCTTCTCGGAACGATATACACCTGTGCAGTGCTCCTAAAACCTGTTGCACATGGCTTAAAGCTCTGTGTTACGCCATTACAACCAGAGATCTAGATCTTTTGATATGGAAAACAGCCATTTGCTCACAAATCTTCCTCACGTTCTCATCCCTTCTTTGGAATTTGATTCTGCAAAACATCCTTCCAGTATGGACGCTCAAAACATTCCTCTTATAGCCAGAGGCGAATCCAAGATTTCAAGAGAATGGGTTCACCATTAGATATGGGTTTTTTTTTATTTCTTTTGCCTTTGGTTCGCAGCTTAGCGCCTATGGGTTTATTTTTGTTTTTTTTTGGAAACTTGGGTAATTAGAAATAAAGAGAAAAAGAAGTCATTAGATGTAATATAAAAAAGAAACACGTTTTTTACTTTTAGGTAATTAGAATTATAGAAGAAAAAGAATTTAGAATAATATAAAAAGGAAAGTTAAAAGGCTGCTTTAGAAGAAAAAAGCATAAAACGTGCAGGAGCTCGGGTTTGATCCCAAGACCCTGAGGAAATAAACACAGCCTCTAACCAGTGTTCTACTCGGCCTGATTTGACTATGTGTTTTCCTTTAGTTAGTATTAGATATATTTTCAGAATTATACACATAATATATCGAGTTTAGTCGAGTGACCATGTGTTCACGTGACCCAAATTTGATACCTAAATTCGCCTCTGCTTATAGCCACACATTTTCCCTTCATTGCTTTACCCAATCCGTCCAATCCTTGGATGGTACAAAGATGATTTACTTGTGTAGGAACCTAAGGACACTTTCATTTATCTTTGGCATTTCATGCAAAGATTTACATGGCTGCAGCCAGGAGAGTCGGATGGAGCAACTGAACTTTTTCCCATCGAGAAAGAGTTCGAGCTGTTCTGTGAAGGGAAAACAATGTGGGGACCGTACTGGGATCATGTTTTGGAGTATTGGAAAGAAAGTTTAGAAAATCCAGAATCAGTATTGTTTCTCAAATGCAAAGAATTAACAAAAGACACGTTGTACTACGTGAGAAAATTGGTTGAGTTCATGGGGAAACCATTTTCAAGGGACGAAGACAGAGGGGGTACCAGAAAGGATTGTGAAATTGTGTAGTTTTGAGAATTTGAGCAATTTGGAGGTGATTAAGAATGGAAAGGAGCAGCCAACAGCCTTTTTGCAGATAGATAACAATGCCTATTTCAAGAAGAGTAAGCCCGGAGATTGGAAGAATCATCGAACATCTAACATGATAGAAAGAATGGAACGGATCACAGAAGAAAAGCTAAGAGGGTCAGGCTTTAAATTTGGCGCATCAAGCACTACAAATTCATAGGAGAATAACTTCTTTGTCCTATAACAATAAACTCCCATTTCTCCCAATTGAAATAAATTGTATGTCTGAGTGGTTTCTTTACCTTTCAGCACATCACTATAGTTATTTTCTTTTCTCATTCGTCTTGCAATCACAGTTTCTATTTCATGATTTCTATTTAAATCACTCGGATACAAGTCTTCCATTTATCACTGTAGAAACTTATCTGTGATAACAATGTCTCTTAACCTCATTAATTTTTTGCTTTAGACGACTAGATCAAAATGAGGGCCAATTAATTTTTACGCCATAGCAGGGCCTTTATTCTAATAGAATCATTTAGTATTGTGAAAAGGGTCAAAAACACCCCTGGACTTCTCGGAGTCGCACAACTTTATCCTCCATTTCGCTTTTGGACAGAAATTGTCCTTAATGTTAGCCAAGTGTAGCACTTAGGCCTGAAAGGCAGATGTTTCTTCTAATTTAATCTCCATATTGTAAGGGCAGATGAAACAGACCTTGATCTGTAAAACAATTACTAGTATTAATCTTCTCAATTTAGATGGATTAAGGAATCTGCAAATGTTTTAAGTAAAAGACATGAAATAAATATCTATGTATTTCGAATGATTATTACTCCCTCCGTCCCAATTTATATGAAGGTGTTTGACTTGACACGAAATTTAAGAAAGAAAGAAATATTTTTGAAACTTGTGGTATAAAATGAGTCATAGATACTTGTGTGACTAGAAATCATTTCATTAAGGGTAAAATGAAGATTTTAGATTTAAATTGTTACTAAATGTAGAAATGTGTCGTTCTTTATCGGACAGACTAAAAAAAAAAATGTCATATAAATTGGGACGCAGGGAGTAATTAACTTCAGTATTTGATTGAGATATACCAAAAGAAATCGCAAGAGAAATAGTAGCGTTTGATAACTCTGATGATTAAATTAAATAACTTCAATTATCAAAGTCAACTTAACACATACATTTCGAGCACAACGAGATATAACTAAAGAGCTTTATCAATTCGTGCAAAGAGATGGAGAGTAAATATAACTTAATAGAGCATTATTTGTGCCTTTTAATATTCGACTAGTTGACTTTTTTTTAAAAGAAAAAACTAATGGTTTCGTTCATTTTATATGCAGTGTCAACTTGAAACGTACCAAGAATACCCTTAAAACTTGCAATACATATGCCATAACATTTCTATATAGCATATACGAGTGATGTGACGCGGATTTGTGGCATATTCGACGCCTTTTTATTATGAATTTTGGTTGTTTTCAAGTAAGTCTGGTTCATATTAATATGTTGTTGTTGTGTTTTAGGAAGACGATGGCCCAAAAGCAAAAACAAAGAACAAAGGAAAAATTGGCCAGAAATGAAGAATCGACGGTCTGTCGACCAGTCGACGAACCGTCCTTTGAAGCGTCCATAAGCTCGATTTTCCAGTGATGGCCTTAGTTGAAGAAAACAAAGGACGGAGCTATCGACGAAGCGTCGAACTGATCGACGCTTCCTCGTTTGTGTCGTCGACCAAGATTTGTCAACAAGAAGAGAGAAAGACGAAACACTCGACGGAGCGTCGAACTGGTCGACGACATCGTCGAATGGATCACATCACTGAAGAAATAAAGGACGGAGGAATCGACGGATCGTCGAACGATCGACGGTCCGTCGATCTTGCTATCAGGAGCAATTTTGTCAGTCGTTGCTGTGCGTTTTTGGAGCCTATTTAAAGAACATTTTAGGTTATTTTTGGGAGCCAGTTTTTATTGTGCATGTGAACAAAGTTCCATTGGTGGGTGAGCATTGATTACTCCACTTTTGGAGCTTAGTGAAGACAATAAGATTTCATTTTCCATCATCTTTATCACACTTTGTAAGCTTTATGTCTCATTTATTTCCTACTACTTTTGTGACCATTATGTGTGAGTAGTTTCTTTAATCAAAGTTGTGGACCCAAATGATGGGTGTTATGTAATGGGTGTCTAACATTGTATATATATATATATATAATGGGTTGTGATGTGTTTTATTATTTCTCATATTCATTGTTAGTTCGTGGTTGCAAACACTTGCTTATGCATAAACCCTAGTTTGTTTGGAAAGATGAACTAGGGTGTGAGTTGAAATAATATAACAAGGACTCGGGGCGCTAACCCTCGTTTAATGAACTCACTTAGGGATAAGATGAGTTCTACTTGGCATATTTAATCGGTCTTACTTGCAACTTTTCTATATTTGGGAAAATCATGAAAATAAATACTTTCTAACTATTGGAAAATATTAGGAAGTGCATTAGAGATTAAGTGCATACAAAACCCCGACCCATTAGAAATATATCATATTGATACCCATAGCAAAACATCTAATCAGAGCGGGGACACAACTTTGGTTCTTTCAATCCAAACAAATTCCAAATACTTCAAAATAGCGAATACAAACCAAACCTCTCCTCTACACTATTCGGAATAAAATTAAAGTTTCTAGAGATTAGTTACATAAATAATTAGTACCTTTTTCTCTCCATATTCCCTGTGAGATTCGACCCCAACCTTGTTTGGGTTACTATATTTGACAATGTCACTTTACGCCTCTAATAGGTGTAATTTGAGCGTATCAAATTTTGGCGCCGTTGACGGGGAATACGGTTTTGAAATTATTGATTGTTGTGTACTTTTCTTTAAAACTTTTTCTATTCCATCACACCTTGTTTGTTGTTTTGGTGAACCAGGTGAACATGGCAGGAAGACATAATCGAAATCAAGGAAACCAAGGTGGGCTCCAAGTGAACCCACCTGCACCAGAAGAGGATGAAGATGAGAATATATTTGCGAAATTCATCAATGAAGCTGATTATGCTTCTGCTGTGGTCCCTCCTAGGACTGGAAATGCTACTTTCAAAATTGATAGTTCTATCTATCAGCTGCTGAAACTTGAAGGTTATTTCCAATTGAAGTGCCTATTATTGGTGAGAAAGAGAAGGAGGCACACCCTATTGTTCTCGAGGGTGATGAGGTGCCAAGTGTTGAAAAAGCCACCGGGGGTAGCACTCGAAAGAGCAAGGTCACGGGGGAAATTAAACCTTTGACTCAAATATATAAACCTCCTCCCCCGTTCCCACAAAGATTGATGAAAAGAACAGAGGATGCCAAGTGCTAACGCTTCTACGACCAATTGAAAGGGTTGTCAATGAATATCCCATTTCTTGATGCATTCCAAGAAATGCCGGGATTTGCTAAATACTTGAAGGACTTGTTGACGAAGAAAAGACCAATCAAGCATGATACGGTAGAAGTCACCCACCGTGTGAGCGCTATTATTTCTTCATCAAAAGTTGAGAAGAAGGGAGATCCCGGGGCTACTATCCCTTACACCATCGGTCACCATGATTTTGCTCGTGCTTTATGTGATAATGGGGTTAGTATTAATTTGATGCCACTATCCATCTATAAACAATTCGGTTTGGGAACACCTAGACCAACGAGCATGCGTCTCCAAATGGCCGATAGAACCATCAAAAGACCAGTAGGGGTTGTTGATGACGTCCTTGTTAGAGTGAGGGGATTCTTATTGCAGGCGGATTTTGTCATCCTTGATTGTGCTGTTGACAAAGAAGTCCCAATTATCTTGGGAAGGCCATTTCTTGCCACCGGAAGAGCTCTAATGGACTCGGAAAAGAATGAAATAAAATTCCGGGTCAATGATGAAGAGGTAACTTTCCAAGCTAGCAAGGGGTTAAAATTGCCTAGTGTTTATGAGAGCATTTCGGTCATTGATTCTTTCGATGTGGTAGACGAAGCGGTGGAGCATAAGTTAGAGCAGGAGCACATTGACGAAACACTTTCGGCTATTTTGGTGAACATCGAGGCGGATGACATGGAGGGGTATATTGAATCGATAAATTCTCTTATTGGCCGGGGTTCGTATTCTTACGAGCCAAAGAAATTATCTCTTGATCTTGATAAAAGAACCACTCCTTCGGCTAAGCCTTCGATTATTGAGCCTCCAAAGCTTGAGCTCAAGCTACTTCCCTCTCATTTGAAGTCTGTTTTTCTTGGCCCAAATAATACTTTACCAGTTATTCTCTCATCTTTGTTAAATGAGAAACAAACTCAAAAGGTCCTTGAAGTGTTGCGGGCTTATCGAAGATCTATTGGGTGGACTATTGCGGATATTAGGGGGATTCCCTCCGGTATTTGTGAACATAGAATCGAACTTGAGAAGGATAGTTCACCAAGTGTAGAGCATCAAAGAAGGCTAAACCCTCCTATGCAAGAAGTGGTCAAGAAATAGATAATCAAATGGTTGGATACGGGTGTTGTATACCCAATTGCAAATAGTCCATGGGTTAGTCCGGTGCAATGTGTGCCAAAGAAGGGGGTTGTTGTCCCTAATTCCAAGAATGAGTTGATTCCTACAAAGACAGTTACCGGATGGCGAGTGTGTATGGACTATCAAAAGCTCAACACCGCAACTTGTAAAGACCACTTCCCTATGCCTTTTATTGATCAAATACTTGATCGGCTAGCCGGAAGATCTTATTATTGCTTCTTGGATGGCTATTCGGGGTACAACCAAATCAACATTGCATTAGAGGACCAAGAGAAAACCACTTTCACTTGTTCTTATGGCACTTTTGCTTTTAATCGAATGTCTTTTGGCTTATGCAATGCCCCGACTACATTCCAACGGTGTATGATGTCTATTTTCTCGAATATGGTGGAAGATTTCTTGGAAGTCTTTATGGATGACTTTTCAATTGTGGGTGACTCTTTTGACGAATGCTGGCCAATCTCGGCAAGGTATTGAAGCGGTGTGAAGAAACCAACCTTGTACTTAATTGGGAGAAATGTCATTTCATGGTGAAGGAAGGGATTGTCCTTGGCCATATGATTTCCGAAAAGGGTATTGGGGTAGACCAAGCAAAAATTGATGTTATAGCCAAGCTTCCTTCACCTATCTCTGTCAAAAGAGTTCGTAGCTTCTTGGGACATGCCGGCTTCTATCGGCGATTCATCAAAGATTTCTCAAAGATCGTCAATCCGATGTGTAAGCTTCTGGAAAAAGAGACTAAGTTTGTGTTTGATGAGAAGTGCCTTAAGGCATTTAATGAGTTGAAGGAAATGCTCATTTCTACTCCAATTATTGTCTCTCTGGATTGGTTATGGCCATTTGAGCTCATGTGTGACGCGAGCGATTTTCTATTGGTGCAGTGCTTGGGCAAAGGCACAACAAAATCATGCACCTAATTTATTATGCTAGCAAGACCCTCAATGAAGCTCAAATGAATTATACCGTCACCGAGCAAGAACTTCTAGCCATTGTTTATGAGTTTGAGAAGTTCCGGTCCTATCTACTTGGATCCAAAGTGGTTGTTCACACGGATCATGTGGCCTTGAGATATTTGATGACAAAGAAAGATGCAAAGCCGCGGTTGATTCGTTGGGTATTATTGTTGCAAGAGTTTGACTTTGAGGTCAAAGATCGAAAAGGTTGTAAAAACCAAATTGCGGATCATCTATCTAGACTTGAGGAAGCTGGGAGATCGAGTGGAGATCTTGAATTAAATGATGTTTTCCCCGATGAGATACTTTTGGTTGTATCGTGTGAGGTTGGTCTTTGGTATGCAGATATCGCCAACTTCTTGGTGACGGGTCTTATCCCCGACGACATCAAGGCTTATCAAAAGAAGAAATTTTTGAGAGATAGTCGTCAATACTATTGGGATGAGCCCTATTTGTTCCGCACTTGCACCGACAATATCATTCGGCGATGTGTGGCCGAATCCGGGGCCATGAAAATCTTGAAAGCTTGCCATGACTCTCCCGTGGGGGGTCATCACAGTGGGAACCGCATAGCGGCAAAAGTGCTTGATTGTGGCTATTATTGGCCCACCTTTTATCATGATGCAAATTTTATGGTGAAATCTTGTGACCAATGTCAACGACAAGGGTCAATTTGGAGGAAGCACGAAATGCCTATGAATTTTGTGATGGAGGTTGAACTATTTGATGTGTGGGGCATCGACTTTATGGGCCCATTTGTGAGTTCATGTGGTATGCGATACATCCTTGTTGCGGTTGACTATATTTCCAAGTAGGTCGAAGCTGTAGCATTGCCCAACAAGGACGGCAAGAGTGTCCCAAATTTTCTCAAAAAGAACATATTCACAAGGTTTGGCACTCCGAGGGCAATCATTAATGATGGTGGCGCTCACTTTTGCAACAAGCAATTCGCTAATCTCATGGAGAAATATCGAGTGAAGCATAGGGTGGCAACTCCTTACCACCCCCAAACTAGTGGGCAAGTTAAAGAGTATCTTAGCCAAGACGGTTAATGCAAATAGAACCGATTGGTCATTAAAGCTTGACGATGCTCTTTGGGCTTATAGAACGGCATTCAAGACGCCCATTGGTACTTCTCCTTATCGGTTGGTATTCGGCAAAGCTTGCCATCTACTGGTTGAACTTGAACACAAAGCGTTGTGGGCATTAAAAAAATTGAACATGGATTGGGAAGAAGCAGCCAAATTGCGGTTGTTTCAAATGAATGAAATGGATGAGTTTCGGTATCATGCCTATGAGTAGGAGTGTACATGGATTGGGTTGGTTCGGATTTTTTTAACACCAAACCAAACCAATTACGTCGGGTTTTTAAATTTATAGACCAAACCAAACCAATTAAATTCGGTTTTTTCATCCTCGGGTTTTCGCGGATTATTCGATTTTTTCGGGTTTTTTTCCGGAATAGTCTTGATACAAAACATATAACATTTAGTTCAAATATTTCTTTAGTCCTAATAAGATACAACTATACAATTAAGGTGTTTCGTAAGAAAATAACACAAAATGTGAGAAGAGTGATGACATTGTATTAAAATATTCAACAAAAAATAATAAAATCGGTTAAAACAAATATTGCTAATTAATAAGCCATAAAGAAAATTATCATAATCTAAAAATACTAAGTCATGATAAAATAAGTACGGCTAATAAGTATTAATTACATGACAAGAAAAAAAAACTTAAGTTATTTATTTTCACTCTCTAAACCAATTATACAAAACTAAAGAATAGATGCCCAACATTATTATCATTTCTAGTGGTAAATTGAATTTCTTTTGTTAGTATTGTTGACACCCAATTTTGGCCCTCTGTATTTAAAAATTAACTTCTTTAGGCTTCTTAGTCATTAAATAGCACAAAATACTATTTTTATACATTTTTTAACTTTAATATAATTTATTGATGATTGTCCTTATTTTTAAATAATAGGAATTTTTATCAATTTATTTTTTCATTTTAAATAATTATTTTATTACAGTCGTTTGAATCTAAACAACATGCTAATACAGTTTTACTTCAATTAATTAGCAAGTCTCCTAAATTCAAATCACATTTTATACTTTATTCACGAAATTACCTTAAATATATTTTTATACTTTATTATTTTTACAGTCTATTATTACATGAAAGTCGAAGGAACTAATTTTAAACACAGATAAGATTTAGCACATGGTTTTGAGAAGCCCATGGTTTGTGAAGTTCATGATTTTGGCACATGGGTTTGGATAAAAAGTGATTTACCTTTGCCTATATAAGGGAGGACTTCCCCTCTCATTTTTCTCACCACTTCACACTACCTCACATATATTTTTCTTCTCCCTACACTCTCCATATTTTCTTTTCATAGGAAGACTAGCATCTTCCTCCTCTCTTTTAATTTATTTTTTCTCTCTTCTTTTTTTCATACATTGTCTTTACGCTTTTATATACCTTGTCTTTACATTCATTATATGCATAGCCTTTATATTTTTATATACATTACATACATTGTCTTTATATTTATTCATGCATTTATCTTTACATTTATTCATGCATTGTCTTTATATTTGTTCATGCATTTTGTTTATATTTATTCATACATTGTCTCTACATTTTCTCCACTTTTTCTTTAAATTTGCATACATTTTTTTACTTCCCTATAAATATTTTTCATACACTTGCAAGCATTTTCTTTTACCTTTTTGTTAATATCATCACATTACATGCTCATTTTTATTTTATTATTTTTTACACATTTTGTTCTTTATATTTTCTCTACATTGTCTATACATTATTTTTACATTTACATATATTTTCATTTTTTTTATTCTTATATTTTTTACATATATCATATACATTCTTACACCGTGTATACTACACCAATTATAGGGTCAAAAACAGTTTTATCTTCCTTTTGTCAAGTTTAATAAACTTTATGTCAAATCGCTTTTTTAAAGGGCTTTATGTCAAATCACTTTTCAAAGATTTTATGTCATATCACTTTTCAAAGGCTTTATGTCAAATCACCTTTTAAAAGTTTTATGTCACATCCCTTATTTTTTGAATTTTTTCAAACTTCTTTAACTAACATATTTTTCTTTCATTTTATAATTTATTACAAATATTACACTCTTGGTCGATGAAGAAATTTTCGTCGATTTCTAAGGGCTCCCAAGTACAAAAGACGGGTTTTTATTTTAAGTTCATTTATTATTTCTTTAATTCATTAGCTAGTTATTTATTTTCTTACTAACATTTTTACCAAGTGCTTATATAGGTACGGGGAAATACATCTCGAAGACTTCATCGAATCTTTATTTGTATTTACTTTCGCGCATTATTTAAAATTGTACAAAACATAAACTTAGAGTAGTGAAAACTTCACTTTAATGTTGGGCGGGGATATTTAATTACTTGTCACTTCTATGTTTAACTTTAAAGTTCGTTAGTCACTTTAGGCAAGACTTAGGCCATCCACACTTTCATAAATTGATTAGATTGACTCGATATAAACACTCGGTTAATTAACTCACTTTTGACGTTTAAAAAAAAACATTAGTTCATTCTTTGTTTCAAAGCACATTCTTTATCAATATACTTTTCATACATATATCTTTAGTTTTCCTTAAATAGTCAACCTTTTTACAAGTAATTCTTTCATAAATATTTTTTAATTCTCAAATACGCTTTTTCTATTCTTTGATCAGCTCTTAAAACAAAATCATCCCTTTACATGAAAGAAGATACAACTAAATTAACTTTCCCATTTTTCAAATACTTTTCTTAATTACAGTTCTTTACACTATACGATTTATATTCGCTCATATTCAACGTTTTATATCTTTATATACTTTGATACATTACTCTACATAATCTTTTACACTTTTTACTTTTGTTATAATATATATTCTTTATACTAACAATATACACTCCTTATATACTTATTATACAACCTTTTACACATTTTTTTAATATATATATGTTTAATACACACTACATTCTTTGTATGTTTAATATACATATATTCTTTCATATTCTATTATACTCTTTTATACATTCTTTAAATAGTTGTCTATATTCTTTACACTAACATTATACCAATAGATG
The DNA here is from genome assembly GCF_019175385.1 of Lycium barbarum. Classification (NCBI taxonomy): domain Eukaryota; kingdom Viridiplantae; phylum Streptophyta; class Magnoliopsida; order Solanales; family Solanaceae; genus Lycium; species Lycium barbarum. The sequence goes on along the minus strand of NC_083348.1, from coordinate 83,662,207 downwards.
TACACTCTCTATACCAACAGATACACTTTTTTACTTACAATGTACATTTTTATACTCCTTTATACATTCCCTTTTTTATATATATATATTTGATACTTGATATAAATATATTTTTATACACAGTATATACTTAGTATATTATCACCTAGTGTAGCTTTCCATGAAGTCATAACATTTTGAAAACATGTAATAATAATGATAAACGGATAGATAACCCCCCCCCCCCCTCTAGTGTTCAGTTAAATTAAGTTTAAGGACTGTCTTCGAAGAGGCTCTGAGGGATGCTTAATACCTTCCCCTCGGGGTAAATAAAACCCTTATCTAGAATCTCATAGGTTTCGTGGACTAAAATGGAGTAGACACACAAATACATATAGGTTTCCTGATTTTCCTAAAAAATAAGGTGGCGACTCTAACCCTTTTAAACCAGTTAGAAGAACCGGGAAGTTGCAAACTATCTTGGATCCGTTCAAAATAGGGCGTAACAGAATGGCGACTCTGCCGGGGATTACCTAGGCTTTGACCTTAACAGACATAGCTTAAGTGAGCACTTGAGGGATATGTGATTATTTATCTGTTTTTATTATTATTGCTTGTTATATATATCGTGAACTGCTACAATAATATCTTTGAAAGGACGCAAGCCAAAGCCAAACTTGTGTTCCTTAATTGTTTGACGACACTAAATGTTACTGCTTTTTTATGTCATCGCACTTTCAATTGAGTCTTTGGCCGTACACATGCACACATTTTGCACGCATGTTGTGCTTTGCGCTCCTCCGAACCTTCTTCAAACTCCTTAGCTTTAGAGATTGGTGGGCTAATCTTACTACTTGCCATCTCGCAGTTGTCCGAATATTCTTTATCAGCTTAGGTGAATCTACTCTTAGAATTCTTAGGCCGTTGTACGTAGAAATTTGATCAGTGCTCTAGCCGGATTAATTTCATTCTTTATTTGTCACATATCCTTTATTTGCTACATGCTCTTTGTATCTTACATATTCTTTATTTTTTTTTCACATACTGTATTTATTAGACATTCTTTAGTTGTACATATATACTAGACATACCTTCTTCTGCCTCGTCTGCCTTATCGGACAATTTTGGTTGACTTGTGTTGAGCTTGGAACATTTCCAAACCCTCACCCCATTTTTTGGTCTTTACGACTACCCTCACAGCCACATTATTTTTCATACCCATTTCCGGCCTTTGCTACCATCATTTTGACTTTACCATTCTTTTTTAATACAAAACCGCCTTGTACATTCTTTCCATCTCCGGAACAGACTTTTCCAGGTCCGAATTCTTGTTCATAGCCTCACTTCTTTTCAATACAATCACCAATTCATAGAAATCATACAAATCACATACAACACCGTATCTACCCGAACTACGCCTGACCTGATTCTTGTCCTGGCAAGATACGTAGGCAACCCTACATAAGGGTTCAGTCTCCCCACTGTTTCAGAATAATTCACCAGAATAAAAAACTGGGACAATTATTTTAGAGCAGTTCAAAGACGCTCTTCAAAAAGGCTTCTAAAAGCGTCAATCAACCCCTTGAAATCCAAAACACAATAGTGCCAATACCAGCCTTACCCCAACCATTACCTTGCTTTGGTCCCAAAATTTGGGATATAAGCTTTTCTTATTCTACCAAGCAGCGCAGGCCATGGAACTTTGGCGTATCGACCTTTATTTTTCAACCCCAAGGGTTCGTCACAAGTAAATCCTTCCCCCTCAACTATACAATAATTCTGCCAACTAACAAGGAGTAATGTCAAAGCTCCACAAACAGTTTAGCACCCAATCATTGCAATCTTACCGATGGGCGCGGAGTATTTTTAGAAACTCCGTAAAGGTCGGCATCCCCTCTTATCACCTTGCCAGCGGATGCGGATTATTTTTAAAGCTCCGCCGACGTTGACATTTCCTCATAGTCAACCATGCCAATTGATGCAGAGTAGTGTCAAAACTCTGCAGACGTCCGACCTTCTCCTCCATAACAATCTTGTCAGCGTACTGGAGTAATCTCAAGGCTCCATCTGCGGTTGACATCCTTCGTCTCAGCTGCCTGTTAGAGTATTTTCAAAGCTCTGGCTGCGATCGGCTCATTTTTTCCGACTGCCTGTCAAGGTATTTTCAAAGCTTGGCTACGATCGGTCCTTCTTTCGGCCACCTAGCTGTAGTATTGTCCAAGCTCTGATCCTATGATTGGTCCTTCCTGAATAATTTTCAAAGCCCCGTGCCTACCATCGACGCACCCTTCTGCCGTCTGTCGGAGTAATTGCAAAACTCTGTCTTCAATCGACACCTCTTCTTATATCTTATCTGCAAGAACTACGCACACCTGATTCTCTTCTTTGATGAGATACGTAGGAAGCCCTTTTGGGTTTGGTATTCATTATTCAAAAAATCACAAAAAAAAAATCCTATATTTGAAAAATCACAAAAATATTTTCTTTCTTCCTACCTATCTGCAAGAACTACACACACCTGATTCTCTTCTTTGATGAGATATGTAAGCAGCCCTTTTGGGTTCTGTATTCCTTATTGAAAAAACAAAATCAGAAAATCCTTTATTTGGGAGTCCCAAAAATATTTTCTTTAGTCTTACCTCCCTGAACGAACTATGTGCACCTGATTCTCATTAAAGATGAGGTACGTAGGCAACCCTTCTTGGGTTCGGTACCCCTTATTCAAAAAATACAAATATATTTTTTAGATTCATATCTTTGACTTGGTTGGTACCAACACAGTTAAGAATGTCCATCGATATGATGGAGAGGACTGACTTCGTGGTAAACCATAGATTCTTTTGGTACCTCTCATTCACACCTTAAGTGACACTTGAAAAATTCTCTTGCATGTATTTAAGACAAGAACAAAACCAACCTCATTGTTTCATGTGCGTTGTGTGGTGAGCTTTAGATAACGTTCAATTGCATTGCATTGTGATCTAGAATTTGGCCTGAATGTCTGTTGAGGCGAAATTATGAGTAACACTTGGTATAGGAAAGGATCGTATGCCTTCTTTGACCCGTTTGAGCCTTTCTAGCCTACCAAATGACATTCTCCCTAGCATTCCCCCTTTGAGCCTAAAGCCTTTTCTTTGACAACCACCTCATAAGCCTATACAATTTCTGAGTGCATACATGCACTATCTCTCTCTTGGCCCAACCTCCCTGAGCGCACTAAAAACGTGCAACCGCGGATAAAGATCCAAGCTGAAGTTGCCAACGACGAAAAGAGACACAGTTCCCATAAAAACAAAGACGAAGAACGACCTCCAAAGCAAGAAGGAGCCCACAAAAAAAACCAGTCAGTCGGGATCTCGGACATACAATCCGTTATTCCTTTTTATTTTTTCACATTCCGGCATACAACTCAGAATTAGCATCAAGACTTCGGGCATACAACCCAGGTCAATTCTCTTATCCCCACAGAGTCTCGGGCATACAACCCCGAACTCCAAAAAAAAAAAGCTCCGACTTGCAAAAGAAGTCGCACAGGTACAAAAGAAAGGGACAACAAAACGAAGCAGATTAGCGTCAAAGCACACAAATACCAAGCACTTTACTATCACTTCTTCATTTTCCAATATTCTTTACAACAAACAACAAAAAATGCATCAAAAAAAAAAATTATAGGCGCGCGCACCTTCTAATGTGGGTATTTCATTTTCAAATACATTTTTACAGGCGCCCACCTTCTAATGCAGGCATTTTAATTTCAGTCAGGCGCCCACCTTCTAATGCGGGTATTTTGATTTTAGTCAGGCGCCCACCTTCTAATGCGGGTATTTTAATTTAAGTCAGGCGCCCACCTTCTAATGCGGGTATTTTAATTCCAGTTCAGGCACCCACCTCCTAATGCGGGTATTTCAATTCCAGTTCAGGCACCCACCTCCGAATGCCGGTATTTTAATTTCAGTCAGGCGCCCACCTCCTAATGCGGGTATTTTAATTCCAGTTCAGGCACCCACCTCCTAATGCGGGTATTTTAATTTCAGTTAGGCGCCCACCTTCCAATGCGGGTATTTTAATTTTAGTCAGGTGCCCACCTTCCAATACGGGTATTTTAATTTCAGTCAGGTGTCCACCTTCTAATGCGGATATTTTAATTTAAGTTAGGCGCCCACCTTCACAAGCGGGTATTTTAATTCCAGTTCAGGCACCCACCTCCTAATGCGAGTATTTTAATTTATGTTGGGCGCCCACCTTCTAATGCGGGTATTTGAATTTCGGTCAGGCGCCCACCTTCTAATGCGGGTATTTTACTTTCAGTCAGGCACCCACCTTCTAATGCTGGTATTTTAAGTTCAGTCAGGCGCCCACCTTATAATGCGGGTATTTCATTTCAAGTACATTTTTTACAGGTGCCCACCTTCTAATGCGGGTATTTAATTTTTCAGTTAGGCGCCCACCTTCTAATGCGGGTATTTTAATTTCAGTCAGGCGCCCACCTTCTAATGTGGGTATTTAATTTTTCAGTTAGGCGCCCACCTTCTAATGCGGGTATTTTAATTTCAGTCAGGCGCCCACCTTCTAATGCGGGTATTTTAATTTCAATTAGGCACCCACCTTATAATGCGGGTATTTTACTTTCAGTCAGGCACCCACCTTCAAATACGAGTATTTTAAAAAAAAATTACAGACGCCCACCTTCAAATGCAGGTATTCCATTTCAAAGCTCTGGCACACAAACCAGAGTATGCATCAGGATCTCGGCAAACAACACGAGATATCATTTCATTCCAAGGCTCCGGCACACAAGCCGGAGTATGCATCAAGGTCCTCATACACTATCCAGGACCCCTCTCCATTTAAAGCTTCGGCACACAACCCGAAGTTTCATCAGGATCCCGACACACAACTCTGTAGTCCATTTCAATCCATGGCTCAGAGTTCGGTTGCCCCTATAGTAATAAATCATTTTCCTGAACTACAATCGGTCCGAATCCCATCTCAGAGATACGTAGGTAGCTCGAATTCGAGCACGAATGTTCTTCGTCCTACACTTGCTAGGACCATTCTAATAACACTGGGGCAAAATTTTGATCGGACGATCAAAATTTGCCACAACATCCATTAGTTACCACATTTCGAACTACATTGACCTGATTCTTGTGATGGACGAGATATGTAGGAAGCTCTATGTAAAGTTCGGTCATATCAGGGCAAGTGTCATTCTTCCCCCCAGCATATATATACAACCTTACATCCTCCCAGCGTCTCGTAACTCGATACTGGGACAATTTTTGAAGCGATGCCAAAGGTACGTGAATGCTTTTCGTTATCAAACAATTCTTCCCTCTTTATCATTTTCATTTTTCTTCTTATAACAACATCGTTGACGAACGGAGAGTATTGTCAAAGCTCTACCAACGTCTGGTTTCTTTCTCTATACATATTATATTGACAATCCCTTGCCGAGCCAAAATTGACTACACGTGAACGTCTTCGTCCGAAAACTCTTTCATCATCTCCAGTCGAAAAGGGACAAGTTGTTGACACCTAATTTTGGCCCTCTGTATTTAAAAATTAACTTCTTTAGGCTTCTTAGTCATTAAATAGCACAAAATACTGTTTTTATACATTTTTAACTTTAATATAATTTATTGATGATTGTCCTTATTTTTAAATAATAGGAATTTTTATCAATTTATTTTTTCATTTTAAATAATTATTTTGTTACCAGTCGTTTGTATATAAACAACATGCTAATATAGTTTTACTTCAATTAATTAGCAGGTCTCCTAAATTCACATCACTTTTTTTATTTTATTCACGAAATTACCTTAAATATATTTTTATACTTTATTATTTTTACAGTCTATTATTACATGAAAGTCGGAGGAACTAATTTTAAACACAGATAAGATTTAGCACATGGTTTTGAGAAGTCCATGGTTTTAGCACATGGGTTTGGATAAAAAGTGGTTTACTTTTGCCTATATAAGGGAGGACTTCCCCTCTCATTTTTTTCACCACTTCACACTACCTCACATATATTTTTCTTCTCTCTACACTCTCCATATTTTCTTTTCATAGAAGGACTAACATCTTCCTCCTCTCTTTTAATTTTTTTTTCTCTTCTTTTTTTCATACATTGTCTATACGCTTTTATATACCTTGTCTTTACATTCATTATATGCATAGCCTTTATATTTTTATATATATTACATACATTATCTTTATATTTATTCATGCATTTATCTTTACATTTATTCATGCATTGTCTTTATATTTGTTCATGCATTTTGTTTATATTTATTCATACATTGTCTCTACATTTTCTCTACTTTTTCTTTAAATTTGCATACATTTTTTTTACTCCCCTATAAATATTTTTCATACACTTGCAAGCATTTTCTTTTACCTTTTTGTCAATATCATCACATTACATGCTCATTTTTATATTATTATTTTTTACACATTTTGTTTTTTATATTTTCTCTACATTGTCTATACATTATTTTTACATTTACATATATTTTCATTTTTTTTATTCTTATATTTTTTACATATATCATATACATGTACATTCTTACACCGTGTTACTACACCAATTATAGGGTCAAAAAAAGTTTTATCTCCCTTTTTTCAAGTTTAATAAACTTTATGTCAAATCGTTTTTTTAAGGGCTTTATGTCAAATCACTTTTCAAAGACTTTATGTCATATCACTTTTCAAAGGCTTTATGTCAATCCAAAACCAATCGACGCTCCGTCCTTTTGACGCATCGATTCAGGTTAATAATAATATAACCCGGCGTCGTCTCTCTCTCTCTCTCTCCTCATTCAGTTCTTTTCCAATTCTCTCTCCACCTCTCCCTCTCCCATAACCGACACCCTTGCACCATCATCCCTCGCTTTCACCATTTTTCCCTCCCTAATTTCCTCTCTCCCTCTGTTGTGTGTAACCCTAGTAGTGCATATTTTGTGTTCATCATTCCTTAGGGCCTACACTCTAGTCTCCTTTAAATTTTAAGGTATGATAAATCATGCATTGCTTGTTCACTTGTTCATACTAGTTGTTTGCTTGCCTTCCATGTTTTTCTATTACTTTGCTTGCCTTCCAATTGCTCCATGTTTTTCTATTATTTCGTCTGGGATGCTCATTTTTTTTTTTTGCTGGGGCTGGTTTGTTTTTGGATGTTGATTCATTGGTCTTTCGCTGAGTCGGAGGGCATTATGACAAACACACCTCATTCATAAGATTGTTGTTGTTTTTCCCGCCACCTGTTTGATAAAATGCCAAAGTGTGGTGTTGTTTGTAACGTTGGCTTGGAAGGCATTACGACCACAGAGTTGTTTTGCCCGCCAATTGTTTCCCCTATTTTAACCCAAGCCAACGTGGGGTGAAGTCTGAGTTACCCCAAACTACATGAGGATTTGCACCACGGCCCAAGGATTGTATTGAATTTGTTAGCAGCAGTCTACAAAATCATTCGACGCTCAGTTCGATAGTCCGTCGATTCATTCGACGGACCGTCCTTCTCAACGTCGAATGAGTCCTCTCAGAAGTCGGAATCAAAACAAACTCGACGGTGGACTCGACGACCCGTCGAGTCAATCGACGGGGCGTCCTTCCCACCATCTTTAAGTTGCAATTTCCAGTGGCTAACAAGAGATCGACGGCTCATCGATCGGTTTGACGAACACTTTGACGCTCCGTCGATCTGTTCGATGACACTTTTAGCAAATCGACGGACCGCTGGTAGCTTTAACATTATCACATGTTTTGCACCATTTTCTGGTTTTGTTATATTTCTATGGTTGTCTCAACAACAAAGGATGTTCTTTTTGCAGATATGCCTCCAAAGAATCCAGTCAAGCGGGGTGGTGGTCCTAGAAAAGGCCGAGGTCGGGGACAAACAACCCTTACTCTTAGGGATGAACCCTCCGATTCTGAACGTCAAGGGATGGTCCCAAAGACTAGAATGAGTGCACAGGCCACCACTCCCCGCGCAGCATGACCTGCCCCACACTCCTCCCAGTCTAAAGAGAGGGTTTCATCCTCCACATCCGCTAGTGCTAGCGAGGCAGCAACAGAGCAACCAGCTGCTAATTCAGATGAGGAACAAGCGCGGCTGCAAAAGATAGAGGTAGCTGCAATCTGATTCCCTTATGAAGGGTGTCGAAAGTACTACATAAAGGGGGCGACAATAGTCAGCGGGGGTAATCCGATGAGGAATATTCAAGAAGAACAAATCAGTATGAGCAGATTAGAGAGTTACCCTCGGATTACTGATCTCATCCAGCACTATCATCTTGAGGCATTCACACAGCCTCCAGGGGATTATTACCCGACCATGGTTCGGGAATTCTATGCTACCTACAGAGTGCTGCTAGAGCAGCGACACAAGAACAAAAGAGCTTTGAAAGCCTCCCTTCCATTAGACACAGTGTATGTTCGGGGTGTACATGTTGATATCTCAGCCCGCACAATCAACAGGTTTTATTTTTGGGGATGACTTCATGGCACCGAACACAGTGGAATATGATGATAAGTTTGAAAGAAGAGCTGAGCAATCTGTAAGGGAATGGTTTGCGACAGTGATGGCTAGAGGGCGGGCGGACAAGGCCCCATGGGTGAGCAACTTGGCTGCTAAAATACATAAGGCGAATATCAGCTTGGAAGCTAAATTTTGGTGGAATTTCATCATATATCGGGTTCTGCCTACGGGAGCAGATAACATAGTCACATCAGACAGAGCAGTGGTTGTGGCTTCTATGCTATCCAGGTACCCAATGAACTTGGGCGAGTTGATCAGTAGAGTCATTTGGGCACATGTACCACAGGAGGCAACAACCTCGATATTTCCGTGCCTTATCACACAGTTGTGTAGGTTGGCCCAGGTGAGGCACATTGATACATTCGCGGTCACTCTCCCCGCAACAAAAGTGTGTGACATCACACGGAGTAAGGATGAGACCCTCCGTACATCTCAGGCCACCAGTACTTCACTGCTAGATCTCACGAATGAGCAAACTGAGCATGTTATGGATTCAGTGCCATAGGGCACAGTTGATCTGGGCACGGAGGGACTGTCCACCGCAGAGGCCTCCACACCATCTGTAGCTGATGCTACCCCTTCTTCAGAGGCACCACCTCGGCCTGCTGTCCCATCTTCATCTCATATTCCTCCTTCAGCCGCAGCATCGGCCTCCGAGGATCTCTTTGTCCTCAACAGAGCCAACTTCAGAGAGTTTGCCATCAAGGCAGAGCGTGCTGATCAGCAGGTTACCCCGATATTATAGCAGTTGGGTAGGTTTGTTTGCAAAGAGATTGGCCCAAAGTTAGAGCCTCTTCAGGAGGCTATGAAGAGGCATCACGCTAGGGTGAATGCACGACTTGACAGTTTAGAGATGCGGATACTCACTATTGAGAAGAAGAGTGAGAGCGGCACTTCGGGAGATTTGAAGACCGAGCTTAACCAGCTCAGAGCTGAGATTAAAGCCTTTCGTGCAAGAGAGCAGGTTATTGTGGATAACCCGACACCACCTGCTCCAGTCACCAGCATTTCAGATTTGATCAGAGTAGTTGACTTAGTGACTGAGGATGAGCCTAGGGAAAGTCGCAAGAGAAAGAGGCCTAACATATTGGCTGATGATGATGGTGAGGGGGAGGATAACGAGGATGAGGACCCCGAGCTTCAGGAGGTTATTCGGCGGTCGCACCTGGACACGAGGTTCACCGGAGCATCTTCCAGCACCAGTGCTATCACAGCATCAGTCAGGTCGATTACGATAGCTCCTCAGGACCTGCAGTGACAGGGCCAGTTAGCTCCACCTCTTGAGTCCACTGAGCCAGCAGTAGAGAGGGTTTCCATTCGCACTGATACGGAGGAGACACCTCAGCAGCAACAGCAGGATTAGAGCATCTCAGATCGGGCCCCTTCACCATGGGTTGATAGTATGATTTTTGATGCATTGGGGACAATGCATCCTCTTTTTGCTGGGGGTGGGGTAACCTGATGTGTCTTGTGGTATATATATGTGTTAAATCTTGCTTAAAGTAATTGTGACTTTTATAGTTGTTGCATTTTGAACTTGTGGCATGAATTTTGAATGAAAAGGATATTTGTGAACTTGAAAATGGATTGATTTGAAATTGACCCCTCCGAAAGTTTATTGCGTATCGTAAGTTGTAATGAATTGACATGTATGGTTCTTTTTGTGACATCATAGATATTAGAGCGTGTATGAGTTGAGTGTTCAAATCCTTATGCCATTCTGCGTGTGAGAACTTCTTATGTTCATTGTTAGCATATGTGGATCTAGAACTTGCCTGGTAGGTTATGCTATATTGCTTAGGATAATTGATTGTGAAGTGATCATAGGCTTTCCTTGTAAATAGTCACATTAACCTTAAAAAGCCCAAAGCTCGTTCTATATGAATATCATTAGTTCCCATTTTCAACCTTTGACTTGTTTTCTTGATTAGCCGTAACAAATCTTTTCCCCGCTTCATGAATTCATTCCATCTTTGCACCCGTTCCCTCCTTGACACTACTAGATAAAAGAGGCAAATCGCCTAAGCTGGGGGTGGTATATGTGTGAAGTAGAGGCCAAGAGCCTAAAGCTGGGGGTGTGTGAGTTACATAGCCCAGAACTGGATGTGATAGGGAATCAAATTTGAAAAAAGTGTTTTATAAAAAAATAAAAAATAAAATAAATATATATATATATAGTATCTCATAAAAAGATTGTAAAGTCTCGTAAGAATAAAATCACATTTTAGCCATGAGTTGAAGAATGAATAGAATTGGCGTGAGGTGAGAATGTATAGTGTCAAGGAGGATGAGTCACTAATTTCCAAATGAGTATCCTACTCGTCCCCGAGCCTACATTACAACCCGAGAACAAGTCCTATAGTGATCACAACTGAACCATCCGAAAGTGTTAGGCATTGAAATTAAGGGCAAGCATATGGTATTTGCACTTGTAAATCATGAACTTCTTTGTGAGCTCGAGTGCTTTCTATTCTCATCCATCCTTGTCCCGGTTCTCATCTTAAAATTGTGTGTGGGACATTCTCTGATCTAAGTAAGGGCATAATGGTGAATGCTCGCACACATAAATGCTTCTGATAATGTGATGTCATTGATTGAAGCATCATGGTCAATTCTAATAAGTTATTATGAAAGAACCTTGTTTGGGAATGAGGAAAGAGGGAGTTGATTTGAAAATGCACATGCCGGTTGTGATGAGCAAACACCACTGTAGCCACTTTTACTTTATTTTTAGTATAGTTGTAGTTTTATTTTGTAGTTATTTTGTCTGACTTGCTTGAGGATAAGCAAAGATCCTAAGTTGGGGGTGTTGATGTGTCGCGGATTTGGGGCACATTCGACGCCTTTTTACTATGAATTTTGGTTGTTTTCAAGTAAGTCTGGTTCATGCTAATATGTTTTGGTTGTGTTTTAGGAAGACGATGGCCCAAAAGCAAAAACAAAGAATGAAGGAAAAATTGGCCAGAAATGAAGAATCGACGGACCGTCCTTTGAAGCGTCGATAAGCTCGATTTTCCAGTGATGGCCTTAGTTGAAGACAACAAAGGACGGAGCTATCGACGAAGCGTTGAACTGATCGACGCTTCCTCGTTTGTGTCGTCGACCAAGATTTGTCAACATGAAGAGAGAAAGACGGGAACACTCGACGGAGCGTCAAACTGGTCGACGACACCGTTGAATGGATCACATCGCTGAAGAAATAAAGGACGGAGGAATCGACGGATCATCGAACGATCGACGGTCCGTCGATCTTGCTATCAGGAGCAATTTTGTCAGTCGTTGCTGTGCGTTTTTGGAGCCTATTTAAAGAACATTTTAGGTTATTTTTGGGAGCCAATTTTTATTGTGCACGTGAACAAAGTTCCATTGGTGGGTGAGCATTGATTACTCCACTTTTGGAGCTTAGTGAAGACAATAAGATTCCATTTTCCATAATCTTTATCACACTTTGTAAGCTTTATGTCTCATTTATTGCCTACTACTTTTGTGACCATTATGTGTGAGTAGTTTCTTTAATCAAAGTTGTGGACCCAAATGATGGGTGTTATGTAATGGGTGTCTAACATTGTATATATATATAATGGGTTGTGATGTGTTTTATTATTTCTCATATTCATTGTTAGTTCGTGGTTGCAAACACTTGCTTATGCATAAACCCTAGTTTGTTTGGAAAGATGAACTAGGGTGTGAGTTGAAATAATATAACAAGGACTCGGGCGCTAACCCTCGTTTAATGAACTCACTTAGAGATAAGATGAGTTCTACTTGGCATATTTAATCGGTCTTACTTGCAACTTTTCTACATTTGGGAAAATCAAGAAAAGAAATACTTTCTAACTATTGAAAAATATTAGGAAGTGCATTAGAGATTAAGTGCATATAAAACCCCGACCCATTAGAAATATATCATATTGATACCCATAGCAAAACATCTAATCAGAGCGGGGACACAACTTTGGTTCTTTCAATCCAAACAAATTCCAAATACTTCAAAATAGCGAATACAAACCAAACCTCTCCTCTACACTATTCGGAATAAAATTAAAGTTTCTAGAGATTAGTTACATAAATAATTAGTACCTTTTTCTCTCCATATTCCCTGTGGGATCGACCCCAACCTTGTTTAGGTTACTATATTTGACAACGTCTGCTTTACGCCACTAATAAGTGTAATTTGAGCGTATCAGTGAGCATTTGAGCGTATCAGTGAGCATGTTATTAAGAGTAACATAAAAAGTTCAAAGTTAAACAATTTTCGAAGATAAACAAAGTGTCATTCTTTCAAGAACAAACTAATAAATCGAAGAGTATTTTGAAAAGAAAAGAACGATCCTCTCAACCCCAATTCATTACAAAATCCCCTATAGCTCCTCATCCAGCTATTATCTTCTCTCCATTCCCTCAAAAGCTAGCTAGCCAGTATTTGCTTCAACCTTGATGGATTCTTCCTCCATCAAGAACATGGCCAAAAACCTCTCTCGTGATGTTGTTGAACAAAAAGTCAACTCTCAATTCAAGAAGCTTATATCAACGATTCCAAAGGAAAAACGGTCGAATGATTCCATGGATTTGTATCAGTACCAAGGATTTTGGTATACATTTCAAACCCTTCAAGGTATCATTTCCGTTCAAGAAAACTTTAAGCCTTTTCGGAACGATATATACCTGTGCAGTGCTCCTAAAACCGGTTGCACATGGCTCAAAGCTCTGTGTTATGCCATTACAACCAGAGATCTTTTTGACATGGAAAATAGCCCTTTGCTCACAAATCTTCCTCACTTTCTCTTCCCTCTTTTGGAATTTGATTCTGTAAAACATCCTTCCAGTACGGACGCTCAAAACATTCCTCTTATAGCCACCCATTTGCCCTTCATTGCTTTACCCAAATCTGTCCAATCCTTGGATGGTACAAAGATTATTTACTTGTGTAGGGAACCTAAGGAAACTTTCATTTCTCTTTGGCATTTCTGTCAGGACCCAGCTAGGGGCCGCGACGGGTACCCGGGGCTAACCACCGAGCACCACTCATTCTATGACTTATCCTGCTAATTTAATACTCCTTTAATCAATTTATATTCAAATCATAAAGAAATCATCTTCTGTTTAAAACATATATACTTTTGTAAACATAAGCCTTTAGGCTATCAAAATAATGTGCACATATATGCATATAAATTTCTACATAATGGCAACCTTGGGAGACCACACAACCCACACTACGTATCTACGAGCCTCTACTGGAGTACTAGACATATACATATATACACAAAATCATAGCTCGACTAGCACCTCCAAAATAGTGGAGTGCTCCCGTAAATCTGCTGATAGCTCCTATAGGTCGGCGCCGTCTCTCTGTCTACCTGTGGGCATGAACACAGCGTCCAAAGAAAACGGACGTCAGTACGAAAATTGTACTGAGTATGTAAGGCATAACAATGGAAATATGTCAATGAGATAAAGGAAACATCATTAAGGAGCAACTGTATATGACTGTCACGTGTAGAAGAAATAACACATGCTGATTTACTTCATACCATATATCGCTGCGGAACGTGCAGCCCGATCCCTGTATCACCATATATAAATATATTGCCGCGGAACGAACGGCCCGATCCATATCTCATCATATATAATTATATTGTCGCGGAACGTACGGCTCGATCCATATCTCATCATATATAATTATATTGCCGCGGAACGTACAGCCCGATCCATCACCCATCTATCCCGCGTCCGGGATGAAATCATGATATGCTAGCTGTACAGGTGGCTATGCGTCTATAGCGCCTCACCTTTCCCCACTTCCCCTGTAAACATTTTCATATCATATATATATATATATATATATATATATATATATATATACATAGCATGCAGGAGAGCCCAAGGAAAAGCTATAACTCCATCGGAGTGACGTAAGGTCGAACACCTCCGATTATATTATGGATTAATCATGATCGTCATATCTCACCTTGAAGGGACAATCATCTTAAGGCGAGACTGTCAACGAAGACTAATATAAAAAGGGGACAGAAAATAGGGTCATAATCTTGTAATAAGTCATTCTTTATACTTTTGGAAATCTTTAAGGAAATGTAGTCGTCATCCATGAATAAAATTGAGAAATCAAGAAATAGCTCAACATTCTTATATCGTCATTGAAATCATAACTTGGAATCTTAAACATGAAATTTGTTATCATCGTAGTCATCATAGGAAAATATTCTCATCTTCAACATCATCGTTGTCATTACAAAACGTGTCCATCCTTATGATCATAAAAGCTTATAAAATCATAAACCTTTGTTTTGGAAAGATACGGACATTTTGGGACACATTTGCGGGTTATCAAGAGAGGAATCATGCCTTGGAATCATAAACGTTTAGCTTTGGAAAATGAGAAAGCTATGGAAGCATTCATGAAGTCGTAACATAGGAATCATGCCTTTGAAGGAAAGGGACGAGCCTTAACATACCTTTGTCGTTTAACATATATGTCACTCGCTTGTTCTCCTTCGATGCTCACGTTTCTACCTTCACAAGAAGTCGCATGAACGTTAGCCAATCGGTTACTTAAACGTGCCCACTATTTCTAGGAGAATTTGGGTAGCATATCCTTTGTTTCTACTACTTTTCCCATGTCATATCTCAACTCCCAACACTCACAATAACACAATCCACAATCGTAATTTATGTACATTTAGCAAAATCCACCATTTTCTTCCAATTAACTCACGTTTATGGGTTTTAGCTCATCATCATATTTTCTCATACATCACACCTATTTCATGGTTTACATGTCATTTATAACGTATTCATACTCACAACACCCTATCATTCATGATTCAATCCAACTACTATCCTAACATGACACTATTCACCTTTCATGACCCATTTCCTACATTCTTCTTCAATCCAAGCATTTTAACTTATCAATACTTTAATCATCATGAGAAAGTTATGAAACTTACCTTAGATAGTGATTGAACAAGTCTTGAGTGGAGTTCCCCTTCTAGCACCAAAACCCTACATCATCACCTTCCTTAGGATTTTCTTGAAGAAGATAAATCTTACTTGAGTTTCATACACTTTGATTCCTGAATTTGATGTTGTTAATCTTGGTTTCCTTTGATTTTCTTGTGGATGAGATGCTAGAGAGGGTTCTAGAGGGTTTTAGGACCAAAAATGGTGAAAACATGGGTTAAAAACGAAATTGGGTCTTTATATAATTGCCCAGAAAATTCTGGACTGGCACCACATGCGACACCATGTGCGAGTCGCATGTCGAACATGCGAGTCGCATGTTGTGTCGCAGGTCTTGCCAGTCGATCGGTTCTCACTGGCACAACATGCGACACCAAGTGCGAATCGCATGTCATGCAGAACGTGATGAACTGTCTGTCGTAAAATGGCCATAACTTTTTATACCGATATTCTGTGAGGGATCACGACCTATGGTTGGAAAGCTATTTCAATTATCTACAACTTTCATCATGTGGTGTTTTTCCCAAATTCCGACTTAAAAATGGAGTTTTGGCCCCTCCAAACCAGATCCTCCGAAAGTGTTTCCTTAACTCGCCCTTTTTGGATGGCTTATGCCCATATTTGGCTTATGGGTCCTTCTTGAAACCTACTTGGCACTTCATTACCAACGTAAGGGGAATTATAATTCTTCTCCAATAATTCATTAAGACACCATTAATTCGATACTCGTAACTGTCCTTCGCTAGTCAATTCACTGTACACGAACGAAAATTTTCCGAGGTGTAACAATTTCATGCAAATATTTACATGGCTGCAGCCAGGAGAGTCAGATGGAGCAACTGAACTTTTTTTTTCCTTCAAGAAAGATTTCGAGCTGTTCTGTGAAGGGAAAACAATGTGGGGACCATACTGGGATCATGTTTTGGGGTATTGGAAAGAAAGTTTAGAAAAGCCAGAATCAGTATTGTTTCTCAAATACGAAGAATTAACAAAAGACGCATTGTTCTACGTGAGAAAATTAGTTGAGTTCATGGGGAAACCATTTTCAAAGGACGAAGACAGAGAGGGGGTACCAGAAAGGATTGTGAAATTGTGTAGTTTTGAGAACTTGAGCAATTTGGAGGTGATTAAGAACGGGAAGGGTCGGCCAACAGCCTCTTTCCAGATAGATAACAGCGCCTTTGTCAGGAAGGGTAAGCCCGGAGATTGAAAGAATCATCTAACACCTAACATGATAGAAAGAATGGATCGTATCACAGAAGAAAAGCTAAGAAGGTCAGCCTTTAAATTTGGCGCGTCAACCACAACGTCAAGCACTACAAATTCATAGGCAAAGAACTTAACATTAAAATCCTATTTCTCCCAAATGAAATAAATTGTATGTCTGAGTGGTTTCTTTACCTTTCAGCACATCACTCCAATTATTTTCTTTTTTTCTTTTGACTCGTAATCATAATTTTTCATGTCATAGTTTCTATTTAAAATCATTAAAATCATGCTTATACAAGTCTTTCATTTATCAAGGTAGAAATTGTTCTTTGATAACAATGCCTCTTAACCTGGGCAGTTTTTTTACTCTAGATGCCTAGATCTAAGTGAGGGACAATTAATTTCCACGCCTTAGTATGGTCATTTGTTTTAATAGAATCGTCGAATATTTGGAAAATGGTCAAAGATACCCCTGATCTATTCGAAATAGCACAACCTTATCCTCCATTTCGTTTTTGGATCAAAATTGTCCTCACCGCTAGTCAAGTGCAGTACTAATTCCCCTCCCCACTAACGGAGCTCCAACTTGGATAAAACCAGGTTTAGAATTAATATTGTTGTTGACATGGAGCTCTAACTCGGACAAAATCTCTCCTCACTGATTTGTTCAGTGTTGTGAAAGGCGAGCGCCTCGTCGCCAAAGGCGCGAGGCGTGGCGAGGCGAGGCAGCGCCGCCATTTAGCGTGAAGGTGATGGCACTTCGAAAAGGCGAGCCAAAGGCACTAAAGGCGCTGAGGCGAGGCACGCAGTGAAGGCGTTGCCTTTTTAAAAAAAAAATTAAAAGGAATTGAAGAAACTTAAATGATATAGCAGCGGCTAGGGTTTTTTGTTTGTACTTGCTTCTACTCCTCTCTTTGCCTTCAGGCTTCAGGTACGCTTCTCTCTTTCTCCTTCTTCTTCTTCAGTTCTTCTTCTCTCTTCCTCCTCTGGTTTTGACTTCTTCTTCTTCTTTAGTTTTTCTTCTTTCTTCTTCTTTTATTTTTTTTTGAAATTGGTAACATTAAAGTGTTTTTTTAAGTTCTTCTTTTTTTTTTTTTATCCTCTGTTTCCGGCGACTTCTCCTCTGTTTTTTTTATCTTCTGCATTTTTTTTTACCTTCTTCTATTTTCTTCTTCTTTTTCTGTACGCAACTTGCGACTTTCTCCTCTGTTTTTTTCTTTTTCTATTTTCTCCGCTGTTTTTTTTTCTTAACTGCACCAGTGAGGCAGTGACTGCTTTGCTCCTGTTTTTTTTGTTCAATAATTGTTAACTTTTGTTATAAATAGTAGGTTATGAATTAGTATTGCACTATCGCTTGAATTTTAGTATTGCTTGTCTTATCACTTATGAATTATTGAGTCATTCAATTTCTAGACTTTTAGTATCTACTATCTACTTTTAATTTTTGGATTGAAATATTTACTAATATGTTATTGCTAGTGAGATTTTGATTATTTATATATGCAATTAAATATTTTAATTTTTTGGTATTTATTGGCACCGCACTTCAAAAAGGCAAGCGGCGCCTTAAGGCGAGGCAGGCCCTTGTCGGCTTTTGTCTCCGTGCGCCGTCCAAAACACTGGATTTGTTATATTAGTGTATTCTCCTTCCTTGAAACAGCCTTCCACGGCTGCATCTTTTTCATTGTTAAATTTCTTCATAATTAGAGTTCCAGATTGTGTGTGTGTTGTTGTTTCGTTTGAATGGGTCATTTTTACCTACAATTTTCCAATGTTAACTGTCCCACATTGGTTGATGGATAGTTGTTTGTCTCATGGTCTTGGACAATCCTCCCCGCATGAACTAGTTTTTGTGTTTGAGTTAAGCCCAACCCATTTTCTTAACGTGACCCATTCCCCTATTATTGCGTGTCCTAATGTTGGGCTCACATGGTCGTCCACGCTCCAGCTGGTAGGCATGGGCGTGCTTGGGTGTTTTGTGTCCCACATTGGTTGAGGGATGAGTTGTTTGTCTCATCATATGGTCTAGGACAATCCCTTTCCCTCCCCTCCCCCCCCCCCCCCCCCCCAACAACCCCCAGGATGAGCTGGCTTTTGAGATTCACTACAAGAAAAACAACTACTCCTATTAATGATGGGGGAAAATGGTACCCAAAAGTCTGATTCTAGTTCCTAAAGGTCAATAGGGAAATCAAAAATCTGGTTGCCACAGGATCCACCAATAAAAGTCAATAACAACGAGGTTTAGTGATAAACATGCTATTTCAATATGCACATGATCAGATAGATAGAGTTACTATCAAAAGGAGGAACATGATTCTATCCATTTGAAAATGATCAGATAGATAGAGCACCATCAAAAGGAGGAACATGATTAGTTGCAGATATATCATTCCTAAACTTATGCACAACAAACAACTAAACTATCATTTACCAATGACTTCTTTCAGGATCTAGATCAACCCCCTTTTTGCTGTGTTGTTTACAGATTAACAAAACTTATCCAACAAACTATTAGACAGAGAAAGAAAGTGCAGCCACATTCTTCTCTTGCAAAACTCACCAGTTGCTCATTAGAAAGAAAAACATGGCCATGACAACCATCAACCTTGCTAGTCCTCTGAGAATACAGGAAAGTGACCACATGTTTAACAGTCGAGTAGTTCCTTCTTTTGACATCAATGTAAGGAGAGCGAAAAGGAGGATTTCACAGGTTGGGTTGATAATGGCCCTCAAGCCACCTAGTAGTTCCATAATTGAAGTGATTTTTTTTTTTTTGGTACAACCATATGATATTCAGAACCTACTGGCATGACTAATCCAAATTGGCACTGCGTAGGCCCAACTAAAAAAGGGCTTGAAGTGAATTCTCACATTGCTTTACTTCCGAATCTAAGATTTATGGAAATGAAGAGTCTCGTGAACCCGTTTTACTTTTCCTCATAAAAAAAAAAAAAACTTACCTATATGGTGTTCCTTAGTCTCTAGTAGCTTGTACATGATCATGTTTCCCATTTCCCACCTACAGGAGATATCTACAATCAATGCGCTAGAGTTGAAAGATTTAGTCCTTCAGTCATTTCTAGCTATATACTTATCCACAACTAGCTAACTAGCTAAAACAGTACATTTTGTTCAAGCATACAGTTGTCTGCAGACTATACACAACACTACAAGTTTGATCGTTAAAAAGCATTAATAAATAAAGAATCATACTTTAATATATGAACATTAATAAATAGTAGGTCTATTAAACTATTGTGTAGAAGATGAATACCTATATGCCCTTTGCCCTTAATTAATTGAACAAACCAATTACAAAAGTTAGTTGTTTTGACTTGTGCAAATGACAACTCCTAAAAAGCAAGTGTTACCTGCTGGTTACATATATGTAACACTCAAAACATTCAAATAAATTTGCAAAACACATTAATGAAACAATAAATGAGACAACACAGCATTCACAAATTAGGCAAAATTAGTTTTCCCGCTGGGAGGATATTGATCCATAATCTAGTTTACACAAATCAAATTATATAAGAAACCAAAATTTTGTGCTTTCACATACCTGTAGATACCTAAGAAACCCAAAAAACTTGTTATTGATGAACTGTCTTGTTCCCAAAAAGTTGAAACTTTGAGTAATAAATAACTCCAATGGTGGAATCCTTCTTCCAACATTCAAATCTTGAGCAATTTAGATATCCTACTTTTTCCCTTTAAAGTCTAAATTCAAAGGGCTTTAATTTCCCTTTCACTAACGCCATTCAAGAAGTGCAAAGCTTCTGTTTTTTTTTTTTTTTTTGTCCGCTTATTTGAGTTTTTGTCTTTTGTTTTATTTTACTTACTAGTATTCATACCCGCGCGATGCGCGGTTGGTATCGAATAAAGCTAATCATAGAAAATTATTTGCTTATTTGTTAGATATAATAAAAAATTATCATATATCACTGACATATTTAAAATTAATAAATTTTTGAACTATTAAATTAGAATTTTACTTATTTGAACACATTAGATTATATTAATTTAACAAAAGTTAATTATCATCTTGTGATGATTAACCTTGTTCATTACACAATCCTGATTAATTATTGTTATATGACATATAAAAAATCATGTGATTATAAAAAAAAAGTTTATTTTATATAATTATTTGAAAAGCAAAGAACTTGTTACTGTTATGTTTTTGAGTTACCCACATGAGAAATTTAATTATTTATATTTTAAATTTTTAATGTGGTAATTGAATTTCTTTATACTCCATGTTTTAAATTTTGGCTCTATTTATTGAGTCTTCCGTTATGCGGTCTTATTCATAATATAGTTTTTATGAGCAATAACTCATTCTCACTCTCTTTTTTTTTTTTTTTTTTTACGTATTTTCTCAATAAATAACATCATCTAATCCAACTCCCACGCTCTCATCCCCCACCCTGCATCCCCCTCCTCCAGTTTGCATGATCTCTGAACATTTACTTATTGGCTTATTCTCTTGCAACAATAATGGACCAGCAAATAGTCATGGATTTTATTTTATGTCACTTCCCCTTGTAAATGACGATATAAGTCCTTCACATTTCCAATTTGGCATTCTCATTTTGTAATTTTAATAGAGTGATAGGAATTGGAAGCAAAATGATGGATTGAACTTGATTTTAAATCCACACAAACATATTCATACGTGCAAGACATATTTTTCATCAAATTATTATCACCATTACAATTTTTTAATTCATATATACTCGTGTACATTCAAGAACACATAGGTTTTAATTGCATGCAATTCTTCTTCTTTTACTTTTTTTTTTTAAATCACGTCATATTTACCAAAGCAAATACAATTTATTTTAGGAAAAAACTTATTTAAAGTAATAATAAAGGAAAAGACATGCATACACTTGTAATATGCATACAAATATTAGCGTTATAGAGAGAAGATTACAACAAATAAAATGAAACAAAAAATAAGATATACCACAGCTAGAAAAAAAATAAAAAATGAACCCTTCTTATACCACGGCTAGTAATAACTCATTCAATGTGGAAAACTTATAAGTATGAATCGAACTAATTATCCTACTATTTTCCTAAATAATTACCAATATACTTGTTAAACTAAATATTAAAGATGTTAAAGATTAAGAATTTACCATATAAACGTGCTTGGATGTACTGCTCAATTCAAGGCATTTTCACTCTTGAAAGATCATCATTTTTTATGATACGTAATCCTTTTATTTTTCAATTTTAATTAATTAAGTACATTTTTATGAAAAAATATATTTTGAGAAGTAAGTCATTGTTATAGCAAAGTAATAAGAGCTTTTGAGGAAACAATTAATATATAAATTGAGTTTCCTATTAAGAATCGAAGTTGATCCAATTTTTATATAAATTGAGTTTCCTAGTGAAAAACACTTATTTATTCACCAAAAGCTCGGATAAACACCTTCATTTTCTAAAATAAGTGTTTTTCAAAAAAAAAAAAAAACGCTTTTAGCATTTGAAAAACTTGGCAAATAGACTATACCCAATTTAATTCTTCTTCAGTATTGTGGTTTACCAACTGCTTGTCACTTGGACAACTAAGGACGTTTTTCTTTAAGAACAAATTTTTCTTGCTACTTCTACTTTTGAATTTTAATATGTATATACTATATACTCATCTTGTCAGCCATGGAAGATGTTCACATTTCCTCTTCATGATTTTGATCCTTCGATCTCTTGTTTTAAATTGATAGACCTGAATTAATGTTTAAATTATGAGAATAAGAGAAAAATAAGATTAAAAAAAAATGGTTAAATATCAAGAATCTACTATCTAAATTTCTCTACTATAAGTAATGCCTGATAGTCACATGTACTTAAATCATCTATCATTGAAACTCAAAATTAACCAATAGTCTTTCATTATCCTCACTTTTCTTTCATTTAGCATGTAAGTCTCTCGATACATACATGTGTATTTTAAGTCAATCATTGTAAATTTTTAATTTTAAATATCAAATTTTAATTGCAATCAAAATTGTAATTCATAACCAACTTAAACTGAATTAGACGAAGAAAAAAATATGCTGATGCCCAAACTGCAAAGAAAGGGGTGTCGTCTGACTTTCATTTCCTACTCATAGATCATTAGATATATCTCACCAAAAAATAAAAATTATCCCATTAACTTTATAGATGAGTAAATTTATTATCGTTCCTATCCTTAAATTTTAATAGTCAAATTGATAAACAATTTTCAAGAGTTGAATCATATTCTTACCTTCCGTTGTCGCTAGTACGTTTAAAGTAGTGTCATCGTCATTCATTAAAAATCAACATTGTAAAGCCTGAAATTCACGAAGGAAATCAAAGTTAATAATTGGCACAAAATTTTGTTGTTACATATTCTGATTATATTTATTGTACTTTTATCATAAAAGTGAAGAAATAATTAGCTTTGAGAGTCAAAATGCATAAAAGAAGTCTTCTATACAATTTATTTCAATACCTATCAATAAATAGAGAGATATCGCATTAGCTTACCGAGATAAATCCATAAGATATCTCTTCGAAATATATACAACTAATTAACACATAAATCAAATTAGAGGGTATTTGTTAATAAATCATAAGGCGTTGGACTGAAAATGAATTCAAATTCAAATCTGCATTTTTTGTATACACAAATTCTTGTATGATGCTACTGTAATAATTTTCAGGCAAAAAATATGAATTTTTCATATTTGATAAACGCTAAATAATGACGAATTGCATAGCTAAATTTTCTATCAGTGTTCCTTCATCATTTTCTCCTTTCTTGCAAGCTTATTTAATTATGCAATACTCAACTTCTCCACGAGGACAGATCGATTACATTTTTGTCTAACCTTAAAGCTTTGGACGGACATCAAATTGGCGTTGAATCGTCTTCGTTTTTCTCCTGCTTGAGGAAATTGACTGACATTATTGTGCTACTCCACACAATATAATGAAGGACAAAAAGTTATGAAAATAAGAAAGCTTTATAAGAATTTAAATTTGATTCCGACATGAATTACATGATCATGAATAAAAATTCAAAAAGCTTTAATACTCAGTTAGTATTCATGTGAGAACATTCTTTCAACCCAGTGTGAATGCAATGTCATACTTTGAGATTCTGCTTTCAAGTCTTTAATTCGTAAGACTTCAAATATTGTAAATGTAATTTCTGAAACAAATTGGAGTTGTTCTTGATGTTTATCAATCAATACCCATCGGTAAATTCCATCCTATAAAATATAATTTTTCCATACAAATATTATGGAGTACTAATGTTGGAAGTAGTATATAAGAAATAACATACATTTTGGTCTGTCTCTATTCCATAAATAACTACTTCCAAATCCAAGCTGCTGTAAAATTTGCAATGTGAAAATAACTGCAAAACCAAAATAAAGCAAATCATGATCCCTCATGCGATCAAAAAAGAAAAAAAAAATTACACATCATACGACAAAAAAAAAACATTTCGCATAGAAATGTAGATTAATCCCAAGGGAGGTCCAAGTAAAACTGTTTTTAACTATTTACCACAGATAATAGATTGACACGGTTTTCCACGCATTCAATCCTAAGAGCAAAATAGTGGAAAAAGAATAAGAAGAAATAACAATCCGCATCTCTATCACCCTCACGAGTCACGACCAATCATGGGAAAATATTTTCATCTTAATTCAAGCCTACTGTCCTCCTTATATATAGAAGATAAGATTGATTTGTTATCTTCTAATTCAAATTCAAATTCAATTTTTTTTAAATCTCTTTCAAATCAAATTTTGTGTTTATCTTAATTAATATATTCTTATATTTCATTTAAAAATCAAATTTACATTTTTATTAACTCAATTCAAATTCGAAATTAGTTTCATAACATCTTCTCTCTTTTCCGGTAATCTGTGCATTTGAATCAAAATCTGTAGAATTAAGGAGTAGTGATATAAGAAGAGTCCTATATTGATCCAAAGACCGATAGAAGTTGATATGTTTTAAAACTCGAGCCTTTATCCTATAAAATTTGGTTTAAAATTTAAAAAGCCTCATTAGTTATCTATTATTAATTGTATGCATACTTTATTGATTTTAAATTGTATTATCGGATATTGAGAGGAGTACTAAATTATTTGTTAGAGTAATTGAAGTGGTTAGGAGTCAATACTATAACTTGAATTAGTTATCATATATGCATGAGTTCTGAAATGTGCATAATTTGTAGAATTTTTTCTTTTCTTTTTGGTCTCTAGTTAAAATAGAAAATTTATTTGGCAACAAAATATATTTTTCTTCTTTACCGTAGAATGAAACTTATACTACAAAAACAAAATAATTAATTTCTTATCTTGTAACATTTTCAATACTATTATGTTTATCTATTAGTAACTCAAATTTAACTTTTTTCATCCAAATTCAAAAAGTTTATTACAATTCTAATTGAGTTTTTCCTAATTATCGCGTAAAAAATATACTCATTAATTTACTTATTGAAATACATTTTATACTTACGGGTAAATGTTTTTAATTACTTAGGTTCGAATTTTCAGATGACGTAAGCTCAAACTAAATTCAAAACCACTTGTTAGATAAGTAACGAATAAGAAGGAATCTCAATTTAAAATTAATAATATTTGAGTAAAAACTATATATTTCAATTAAAGATAAATCTTATTACATAACATTGTAAATTTTGTCTTAAAATTGTCAAGTGGCTTGTTATTAGCTTGTCACTTAGCTTAACCACATTGCTTGTACCTCTCCTTTTTTATATATATAGATTATATTCGGTGTCCAAACGGGTCAAAGCCCTGTCTAAGTGTGAGATCTGTGGCAAGTCTTTTTTTTTCTCCCGAAAACAACTGCATTATAGTACTTCATAATATGCCGTACATGTTCATAGGATGTCAGGGGATCAGTTCCAGTCCATCTTGGTAAATCAGAATCCCAAGAAACCCTATGTAAAAATGAATGAGGGAAACTAGCTATATAAGGAGCTATCACATTCCATGTGTGAGGAATGCGTACAAAGTTGATCTCTCCAAAGGAACTCATCAATCTCCATATATTCTCGCAAGTGGTATCTATTTCCCAAGACACTGTCATCTTCTTTTGTAGCATTTGTACCACATTCTTTGCATCTGATAGTATATAAATTCTTGCCCAGCCATTTTGTAACGCTCCTTCCAATGCGTGTCGAATTGCTAGTGCTTCAACGATGATGGCCTTCCCCACAATTGAATAGGGGTACCAAGGGCATGAAGCAAGTGACCACAGCTATCCATAACCACCATTCCAATGCTTGCCTTTTCCTTTTTCACCTGCAAGCCTGCATCCGTGAAAACAACAATTCCATCGTGTGCCACAATAGTATTTTCATCCTTAATCCTATTAGGCAGGCAAGTCAAAACTGATGAAGTTAGCAAAGCATCGTTATATTCATGAAAGTCGAAAAGAGCTTTATTAATTATATCATTAGGTTCATATATATCTCCGCTAAAATAAAAAGAATTTCCAGCTTTTCACAACTGCCATAAAATAGAAACACTTAACCTCAGTAGCTCAATGGAATCAGGGTACTGATATGTATTGCGAAACAAATCATGCCACCAACTTGAGAAATCAATAATGTTTTCTAAACCAGGCCAGTTGATAGGACACAATTTCCACACTAACTGAGCATTCGGACACTTAAAAAACATATGATCAATTGTTTCTGTTTCTAAACCACATACCTTACAAGCACCGAAAACATAAGTCAATCTCTAAGAAATGGTTGCATTAACTGGTAAGACATTAAAAATGCACTTTCTAAGAAAATGTTTATATTTATTTTTGACTTTCAGAGACGACAAAAAGTCCTAGAAAGGTTTTGGTAAAGACTGACAACTGGCTTGAGGCCTATTATTATTTGCATCACTCCAATGAGCAAGATCTTTAGCTAGATAATAATCAGATCTCACCTCATACTTACCTGATGCCACATAATTTTATCCGAGGCTCCAGTACCAGATAATCAGATGGATACAATAGAGTTAATATCATTAGGACAAAAATACCTATGAAGCTCACGAATATTGCATATATGGTTTTGTTGATCAATAAGAGCATCGACCCTTACTTGTAAATCGACTTGCACTTGCCCTTGGAGGGGTTTAAAACCATTAGAATTAGGAATCCATGGATCTGTCCAAACCTTAACGTTTCTTCCATCTCGAACTCTCCACCTAATTAGTTTTGCAATAAATCTCTTCCCCATATAATGCTTTCCCAAATCCAAGAGCTTGAAGAGGGACATCCTGCATTAAGAAAAGAAGTATTCGAGAAATATTTGTTTTTGAGCATTTTATGGAATAAAGATTCTTCACTGGTTAAAATTCTCGATGCAAGTTTAGCTAACAAGGCCTTGTTGAAAAATTTGTTGTAAAATCATTCTAAAAGAGTTAGTACAATATATGAAAAGATAAAGCAAGAACAATAAAGAGATAAAGATAGATAAGAGATAAGAGCTTTCTTATTCATCTAAGTATATTCAAGTATATACAATATGAAAACTTATGTCTCTATTTATAGTGCTACATATAGGCATACAAAAGGGTAACAATAAACATGTCATTCAATATATGAGATAATGGAAGAACCATTAAGATGGTGGAAGATAATGGAAGAACCATTAAAATGGTGGAAGATAATGGAAAAGGCATTATATTTGAGATCATGGAGGAAGTGAGAATTTATTTCTAGAGTGGTGGACATCCACACTTATTTTTCATAACACTCCCCCGTGGATGTCCATGTCTTAATAGATGATGTGTCTCGTTAAAACCTTACTAGGAAAAATCCAGTGGGAAAAAAATCCTAGTGAAGGAAAAAGAGTGCGCATATTTCGTAATACGCATTGCTAGCTGCCTCATTAAAAACCTTGTCAGGAAAACCCGGTGGGACAAAACCTCAGCTAAGGGAAAAAGAGTACAGCGCGTATTATACTCCCCCTGATAAAAGTATCACTTAATTCTTGGAGACAACACATCCAAATCTTGTATATCAACTTCTCAAATGTCGAGATTAGCAATGCTTTACTGAACATGTCCATCAACTTATCAATCGAGCGTATTTGTTGAAAACCTATTTCACCTTTCTGTTGAAGATCATGTCTGGAAAAGAACTTTGAGGAATGTGTTGTATTTTGTCTCCTTTGTTATATCCTTCTTTCGATTGAGCTATGCAAGCTTCGTACAATATTGTCGAAATCTTCATTTCCAAATAAACATATATTATTGCAAAATGTATTGAATTATTGATCTCAGCCAAACACGTATTCCTGAATTGCTTTGTATAAGTATCAACAATTGACTGCCATGTCGAACGTCATAGTGTGGCAGTATCCTCACATGCAAATCAGTATTTGCTTGAAGACCAAACTTCATGTAATAATACAAATAATGCTCTGCATTTACATAACCAACAAAACCTTGATAATAATTGTTAGGACAAACAAATCTATATTAATAATTTCTTTTGCAGTATGCAATACAATATACTCATCATTATCATTAGGTCAAAATGATGTTTATTTATATTTAGCGACATCACAATCATTGGGGTACTCAATGGAATCGCTTTAACCTATATAAAGATTTGTGAAGCTTCATTTTCGTAAACCTTAAATGCTTCAAACCAATTTAAATCCCTATAGATTTTCTTTCATTGTCTATATAGCCATATTGACAACAATGAATTATACGCATTAAAAATTTTCATATATTGCCAGACTGATAAGAAACCCCATTTCATCCACCACAGGAGAATACATACGTCTCCATACAGTAATGTTAGGACTTTTGCGAAAATCTTTATGCCACAAGGCACAAGCCGTAATTTATTTCTACGATTTTTATTTCTCATTTTACTTTTCGCACAAGAATTCATTTGTACCCCATTGACATTAAACCTTGAGGTCATTGGACTATAGGTCCAAAACATCACTTTTCCAAGTGAAACAAAATACATTTGAACTGCGTATTTTATTTGACCAATCATAATATCTGTCCATATTCTTTGAGAGATTTGAATTCAAGATCCTCATCATCATTATAATGTTGAGCGCTACATTATTTCAAAGATAGCGTCGACGGTTATTTGATATCAGTTCCAATGTGACATAATTTATCGAGATCTCTTCATTTTTCATCAATTTCAGGTACCTGAACCTTTCCCAAGATTTTATAAAGTATTTATGTCGTAGTGCTCTTTTAAAGCACCTACCTCATTATTATGACCATCTTTATCATTTGCTCCTCTCCTTCTTCAAGGAGTTTTATCTGTGGAACCGATTGGTCTATCGTCATAGATGTTGTCCTTCAAGGATTTTAGTTCTAATTGGAGCATTTGCAGCTGGAATATAATATTGTCTTTTGGGTCAACAAATGCGTCTGGCAGTTAACTTGAATTATCTTTTCAACGAGGATCATAACTATGATAATTCATTAAATATACATTATTTCCAGCCACCTATCATCCCTCCCCCTAATGTTAGGAAATCTAACATTTACTTTCCAACCTTATTTGGGGACCCATCTTGGTGCGTTGTGGTGGAGCAATTAAATCATACATTTACGCACATTCAAACTCTTAGATGAGAATTATTTGGTTCCTGACCCTGAACCAATAATAGGGGAACTTATTATAACTTGTTGGCTAGATGCTTACAAGTGCTACTACATATTAAATAACCTATCTCAAACCAAATTTACTTTTGGGAGATTTGTTCTCATAACCAATTTTTTTTTTTAGCTATAATTGGAGACATACAATTTCTACTAAACCAACTTGGATACAAACCAGCATATCAACATAATTTTCATAGTTTGGAATTGTGCTCTTAATTTAATAATTTGAGCAAACAATCTTGCAATAACCAAATCACAAATTGATACCAAGTGCACATGTGACCACAACACCATATAATAGTAAACCGGTCTACCTGGCAGGTGACTGGGCCCATACATATATCACCTTTTATACGTTCCAAAATCATGAGATACAATCCCAACATTAGTTGGTAAATTAACCAATTTGTTATCATGAGAACAAGCAGCACAAGAGAATTCTTGAAGAATATTTTATTTCTTCAATATATAACCACATGAATTCTCAATTATTTTCGCATTAGATCTGAACCGGGATAGTCAACCGGTCATGCCAACCTTCGTATTAGATCTGAACCGGGATAGCAATCGGTCGTGCCAACCTCCATAACATGTGATTCCATCATGCTTATATTTATGTGGTACAAATTCAAAGGAAAAACGGGCAACATTTCACATACATTTTGTTTCCCCACTATAGTTGTAGTAATATGAAGATATTAAAACTTCCCATAGCTTATAGTCTCAATATAATTCATTTCTGGCCAATGCCTTTGAAACTTAAAAAGTTTCTTTTGAGACTTACTACAACACCAATATTATGGACAATTTCATTCCTCCGGGTAGTAACATATTAGCTTTTCCAGAGCTCCCAATTAATCATGTACACATATTTCATAATACCATCTATATGGTGAACATCTCCTTTTAGGGAGTAATTGTCATTATAGTCATGGTCAAAATCTTTATAAGCAAGATTTATTTCTTGCTTTTACCCTTTGGTAATTCATGATAGAACACACCACAATATTTGTGACGTACTAAAAATACGTGACCAATGACCATTTATGTCTGTTATATCCCGTATTTTAAAACGTCGGATTATTTGTAAGCTGAGGTGGGGCCCACACGTCAAGATTTTTTTTTTGGAACATGTGACAAGTCATATGAATCACATATGTGAAGTTAAACACAACTCAAGAAGGACCCTTGGGCCAAATCAAAGTGGAAGTCCTCCGAACGAATATTTTTAAGAAAACGTTTTCGGGTGACCTGACTTTGGGGGGAAAAACCGGTATTATGAATTTGGAATTTGGAAAAACACCAAGAAATAGAAGTTGTAGATAATTGAATTATCTTTCCAACCATAGGTCGTGGGTTCCAAGGTGACATCGGTACAAGGAGATATGGACGTTTTAAGGTCGAAAGGTCAGTGGGCTAGGCCCAACTCGGGACCAACCGGGTTGGCCCAAAAAAAATGAAGAGAAAAATCAGGCCCAACTGTGATGGGGTGGCCGGCCATGTATGTCCAAGCCCACTTGATTTAATTAATTCTCCATGTGCTAAATTAATATAAAGAGGTCATAATCCTTAGAAGGTTCAAGAAAATAAGAGAGCAAGAAAAACGAGAGAAAGAAGAGCAAGAATAAGAAGGCCATTTTCGGCCAAGCTCTAGACCAAAAAAAAAAAAAAAAAAAAAAAAAATCATTTTCTACTAATTCAAGGGTCCTTTACAACTTGGTGTAATTATTTTGGAAGAAAGAGCACCTGTTTCTTCAAGTTGACAACTTGGTCAAGTGAAGAAGATTGTAGAAAAAGGTAAGAATTAATCCCTTTTTATTATGTTATGAAGGTTGGTTTATGTTGTAGTATGTAGAAATGAGTAGAATTTATGAAATTATGGAAGTTTACAAAGTGGGTGTGCATATATGTAAGTGGACACATATGTATATTGTTGTATAAATAATATGAGTTGAATTTTATGTTGTATTCTAGTTGTGGTTATGGTGAAATTTATATTGGAAATAAAAGTTGAATAAATTTGGTGGAAGTTGGAAATATGGAATGTAGAAGATTATGTCACTTTGGAATGATTTTGTGATATTATGGAAATGAAGTTGATGATATTAAGATGTGAATTATGATTATGGTTGATGAAATTGGAAGATGGAAATATGTTATGAATATGTAGATTGAAGATTTGAAGTTTTGGATGGATTATGGTTTTGGTGGAAAGTTTGTATATTTTGTATATCTTGTGAATATTTGGTAGAAATGATATGAAATGCTTCCGAATTATATTGTAATGATCTTGATTAGTAATGAATGTAAAAACATTGAGATTGGTTTGGAAATGTGAAGTTGGAATGAAAACTATTGCATTATGTTGGAAAGAAGATTAATTGTGTTATATTGTGTTTTGTAGTCATGGTTGTTGTCATTGTGTTGATAGTTTGGCTGGGTTGAATTCCCGGATTGGTATTGATTAAAAATTGGCTAAGTTGAATTTTGGGGATGGTGTATTTATAAGGGAGATGCTGCCCAAATTTTTGTAGACAAGTATTGGTTAAGATTGAAATCTTAAAGCCTTACAATTAACATTTGGTAATTGTGACCAAATTGTAGATTTTGGCGAATTTGAAACTTGATTTTGGAGACGTGTATGAAGCGGAAAAGGTATGTAAGGCTTCACCCTTCCTTCTATGGCATGTCTTAGACGTAATAAGTTGGATACGAGCCTCGGGGACAACTCCATTCTCCGGAATCCGCACCTAAAGTTTCCCCTTTTTCATTCAGTAAAATTGAATTAGAAATTGTGTAAAATATTGGAAAAACTTCCTAAACATCTGGAACTGGCATAAATATGACCCGACTACCTTAAAACCCTCACAAGTGACGTCATGAAATATAATGTACGTAAATTTGGTACGCCGCCTCATTTGACCCGAGGTGGGCCCATTGTTCCCGGATTTTCCCTATTGCTCCGTTTGACTTATTTTGGAGTAGAATCCAAAGGAAACTTTTGATCCTCGTTCCGATTATCAAACGATAAGTACTGTACCATTCTAATGAAAATATGTATATGTATATAAGATATGTAAATGTATATAAGACATGTATATGTATATAAGATATGTATATGTATAAAAAAATATGTATATGTATATAAGATATGTAAATGTATATAAAATATGTATATGTATTTAAGATATGTATATGAACATGGGATGGGGGGAAGGGATACATGGGGGAATGGGAAGGAAAACATGTTTCATTGCCACCTGGTCAGCTGGCTTATCATCCTGGACGCGGGATGCCCGGACGCGGGATATATGGGCGAGCCGGTATTTCGGCGCTATGTGGGTGAGCCGACATTGTTCGGTGCTATGCTATGACATGACATGCTATGCTATGACATGATACGCTATGACATGCTATGCTATGACATGATACGCTATGACACGCTATGCTATGACATGATACGCTATGACATAATATACTATCATATGATATGCTACGACATGATATGATACGACACGCTATGAGATGATAGGATATAATATGATAAAACACGACACGATATAAACCCTATTTTATATGCCTATGAAAAAGGAACGTTTTAAAAAGGGAAGGACAAGCATGCACGGTATCCGGCCTGAAAGGGGCGTTCCTACGTACAGGTCACTTTCTAGCCTCATTATATGTCCTACGACCTCATGATATTGTTAATCGTACTCTATGTTCCTGCTTGTATTATCTTTTATGCCTTACATACTCGGTACACTATTCGTACTGACGTCCCTTCTCGTGGACGCTGCGTTTCATGCCGCGCAGGTCAGCAGACAGGCGGGTTTGATTCTTAGGAGTTCTACCAGCGGCATTTGACA
This sequence comes from Lycium barbarum, assembly GCF_019175385.1. Classification (NCBI taxonomy): domain Eukaryota; kingdom Viridiplantae; phylum Streptophyta; class Magnoliopsida; order Solanales; family Solanaceae; genus Lycium; species Lycium barbarum. The sequence goes on along the minus strand of NC_083348.1, from coordinate 83,628,938 downwards.
GCGCTCCAGTTGTTCCGGAGCCCCAGTTCCTTGGTACTATGTTGTGTATATACTCGGGCACGACAGTACTCGGCCCCTTTCTATGTATATGTGCACTATGTCTAGAGGCTCGTAGACAGATATGTACAGTTAGATGTGTTGTATTTTGGAATGTTCACGTCGTCGTATAACGTGATAGCAAAGTTTACTAGTCTATGTTTACGATGATGCTACTAATGTTAATGTTCAGTAACGAAAAAAAAAATATATGGCACAGTTCCTACGGCCCGTTGAGAAGTAAAGGTAAAACAATAGATAAGGGGTGCTCTGTACAAGTATCGGGTACTCGTCACGGCCCCTAGTCGGGTCGTGACAGAAGTGGTATCAGAGTAGTTCGGTCCTAGGGGTTTGTCTACGAGCTGTGTCCAGTAGAGTCTTGTTTATGGGTGTGTAGCGCGCCACACTTATAGACAGGAGGCTACAGGGCATTTAGGAAAAATGACCGTCTTTCATCTTAAGAAATCGTGCGATAGAGCCAAGTTAAGGATGCAACTATCTAATCTTTTCTGTTTAATTTTCAGCAATGCCTTTGAGAAAGAAGAAGAAAGTCAGCACAATACTAGGTGCTGCGGGAGAAGGCACCAGCCGAGAGCCCCCGGTTGAACCAAGACATAGTGAGTCTCAGAGTGCCACTCCCTCACATGCTACCTCTATCCCTCCAGTAGCAAAAGAGCATGAAGAGGTCTCCACTCCAGCTCCAGTGCATCCAGTCCCTCCACCGGTTGCTTCGGGTCAACAAGTGACCGAGGCCATCCATTTACTGACACAGTTGGTTGCCGCCCAGGCACAGCGGCAGAATGTGAGTTCAAGTGATCAGTCAGCTAGTACCAGAGCTCGTGATTTTATTGCCCTAAAACCTCCAGAGTTCTATGGGTCGAAACCGGAGGAAGATCCCCAAAGTTTCATAGATGAGATGTTGAGGCCCCTGAGGGTAATACATGCTTCAGATACAGAGTCCATAGAGTTGGCTTCATACATGTTGCGGGATGTCGCGGTTCAGTGGTATGACAACTGGATATTATCAAGGGGAGCAAATGCGCCTCCCCCGGTTTGGCGGGAGTTCACTGAGGCATTTCTGCGACATTATTTACCCCCAGAGATTCGACGGGCTCGAGCTGATATGTTTTTGAAGCTTGAACAGGGGAATATGAGCGTAAGAGAATATAGTCTTCGCTTTAACTCGTTAGCCAGGTATGCCCCAGCCATGGTAGCTGATATGGGAGATCATGTACATCGGTTTATGAGTGGGTTGGGGCCACATTTAATTAAGGAGTGTCTGACAGCTTCACTCCAGGAAGGGATGACTATTACTCGTATTCAGGCCCATGCCCGAAACCTAGAGGAACAGTATCAGTTACGGAGAGATGAGCGTTATTCGGATAGGGGTTCCAGAAAAAGGGGCAGATCTTTCGGGACTAGAAGCGAGTATAGAGGGGGACAGGCACAGGAGCGATCCGGGTATTCAGGCCAATCAGCGGCCAGTGCACCTCCTCGATTTGCGGATAGGGGATTTGACCGTTCTACCTATTCAGGACCAGATCAGAGTGCCAGAGCTTCAGGGTCCTAGTATAGAGCTGATTATAGCGGGACGGGGCAACCCCCACTATGGTGTGCTCGGTGTGGCAGGCCACACTCTGGATAGTGTTACCGGGATACAGGCGCATGTTTTTCCTGCGGTCGGACCGATCATTTGATGCGTGATTGCCCGATAAGGAATGAGGGAAGCAGAGCTCAGCCCGCCGGGTCGGCAGTTGGTTCATCATCATCCGTGCGCCCTCTTGGACAGGCTTCCCAGGCTCCAGCAGGTCGTGGTCGAGGCAGGGGAGGGGCACCCGGTTCAGCCGGTCCTCCGCACCGCCTATATGCATTGACAGGACGGCAGGACCCTGAACCTTCCGCAGACGCGGCCACAGGTACACTTTTGGCATTTTCTATGATATGTGTGTGTTAATTGATTTGGAATCTACTTTATCATACACCGTCCCTTGTGTTGCTGAAAATTTCACAACTGTAGGAATAAGAGACGAATGTAAAAAAAAAAATATATATATATATCAGGCAACCTAAGTCCCTAAAATGGATATGTTAAGCGACGTGTGAGATAATTACAAAGGAGACCTCCCCGAAGTATTATAATACACTATGAGGCCAGTTTAACATTCGAGGACGAATGTTCTAAAGGGGGGGAGGATGTTATATCCCGTATTTTTTAACGTCGGATTATTTGTAAGCTGAGGTGGGGCCCACACGTCAAGATTTTTTTTTTGGAACATGTGACAAGTCATATGAATCACATATGTGAAGTTAAACACAACTCAAGAAGGACCCTTGGGCCAAATCAAAGTGGAAGTCCTCCGAACGAATATTTTTAAGAAAACGTTTTCGGGTGACCTGACTTTGGGGGGCAAAAACGGTATTATAAATTTGGAATTTGGAAAAACACCAAGAAATAGAAGTTTTAGATAATTGAATTAGCTTTCCAACCATAGGTTGTGGGTTCTAAGGTGACATCGGTACAAGGAGATATGGACGTCTTAAGGTCGAAAGGTCAGTGGGCTAGGCCCAACTCGGGACCAACCGGGTTGGCCCAAAAAAAATGAAGAGAAAAATCAGGCCCAACTGTGATGGGGTGGCCGGCCATGTATGTCCAAGCCCACTTGATTTAATTAATTCTCCATGTGCTAAATTAATATAAAGAGGTCATAATCCTTAGAAGGTTCAAGAAAATAAGAGAGCAAGAAAAACGAGAGAAAGAAGAGCAAGAATAAGAAGGCCATTTTCGGCCAAGCTCTAGACCAAAAAAAAAAAAAAAAAAAATTTCAAAAATCATTTTCTACTAATTCAAGGGTCCTTTACAACTTGGTGTAATTATTTTGGAAGAAAGAGCACTTGTTTCTTCAAGTTGACAACTTGGTCAAGTGAAGAAGATTGTAGAAAAAGGTAAGAATTAATCCCTTTTTATTATGTTATGAAGGTTGGTTTATGTTGTAGTATGTAGAAATGAGTAGAATTTATGAAATTATGGAAGTTTACAAAGTGGGTGTGCATATATGTAAGTGGACACATATGTATATTGTTGTATAAATAATATGAGTTGAATTTTATGTTGTATTCTAGTTGTGGTTATGGTGAAATTTATATTGGAAATAAAAGTTGAATAAATTTGGTGGAAGTTGGAAATATGGAATGTAGAAGATTATGTCACTTTGGAATGATTTTGTGATATTATGGAAATGAAGTTGATGATATTAAGATGTGAATTATGATTATGGTTGATGAAATTGGAAGATGGAAATATGTTATGAATATGTAGATTGAAGATTTGAAGTTTTGGATGGATTATGGTTTTGGTGGAAAGTTTGTATATTTTGTATATCTTGTGAATATTTGGTAGAAATGATATGAAATGCTTCCTAATTATATTGTAATGATCTTGATTAGTAATGAATGCAAAAACATTGAGATTGGTTTGGAAATGTGAAGTTGGAATGAAAACTATTGCATTATGTTGGAAAGAAGACTAGTTGTGTTATATTGTGTTTTGTAGTCATGGTTGTTGTCATTGTGTTGATAGTTTGGCCGGGTTGAATTCCCGGATTGGTATTGATTAAAAATTGGCTAAGTTGAATTTTGGGGATGGTGTATTTATAAGGGAGATGCTGCCCAAATTTTTGTAGACAAGTATTGGTTAAAATTGAAATCTTAAAGCCTTACAATTAACATTTGGTAATTGTGACCAAATTGTAGATTTTGGCGAATTTGAAACTTGATTTTGGAGACGTGTATGAAGCGGAAAAGGTATGTAAGGCTTCACCCTTCCTTCTATGGCATGTCTTAGACGTAATAAGTTGGATACGAGCCTCGGGGACAACTCCATTCTCCGGAATCCGCACCTAAAGTTTCCCATTTTTCATTCAGTAGAATTGAATTAGAAATTGTGTAAAATATTGGAAAAACTTCCTAAACATCTGGAACTGGCATAAATATGACCCGACTACCTTAAAACCCTCACAAGTGACGTCATGAAATATAATGTACGTAAATTTGGTACGCCGCCTCATTTGACCCGAGGTGGGCCCATTGTTCCCGGATTTTCCCTATTGCTCCGTTTGACTTATTTTGGAGTAGAATCCAAAGGAAACTTTTGATCCTCGTTCCGATTATCAAACGATAAGTACTGTACCATTCTAATGGAAATATGTATATGTATATAAGATATGTAAATGTATATAAGACATGTATATGTATATAAGATATGTATATGTATAAAAAAATATGTATATGTATATAAGATATGTAAATGTATATAAGACATGTATATGTATATAAGATATGTAAATGTATATAAAATATGTATATGTATTTAAGATATGTATATGAACATGGGATGGGGGGAAGGGATACATGGGGGAATGGGAAGGGAAACATGTTTCATTGCCACCTGGTCAGCTGGCTTATCATCCTGGACGCGGGATATATGGGCGAGCCGGTATTTCGGCGCTATGTGGGCGAGCCGACATTGTTCGGTGCTATGCTATGACATGACATGCTATGCTATGACATGATACGCTATGACAGGCTATGCTATGACATGATACGCTATGACACGCTATGCTATGACATGATACGCTATGACATAATATACTATCATATGATATGCTACGACATGATATGATACGACACGCTATGAGATGATAGGATATAATATGATAAAACACGACACGATATAAACCCTATTTTATATGCCTATGAAAAAGGAACGTTTTAAAAAGGAAAGGACAAGCATGCACGGTATCCGGCCTGAAAGGGGCGTTCCTACGTACAGGTCACTTTCTAGCCTCATTATATGTCCTACGACCTCATGATATTGTTAATCGTACTCTATGTTCCTGCTTGTATTATTTTTTATGCCTTACATACTCGGTACACTATTCGTACTGACGTCCCTTCTCGTGGACGCTGCGTTTCATGCCGCGCAGGTCAGCAGACATGCGGGTTTGATTCTTAGGAGTTCTACCAGCGGCATTTGACAGCGCTCCAGTTGTTCCGGAGCCCCAGTTCCTTGGTACTATGTTGTGTATATACTCGGGCACGACAGTACTCGGCCCCTTTCTATGTATATGTGCACTATGTCTAGAGGCTCGTAGACAGATATGTACAGTTAGATGTGTTGTATTTTGGAATGTTCACGTCGCCGTATAACGTGATAGCAAAGTTTACTAGTGTATGTTTACGATGATGCTACTAATGTTAATGTTCAGTAACGAAAAAAAAAATATATGGCACAGTTCCTACGGCCCGTTGAGAAGTAAAGGTAAAACGATAGATAAGGGGTGCTCGGTACAAGTATCGGGTACTCGTCACGGCCCCTAGTCGGGTCGTGACAATGTCAATATAAATTTTCTTTATTTTTCTCAAACCTCCCGTAGAGGCAAGTTGTAGTATTTATTCAACCATACATAAGCACGTCTTTATCCATAATTTATTCATATTTCTCTTTCAAAATGGGCGAGAATTCACGATGCTCATTACAAGTCACAATATTATGTTCAAGGAAAGGACTATAGTCATATATACGTGCTTCATAAATTTTCATTATAAGCCCATTGTCTTTATCATATTCATAGACCCACCTCGACATCACTTTGAAATTGTATCTTTTGCTTTGATAGAGGATTTATGAAATTTCATCAAATTAGGTTGCATGATAACCTCGTGCCCAATGACCCCATATTGAGACAAAAATTACCTTCACCTTTGAAGGACCATTTTGAGAATCCATAGTGCCCTTCCTTTTATAATTACCATAATGCTGACTATTATTATAATTTTGTCGTTTGCGACGCCCAAGTCCATTGATACAACAACAATAATTATTTTTTCATCGTTTAAACTTATCATGTACTGCTACCACATTCACTTCATGGAATGGAGTAAAGTCGGACGGGCTTCATAATTTTTCATCAAAAGTACATATTTTGCCTTAGTCATCGTTATATCATCAATATATTGCATGGGAACTCAAACCCAACGTCTAACAATATAGAGACGTGTTAGTTATAAATCGCTGGGACTTGAATCCACCGTCTCGCCCTCTATCAATGCCATAATATGACAAAGTGCACTGAGACTCACCCTTAGGCCCAGGAATCCAATACGTTCCGTAGGAAAAAACATCCAAACAATGAAGAATTAATCTCTGGTAGAATAGTAAATTAGAATCAGAATAAAATCCAAACATCAGAAATCACCTGTGTGACTTAGCAATGTAATACAAGTGTCAATGAAGTAATTATGTACTATATATGCCAAAGTTATACTGCAGAGGATATTGATATTAGAAAATCATTTTGTCTCTTTAAGTTCCTATAACTTATTATTCGTCAATATTCAAGTTAGTATAAATGTCAATTACTTTAACAGCAGAAATAAAGAACTCACTGGGAAATACCTTCCGTTTTGCTGCTTTTGCCCATAATCAAAATTAACGAACACACAGGATTAGCTTAATAAAGCATCCAAAACACATAATATTATAAATTCTTTTAAGCTACGCACGACTGAAAGAAAGAAAAATATAGTACCTACCAGCGTAGTTAGCTTTAAATAAAATGTACCAGCTAATACAAAATGGCCACATTTGGGAGTTGTCTTCTCCAAAACATTTTCAGTACCCGTGCACTTTTAACATTCTCCAAATTTAAGGAAATTAAATACCTCTGTGGTTAGAACTTAGAGTTCCAAAATAAATCGTCTGTAGTGGAAAATTCCATAACCAATCTCTTGACCAACTTTGCTTCATTATATTGTATACTAGTGTTAGTTTTGCTATGGTATGGATGAGCACAATATTAACAATAAAAGTTTGGATATTCATAAACTAATCTCTTTTTCACTAGCCATAGGCACAACACTTTCTTTTAAATTACCTTTCGGTAAACTAAAGAATAAATTATTTCAAACAAGTTGGCAAAGTATACTTACCTTTGCAGTGGTTAAAGAGTAACGAGGATTACCTCTGCCCATCGATATCCAAATCCTTTTTCATGAACTTGATCTGCAAATGTAAATTTGCTTCCACTAAGCGCAAATTGGCCTGAAGTATATACAATTACAGTTGCACCACTTCTCTTTCATATTCCACCAGAAATGGTTTTCATAATGGAAGCGTTTTTCATACTCTTCAAGAAAGAATATTAGACACGCTCAAACACACTATTAACGTAAAAGTTAGAGACTTGTGCTGATAACGTGTTGTAAAATCATTCTAAAAGAGTTAGTACAATATATCAAAAGATGAAGCAAGAACAATAAAGAGATAAAGATAGATAAGAGATAAGAGTTTTCTTATTCATCTAAGTATATTCAAGTGTATACAATATGAAAACTTATGCCTCTATTTATAGTGTTACATATAGGCATACAAAAGGGTAACAATAAACATGTCATTCAATATATGAGATAATGGAAGAACCATTAAGGTGGTAGAAGATAATGGAAGAACCATTAAAATGGTGGAAGATAACGGAAGAGGCATTATATTTGAGATCATGGAGGAAGTGGGAATTTATTTCTAAAGTGGTGGACATCACACTTATTTTTCATAACAAGATTTTAAATCTTTAAAACCAAGACCTCCTTTAGATTTTGCCTCACAAAGCTTCTGCCAATTTTTATAATGCATTTTTCTTTTATCCTCATTTTTTCCCCACCAGAAATCAGAAAAAAATAGTAGTAATTTCCTTACATAGGCTATCTGGGAATTGAAAAAACGACAAAGCATATGAAAGAATAGCAGAAAGCACAGATTTAAGCATTACTTCTTTTGTAAAAATTGAATGATATATAAGAGAGAATAATCAAGCCCATATAGCGTCAACAGATTTAGTAGACGTTTTGCCATAAGAATTATTCACTTTATTCCGGAATTTTTTTTTCACTTTTTTCACTTTTCAGCGTTTGGCCATAAGAATTCTGAATACAACTTAAAGTTGTATTCCAGAATTCCAAAAACTTGTTTTCAAAAAAAATTCACTTTTTTACACGGGGCCTAATAGTGAATTTGTTGCGAAGGAAAAATCCAAAGAAATTGTAATGTGAAACCTGATACAAAATGATATTTCCTTCGTCCATTATTTGATATTTTATTTTTTTAGTTTGTTTAAAAAAATCTTTTTATATTTGACTTTTTAAATTTTAAACTTACAATTTTATCCTCAGTGACAATCTTATTATTAAGGAAATAAGAATATTTCTTGACACTATTTTGCAATATCTTATTTCCGTAGTACTGTACTTATACTTCCATGAACGTCAAATGTCAAATGCCATACGCATGTTTTAGATCACAAGTTGTAAGAATATTTTAATATGTATTAAAAATAATTTATTACTTAAATATGGTATGCAGTGTCAAATAAAATAAAATTGATGGATTAAAGCACTCTGTTTCTTCTCCAAATTGAGAAACATATGTTTGAATCTTTCGACATATATCCTCGCAAAAAACCCTGTCCATACGTTAAAGTAAACCCTAAAGATCAAAGCTTCCTTGTTAAGCTTCGATTTGCGTGGCTTCTATGATAAGCTTCAATTTCATTATTTTATTATGACCAGCAATCTCGAATAGACAACTTATAAAATATCCTAATGTGTCGGGTGCTACAAGCCTACTAGTAGTTTTTATAATGTGAAAGTAAGAATTTTTCCAATAAGATAAGGGAACATATATAGTTTTGTTAATTGAAAATATAGATTGAAGCATGAAGAGCAAGCATGTTTATATATACATACAGGGGCGGACCCACGTGTTGCCAAGTGGATTCAATTGAACCCACTTGGTCTGTAAATCTACTGTTTATGTAGGGAAAATCATCATCACATTTTAATATATGAAACCTTTTGAATCCACTAGACACAAAGCTTGGCTCTGGCGCAGCGGTCAAGTGGGTTCAAATACACCTTCAGAATGCGGGATCGAACCTCTTTAGACACGCTGCATGTTGTATTTTGTTACTTTTGGCCAATTTTCCTGCTATGCTACAAAGATCAAAGTATTGGCCAACAAAAGTCAGTTAATGTTGATTGGTGGTCAACTAGCTAGCCTTTATATTGTCTTTCTTTTTTTCCAATGTCACCTTTTATATTTTGTTTTCTTACTCAAATTCAATAAAAAATAATTATATAAAATCTATTTTACCTTAAAGAAATTAAAATTTTATAAAATGAATTTTGATACTCTCTTTTATAGTTTTTTTGCTAAAAGATGCAACTATATTTGTTGAAATTATATATAGTTTATTTTAATATAGTTAATCAGTTTATATTAGTTTTTTAGTTTACAACTTTTTTGTATCGTCTTTTGTTCGTAAATAACAAAATTGGTCATTATGAATGAATTTTGTTAAATTACATAGAGTTAATAGATTTTTTAATTCTTGTTGAAGTAAAACTCTTTTAATTAGATAGTTTTTCTTAAAAAAAAAAGTAATAGGTTCTTTGTAATTTTTTTTTCTCAAGTTGTTTTAAAAAAAATTGAGGGTTGAGTTTAAAATAAGTCTATTTTGAGATTACATTATTAACCAAAAAAGGGCGGGGGGGGGGGGGGGGGGGGGGGGGGGATTGTTCTGCTTAACGCTGCTTAAACTATTGGTTATCAATCCTCATTTATTACGTCGTAATTGAACCCGCTTGTGTAAAATCCTGGGTCCGCCACTGTATACATAACATAACTTTCTCATACAAATTTAGAAGATGGGAGGTAAATAGTAGAAACAAAAACGTGAGGTACGCAAGACCGTGAACAATATTGCTGTGCAAATATATACATAGAGTATAATATATCAGTACCCACTGACCCAACTAATTCAAATTCATGTCGTGTAGAACTCATTAAAAGAGGAAAAATGTTTTCTAACAAAAAAAATTGTTCTTAATTAAGGCTCGATCTAGAACCTCTTAATCATTATAAGAGTTAAGAATCACATCTATTCCACTATATCCCTGATGGGCTGATGGAGTTTGTTACACTAAGAAAAGAAAAGAGTAGAAAAATACAAGTTAGGTTGTAATTCACAATTTGTTACTTTCACATCTGTTGGTACGTATGTATATACCAAACCCTCAATATAATTACCTTTCTGATATACTATAGCTTTGGGAACACTCTAGGTTGACATTGCAGCTGATGCCCTCTCTTTCTTCTTGTTAGGAGTCATGAGGCTAAAAGAGGTGAAATGTCCTACACAAGAATTTCTCTTTGCCCCGCCTACACTCTACTATACTTACACTACTACTATTTCCATTCATTTCATCAGGTTAACTTGATAAACCATGTGTTCATTTAATTTATTTTCTTTCAACAGTTATGGATAAATATAGGATTAAGAATCATGGAATTACTAGGCTGAGTCAGTGGTGGATCCAGAATTTTCACTCAAGGGGTTCAAAAAAAACAACAAAAGCTAAATATAAAAAACTATGTTGTCCCTGGGGATCGAATCTAAGACGCTAGATACAATTTTGAACAACCTGAACCGCTTGAGCTAACCTTTTGCATTTGTTCAGGGTGTTCAAAAGTCAATATATATACATAAATACAAAAAAATTATCCTATATATACACTGTAGTTTTTTGGCGAGGGTGTTCGGAACACCCTCACCGCCATGTAAATCCGCCCTTGGGATGAGTGACGAATAATAAAATTCTTTGCGATTGACTTAAATAGGTGATGAAATATTATAAATGGATCAACAAAGACTTTAGGGGCATTGATCATCAACCCTTTATCGCTCTAATTCGTGAAAATCAAATAAAACAAAACTACGAATAGTAAGAAAAGCGACTTGCAAGCTGTTATTTTATTCTGGTACATGTGTATTCTTATGGTACATGTGTATATACTACTACATTAATATAACCAAACTTGACGTCCAAGCAACTAATTTTCTTTTCTCTTGATGGAAAAAAAAAAAAGGAATATTAACTCCAGCTTGTTCCTTTCAAAGAAAAATCTGACCCTTTTTGTTCCTCTTCACCTTTCTCTCTCCTTAATGGTTTTAACAGAGCAGCACAGCAGCAATTCCATTTCCATCAAACTGAAAAGAAGAAACTACAAAAAGTAAGAGAGAACTTAACTCCATCCCAAAACAAGAAAAAAAAAATTGTTCACTTAAAAGAAAGTGCTTAAATATTCTTAACTTCTTTTCTGTTTAATTATTTTTCTTCATGTCTTTATACCTAATGTGTTTTTTTTTTTTTTTTTTTTTTGGATGGGATTTTGTTTAGCTCAGAGAGAGGAAGTAGACGAAGCTAGAGAAACAAAAATCGACCAAATTAAATTTGGGATGTGCATAACAGAAATAGCAAAGAAAATATGACATGGTGCAGTCAATCCAATGGTGAAACAGTCCTCCCTATTATATCATCAGAGGAAAATAATGTTATGATCACCTCAAAAAGATTCATAACTTGCCCTTCATGTGGACATAGCATAGAGCTTGAACATCAGGTATTGATGATACTAATGATGATTTTTATTATAATTCTTTCAATTTTAAATAATTGTTAGTAGGTGCAATTTTTATTTTTATTGTTGGCTCCTAATTTTGGGTGCGTAATTAAAATAGAGGGGAATACTACATGATTTGCCTGGTCTACCAGCTGGAGTGAAGTTTGATCCATCAGACCAAGAGATTCTTGAGCATTTAGAAGCAAAGGCCCTATCAGACACACATAAAATTCATCCACTTATTGATGATTTCATTTTGACCATTGATGGCCAAAATGGTATTTGCTATACTCATCCACAGAAATTACCAGGTAATTTTTCATTATTAATTATGATCTTATATTTACATTATGATGATTCATCATAAATTACTTAGTTTGAACTGGTTACCGCTCTACCAAAACTCTGAACTAACGGAGGTATTCCTGTATATGAGAACACAGTAACGGAGAAGATCATAGCCAAAATAGGATTCGTTTTGGCTAGAGCGTTCAAATCAACTACCATATATTTTTTGACACGTGTTTGCCGTAATGCTAAAACTACGGCGCCCACTTTATTTGGAATTTGGACCACCAATATAAACAAGCTCACACTGGCGGAGTTTAAGATAAAAGATAATGCATCTAAATCCACATAAAAGGAAGTTGTGTAATTACTAAGAAGTTTCATGATGTATTCTTGTCCGGATTTTATTCCTTTCAGGATTTATATTCGGATTTGTTATAAGAGTGGGTCATACTTAACATTGTTTAGATTAAAAGTTTCCTAATTTAGTAGGCAATTTTCTCTTTAGTTATTTACTAGATTAATCTTCCTTTCTTCTTGATTCTTGTTTCGTGAGAAATCTTCAACCTATGGGGATAATTCTGTTATATGTAATACTCAGGATTATACTAAGGGGTGGTTTGGTAGATAGTCGAAATTATCCCGGGATTAATTTATCCCATCTATTGGGATTATTTTATACCATCTAAAAGATGATATAAAATAATCCCAGTATAAGTGGGATAAGAAGGTATAAGCTGGGATATCCCAGCACTAATTTTTGTACCATGTTTGGTACAAGGTATAAATTTATCCCAGAATTATTTATGTTTGTCCAACATACCAAACAACGAATAACTAAGTGTCACCGTTAATTATTAACTATACGGTTTAGGAAATTTCCCAAGTGAGACAGTTTACTTGTAAAAGTTAGTAATTGCTTATAGAGTTTGGATTCTGAATTTGTTTCATTATTTTCTTGGAAACTCCATGCCGTGAAATTCTGTTAATGGCAGCTACTTCTTTTTTCCCCTTTTTCTGGCTTTTTATTCTATAAGTTCATGCTTTTTTAGTCACTTGGTTTGAGAAGTTGTTACTAACAAAATACCCTTTAGTGGCTTACTGTTGAAACTTGAAAGTGCGAACTGGATTGAGAATTTCATTCTTTCTTCCATGATCCAAAAGTGGAAAATACTTGGTTAAGGGAGTTAAGTTACCTATTTGGTAAAAAGTTACTCTTTCAAGATATATACCAATGTCAATGGAGTGTCTTATGGGAGTCTTATGCAACATACTCCTATGAAGTTTGTTACAGATTTTTTAACTATAATTTATAATGGTAGTGTTCAAACTAGTTTATCCGTACCTTGATTATTTCACTAAGTACCTGCTACCTCTTACCAATACAAATATCGGATAACTCTATTAATCAAAGAAAGTATGTTGTAGACTTTGTTTGCATTATTTGTGTTACACCACTAAAAACAAGAGAAATTTCGAGATAGGTTAGTTAGAAATTGCTTCGTACTTTTGAAATTCCATATTTCCGACAGACCTCCCTTAAAAATTCGCATTTTATTAGTAGTGTAATGTGATTACGTGTTTCATTTTGAGCTACTTAATTATTAGATCAGTTTTATGGTAAACGATAGCATCTAACATCGTCGGAATATTTGCTAAATTTATTTTCGAATTTGAATATATCAGATACGAGCGATTCATAAGATGATGGGTCATATTACAGAAAAGCTAGGGTCATAATCAGTTTGATGGTAATAATATACTTGCAGGTTGCCATAGATCAAGTAAATTCTTTACTTGTTATTGTGACAAGAGTATATGCCACACACGCACGTGCAGATATAGATTTATACATAATTATTGAAAAGAGGACGAAGAAAAATAAATACAGAAGTGTAATGAATTGTCAAGCCAAATTAATAGTAAATATGATTGGCTTCATGACCTTCAAATACTGAATAGTTGCATGTCATTTTCAAAGAAAACACCCATTCATTCCTACGTTTTGCATGCACTATCCAGGGATGAGCATGGAGAATATATAGTAATATATATGTACTAGGTTTGCATTACTAGTATTAGGTATCAGCATCCACTAACTAAAAATTCTGAATACGCTACTACCTGCAGGAGTGAGCAAGGATGGTCAAGTGCGTCACTTCTTTCACAGGCCATCAAAGGCATACACAACGGGGACTAGAAAACGTCGAAAGGTCGACACTGAAATTGATGGTGGTGAAACAAGATGGCACAAAACAGGCAAAACAAGGCCAGTTTACATAAGTGGTGTTCTCAAAGGTTACAAGAAAATATTGGTACTCTACACAAATTATGGTAGGCAAAGAAAGCCTGAGAAGACAAATTGGGTAATGCACCAATATCACTTAGGTGAAAGTGAGGAGGAAAAAGATGGAGAATTAGTTGTTTCAAAAGTTTTCTACCAAACACAACCTAGACAATGTGGATCATTAAGCATAAGAAAAGTACCAGTACTTGACAACAACAAGTCAAGATCTTTAAGCAGGCAAGATAACCCTGTCCTGAAAACAACAAACTTCGTCGATTATTATAGTCTTGATCCTTTCATTTCATACAATGTTGGGAGCCAAAATAGAGATAGCTCACCTCAGCTAATCCAAAATTTGGTTGTTCATGGTGATAGCTCATCCTTTATTATTCCTTCAGAAGCAAGGAAAGAGAAATGAGAAAGTAGGAAGCAAAAAGGAAGTTATTATTAAGATAAAAGAAAAAATGGAAAGGACTATTGGTGGTTGTTGTAATGTATAATACTGTCGAGGTAGTAGTCTAATAAGTTAAAGATTGAACCAACTAATGAGGATGGAGGAATAAAATGTTTACTTTTAACTCATGAGAAATCTACTTTCTTTCTTACTAATGCATAGTCAGTCTTGTTTAGGACTTCTTTTTGTTTTGTTTTTAAGGGTAGACGTGTTCATTATTATTCATCTTTTTCCTCATGATTTATGTATTTAAGATGTAAAGGTGAACAACTACGTCTTCTGCTTAATATAATTAAATTTTTCTTTATATTCAACTTCGTCATGACTTATAGTTGCTCCTTGGTACCTCTTGGCTGGAAAAAGAATGTATAGACTGCAAACAAGTGAGTATATGTCTGCTTTCCGCCCCAATATTGGATAGCTAAACTAATGGGAAAATTTTCTTTTTAAGATTATTTTATGGTTGAAGTGTTAAAATTTACATTGCTTCTATGTTATGATTTACATTAATGATAGAATATTTACTTCACTTTTAGTGTAGGAATATTCTAGAATATTTATTTTCCTTCTAAGTGTAGGATCTACATTAATTACATAATATGTAGTTTCTTTTTAGTTTCATATTTATAAGGAAAATAGCATATTTTCTTTTATTTTATTTGTTTTAGTTCTCTATAAATAGTGATTTAGTCTCTTATTCTCAATGAAAGAAACAGTGCAAAAATCAATAAAAAGAGTTTTCGTTCATTCTCTCTTCGATTTTCTCTCTTTTTTCCCATTCCATAACATTAACAGCACAGGACAGGTTATTTGATCTTCGTTTCCTTTTAGGGCTTGTTTGGTATGATGGATAAGCAAAAATAGTCCTGGGATAAAAATTTAGTGCCGCCTTATTCCACGTTTGGTTGGAATAAAAACTCGGAATAACTAATCCCGGGATTATAGTGTTTTTTTATCCCCAACATTGAGGGTGGGACCGAGATTAGTTATCCCGGGATAACTTGTTTGTAACCAAACGAGCCCATTGTCTTAGGAGATATTATAACTTCATAATTTGGCCTACTAAGAATTCTGAGTTCTAGTTTGTCGCAGTAGGCAGCATTTGCACATAACTTGCAAATACTGTCTTGAAATGGTGATTTACGTTAAGTTTCGTTTGAAATGAAGCTACTTTTAGGTAACTTTTTTCCAGAAACTAAAACGGATTGTAGTTAATTTTTTGGATGTAATTCTTGGAAAATATGAAATATCATTTAAGCTCCACCAAACTACCTAAGGTGACCAAATCTATCAGTCCGTTCTTAAAATGTATGATATCTATGTCACATTGTGATTCACTTTAGCCCTTGCACACATTTAAGCTCTCAAGACAAAGGAGTATAACAATTTAGTTTTATTCCTATGTGGACACCTGACCCATTTACGTTTATCTTTGTTCGAGTTATAAACTATTGAGCCATACATTAAATATTTGATATTGCAATAGCGAAATTGGAAAGCAAAACCCTGAAGAAGCGTTTAGGCCTCAGCAAAGCTGCGAAAACTCCTCTAAGAACATATGTGATATGACAACTAAATACTAAACTAGGGAAAACATCTATATAAATAATTCTGATTTCCAGTTGACAAAATCAACAATACAGCCAACATACCCAGTGAAATCTCACAACGTGAGGTCTGGGGAGGGTAAAGTGTATGCAGACCTTATTGCTACCTTAGAAGGTAAGTGTCTGTTTTCGAGAGACCCCCGGCTCAAGAGAAAACATGGCAAAAAATATCAGATAAGGACAAGCAATTCAAAGCAGTATGAAAATGAAAATAATGAAAGCCAGAATTCTTAAGGTCAGACAAGGGCAAAATCAACAATAGCTTACAGGAAACAAAGTTAAAAACGAGAGCCAAAACGGAAAAAAAAAAAAAAACTCAGCAGGAATTCTTACACAATATGCTTGTCCTGGGAACTGGCATTTACATAACGTGGTCCTACCAACCATTAACATCTAACACAGGGAAAGAAGAAATGAATAAAACAAACTTAAAAGCTAGAGCCAGCCCCAAAACGGGGGTTGCTACGTGTACTAGATGTCTCTCAACACACCAATTTCAACTCTGAGGCGCAGCAGCTCATTAAACAATCTTCCTGAAACAACCAACGGCAAACAAACAACAAAATGTCTATAAACCAGTAGAAGATACCCCAGATAGGAAAACAGTCTAAGTTACACCAATGGTTAAGTTAGCAGCAGCAGCAGTTATAAAAGCTTCTGTCAACAGGTAATGTGGCCAAAGATCTCCATTAAATCTCCTAAGATGTCAGAGAAGTCACCTGGTCATATTGGTGAGTTACTTGAAACCTTTTTACAAAGAGGAGTGGAAGCTACGATTTCTGGAGAACACATTTTTCATATAAAGCTAGAATGTCCTTCTTGTTCGGATTCTTCAATTGGAGCAGTTCAGCACCAAAATTATGCTTCGTGAGCTCTTGCTTCAGTTTCTGCACCGTGTATTTGGTATAATCCTCGGTATTTGTTTGTTGACTACTAGTACCATCATCTTCCCTAAACTCGGAGCCCCCATCTTCTGGGCAGGTGAATGTCATGGGGCTGGCCGTACTCTTTGACCTCTTATTTCCCTTGGTCACTCTATCATTTGTGCCCATATCAACAAATTCGACACCGGCTTCATATTCTTCTACCCTGGCACGTTTTCCATGGGAAGCAGTTCTAAGTTTGCTATCTAATGCTGTTTCATTCAGCCGAACTGTGGTTAACCGTTGCTGAAGAAGATCCAGCTTTCCTTGTGTAGTTTGCAACTGAACAGATAGTGCTTCCGCCCTATTGTTTGCCTCAGCACGTGCAGCACGCTCAGTCTCCAACAGACTCTCAAGGACTTGCACAGTACTGGCTTGCTGTTCATTATTTGATTTCAGAAGTGATTCAATTTCCTTTTCCCTTTCTTCGACTCTGGCCTCAAGTATTGTAACTTTTGACTGCGCATCGAACTGAGATGCACGACACCTCTCCACTTCATCAACCAGGTCATCTCTTTGCCTCTCCAAGTTTTGTATGTTTCTCTCGTTCCTCTCAATCTGAGCCAATCTTTCCATAGCTACTCGATGGATTTCAATCTTTTCTTTCTGGGCAGTAGCTGCTTCAACCCTTGCTTTATCAGCCAGCTCAGTTGCTCTTTTCGCCTCTCTTTCAGCTGATTTACATCTATCCTGGACATCTTCAAATCTACTGAACTCAGACCGATACTTCTGCTCCAGATGGACTTTCTCCTGTTCCAGAATCCTAACTTCTCTTTCAAATGATTGTGCAGTAGCATTTATGCTCTCTAACCTTTCACCTAATTTTTTAATTTCAAGCTTTAAGGATGAGACTTCCAGATCATAGTTCTTTATCTTTGACTCAGCAACCTGTGTAAGGGAAAGATCTTAGTATAGCTATTAGTAGAAATACATTTTTTTTTCTTTTTTTGAGTAGGTAAAGTATGCCATTAGTACAGATACCTTGCACATATATTGGGCTAACCATACAATGTACACATCCATAATGAGTTATATTGCTAGAGCAGCAAGTTGGTGTTTTTATGAACTGAGATATTTAATGTGAAGATCTAATGGGCTACTCTTTTCATATTATAAGGAGCTATGCCAGGTATATGACAACCATCTTGCGGTATGCACCAGCACTGCGACAAAATATCTAAAACTGTCAATCCATGACAAATTAATACATGGCTACCGATAACTACAGTGCTGGGAGACGAGCTTTCATAAATCTGAGGAACAGATATCGGATGATGGAGGTAGCGATGGCTTCTGCAAGCATGGAATTACAGGGTCAGATAGAGCAAGTTTACTATCTCTCCCAACCCCCTCTCCCTCTCTCGCTCTTTCTCACACTCACATACATTTTCACCACCCTGTTTGAAATTTCCAGACATAAATCAGGTGCAGGTACACAGCAAACTAGTTTTAAAAAGCAGACGCTCACCTTCAACTCCAAATTTAATGTTGACAAACGCTGCTCAGCCTGCTCAAGTTTTGCTCCCTTCTCCTTAATCTCCTCTTCCTGCAGTTTCAAAGGAAGAGTAAAAATCTCGATTACTATACTGAAAAGAAAAGGTAAAAATTTCTATTATCATTTCAGAATACTAAGCAGGCTGGCCGACACAGTCCAGCAAGCAAAGTACAAGAGAAGCTTAACTGCGCAGAGTTAGGCACCATATTAACATTTTACTGAGGTTTGAAGGTGGAGGGAAGAGAAGCAACAGAAAATGAAGGGCAATAAGTAGCATCAGTCCGTTAAGTAGAAATTCACCTTATTAGCCAAAGTACTCGAAAATTCATCCCTTAAAGCATCTTCTCTCAATTGTGTTTGCTTGTTACTGCGCTCTTGGACAGCTGCTGCCTTCTCAAGAGCATTCTTTGCTTCCTTGACAGCAATGTCGTATTTATGTTTCCACTCCTCTGCCTCCTCTTGAGCAGATTCAGCTTGCTCTTTGACAGCATTAACCCTGGCTTCTGCAGCACTAGTTCTTGCCTTCAGAATACTTATCTCTGCATTTGACTGTTCCTCCCCAGCCTTCTGCTTCGTAAGTACCTGCTCGTATTTCCTTTTCCATTCCATGGACTCGATTCTAGTAGAATCTAATGTTTTTGATAAGCTGGTATATCTTTCTTCTAACGTACTATGTTTACTCTGCAAATTTGCAATACGGCTTGCATAATCTTCTGCAAGCTTCTTCTTGTCACTGGTGGCATCTTCATAGCGCTTCAAATATTCAGATTTAAACTTCTCACTAGCTTCTAGTTGTTTGTTAAGGAAACTCATCTTATCCTCAATGGAACGACACTTCAATGCAAGTGCAGCTTTCTCTGACCCAATTTGGTCTATTTGTTTATTGATGAGATCACAAAGTGGCCCCTCCAAACTGCTAAATTCAAAATGAATCACATATACATTCCTAAACGGAAGTGCTTCAGTAAGAACTATGGATTCAAACCTTTGTTGCAAGAAGACTAGTAGCTTTCTCCATTTTTCAGGACCTTGACACATTGCTTCATATTTGGACACAGAATCATCAAGAACCTACATACGACATGGATTTACATCGTAAACAATTCATTGAACAAACACTTTTAGTTTAGGTGTTGAAGTCTAAATAGGTGTTGAAGTCTTACAATGAATACTTACTTTGAAGTCTTACAATGAATACTTACTTTGAGCACGGTATCTACTTTTGCATCAGGAGCATGACAAGCTTTTCTCAGTCTATTTTCCATGTCCTGTATCGCATTTGAACATTGTAGAGAAGACTCCCTAAAAGCATCCTTTCTAATGTCCTACATTAGAATCAACGCAGAACACCATATTTTTAGGAGATATTTCAAAGTACAGTTAATACGCAAGTGAAGATCTAGAAACAACTAAATTGTTTACATGTCCAATCACTTTAAGGGCGAACTTAAGCTTTCGCCAACTATACATAGTTCTTGTGGATTAAGGGCGAACTTAAGCTTTCGCCAACTCTACATCGTTCTTGTTGACCTTCTTCTAAATATTAAAGTGAAAGAATGGGGCAGAAAAAATAAAACCTCAAATGCTTTCTTTATGAAATTCTGGAGACGTTTCTCATATTTGGTTCTGATGGATCCAGTCCCTACAGCTGTAGCATTAAATGCAGCCATGGACTTATGGACAGCATCTTCATGTGCTTCTCTTAGTGCTGCCTGCAATTACAAAACTATCAGTAGATATTTTTAAATTGAATTACTTATCAAAGCAGCAGTACTTACTTCCTCCGGAGGCTTAGAACGATCAAAAGAAGA
This sequence comes from Lycium barbarum, assembly GCF_019175385.1. Classification (NCBI taxonomy): domain Eukaryota; kingdom Viridiplantae; phylum Streptophyta; class Magnoliopsida; order Solanales; family Solanaceae; genus Lycium; species Lycium barbarum. The sequence goes on along the minus strand of NC_083348.1, from coordinate 83,608,525 downwards.
CATGTACGTTTCAGCAGCCAAATCATATGCTCTTTGACATTCAGCTTCCTCAACACTCTGCCACAGCGAAATCAGTCAACAAAATTCATATCATGTGCAAGGTACAAAGGATCAAAAAATAGGTTACTAGCATGTATGCTTCATCTGGAAGCTACTTTTCACAAATACATTTATGGATGGGAAGTAGAATAATATCCACAAGATACTCCATATACAATTCGCTAGCTTTTTTCTATGACGTAGGAACTAACTATACTAATGTTGGAAGAATCACTATATACAAGTAGCGTACCAAAATGTATGAGAAACCTAGACCAGAAAAGGAGCTGTCCACAAGTAGTCAAGTCGAATTAAAACAAGAAAGGCAGCCAAGAAAAGAAAAACCTGAAGGGCCATGCGCAATTGGAAGACACGATTCTACAAAGAAGGTCCATAGAGCAAGATAAACTAATAGTTCAACTTTAGACAAACGACTTGCTGAAATTTTAAATTTAATCTATGAGGAGGAAGAAAGGCAACGTGAGTATAAAGATGCCATTTAATCATTCTCTTGTCAAACAAAACAATTAATAGTTGATTTAGTTAATAGTAGAGGAAATAAAGATGCATCTATTTAAATAATATTCGAACAAGAGTTTATGTTGCTTTACGAAAGTCATGACCGGAATATAAATATCACAAATATGATTAGTTGCTTCCATATGTATCAGTATTCAGTCCCTTATGACACAATATTTACCATAAGACTGAGAAATGCATGGGTCATGAAAACAATATATAAAGGTCAGTAGGTCACAGCCTCTAATACAAAATATCAATGACTCTTGGTTACAATTGATGCACATAAAAACATCTAAAGCAAGAATAATCTTTTTTCCTAGTTTATCCTCAAAGTGTCCGCGACCAAATAATATATAACAACTCATACTCCTACAGATACAGATAAGAACATCAAAGACATCAAGCAGATTGAAGAAGCAAAACGTGCTAATATCTACAGCACTAACAACACTGACCTGCCATGAAGATGTAATTGTGGGCACTGCCCCATTGTTAAGAGCATCAACAAAGGACTGAGTTATACGGGCAAATATCGGCCCTGTCATTACAGTAGCTCCAAACTGCTTGGGTTTAGTCCTCTCAAAAACAAATCTTGTCAAAGCATCAAGACCAGCTTTAAACTCCGGCCTTAGTTTTTCTATCTGCATGTGAAATGAAAACACATTAAGAAAACTATAAAGGGTTAATCCCACTACAAGTAAAAGAATCAGATAGTAATTATAATCTGAGAGAATGTACAAAATGAATTATTAGCACCGACAGGTATTTGGTCAAGCCGTTGTAGCTCAGTTTCATTGCTCAGTGGCCGCACAAGGGTGAAGCATTCTCTGTCAGGGAAAAGAGCACGAATGGACTCCCTAATCTGCAGTCACAAGTTTAAATTTTTTAATCTACTATGGGAACTTGTTTAAACAAATTATGAGACAAAAACAAAATCAAGTGCAAGTATTCTACAAGATCAGCCAGCCAGTCGTTAGGATAGAGGATAATCGTTTTTTGAATAAGTAAAGCAGAACTACCACCTGATCAAAAAAAGTAGGAAGAACTACCATTGATGTCCTTGAGATAGAGAAGATTACTAGTAGCAAGTCAGCTTTTGTGGATAAGCAAAATGAAAGAAGAAGAATTTAAAGGGAGTACCTCATTTTTAGCGGCTACATCTCTCCTACCACCTTGAACTGGCCGCAAAGCCAGCTCTAGGTAGTCCCGTGGTGTTATCTTGTGATTATCCTCAGCCAAGTCTAAATAAAAATCCTATTCAAAAGAAAAAAGAAATACGTGTATGCCATTCACTTATAATTCAGATGAGAGCACCTTAAAAGAAGCTAAGCTGATATTAATATTTAAATTTACCCTAAGCAACCAAACGAAGATTGGGGAGAACTGTCCCAGCTCAGAGACACTGGTCCTTCCTCCAGAGGCTCTAACACGTATATGCTTAGTCATTTCAGTGACAAGAGAGAGGCGATCAAGTGCAGCTTCATCAATACCACCCATCTAAATTAATAAAAATGTTAGGGAACTAGTCTAAATTGGATACAAGTCAAACAAAAAGTGCATAACAAGCAGACTGTGAAAACAACAGAGGTATACAAATCAGGAGGAGGATAGGGACACATCTTGTGAGAATGTCTTTTCTCATTAGTAACTATAAGTATAAAGACATTCTTGCAAGACACGTACCCTTAACCTTTCATGATTGAATGATTTATCTCGTAAGAATGTCTTGTCAGAAAGAGATAGGGGATCCATGCCTGAGTAGTTCAAACCTGGTTATAAACGAACATACTCGAGAGGAGGACTGCCAAGGAGAATATCTGTGTGCTGTATGTTCCCTGTTGAACAACTAAAAGATGAATAAGGAGGAAAACATAAATAGTTGTGTGTGTGTTTGGGGGGGGGGGGGGGGGGGGGGGGGCGGTGGAGAGGAGGTTTTTGATGACAGATAAAAGGTATTCCTCAAGTTTCTATTCCTTTAAAGTTTAATCCAACCCGAAATGTATAAGATATAAGATAGTGAGGAATAATTATTTTTGAGGAGTAAAAAAAAATACTCATTGAGGAACAATTACGCAGAGTTGACAGCATTTCTTTATCACTCAGTGGGGGGAAGGAGGGAGGTAAAAGTAAAAGCATCTGCTATAAGGAAATACGAGCATGGTGAATCGAAGAAAGTTGTCCCTTTTTCCCCGTACAACAATGATAAAAATGTTTAAGCACAAAATCTAACCGTTTGATCATAAGCATCTATTCCTTCAGTGTCCAGCAGTAGAAGGTTGTATTCTGTTCCATCAAGAGCTGTTCTTCGTAAAGGTGCACTCCACAACCAAATGCCTTTGGTACATGGGCGATGAGTTGGTGCTACTTGAAAGCCACTGCTCCTCCCAAGAAGCTACATCAAATGCAGGAAACTCACGGTTATCTGGTTTTTATAACTAGGAAGCTCTTCCTTACATTAAATATCTAACATCAGAAAGGAAATGGGCAAAGAAAGGAAGGAAGTTTGTTTTCCTGATAAATTTAACCATACGATAAATCAAACAAGTCTCCTAAAGCAAAACACTAGCTATCTTTTTATTATGGTTTTGGCTCACGGGTTGACGACAAGCTACGCTATTGCTATCAGTAAGGCTTGACAGCAGTATATGCAAAAAGTGCTTAAATAAATTAAAGGGGGAAAAAAAGGAACACTCTGCACAATGGAGATAAAATTTACTTCATGAGGCAAAAAGGAGTTTTTTTTAATAGGACAGTAAATGTCATATTAAAAGTAGAGCAGCCTAGCAATAAGATGGTGCAAAGGCAGAACATTGGTCAGGGATCCTTCATTGCAAGCAACAAAAAGGAAGGAATCCTGCTGTATAAAAACCTGTTCGTGTAAGATTCTATGAAATCTAGCATGTTATTTTCATCCTTTACACCCTGTAGGTAACACCAAATGGCCAATAGCCATAAACATTTTTATTTTCAACTTCTATACAGTATCTGCCTTCCCCTTAAAATATCTGGCATTCCTTTCCTTGCATATACCCTAAGAGACACAAGCAGGTACCGTGCTCCTGTTTTCACTTCAAACAGGAGGAGAGTTACTCGAGGCAGAACAAGCTTGCTGCACAAGGCAAAAAATAAGGAGTTCTATAAAGATTTGCACAAAAAGCCAGCGTCCAGTTTATCAGAACACTTTCCCCATTTAGTTAAACAGCATTTCCTAAACTTTCCAACACATTTAACAAAAACTGCAGGATATTATGTCCTCGACAAGTAGGAAAACGAAGAGGCTTCTCAGAAGTTCTTTTAATGGTAACATTTGTACGTATTAGTAAAAGACAGTAGACAGGTTGTACTGAAAACATATTTACAAGTGATCAAATGAAAATAAAGAATAAAACTGATCTGCAATCCAACGAGATACCATTTTACGCCGCAGCGGCTTTAGTCTAATCATAAGAGCGCAATGTGTCATGTTTGGGTTAGGGCATGTCACGGGTTTGAACACTGCCACAAACAACCTAGTATTTAAGTGAAAATGATAAAGGGATGAGCTTATTATCCATCAAGCTTCGAATCATGCGCCATTAGCCCTCGGATATTTCTCGATCAATTATAAAAAAAATAATATCATTCTATAACTTTTTTTTGAAATTGAATATCATTCTACAACTTTTACAAACTTCTAGAATTCAAATCTATTTAACTAGTAATATTAAAGTTTTGATGTGACGTTTTCTCTTTGAAACTAATAAATTTCATCATTACTTAAATATTTTCTTTCACTTCTATAAATATGTCAAACAAATATGTTAAATTCCTGCACAATCAAATGGTGTCGCATAAAGTAGGAAACAAAGAGAGCATATGTTAATTGTGTACTTCACTTCGAAGAAATGCACACGTATCTTCTAGTTTCTCAGGTTATTCCAGCATTCTTTGATGCTTTTCTATTTCAAAAAACAACTTGGCAAACTCGTGCACTCAAAGGTGGACCTAGTGGTCAATAAGTGGGTTGAAAACCATGAGGTCTTGGGTTAAGAACTCAGCTTTTTCATATACGTCCAAGCCTTTTGGACACAGCTACCCAATATATGCGTTGGTGAGAGGTGGCAGGTACTTCGTAGAATTAGTTGAGGTGGGCGCAAGTTGGCCGGACACCACGGTTATTAAAAAAAAAAAAAACTAGGTTATAAAAAGCTATGTACTTTGTAAAACTAGTTTATCCAAAAAAACTAAGTAGTAGCTATTACTAGGTCACAAAGTCTCACTTCAAATTAAAAACTACAACACCTGCAAAATCATTAACCCTAATAAATAGCATAGATAACCAAAGATAGACAAAAATAAAAAAGCTTGCTTTACTGAAATATTAAATTATACACTAATGTGTACCTGGTTTAATATAAAGCTCTTGCCTTGACGAGCACGACCACAAACGGAGACAACGCCAACTGGCTCCTTAACAAGTTGAAGTACCGCTAGGGCTTCAGGATCTATCTGGAACTTCCCTTTCTCATCGCAATACACGAAACGTATCGGCCTCGCCGGTCCCGTTGCAACAACATTCATAGATGACCGCTTTGGAGGCGACGGCGACGGTGACGGAGAATCTTGTTCCGGCGAGTCTACGGTGGAGCCTCTGCTGAAAAACCTCAGCATATTCGCGAAAAAAGAAGAGAAAGAATATCGAGTTTCTTTTTTTATTTTTTTTATTATTTTATTATTTTATAAATAGAGAAGAGAGGAAAAAAACAAAAAGCGGAAAGTAAGGAGACTTGGAAGTTTTTATAGGTTGGTCGACCGTGAGGAGATTTAGAAGAAGCTTGAATTTACATGTGCCCTTCGTAGATGACACAAACCGAATCAAATCGATAATTTAAATTAAATTAGAACAAAAATATGAAGTTATTAACTAGTAATTTAGTTTGTTATCAAAAAAAAATTGATCGTGATTAATTTGGTTTGTTTTTAATTAAAAAAAGTCAAATCAAACCAAACTAAATCAACCAGACATTATATTTATATGTATATATAATTTTTTTAAAATATATTGTACATGAAAATATTTATTGTAATATAATTTAAAAATTATTTCTTAAAAAGTATCACTTTTTATTTAGCATATTATTTTAATTTTAGACTTAAAATTTTGAATGATTCAATAAATTTTATGGCCCGCAGATGTTAGTAACTCGAACCAAAATCAAATCAACACTAATGCTAATAGCTATCAAAGAAATTAAAGAATGACAATAATACCTATTTCTTAATTTTGCATTGTTTTAAATTGTGAAAGCACATAACTTAATTTTATTTTTTTCTTTAATAGTTAGTCATGTAATTAATATTTATTAGTCATACTTATTTTAGCATGACATAGTAACTTTTAGGTCATAATCATTTTCAATATGGCTTATCAATTAGCAATATTTCTTTTATGCGATTTTAATGTCTTTTTTGTTGAATAATTTAGTACAATATCATCACTCATCTCACGTGTGCGTTATTTTGTTAAGTAACAGCTTAGATAGTCTTATCTTACTAGGATTTAAAAAATACTTGAAGCACAAGTTAAATATTTTGTATGAAAATTTTATCGAATATTTTGTATGAAAATTTTATCGGGAAAAAAATCCATAAAACACGAGAAAATCTGAGGTTGAAAACCCCGAATCTTATTTAGTTTGCTTTGTTTTATAGATTTAAAAATCCGACACGATTAGTTTGATTGGATATTTGAAAAACTAGAACCAATTTGCCATATGTACACCCTTAAATATGAGAGTACCTATAGAAACGTTGTTATAGGTTTTTATGGAATTGAGGAGAAATGAAGTGAATAGGAGTGTCAATGACATTTTAAAAAATTGATTGAACCGATCGAATTGAACCGTATCGGCCCGATTATTATGTTTCTTTAGTAAAAATGTTTATTTTAAATAGCTGTATAACTTACAGAATAACTAGGGTTGATTTTAATTTTATGAAATTATATAAAAAAATAATGAATCATGCCAAAGAAATTTGTGTGTAAAATATTGAAGTTTCATATCAGAATATACAAAGATAAGATAAAATGAAATCTTGAAGCACCACTAACCAACCATTCCATGTATACAAAAATTACCATCACAATCTCTTGCAAGTAGAATCACCTATCATTACCAATGCAATCAATGCCTCTTTGTGCACCATTTATTAACATCCCCAAAAGAAATAGAAAAAACTAGGTGACACAGAGATGGAGTAGAATTTCCCGGAGGAAAGCCAACCGGGGCAACACCGCTCAAACTAGGTGACACAGAGATGGTTCTCATAGTGACATGATATGCTACGTCACTTATGCACGTTGCACGATTTTATTGATCCTTGACTCTACTTGGGGTGGCACGTCATTTGGCACATGGCATGGACCGTGAGCTAATGGAGCGGGCTCATCAATACTATAATTGGACATACCATAGGATATTTGGTTACAAAATTATCGTAATTTTATTTGGTTTAACTACATGATATAACAAACATATAGTGGGTATTGACATTTAGTAGCTATAGTTTAACTTAATTACTTCTCATAGCAAATATTTGTGTATTAATACCATTTAGTAACTATATATATATATATACACACACAAAATAGAATACTCATCCCACTATTCACTTCCAACCCATCCCTCCCATTTCTCTCCCCCCCTCTTCTCCCCACTGCTCCGCCGCTCGCCACCACCGCCGCCGGAGCTCCGGCGAAAATGCCGTGCCCTTTTTTCCACTGCTCCAGCGAAAAACTAATGGCGGACAGAGCATTCCTTCTGCTGTACATCTCAAACTGCCACTCTAATCCAACTTTTTGAGAGTGAACCACCTATCCGCAATTTACTGTACCAGGTAGAGCAGATGAATGCAAGCACATTTTCAATAAGTACTCCACACACACAGCAGGGGAAAAAAAGAAAAAATGTCTGGAAAAAAAACTCAGATCTATGTCGGAAAAAAAATGTCCAGATTTTCGCTATATTCGCCGGAATTTTTTCCGGTCAAATCTGGAAAAAGTCCAAATTTTCACTTTATTTTGTTGTATATTTACCGTGTATATAATGTTTTTCCCTTGTATTTGTTGTATACATACCGGAAAATATGACATCTTTGTTAATTTTTTGGTGTATGAATGTTTTATACTGTATTTTTCGCCTGTATTTGTTATATACATACCGGAAAATATGATGTACTTGTGTAATTATTGGTATATATGTATTCAGTTTTTACTCGTTGTATTCATGAATACAACAAGCAAATTTATGAATACAAATAGTTATTTATGAATACAGTGGAAAAAAATTGTTGTATTCATGAATACAGCTAAAAAAAATAAAAATGAATACACATGTGGGAGCTAGGCTGATTTGCTACAAAACGTAAATATTGAAACATTAGCTATGCAGTTTGATTAAACCCCAAATGTTTGCTATTTATGTAAAATGCCCATTTTATTTTTAAAAACACGTCCACAAAAATAAGAGTATTTAACTTTGGGAAATCACACAAATCTTTCTTTTACATTAATGATAAATAAGTTAAAGTATAGGAGTGGTAAGCAATACCATGAGGAAGTATATGTTAGGAAGCGGAACAAGTTATATCCCTTAATTTACATTACATACATTAATACTCAAATTTTAAACTTGTTCTATGTTTTATATAATTTGAAAAGTATGAAGGTCTAAATCGAAATCTTAATAGACAAGTTTTTTTTTTTCCTATCCGACTTCTTCTCTTTTCTGTTATCACTTTGTAGCTTTAAACGAGAAAATGATCAAAATTAGTCCTTAATACATACCATTTTGGTCCTTAATGTACCATGTGATGGATATTGTCCTTAGAGTCCGGAGCCAAAATGGCATATTTTTACAGCAATTACACCAAAATAGGCTGTCTTTTTTTTTTTATACCCAAATGGGTATTTCGTTGATCATTCAACGAAATACCCCAGTTACTGTTCATAGCAGCAACTCTTTTTTTTTTTTTTTGCTATTTCGTGGATTGTTCCACGAAATAGCTTTTTTTTTTAATTTTTTTTTGCATTTCGTGGAACAATCCACGAAATAGTTTTTTTTTTTTTTTTTTTTTTTTTTTTTTTTTTTGCTATTTCGTGGATTGTTCCACGAAATAGTTTTTTTTTTTTTTTTTTTTTAAATTTCGTGAAAAAAATGATTTTTTTTTTACATATCATGACACAATCCACGAAATAGATGTTTTTTATTTTATTTCGTGAATAAAAAAAGAAATAGGAAATTATAATTTTTTTTTGTTTTTGCATTTCGTGTATTAAAAAACGAAATAGGATAATTTTTTTTCTAATTTCGTTCGTATAAAAAGGAAATTGGAAAATATATATATATATATATATATATTATTTCGTGTATTAATGAAGGAAATTGATTTGTTTTTTTATTTTTTTTGCATTTCGTAATCTAATGAACGAAATAGGTTTTTTTTTTTTTTTTTTTGTATTTAGTGAATAAAAAAACGAAATAGGAAATTATATACATATATATATATATATATATATATATATATATTGCATTTCGTGTATTAAAAAACGAAATAGGAAAATAAAAAATAGGAATATATATATATATATATATATATATATTTCATTCATGTACCAATGAAATAGGATGAATATATATATATATATATATATTTGTGTTTCATTTATAAAAACATTTATATATTCACGAAATAAAAAAAATCTTATTTCGTTTTTTAATAAACGAAAAAAAAAATAGTTGTAAAGTCAAGACATAACTTTATTTTAAATATAAATATAATTCTAAAAAATATAGGGAGAAAAACTAGTTGTAAAGTCGTCAAACTTTAGATGGTCATAACTTTGCGCTCGGACGTCCGATTTACGCGATTTTTTTTTTGATTTTGGGTATTTTTCCGAGATCTATGCACACAAACCGCCAAAAGGCGGTTTGGCCGAGCCGATTTTTAAAAAAACGCCTTTTATCACATTCAATTTCAATTTTTCCCCAAATTGGCATGAAATTTTCAGTTTTATTTACTTATAAGATGATGATACGCAATAGATTTCAACGTAAAAATCCAGGGATAATGTATCTGTGAATGTCAATTTCACTTCTGCGGTTTCAATTTTTGAAAATAAAGCTGACTAATTTTCTCGATATATAAAGTTGACTAAAATAACCTTACAGTTAAACACTAAGTTTTTTGAAAAATATATTTTAAAAAAATTAAAAAATGGCTTTTAATCAATTTGGAATATATATATATATATATATAAGATCAATTTCAAAAATATATAAAAAAACTGTTTTTTTTTATATTTCGTGGATTGTTCCACGAAATGCAAAATAAAAATAAAAAAAAACAGTTTTAAATTAAAAAATAAAACAGTTTCGTTAATATAAATAAAACTGTTTTTTTTTTTTTTTTGCATTTCGTGGAACAATCCACGAAATATGTTTTTTTTATTTTGTATTTCGTGGAACAATCCACGAAATATTTCATTGGTACATGAATGAAATATATATATATATTCCTATTTCATTTTTATATAAACGAAATGAAAATAAAATTATTTTCCTATTTCGTTTTTTAATACACGAAATGCAATATATATATATATATATATATATATATATATATATATATGTATATAATTTCCTATTTCATTTTTTTATTCACTAAATACAAAAAAAAAAAAACCTATTTCGTTCATTAGATTACGAAATGCAAAAAAAATAAAAAAATAAATCAATTTCCTTCATTAATACACGAAATAATATATATATATATATATATATATATATATATATATATTTTCCAATTTCCTTTTTATACGAACGAAATTAGAAAAAAAATTATCCTATTTCGTTTTTTAATACACGAAATGCAAAAACAAAAAAAAATTATAATTTCCTATTTCTTTTTTTATTCACGAAATAAAATAAAAAAACATCTATTTCGTGAATTGTGTCATGATATGTAAAAAAAAAATCATTTTTTTCACGAAATTAAAAAAAAAAAAAAAAAAAAAAACTATTTCGTGGATTGTTCCACGAAATGCAAAAAAAAAAAAAAAAAAAAAAAAAAGCTATTTCGTGGATTGTTCCACGAAATGCAAAAAAAAAAAAAAAAAAAAAAAAAAGCTATTTCGTGGATTGTTCCACGAAATGCAAAAAAAAAAAAAAAAGAGTTGCTGCTATGAACAGTAACTGGGGTATTTCGTTGAATGATCAACGAAATACCCATTTGGGTATAAAAAAAAAAAGACAGCCTATTTTGGTGTAATTGCTGTAAAAATATGCTATTTTGGCTCCGGACTCATTGTCCTTAACTTATGTAAAAACTTTTAACAATTTTGGTGTTAAAACTAATGGATCTCCTCACTAAAGCTGCAGTTAAAATTAACGGTCAAACATCTCACATCATTTGGAGAAACAAGATTTCTCACAGCCTCTTTTTTTCCTCCAAAGTCAATTTTTGTTTTCACCCACGACCACCAAAGTCATTACAACCCCCTTCAAGGCGGTGGTTTTTTGCTTCATTCATCACCATTCCATGTATACAAAAATTACCATCACAATCTCTTGCAAGTAGAATCACCTATCATTACCAATGCAATCAATGCCTCTTTATGGACCATTTATTAACATCCCCGAAAGAAAAGAAAAAAGGGAACTAGGTGACACAGAGATGGAGTAGAATCTCTTGGAGGAAAGTCAACGGGGCAACACCGGTCAAAGAAAATTCTAGAAATATTTGTTTTGTGTTGCTCCATATCAATATTCAGATGCTTGGCGTTAATGTTGACATTTTTAAACCAAAGTGTTAAGTTTTTGCAAACATTAAGAAATATTCCTATTACATGATATATATTAGGGAAAATACATTAAAACCCCCCCAACGTATAGCCAGATTAATTATGACGCACTCAACTTTTGCGGGCGACTTATTACCCCCCAGTCTTAATTTTTCTGTATTTTTATACCATTTTTTGACTGACGTGGCAAAAAAAAATTGAAGCCCAGTTGCACAGCGGAGAGTGTTGCACACTCTCCGCCACATTGGTGCCACGCTGCTGCCACGTCACTGCCACTTTTCCTTTTTTTTTTTCATTTGATTTTTCATTATATTTTCTTTTATTAATTATATTTATTAATTATTACTGAAAAATGGTATTTGATTAGAGTATGAAATTCAAATTTTCTTTTATTAATTATTAACGTCACGGCGGCGGCAGTGGTTGCTGCTGCTGCGTTGTTGCTGCTGCTACTGTGGTGTTGCTGCTGCGGCGGCGGCGGCGGTGGCTGCTGCTGCGGTGCTGCTGTTGCTGCTGCGGTGGTGGTTGCTGTGGCGGCGGCAGCGGTGGTTGAGGAGAAAGAAGAAGAAAGAGAAAAATAAATTGCATTTAACAATTGAAATGTGAAAGAGAGGGAGGGTGGGGTGGGTGAGAGGATAAAATATAAATTAATTTTTAAAAATTAATTTTTATTAAAATATCTCGTTTGGACCATTTTCACTCGTCATTTTTTTTTTTGCCACGTCAGTCGAAAATGGTATTAAAATACAGAAAAATTAAGACTGGGGGGGGTAATAGGTCGCCCGCAAAGGTTGGTGCGTCATAATTAATCTGGCTATACGTTGGGGGGGGGGGGGTTTAATGTATTTTCCCATATATATTAAGGACCAAAATATGCCAACACCCATACATTAAGGACCATTTAGATCATTTTCTCATCTTGATAACATAAAATATTATCTAATTACTTAGGAATGGGTCCACAGCCAGAGCTTTATACATAAAAGATAAAAATAAAAATCGGATAAAATTTATGCAGAAAATAATCAAAAGTTAAAGGCAAAACTTCCAATCCGTAACAAGAGAAATTAAGTTAATTATATATAGTCACTTGGAACCAGCATTTTGAGATCATATAAGTTTGTACCCAAATGTTGATAAACTATTAATCATTTAATTCATGGTGGTGGTTGAAACCATAGTCCATAGAACTCTTTCTTGTTGTATAAAATATTAATAAGATTTTAATCACTAATAAGGTGCTGGTAATTTTGCAATCTTCAACTTTTCTTCTTCCTTGCAAATATATACACATTCACAGTAGGTAGAACCATCGCTACGTATTTTACAGGTTGATTTTTTAACTGGATAGTAAATTGCAAAAATGCATATAGGCCTACATCGATCTTTACTCGTGGTGCAAATGTTAAAACCAACCTCAACTGTACAATCCTCTCCATATACCACCCCAATAATTCTCTCATCTGCATTCACATAAAAAGAATGAAATAAAAGAAAATAACAAAGTAAGAAAAACTTAATAATGTTAAATATTGTAAAACCATGATAACCTGAAACTATAGCGACAATGAGGACAACATAAACAAGTGAAGCAAAGAACTTTGCCATTTGTAAGTTTTGCGTTCAAAGTTACTCTCTATGAACTCCTGACTTGGGCTAGCTTCCTTTTTATACTTGTTTCTTTGACCATAAAATCATTCAGTTTTTTAAATTGGACAATTATATTAATTACTTTATTATCTGTATGTGGATTAACTAAATTTTCTATTTAATGATCTAAACATTTATGAATATAAAATTATACGAATCCATAAACAACTGTTTTGATTTTTGACTTTTCAAAACAAGATGACAATGATTTGAGAGAAGAGAAAGAAGCTCAGTCCTGTCGATGGAATCGAAAAAGGAGAAGGCCGCTTGTTCGATACAAACAAAGAAGCAGACGGGCCTATTTGATCCTGGGCCAACTAATTTGTCTGAGCCATTAATTTTGCCACATTCAGCCCAAGTTCATTGAAGCCTATTTTACATTCTACATAGAGATAGCTGTAACAATGATAGAATTTTCCAAAGTTTGTTAATCCAATAATGTGAGGCCAACTGTAGCTAGTTAGGTTGAATTTTACATTAGCTCTTTGTATAAATAAAAAATATACACTGTGCACGGGCCCAAACACATATGAAAATGTTGAAATTGATGATTAACTTTTTTTTATGAATTTTGAATGGATAATGTAAACTAACCTTTGTTTAGTAATAGAAGTGTAAATTTCGAGGGTGTGATTTTAAATATTTTAGCTAATGTTTGCAAGTTTATTTAATCCCTATGATGACATAGTTTGACTAAGTACATAACTTATTAAAAGGAAGATTTTTGAAATTTTGTAATTTTAATATGTTAGTAAACATTTGATTGATTGTAAGATTTTTAGAACTTGCACTTGTGTATATATCATAATTTTTGTATGGTTCTAATTTTCTTTATCTAAGTTTCTCACTCATTCAAATAAATAATAAATTTGACAAAAAGCTTATTAAGCAACCATGGCAAATTGATATTATAGAAATGATCATAATTGAATTACCTTAGTAAGTAAAACTTAGGATTTTTTTTTTTTTTTTGGAAAAGCTTTGTAAATGTTTTAAAAGATTCACTAAATTATTTATGTACAAATATATGAGTGCGAACACTGCTATCATTTTATTTACTTTTCTTGATTTAGATTTCTGTTTTTCTTTTGAAAAAAATATATGTTTAATAACTTTTTCTATAATTACCTGAATGCGACAGAAAATAAATTTCTATTATCTAACTTATGTAATAAAACTTTGTTGAAAGAAATTTTTCAATTAATTTTCACAATATCTGAGAAATATTAATCACAATACAAATTACAAAACAAAAATAAGAAGCTGCGTAATAGATAGACCGGAGAACTGCATATCATAGTTTGGTGAAAAATAAAGTTTTTTTTTTTGGCGCGGATTGCCCTTCCTTTGAGGTGGTCTTTAATTTTTGTCCCTCAAATTGCTGGTCTTTACTTGAAAAGGTGGCCAAAAATACCCCGAAATTCTGTGTTCGAACCCATGCTCAGTCAAAAAAAAAAATCTCAAGGCAAATGTTTTGCAAGAAGTCTGCCTTATGCGGCAGACTTTGCCTTAAGACATAACTAAAAGTCTATTGTCTCTGTCAAAGTTTGTCGTCTCCAACATAGATTCTATGTGACTTCATCCGAATAGGCATAGGTTCATAAAAATCTATGTCTTGTGAAATTATCATTATTTTTCGACTCTGCTGAGTTTTGAATCCAGAATTTCGGAGTATTTTTTACCACTCTTTTTAAGTGAAGAGCAAAAATTAAAGACTAGTCCGTATAAAGGACAATCGTGCAAATTACCCAAAATAAAGATGAACCTGGATGTGTCTCTCTGACATCACCTTGTTTTTTTTTTTGGAGTAGGAATTGTCCTCCAACTTTCCCATATTTCCTGAAATAAATACAGGCAACACCGTAATAAAAAAGCAAATCAGGGGCAATTATGAAATATAGAAAAGTATAGTGATGCATGATGGTATCAGCAACAGCTATTTTGGTCAAGGCAGTTAAAACTTATACAACGGCTATTGTGATTTTTTATTTTAGACAAATCATCTTAGAGCCCGTTTGGATTGGCTTATAAGTTACTTATAAGCTATTTTCAGCTTTTTTGAGTGTTTAACTGGTCAGCTTAAAGTCATTTTGTGCTTAAAATAAGCTCAAAAAAATAATTGGGCCCATTTGACTTAACTTATCTAAAGCAGTTTATAAGCTGAAAACAGCTTATAAGCAAAAAAGAATAAGCTAGACTACCCAACTTATTTTTTTTAGCTTATAAGCTATTTGCAGTTTATAGTCATAAGCTCATCCAAACAGGCTCTTACTCTATTTTACGTGAAATGACTAAAGTGCCCATGTGGACCTACTGTCTGCTAACTCCCTCTTACTCCCTCCGGATCAAAAGAATATTCACTTAGCTTTTATTTTTTTGTCCAAAAAGAGTGTCCACTTATCAAATCAAGAAAAAATTAACTTATTTTTTCAAATTTACTCTTATTAAGTGTTAAATAACCAAATCCAATACCTATTTAGTTAGAGATATTTTAGTCAAATTACTTATTTTTATCCAAAAATTAGTACTTCTATTTTCTTAAGGGGTGTGCGAATGACTAAGTCAACACTCTTTTTTATCCGGAGGGAGTAGTAGAATGTACAGTGCACGATATTGATCATCAATTAGGAGAATTTTTTTCCTGTTCTTCTCAAATTAACAAATTAAGCATTTATCGCAACCCAATCATTAAACTAGATTTTGTAATAAAAAAAAGACATTAGTATTCCGTATATTTATCATGAAATAAGAATCACCAAAAAATCATCAACCTGGTGCCGTAAATTACAATTAAACTGTCACATAAGATAAAAATTATCAAATAAGCATTGCCAAATCATCAACACATGGTTATAACTTATATTGAACGTCTTTATCTTATGTCTACTTAAAATATGGTTAATGGAGGTGAAAAATGAAATTGGAAAAGTGATGGTACGTTTATTGTGACGTGGATATGGGTTACTGGTTCATTATTTTTTTGAGTGCTTGTTTAAAATTTCTTTTTTTTGGGGGGGGGGGGGGGGGGGGGGCACGATCATTTTATGAAAATTATGTATATAGTTGATGCTTGTAGTCCCTGAACTGTAGTCGGACTTAATCCACAAATTACTTTGGATCATATTCAAGAGGACTATTTGCACGATTGCCCTTGTTCGGAGGTGGCCTTTAATTTTTGCCCCTCAAATTGTTGGTCTTTAATTTTTGTCTTTCCTCTAAAATACCTTGAGATTATGAATTCGAACTCTGGTTCAATAAAAAAAAATTGCAGCAAAAGTTAGGCCTTAAGTTCTAACTTTTGTAGAATTCTAGCAAAGTAAAAAAAAAAATTATGCCTTGCAAAATTTTCCAAGGTAAACTTTTGCCTTCAGGCAAAATTTACGCAAAGCCTTGTCTAGCGTTTTTTTTTTTTCACTAAGCGGAAGTTCGAACCCAGAACCTTGGGGTATTTTCGGCCACTTTTTTAAGCGAGTGTAAAAAATTAAAGACCAACAATTTAAGGGACAAAAATTAAAGACCAGCAATTTGCGGGACAAAAATTAAAGACCAGCAATTTGAGGGGCAAGAATTAAAGACCAGCGCCTTTGAAGGTTAATCCATGCAACAAAAAAAAATGTATTCAAGATGTATTGGTACAAATAAATATTAAGTCAAACGTGTATGAATTTAATTCAAAGACCGAGTCAATTGGGCTAGTCTATTCTATTGGACTTCACATGATGAGCCCACTCCATTAGCTCAAGGTCCATGCCATGTGTAAATGATGTGGCGCGCCAAATCAAGTCAAGGGTCCAATAAAATCGTTCCAAGGGCATAAGTAGCATACCAAATCAATATAAGAATCAATCTAATGTCGTCAACTGTTCAAATGATATGGTTCAACCTATAAAATTTAGGGAGAAAGGTCAAAAATATCCCTCTACTTTGTTTTAATGGCTAAATATACTATTTTACAACTTTGGGTCATTTATGCCCCTGCCATTATGAAAGTTAATAAATATACCATTCATTTAACGGAAATCCTCAAATTGATTTAAATAATCCGATTTCACACAAAAAATAATTCATTCCCATATTTTACCCGCCCCGATCCGCCTCCTAAAATAACCTAAGTCTTCCTTCTCTCTCATATTTTCTCCTCCGGCAACTTGGCTCTCAAGCCCACCGCTCCGGCAAAGTCCATCTTCGACCAACCACTTCTCCCATTCCCTTTCCCACCACCGACGGCTGCTGCCACTGTCAAATGCCTTCGAAAATCACCACGGAAATCTTATACCAGATCCATTTCGCTAGAAACTTCCATCAAAAGTTAGTCATGAGTATTATGAATAATGTACTCGCAGTGCAATCTTACGCCCATTATATCTAAATACTGCTCTAGAGAAACAGGTATATTCAGCAAGTTAGATAGACTAACATTATCTTCAATATGATCACAAAGACTTAAATGCTTCTCCATGTTAGATTGTTAGTGCATGCTTCAATAAAGAACTGAAGAAGGAAAACAGGCATGAAGGACGGATGACTGGCAAATAATTTCTAATAGGTTTTAGTTGTAAACTAAATATATACCTGACCGTGGGGGCAGCCGTCGGTGGTGAGAAAGGGAATGGAAAAAGTGGTTGGTCGGAGTTGGAGTTCGCCGGAGCGGTGGGCTTGAGAGCCAAGTTGCCGGAGGAGAAAATATGAGAGAGAAGGAAGACTTGGGTTATCTAGGAGGCGGGCGGGTAAAATATGTGAATAGGTTATTTTTTGTGGAATCGGGTTATTTAAATCAAGGGAAAAGGGTCAAATATACCCCCTTACTTTAGTTTAATAGTTAAATATACCCTCTGTTAGTCAAAGCAGATAAATATACCCCTTCTGTTTGTCAAAGTAGATAAATATACCCCTTTCGTTAAGAAAGTACACAAATATACCCCTCAGTTGATAGAATCCCCAATTCCACTATTAATTACCCGATTTAACTTTAAAAAGCTCATGCCCGAGCCGCGCTGAGCCGCAAATTAAATTCTTTCCACCCAAATATACCCACCACCACTACAACCGACCCAACACCACCACCGCCGCCACCCATGTACATAGATCATTCAACCACGCATGGCTTTCCAACATCAGGAAATGTTTATTAAAAATATAGTATTATCATGAACAATAAAACACAACATGGACAAAGACATTATCAATAAAATGATCAACAGAAGGGATGAAACTATGGGCGAAAATTGGAATTTACATGGACAATTGAGGATAGTGCAAAATTGCCAGCCCTTGCTTTAATTTTTTAATTAGATATTATGGAAATTTTTTGATTCAGAGATGAATTATAAACATGGTAATGGAAAATTTCCAGAATAAGGAACAAAAGGACGAATTCATGTCTAACAGGAAAAGAAGTTCATGCACTTTATCACCTATCATCAAAATGACAAATTTTATCACAAACAAATCTAGCAAATTGAATCTTTCCACTATGCATCTGAAAGATAACATGGCAAGTCTAAGAGGATTATAAATACACACCAGATTGAAGAGCAACATAAGCTGTCATTTAGCACATCAGAGATCCAAAGGAAGGTGATAACGTCCAAATCCACTCCTCAAAGAGAAAGTGTACACGGTCGTTTGCAATATAATTTACCCAACTATGAGTCGGGGTTGATCCCACAGGGAACAATATACTAGGCGATTAAGAAAGTAAGGAACTTTCACTTACCAAGCTAAGCCAAACGATCGATAATATTTTGGTTTTTTGAGAAAATTATAACTAATGCGGAAATGTAAACTAACCTAGAAAGCAACTAAAATGATCAATGGCCACAAGCATGGATACAAGAAACTCTCAAGTAATGATCCAACGTATTTTACGATATTACAACTAAGAACGAGGTTATGTTAATAGATAATGATTTCTAAATTCTCATTGAAAGTTTCTCAACCAAATCAATGAATTTCACTTTAAGTTTTCTCAAGCCTTAAAGTGTGATATTAGGCACAATCAATATAATCCCAAGTGACTTTCCTCTTTCGAGCTCAAGTCATTAGATGAGGGTTATGCCTTAAATCCTTGTTAACTAATCTTTCCCAAATTGACTTTCGTCTCTCGAGCTCAAATCAAATTAAATGGGTGAGTCCTAGGGTTAGCTAATCCCTTTGGAAACATTCAAGAACGAGATTAATTAAAGAAACAACAAAGACCCACTTCAATAGCAATAAAGATCATTCAATACAAAAGCATAACAAGAGGTTTCATCCAACTTTGCAAATGAATATTTTCATAAACAAGATTAAAGTTATGGAATAAAATTCTACACACTTAGATATACAATACAAAACAAGGAATTGAAGAAATGAGTGAAGGGTTAAGAAATTTCTTATCAAAACTTCAAATCTTCAATCCCCAAGTGTGGTGTAGGAACCCTAGTCTCCAACTTGTGTTGAATGGCCAAAGATCCATTTTACAAACCCTAGCATTCTATTTATAGAAGTGCCAAAACGGGAAAAAAATCTGGACAAACATACCCCTGCGTGCGCAACGTGTGTCTCGCATGTTGTATCGCAAGACAAACATGCGAGACGCGAAGCATGCTCAGCAGCCGCATGTTATGCTCTTGACTTCAGGTTGCGTTAACACTGTTGTCTCGCAAGTTCAACATGCGAGTCGCATGTTGATCTCGCAAATTGTGCAACCTTCCATTCTCTATTCTTCAGTGGCCTGTCATGCTATGCGGTGGAATTGTGGATCCGCAGACATGACATGCGGCTCGCATGTTGTGCAAAGTGTGTCCTTCGCTTATTTTGCTTCATTTTGCTCCGTTTCGCTTTCTGAATATCTTTTCCTACAAAATGATAAAAACACACGAAAAGTAACACCAAAATGATAAAAAAAAAGTGCTTGAAGAGTTACAAAAGCTTAAGAAATTAGCATCGAATATCCCGTAACTTCACGGTACATCAACACCCCCAACTTAAAGTCCTTGCTTGTCCTCAAGCAAATCAAAACCAAAATCTCAATGAGGATCCACTTTAAGCACAAAAACATGACTTTAATTGGTACAAATAATTAGGCTACAAACATGTGAAACTTCAACCAAATAACTCCCTCATTTCAAAATACAATTTCAAGAATGCAATGAAGTTTCAAAACAATCAAGCGACAACACTCAAGCCTCAATAAGTGACTCAAACCACTAGCTTACTAGATATGCTCATTTGACTGTACTTGGAATTTTTCAACATCACCAATCTATCGTAATCCATATGCCCTCACAAGAAAAAAAGTCCCAAAATCACTATATTCACAACAACAACAACAACACAAGGGACATATACACAAAGTCACTCACACTCAACAAAGAAATTCTAGTGCTAACAAATATCACACCATAAGCTTGCCCTTATTTTCAATCATCACTAACTTAAGAACATTCGGTTGGAGATCACATAGGGACTTTTTAAGCTTGTAATGTAGGCTTAGGGAAGGGTAGGATAAGTATTTGAGATACAAGTGATTACGCCCTCCTTGAACACTACACAAAACCCTTTGTCCACTTTCCTTTTCATTTCAAAACATCACTCCTTCCTTTGCATACGAGTTTCCCCAATTATTCCAACTTCTTTTTGTGAAACCATTTTCTTGATTTCTAATTTTTTTTTTCACAAAGATACATTTTTTTTTTTGCACAAAAAGTTTGCAACCTTTTTGTATTTTTCAAATTTTCTTCATTTCTTTTGACTTTTCCACAACATCAATCTTCACCACTTCTCAAGCAACACTAACACCCCCAACTTAGGCTTTTGGCCTCAAATTCACAATTTAACGTTCAAGGAGGGAAAGGTTCAAAAGAGAGAGTTTCATCAAAAAGATTAAAGGCTTGTAATGTGGCAATCAAAGAATATGTCATAGGCTCAAATGGGGTTACTAGTGATATTATTTATGCAATGGTAGGCTAGAAAGGCTAAAAAGGTTTTTTCAAAAATCACAAAGATAGCCCAAGGTCATCTCTCCAACCAACATAATCAAAATTAGCATTGAAAGACTAACCGAGCAAGTTCTAGATGATAAAAGTAAACATAAGAATTATTCAACAAACACTCACCACACATGGCATATGAACTAGTCAAGATGGAACAATTTCACTTCCTAAGCAAGAACAACTAGAGCAATATCTTATAATCCAAAGTAAACCTAACTAGTAGGTAAAGAGTCACCAAATGAGCCAAAAAGTTGTCACAAAGGTCATTCTTTCCTATGCACCTTGCTTTTTAACTTTTATAAAAAAATTGGAGGGTATTTGCATTTCATTTCACATGCAAGAGACTAACTCTATTAGTACCAAACAGGCCAAGAGTTTCCATATTTTTCCTTAAAGGAGCATCTACACCTAAACTATAAGACTAATTAAAGAAGCTAAGAAAGAAAATAAAATAATAAAAGTGACTAATCCACAACATGCCAACAAAACAAAATCTTCAAAAATTTGAGCAAGTTCCATTTGCAACAATGTCTATCCACAGCCACACCAACAGTCACAAAACAAACCCGGCAAGGGCACACAATATCCATATATAAGACAAAAGCCCGGAAAGGGCACAATTTATGCATAACCAAAATATAATGTGCTACCACATGCCACCCCCCAACTAAAAACATTGCAGTGCCCTCTCTGCACAATGACAAAAAAAAAAAAAAAAAAAAAACTGGACAGTTTTGCAAAAACTGTGCAAAACAGTCCAGTTAACAGTGCTGCAATTTTTAGCAGCTACTGGTTTGGAGTTGTCCGGAAATCCGACCTGCTCAAAACAATTTCAAAAATTCTGAAACTTTGCAGATTAGTCAAAAACCATAAACTAAACTATTCTAAAAAAAATAAAATTTCAAAAATGATTAAATTTTTTTAAAACGATGGGCTGCCTCCCACTAAGCGCTTAAGTTAATGTTGAAGCACGACGGTTACCTTTACCACTTTTCCCTCCATTTGGAAGATATGAATTTGCGCCCCAACTTTGAATCAAGATTCCGGTGATGCTCCTGAGGCGATGGTAGAAAAGCAAAGAGGCCAACTCTCGGGTGTCGCATTTTGGCCCGTAAGTGAGGCATGCCATTTTGTCTTCTTGGCATAGCAAACTTCAAAATGAAAACGCTTTCTTCTTCATCTCTAAAATTCTCCATAGGCTCAGTTAGTTCAACTTCCATATCATCAACCAAGCACAATGTTGAAAAATGGTTGGATTATGGTCCAATGCGCTTCAATTTCAAATTCGCTTCATTTTTGACATCCTCACCCAAAAATGAACTAGAGTCTTCAAAAACCATTTCATGAACTTTTTTATGCAACTCTAGTATCATTTCTTCAATCTCGGCATCTTGCATTATTTTTGGATTGGTCGGTTGGCAATTCATCATTAGCTCATGAAAATCAATCTTGACCTCTTCTTCATTAGAAACCAACTCAAAATTACAATCCATGGCCCTTTGATATTGAGCATTACATGCTTCAATCTTTGCATTCAATTCAGCCTCTAATTTCCTGATAGCAATTTCAAGTAGCTCTACTTCTTGACTTTTTGCTCAACATGTATTTTTAGAAATTCTTCCATCATCCGTGAAATGCCTTCATGGTGATCTCCATAGGCTTCAAGTTGTTGAGCTTGATTCATTAGCCAATCTTGGCTCAAAATTTCCATTTTGGCAAGTTTTTCTTCATTGTGAGAGTCGTCCAACTCTTGTAAAAATCCATCCATGGTGAGATACACCTTTTGGATAGTTTCATCATCTCCATGTTGAACTTCTTCCCACAATTTGGTCAAGACTTGCCCATATTTTTCATTCCTACCCATTATGCTTTTCAAAATTTCCTCAACTTCTTTTTTTTGAGAATTGAAGATTTATTCTTCAAGATTTTGCTCTTCTTCTTCAAGTTGAACCATTTCTTCAGTTTCACAACTTTCGTTGTGGTCACAAGAATTTTCGGGCTCATCTTTTAAACTTGAAATCTCTTCTTCAACCATTTCATTTTGAGGAGTCGACACTTCCATGACAATTGAGGAATTGGCATCCTCAAATGAATCATTCATTTTTTTCATAGCTTCTCCATTTTCTAAAATGGATTGTTGAACGAGCTTTCGCTCTTCCTCCATCTTAGCTTCCCGATCTAAGTATGTTTGGAGCATTGCCATGATGCCTTCAAATCCGGCACTTTGTCCTTCACTTGCCATGTCATTGTCCCTGTCAAACTCAAAAGCACAACTAGCATTTTCGTTAGAACAACTTGGGGGAGGGGGAGAAAAATAATTGGGACAATCACCCCAATGTCCACCTTGACCACCACATATATTACAAATACTCTCATCATAGGATTGAGACGGTGCACACATCTCTCTCCCGGGAGCATTTTCACAATCTTGCCAAAAGTGGGGTCCTCCACAATATGGACATGGGTCATCAAAATATAGGTTGCAACCATCAAACTCATTTTCATTTCAAGATGCCATAGAGACACAAGTAACAAAAATAAATAACAAAAAAAAATAAAAACTAACACAAAGAAACACGAAAAATCACAAACACATATTCATAAGTTTGGACCAAAGCAAGCAAGCTTAAAGTCCCAAACTAACCCAAATACGCCAAATTGTTCCCCGGCAGCGACGCCAAAATTGATAACGTCCAAATCCACTTCTCAAAGAGAAAGTGTACACGGTCGTATGCAATATAATTTACCCAACTATGAGTCGGGGTCGATCCTACAGGGAACAATATACTAGGCGATTAAGAAAGTAAGGAACTTTCACTTACCAAGCTAAGCCAAACGATAGATAATATTTTGGTTTTTTGAGAAAATTATAACTAATGCGGAAATGTAAACCAACCTAGAAAGCAACTAAAATGATCAATGGCCACAAACATGGATACAAGAAACTCTCAAGTAACGATCCAATGTATTTTATGATTTTACAACTAAGAGCCGGTTTGTGTTGATAGATAATGATTTCTAAAATCTCATTGAAAGTCTTCCAACCAAATCAATGAATTTCACTATAAGTTTTTTCAAGCCTTAGAGTGTGATACTAGGCACAATCAATTTAACCCCAAGTAACTATCCTCTCCCGAGCTCAAGTCATTAGATGAGGGTTATGCCTTAAATCCTTGTTAACTAATATTTCCCAAATTGACTTTCCTCTCTCGATCTCAAATCAAATTAAATGGGTGAGTCCTAGGGTTAGCTAATCCCTTTGGAAACATTCAAGAACGAGATTAATTAAAGAAACAACAAAGACCCACTTCAATAGCAATAAAGATCATTCAATACATAAGCACAACAAGAGGTTTCATCCAACTTTGCAAATGAATATTTTCATAAACAAGATTAAAGTTATGGAACAAAATTCTACACACTTAGATATACAATGCAAAGCAAGGAATTGAAGAAATGAGTGAAGGGTTAAGAAATTTCTTATCAAAACTTCAAATCTTCAATCCCCAAGTGTGGTGTAGGAACCCTAGTATCCAACTTGTGTTGAATGGCGAAAGATCCGTTTTACAAACCCTAGCATTCTATTTATAGAAGTGCCAAAACGGGAACAAAATCTGGACAAAAATACCCCTGCGTGCGCAACGTGCGTCTCGCATGTTGTGTAGCAAGACAAACATGCGAGACGCGAAGCATGCTCAGCAGCCGCATGTTATGCTCTTGACTTCAGGCTTCCCAGATGTCGGACAAGGTTTGCGTTAACGCTGTTGTCTCACAAGTTCAACATGCGAGTCGCATGTTGATCTCGCAAATTGTGCAACCTTCCATTCTCTATTCTTCAGTGGCCTGTCATGCTATGTGGTGGAATTGTGGATCCGCAGATATGACATGCGGCTCGCATGTTGTGCAAAGTGTGTCCTTAGCCTGTTTTGCTTCATTTTGCTCCGTTATGCTTTCCGAATATCTTTTCCTACAAAATGATAAAAACACATGAAAAGTAACACCAAAAGTGCTTGAAGAGTTACAAAAGCTTAAGAAATTAGCATCGAATATCCCGTAACTTCACGGCACATCAGAAGGAAAAGGACGAAATATGATCAACAAAATGGGGGAGTACTAAACAGTGGTGGCGATTGTGGTGGTGGTTGTGTTGGGTTGGTTGTAGTGGCGGTGGGTATATTTGGATGAAAATAATTTAATTTGCGGCTCGGCGCAGGTCGGGCATGAGCTTTTTAAAGTTAAATCGGGTAATTAATAGTGGAATTGGGGATTCTATCAACTGAGGGGTATATTTGTGTACTTTCTTAACGAAAGGGGTATATTTATCTACTTTGACTAACAGAAGGGGTATATTTATCTGCTTTGACTAACGGAGGGTATATTTAATTATTAAACTAAAGTAGAGGGGTATATTTGACCATTTTCCCTTAAATCAATTTGGGGATTTCCGTTAAATGAAGGGTATATTTGTTAACTTTCATTACGATAGTGGCATAATTGACCCAAAATTGTAACGAAGGATATATTTAGCCATTAATAAAAAGTAGAGATATATTTTTAATCCTTTTCCCTAAAATATATACTCTCTCCCTTGCAACAATAAATAGGGGTTTTCATAATGCCTAAAGGTATCGAGAAAGATACATAGAGAGCTCTGCTCTCCAAGGGTGATCCGCAAGTCCTCCGCGTACTAATAAGTCTTCGCCTTCAAGTGATGAGCCGCAAATTTTCATACCTCCATGTTGTGATCAAAGTTTGGCTCCTTATTCTTGGTGAAATTACAACATCAAGTAATCCATCACTTCAAGAACAAGTAAAGCCCTTGAGTTGACGATAATGGGGAGAAAAATCAGGAGATTACATCTTTTTATTTAAGATTTTATAAAGATTGTAACCCCTCGCAAAAATAACTGAAGTCAAATATTATTACTTGTCGATATTTTTCTTGTCTTGATTATTATTTTTCGGGAACTAAAATTATGATTATAATGCCCTTTGTGGTTACAAATTATAGCTGTATGAATTTGTTGGATCCTTATTTTGATAGCTCTCTGTAAAATTAATACCAGAATGTACCAAAAAATGATCTAAATCAAGTATTTAGTGGTTATTGCTAGGAAACTCTTATGCTACAAAAATATAATCTAATGTTCTAGGAAATATTTAAACTTCTAATACCCGACAGTCCGGCACTCGCAGAAATAATGAACATAGTAAATCAACGGGTTAGAAAAGGGGAAAGAAATACATCAAAATTTTATGGTGGTATTGTACTACAACAGAAAAAAAAAGGACCATTCACGATGGTACTCGATTTCAGTAGCTACTGCAGTTCTAAGAAAATCGAATATGAATTTTTTGATACAATGCAATTTAATAAGTTTGAAATGTCGGAATGACGATCCCATTATATAAAATTACTCCCTTCGTTCAAATTTAAGTGTAGTTTGATCAGGCACAATATTTAAGAAATAAAACAGACTATTGAATCTTGTGATCTTAAATTAAAGATGTAAATGTCTTTTAAATTATGTTGTCTTAAGCTTGGCATGTAAGATGTTAAAAGTAAAAAGCTTACTAAATGTAAAAAGAGATATTCTTTATGGAGTGAACTAAAAGAAAAGGTAAGACAATTAAATTAAAACGGAGAAAGTACATTATAGATGATGGATTTCGATGTGAAGCAGAATTCAGTTAATCCGAGACATGAAAGATTCCATAGGTAGAACATCCATCTTAAACATTAGACCAAATAATGAAACGATGACGAGAAGTTAGTAACACTGCAATAAAAGCAGAATAAATGTGTATCATATTTTTAGTGTATAATAATGATAATTGACAAACACTATGTATATTTCTAATTTTTCATCAATTTACACAACCTATATATTAGCACTCAATCTTTAGTCTTTATCATTATTGTAGAAGTTCGACGATAATGTCGATGGACAAAAATAATCCCATAAACGAGTGATTTTATTGTTTTGTAAGGAAATAAGAAAATTAAGGTGCAAATAATTTTAAAAAATATGATAAGGTGCAAATTACAAAAGAAGACATATTTTAGGGTACAAATGCAATAAACTCTTCTGTTCTCCCCTCTTACCTTTTCAATTTGCAACTTTAAACATAAAATTTCTACCTAATCACAAAGAAAAGGTTCAACCATTGCAATTTTTTTTTGTATATAAAAACGAGGAGAACAAAATCAAATAAAATAAAATATAACCATATAAAATCAAAAGTTATATAGTTGAGAACATGTAGACATAGCATTTTTGAGATCAAAGGCTCGTATATGATGACATTGCACCAAAATTCCAGATGGTGGTGGTAGAAAACCTAACTGTTCCAATTTTTTTTATTGATGTTTAAAATAGGAATTACGGATATTTCTTCAATCCAAACATCAAAGAGGTGCGGGTGATGATGTTGCAATTTTCAATTTATTATCAGCTTTACAATAGATTTCACATAAGCAATATGTAGATTCATCGTTGCGTATTTGACAGCTCGCTTCGGCAATTAATTGGAAAAGTGCTTGAATGCATAGCTTCATACATCGATCATTACTAGAGGTGCAAATGTTAAAACCAATTTCAATAGAACAATCTACTCCATATACCACTGGAACAACTTTTTCATCTGCATTCGACAAAAAAAAAAAAAAAATTAAAAAAAATCAGAAATAAGACGAATATAATTAATCAGTGTCATATAAAATCAAGATATCATCGTCTTTAAAAAATTGAGACCTGATGCAATAGCAGCAACGAGGATAACATAGAAAAGCCAATTAGCTAGGAATTTAGCCATTTGCAAGTTTTGTTTCGGAAATCACTACTTATGAACTCTTGACTTGCACTTCCTTCTTATGCTACTTTCTTTGACAGCAAGATAGGAAACTTCTTTAATTGGACCCTTATATTAATTACGATACTATCTTTGTGAGGATTAACTAAATACCGCATTTAATGAATGGAAAACGTGATGTGACGCCTTTATTAGACCAGAATTACTATTTTTTTTTTTTCTCTCAAATTTTTGACATTTTTTTCCTTTTTTGGTCTAACAAAATCTCCACAAAAATTTAATTAAGACACCTGATTTATTTCTCTCCTCACTATCAATGCAATTTATTACTTTCCCTATAATTCCTCTCTCTTCGTTCCTTTTCTTACATTTTCTTCTTCAAAAATGGAAAATAAATTAAAGATACCTTATTTAACTCTTTCTTCACTATTACCGCAATTTATTACTACTCCTGAAATATCACTCACTTCCTTTTTCTCCTTTCGTTTACTTCGTAGCATATTTTGACCTTCTTAAATCGTGATTCAATGTTAGTCTCAGCTATTTATTTTCCTCTTTCGTACTTTGTTGATTTTATGTGAATTTTCTACGTTTTATTTATTTGTATTTGAAAACCTTTTCAGAATCTTAGTTGAGAATTTTGTGTTTTTGATATGTGTCCGATGCCTTTTCTTACTTAAATTGATGAAAATTGTAGTACCAATAGAGCTTATCATATTAATTTATGGTGTTTTTTTCTTTTTTCGCAATATCTCTGGTTTCATTGATTATAATTTGGTGCTTTGCAGGTTTATCATGGGTGTTGTATGTGCTATATTTACCTTATGTTAATTTTTAAGATATTGATATAGTTTTTTCAAAATAGACATTTTTGTTTACCCCGAATTTGATAAATCAATTGAATTTATACGCGGGTATAGGATATGTGTTTGAATCTCGATATATTTGATGGATACAAGATTCGTATGGTTAAGATGTGAAGAAAACGATGATGCTTAGAGGACCACTGTGGATTTATACATCTACTAACATATAAATATTATTTGTTTGAACAAGTAATAGAGATGAACACAATGATTCCGGACCAAAATCTAATATTGAGAGAGAGATTTGTATATATCTTCTAGTACAAAAATGTTGATGATCCCAGGGAGCCAGCCCCTACAAAGGAGAGAGATGTGCTTTATTTATAGTGTGACCTCCATGGGTCTCATATGATGTGAGCTAATAAAATAATATCAACAAGGACAGCTCTGCACGGATTTGGTGGGATTAGACTGACGGCGCCGTCTGACACACGCATAGTTGGTAGCCGACCATGATGTGACACCACTGATGCGCTTCAGCAACGGTCATAACGGACCAACGGATACACGGGCAAACGGCTGTCCGGATCAACGGTGATGAACCCTCGGGAAGAGTCCCCGAACCATCGGTGGCATAGAGACCGGGCCAAAACGGACTAACGGCCAGGATTTCCCGGACTAACGACCACGATTTCCCGGACCAACGGCCACAATCAGTTCAGACCAACGGCCACGATCAATTCGGCTATGGAGGAACCGGACCAGATGACGATATTCCCTCTTTTCCTTCGATCTCTGGTCTTACCGGTTCTAACATATGTACGATTTTTACCGTATACAGATAGCCCCCACACTTTCCGGACCGTAGTTTTATCGGAGTACGGGAAGTGGATGAATCACGGCTTCATTTCATTCTTCCTCCATTTTATTTTCTTCACTTCACTTTATTCTCTCTTCATTTCGTCACCTCTAATCATCTTCCATCTCAGGTTTGTTGCTGATTTAACCGTTTATCCCCTTTGGTTCATCGTTTGTATTATGAACGATGGAAGTCTCGGAGGGTCACCCTTGAGCAAGACGGGCATGGTTTCGCGGATCTTCAGGCCCTGATACTTGAGGCTAAGAGGGTCGAGGAAGAAGCTAAGAGAGCCCTCGAGACTGACTCCCGCGACTCCGAGCGGACAATGTCCGAACACTCCGGATTCATCCATATCGGATAGACCAGGGGCTGTACTTAGCCTTTTGTTTTTTGCTTTTGTAGGGGTTTCCGGTGTAAAGACCTTCGCATAAATGGAACACGCATTTTTCTTGATTTTCTTTATTCTTTTTCTTGAATATCTGTTATGACCTTCGCCCGAGTTGTCGGTCCGATTTAAGGGCAAGTAGACTCGGAGTCATTATTCCGCGCTGTGCCTGAATATTGGCTTTTCTCTTCATCCGGTATGTTTTGTCCGGAAATTTGATGGAGTTTTTGCCCGTGGGACTTATCTTATGCTTTGTGAATTCAGACGTCTCCGAATCACGACAGGCATTTTTAGGGCCGGTATTTTTTGGACACCTGAATCTCAGCCTTAACTAAATTTCGATGTAATAGTCCCCGTTTGAGGGGTTAACGATTTTGGCTCGGTTCACTATGACCTTGTTGCCTTTGTCGAATTTCGACCGTAGTGCCCGGAATAGGGTATACGAATGAAGTAATGCCGAAATACGGCGATAATCATCGGGGTAGAGTATTTTAACAAGAAGACACTCGAGATATTGTTATACCAGCTTTTGCGTTTGCAAAATGTTTGTACATATGAGAATTTTAATTCCTTCTGCCTTGTTGTAGTAAATGAAGAATGGGACACGATTCATTATGATCGTTTGGTCCTTACATCGGAGGCTGTGGCCGGTGGCCGGGCCTTAGTTTTGCCGTAACAAATGTTGAATGGGACACGATTCGTTATGATCGTTTGGTCCTTACGTCGAAGGCTATGGCCGGTGGCCGAGCCTTAGTTT
Source organism: Lycium barbarum (assembly GCF_019175385.1). NCBI lineage: Eukaryota > Viridiplantae > Streptophyta > Magnoliopsida > Solanales > Solanaceae > Lycium > Lycium barbarum. The sequence continues at coordinate 83,577,878 of NC_083348.1, read as the reverse complement.
TGCCGTAGCAAATGTTGAATGAGACACGATTCATTATGATCGTTTGGTCCGGTCTTGACTTGTTGAGCCCCTCCGTTTTCCACTAACTGGGGTAAACCTCGATGTGGGTATAAGTCCCCTAGTATTTATTTGAGCTGCGAGGTCGGGTGAGTGCTATCAAGCCCCCATTTCGGAGGGTGTAACCTCGAGTTTCCGGGTGTTGGCCCCTTATCTTTGTTGAGTAACACGTTGTACTTGTTGCCTCATTAAAAACCTAGTCGGAAAATCCATTTTGGGACAAAACCGTACTAAGGAAAAAAGTGCAACACGTGTTTTCAGACCTAGATTCTAACTTTATCCGGTACTTGACTTCCTGCAAAAAAAGAAAGAAGTCAATAGAAAAACACGAGGAGTCCATACCTTAGTCCGACCTGAAGCTTGGTTTCTCCGGATGAGAATATGGCCGATACCTCTCCCTCGACGATCTAGCCTCCGGTTCGTAATTCTTCCTTGGTCTCTCCAGACTTTTGTTCATATTTACGGGCCCCGGGGGAAGCTCGAGTTGGTCATCCTCCACCCGAATCTTCGACTCGTACCGGTTATGGACATCTGCCCATATCACAGCCTCGTATTCCACCAAGCTTTCCTTTAATTTGAACGAAGCCGTCGAGCTCCGAACATTGAGCCCCTTTGTGAAAGCTTGTGCAGCCCATTCCTCCGGAATCGGGGGAAGCTCCATTCGTTCCCTTTGGAACCGGCTGGCAAATTCACGCAGTAACTCATTGTTTCTTTGGGCAATACGGAAAATATCCGCCTTCCGAGCCTGCACCTTTTTGGCTCCGGCGTGTGCTTTTATGAAGGCATCGGCGAGCGTTTCGAAAGAAGTGATTGAATGCTCGGGCAGATGATCGTACCAAGTCAATGCTCCTTTTGCCAGAGTTTCCCCGAATTTTTTCAGCAACACGGATTCGATTTCATCCTCTTCCATATCATTGCCTTTTATAGCACAGGTGTATGAGGTCACGTGTTCGCAAGGGTCCGTTGTGCCGTCATATTTTTGGACATCCGGCATTTTAAACCTCTTCGGGATCAATTTCGGGGCCGCACTCGGAGGAAAAGGCCTTTGAATGTACCTTTTCGAGTTTGGCCCTTTTAGCAAAGGTGGAGCCCCCGGTATTTGATCCACCCGAGAGTTATACGTCTCGACCCTCTTTTCGGTCGAGTCTACCCGTTTTGCCAAAGTTTTGAGCATCTTTAGAACCTCGGTGGAGGAACCGGCTCCGGAACCGTTACTCTCGACCATCCGTGGCTCGTTTCTTCCGATTTCGACAACACTCTTCGTCTTCCCCGGGGTCGCTTCATCTCCTCCGTTTTGCAACCGGGCTATTGCGATTCCCTGTTCAGCAATCGCCGCTCTCTGTTCCTTCAACATTTCAAAAATTAAACGCAAGTCAATATTATCATTCGGGGTACCCGGTTCTTTCCGGACTTGTGTCCCAGACAGAGTAATCGAATTGTTAGTATTTAAAGGGTCAGTGGGGTTTGGCAATCCTCGTGGCCCGCTGCCTTCATTTTCGGCCACGATCTCGTTGTTGTTGGCGTGACCAGATTGCCCACTGTTAGCCATTTGGCCCGTTTTTTCAGAGACGAACAGTAGATGTTTTTGATTTTGATGGGTAAGATAAAGATCAAGATCAAAAACCACTATTATCCTAGCCCCACGGTGGGCGCCAAACTGTTTACCCCGAATTTGGTAAATCAATTGAATTTATACGCGGGTATAGGATATGCGTTTGAATCTCGATATATTTGATGGATACAAGATTCGTATGGTTAAGATGTGAAGAAAACGATGATGCTTAGAGGACCACTGTGGATTTAAACATCTACTAACATATAAATATTATTTGTTTGAACAAGTAATAGAGATGAACACAATGATTTCGGACCAAAATCTAATATTGAGAGAGAGATTTGTATATATCTTCTAGTACAAAAATGTTGATGATCCCAGGGAGCCAGCCCCTACAAAGGAGAGGGATGTGCTCTATTTATAGTGTGACCTCCATGGGTCTCATATGATGTGAGCTAATAAAATAATATCAACAAGGACAGCTCTGCACGGATTTGGTGGGATTAGACTGACGGCGCCGTCTGACACACGCATAGTTGGTAGCCGACCATGATGTGACACCACTGATGCGCTTCAGCAACGGTCATAACGGACCAACGGATACACGGGCAAACGGCTGTCCGGATCAACGGTGATGAACCCTCGGGAAGAGTCCCCGAACCATCGGTGGCATAGAGACCGGGCCAAAACGGACTAACGGCCAGGATTTCCCGGACTAACGGCCACGATTTCCCGAACCAACGGCCACAATCAGTTCGGACCAACGGCCACGATCAATTCGTCTATGGAGGAACCGGACCAGATGACGATATTCCCTCTTTTCCTTCGATCTCTGGTCTTACCGGTTCTAACATATGTCCGATTTTTACCGTATACAATTTTCTGGAGCAGTAATGAAGATTGCACTAAGGTTGCGATACAAGGGGTTTATACATGCGTCCAACACCCGCTCAAAATTGGTTAGTGGTGCTTCAATATTTCCTTTTATCTTATTATTGTATATTCTGATATGGAACTTCAATATTTTACACATACAAATTTCTTTGGTATGATTTTCTATTTTTTTTTTTTGTATAATTTTATAAAATTTAAAATCTACCTAAGTTATTCGGTAAGTTATATATTTATATAAAATAAACATTTTACTAAAAAAAAACCTAATAGTCGGTTCGGTACGGTTCGATTCGATTGGTTCAATCGATTTTTTAGATTCTTCACACCATTTCTCCTCAATTCCATAAAAACCTATAACCACATGTCTATAGGTACTTTCATGTTTAGGGGTTTACATATGATAGATTGGTTTTAGTTCTTCAAATACCAAATCAAACTAATCATGTCAATTTTTTAAATGTATAAAAAAAATCAAACCAATAAGATTCAGGGTTTTCACCCTTGGATTTTCTCGGGCTTTATGAATTTTTTCCTGATAAAGTTTTCATACAAAAAATATAACTTGTGCTTCAAATATTTTTTTAATCCTAGCAAGATACAACTATCTAAGGTGTTTCTTAATAAAATAACACAACGCGTGAGATGAGTGATGACATTGTACTAACTCAACAAAAAATATATTGAAATTGCATAAAAATAAATATTGCTAATTGATAAGCCATATAGAAAATGATCTTAATCTAAAAGTACTACGTCACATTAAGATAAGTACGGCTAATAAATCTTAATTACACGACTAAACATTAAAAAAAAATTAAGCTATGTGTTTTCACTATTTAAAACAATGCAAAACTAAAAATAGATATCGAATATTATTGTCATTCCTAGGATTGAATTAAATTTCCATGTTAGCTATTAGCATTAGTCTTGGTTGGGTGTTGGTTTGGGTTTGACTTACTAACATCTACAGGTTATAAAATTTATTGGATCATTCAAAATTTAAGTCTAAAATTTAAAAAATATGCTAATAAAAACAAATAAATGTGAATCTTTTTAAGAAATAATTCTAAATTATATTACAATAAATTTTGTGTATATATATATCTGGTTGGTTTGGTTTGATTTGATGTTTTTTAATTAAAACCAAACCAAACCAAATCAATTATGATCATAAAAATTTGATGCCAAACCAAATCAAACTAAATTACTAGGCTTTTTATATATATATATATATATATAAAAATTTAACTTAAATTATCGATTTGGTGCGGTGTATCGGTTGCCAGAGGACAAAGATGTAAACTCAAGAATCTTCTAAATCTCCTTACTAGATGTATCGATTTGGTGCGGTTTCGATGCAGTTATTGTTCCATGTGGAGGTGTTGTTGAAATTGATCATTTATATATGTATCATCTATACAGGTCCATAAATGGTTACAATGGAAACAATGGTACTCTGTGTGGGCCCTAGTGGCGATGGCAATAATGACCATTTGTGTGGGCTCTAGTGACAATGATTTTTAGTAAAAATTACTCAAATGACTACTTTATGATAGTTTCCCATCATTTATAGCTATCCCTTTTAAATATTACCATTTGTAGCTATGTTTTCTCAAATTAAGGTATTTTTTTCGGATGTATTTGATGCGTGTAAATTCATAGAAACACAGTAAAAAAGAAAACATATCCCTTGATTTTAGGCCATAACGGTGAGATCATTTAATTAGTTATTAATTGATATTTTTTACCATACTCTTCAACAAAATCAGATTTTAGATTTCTTTTCCATAACCATTTTCTATTCCTTCATCCAATCTTCAACATTCAAACGTAAAAAATAAAAAATAAAAAATTTGAAAACATTCAACAGCCAATGTATTTGAAGTTTTCAATATTGATTTCGTTTTTTATTTACCCATGTATTTGATAGCATAACTAATGTATTTGAAGTTTCTAATCAAACTCCATGTATTTTATATTAAATATCATGTATTTGTGTGAGTAACAATTTGCATCACCCATGTATTTAGTGGTAGTGTATTTGAAGTTTTCAATATTGATTTTGTTTTTTATTTACCCATGCATTTGATAGCATAACTAATGCATTTGAAGTTTTCAATCAAACCCCATGTATTTTATATTAAATCTCACGTATTTGTGTGATATATTAAATCTCATGTATTTGTGTGAGTAACAATTTGCATCACCCATGTATTTGATGGGATTAATTTGAACAAAATACATAAATATATAGAAAACTTACCATGTATTTGCGTCATCCGTGTATTTGAAACTAGATGAACTGATGAAATTAATTTGAACAAAATACACAAATATATAGAAAAACTTACAAAAATACACCACCAACCACAACAATTGGTATTTATATCATAGAACATACACAAATACATATATTTTTCATCTTCTCAAAACCCTAAAAAATTTTCTCTCTCCCCTTCTCTCGCGTGCGCCTGAAGCAAAACAATCACTTCCACCAAGTTGATTTTGTGGAAGAATAATAACACAAATAGCGAAAATTTCACGAAACAAAGGAGATGGGATAGAACGTGAAAGAGGCCCACTTTGACCACATATGCCTTGAATCGAAATAACCGTACTGAAAATACCGTTTCGGATTGCAATATCCCAAAATGGAAAATCAAATTATTGTGATTTTTAATAATTCACAAGGCAATAGAATCTGAGGTGACGACTGATATACTGGAACTTTAAAAGAAGAAAGAAGAGTACTTTAAGGCTTTTTTTAAAAAAAAAAAAAAGAAGAAAGAATACGACGAATCTTCTTAATTGGTGAGAATGGAAGTGAAATTTTTGCAGAAGGGTGAAGAGAGGAAGAAGACGACTATTTAACTGGGCATTCACAGATTCTTCCCTTTTTAAAAGGGTAAGAATTTATGAAAAAGGAGAGAGAATGGTAATGTCTATTAAGTGATTAATATTGTTACCATTAAAAGGGGATATGGGATTGGGGGTGCTAATTTTTAGGTGTATTTGTGAAATGGTAATTGAAAGTTACTGTGTAGCTATAATAGTTAAATTAGAAAAGTATGTACTGAAGACTTTCGTGATCTGTATAAATATCAACGTGCACACCATACAAATAATGCCTCCATATTTTTAAGGCATGAATGACCGCAGCCAATTCGAGATCATGAGTTGGATAATTCTTTTCATGTTTTCGTAATTTTCTTGAAGCATATGTAATAACCTTACCATGTTGCATCAATACGCATCCTAATCCGACACCGGAAGCGTCACAATACACAACATAACCATTTGACCCTTCTGGGAGCGTTAAAACCGGAGCTGAGGTCAGTCTATCTTTCAACTCTTGGAAACTACGCTCACAAGTATCATTCCACTGGAATTTGGCTGACTTCTGGGTTAGCTTCGTCAATGGGGCTAAAATAGACGAAAAGCCCTCTACGAATCTTCTATAATAACCTGTCAAACCCAGAAAACTACGAACTTCTGTAGGCGTTGTAGGCCTTGTCCAAGTTTTCACCGCTTCAATTTTCTGGGTGTCGACTCGAATGCCATCATCTGAAATAACATGGCCCAAAGGCGTTACAGAATTTAACCAAAACTCGCACTTTGAAAATTTTGCGTATAGTTTCCGAGCTCGGAGAATGCCAAGAACAATTCTCAAATGATTTGCATGTTCTGATTCTGTGCGAGAATATACCATAATATCATCAATAAATACTATCGCAAATAAGTCCAAGAGATGCCTGAATACATTGTTCATCAAATTCATAAACACGGCCGGAGCATTAGTCAGCCCAAACGACATCACTCGGAATTCATAGTCGCCATATCTCGTTCTGAAAGCTGTTTTGGGAATATCCGCTTCTCTAACCCTAACTTGATGATAACCCGACCTCAAGTCTATTTTAGAAAATCACTTGGCACCTTGCAATTGGTCGAATAAGTCATCAATCCTTGGAAGACGATATTTGTTATTTATTGTCACTTTGTTCAATTGCCTATAATCGATGCACATTCGTAGAGATCCGTCTTTCTTTCTTACAAACAAAACTGGAGCTCCCCACGGTGATGAGCTGGGTCTAATAAACCCCTTTTCAAGCAAGCCTTTCAACTGCGCCTTTAGCTCTTTTAATTCTGCCGGAGCCATTCGATAAGGAGGAATAGAAATAGGCTTGGTGTCCGGTAATACATCAATGGTAAAATCAATCTCTCTTTCTGGAGGAAGGCCTGGAAGTTCGTCTGGAAACACATCTGGGAATTCATTCACTACTGGAACCGATTGGAAAGTTAGCGGCTTTGCCTCGGTGTCATGAACCCGAACTAGATGATAAATATAGCCCTGGGCTATCACCTTCCTTGCCTTAAGGTAGGAAATAAACCTACCTTTCGGTGATGCTGCCTTACCTTTCCACTCAAGCACGGGCTCTCCCGGAAATTAGAATCGAACCACTTTCGTTCGGCAATCAACGTTAGCATAGCACGATGCCAACCAATCCATACCCATGATTACATCGAAATCTTCCATTTCCAACTCAATCAAATCAGCTTTTGTCTGGCGGTCACATATCACAACTACACAATTTTTATACACTTGCCTTGCTATCACGGGATCACCAACCGGAGTAGACACCTCAAAAGGTTTGATCAGCTCAGGTTTCACCCCAATACAACCAGCAACATATGGAGTAATATAGGAAAGAGTAGAACCTGGATCTATCAGTGCATATACATCACGGGAGAATATAGACAATATACCTGTAATCACATCTGGGGAGGACTCAAGATCTTGCCGTCCGGCTAAAGCATATACACGGGGCTGAGTGGCACCTGAAGTAGATGCTGCCCCTCTGCCTCTACCTTGGCCTACTGACATCTGGGAAGTCTGCCCCACTGGACGCGCTGGGGAAGAACCAGCTGCCGAACCTGTGGGCTGAACTCCAACTTTGCCACTCGTCGACGGGCAATCTCTCATCATATGCCCAACCTGGCCGCAAGTATAGCAAGTATCTGAACCCTGGCGACACTGTCCGGAATGTAATCTACCGCACTGGCTGTATCGCGGCACTGGGGGTCTCCTCTGGCTATAGTCTTCCCTGAACTGGGAATCTGAGGCCCTCGAACTCTGGCCCTGTCCTGAACGAAAAGAGCGATCAAATCTCCTACCTGTGAATCGAGGAGGTACGCTAGTCACCGACTGGCCTGAGTACCCAGAATATGTCTGTCTTGTTCCCCCTCTATAATCACCGCCGGCTCCCATAGATCTGGCCCTCTTGCCTTGCCTTCTGTCGGCATCACGGTCTGATCTTTGTTGTTGTCGCCCCTCCAAATTCTGAGCATGGGCCTGTGTTCGGGAAATATCCATCCCGTCTTACAAGGAAGCCGTCAAACAATCTCTGAATAAATGGGCCCTAGGCCACTCACAAATCTATGTACCCGATCTCCAATGTCGGCCACCATAGCCGGAGCATATCTAGCCAAGGAGTTAAATTGAAGGCTATATTCCCGGGCACTCATATTTCCTTGTCTCAGATTTAGAAATCTATCCGCTCTAGCTCGGCGGACCTCGGGTGGGAAATAGTGATGAATAAAGGCATCTACGAATTCTTGCCAAACCGGAGGAGGAGCATTCTCTCGTCTTAATAATACCCAGTTGTTATACCATAAAACTGCCACATCCCGGAGTCTATAAGATGCGAACTCCATGGATTCCGTTTCAGAGGCATGGATAATCTTCAATGTCCTCAACATCTCATCTATGAAACCTTGCGGGTCCTCTTCCGGCTTTGACCCGAAAAACTCCGGAGGGTTTAGACTCATAAAATCACGGGCCTTAGTACTTGCTGCCCCGTCGTTTGAAACCATACTTTGCCGTTGTGCCTGTGCGGCGACTAATTGTGTCAGTAACTGGATGGCCTCGATCATCTGTTGACCCGAAACAACCGGTGAAGGAATTGGAGCTGCAGCTGCTCCTTGCTTTTCCACATTAGGTGGGGTAGAAGAAGTATTGGACAAGGCCTCGTTATGCGATTCGCCTTCCTCTATATTCATCGAAGGCCCTCTTTCTACCTGCCTCTTTGTCGTAGTCTTGCCCTTCTAGGCGGCTGTAGCTTTTCCCTTTGGCGGCATTTCTGAAACCATGACACACTATTAGGGAAGATAAAATCTTATACATGGCTCTATCGCACGATCTCATAAGAAGAAAGATGGTCATTTTTCCTAAATGTCCTGTAGCCTCTAGTTTATTGATGTGGCGCGCAACACACCATAAATAAGACTCTACTAGACACGGCTCGTAGACACTTTCTAGGACTGAACCGCTCTGATACCACTTTTTGTCACGACCCAACTAGGGGCCGCGACGGGTACCCGGAGCTGGCCACCGAGCACCACTCATTCTACTACTCATCTTACTCACTTAATACTCTTTTACCAACTTTATACTCAACTTGTAGGGAAATCATATTTTATATGGAAACATAAATGCTTTATATACATTTGCCTCTCGGCCATCAAAATAGTATATACACATGATAGCATCTCGTGCGACCATCTAACCCACACTGCGCATCTACGAGCCTCTACTGGAGTGCTAAACATGAGGACGGGACAAGACCCCGTCATGCCCAAAAATATATATACATGACTATACACACAAAAGAATAACCATAAGCACCTCCGGACAAAGGAGTGCTTCCGACCAGCTGACAGCTACTACGTATCTGGCTCGAGCTCTCCTCCCTGTCTACCTGTGGGCATGAACACAGCGTCCAAAGAAAACGGACGTCAGTACGAACATTGTACTGAGTATGAGAGGCATAAACAATGAAATAAGACAATGATGTAAAGAAGACATCAATATGGAACATCTGAATCAGACTGTCAAGTATAAGAAATAAGTCATGTTGTCTTACTCATATTCATCATCATATCATATATGCATAATGTGTAAACTGCCCATCCATATCGGATCGGTGTGATAATAATAACATTAGCCTGCATCCAGGCCTCCTGCGTCCGGGGTATCATCTCATGCCGCTCACTAGTGGTGCTGCCCATGCCATCTGGCCACGGTGTATACGTATAGCTGCCCGCCTTGGTGGTGACTGCCCGACCAAATAGGCGCGGTGTAATATTATCAACATAACATGCTTATCTTATCATAATACATGCATAAGGCTCAAGATCTACTATACTTTATCGAGGTGACGTAAGGTCGTGATCCCCCGATTTCATTATGGAGCAATTAGTGACATTCTGCCTCACCTTGAAGGAATTAGCACATAAGGTGAGTGTAAGAAATAAATAACATCCTTATCATTATGGCGTTATCATGTCATATCTCTTATCTTATATAGACATTTATGGATATAGGCTTTCAGCTTTCCGGAATATAGGAACTCATGAAGAGGAAAGGAATTCATACTATAGGATCCATGCCATTAGAAAGAAAGGACTAGCCTCACATACCTTTGTCGTTTAAATAAGCTATCATTCACTTGTGCTCCCTCGATATCACGTCTCTACCTTCAAGAGAGAATTCACACCAACGTTAGTTATTCGTCTATAAGAACGCTTTACTATTCTAGGAAAAATTGGGAAACACTTCCTTTGGTTATACTACTTTCCCATATCCTATATCAACTCCCAAACGCTCACAACAACATTCATAATATTGTAATCAACAATCATCGTTTACATACATTGACCACAATCCACCATTTCTCTTCAATTTCTCCACATTTATGGTTATAGTTCATTATTGTGTTTCCTCACATATAATGCTTATTTCGTGGTTTAAATTTCATTTATGAAGGATTCGTAATCACAACATATTAACATTCATGATTCAATCCAACCCCTATTCAATCATAGCACTAATCACCCTTTTATGACCCATTTTTCATGTCTTTCTACAATTCAAGTATCTTAACTTTCCAATACCTTAAACAACATGTTTTAGTCTTGAAATTTACCTTAGATGATGGTTGAACAAGCCTTGAATGGAATTACTCCTTTAGCACCAAAACCGTACTTCACTTCTTTTGGGTTTTCTTGAAAAAGATGAACTTTAGTGTGATCCTTACACTTGATTTTATGGGTTTCATGTAGTTGATCACTAATTTCCTTTGGTTTTCTTGTGATGAAGAGTAGAGAGTATTCTAGAGGCTTCTTGAAAGAAACATCGTGGAGTTGAAATGAATTGAATGAGGTTAGGTCTCCTTTCAATGACTTAAAATCTAATCCGGAATGAACAGTGACTGAAGTGCACACTGGTCGTAAACCCAGTTTACGGTCCGTATTCTAGTTTACGGGCCGTATATCGTATTCGTATTTAAGCATATCAAAACCAGAAAGGCATGCTGGAGATCATGGCAATTTACGACTCAGTTTACGAGCCGTATTTTGATTTACGGTTCGTATTCGAAGTCGTATTTAGCCATTTAAAGCATTTGACAGAAAGTTAAAATTTTGCAAGTTGAAATACAACATGCCAGTATACGGGCCGTATACCACTTTACGGTTCGTATTTCATTTTACGTCCAACTGGCCAAAATTCAATTCTGCAACTTTTCACTGTACGCTCACGGGGAAATTTCTGAGGTGTAACATTAATAATTATTAGAAGCTCAAAAGAATGAGTTGGAATAAGGGAGGGACAAAATCGGGTGTCAACAACTTGTCTCTCTTTGGCCGGTAATGATGAAAGAATTTTCGGGCAAAGACATTGACTTAATAGCCTATTTTGTCCTGACTAAAGGAATTTGGGAGACGATAAGGATAAGGAAAATTTGAGAGGATTGTGCCCGAATTCTGATTTTCGAGTTGCCTACATATCTCGGGTTGCACGAGAATCAGGCCGTGTGTAGTTCTGGGAAACTACGACACTTGCGAGTGAGCAATTATGACTAATGCAAATCTTTTAAAAATATTGTCCCAGTGTAGAATTATGGTGACATTGGGTATTACGATTGAGGAAACATATGGAACTCAATAATTTTAGACTATGAATACGTGTGAACTCGACGATCGGTTATGGACGTAAACGGAATATGTGGGGGGTTGCGTCGAGCGTTCGAGGTGGACCCTTGACCTTTGTCAGGAAGTCTGATCATCCTTCCCAATAAATTACCCCAGTTCACTGCCGAAGAAATAGTTCCAAGTTGCGTTAAAGCTCCTGCGAAACTTAAACTAGATAAAACCGTTAGTAAATAAATACAGGAAGTAAAGCGATGTAAAATAGCCTTAGCTAAGGCTAATGCAAATGAGGTTTTAGGCCGATGATTCATGAGAATGATGCCTTTGGCGATGATTAATGAAAATGAGGACTTAAACCAGATATGAAGATGAGGCTATTTGAACCGGATGATTTATGAAAATGAGGCTTTCCAAGCCGACATAATGAGGTTTTCTTTAAAACCCAATGATTGATGAAAATGAGGTTTTTCAAACCAATGTGACTCATGGTGTAAAGCATTTATGCAGTGAATTTTAAAGCATTTGTGTGGTGCATGTGCGTTTGAAAGCATTTATGCGATGCGGCTGAAAGCATTTGTGCAGTGCGTGTGCAGTGTTTCTTATGCAAAGCATTTTGAAAGCAGTTATGCAATGCATGTGCAGTGCATTTGAAAGTAGTATTGCAATATGTGTGTAATGTATTTGAAAACATTTATGCAGAGAATTTGAAGGCAGTGGTGCAATGCATGTGCGGTGCATTTGAAAGCATTTATGCAGAGCATTTGAAAGTGGTAGTGTTATGCGTGTGCAGTGCATTTAAAAACAGTAGTGCGATTCATGTGTGGTGCGTTCGAAAGCATTTATGCAGTGCGTTTGCAGGGCATTTGAAAGTAGTAGTGCAATGCGTGTGCAGTGCGTTTGAAAGCATTTATGCAGGGAATTTGAAAGCAATAGTGTATGTGCAGTGCATTTGAAAGCATTTATGCGAAACATTTGAAAGCAGTAGAAAGTATTTGTGCGTCGATACATTTGAAAAATAATTTGTAAGACTTAAGCATTAATTTATCGTAAATTCGAGATTCATTGACACTTGAGAAATATAATTTCTCCTAAATGTTATAAGAAAACTCAAATCGTTCGACGTATAGCCCTTGTAAGGCTGTAACATTACATATTTTCAGCTTTCGCAATTTGAAACCTGCACTCAAAGAAAATTTGTAAGTTTCGGGGGGGGGGGGGGGGGGGGTGATTCGCGTTGACTTTGAAGATCCAGTTCTTGATGCTTCGTGCTTCTATCTTTGTCTGGACTTGTAACCTCCGCCTATTTCTAAGTCTTGGCCAACTAATAAAACTATTTGATTAAAAAAAATTATTTCAAAAGGAAATATGCATAAATTATGGTAAATATGTATATAGTGATAAATAATTTCTACCGAACTTGAAACTGTGACACGTTGTGAAACAAAGAGAATCTCCTTTCTCCAAAGTCTTTCCTTTGTCTGATGATCTGTTGACCATATACTCTTTCGTGTCTCTCGATGGCGTCTTGCAATGATGCCCTTAAAATTGTCCCAGTTTTTGGCATAGGAGGATATTGAACTTTTAAAATGACGAGACCGAGCCTGATATAGGCTGCCTACGTATCCCGCTAAGGGAATCAGGTCAAGCGTAGTTCAAAACATACAAGGCAAAATAAAATTGAGGTTTTCTAATAATGTGACCGAAGCCTATGTAGGCCGCCTACGTATCCCACCACGGGAATCAGGTCAGGCGTAGTTCATGTTACAAACAAATGGAAATTTTTTGGAAATTTCTATCTTAAAGACCAAACCCAATATAGGTTTCTTACGTATCCCGCCGAGGGAACGTAGTTTTCATTACATAGAAAGACATTACAGGATATTACATATAAAATAAATGAAAAGCTCTTAAATGTAGTATCTCTTGATGGCATCTGCATTGATAGCTTTGGGCCACACTTCGCCATCCATTTCTGCTAGAATTAATGCTCCTCCAGTCAGCACTCGATGAATCATGTAAGGCCCTTGCCAGTTCGGTGCAAATTTTCCCTTAGCTTCATTTTGGTGTGGGAATATGCGCTTCAACACCAATTGCCCCGGTTTGAATTTTCTCGGTCTTACCTTCTTGTTGAAAGCTTTGGCCATTCTGTTCTGATAAAGTTGTCCATGACAAATTGCATTCAGCCTCTTTTCATCAATGAGCATCAACTGTTCATATCAATTTTGTATCCACTTGGCATCACTCAACTCAACTTCTTGGATAATTCTCAAAGATGGTATCTCTACCTCTGCAGGTAACACAACCTCTGTTTCATAGACCAAAAGATAAGGCGTTGCCCCAGTTGAAGTCCTAACAGTGGTGCGATAACCGAGAAGGGCCAATGGCAATTTTTCGTGCCAATGTCTGTAATTATCAATCATCTTCTACAATATTCTCTTGATGTTTTTGTTGGCTGCTTCAACGGCTCCATTCATCTGAGGTCGATAAGGAGTGGAATTGCGATGAGTAATCTTAAATGTTTCGCAAATCTTGCGCATCAGTCCACTATTAAGATTAGCTCCATTATCTGTTATAATTGACTCAGGGATTCCGAATCAACAAATGATGTGTCACACCCCCAACGAGGAGTATGACAGGCTCCGACCCGTAGGCCGAGAGTCACCTGACTTAACCGTTACTTGGACATCACATACCATAACTCAAAGAACATCTACTCGTGGAAAAGGGGAAACATAGGAATATTTGATAATTCAACACATATGTACATATGAGGATCGGCAAGGTCGCGACCACATAAAATATATCATAAAGCCAACAAGGGTATCAAAAAAAATATATCAAGAAGCCAAAACAAGGCCGTCAAGGCCATACATTATATTTACATATCCCACAATGTCCATGAGCCTCTAAAAGTATACATATGAACATATATTATACTAACAGAAAAGTACCAAAAGATAGCAAGCCCGGAGTAGTGGTACTTGCTAACACCGCTGAGGCTGTGAAATCCTACTGCGGTTGCTCCTCGATAATTCTGTCAGAGCTTGCAGCACGAAATGCAGCGTCCCAGGCAATGGGATGTCAGTACGGATAAAAGTACTGAGTATGTAAGGCAGGAGGGTAACAACAATATTAAGATAAAATGTGACATTAATATAGGCAAAAGAAAACCGAACATCTGGAAGTAGCACAAAATACAATGCATAATAAAATCATTTGTACACTTATATATATATATATATATATATATATATATATATATATATATGTAACAGATAGTATCCATGCCCGGCCGTAAGGCTTGGTGTTATATTTGTGAAATCATGTCCGGCCATTAAGGCTTGGTGTTGTCATCATTAGCCCGCATCCGGGCCTCCCGCGTCCGGGGCAATATCATAACATGCCCACTGCAGTGGTGTGCGCATCTACGCGCCTCCGAATAGCTTATGGAATTTACTTATCGAGTCCGAAGGAGTACTCGATGATGATAAATAAAATAATACTTTAAGAATCATTAAAGTAACAAGATATTAAGATTTGAAATACAAAACATGGGAATAGAGTGGATTTGTTATTGAACGCTTGTGTTTATATTCTAATTGGATTCGTGTCAAAGAAAGAGGGAAACGAACACCTTACATACCTTATCCGTCGAGCCACCACTTAAAGAATTCCTTATATCGAAGCTTGCCCTTCACCCAAGCCTATATATCGAGAAATATATCATTAATCATACTTTCATCGCATTTCCACCAACTTATAAGTACTAATTATGGAAGACTAATTTGGGTTACGAAAATTTAGGCAGCATTTCCCCTATATCATCGACTTCCTCCAAATACCAAAACAACTCCCAAACAATACCAACAACATCAAAAACAACATCCTCAACATTCTACAAGATAAATATATGTATTTTCATCCAAAATTCTCTTCAACCCTCAATCCATAAGCCAACAACACCAACACAACAAACTATAACTTTTATTCTTGCAATTATTCCTTAATCAATGTTGATAAAGAAAAAGATTCAAGAATTCATACCTTATATTTACTAAAGTAGCAAGATCTTCAATATTTACTTGTTCCCAAGCATTGTTTTAAAAGGCAGTGTCAGGACTCGCCTCGGGGCAGGGCAGTGGCAAAACGCCCTGGGGCTAACGTGCGGGGCTTAGTTCCTATGAGGCTTACGCCCTAAGTGCCCAACCGTACTGTCACGACCTAGCTAGGGGCTGTGACGGGTACCCAGGGCTGACCACCGAGCACCACTCGTTCTACTACTCATCATACTCATTAAGCCTCCTTTTTCGTTCATAAACTCATAATCATAAGAAAATCATTTTCATTAAAGAACATAAATACTTTTATATACATAAGCCCTTTGGCTATCAAAAGATAATGTACACATATCTACGTGTATACAATAGTGACCTTGTGAGATCATATAACCCACACATACGTATCTACGAGCCTCTACTAGAGTACTAGACATATGGATGGGACAAGATCCCGTCGTGCCCAAAATATTTATACATATGTATATACACAAAAATATAAGCCCGATTAGCACCTCCGGAATAATGGAGTGCTTCTACTAATCTGCTGATAGCTCCTAAAGGTCTGCACCGTCTCCCTATCTACCTGTGGGCATGAACACAGCGTAAAAAAAAACGGACGTCAGTAGGAATATTGTACTGAGTATGTAAGGCATGAATGAAACAAACATAATAGAGGAATCATAAGTCATAAGGTGAAGGCAAAACCTGTGTGACCTTTAAGGGTGAATACATTTCATACATATACCACATATACATAATCGTCGTACATGAACCATCATAGCGTATACATCATCATGTCATATAATTCATCATCGTAGTGTCGTAGCTTATCATACACATAAAACATTATCCGTATTCGGCCACGTAGGGCTCGACAATATCCGTATTCGGCCACATGGTGGCTCGACAGTATTCGTATTCGGCCACGTAGTGGCTCGACAATATCACATACATATCTTCCATATTCGGCCACGTAGTGGTTCGACCATATCACATGCATCATACAAGGATCAATATATCTCACCATTATCATTGCCGTCACATACATCTTATAAGCTTATCGTAACCTTTCATTAATGCACACATTTAAATTTAAAGACAATCTATGAAAATCACATCATATTCGTAGCATGAATTTCTTATAAATATCGCATGATAGTCTTTATAATCTTTGGGCTTAAGCTCATCATTTCCATTATCATTTCTATAGCGTATCTCTTACCTTTATCTCACATGAAATCTTTTATGAACATAGACTCGCAGTTTCTCGAAATATTGGTCATAGGACATACATTGAGGCTTATGAATAATCTATAACAATGTCGGGGTGACGTAAGGTCGAGATCCCCCGCTTATATTATGAACGTTTATGAGTATCGCGCCTCGCCTTGAAGGAAATAGAGCATAAAGCGAGTGTTAACAAAGATAACATCATTAGCCTTATAGGAACATCATGCCACAATTTCTTGAATCTCTATACTCTAGCTCATTATCATCACCATCATATTCGTATGTAATTCAATATATTGAAGAACTCATAGCTTCGTTTTGCAGAAGGATTATATAAGACTTGAAGGATTCATGCCTTTTGAAAGAAAAGATAAGCCTTACATACCTTTTCCTTTAGCTATTCTACCACTTGATTGTTCTTCTTCAATATTCGCGTCTTTACCTTCAAGAGAATTCGCATCAACGTCAGTTAATCGACTGTAAGAACGCGTGACTATTTTCTAGGGAAAATTGGGCAGCATTTCATTTGTTCCTACTACTTTTCCCATGTTTCATTTCAACTACCAAACATTCACAACAACACTCACAATATCGTATCAAAAATCGTCATTTATCTACATTTACCACATTCCACCCTTTTTCTCCAATTTCTCCACATTTATGGGTTTTATCTCATCATCACATTTTCTCATACATCACACCTATTTTATGGTCTACACGTCATTTATAACATATTTATACTCCTCACTTATCAACATTCATAATTCAATTCAACTATCATTCAACTATGGCACTATTCACATTTTATGACCCATTTACTACACTCTTCTATAATCCAAGTGTTTCAACGTATAAATACTTCAATCATCATGAGAAAGTCATAAAACTTACCTTAGATGTGGTAGGAACAAGCCTTGAGTAGCAACAGTCTTCTATGCCAAAAACCCTACTTCACTTCCTTTGCAATTTCTTGGTGTAGATGAACTTTGATGAGTTTCACACTCTTGATTTCATGGTTTTAGTGTTGTTGATCACTAATTTCTTGTGGATGAAATGTTTGGAATGTTCTAGAGTTCTCTTGAGTTGTGTATATGAGAAATGAAATAAAATGAGCTTAGGGTCCCTTTTTAATAACTCAAAATTTGATTTTTAATGAACAACAGTCGGGGTGTACAGTGGTCGTAAACCCCACTTTACGGGCCGTATACTGATTTACGGTCTGTCCTCCACAACCGTATTTAAGCATATCAAAAACAGAAAGGTTGGCTGAAGATCATGGCAATTTACGACTCAGTTTACGGGCCGTATTTCAATTTAGGGTCCGTATTCCAAGTCGTTTTTAACCATTTGAAGCATTTGACAGAAAGTTGAAATTTTGGAATGTTGAAGGATGATGGCACTTTACGGGTCGTATTCCATTTTACGACCACTGGGCTGAAATGAAATTATGCAACTTTCTTATTTCCAAAGTTCATAAATAGTCATCCCCTACTTAGTAAAACATCGCACGCTCATGCCCTTCGTTGGTCTATTCATTGTACGTTCACGGAGAAATTTCCGAGGTGTACCACGTACGCCCTAAACACGCCTAACGCCTAACGCCCAGGGCTCGCCTAATAGTTCTTACACAAATTATATTTTAAATTCCTTAATTAAAATCATTCACCCTCATAATTGTTTAACAAAATAATGATACTTAATAGTTTTTCATCTATAGAAATAGAAGATTGGGTGTAACTCATATAACAAGTCGCAGTATTGGATATTTACTATTTGAGAACGTCGTGAGGGTGAATATCAGGAGATCCTAGGGTGAGCCACTTGTTAGATTCTCATTCCGGAAGCTCCTCCCTTATATCTGTCTACTAGTTACTCTTGATCAGACATTATTTTCTAGTATGGAGATTGTGCTTCCTTCCTTTAGACTATGTATTGCTACTTAGTAGCTCTTGTACTAGTTTCAGACCAGATTTTAGGGTATAGCATTTCATGTTTCCGCATTTATGCCATTTTATATCTATTGTGACTTTGTACTTACCTTCACATTCTTGATTAAATGACTTAGACTTAATGGAAAGGTTTGCCCACCAGGGGGATAGTGTGGGTGCCCTCATGACTCACGAATTGGGTCATGACACAAAGTTATTACAACCCCCTTCAATGCAGTGTATTTTATTTTTATTTTTGCTTCTTCCATCACAATTTCATGTATGTATACAAAAATCGAAAAAGGGCCAAATATACCCCCTCTTTATAGTTTGGGTCCAAATAGACCCTGCCTTTACACTTTGACACAAATATTCCCCTCATTTTAGCAGAGGGATACGCGTCATCATCATATTGGTCTATTTTACTATTTTAAACTTTTCCCTAATTAATCAAAATCCAAACCATAACCCGATATTCAATTAAAAGACCCATACATACCCGATAGTATTGAAAATTTTATATTTCTGCTACATGGTTAATTGTTTGATAAATCTTTCTCTCACATATAGTGCTGTCTTGACATATTTAAGTGGTTAAAGCTTAATAATAATCTTAAATCCCTTGTCATCAGATATAGAATAGTCAGAGTGATAGCTGGAGTAGTAAATTCAGTGAGACACTAATAGACAATGGACACGAAGATCAGTTCCGAACCCGAACCTAAAACTATGGATTCGATGTATGGTATATAAAGTTGAAGCCTGAAGACCGAAGTTTCCAACCAGAAGTTCTTAAAACCTCCCCGAAGCACCGAACGTCCATCCCTAGTTGTCATGTATATTATATTTTTGATATATATATATATTATATTTTTTATATGAAATAGTATAAGTTTGAGTGGCTATTTTTTTCCTCATAAATTCTTTTCCTTTGTTTGGGTTATGATTTTACGTAGTGTGAATATATTTTTGTTGACTCTTTATGTTGGTTTGGACTTGTATTGTTGGATCTATTACAAGCCTTTTATGATTTGATATTAAATATTTGAATTAAATTTTCGTTGCTCTTATTGGTTGAAAAAAAATTATTTATATCTTTAAAGGTTGAACACCCTTAACGAAGTTTCTAGTGTATCACTATCTACCAAATGCAATCAATGCCTCTTTATGTATCCAATTATTAACATCCCCAAGAGAAACAAAAAAAAAACACTAGGTGACACATAGATGTAGTCACACTAGGCGTAGAATTTCTTGGAGGAAATCAACGAGGCAACATCGTTCAAAGAAAATTCCAGAAATATCTGTTTTGTGTTGCTTTAGATTAATTCAAATGCTTGCCGTTAATTTTGACAGCTTTAAACCAAAGTGTTAAGTTTTTGCAAACATTAAGAAATATTCCTATTACATGATACTTCCTGGATAAGCGTCCACTTAGCCATTTGCACACCCCTTAAGAAAATAGTAACTTCTACACAAAAAGATGTAATTTAGCTAAACTGCCCCTAATTAAATAAGTATTGAGATTTGATCACATAACACTTAATAGGGGCAAATCTGAAAAAATAAGGTTAATTCTTTCTTAATTTGATAAATTGACACTTTTTTTGGCTCAAGAAAAAAAGGCTAAGTGGACACTCTTTTTTATCTGGAGGGAGTATATAGACCAAAATAGGCCAACACCCATACATTAAGGACCATTTTGATCATATTTTTCAGCTTTAAACATAATATTATCTAATTACTTAGGAATGGGTCAACATCCAGAGCTTTATACATAAAAGAAGAAAAATAAAATGCAGAAAGTAATCAAACGTTAAAGGGCGAAACATCCATTTTTAAACAAGAGAAATTAAGCTAATTATATATAGTCATTTGGAACCAGCATTTTGAGATCATATTAGTTTGGACCCAAAGGTTAATAAACTATTAATCATTTAATTCATGGTGGTGTTGAAACCATAGTCCATAGAACTCTTTTGTTGTTGTATAAAACATTAATAAGATGTTAATCACTAATAAGGTGCCGGTGATTTTGCAATCTTCAACTTTTCTTCTTCCTTGCAAGTGTATACACATTCACAATAAATAGAGCCATCGCTACGTGTTTTACAGGTCGATTTTTTAACTGGATAGGAAATTGAAAAAATGCATATAGGCCCACATCGGTCATTACTTGGGGTGCAAATAGGGGAAATGGCATGGTGTATCAACCCCTATAGAGTATTGGCATAAAATAACAGCCCTTTTAAATGTTGGCATTAAAAAGCCAAAACTCACGTTTTGGGTCATTAATTTAGTATTACATGGCCCATAAACTTACCCTATTTTTTAGTATGTATTGTTCATTGAAGCGTCTCTCTCATCCACTTTTAAGTTTTAACCTCTCTTTTCTTTCATCTCCTATAATTTCTCCAATCAAACTGAAAATCGATCAATAATATATTCTGTATTTTTAGCTACATCTATATCAGTGTTTGATACAATGTATCTGTTATATGCATTTTCGAATTTTCACACTAATTAGTGTACAGAGTTTTGAAGTAATTTGGGCTATTTTTAGAAGATTTTTATGAAAATCGATGGAGAAGAAGAATACTTTGAAGGTTTTGGTGGAGATAAAGAGTACCATGTATACTACAAATCGTGTGTAAATCTGTTTAGCAGTTGGTATACGTATGATGTATACGTCAGATTCATGAAGACATGTATAGCAGTTGATACATATGATGTATACATTAGATTCATGAATACATGTATAGAAGTTGCTATACATAAGACATATACATCAGATTCATGAATACATATTTGATATACAATGCATAAGAGGTACAATCTATCACTGGGTTGTACACATGAAATATCACTGTATACATAGGCTAGTGATAAATCCGGGGACGAGTTATACACATGCTAATTTTGTATACATAGCTATTGTACACATATTTCATAATTTGTAAACACATAATGTGTATAAAAATTGTTTGATCGTTTGTATATATCTAATGTATACATTGGCTAGTGTCCAAATATTCATAAGTTTCAAGTTATATGAATACAATACATAGTGTTTATTTAAAAGTTATTATGTGTGTTGTATATTAAATAAACAATTTGTTTTGTATACACATAATGAGTAAAAACTGTTTGTTAATCATTTGTATACATCTACTGAATTCATATAATAAAAATTACCTTAAATAAGGGATAAAAAAAATTATCCCTATTATATAGCCACCTCATTGCTTAGTTACGTTAAATAAGGAATAAAAAATTATTCATCCCTATTATTTAGTCACCTCTTTGCTTAGTCACCTTAAATAAGGGATAAACAAAAAATATTCATCCCTATTATTTAGCAACTTCTTTTCTTAGTTACCTTAAATAAGGGATAAAAATAAATAAATCTTTCTATCAAATAAGCATAAGCATTATCACCAAAAAATTATCAACCTGGTGCCATAAATTACAATTAAACTGTCACAGTGTCACATAAGATAAAAATTACTATCAAATAAGCATTGCCAAATCATCAACACTTGGCTATATTGAACTTCTTTATCTTATGTGTACTGTAAAGTTAAACTTCAAGTCTAAAATGGACCCGGAACTTTTTTAACCCAAAAAATAATTTTTAGAATCAAACTAACCTTTTAAAAAAAAAAAAAAAAAAACAAACAAACTAGGCTTCACGCACAGATTCTGTGCGTGAAAGAGGGTATTTTTTTTTTCTTTTCTTTTTTTAAGCTATCAAAATAACTTTTTTTTCATACTTTGGGCAAAGATTAGTCATGTTTCAAAACCCCGAAATATCAATATTTTATATAGAACTTAATATATGATTTTGCGTACAATAACGTCGGCTCATTACATCAAGTATACCTAAACGTTTGAATCATCGTTTTAGGGGTTGTAAAGTGCCCCGAAGTAAGTTTTATTTGCTTGGAAACTTGTCACCTTTTATTTGCTTGGAAACTTGTCACCTTTAGATCTAAGTGTCATATTTTATAGGATTTTGATTTAAGTGTTTTGAAATAATAATATTATATTAAGAAATAATTCATCTAATACGAGAGGTTCAATCAAGGTGTAATATATCTCATTCAATGCTCCCAGCAAGGTTTGATCCCATGTTGTTGGCATAAAAAAGAAGTAAGTAAAAAAGAGGGGCTAAACCATCAAGCCAAATTGGTGAAAGCAACAAAGTAGACATTTTTTAATTTTTATAATGTTCACTAATGTTATCTAACTCGTTTTCATAAATTGAATTTCGAATCTCGAAATTGACATTCAAAACATCATTAACAAGGGATTGACATCTCGAAATAGATTTTTTATCATTAGATTTTTACTAAAGAAGAATGAATTTTTTGCACAAATTTGGGGCAAAATTCAAATTGAATGGGATAACAGGCGTTTTTTGGAAACCCGGCTCGGCCAAACCGCCTTGTGGTAGTTTGTTCGCGTAGATCTCGAAAAAATACCCTAGCTCAAAAAAAAAAATCGCGTAAATCGGACATCCGAGAGCAAAGTTATGACCATTTAAAATTTCAACAATTTACAACTAGTTTTCTACCTATGCTCCTATCCTTCTTTTTTATTTACGTGAGTGAAGAGGCATATGTATACTTGATGTATTGAGCCGATATTATTGTACGCTAAAAAAAAAATTAAGTTCTATATAAAATAATTATATTCCGACATTTTGAAACGTGACTAATCTTCGGTCAAAGTACAACAAAAAAAACTTAAAGATAACAAGTTTTCAAACTTACTTCGAGGCACTTTACAACCCCTAAAATGACTATCCAAACATATATACATACTTGATGTAATGAGCCGACATTATTTTACACTAAAAAAAATATGAAGTTCTATTTAAAATATTTATATTCCGGTGTTTTGAAACGTGACTAATCTTCGGTCAAAGTACAGAAAAAAGCTTAATTTTGAGTTTGATTTCCAAAGTCTAAAGATAACAAGTTTCCAAGTAAACAAAACTTACTTCGGGGCACTTTACAACTCCTAAAATGACGATCCAAACGTTTAGGTATACTTGATGTAATGAGCCGACGTTATTGTAAGCAAAAAAATATATTAAGTTCTATATAAAATATTGATATTTCGGGGTTTTGAAACATGACTAATCTTTACCCAAAGTATGGAAAAAACGTGATCTTGATAGCTTAAAAAAAAAAGGAAAAAAAAAGTACCCTCTTTCACGCACAGAATCTGTGCGTGAAGCGTAGTTTGGTTCCAAAAGTTATTTTTTGTGTTAAAAAAATTTGGGACTCGTATAAAATGGGGTTATTGTATGATGGAAATATGGTTAATGGAGGTAAGAAATGAAATGGAAAAGTGATAGTACGTTTGTTGTGACGTGGATATGGGTTACAGGTTCTATTATTTTTTTATTTTTATTTTTTTGTGAGTGCTTGTTTAAATTTTTTATCTCATGTGGCAGCTTAATAGTTTTTTTTTGGCACGGGGCTAATTAATTTTCCAATATTTTCATTTTATGAAAAAATATGTAGATAGTTGATGCTTGTACGCACTGAAGTTTAGTCGGACTTAATTCACAAATTATTACGGATCATATTCAAGATGTATTGGTCCAAATAAATATTATGAACTAATATAATTGGATTTATTGAATAAGTCCAACATGTATGAATTTTATTCATAGACCAATTCAACATTCAATATCTTAAATTAATTAATTTCCGACTATATGGCCATAATCAATCTAGAAGAGAACACACAACTGAAGGGGAGAAAACAAACTACAAGTGTTCTTCAATTAATAATCCACCTGTAAATGATAACGTGGAATACTCCAAAGAATAAATCTTTGTTGAAGAGTCGATGAACATAAACAGATTAAGGGGTATCCACATCACTGAAATC
Source organism: Lycium barbarum (assembly GCF_019175385.1). Taxonomy (NCBI): domain Eukaryota; kingdom Viridiplantae; phylum Streptophyta; class Magnoliopsida; order Solanales; family Solanaceae; genus Lycium; species Lycium barbarum. The sequence goes on along the minus strand of NC_083348.1, from coordinate 83,553,264 downwards.
TCCAAGGACGTACTGTATGTAGTTTACTGAAGACCTGTTCCAATGACATTACTACCTGTTTTTAAATTATTTTATTAATAAGTTTTATTTTTTTATAGTTTTTTTTTCTTTTTGTTTTTAAGGTGACAATTGAGGCTTAGTTCTATCTTATGCTCGGGTAAAAAAATTGTTTTATTATGTGTCATATTCGTAATTGGACGAAATTAAAACCTTTTCCCTTTAATTAGAGACACCCCAACCCAACCTACTCAACTTTGTCATAAAACATTCAAATTATCTTTCTTGTTCATAACAAATGATTTTATTTGTACATTCACCACGAAAATAATAATAAATTATTATCTTATTTTTTCGTCTTTTTCTGTTCCTGTTCATAAAAATTTATTTTATGAACCAATCATCAATATTAATTTATTTTTGTTGTTTTTATTCATAAAAAAATAATTTTATTTTTTGTTGTTTTTGTGATAATTTTATTTTTGTCATGAACGAATAATATTAATTTGTATATTTTATGACAAAGTTGGATGAAAAAATAAATAATAATTTTTTGTTATCTTGTGGCGTAAAAAAAAATTACTATGAGAAAATAAAATAATTCGTATGTTTTATGATAAAGTTGGGTATGTTGGGTTTTAATTTCGTCCAATAAGAATATGACATGTAATAAATAATAATTAAAAATAATAGTTTATACATGAGGATAAGAAAAGTTGAGCCTCAAACGTCACTTTATAAAGAAAAAGACAAAAAATATAAAATTAAAAATATTTAATAAATAAATAAATAAAATAAGAGGTCTGTTAGTTTTAAGGGAAAAAGTGAGCCAAAATGGTGAGAGGCGGGGTTTTTTTAGAAGAAAAAATAAGTGGATGAAGAATATATTTAGACCTTTTGAGATAGTCCATGATATTTTTGACCCTTTTCCGTTTAATCAATCCTAAAATCATTTGCTTTATTAACTCCTCTATTCTTTTGTGATAATATCTTAATTAGAGTGCAAACCTAATATGTCAAATGTCAGAAAGAGACCATTTTTGACTCATAAATTAGACCATCCGATTTGATAGCATAGTTAAACATACCATGTGTTATTGATGAAGACTCAATGTATGTGTTTAATCTCGATTTTGTTTGGGATTGAGACATTATTATTGTTATTGTAAGTCTTTTGTGTTCTGTTGGACTGTATCAACGTTAAAACTTAGTGTTTGTGTTCTAATGTACATATTTTGTTGCCTTGTTTCAAACTGCAAAGTTTGATCAGTATTCAAATTACAAAATTTCATAGTTTTACTCTTTACTCCATGAACTGCATGTGGAGCTTGCTCAAAGGCTTTTCAACTTTAAACTAACTAGAAAATTCTTAAAGAAGTAATTAACCTAGTAAAAATGGTAACTCATTAACCTGCTATCACATGTTACGCTATATTTTTAAACTGTTGGTGTATTATATTTAACTTAAATCATCCAATTAAAAAAAGCTGGAGCTAGCTCCTTTAATTTAGGAGGTTGATATCAATCAGCCTAGCCAAATATAGAAAGTGACTAGCTACTAAAATGACAACCTCATATTTGTTCATTTAATACATTATTAGTTCTTTAATTCACTTAATCAATTGTCTTAATCACTTCCAAGTTAAGATAAAACTAGGACTATCGTTATCTTTTTCCGCTTCGAGTTTTCGTCATAGGTAGATTAGTGTCTTTCAAAATCAAAAGCACACTCCTTACAGTAAACAAACTGGCTAATGGGGGTAATTAATTAAGGACATACCAAAAGATACTAAAATAGTTCCAAAAAAATTGAGATTGACACAACTACGTCGGCAGAAAATGACCTTTGTTGTCTGGAACAGTGAAGAGAACTAATATTGATTAATACCCAAAACTCAATCAAAAGAAGCATGGAAACGTCCCACATAATAAGTTTACGTTAAAAATCTTATAAGTGATTTGAGTGTACGTGTAACTATTTTTTACTGCAATTTGTGCATAAAATTTAAAATATTAATTATTAAAAAAAGGAGTAGTGTTGCGAAATTGCTTTGCAGCGACAATTAAAGTATTACTATGTGTGAGAAACATAAAATTTTGGTGCTGCAATTCCAAATGCTCTCAATAATATACTTTTGCGAAAGAAGTTTTGGAATGACAGAATAAAGTTTGACATGATATGTTAATAGAAGTGACAACATGGGCGTTACTATACGCTGAATATAGTTGTCTTATACAAAATTGAGGTAGTTTCAGAAGTAATTTCCTTTTGGTTTTCTTACTTTTAGGTTGTGTTTGGTATGAAAAAAAAAAATCCAGAAATGTTTTTTTAATATTTCCGTGTTTGGTTTGGTTTAAGTTTTAAAAGATATTTTCTCTAAGGAAACAAATTCTTTCAAAGTCATTAATATGATTCCATAGTAAAAGTAAGGAAAACAAGTTTCATAAGTGACATTCCGCGCTAGTCGTCTCCTTTCTACCTCTAACATACTCCACCTTTACTCCTGTAGTGTTTGAATATATACAAATATTTTTTAGACGATATTTTCTGCTTACTTACAAAATGTTTATCATTATCATACATACAAAACCACTTATTTTTCAGAAAAATATTTTTGTTCATATTAAACACACATTTTAGTGTTTCCATAAAGTCGCATGATGGCTAAAACGAAAATATATGGGTCCTCTCTCTCGGTCAATTTGGTCTACTTGCTTCTTCAGTCCCTACTAATTAGGTTAGTACTAATACTTTGAATTCAAATAGGTCAAGTTGTGAGAAAGGGAATGAATGAATAGTTTTTCAACGTTCATGCACTTAATTTCCAGAAAAAGCCAAGTATCAAGACAGGACATGTGCAAGCTTCGAAATTCTTAAATATGACTTTCTTTAAAAGATTCAATTTATATACGCCCACAGTAATTTTTTTTACATGATTCAGGTAACTTAATTTAGGAGCAATTACCTACCTTATTATAAGTTATAACAGTTACTTGTTATTTATCTTTTAGGTGACTAAATATGTAAAAATAATTTTATAGCGTCGATATATAGCTATTAAACGTTTTTTTAAAAGTAACACGTTGTCATAAAAAATGCCAAAGATTTAATACCCCACTGGTACAGTTGAAAATTAAGTATAAATATGGCATTTATCTAGCCATTGTGAAGTGGGGCTAATATTGCCATCCTTCCTAACGACATTTTGTTTCGAGCATTATAATTTATATCCAATCAAACATTAGATATAGCAATTTGCCCAGCCCAAAGATTCTACAAATTCGGAGTACTGGCCGGTCGGAACTGAAATATATACAAACTTTTTCAGTAGCTATAGTACATAGCCTTAATTTTACTATTTTGAGTAGCTTTTTAATCATTTTCTTTTTACAATTCTAAAGTACATTTTGATAGATTAGAAAAAAAATCGCAAACCTAGGTAGAATTATATAAAATTAAAATGAGTTTATGTTTTGTAGTACACTGACAATATAAAGATCTTTTATACTATCAAGTTAAGTTGAACAATTCACTCTTTATATCAAACCTGACGTGGCTTAAATTTCAGTTGTATACTATATAATAGGATAGACGTAATTCTTCACTTTTAAGAGATATATTATATAGAAGATAACAAGAATGTTAGAGTAGATTCGTATCATATTCAAGGACTTATAAGTTTTGGTAGTCATTGATCCCTACATTTTGTCATTCACTTATCTTTTTCCTAAATGCTTTATGTGGGGACGGATAGAGTTTGTGGGTCTGGCCTAGATTAAATGAGTAGTTAAGATGTCATTATAGCTTGTCTAACGGAGGATCAAAGTCATCAAGACAGGACTTAACCAGAGAAAAGAAGATTAACAGTTAATTTACAGCTAATGATAGGGCCGGTATCTGAAAGAAATTTTCTTTAAGTTAATTATACTTTCATAACTTTCAGATAAACTATTGCCTCAAATTTCTTTATTTGTTTTTATAGTAGAGCTTTAATAGTTGACTCCTCTAGTATCTCTAGTGTTAGTACCTACTGTCGACGTTCAAGTTGTCTAGTCGTTTCAATTGGTAATTAGTTAATTACTACGTACGTGATTTTCTTTAGTTCTCACGTTAGCACTGATATTACTATGTATAGAAAGTCAAATAAGAACCAAGTTGCTGTGAATTTGTAGGCTTCTCTTTTGTAGTTTTTCGATTTTTGAAATCATTGAAGTTGGTCAGCAAACGTATACTTCCCAAATTTGTCTATGATTTTCAGTGTTTGTGGCTGTGGTCTATAGATCTATACTATGTTATGTTGTTTTTATTTGTTTCCATAATTCCATTAATTTACAACCACATATGTGTTTTTGAGAGGTTTGAGATTTCTATATACATAATATTTTAGATCACAATAATATTACGTCATCTTAAAAAGTCACAACTATTTACTTAATTGGTTATAGCACGCAACGTATTTTAATCACATTATATAATCGAGTTCAACTTGTTTGGGACAACCACATAGTCTTTGATATACAAATTACTACTAACTCAACAGATGTCTTCAAGATTTCCATTTAAGGACTTTGGAGCTAGAAAATTTTATTAAGACAATACATCAAGCCAAAACTTATTAATTAATTAGAGATATAATTATATATCATATGATTTTAATTTGATCAAAGGATTTTATGTCAGCATACTATCATAAGTAGGCCACACCCACGTGACCTCGTGTATATATGAGAACGAAATCTTGCCAAACTTTCTTCTAGCTAGCCCCCTTTAGTTATGAAAATGAAATGCCTTATATATATATATATGGGGGCTAAAATCTAAATTCCTAATCATTCCCCTTCTTATCTGACTCCTAAATTCTTGAATTTTTCATAAACTTTCTATATATTAATCACAATGGATTTCTTGAATGCCCAAACTAGGAAGAACCATCTAAAATGCCACAAGAAAAGGCTCACCCAAGATCAAGTGAGGCTCTTGGAGATCAGCTTCAACTCCAACAACAAGCTCGATTCTGATAGAAAATCCCAACTTGCCCAGGAACTGGGGTTGCCACCTAGACAAGTTGCAATATGGTATCAGAACAAGCGAGCACGTTGGAAAAGCCAAAGCCTCGAGGTTGACTACAAGGCCATGCAACAAAGACTAGATAGTGCTCTAGAAGATAATGAGAAGTTGAAATTGGAAGTTGAGAGGCTTCGAAAGGAACTAAAAAAAACTCAAGAAATGTTGTTGGGGTTCAACACCACAACTAATAATTATTCATCAATTTCAAGCTCTTGTGATGAAGTTGGGAGTTCATGTTTGCAGCTTCATGATCAATCTAAACATAATCATCTTGATAAGGAGCTTTATGCTTGTTTAATCGGTGATGAAGGCCACTTTGGGACACCCGATGGGCATAATTTCTTTGGTTAATCTATGTCTCGACTCTTGACCATGATTAATTAAGCTACATATGTATATGGTAACTAATTAAGTTGAGCCTCCAAAAAGGAAGATGTTTACGTGTAAGGTTTTTCTTCTTATTATTAATATTTTAATAAGCTTTTTTGTATTTATTCTACGTACTACCTTTTTTCCATTTGAAAATTTCATGTACACACAACAAATAATTGAGTTGGAGAATTTTGAACTAAATGCTATTTTATTCATTAGGCATGTGGTAAAAGTCTCAAAATTGCTCCCACGATTTATAAAGTAACCACATTGTGGGGCTAAATTGGTTTCCAAACTGACCACACCGTCCTACTTTTGCAGCTATACACCTTATCATGTGGTAAAAGTCTCAAAATTGCTCCCACGATTTACAAAGTAACCACATTGTGGGGCTAAATTGGTTTCCAAACTGACCACACCGTCCTACTTTTGCAACTATACACCTTATAAAGGCCATTACTATTTTTTGAAAAGAATTTTATTCAACTGAATCAGCAACCAACATTTACTATCACATTATAGTTTAATAATGTATGTGCTCTATTGTTACTGATGAACATATGCTCTATTGTTAATGATGAGCATATAAGGGGAGTAGGCAACTTTCTTGACCTTTTAAAGAATAGCAAGATTAATTTTTTGTTGATTCTTCAGTAAGGAAATTGGCATTATTAATTATTACTGCCAATTGGAAAATGGAGATCAAGTTCGACAAGAAGTAATTCAGGCCAAGCTATAGCTGGTCTTATTCCATATATAGTTCATCACCGTAACAAGTAACTTGGCCATCAAAAAGTAAAGTAAAAGAAAAAAAAAATGAAGCAATTTGAAAAAAAAAAAAAAAAAACGAAAAAGAAAGCTTTTATAAGATACGACGATATAATCGAAGGAAGTTTGAAGCTAAATTAGCTAATACTAGTGAAAACAAAAGTAAGTAAATTGATTTTGAAGGACCAAACTTAACTATTTTAATAGGATTACTTCTCTAATAAATAAATCAAAATTTTCAACCCGTAATAATTTTAATAAAATCTAGGGAAAACATCACTGAATACCCCTAAAAATTAAAATATTTACCCACCCCTGCCCCTTCCCAAATTATTTTCGCTTCTACTCCCACCGGCTAAATTTTTTTACCTGACATACCCCTCGGCCAAACCCTTCCTCCGTGATACCATCGCAGTATATTTATAAATCACGATGGTATCACGGAGGACTAAGAGAAGGACAGAAACAATCCTCCATGATACCATCTCAGTATATTTATATACCATGATGGTACCATGGCCGTGAGGAGTGTCTCTATTATACCCCTTTTCAACCGGGTTAAATTACAGTACAACATATTGGTGATTCCTAAATTAATTAACTAATTCAAGGAGTCGCCACCTAATAAATTTAGAGGTGAATTAGGGCACCTATCAATTACTTAATATTAACTCCGTTTAAAGTCTACTAAACCTAAGATTCTAGATAAGAGTTCAATTAATCTAAAGGGAAAGTGTAAAACACCCTTTAAGATCCGTATTAAAACGGTTAACCGACTGGACTTAGAGTAATTAAAATAAGGCTAGGAAGGTCATGGAAACTTTATTTGCTAAAATGCAAGTTATGTTTTGAAGGAAGAATTCAACCATTGAAAAGTATGACTTTCGAAAATACACGAAAAACAAAATTGCTGATGGTTTTAAACACGTCGTCTTCCGAATAAAGCTAGACTTTGTACTTTTAACCAAAGAAAGCTTAATACTTGTTTAAAAATATTCTTGACTCAAAGTTGGTGAAAAGAATTACCACATCTAAAATTATAAGAATTAGTTTCAAGGTCTTGAAATGACAAAATAAACTAACGTACTGCAAAAGCTATTTTTTTTATGATTATTTCATGCATTGCTAACCAGTAAAATTCGTTATTAATTTTTAAAAGCTAAAATATTACCCAAAATTAATTAAAGGATTAATTAGAACGCTTATTTTAAAGGCCTTTTAGTTAGAACTTAGTCATTGAAATAAGTTACTATTTTGGTCCTAAATGTGATGAACCGAAAGCAGTGAAGGTCTTAAGCACACAAGGATAAATAGTAATTAAATGGTAATGAAAATAACTAAAGCATGATTAATAAATTTCTTCATCCGATAGCCAAAAATGAAGACTCTCTATTCCTTCAGTTGATACAGTGCAAGGGATCAAGGAAAAATTTTAATCGGGGATATGCGACGGTAGTGATGACTCCATCGTCGGGTTGGGGAGAGTCTCGTATTAAGACTCCATGCTTGCTCCAAAGTGTTCATGCAAAGAAAGATAAGAAGGGAAAGAAAAGGAATTAGAAAAATAATTTAATTCCCAAACATAAGAGAACTGTAGACTAAGGCAAAATTGAACTAATTTGAATTTCAAGTACCACATACATACATTAACTGTGAGTACAGATGTGAGAAACAGCAAACACCATTTGAGCATTTAATTAACGCATACTACTCTTAAAAGTTCCTGGAGTCTCCTTAGTCCTATCGTCATGCACAGCAACGCAACACAAAGCAACGGGACTTCGGAATGCGAGCATTTAAGATAGCACAGTGAACCAAAAAATTAAAAAAAAAAAAAAGATACTCTTAATCGTGCCTACTAACGTGTAGATAGGTGCTAATGAAGTGCATGTATGTAATGAATACTTTTAAGTTATTCCTTTTTAGCATAAATAAATCTAGGCAAATTCAAAAATAAGATTTTAACTGATAGAACTTTCCACATCCATATTTTCCACAAAAGTAGAATTTCTTCCAATACATGAAAATAGCATGATTCATAGAAAAAGGAATCATTTCTTTTTTAAACACATACACATATTTTTTAACTAGAACAATGAAGAACCTCTAAATTAAGACTAACGGTGGCATGCTTTTTAGATGAATAAGATATTAGCTTAAAATATATTTAGGCAACACTATAGATCGTAGAAGCTAGAAGGTATAAAAGTCAGAATTTTCCACAACGTATAACTACTACTACATTCCAACTATTTCCATTAACACAGTTTGTTTAAGAAAAAAAAAAAATACTTCCAGTAACATTTGTTTTTTAGAGGAATCCAACATGCTTATTTTATGGATGCTATTCGAGATTTACAACAAAATAAACCAACAAACGTAAGGAACAATCAGTAGTGCAAAAATAAGCATGATTTCTAAAACATAGTGTCTTAACAACAACAAAAAATGAACAGAGTGGAGTCGGATTTACCTGTTTTGGGTGCAGTGAACTGAGCTTTGAGATTTTAGGTCTACTCCTTTACGAACGAGATCGAAATCCGAACTAGCTTGAGTTAAACGGAGATTGAAAGATTATAGAGAGTTAAATTTCTTTTTAGAGTATTTGGACAAAGATAATAGAAATATTATAATGTCTAAGCTGTCTAGAACCAGAGGGATGAAAAGATGGTTGGCTGAGATCTTAAGGATAGTATTTATAGATGAAGAACTAGGGTTTCAACTCTCAATCAATTTTTTTTTTTGGGCGGGATTTGAGATATGGCCATTTGAATATCAAAATTTGCTCAAGAATAATCCAAAATATGGCAGAAAAGGCTGAAACGAATTGTCCTTTCTCTTCAGAATTGCAGCAATTTGGTCAACATAATACCGATGTTTTTGACGTTTAGGTGGGAGAATTCGAAAATATGAGAGAGAGGGACAAATTTTGCGCTAAAATGGTGAAGCTATTTTCTGCATCAGAGAGAGTAAGGTCAAATATTTGCCTAAAATGAGAAAAGAAGAGGCTTGGGGTGAATGCAGCTGAGAATAAGATTAGGTTTTAGGGTGTCAAATGGGCTAACTTAATGGGTTATTTTAGGGTGTCAAATGGGCCATGTGGTATATTTATGGAAGATACATTTGGGCCAAAATAAAAATATAAACTAGAAAATTTACATATAAAAATACTAATGAATTAATAATAGTAGTAATATAAACTATAAATGTACTATTCGCGTAACGACAATAACTGTCTTAGTAATACTAAAAATGATAACAAGATGTAATTATAATAACACTAATGCTAATATTAATAATAAGAGTAATAATAATGGTACTACCAATATAAATAACAGTAGTAAAAATGGTAACAATTACAATGATGGGTAAACAAATAGATTATTAATTACTAGGAAGCAAAAGGAAATCAATTAGAGGAAAAGTGAGACAAAATTGGGTGTCAACAGTCTCATTGAAGGGCAGTCCTTCATGATACCATCACGGTATATGCATATAAGACGATGGTATCATAGAGGTTTTTTTTCGAGAAAAGTGTGTCATTTTTAATAAATAAACATGATCATTTATAATACCGTCTCAGTATATTTATATACCATGATGGTATCATGGAGGACTAGAACTGAAGCATCTTCCATGAATCTTCCATGATACCATCTCAATGTATTTATTTATATACCATGTTAATTAGTATCATAACTGGGGACGTCTCGGATAAATATTTTTAATTTTTTCTAGGGGTACGAAAGTAATGAGAGTATGGACGGATAATTTTTTTTATTTGAGGGGGCATGTGTGATCTTTCCCCTCAAATCTACTCCAAGAGGCCAAGAGGCCAAGAGGGTGACAATTACACCTTAGGCCTTTATATTCACAGGGTCCAAAGCCAAGACCCATTAAACTCCTAGAAAGTAATGTTGGGCCATTTTTCAATAATGGGCCTAAATTCTTTTCCCATTCTCTGTTTATCATGATGTGGATTTATTTTCTTTTGTTGGATACTGATCTTATTCGGAAGATAAGGTTAGTAAGTGTTGATATTAGAACAAGAGTAAATTTTCAATAAAGTCACCCATGTACTGAGATTTGTCTATAAATATTATTTTTGTTTATTTTAGGCTAGAGTATCACTCAACTATCGCTATTTTCCTCAGAATGTACTCAACACATAAAACCCTCCTTCTCTCTTAGTTGGCATGCTATGTCACATAAAATACTAGTATTTTTTAATAATAAATACAAATATATAATCCATTTACCACTTAAGCTGGTGTAATTCTTTTTTTTTTTTGTGTAAACACAAGGATTTTATTTATATATTAAGGTTCGTCCGTAGACATACATAAAGGAACTGATCTATATGAAATAGTTCCACAATCATCTCTATCAAGAGTAGGAGTTACAAAAAAAGGAGATGCTTCAAAAACATAAGGATTGTTTCTTTCCATATCAGGTCCCATAGACTTCCTTCTGTATTCCGCCAGCAGATCTGCAACCATATTAGTTTCTCGGGGAGTGTGGTGCAGACGGGTTCCCCGGTTGAAGTAGAAGTAACCTGCAATCAGTGAAGATATTTGAGTGTAATAAAGTATTGCTATTCATCGTATATAATAATACCTGCTAATTTTACTCCATGTAGCAATGCTAGCAATTCTGCATGAAGAGCAGATCCAACTTTTATGTTGTATGTAAAACCCATGATCCACGATCCTAGATGATCACGGAAGACTCCTCCTATGCCTCCATTTCTAGAAGTGGACTCAAATGATCCATCAATATTTAACTTTACGAAACCTTCAGGAAGAGTTTCCATGAAACAGGGATTACCTGCTTTGGAGCAATGTTTGGCTTTGCTAATGCTAGATGAAGGTATTCTAATGCATGAAAGGTAATATTATAGATGGTAGAGAAGATTCTAGGGACGGGATGGTTTCCGAAGAGTGTATGATTTTTATTCTTCCAAATATTCCAAAGAATAATTGGGGTTAGTATGGCGGTGGAACTGAGATGTTTGCCATGTACCATACTCTGATCCTTAAAGGTGCGTAACTGATGTAATTCATTATAGAAATACTAATTGGGAATGATTATGCTGAAGTGGTTCCAAATCGGGATAGGTTTTGGACAGGAGGAAAACAATATGATGAGTATCTTCTTCAATGTGTATGCATGATGCACAAGTTCTAGAGGTAATAATATTCCTAAAGAACAAGGAAGAAGCAGTAGGAAGTTTGTTATTAAGAAGAAGCCGCGTGAATTTTTTTATTCTATTGGTAGCTTGTATTTTCCAAATTCAATTGGAATGAGTTGTAAAGCTATTTTGAGAGTGGTCCAGATTTGAAAGATACAGCATATAAGCGCTTTTGGTGGTGAAAGATCTATCGGAGGTACGGTTCCAAATATACGAATCATTCTTTGGAGTAGAGATTTGCGTGCAAGTATTACGGATGAGTTATAAATGGATTGTGGGAAATCGAAAGATAATCTGGAAAGGTCCCAAACATTGTTAGCAAAAATGTTGGCTACAGAGAGGTTATGTTCGGATGAGTTGAGCGGTCCGTGCATAGATCTTCGTAGGGTATGGGAGGATTCGAGCTAATTGTCCGTCCAAAGATTAATGTTATTGCCAAGACCCACATTCCATGATATGCCAGTATTGAAGAAGGGAATGGTACGTGAGAGACTTTTCCATATATAAGAATCAGACGGTTTATGGTTTAATAGGGGTTGATTTCTCAAACGAAGGTATTTTTTGAAAAGAACCTTAGCCCACAACTGATCGCTATTCTTTTTAAGCCGCCATATTAAACTTGCGAGGAGGGAAAGGTTTTTGCCCGTTGTTTTAAGAATACCCAGTCCACCCATATGCTTAGGCATAGTCACAAAGTCCAAATTAATTAAGTGAATTTTCCTTTTATATGTGGTGGAACCCCAAAGGAAGTTTCTTTGAATGCGGTCTATATGGTCTCGAGTGGTTTGGGGCAGCAAACTGTATTGCATTGCATAGGTGGGAATAGACGCAATCACAGATTTAATAAGGGTACACGACCTTCCAGTGATAATAGACGAGTTTTCCACCCTTTGAGTTTATGTTCATGCGGTCGATAATATATTGATAGTCAAACTTTTAGGGTGATGATTAGTAATCGGAACACCTAGGTACTTACCGACTTTAGCGGATTGTCGAATGTTTAGCATAGTCGAAAGGTCGTTTCTATCATTAAGGGAAACAATGGCAGAGAAAATAATCTTAGACTTATCAAAGTTTATTTTTTGGCCAGATTGCATAGACAGGGCATTAAAGATATGTCCGATGGTTGAGACATTTGTAGATTCAACTTTAGCTAATAATTTAAGGTCATCGGCAAAGAGTAAATGAGAGATGGACATGCCTATTCTACTAATTTTTACTGGTTGCCAAAGTTGTTGGTGAATTGCATGGCTAATAAATCTGGTCAATGATTCCATACAAATGATGAACCAATAGGGCGATAAAGGGTCACCTTGTCTAATGCCCCTAGTGGGTGAAAAATAACTAGTAGGTTTACCATTAACAAGTATGGATGTAGAAGAAGTGGAAACACATGACATCATAAGGGCAATGATATTTTGGGGGAAGTTAAGAAGAAGAAGAGATTGTCTAATGAAAGACTATTCTAATCTATTAAAAGTGATGGGTGTAAATTATTGATGTAATTTTATACATAAAAAATAAATTTTTTAAAATAAAACCTGAATAATTATATCTTATTCTCTCATATTTTCTGACAGAATTTTACAGGAAGAAGAGTACTGCAGAAGAATAGAGAAGAAACGAATTGTCAAAGAAGTAAGCAAAGAATTCAATAGGTGCAACCACAAATTCATAAGTCATAACCGTGGAGTTTTACATGTGGGAATTACAAAAGTCAACATTGGGAGAAGTTGTGAAATTCACGGGTGTCACCGCTTCATACTCACACCCGTCAAGTGTTGAAATTCCCGGGTGTCACCTCTTCATACTCACACCCGTCAAGTGTTAAAATCCAAGGGTGTCACCGCTTCATAGTCACAACCGTCAAGTGTTGAAATTCACGGGTGTTGCCGCTTCATACTCACACCCGTCAACTGTGGGCATCAAGAAAAGAATTGCAAAATTCACGGGTGCGACTACCGTTGTCATACTCTCACCCATCAAGTAAGGTCACAGATGTGAGCACTACTTCAAAGAATGCATTTGTAGGGGGAGACACTACATTCTCCTATAAATAGAAGCATCACTTTGCTTACAAAGGAGATAATAGAATCCAATCATGAGAAAGACATAAGAAATAGTCTTTGCCCTATTTTCTGTTTTTTTTTTTATTATTTATTTGTAGGAGTAGTATTTTATTTTTAATTTCTTTCTTACATACTCCTTAATGGAAGAGTTTCTTTTTGTTGGGATAGTTGAAGAAGCTTGGTATAATGTTATAATATTATCTTTATTTTAATTTTTTCAAGTCTTGATATTCAAATCTTTGATCTTGCTTCTTTTAGTCCTAATTCTCACGGAGGTATTAATTCAAGCTAGTTTATCGATTTAAAAATCTCAATATTATTTCTTTTAGTCCTAATTCTCACGGAGGGATTAATTCAAATAATTTTGTTGGTTTAAAATGGTTATCTTATTTCTTTCGGTCTTAATTCTCACGGAGGGATTGACTCAAATAAGTTTAATGATTTGAGGAGTCTCTATTTTATTTCTTTCAGTTCTAATTCTCGCGGACGGACTAACTCAAATAAGTTTATTGATTTTAAGGGCTAATCGCAAGAGGTCTTTATTCCTCATAACACAATTCAAGTCAAATAGGTTTTTCTATTCTTTTGTGGAATTTACCAGAATGAGATTTTATTATAATTGTACCAAGTGGATTCAACGACTCCCAACTCTTTTCTTTTTAAATTTTCTAATAAGTTGTTTATTTTATTTTAAGTAATTTATAATTTCAAAACCTCTCCTTTCATCAATTTGATTCTCTCAAATAGTACTCAAGACAATACACATCTGTAGCCTAGGTGGTTCCAATCTCTGTGGGATGATATCTTAAACTATACTAGAATTTGACAGAGTACGAGCGAATTTTCCTATGCACTTTGGCCTCGTCAAAAAGCTTTTTCTAGATCAATTTTTAAAAGCATTTTCCCAAATTTACCTTTGGATTTCTTAAAAGAGTGAATAGCTTCTTGAACAATAATGGCGTTATCGACAACTCGTCTTCCCGGAATAAAACTACATTGTTGAGGACTAAAGATTTTATCGAGGAAGGGTACAAAAAGATTAACAAGGATTTTAGTGATAGTCTTATATATGGTTAAGGGTGGTAACCGGTTTGGTCTTACCGGTTTTAACCGGTAACCGGACCGGTTAAACCGGAACCGGAACCGGAACCGGTAGCACCGGTTAACCGGTTCCGGTTAACCGTTTAATGGTTTACCGGTCCGGTTCCAATATTTTGGAAACCGGAACCGGTTAAATCGGTTAAACCGGTAAAAAATTAAAAAAAAAAAAAAAAACTAAAGTATATAAGTAAGTATATATAGTATATAGTACATATATATAAGTATATATAGTATATATATTAAGTTATACACATATATAAGTATATATAGTATACAAGTATATATAGTATATATAGTATATATAGTATATATATTAAGTATATATAGTATATAGTACATATATATAAGTATATATAGTATACATATAGTATATATATTAAGTTATACATATATATAAGTATATAGAGTATATAGTACATATATATTAAGTATATATAGTATATATAGTATATATAGTAGATATGTATATATAGTATATAGTACATATATATAAGTATGTATAGTATATATATTAAGTTATACATATATATAAGTATATAGAGTATATAGTACATATATATTAAGTATATATAGTATATATAGTAGATATGTATATATATATAAGTATATATAGTATATATAGTAGATATGTATATATATATATAGTATATATATTAAGTTATACATATATATAAGTATATATAGTATATTAAGTTATACATATATATAAGTATATGTAAGTTATACATATATATGTATACGAAAAGCACTATTCTGTATTGCTGACTTGCTGTTAGGCTGTTAGTCAGTAAATATTTAAACTTTAATTATAAAGTTGTATAACATATGAAAATATAGCTACAATATACAAATAAATACTATAATATATATATATAATACAAAAAACAAAAAAAAAATAGATTTTAATCACTCCAAACCGGACCGGTTCCGGTTTGAGGTTTAAAACCGGTAAACCGGAACCGGTTAAACCGGAACCGGTTAGGCGGTTCCGGTTTTGGAACCGGAACCGGCCGGTTTCCTAACCGGTTCCGGTTCCAACCGGTTAACACCCTTATATATGGTGTTACAAAGGCTAATAGGTTTATAGTGGGTAATCTTTTCTAGGTTATTGATTTTAGGGATAAGGGATATAAGAGTCTTATTTAGATCAGGCGGAATGGATGATGAGGAAAACACATCCATACATATTTTAATAATGGCACCTTTAGAATCGTTCCTGAATTTTTGGAAAAATGTAGGATGGAGACCATCAGGTCCCGGAGACTTAAGAGGTTGGAATGAAAAAATAGCCCTTTTAATTTCAGCTAAAGAAAGATCGGAACCCAAGGAACTACTGTCTTCGGGCGATAGAGCATTAAGGCATGGATTAAAATTCATCATGTTACAATGGTTAAGTTCTGTTGTATAAACTTTATGGAAATGATCAAGAATAGTATTGTTCATAGCAGTAGGATCAATGTCCAATTACCTACAAAATCATTTAATCCAAGAATTCTGTTTCTTCGGCGTCTACTACTGGTCGACACATGAAAAGATTTGGTGTTAGCGTCTCCATCAACCTAAAGGAAAATCAGTATAGAAGTATGATTATTAGCTATAGCTCAGCAAAATTTGGTAGTAACTTTTTACACTAGACATGGATACATGTGTGAAAATCACTACTACAACTTTTAAGAAATACTCCTATTACAATTTGATCCCATAACTTTAAAAGTATAATTAATTCAGTCTAAAAACGTTTAAAGTGCAATCCATCACATTTATATACTAATAAGCCACTGACGAAAATATCTACATACATGTGCTTCTCTCTTTTTTTTTTTTTTTTTTTTTTTATTTTTAATTTTTAATTTCCCCTTTCCCTTATTTTCTGCCCTTAGTTATATATGGGTAAAACCCTTCTTTGATTCCATCGATTAGTTTTGCAAACAAATAACGCATGTGGATATAGTAGGAGTAGCAATTACGCTAATATTTTTTATTTTTACTTGTTTACAATGGACTTTGTATTTTTCTTAAAACATAATAAATGAAGTGTATATTTTATCATAATACCTATTTCTATTGATGTATAGTTTTAATATTCTTGAAAAATAATTTGAGGAATAAGTAATTAATGTTATGAGTAAAACATGATTTTTTTCTTTTCTTTTGATATGTTAAAGTGGAAAAGTAAAGTAAAAATTTATTCCTATTATAATGAACAAGTAAAAGTGAATGAAGAAAATGTTATCTTCCTGTCTAATTGGCCAAATTTAATAAATGATGAAGTTTTTATATCTTCAAACTGATTTAATACAAAACAAACAAACTTACTAGGTTAATGAAGTTTTAAAACTACAGACTCATAAACAAATTGGAGTAGAAAATCACAAAGATTTTAATCTCAAAAATCAAAGTAGAAAGTCACGAAGATTTTAGTTTTCCAAAAAACAGAAAGTAGTGTGAGTACATAATTGTTAGTAAAATCTAAATTCCTAAAATCTGATCCCGTGTGTACAATTTTCTCGTGTGTCCTCAAGAAATCTAATCCCCTCACTATTGCCCAAGGTTACAGATTAACTCCTCTCAGGATAGAACGAAGTAGTATTCTATAATAGCGGCAATTCAAATTACAGAACTTCAGCGAATTTAACAAACAAAATCACACGACTCAACTACATTTTTGCCTTGAAAACAAATGTAGAGAGCATTTTAAAGGGGAAAGCACACGACTCAACCCGAAAACTAAAATAATAAATTAAGATAGAGGGGTGTCCCACGAACAAGCATGTGGGCTTACCAATAATCTGGAAAGCAGAAGGTTCTCCTACTCTGTACGTGTATCACGAACTTGCTCTTATGTGTTACCTAACACACCATAAAAAACAACAATGGTATGCCTGAGTACTGGGTACTCAATGAATTTCTCTGGGACAATAGTTATATAGCAAATATACAAGTTTTAAGCATAATTGAAAACAAAATTAAGAACAATTCAAACAAATGATAACATATTATGAATATTTAGTATAAGTCAATGATGAAGAAATAGTTACTTTGAATCCTTAAGTCGTTCTCATTACCTTAAGTACTTAAAAAATCATTTCGAAATTCAAAGATAGGGTAAGCTAGCGACCTTAGTAATCATCACTAGCAAAAGCCAAAAACACAGGGTTATATCAATTTCAACTTATTATACCGTTTATCACGTTAAGTCTTGTCACTCAGGAATTCAAGATCATCATCAAGCTACTCACAGGCAACCAAACTATAACATATGCCAATATAGGCCCAAATCAATATAACGAAGGAATGACCACTTAAGGTTTCCTAAACTGCATAAAGCACCACATCAGAGTTATCAACTCACGACAACTACCCTTCCTCCCGGATAGCTAAGCAAAGAATCCACCGGGGATACCAACCCTCGATGACCACTCTTCCTCTCGGATGGCTATGCTAACCCCACTAGGATCCATAGTGACTACCCTTCCTCTCGGGTAGCTAAGACAAACACAAAACAATAGAAATCATGGTCTATTAGCCGAATCACAATCATAGCATAGATACCGAATCACTCATTACGGATTATATTAAGAATAGGGTATGCCAATGTCATTATTAAATTTAGATATCAAATTCAGATCATTAATCAATTTCAATTCAATGAAACTCGTTCGTAGGGCAAGACACTTCTAATGTCCAAACCTTTGAAAACAAGTTTAAAGCATCTCTTATAGAGGTAAATCATATTCAAATCTCAAAGCTTTATAATTCAGCTTCAATCATCCCTTAATAGCGGAAATCAGGGATATATATATATGTAAACATACACACACATAAGGTTTAATGGGGGCTTGTCCCTCACGCACACAAACCATTGCCAAAAAAATCATTTTCAAGGTTGAAAAGTATGTTCGAAAAGAAACATACCTCAATTCCCGCTATAATGCTAAAAAACGGGTATTTCGAGGTTCAACAATCACCCCACAATTTATTTAGATGAGAAATATTAGAACTTTACACTTTTCTCTTGAATTCCGACCTTTTCGAAAACTAGGAGTTTTATGCCAGTTTCATGTTCTTGCTTTCACACGATTCATGATGGATTCTAACGTATTTAGGATGATATATGAACCCAAGACAATCCCCATAACTATACTAGAATTATAGAAACTTACCTCATCACGACTTCTCAACGATTTTTTTCTCAACCGTTCTTGAATCGAATTCTCACAATCTATGAAATAGATGAGGTTTCTAATGTTAATCTTTGTTAGATTGAGGCAATAATTATAGGAATTGATCAAGAACTTATCTTAGAAGTGTTGGGAAGCCTTAGGGGTATTTTCTATCAAAAATCGTCCAAAATAAAGTGGGGAAGGATTTTGTCGCAATTAGAAGTTTATATAGTTTGGAACCAGAAAAACGTGATCTGCGAAACCCGTGTGTTGCACGCCCATTGCAAGTCACTGCATGTGCGCCACCCCTGTGTCGCACAGGTGGCGCACAAGGCCAATTTGTTTTTGCCAGAGATATGTATTTTATGTTCCACCTGTGTGACGTACGGGTGTCGCGACTGCCGACACCGTTCAGTAAAATGGGCATAACTAATGATAATCCAAAAAACATTAATTCATGCAATTTTTTTTTTCTAACCAAAAATCATTAAAATGAGCAAATAAGTCAAAGTCATAATGCTCCAGTTTGTCTCAGCATAGGAATTAATGCACCCAAAATATGAGTCTCCATCACTTTATCAACCTCTCATAACACCTCCCCTCCTATAAACACTGCCGACAACTCTCTCAGACCGCCATTTTCACCGCCCTCAATCTCCGACAGCTCCTCCCAAATGGCAGTTTCATCCGCCTCATCAACCTCGAAAAGGGTGGTGTTAACACCCAACTCTTGCAACAAATGACTGGTGGTCCCACCAGTCGCATTGTTAGATGATGAGTTCATGCTTCTGCTAGCAGTAGTTGAGGATGAGCTCATGCTGCTGCTGCTTGTGGCGGCCGGCAGCGAAAATAAATTTCTGTTAGAGATAGTTCGACACATAGTATCAAAGAGGGAATTCAGTATTGGAGAAAACAGGCCAGGGTTGGAATATATATAGCCTATAGGGTTGTTAGAAGTGGGAGACTACGGTCAATGATGTGATGTAATACAGGCGTCATTGTTTTGTGTAATTTCGTCACTAATGTACTTTTCAATTTTAATTGACTAGCTCATATTTAGTTTATGCTGGCCTTTTACCACCTTTAGTCCTCCACAATTTGCAATAGAAAAGAAATAAGAGAGGTTGATGATAATGTTTCAAAATTTCCAATTAGTTAAGATAATTAAATTCAATTATTATGATCAGATTATATTATGGATTTTTTACCAGTCAGACTTGTGCACCAAGGTGTTCCAAAATTAACTATCAGTCTTTCATTGTTATATAGATCGGAAGTATTTGCCTAGTAAGTTGATCTACTTGCATTAACCTAAATTAACTAGAGCGTTTTCATTTTAAACTATGTTCACACGAAGTGTTGCTTTTAACAAAATCAAGAATGCAACTAATTTTTATTTTAAAAAAGACTACCCTTGTTTCAATAAATAATCTAAATATTTTTTACAAAAATCTCTCAATGATGTTATACAATTAAAAAGTTAATGTTATTAAACAATATTTTTAATAACTGTTTAAAAACTTTAAGTCACATATAATGTTGATCAAAGTTAATGATTTGCACTTGGTGGTAAAAACTCAGAGCATTGACTCTACTTACAACAATCAAACTTGATTTTCCTGTAAGACAGTTGATATTCCTAATAAAAAATTGCACTAGGTAAAATTATCTATGGTTAGAATAATTTTGAATAGATATTAATTATTTTACAGAGTCGCCACTTGGAATTGAGTTTCGGTGTTTCAAGTTATCTTATGAATCCCTAATCAAAAGGAAATGACTCTTTTATTGATCCGTGAAAACAAAATAACTGGTAAGAAATTCTGTTGACCGGGGAGAATGTGTTAGGCCTTCCCCGAGTCCCGTGGTTTTAGTACGATCACTTTTATCGACTTTTATTTGACTAAAATTAATTCTTGGATAAAACGTGATTTAATTGTTTAAACCTAGAAGTGTGTATGCACACAATGTTTTTCATTTTTATTATATGTGTTTAACCAAGAAATAGGTCCATACACATGGTTAACTGAATCATTATTAGAGCGTCAAGGAGCGGGATGACACACATGACCTTTCCTTAATTATATGCGTTTAACCAAGGAACAAGTCCGTAGACATGGTCAACACAATAATTATATATGAGTCAAAAAGTTGGATGACACGCATGACTTTTCTTTTAATTATATGCTTTTAACCAAGAAACAAGTCTGTACACATGGTCAACACAATTATTATTAACGAGTCAAGGAGCGGGATATCACTCATGACCTTTCTTTTAATTATACACGTTCAATCAAGGAACATGTTCGTAGACATGGTCAACAACTTTAAACACACCTAAAGAATCTACCGTTAAAAGGGGTTGTTTGTCTCTTAAATCCGAGAAGTTTCTTTTGTTAGTTTTCGCTCTTTTGACAACGGGTTTTGAACAAATTCGCAACTCATCTCGCTCCCTTACAATTGTTTTTTTCGCTCTTTTATTTATCATTTGCAATAGGTATTGAATAAATCCATAACCTATCTCACTCAACCTCACAATTAATTAGCACTTTTTTTGCACGGATTTCCCGTCAAAGGCGTTGTCTTTAATTTTTGTCCCTCAAATTGCAGGTCTTTAATTTTTTCCATTTGCTTAAAAAAGTGGCCGAAAATATCCTGAGGTTCTGGGTTCGAACTCCCGCTCAGTGAAAAAAAAAATTCGCAAGGCAAAGCTTCGCAAAAATTCTGTCTTATAAGGCAGAATTTGCCTTGCGAAAATAGGCCTAATTTTGCTACGAAATTCTGTCTTGCGATTTTTTTTTTTGACTAATCCGAAGTTCGAACTCAGAACCTCGAGGTATTTTAGGCGAAGGACAAAAATTAAATACCAACAATTTTTGGGGCAAAAATTAAAGACCACCCCCGAATAAGGACAATCGTGCAAATTGCGCATTAATTAACTAGTTAGGCTTTAACCCAATCTTGGGCCCAAAAGAAGAAAACATTATAGGGAAAAGGATACTGTGCGTCCAATGGCCCAAAGTAATGCCACATTTGGCCAATATTTGGGCCTAATACCCTCAAGCGTCCGCTCGGCCAAAAATAATGCCAAAAAATGACCGGCCGACCCAAAATAATGCAAAGCGCTGGCCAGCCCAGCAGCCCAAGCGCTTTAAAAAAAAAAAGTCGCCACTAGTTACAGAAAAATCAGGCTTTTTAGTGGCAATTAAAAAAGTCGCTAAAGGTTAAATATCCCAAAACATGTATAATATGTGTATATTTAGTAAGAAATATCCCAAAATATGTATAATATGTGTATATTTAGTAGTATATACAAGAATGCTACAGTTTATATACATATGCTGGAATTATATATACACTTTATATACAAGAATGATACACTTTATATACAAGAATGATACAATTTTTATACATATGCTGGAATTAATTATACATTTATTACACATAAATTATACGTTAATTACACATTTATTATACGTTAATTATATATATATATATATATATATATATATATATATACATTTTTCACATATACAATAGTGATACATATTATATACAAAAATGATACAATTTTCTATTCTATAATACACATTATATACCCAAATGATACATATTATATACAAAAATGATACATACCTTAGTGATTCATATTTTATACAGTTTCTATACATTAATGATAGGTACTAATACATATTTTTATACACAAATGATACATATTATATACAAAAATCGCCTCAGAGTTTTTTTGGAATATTTCTTATAAAATATACACATATTATACATGTTTTGGGATATTTAACCTTTAGTTGTCACTAAAAAGCCTAATTTTTCTGTAGCACAAAAAGTCTGACTTTTTTTTTTTTTTTTAAAAAAGCGCTGGGGCTATTGGGCCGGCCAGCCTTTAGTGGCGACTTTTTAAATCTTTTGAGGCGACTAAAGGCTTGCTACAGATTTTGCCTACCGGATGGGAATTGTTAGGGGCTACTTTTTGGGTTTGGTAAAACTTGAGACAGGGCGTGGGTTTATTTTGGGCCCAGCTTCCATTTGTGTCCTTTTCCCAACATTATATGCCACTCTTTTTGATCCATTTAATTTATTAAAGGAATAATGACTAAACTAATCTCTTCTCAATGCGGGCAATTTGCACGATTGGCCTTAATAAGGGGGTGGTCTTTAATTTCCTCCCCTCAAATTGCTAGTCTTTAATTTTTGTCCTTCGCCTAATATTCAGAGGTTCTAAGTTCGAATATATCCTGGCTCAGTAATAAATAAAAAGTCGCAAGGTAGAGTTTCGTAGCAAAGTTAGGCCTATTCGAGCAAAAGTTAGGTCTTAAGGCAAACTTTTGCCCAAAATTAGGCCTTAAGGCCTAACTTTTGCCCGATAGGCCTAATTTTGGGCAAATGTTAGGCCTTAAGGTAGAGATTTCGCGAAAGCCTTGTCTTGCGATTTTTTATTTTAACTGAGCGGGGTTTGAACTCAGAACCTCGGGGTATTTTCGATTACTTTTTTAAGCGAAAAGCAAAAATTAAAGACAACAATTTGATGGACAAGAATTAAAGGCCAGGGCGTTTGAAGGGAAATCCGCACAAAAAAAATGTCACAATGCAAGTCGCAAGACCACGCGGCCCATTTATATCGTCCTCATGCATTATCCTATAAGGCTATAACAAATCAAAAGCAACATCCATTACAGTATAAGTGTATAATAAATCTAAGTCATAAATCATTCACACTAATATGATGCTAACATTTAGAGAACTACACTTATTTAATCCATCAAATACGCAAGACGTCAAAATAGGGGAATGAAACACAAATAGAAAACTTAATTTAAGAAAACAGTGAGCTAAAATTCTTTCATACATATCAAAGTGATTGCATCTTAAACCAATCAAACACGTATTTCCTATTCTCCGAATTAAATTACTCCTTAGCAAGCAAATACATATGAGACTAAGATTACTTCGAATTACAAAACATTAAAGAAATAATCAGAGAAGAGAATGGACCTCAAACAAAGCGGAAATAGTCTTTGGAATTGGATTGATAATGAACCATTTTGGATACAACAAAGTAAAAACTCCAGCGAGTAAACGTAGCCGGAGAAATGAACAATGGCAAAAACCTCAAACCGGAACAAACAAACCGTAGCCTTGGACCTCGACAAACTTTGTCTCAACAGCGATTGACCTGAAAGGAACTAACAACGGCAACCCATGGTTGGTGGAAGAAAGTGGAGTCGATGGATGAAAGAAGCGACTGATTATTGGTGGTGTTCACTGGCTGAGCAGTGGTGTTTTGGATGAAGATTTAAGGTTCAGGTGCTAGTTTCATTGGTTTGGTTTTCAGCTTATGTGATTCTAATGGGTCTAGTTTTATGGTTGTTAAGGGTGATAAAAGAGTGACGTCAAGAAGGAGGGTTGCTTGATTCTTTTGGACGATAGCTTCTTGGCTCTAGGTGTAACTCTCGACATTTTTGATGCGGCTATTGGTTCGATTTTTAATTTTCATTAAAATGGTAAATAAAAATATCAAGATAAATACACTAATTGACTACTTTTAAACCAAAAATAAGAAAACTTAAAGTAACTAGATAAAGGGAAAATTCAAAACAAATTAACTAAAAATAACTAGAATAAAAGTAACCTATTTTTTGTAATTTTTCTTTCTTTGACAGACTATCTCTTTTTGTTGGTTTTCAATATTCTCAAATAAAAGATTAAAAAAATTAAGAATTAAAAAAAGTCAAAAGGCAAGATTAAATCTAGAAAATATTTAAAAGCTAAAAATGACGAAAAAACTGTTGGTATGGTAAAAAAATTAGATGTTTACATTTACCATTTAAGTTGGTGTAATTCAACCTAAAGGAAAATCAGTAAAGAAGTAAGCTTATTAGCTATAGCTCAGCCCAATTCAGTAGTAACTTTTTACACTAACATGGATATATATGTTTGTAACACTAGACGGCGAAAACAAATTTCTTTTAGAGATAGTTTGACGCACGGTATCAAAGAGGGAATTAAGTACTGGAGAAAGCAGTCCTGGGTTAGAAATGGGAGACTTTTGTCAATGATGTGATGTAATACATGCGTCATTGTTTAGTGTGATTTCGTCACTAAAATACTTTTTAATTTCAATTGACTACCTCATATTTAGTTTATGATGGCCTTTTAGTACTTCTATCCCTCTGCAATTGCAAAAATAATAATAAAAATAAAAATAAGGGGCGTTTATGATAATGTTTCAAAATTTTGAATTAGGTTAAGATAATTAAATTCAATTAGCACTACTAAAAAAATAGGATTTTCCGACAAAAACAATGGCAATTTCCGACCTCATGAGGTCAGTTTTGGACAAAAAACGACCTCAAAACCGACCTCAAAATCAGGTCGGAAAATAGTGGGTCGGAATTATTACCGACCTCATGAGGTCGCAAAAAACCGACCTCATGAGGTCGGTAATGTTTTTTTAGACGGGTATTAATTAAATAAAATACCGACCTCATTAGGTCGGTAAATTATATTAATAATATAATGATATGAGTTTACCGACCTCCTGAGGTCGGTAATTTATATGAATATATGATATATTGTTTTAGATTTCCGTCGTCGTGAGATCGATATTTTATAATTTTTTCAAAATATTTGCAGAAACCCGACCTCATGAGGTCTGTAATTTGTAATTTTTTGGAAATTTTTTCAGAAAACCGACCTTATGAGGTAGGTAATTTGCAATTTCTATAGATAGTTTTGCAGAAAACCGACCTCATGAGGTCGGTAATTTGCAATTTCTATAGATAATTTTGCAGAAAACCAACCTCATGAGGTCGGTAATTTGCAATTTCTAGATAATTTTGCAGAAAACTGACCTTATAAGGTCGGTAATTTGCAATTTCTGGGAATATTTTGCATAAAACCGACCTCATGAGGTCGGTAATTTGCAATTTCTGGGAATATTATGCATAAAACCGACCTCATGAGGTCGGTAATTTGCAATTTCTTGAAAAATTTTGCAGAAAACCAACCTCATGAGGTCGGTATTCTGCAAAAAAATTGGTAGGATCCAGCTGCTATTCCAGCCGCCCACCTGTCAAGATGAAATAATTTTATATTCAACTAAAACCGTCTCAAATAGCTGCCAACAATTCACCAAAGTACTAAAAAACATAAAACATTAAGCTACTTCAACAAACACATATATTACAACCAACAATACGTCAAATTCAATTCGAAACTACTTCAAAGTTGAATCAAAACGTCATTCAAACATTCCGAAGAGACATTAAGCTACTTCAACATTCGCAAACATCTACACAACATTAAACTACTTCACAACCTTCGCAAACATCCACAAAACATTAAACTAGTGGGACCACCAACACTCTCAAGCCACCTTTCCTCCATTTATTCTTCTGTCACCTGTGTGTCGGGTGGCTGAGTACGAAGAAACTCCGCCTTTGAATGTTGATATTGATTCTGAAATAAAAAGGTAAAATTAGCAACCAACTTAAATTAGGTATTCAATAGAAAAAACTATCAAATTTTGAAAAACTTTAGTTTAAATATCTTGTCTCGGATGTTTATAACAAGATTAACTAGCTAACTAGGTTATTCTGTTTGGTTAGATAGTGAAACATGAAATATGTATAAATAAATAATGAACTGAAAATTACATTTTGCTACACAAGATGTCTATACGTTTCCTTCAAGATCTTCTTTATGTGGAATCATTTATTAGACAACTTGGAATACATCATTTTTCCATTAAAAAACACATGATGCATGTGAAACCACAGAATACAACCTACATTTTTTTTTTTTAATCTGATGTTGAGATGAAACAGTTTTGTATACAAATGCCTATGCAACTTTCAGGTCAGAAAGACTTTAAAGTTGTCTTTTCCAAGAAGGTTCATATATGGGCAAGCATCCCGAGACCTTTCTTATACTTAGTACAAAAGAGATGCATATAAAAGTTATTTGACTCTTTGCAATATCTTCTCCAAAATGACTCACGGGGTTTGATTATTTATTTGCTTTTCATGGAAGTAAGAGGAAAATATCAGTTTACTTGTAGAACTTTGTTGTATTCTACAAATGGAATGGTCCTTGAAGTGACATCCAGCTAGGAATCTCAATTCATTAGGCACTTCAAGAACTCAATTCTAAGGGACTGAAAGAGACTTAGATCGAGAAGAAAATGTTCATAAATTTGAGGCTGATGAAAAGGGAGAATATTAAAGAACCATAATAAGAACATTACAAAAGAAATAAGTTAAAGGATTGGTAAGCTACTCCATAAACTTATTCTAGGATGCATAATTCTATTGACTTTCTTTTTTTGTGTTGTGGGTTTGGATGGAGTTCAACAGAAACTTGGAACATCTAATTTAATTTCTGAATGTTCTCAGTGGTCTAACCAGGTAAGTATGACAGAGATGGAATCTCTGGCTACTCCTGATTGTTATCCAGGACAACATCCTTCACAAAGCCAACAGAGGATACTGTGTGTTCGCAAAGGGTGCTCGACACGTGGGTTAGGACAACTAGTAAGGTATTTATCTAACTACAGCTACCTACTATCTTTTCTGGTTGAGGAACTAGCTTCTAGCTTTCTCCACCATAATGTTCTTTCTAACGTATTTTCCTTGTCCAATTTTGCATGACTTGGGAAGACTTCCACAAAGATTGAACAAAAAATGTTTGAAGGAGTTATGGTGTGCGAGTTGTAATGGTTGAAATATGTGAAGAAGTACTAGGATGTCACATTGAATTCAAAATAATCTGAAGCTGTATTAGATACTAATACTGATGGAATTAGTGACTGTCTTTTCCATTTAAGCAAAGAGATAATAGTTTTAGGATGGATTAAAGTAGAGGGTGGTCTATTTCATTTCAAATTTACACTATAGAACATTGTTATATTGAGACAGTGAAGGACACTATAGAACTATATGAAAGATACCTACAAATTGCCAAATATCCTTGTTCCGGAAAATGCTTTTATGAGAAAGAAACATCTTCAACTTCTATATTTGTTAGTGTAGTTTGAACATGAAATCCACTTTATCTTACGATAATGCCATGGTAACAAATCCACTTTGTGCTCAACCTTTTAGATTTCACAACAATACTACATAGATGGGAACATGATATCGCTAGGACTATCTTCTAGTCATTCAACTTCTAAATTTTGTTCATCAATGAAAGAAACAAATTACCAACATGTACATTCATACGCCACTGATACTATATATTCAGTCAATTCTCAAGAGTAACACCAAAATTTTACAATGTTGGAACAATAAAAGCATCTTAGTGCACTTCCACAATAGACATCTTTGTACAATGGCACTTTCTGTAAAACCAAATGAACATACATTCAACCAAACTTCCTCTGTCTCAAATTAGTTGTCGTGTTTCATTTTTCGAGAGTCACGTGAACTTTGACCAACATTTTAAAATGTATTTTTTCATCAAATCGACATAAGAGAACAATTGCAATTTGTAGTACTTTTTGTACATTTCTTGAATCTAATCCAATTTTGGTTTGAAGATTAGTAGAATTAACACTCGAGAAGCCAATTTGGAATAGAGGGAGTAGAACACATTGATCAGAACTACTACTAATTACCTGTTTGTGGCGATTCAAGATGTCTGGATTAACCCCACGATCCAAGAGCACACAAAGCACCTATTCATAATCAAAACCAAGAAGCAATATGGAAATGAGTTAATCAAACATCAAGAACCATTAACACCCCCACCTTTTTTTTAAAAAAAAAGAACAAGAATGTAAAGACTACATTTTTTTTTTCAAAATTCTCAATCTAGTAATGTAATTTTCCATAGCTAAAATCAGCTCTCTCTCAACAAACGACCACAGTTCCACTTTGGTAAAAAAATCCCAAATTATGATAAGACAGAAAATATGTAACACCCACAACAAGAAAAACAAACAGATCTTTCAAAAGGGTAAATAAGCAGTCAAGTTAAAACAAAAAAATAAAGTAATATAAATCGAATTACCAGTAAGAAAATAACTTGTAGCTACTCAACACAAGACTAACCTAAACATGCTTATACTTCTACAAATCCAGTGGAAAAAGAGAAAATATTCTTTTGCTTAGTTTAAAAAAAAGATGTTTCCATTACCTAAATGCCATAGAGTTACGACTAAATGCTCGTTTGAACAAGATACAGGAGCTGGAAATAAATTACAGCCAAAATTATAGCAGTAATCACTGGTCACTAATATTAATTTCGTTTAACTATAACCCAAAAAATAATCAACAAGACCCGCAAAAAAAGGGAGCAACTTTGACCAATGCACATTAACGTTTCCAGCTATAATCAACCAAATACACTAACCCATAAAATCAAAGGGTTAATAAATTAAGTGATCAGGAAATGAGCATATACAGGAAATGGAACATATTGCTATATGTGACCAAGAAGTTAGCCAAGAGGTTAAGATAACATTTAAACTTAAGTCATACTATCATCAGGTTAGTGAATCAACAAAATCTTTAAATAAGATGTAGTCTGGTTGCTTGAGCCATGTAACACCCCGTAAATTTGAACTAGATATGAATATGTAAAAAAAAAAAAAATCAAGTGTTAAGATTATATTTTATCTATATGAATCCATTCTTGATGAATTCGGGTGGAGGATGGTCGTTTTGAAGTCAAACCAACTAGTGAAGTTCTTGAGGGCTCTTAAATTCGCCTAAGTTTTGGTAGGTCTGTCTTCTGGGCGATTTTCGTGAAAACGTGTTAAGAATTTGGAAACACTTCCTCAATGAAAGTTTTCGGCCTTTGAAATAGCTTTCCAACGGTATATTATGGAGGTCAAACGAACATCTGTACAAAGATTTATGCCAGTTTTACTAACGCCTGTCCGCACTGGAAATTTGGTCTGCGTTACGCCCACGTTACGGGCCGTAACACGCGTTACGGGCCGTAAATTGGGGCCGTAACGTGCCCAAAATTTCCAGAACCTTACTGGAAATTTGGCCAGTGTTACGCTCCAATTTACGGGCCATAACACGTGTTACGGACCGTCCCTTGGGGCGTAACACAGTGAAAACAGTACGTTTTCATTCTGACTTCGGGAGGCCATAACCCCATTAATTATTGGGAATTTGGGAAAACTCAAAGAACGAAAGTTGTAGATAATTGAAATACCTTTCCAACCATAGGTCGTGGGCCTCCATGTGATATCGGGATGAGGAGATATGGGCGTTTTAAGACAGGAAGGTCAAGCTGTTGGCCCAACCCAATTCAAAACCGGGTCAGGCCCATTTCCTTTGGTATTTAAGGGAAATGTTCAGCCCTAGCAGCCACATTTCCCCTACCAAAACTTCAGATTTTTAGAGAGAGAGAGAGAGAGGAGATTTAGAGAGAGAAAGTGGTGAATCAATCAAGTTCGAGGCCCCGAATCCCGAGGCTCGTGAAGGATAAAGTGTAGAACAAGTTGTTGTCGTCGTTCTAAGCTAAAAATTGAACTTGGGGGAGGTTGTTTTCGTGGGGGCTGATCATATAAGGTATGTCTAAGTTTTAATGATGTTTTTATCCTTACCATTATTAGATTTGACGAGTTAGAATAGAGAAAATGGCATTGAAAGTTCGGTTATAATTTTTGGATACCAAATGACTTGGGGACTGTTTTGGTATGATTAAATGGATAGTATTAGTTGGATATTGATATGGAATAATTGTGATATTGTTGTGGTTGTTGTTGATAAGTTGTTGTTCTTGAATTTGGAAGTATAAATTTTATTTAAGATCCGTTAATGAATTAAAGGAAAAGAAATTTTTCCATGTTCCTTGAACTCCAATTCATGTCTAAATGGTGGTTAATGTGTGTGAGGGGACAAACCCACATTAAACCTAGTTTGTAACAAACCCTATATATGTATAAGTTATTAATAATGTTTTTCCTCTATGAGGGATATTTAGTAATGCTAGTTAATTGTTGGTAATGACCTTCTCATTGGTGAATTGGGACATGACAATCTTTGTAAAGAAGTTGTACATTTTCAAAATATTGCTTGGAATGACCTATCATTTCGACATGCATAATGAACTTTAAGGTTATTGATGGTGTGACTACTTTGAGACGAATTGTGAATCGGCTTCTATGCCATGGACTTTGTTGTTGTGTTTGCCTTGCTATTCGGGAGGAAGAGTAGCCACTATGGATCCTAGTGTATTAATTGCCTTGCCATTCGGGAGGAAGAGTGGCCACTTCCGGGTTCGCTACCTGGGGTGCATTAATGGCCTTGCTATTCGGGAGGAAGAGTAGCCACCGTGAATTCATATTCCGATGTATTACGTAGTGTTGTTGATATTGAGTTGGGCTTATATGGGCGGTTGTGATATCCATCTTTATTATGGAACTAAGCATAATTGAAACTGGGATTTTGAAATGGCTTTATAAACTGTGCAATAAGTGATATTAAGAATCATAAAGGGGAATGACAGTTTTTATACTATCTTTTCGGAACTGATTTCTTTATGTATTATTATATTTTATGTTTATATTACTTATTGTCCCCGAGGCACTCACTGAGTACGAAGTACTCAGGCATACCATTGTTGTTTTTGATGGTATGTTAGGTAACGGAGAAGAGCAGGTTCTTGATACCTCAGGCGCTTAGAAAGGACTTGTTGTTGCTGCTGAATTGGTGAGCCCACATGTCCATTCGTGGGACACCCTTTTATTTTGTTCATCTATTGTTAGTTTTGGGCTGCGTCCCGATGAGTCAAACTATTACCTCTTATCCTAGAAGCTCCATAGTATACATTCTTGTGGGTAGTTGTTGTGTTTTGTTAACTCTTGGGCGTTTGTTACGTTTTGATTAACTTTTATGATATTAAAGACTTCCGCTGATCTAGTTCATGATTTATGATATGTTACATTTAATTTATAAATTGTTGGAGGCGAATGTTGAACCTGGCGGGTTCAGGTATTATTATGGTGTTGTTTAGGTTCTTCCGATATCGTTCATGACGTCGGATGCCGGTCACGTCTAGGGTGGGTTTTGGGGCGTGACAAGCCAACAGAAAAACAAGCTTGGGCCAGCTTGTCAAGAGTTACCTGAAGACAACCACATCGCCGAGGGAAAACTTGTATTTTTCTAGGCAAAGCTTCTCCACTACAACAAAGTCGCCTGCACCATAATGACTAGTTGATAGTTTTCATCTTTATCCGCAGCAGGAAAACATTAAGAACTTAAAAGAGAGGAAAAAGAGTAGTTACGAATGAAGGATCTCATGGAATTGCCATCATGTGGATTAAATGTGGGAGACATTGAAATGCCACCAACAGGGACAATACTAGCATACCGATCAGAGATGGTAAGGCCTATGAGCCCAAAGGTGAAATAATTCTTGGTTAAATTCCAGACGAAGTTCGCAGTTTCCATATTTTGG
Source organism: Lycium barbarum (assembly GCF_019175385.1). Lineage (NCBI taxonomy): Eukaryota > Viridiplantae > Streptophyta > Magnoliopsida > Solanales > Solanaceae > Lycium > Lycium barbarum. The sequence goes on along the minus strand of NC_083348.1, from coordinate 83,521,098 downwards.
CCACCTAAATCATCTGCACACACTGTTTAAAACCCAAGATGAAAGTTACAAAAAATTTCAAAAAATATATGTCTTTCCAAAGTAAAAGCAAGTAAAACTAGACATGTTATTAATCCTATTTTTGAAATATGCAGTGTGAAAGACTACAGGAAAGATTTTGTTGATTCACACAACGGCACCTAACCAAGCTATGAATTTGAAAAGTTTCAAGTGTCATTGCATAGTCAACAAAAGCATCAACACCGTCTAAAAATTCTTGCCTCATCCCCCTCGGCCCTCAATTGTCCTATTATACATCCAACTACGAGGTTCCATCTACACAAATGACACCAAATTTGAAATTGTTAAGGAACAAATTCAATGAATAATTTAATTCAATGTTCAAAACCAAAATCAGTAGTTGCCCTAATTAGCAATTAAAGCTTCAGTTGAGATAGATTTCTATTTCAAAAGTTAACCTTTATTTCTTCAATTCTTGGTCAATAAACAATTCATAGAGTTCCACATATTTCAGATGCCATTTTCCAGAATATGACGAGGTCATTCTTGTTGGCTACTGTTTTTCTCTCTATTTTTGTGATATCAATCAAAGTATTTAAAGAGAAGCGAATGATACTTTTACAATCAGGAATATTATATGCAACAAATTGATGTCCAAAATAGTCAAATAACATGTAGAAAAATGTAAGAAAAAAGGCATCCCATGCTAAAGAAATAGTTATAAGACCCAATCTCTACAAGACTCAATCTCCAACTGTAGAAACCAAAACAAGCTTGATAATTACACCTCTGTTTGAACAAGTTTGAAAATTTACTCAAATTAATAATAGACAAACAAGAAAAGTAATATTGTCAATTCCACAACTAGTAATACTGAAGAATTCCATATAACTCTAATTCTAAGTATAGGAATTCACTTTGTAAATCAGAAACAATATATATTACGCAAACTCTTTTTTCAATGTCATTTCTTAGCCAAGAAAAGAAAGAAAGCATACCTCCAATGGTTCGCCGTCGACGGCGAGGGAAACGGCGGGACTGGGTAGGGGCGTCGGCGACGACGGTGACTGGCAGGAATGCTGGCGACGTCAACGGCGTTATTAGATTAGGGTTAGAGAGAGAGAGGGGAAGAGAAAAGGTGAGAGGAAAGAGAGAGAAATGTTTATTTGGGTGATCTGGACGTTTTAATTTTATCCTAATTATACCGACCTCATGTATTTAATAATTTTATTTTTAATTTAAAAGAATACCGACCTCGTGAGGTCGGTATTCTTTTAAATTAAAAATAAAATTATAATATTTAGCATCAAATTAATTTCCGACCTAGTGAGGTCGGTAAATTATTTTTTCAAATTTTGGTACAATATTGTCGGTTTATTTTAAAAAAATTGAAAAATAAATATTATGAATTTACCGACCTCATGAGGTCGGTTTTTTTCCGACCTCATTTTTTTTCCGACCTCAAATGAGGTCGGTTTTTTGATCATATATGATGGATTTTTGACTGGTCAAGCTTGCGCACCAAAGCGTTCAAAAATCAACTATCAGTCTTTCATTGTTATACAAATTGGAAGTATCTTGCTAGTAAGTTGATCTCTACTCGCATTAACCTAAATTAAATAGAGCGTTTTCATTTTATACTATGTTCACACTAAGTGTTGCTTTTAACAAAATCAAGTATGCAACTATTTTTTGTTTTCAATATGCCTATCCTTGTTTCAATAGATATCTGGATTTTTTTTTTTTTTTTTTTTTTTTTTACAAAAATCTCTCAATGATGTTATACAATTAAGAAGTTAATGTTATTAAATAATATTTTTAATGTGTGTCAAAAATTTAAATCACATGTAATGCTGATCAAAGTTAATGATTTGCACTTGGTGGTAAAAAGTTAGAGCACTAACTCTACTTACGGCGTGTTTAATGACAAAAGGTACTAAATGAAATAGTACTTAGATATTAATACTATCATCATCATCATCATTTAATTTCAACCATATTCAACAGCAAATCCTCATTTCTTCACAAGCATAAATTAAATTTGACTACTATTAATATCAGCGTCAGTTTTCTTTTCTTCTAACATTAATAGAGAGATTGTAATCTAACTGGTCATCAGTGTTCAGGAAAACTTGAGATTCGAATATTTAATACTCCAATTAATGATTTGAACTAGAATAATCTCTTGTCACTGAGGCTAATATTTGTTACTCTCGCCGGTTCAAAATAAGTGTCCATTTAGCGTTTAGCACACTCCTTAAGAAAATACTAACTCCTAGAAAAAAATGGGTATTTTGACTAAACAACCCTTATTTAAAATTTGTATGTTACTATTGACACATTAGGATCTGGTCACTTAGCACGTAATAAGGATGAATCTAGAAAAAATGAAGCTAATTATAACTTCTTGATTATGTAAGTGGACACTTATTTTGAACCAAAATAAAAATGCTAAGTGGTAGCATATTATGAACCGGAGGGTGTAATTTCTTAGCTGGTAACATGAAAAATGGCTTAAGAACCAAATATGTACCTTAGAAGCTGATATTTGTTACTATCAGTCTATCAGCAACAACTTCGAAGCTGGAGCGCTGGGATGCTGAAAAGTGAGTACGGAAGGTGATGAGTATTTGGATTGTAGTGAGTGCAAACCACCTGTTTCCATGGCTTGGAACCTGAATACCGACAAAAATACCACTCCTACTTTTCTCATGCATTTGGGAGTACTTCATGTTTGCAACTTCATGATCAATCCAAGCATAATCATCTTGATAAGAAGCTTTATGCTTGGTTAATTGCTGATGAAGGCCACTTTGGGACACCTGATGAACAATATTTCTTTGATTAATCTATGTCTTGACCATGATTAATTAATCTACATATATGTATATGGTAACTAATTAAGTTAAGCCTCCAAAAATGAAGAATGTTTATGCATGTGTACGGTTTTCTTTTTCTTCTTATTATTATTTTAAGCTTCTTTTTTAATATTTATTCTACTACCTTTTTTCCATTAGAAAATTTCCTGTACATACAACAAATAATTGAGTAGAGGAATTTTAAAACGAATTCTGTTCTATTCATTAGGAACGGGATAAAAGTTTCAGATTTTAAAAAAGGGCAAAGGGTCAAAAATATCCTCTATGGGAAAATGACTAAAAATATCCTTTGAATTTATTTTTAGTCCAAAATACCCTTTCCGTTATGAAACTTTTTAAACATACCCCTCTGTTAACAGAAATACCCATTCCCCCCAAAAAACATTTTTTTTGACCCGATCCAAACTTAACCCGACCCAAACAAAATAATAACTCCTTAATCAACCAGACAAGACTCAAACGTTCAATTCCTCTTCACAAACATTAGAGAGAGAGAAAAGTGACCGTTCCCAATTCCTCATCCGATTCTTCACTTTTTCCAGACAACTTTCTTTTCAATATGGCTTCAAATATTATCTCAACTTCGACAAAATTAGACGAATAGAGTGTACTTAGCGAATACCATCTTTAGTATCAACAGCAACAGGCATACAAGAGCAAAAATACCCACTTGAAAGTATCCTAGGCACATCCTCTTGTACTCTCTCACAGTTAGCGCCGAATTGGGCCGACATGCTTTCAATGCATTCCCATCTTTATTTCTCATTAACACTTCACTGATCAGAACTCTCTCTTCATTGTTCCCGGTTTCGGGACATCCAAGTTGTTGCTTCGATTAGTCAATGCTATTATGCACAACAAAGTAGGGGCGTAGTAGTATTTGGTAAATTCCAAGAAAATGGGTTTATGTTTCTTGGTTTTGTTAGGAATTCAAAAATTGCATTTTCGGGTTTGAACCTCTAACGAAGATGATGAGCTCATGCTTCCCCTCGCTATGGCGGCAGATGAGTTCATGCTGCCGCTAGCAGCGGCAGATGATGAGCTCATGCTACCGCTGTCTGTGGCAGCGGACAACGAAAACAAATTTCTATTGAAAATAGTTTGAAGCATGGTATCAAAGAGGGAAGTAGTACTGGAGAAAGCAGGGCAAGGGTGCAATATATATATATATAGAGAGAGAGAGAGTTTTGTTAGAAGTGGAAGATTACGGTCAACAGATGTGATTTATTATGGGTGTCACTGTTACTATTGCTTACGGGTGATTTTTTCACTAAAATAACTTTTCATTTTTAATTGACTACCTCATATTTAGTTTTTGATGCCCTTTTCCTACCTCTAGTCCCCCACAATTTGCAATAGAAGAGAAATAAGGGAGGTTGATGATAATGTTTCAAAATTGTGATTTAGATTAGGAGAATTAAATTCAGTTATTATGATCAGTTTCTGTTAAGAATTTTTTACCGGTCAAACTTGTGGATCAAACCGTTCAAAAGTTAACTATCAGTCTTTCATTGTTATATAGTTTGGAAGTATCTGGCTAGTGATTATGTTGATCTACTCGCATTAAGCTAAACTAAGATAGAGCGTCTTCATTTTAAACTATGTGTACACTAAGTGTTGCTTTTAAACAAAATCAAGTATGCAACTTATTTTTGTGTTTATCTATCCTTATTTCAATAAATAATCTGGATATTAAAAAAAATCTCTCAATGATGTTATACAATTAAGAAGTTAATGTTATTAAGTACTTTTTTTTAATAAGTGTGTCAAAACTTTAAATCACATACGTAATATGCTAATCAAAGTTAATGATTCGCACTTGTTGGCAGAAAGTTGGATCATTAACTCTACTTATGACGTATTTAATGACAAAAGGTACAAAATGAAATACTTAGATATTAATACTATCATCATTTCAACCCATATCCAACAACAAATCCTTGTTTTTTCACAAGCATAAATTTGACTGCTATTACTACCAGACCCAGTTTTCTTTTCTTCTAACATTAATCACAATCTGACCGGTCATCAAGATTGTGGAAAACTTTAGATTCAAATATTTAATACAATTAATTATGTGAACAAGTATAATCTCTTGTCACTAAGGCTAATACTCCATCCATTTCATCATAAGTGGTGTTTTTAGCTTATGCATACCCTTTAAGAAATTACTCACTTCTTGAAAATTAGGAATGTTTTACTTACTTACCCCTAATCAAATTTACCTCTTTCTAAGTTACTTCTTTCCTAGAAAAGCAACTTAGTGGTTCTTGAGTAGATAAATAAGGGTACTTTTGGATGAATAAGATTAATTTTTTCTTGAAATTCTAACGCACCACTTATTTTGAAATAAAATGAAAAGCCTAAAACACCAATCATCCACCCTGTTCTTTTGTATCCCAATTTTTTTTTCTCGTTCCACGATTATCGTGAGCTTTTAGTACGACAAATACGTAAAATAGAGAGTAGTATATCGTACAGTCACTCTTTCTAATATAGTTAATTTAGATAACGATCAATTAAGTCATCATGTGAAGTGTCATTGGTGCTTTGTAACTAATCATTGACGGTCAACTATTTAATTAATACTAACAAATTCCCACATTTACATATTTTTTGAGGCATTTTATGATCAGTACGTAGTTGGTTTTTGCTTATGGAGTTTAAGATATTATATTTATATTTAACCAATTATACAAACTATCAAACTTGATTTTCCAATAGAACAATTGATATTCATAATAAAAAAACTAGGTAAAATTATCTCTTTGAATGATTTTGGTTATTCACCTTAATATTTGGCTCTTATATACTGAATGAAAATGCAAAAATGAGCTAAATAAATAAAAAGTACAGTGTGAATAGATTAAAGAATGATTTTTGGTTTTTTACCTGAACAATTTTAAATTGCATATTCTTATTAATTCTATGGATGATTTTTGGTTAAATACAAAAATATGTTGCATTACCATTTTAATGCTGGTATAAAATTAATTTCAACATTTTAAGGTAGTTATCCAATGAAATTACTATAATTTTTGCGATGTGATTCTAAAATATGAAAAAGCGAAGTTGGTGTAATTCAACCTAAACGAAAAATCAATAGTATATGCGTGTTCAGTCAAATCTAGTAATTTTTTTTTAAATGAGACGTGAACATATATGTGGGGAAATTACTAAAATTATAACAAAAATATTATATTTTGATTCGATAATTTCAAAAGTATAAATAGTTCAAATCTAAAAAATTTAATAGTTGAATCCTTCATATAATTATACATTAAAATCATGAAACGCCTCTTACGAAAATATCTACATATATACATGTGTCGTTTTGCTTTTCCCTTAATTTCTTTAATTTTCCACCGTCATTTATAATTATGTAGCATGTTTAGTCAAGCTTTGGTTATATTTTTCTTAAAAGTGCTTATTTTAGAAAGTTGAGGTGCTTATACTGGAGCTGAGGGTCTATCGGAAACAACTTCTCCACCTTCACAAAGGTAGGGGTAAAGCTGCATACACACTTACCCTTCTCAGACCCAACTTGTGGGATTAAATTGGATATGTTGTTGTTGTTGATCAAGTTTTTAGGAACATAATAAGTGCTTCTGAGTAGCAGGAGCTGTTTTTTTAGAAGCTAAGACTTTTGGAACCTTGTCCAAACACAAATCAGTGCTCTAATATTGACAAACTACTTTTGTAAATCATTAGCCAAACACAAACGACTAATCTCCAAAAAAAAAAAAAAAAAAACTTCTACCAAAAACATTTTCAAAATAAATAGATTTTGGATTAAGCTTGGCCAAACAGACAAGTTAAACGGTCTTTTCACCAAAACCCTTCTCGATCCCCTCGATTAATTGCACCAACCACTATTTTCCTCCGTTTTAATTTGTTTGTTTGGTTTTGATTTGACATTGAGTTTAAGAAAGTAAAGAAGAGCTTTAAATCTTGGGGTCTTAAATTAAAGATATATAGAATGTATAAAAATGACCTTTAATCTTGTGGTTTTGAACATTGACATGTGAAAAGTTGAGATTTGTCAAAAAAGGAATGAGACTTTTTTTTAACGGACTTAAAAGGAAATTAAAGTAAGATTAACAAATTTAAACGGAAAGACAAATATTTCTCTAAATCATTTCTTTGATCCACTTTGCATAACATGAAACAAATTAAACAAAGTCACAGATGGTAAATGGGGAACAATAATACTATGAAAACATATCCCTAACTTTGTCAAAGATCTACCTAGATAGCTAGCTACCATTTTGTTTATATTCAAAATAATGAAATTCCAAACAACATTAATTCATGCAATTTTTTTCTAACCGAAACCCATTAGAATGAGTAATTAAATCAAATCCATTAGGCTCTAGCTTCCCCAAGCATGGGAAATAATTCACCCGAGATATGAATATTCATCACTTTGGTTACCCCTCGTAACAACTTCCCTTCTACAAACACTGCCAGCAACTCCCCCGGACCGTCGTTGTTGTCGTCTTCGCCGCCCTCAATCTCTGACAGCTCCTCCAACTTAGAGGCCTCATCATCCTCGAAAAGGGTGGTGTTAACACCCAATTATTGCAGCAAATGCTTCACAACAAGGCACATGTAGAACCCACGCGTGGCTACAACAACAACCGCGTTTTCCTTTATCAGCGTCACCAAACTCATATGACCATTCACATTATTGTTGTTTGTCTCACCGAGAGGTTGTGTTTCGTGACTGGTGGTCCCACCAGTCGCACTGGCAGATGATGAGCTCATGCTTCCGCTAGCAGTATGTCACGACCCAAGTACCCATGAGTGGCACCCACAAAAATCCTCTAGTGGGCGAACCATCTCCTTAACGCTTTTTCTTAATCACTTAAACAATTATAAATCAATAATCAAGATTAATTCATGAATAAGTCTAAATCATTGCCATAAATAATATAACCGCGGAAGTCCTAACTATTACAACCCAAAGTCCGAAAGTCATCGTACAGGGACTCTAAAAAATAAAGCTGTCTAATGAATGAAATAATTGTCTAAAATAATCATAAATGTCTGGAATGAAAGTAGACATCCAAATAAGTAAAGATCTTCAGGCGGCATGGCATGGATAGGAGCTCACCCTTGGATCTGATTGGAAATTGGCCTCACACTAGATATGAGGTCTGAAAGATGTCTCTGGAACACAATCTGCACTCAAATAAAAAGTACATCAAGGTAGTATCAGTACAAACACTATGTACCGGTAGATATCATAGGTCGACTAAGATTAGTATCATGCATACTTCATAAAATCAATAAGATAGGCACAACGACACATAACCAAATAATGTCATTAATAGAAATCAGCCAACACAGGGATAAGATAAGTCCAGCTATCAATCAATCAACGAGTTAATATAAGTTCAGTCATCAACCAACAACAGGAATAACAAGAGTCTGATGCAATGCAATAAAATATTGAAAGTATCTCAACCGTGTACATACATGCTAAACGGTATTGTTTTCCCAAATAGTCATGACCTGCAGGGGACCCATGGTGTCCATGTACCACGTGCTCGGGAACTGACCTCGGATCACAAGCCCATAACTAGGCCACATCCTCACCCCCTGTCAAATGCGCCTTTATATATTTATATCGATGTATCTGATCACAATATGAATCTCAACGTATTTCCAGTCCAACAATCAATATGGAACATGATTGGTCAATACTATCAATATCAATGAATACAAGACATCATGCCACAAGTCATAACAAGACTCAGATAAATTCACTCAACACAGAATGTTACGCAACCATCTCAATCAACAAGAAGAGTATCTATTGACTCCTTTCTTTTCAAAACACAACAATTCCATCTCAAGTTTCGGTAGATGAAGAAATGGCAGCCAACCCACATAATCAGAATTCATACCAACCAAATCATACTTTCTCCTATCAACTTCATTACATATACAGTCAACTAACCAAAGTCTAACTCAAGTAAACTGTAACCTACCTCAAAGACGAACATGAACAATGCAATTATTTTTGCAACAGCTTTCCCTTTTCGCAAGGCTTCGGAACGTTCAAAGTCTAGAAATAATAACGCTAAGTGAGTAATGAATAATCTACTCAACAACAATAATTTGGGGAAGAAAACCCCACTACTTCTACCCTTTTCAATGGGTGAACTATCATTAGGTGTGAATTCATCCTACAATCATGCTATATCAATTCTGGGATCTATAATTAATTCAACCCCTTTCAATCAGTTTTAAGCTAAAGCTTCCATTTTTTTAGAACTCTAAGTCTCAATCAACCATTAATAATCAAATTCTCATCCTAGAAAGTGATAATCTGTACTCCTAGATGATTAAACAACAATAAAATCAGCAACCATTCATTGTTCAAGGGGTTTCATAAATTCTAGGGTTCTAGCCTTTTAATTCGCCATTAATGAACCTTAGATGATGTAGGGACTTAAGAGGATTATGGAATGAATGAAGCTAAAGGTTGAGACTTACCTTGACGAAGAGTGGTGCCCTAGCCTTAGAGAAATCGCCTTAGTGTTCTTAGGAAATGTTTTTGGTGTTATGTGGGGAATGGGTTCGAAATATGGAATATAAAACACTGTTTCTACCTCCCGTCGACCGCTGCAGTGGTCGACGTTCGCTATGGCGGACCTCATTAATTCTCGAACCCCCGCGGCGGTGACCGGCCAGCCGCGGCGGTGGACTCGCTACAGCAGTACTACCACCGCTGCAACGGTCCATATTGACTAGTGAGCTTTGGTTTTTCACCCAAAATTCTAACACCAATCTGAGGCGCTACAGACGCAAACCAAACATGCACATATACATAAAAACACGCGACGGACTCACCCGTGGCCTCAGAATTCCCAACGGAGGTCTAATTTACTAAGTCACCCCTAACGGAAATGAAGACAAGTTTCAGACAATGCACAACTAAAACCAACACAAGTTTCAGTTTTTAGACTTCTAACTTTTTGAGTTCCCATTAAGCTCATTTCTATTATCGAAAAGGTACTAGCAAGGGTAAAATGGTCAAAGCCCCATAACGACCTAGCGGGTCGTTACACAGTAGCGGAGGATGAGCTCATGCTACCGCTGCCTGTGGCAGGGGATAGAGAAAACAAATTTCTGTTAGAACTAATTCTTCGCATGGTATCAAAGAGGGATGTAGTACTGAAGAAGGAGGCCAGGGTGGAATATATATATAACCTATAGGGTTGTTAGAAGTGACAGACTATGGTCAATGAATGTGACTTAGTATAGGCGTCACTGTTACGATTGTGTACGTGTGATTTCGTCACTAATATACTTTTCAATTTCAATTGACTACCTCATATTTAGTTTTTGATGACCTTTTATTAGCTCTAGTTCTCCAATTTGCAATAAAAAAGAAACAAGGGGGTTTATGATAATGTTTCAAAATCTTCAATTAGGTTGAGATAATTAAATTAAGTTATTATGATCAGATTCTGTTATGAGTTTTTGACCAGTCAAACTTGTGCGCCAAAGTGTTCAAAAATTAATTATCAGTTCTTTCATTATTATATAGATTGGAAGTATCTAAGTTGATCTACTCGTGTTAACCTAAATTAAATAGAGCGTTTTCATTTTAAACTATGTTCACACTAAGAGTTGCTTTTAAACTATGTTCACACTAAGAGTTGCTAAATCGAATTTTAGCTTGAATTAATATTAAAATTTAGTAATATAGGGGATTAGTTTATTGGTGTGTGAACCTCAGTGACGAAAGCATATAAAGGAAATGTGACATATCCACCGAGGAAATGAACCAACACTCCCATGACAAGCCAGGGGCGGAGCCAAGTGGTGGCCAGGGTGTTCACCCGAACCCCCTTCGGCGAAAAATTATCATGTATACACAAGGTTAAAAATATTTTTTATGTATAAATTGTAGATGTTGAACCCCCTTGGCTTTCTCGTTTCTTATTTTTTTATATTTTTGAATCTCCTAGTGAAAAATCCTGACTCTGCCCTGTGACAAGCCTTGTGACAATGTCTACTGTTTTTCGGTGGAAGCAAGAATTTAATCCATACTTGTACTGCTCAAAATAACAACCAAAAACAAATTAGTTAATATGTTCTTAATTAAGAATCCCAAAGGGAAAAAATAGAGAAATTTCAGTTGTATTGTAATTCGAAATCGTGGAATCTGATCGTATAAAAGGAGCTTCATTGGTTTATGATTACTGTTAAAGGAATATAATATAGGTATATTATAAAGTCCATACCAACGCTACTTAGTGCCTTATGATTTTTTGTTGGATGTTCAAATTATTTCTCACAAGCTTTGATCTAACATACTATCTCTCATAAGTTCGATCTTCAATCTATATATGAACCCTGTTACACGGAAAAGAGTATTAGAGATACATAATATAATGTCTCACATTAAACCAATAAAGGTGTCATCCATCTAAAGATATTCCGTACTCTATTTAAGGGTATCACTAGCTTTAGATTTCGGGACTCACCAACACACCTCGTACAAAATTAAAAAGCTTCCCAGGGAAAATGATTCCAGTGCATAAGAGGACACATAGCAAACTAGTAAAAATTACTCAATCTATATAATTTTAAGTGTTAGTTATTCTTATTATAATGAACACGTAAAAGTGAATGAAGAAAGTGCTATTTTCCTGTGTCCTTAACCAAATTTAATGAACATCTAAATTTTTATATCTTCAAATCGAATACAAAACAAACGTATTTACTCAGTGAATGAAGTTTTTAATCTACAAACCGAGTAAGAAATCGGAGTAGAAAATTACAAAAATCTTGATCTCTAAAATGAATGTAGAAAATCTTTAAGATTTTAATCTCCCCAAAACAGAAAATAAGGTGAGTACATATATTTTAGTAAAATCTAGATTCCTAAAATTTAATTTCGAGCACACAATTTTCCCATGTGTCCTTAATGAATCTAATTCCTTACTATTGCCCAAGGTTACAGTTTAATTCCTCCAATGATAAAATAGAGTACTATTCTATAATAGCTGCAATTCAAATTACATAACTTCGGCGAACTCATCAAACGGAACAAAACATACTACTCTGAAAATGTTTTTGTTTTGAAAACAAACGTAGAGACTAATTTAGAGGGGAAAATGAACTCAATTTTTGGTGTATAAATTGATAATGAAAGGGTGCTGTTGACACCCAATTTTGTCCCTCTCCTATTTAATTTACCCGGGGCTTCTAAATTTCCTGACGAGCTAAATACTTTATTTTCACTATTTTTTTTTATTATTCTTGCTACTACTATTAATACCGCTACTGTTATTTTTAACACTACGAGCATTACTTTACCACAAATTTTAAATGATTCGTCATCATTTCATTTTTTCGGGTTTGGACTCGTTAAATTAATTGTAGAACAACACTTTGTTAAATCCTTATTTTTTAAATATTAATTATTAATTGTCTTCATATAGTATATATTGTACTAGTTGTTAAATTAGAAGCCCAACAATATAAAATAGAAGATGAAGGACCAACAATTTTCAGCCAAATTAATGACTTAAAATACAATGTTATTCCCCTACCCAAATAAACAACCCACATTTATATTAGCCCATACTCTAATTAAAACAAACCAGCCCACATTATTTCTATACCCAACCCACATTTTCAACCCATATTTAAATTAATGGGCCAGCCCAAACGGACCAGCCCAATTCTATTTTTTACTCGACCCGGGTCCGGCCCAAATCTTAAATCCCTAATCTCTCTTTCTTTTTCTCCCTCAGCTCATCTCTCTCTCTTTCTCTTCCTCTTTCAGCCGCAACTCACTCCCTCTCTACCCTCTTCCCTTCCCTTCTCTCTCTACCCCACTCCTCCGCTCCTCCCCACTCAACACCGACGACCCCACTCCTCCACTTCAGCCGCCTCCCTCCTTTCTACCCTACCTCTCTTTCTCTTTCCCTTTCATCATCACCACCGCTCCTCTCTATGAATCAAAACCCTATAAATAATCCTAGTTGAATCAGGGAGAGGAGAGGGTGGAAGGGCTGAAAACGAAAACCTCACAAAACACAAGTTTAATCAACAAAGACAGCGAACAATTACTCTATTTTCCTTCATTTTCTGTTTAGAACTTTAGTTTCTTTAATCGATTTCGAGTTCGTCGCGTTCGAGTGTAGATTCGAGACCTCGTCGATCCCCACTTCACTGTACCACAAAAGGTAATTTCGATACATTTATCACTCGTAATCTTTAATTTCTGTTTGTTTAAGATTTTAGCTTATTCTGCTATATGCTTAGTGGTTATGAAGTTCTTTATCGTCGCGTTATTTGTTTGATGTTTGGATGCTGTTAGGATAGAATAACAATCGCTAAAATGAATTTAAAAGATGTACACTGTGGTTTGGATGCTCAGACCGAATTCACAGGACTTAGAACTTACTTAAAAGTCGAATATATATAGGATATACCGGGGATACCAAAACAAGAAGAAGGTATACATTCAACATACACCTGATATACAAACCCTAATGTGTATATTTTGGGTATATTGTGTATACGATTGAAGCAGGTCGGCACTGCCTCTCTTTTACTCTATTTGTTCAAGTAATATACACCGATATGTATGTATCTGCTTGGGTTAGATACGATGAAATGGTTATATGTACTGAATTGCTGGTATTCATATTTATGTTAACTCCTCTTCCTATTTCAGTCAGATTATCTATTTTTAGTTGCTAGTTTAGGCGTATTCATGCACGTTTTAATTCCTGTTTTACTATATCGATATGCTGGTTGTTGGTTTAGTTCATGTTTGGTGTAAGTTCAGTATGCCTCTGCCGTTTAGTGGAATATTGGTCCTCATTATGTTTTTTTTTTTGAATAATATCAGTATAAACATGAGTTTTAGGCATAAATTATTGTCCTAGTGTGTACTCCAAGTAGTTGGGATCAAAGGGATCTATTATGAATAATTAGTTAAGTTTCAGCTCTTTTCTTAGCAATTTAGAGGAAACATAATGACACATGATTATTTAAGCTCAATCTAGGATAATAAGAATGCTACAGACTGAAATGTCCCCTTTAAATGATCCTTAGTTACTGCCTCGACATTTCAGTCATTTACATTTTGATTGCTGGTAGTGTTTGGTGTTTGGCGTTTGTGGTTATTTGCGATGTTCTTAGTTTCATAAGGCTGGTTTTGTTTAACTTCATCACATTGTAGTTGTTTAGCCTTATATGTACTGCAAGATTAGCATTGTAGATTCTAATAGGTCATTTCCATATCTTTGATTAAGTTACGAATTAGCTTAGATAAACAATCCGCTGGTTATGGAATCTGTGTTTCGGGTCCTAATCAACATCTTGAGTCATCTTGTTAAGTTTGTGATCTTCTTTGGTTTGAAATATGATTTATATGATTAACTAATTAACCATGAGTCTGTTCAGTCCAAAGTTTAATCCAATTGTGTCTGCTAAAATTATGTTCAGTCATATGTGATAAAATGCAGGGGCTAAATATATATAGTTGCACTGTATGCCCAGTTCTGGTCGTAACCATATGCGCTTAAATGTTATTGTCTTGTGTTTAGGAATCATCAAATTGTTTGGTGAACCAACATACATCCCTCTCTAAGTTCTGAATGTTGAAACTGTTCAAAAAAAAAAAAGGGAAAGTGCATGAATCCTGAATTGGTTTAAACACAGTCTATAGCGATTTTAAAGGAGTCTGCTGATCTGGTCTATTTGCTTGCCTAGATGACTTCTGTCGAAATATTGGACAGGACCCTCGCGAGAGGAATTTTGCTTTGTGAACCTTTACTTGCATTCATGCCTCATCTTAGTTTATAATAGCTGAACCATGCCTCCAAACTTTGAGTATTGTGATGAGCAGATCCTCCTCATCTCTATGTTTTTATTTTAAAGAACTTTTGAGTGCTAACTCTTTCGAGTCCTTCCTGTTTACTCAGTATTTTTTTTTATTTTCCCATGAATGAGTTTGGTCCTTGTTGCGTGAACTGTCTACTCTTGGTTGGGCGAAGCTCTACGAAGAATCCAGTTTCTTTTACTATGGATGGATTAGTTTTAGTTGTTGGTATTTCTATTCGTCCTGACCTGACAGATCTAATTTGTTCATGACTACTTAAGATGGAGTTGCCTTTGTTCACAGAAAAGTTTATCTGAGATTAAGTGACAAGATATTTTTTTTTTCTTGCTCATGAATCGTAGTGTATGCTCCCTTTAATCCTTTTCTGTCGAAAATGCCGATTGAAATAGTTAAGTTTAATCACTAAACTTTGAGACTAATGATTGATATACACTCTTATTTTGGGAATTTCGCTTGGTAAGAAATGTATGTTTCAGCTGCTGTTTAACGGCAGCATCCCTTTTTGTTTGGTATGAATTGGCTTTAAGTTGGAGCTTTAGCCTATTTATAAGTTGTTGTTTCATAGTATCGTCAAGATTAATTTCTTTCGTACGCGTTCTAGTCAAATCCGTTGAGTTTATCATATGATAATTTTATGCTAATCTTTATCTTTTCTTTTTACATGTACACCTCGGAGCGCAATGGAGTCTTCATAAAGACTTATTATCCGAACAGTCTCATTTTGAGACTATACGGCATTTGAACTTTGCATACGTCTTGCTATTCGGCTCTCATTCCCTCGACCTTCATCCGAACAAAAAAACAAAGAGAGTGGTTAACCAAACGGCAAACCATTGAAAACTTTACTCTTCTATGGGAGGCAAATGTGGCTTTAGTCATCTTATTTTCATTCTCTAACGCTTGTTTGTGTTCGGTGTGACTAACATTTTATCTAGCTGTGTGATTGTGATAAATACTTAATTGCTCATTTCTGACCGAGCCTATTTATATTAGGGTGTCTCAATAGCAAATTTAGGTCTTAAATTAAACGAAGTTTAACTGTTCCTCGTAGCCTATTTGGCATTTTTTTAGTTAGAAAGAAAGATATGCTTCCGAAGCATCATATAACTTTACACATTGACGTTAGCTTGTTTTGAGAAATAAGAAAAACGAACTAGTTTTCGTGGATAACCATTTTACTTTAGCTCCTTTCCAATATTTGAAACACGTATTTGTTAAAACAACCTTTGCACAGTTTATATTGAACTAATTGTCTTTCTATAAAACCTTTTAAACGTTTTCTAAAATTAATCTTACAAACAACTGTTTTAATCTGTTAGTCAGCGTAATTTGTTTTCTCCAAATATTTATGAAACATTGCACCATCTTGCGTTTTCTTCAGTTTATTTACAACTAAGCTCTTTTATACAAATTATTATTTTTCTACAAGTCTTATTTTAAATAACCTACTTATATGTCTATCTATAACTTTAGCAATACTTATAAAACTATTTTCTTTTTCTATAATATTTACACTTAGCATAACTATTCGCAAGTCCGGTCGGTTAACCATTGTTAATGGGTCTTAAAGGATGCCTAATACCTTCCCTTTAGACTAATTGAACCCTTACCTAGAATCTTAAGTTTCGCAGACTTTACAATAATATTAACTTTAAATAACTACTTTAATAAACTTTAGGTGTCCTAATTCACCATAAATAATTAGGTGGCGACTCCTTAAAACAAACAAAAAATAGGAATCTCCAATATGTCGTACTTCTAATTTTAACCTCCGCGGGTAAAAATGGGCTGTGACAGCTTGGCGACTCTGCTGGGGAATACTTACGTTCTAACCATAACGGACTTAGTTTAAGTAGGCTTTGTGTGCTTATTTTGAAATCGCTTTATTTATTTGTTAATTATTTTTTACATGCTATTAATTGTTTGTTTGATATAAACTGTTTGTTTGATATAAACTGTTTGTCTGATATAAACTGTTTATGTGTTACTGCTTTGATAAAACTGTCATTCCGTTCATATTTCCTCCACTTCTGGAAAACTCACACATATTCACACACTTAAAACGGTTTCGCGGTTCGCGCCCGTTCACTATCAAATTACCTTTTAGTTGGATCGATCTTGTGGATTTAGTCGATCGGCGGTGCAGTCGACGGCCACAGACTTTCCACTCCCAAGTTGTCCGCTTGGGGGAACCTTGTGTCATAGGAAAACAACTCTTAGTCAGCCTAAGATAGAGCTATACCAACACCTTTATTAGGAGCATACTTTTCATGACCTAGGAGGTTTAATACCCTTGGTGTATTAAGCCCATTAGATGACTTTACCCAAACGTCCAAGCGGGTTCACGACCCCAAGCGACAATAATCATACTTTATATGCACGTTTGAAGGATAATTGTGCCTAAATATTGACTATTTGCTTTAATTAATTAAACTTTAGGAGGGAAGGATGATTAACGTTTCTATGACAGGTATGGATTTGCATTGGAGTACAATGAATGACGAAGATCAATGACATCACAAAAACGGAGCTGAGATTTAAACATAGGAAATTGTGTTCACTTCATTTAGATTAGGAAACACTTTATGTTGTATTCATTTGACATGTAATAAACGTTACATTACTTTTGTACTTTATTGTTGGGGAAATAGAATTTGTTTAATTAATCAAAGCAACGGGATGACATATTATGGCACACTTTACCCTTCAAACAAACGTTAGGCCTACCTCTGGCACAAAGAGGTCAAATGCATATTAGGAAGCGTTATTATTTTTTGATATAATCGTTTACATCTGTTTGACAACTTGTTTGACTCTATTTGATGAATTATTTGCTACATGCCTTACTAGACTTTACGTGATCATGACTTTACCTAGATATGTTCGTGAGACTAACATCGTTTACACTTTATGTTTCTTTTCATTTAATCCCAAAGAGAGTTGATTCGTGTTGACACTCAATGGCCGACCATCCTTACATCACAAGGTCAAAGACATCATCGTTACCACAACGCAGCTGGGTTGTTCAAGGAAAGGCAAATATTACGTCCGATCCAGCCGCATCTATTTCAACTGGTCCGAAAAACATCATGGTTTCTAATGATCCCCCTGAGACTTCTGAACATAGCACTACTATCCAACGGGATGAACATATCGCCCGCCTAACTCAAGAAATTGAGGATCTACATAGAGAACTGAATCGGGTTAGGAACATGACCAACTCATCTGTTACACTCCAAAGTCCACCTCCTGAACCTAGGGACGTCGCACCAAACCCGCCTCGTTTTCCATCACTTGAATCTCCAGTCCTTGAACATTTTCCTCCGCAAAACACTGTACATACCAACAACAACTTACCTCTAACCTACACTACCTTTGCCGCTCCTGATCCACCACCCGTCAACCCACCAAATCAATTACTAGGTAATACTCCTCACATTCCTTTACCCACCAACGCTAACCCACCACCTACAATTACTCCTCTAAACCCACCAAACCGAGTCATTACATACTTTGACCATCCACAACAACCTTTCTACCCTTACCACTATGTTGAACCCTACCAAGCTCCGCTATTCCCCTACCCTGTCTACAATACTCAAGCAAATTACCGCCAACCTCGAGCACCTCACTATCAAAACCCACCTGTTCAAGCTCCCACCTACCAAAATCGACCACATACCACACATAAAGCCCGTCCAAACCCTGTCATAAAAAACACCTGTAGTTACACTCAGTTCGCTGAACCTTTGGATCAACTATTTGAAAGACTGAAAGCAGCAGGCATAATACAACCGATTGAAGGAAAAATTCCCGAGCCTATCCCAAAATGGTTTGATAGTTCCAAGCATTGTGCATATCATTCTGGAGTTCCTGGGCATGCCACTGAGGATTGCTATGGCCTCAAAAACAAAATCGAAACCTTGATTAAGGAAGGAGCGATCCAGCTCACTGGAGCTCGACCCGATATGGATCCCCATCCATTTGCTTACTCACGAAAACGCCAACGTGAACATGATAATTATCGAAAGGTTAAGAATCGGAAGGAGGTTGTTGCGCCAATTGGGAAAGATGGAGAGAGGCATGTCATCAACGTTCGTTGCGCCTGTGGGGATGATCCGAAAACAAGTGCCAGTGAAGATTGCTGCTAAAACTACTGAGACACCAACCATCCAGGGTGCAGAACCAGGAGAGACTCTGAAGAACTGGACTTGTACTCCGTCCCTGATTCTCCAGGAGTCTTGGTAGACTGAACATGTAGTGAACTTTTATTTTTAAAGGCTTGAATCATGCTCAAAACTTTTGTTTGCTTTGCTTCATCTTTTTGAAACTTAATCGTGAAAACTATGAATGCATTTCTAATTTTCCTTAATCATCTGTTATTGTTATTTTCTACTATAATTATCAAATCTGCTAACTCTACGATTGTGACATGAAATGAATAAATAAACAACATACATCCCGAGAGAGTAACAAAGAAACTAGGGGACAAGACAAGATTCCGCTCAAAAGAATCGAAATAGTCGATAGGTGATGACATAAGACTGAAAGCTAGCAATCCAAGAAGAGATCAAAGGACGACATTAGGTAAAACAAACTAGCTTGCAACCTTTCCTTTAACAACCAGGTACGAACTACGCTGACCTGATTCCCATGGGGGATACGTAGGCAGCCCACATAGGGTTCGGTTGCTTTACAACAAAAAAATACAAAATATGTTATGCCTACGAACTACGTTCCGACCTGATTCCCGTGGTGGGATACGTAGGCAGCCCACATAGGGTTCGGTTGCATTTAGAACAAAAAGTCCAAAATACCTTATGCATACGAACTACGTTCTGACCTGATTCTCATGGTGAGATACGTAGGCAGCCCACATAGGGTTCGGTTGCGCTATAACAGAAAGTCCAAAAAATCCTTACACAAAGAAAACCACATAGGGCCTGATTCCCCCGGAGGAATTCATAAACTATCAACATACAGATCCGTCACACCTAGATAAAATCCAACAAACCCTTTACCATAGATATAGTAGAACTACGCCGACCTGATTCCCTTGGTGGGATACGTAGGCAATCCACATCGGTCCCTTTATTAAAAAAAAAAAAAAAACTTCAGACCATTCACCCTTACGAACTACGTTCTGACCTGATTCCTCAGCGGATACGTAAGCAACCCATATAAGGTTCGGTCACACCGCAACATAAATTTAGTACACCCTTCAGAACCAAAACTGGGGCATATTTTTTTGAAAAAAAATATAGACAAAAGAACGGGGACATTGACAAGATTAAGGCTACCAGACAGGAAATATTATAAACCAATCGCTTTAGAAATGTCACAGTCCGATGTTGACAGAACATTTTACAACTTACATACATATATTTACACATATATCTTTCATTACATACATATATTTCTTTCCTTGGATACATGCATTTACATATATATATATATATTTATTTATTTATATTTAACAACTTATATACATATAGTCACGTTTCCTTATTCATATACCTACATACCTACCTTTCAAATAAAATACTTTCTTGCAATTGTTTCACTACTGTTCATCTACCGAGGCTTGAACGGAGATCTCAAGATCCAAAAAAAAAACAAGACGAACGGAGCACCAACAAAGTCAAGCTTCGAGTCAACACAAATCAACTTCCCCCTCCCAAACTAAGAATTTTTCTTTGAGTGCAGGAACTTAAGACCGCGAGATCAACAGTCAAGTCTATCAATCATGGCAGAAAAGCATCATCTGGCTCAATATGGCTTCGCCTAAAAAGCCAAACGGCTTTATTTCTAACTCTATCTTTAATTTTATTTTATCACAATAACTTTATGACTTTATATACCTATTTTGTAGATTGACGAAGTTGGAGGCGAATTAAATCAGGATCGCACGTCATTAGTTCAGCCTGTCACGATACCATCAACATCATAAGCCAAACAGCTATTCTACCGCTTTGCTCCATACTTTACCAATTACTTTATCATATACTTTACCAGCTTTAACCATTTTACTCTAAACTTTGCAGGAATTATTATCAAGTCCCCGAAGACAACCGGAGACACATCATCAAATCTCTGAAGACAACCGGAGAAGTATCATCAAGTCCCCGGAGACACGTCATCAAATCTCTGAAGACAACCGGAGAAGTATCATCAAGTCCCCGAAGACAACCGGAGACACGTCATCAAATCTCTGAAGACAACCGGAGATGTATCATCAAGTCCCCGAAGACAACCGGAGACGCATCATCAAATCTCTGAAGACAACCGAAGATGCATCATCAAGTCCCGAAGACAACCGGGCATTACTTGGCTATACTGCCTCATATGCATAAGCCAGACGGCTACACATCATCAACTTTAATGATTTACCTTGAACTTTACAGGAATATCATCAAGTCCCCGAAGACAACCGGAGACACATCATCAAGTCCCCGAAGAAAACCGGAGACACAGCATCAAGTCCCCGAAGACAACCGGAGACACAGCATCCAGTCCCCGAAGACAACCGGAGACACAGCATCAAGTCCCCGAAGACAACCGGAGACACAACATCCAGTCCCCGAAGACAACCGGAGACACAACATCAAGTCCCCGAAGACAACCGGAGACACAGCATCAAGTCCCCGAAGACAACCGGAGACACAACATCCAGTCCCCGAAGACAACCGGAGACACAACATCAAGTCCCCGAAGACAACCGGAGACACAGCATCAAGTCCCCGAAGACAACCGGAGACATCGCATGGCTACACGGCCTCATCGGCATAAGCCAAGCGGCTATACACTTGCTTTACTCCTTACTTTATTTCTTTATTTCATCATCTACTTTACCTACTTTAACGAATTTACCTTAAATTTCGCAGACATCATCGAGTCCCGGAAGACAGTCGGAGGCCTTACTACTATCATCTCCAACCGCAACTAGAGACCTTATTACATCCTCAGCATACGCATCACACATTCATTCAAGTCCCCGAAGACAACCGGAGGCACAGCATCAAGTCTCCAAAGACAACCGGAGACACAGCATCAAGTCCCCGAAGACAACCAGAGATATCGCATGGCTACACGGCCTCACCTGCATAAGCCAAACGGCTATACACTTACTTTACTCCTTACTTCATTTCTTTATTTCATCATCTACTTTACCTACTTTAACGAATTTACCTTAAATTTCGCAGATATCATTTATCATCGAGTCCCGGAAGACAGCCGGAGGCCCTATCACTATCATCTTCAACTGCAACTAGAGACCTTATCACATCCTCGGCATACGCATCACACATTCATTCAAGTCCTTAAAGACAACCAGAGACAACATTGGCCACACGACTTCATCTTCATTCTCACACTCATATTTACTATCATTTACACTCTTTGTAATTTTACACTTTCAACTTTATTACTAATTTTGACATGAATTTCAGTTTTGGCAGAAAATACAACCTGCAAGGACGCAACACAACGTGGAACTTTATCTTACGCAGTGAACTGGGGCAAATTTGCTGGAGAGGAATATCAAACTCATAAGCAAAGGTCACGGATCTACTCTCGAACTCAACTCCGCCTACGTCCACAAACACGTGATACGTAGGTTAATTTTTCTTTCATATTCCCTACTAAAACTCTATTTCAATCAACTCTTTCCACAATCTCATATTCCTTTCTACATCCCCAGTGTCTCCATAACTCAACACTGGGGCATCTTTGAAGAATTCACATCGTGCCTAGTAGAGTCCTACTTAAAAGTGTGTTGCGCGCCACATTTATAATTAGGAGGCTATAAGCATGTGTTCCATTCTTGAATGTTCTCGTCACCTGTCTACAACCCCCGCAAAATTATGAACCCACAAAAACTTTCGAACTACACATGGCCTGATTCTCGTGCAGCCCGAGATATGTAGGCAACTCGAAACTGAGATTCGGCCATAATTTTCCATAATTCCTTCCGTCCTCATAATATTTGCCATCAATTTTCCTAAATCGTACTTTCTTATAAATTCATATTCGTTGGTCCAAACAAAATTGGCTACTACGTCAACTTCTTCGCCCGAAGATTCTTACATCATCTCCGGTCGAAGAGGGGCATCTGTTGACACCCAATTTTGTCCCTCTCCTATTTAATTTACCCGGGGCTTCTAAATTTCCTGACGAGCTAAATACTTTATTTTCACTATTTTTTTTTATTATTCTTGCTACTACTATTAATACCGCTACTGTTATTTTTAACACTACGAGCATTACTTTACCACAAATTTTAAATGATTCGTCATCATTTCATTTTTTCGGGTTTGGACTCGTTAAATTAATTGTAGAACAACACTTTGTTAAATCCTTATTTTTTAAATATTAATTATTAATTGTCTTCATATAGTATATATTGTACTAGTTGTTAAATTAGAAGCCCAACAATATAAAATAGAAGATGAAGGACCAACAATTTTCAGCCAAATTAATGACTTAAAATACAATGTTATTCCCCTACCCAAATAAACAACCCACATTTATATTAGCCCATACTCTAATTAAAACAAACCAGCCCACATTATTTCTATACCCAACCCACATTTTCAACCCATATTTAAATTAATGGGCCAGCCCAAACGGACCAGCCCAATTCTATTTTTTACTCGACCCGGGTCCGGCCCAAATCTTAAATCCCTAATCTCTCTTTCTTTTTCTCCCTCAGCTCATCTCTCTCTCTTTCTCTTCCTCTTTCAGCCGCAACTCACTCCCTCTCTACCCTCTTCCCTTCCCTTCTCTCTCTACCCCACTCCTCCGCTCCTCCCCACTCAACACCGACGACCCCACTCCTCCACTTCAGCCGCCTCCCTCCTTTCTACCCTACCTCTCTTTCTCTTTCCCTTTCATCATCACCACCGCTCCTCTCTATGAATCAAAACCCTATAAATAATCCTAGTTGAATCAGGGAGAGGAGAGGGTGGAAGGGCTGAAAACGAAAACCTCACAAAACACAAGTTTAATCAACAAAGACAGCGAACAATTACTCTATTTTCCTTCATTTTCTGTTTAGAACTTTAGTTTCTTTAATCGATTTCGAGTTCGTCGCGTTCGAGTGTAGATTCGAGACCTCGTCGATCCCCACTTCACTGTACCACAAAAGGTAATTTCGATACATTTATCACTCGTAATCTTTAATTTCTGTTTGTTTAAGATTTTAGCTTATTCTGCTATATGCTTAGTGGTTATGAAGTTCTTTATCGTCGCGTTATTTGTTTGATGTTTGGATGCTGTTAGGATAGAATAACAATCGCTAAAATGAATTTAAAAGATGTACACTGTGGTTTGGATGCTCAGACCGAATTCACAGGACTTAGAACTTACTTAAAAGTCGAATATATATAGGATATACCGGGGATACCAAAACAAGAAGAAGGTATACATTCAACATACACCTGATATACAAACCCTAATGTGTATATTTTGGGTATATTGTGTATACGATTGAAGCAGGTCGGTACTGCCTCTCTTTTAATCTATTTGTTCAAGTAATATACACCGATATGTATGTATCTGCTTGGGTTAGATACGATGAAATGGTTATATGTACTGAATTGCTGGTATTCATATTTATGTTAACTCCTCTTCCTATTTCAGTCAGATTATCTATTTTTAGTTGCTAGTTTAGGCGTATTCATGCACGTTTTAATTCCTGTTTTACTATATCGATATGCTGGTTGTTGGTTTAGTTCATGTTTGGTGTAAGTTCAGTATGCCTCTGCCGTTTAGTGGAATATTGGTCCTCATTATGTTTTTTTTTTTGAATAATATCAGTATAAACATGAGTTTTAGGCATAAATTATTGTCCTAGTGTGTACTCCAAGTAGTTGGGATCAAAGGGATCTATTATGAATAATTAGTTAAGTTTCAGCTCTTTTCTTAGCAATTTAGAGGAAACATAATGACACATGATTATTTAAGCTCAATCTAGGATAATAAGAATGCTACAGACTGAAATGTCCCCTTTAAATGATCCTTAGTTACTGCCTCGACATTTCAGTCATTTACATTTTGATTGCTGGTAGTGTTTGGTGTTTGGCGTTTGTGGTTATTTGCGATGTTCTTAGTTTCATAAGGCTGGTTTTGTTTAACTTCATCACATTGTAGTTGTTTAGCCTTATATGTACTGGAAGATTAGCATTGTAGATTCTAATAGGTCATTTCCATATCTTTGATTAAGTTACGAATTAGCTTAGATAAACAATCCGCTGGTTATGGAATCTGTGTTTCGGGTCCTAATCAACATCTTGAGTCATCTTGTTAAGTTTGTGATCTTCTTTGGTTTGAAATATGATTTATATGATTAACTAATTAACCATGAGTCTGTTCAGTCCAAAGTTTAATCCAATTGTGTCTGCTAAAATTATGTTCAGTCATATGTGATAAAATGCAGGGGCTAAATATATATAGTTGCACTGTATGCCCAGTTCTGGTCGTAACCATATGCGCTTAAATGTTATTGTCTTGTGTTTAGGAATCATCAAATTGTTTGGTGAACCAACATACATCCCTCTCTAAGTTCTGAATGTTGAAACTGTTCAAAAAAAAAAAAGGGAAAGTGCATGAATCCTGAATTGGTTTAAACACAGTCTATAGCGATTTTAAAGGAGTCTGCTGATCTGGTCTATTTGCTTGCCTAGATGACTTCTGTCGAAATATTGGACAGGACCCTCGCGAGAGGAATTTTGCTTTGTGAACCTTTACTTGCATTCATGCCTCATCTTAGTTTATAATAGCTGAACCATGCCTCCAAACTTTGAGTATTGTGATGAGCAGATCCTCCTCATCTCTATGTTTTTATTTTAAAGAACTTTTGAGTGCTAACTCTTTCGAGTCCTTCCTGTTTACTCAGTATTTTTTTTTATTTTCCCATGAATGAGTTTGGTCCTTGTTGCGTGAACTGTCTACTCTTGGTTGGGCGAAGCTCTACGAAGAATCCAGTTTCTTTTACTATGGATGGATTAGTTTTAGTTGTTGGTATTTCTATTCGTCCTGACCTGACAGATCTAATTTGTTCATGACTACTTAAGATGGAGTTGCCTTTGTTCACAGAAAAGTTTATCTGAGATTAAGTGACAAGATATTTTTTTTTTCTTGCTTATGAATCGTAGTGTATGCTCCCTTTAATCCTTTTCTGTCGAAAATGCCGATTGAAATAGTTAAGTTTAATCACTAAACTTTGAGACTAATGATTGATATACACTCTTATTTTGGGAATTTGGCTTGGTAAGAAATGTATGTTTCAGCTGCTGTTTAACGGCAGCATCCCTTTTTGTTTGGTATGAATTGGCTTTAAGTTGGAGCTTTAGCCTATTTATAAGCTGTTGTTTCATAGTATCGTCAAGATTAATTTCTTTCGTACGCGTTCTAGTCAAATCCGTTGAGTTTATCATATGATAATTTTATGCTAATCTTTATCTTTTCTTTTTACATGTACACCTCGGAGCG
This sequence comes from Lycium barbarum, assembly GCF_019175385.1. Taxonomy (NCBI): domain Eukaryota; kingdom Viridiplantae; phylum Streptophyta; class Magnoliopsida; order Solanales; family Solanaceae; genus Lycium; species Lycium barbarum. The sequence continues at coordinate 83,494,848 of NC_083348.1, read as the reverse complement.
CAATGGAGTCTTCATAAAGACTTATTATCCGAACAGTCTCATTTTGAGACTATACGGCATTTGAACTTTGCATGCGTCTTGCTATTCGGCTCTCATTCCCTCGACCTTCATCCGAACAAAAAAACAAAGAGAGTGGTTAACCAAACGGCAAACCATTGAAAACTTTACTCTTCTATGGGAGGCAAATGTGGCTTTAGTCATCTTATTTTCATTCTCTAACGCTTGTTTGTGTTCGGTGTGACTAACATTTTATCTAGCTGTGTGATTGTGATAAATACTTAATTGCTCATTTCTGACCGAGCCTATTTATATTAGGGTGTCTCAATAGCAAATTTAGGTCTTAAATTAAACGAAGTTTAACTGTTCCTCGTAGCCTATTTGGCATTTTTTTAGTTAGAAAGAAAGATATGCTTCCGAAGCATCATATAACTTTACACATTGACGTTAGCTTGTTTTGAGAAATAAGAAAAACGAACTAGTTTTCGTGGATAACCATTTTACTTTAGCTCCTTTCCAATATTTGAAACACGTATTTGTTAAAACAACCTTTGCACAGTTTATATTGAACTAATTGTCTTTCTATAAAACCTTTTAAACGTTTTCTAAAATTAATCTTACAAACAACTGTTTTAATCTGTTAGTCAGCGTAATTTGTTTTCTCCAAATATTTATGAAACATTGCACCATCTTGCGTTTTCTTCAGTTTATTTACAACTAAGCTCTTTTATACAAATTATTATTTTTCTACAAGTCTTATTTTAAATAACCTACTTATATGTCTATCTATAACTTTAGCAATACTTATAAAACTATTTTCTTTTTCTATAATATTTACACTTAGCATAACTATTCGCAAGTCCGGTCGGTTAACCATTGTTAATGGGTCTTAAAGGATGCCTAATACCTTCCCTTTAGACTAATTGAACCCTTACCTAGAATCTTAAGTTTCGCAGACTTTACAATAATATTAACTTTAAATAACTACTTTAATAAACTTTAGGTGTCCTAATTCACCATAAATAATTAGGTGGCGACTCCTTAAAACAAACAAAAAATAGGAATCTCCAATATGTCGTACTTCTAATTTTAACCTCCGCGGGTAAAAATGGGGTGTGACAGGTGCGATGAAAAGTTGCAATCTAAAAAGTGTCTTTTTGGTGCAATTCAAAAGATAACTTTTCTCATTTTCCGTTCAAACCTTAAAACCCAAAACAAAGCATGTATCTAAATCATTTCTATGATCATATATTTAAAATAACTTGTTTTTCAATGAAATTCCAAGCAACATTATATCATGCAAATTTTTTTCCAACCTAAAAACCATTAGAATGAGTAATTAGATCAAAGCCACAAGGCTCCAGCTTGTCGAAGCATGGGAACTAATTCACCCAAGATATGAGTCTCCATCACTTTGTTTACCCCTCCTAATAACTTCCCTCCTACAAACACCGCCGGCAACTCCCCTTCGCGGCAGTTTCCGCCTTCGCGGCCCTCAATCTCGGACAGCTCCTCCAACACGGCAGCTTTATCCGCCTCATCAACCTCGAAAAGGGTGGTGTTAACACACAAATCTTGCAACAAGTGCTTCACCACAAGGCACATATAGCACCCACGTGTGGCTACAACAACTACAGCATTTTCCTTTATCAACTTCACCGCACTCGTATGACCATTCACGATGTTGTTGTTGGTCTCAGTAGGAGGTTGTGCTTCGCGGCTGGTGGTCCCACCAGTAGCGGTGGCAGATGATGAGCTCATGCTGCCCCTCGCTGTGGCGGCAGAATAGCTCATGCTGCCACTAGCAGCGATAGATGATGAGCTCATGCTACCTCCGCCTGTGGCAGCGGACAGCGAAAACAAATTACTGTTGAAAATAGTTCGACGCATGGTATTAAAGAGGGAAGTAGTACTTGAGAAAGCAGGACCAGGGTGCAATATATATATATAGCCATAAGGTAAATAATGAAATACTTAGGGAGCATTAACTCTACTTACGATGTATTTAATGACAAAAGGTTCAAAATGAAATACTTAGATATTAATACTATCATCATTTCAACCATATCCAACAGCAAATTCTCGTTTCTTCACAAGCATAAGTTTGACTACTATTAATATTAGTGCCAATTTTCTTTACTTCTAACATTAATAGAGAGATCGTAATCTAACTGGTCATCAATTCAGGAAAACTTGAGATTCAAATATTTAATACAATTAATGATGTGAACTAGTATAATCTCAACTTGTCACTGAGGCTAATACTTGTTATACTCTACCGTTCAAAATAAGTGTTCACTTAGCCTTTAGCACACTCCTTAAAAAAATATTAATTCACTGGAAAAATAGGGTATTTTGACTAAACTACCCTTAATTAAAATTTGCATATTTCTATTGACACATTGGATATGGTCACTTAGCACTTAATAAGGATATAAATCTGGAAAAATAAAATTAATTTCTTCTTGATTATGTAAGTGTATACTTTTTTTTAACCAAAATAAAAAGGCTAAGTAGATACTTATTATGAACTGGTAATTACTTAGCTGATAAGGAATGGTACGAGATGAAAAATGACTGACGAACTAAATATATACTGTCTTTTCTTTTGCGTATTATATTGCACGCTATTAGGTGCGGGAATTTTGTTATGTGTCTCTTTTGTTCAGCTTACTAGATGACTATATTGAAAAGTTGATTTCTGTGACATTAATTCAGTGATCTTAACATCAATGTCCTAATATGATTACATTAAAAATTATATGTTCAAGTCAAATTTAAATTGCAACATAGAAAGAACAGTTTGGGAGGTGGCATTGATTTTGACATGTTACATTAGTTACATAAATAACACGTCGCTTAGATAGGTTGACAAGGATTGAAAGCTATCTAGGGTGGTGTATAAGTATTGAATGTAAATCAAGGCAAATAAGTGGTGGTCTTAATAATGGAACAGCACTGGGCACAAACAGAAGCCAAAGCTTTTACTAAATTATATTCCATTGCATTCAAAGTTAGTTTTCCAAATTTCAAACGAGAAAAATACTAAAAATATGAAAAGTGATAAAGATAAACGAAAATCCAACAGTTCAACATGACAATCTTGGACCACTTTAGGAAAACGAAAATGGAAGCCCATTTTAGTCTCCATGTAGGCTATATCCACATTCCTTATACTATGGGGGCAATTTGCACGATTTTCCTTATTGGGGGGGGGGGGGGTGGTCTTTAATTTTCATTCGCCTAACACCTTTCGGGCTCAAACCCCGGCTCAGTCAAAAATAAAAAATCGCAAGGTAGAGTTTCGTAGCAAAATTAGGTCTATTCGGGTAAAAGTTATGCCTTAAGGCAAAGGTTTGCCTTAAGATAAACTTTTGCCCAAAATTAAGCCTTAAGGCAAACCTCTGCCTTAACGCCTAACTTTTGCCCAAAATAGGCATATTCGGGCAAAAGTAGGCCTTAACTTAAGACAAACTTTTGCCCAAAATTAAGCCTTAAAACAAACCTCAGCCTTAAGGCCTAATTTTTGCCCGAATAAGCTTAATTTTGGGCAAATTTTAGGCCTTAAGGCAGAAGTTTCGCGAAAAGTCTTGCCTTGCGAAATTCTTTTGTTTTTTAACTGAGCAGGAGTTCGAACCCAAAATCTCGAGATATTTTCGGCCACGTTTTCAAGCAAAGGGGCAAAAATCAAAGACCAGTGCGTTTGAATGGCAATCCGCACAAAAAAAATGATACTATGGGTGTCACTCCACATACGATCGAACTACCAACCAATGCACCCAATAACACAACTATGACATATATAGTAATAGTGTGGGCTAGTCATTTTCGGCCCAGTAACTGAAAAATAACTATTGTCATGGAGTTTCAAAATTTATTGATGAAACTTTATGATAATATTTTGAAATTTCACTTTTGAACTACATTACAATGACTATTTATGACTAAAAAGTGAGATTATACCCTTGTTTAATCGCACATATCTAAATTTGCATCTTCCTCAATAATTTTCAAATGTAATGCCCTGAACGGACTATGTTACTTGAGCCTTCCATCGCTATAAGCAAATTTAAGGGTGATTTTGTGTGTTTGACAAAATTCATCATTTTCAGCTTGAACTATATATACATATATAAGAAATTAAAACTGTATACAAGTAATAAAACCACACTTTTCTGAACACATTGACTGTGGATCCTAAACTCACCTATGTCCATCTCTCAAAAACATACCAATATTCTAGTTTTGTACGCTAAATTTACTCGACTGAAAACCATTAAAAGATCCTAGCACAGCTGAAGTTGTCTCTCAACTACAGTTTCGGTTAATGTGGAACCATCCAAAGAAGTTCTAAAAGATGGTGAAATATCTAGAGACAATGAATTATCAAGAGTACCAAATAATGATGGTGAAATATCAAAAGAATTTTGGGCCAAGTAATTGTTTCTTTATAGCCAACTTCTTCTTTGCTTTTGCTTGCCATCTTCTTAGCCCTCTGATCATTCCATCAGTCAAAACACTAGTTTTTATTTTGGTTCCTATCTGTTGGCAGAAGCAAAAAAAGAAAGTATATACAATTAAATCGAATTTTAGCTTGAATTAATATTAGAATATGCAGAGTAATAGAGGGGATTGGTTTATTGGTGTGTGAACCTGAGTGACTACAGCATATAAAGAGCCCGTTTGGCTTAGCTTATAAGTTTTTTGACTTATTTAGCTGACCAGTTTATAAGTCATTTTGTGCTTAAAATAAGTCAAAAAAATAAATTGGCCCGTTTGGCTTAGCTTAAAAAAAGCTGTTTACAAGCTGCTTTTTTTTAAGCCCATCCAAACAGGCTCAAAGACAATGTGACATATCCACAGAGGAAATGAATCAACACTCCCATGACAAGTCTGGTGACAATATCTACTGTTTTTCGGTGGAAACAAGAATTTAACCCATACTTGTACTGCTCAAAATAACAACCAACAAATTAATTAGTTAAGATGTTCTTAATTAAGGATCCCAAAGGGAAAAAAAACAGAGAAATTTTAGTTGTATTGTGGTTCGAAATCTTGGAATCAGATTGTAAAGGAGCTACATTGTTTATGATTACAGTTAAAGAAACATAATGTCTCACATTAGGAGTATTATTATATTATTATAAAGTCCATAGCTACTCCACTTAGTGCCTTAAGATTCTTTGTTAGATGTTCAAATTATTTCCCACGAGCTTTGATCTAACATGCTATATTGCTATCTCTCATAGGTCCGATCTTCAATATATGTATGAACCCTTGTTACACGTGAAGGAGTACTAGAGATACATAATATAATGTCTAACATCAAATCTATAAAGGTGTCATCCATCTAAAGTTGTTCAGTACTCTATTTAAGGGTATAACTAGCTTCTGATTTCGAGACTCATTACCAACACACCTCATACAAAATTAAAAAGTTTCCTATGGAAAATAGTTCTCGTGCATAAGAGGACATGTAGCAAATTAAACTAGTAAAAATTACGTACTCTATTCATTTCATTTTAAGTGTCTTTTTAGCTTTTAAAAATAATTCTCGTTATGGAAAATCAAGACAGAATTGATTAATTTTTTTCAGTTTTACGCTGTGCTGTAATACTCATTTTTAAATAGCAGCAACACTTCCCGTTAATAAATAAATGAGGGTAACCTGAAAAATATAATTCTACCTTGTACTTAATGTTTTTCTTGGTAGATGTATTAAAAACCGTAAAAGACAAACACTTAAAATGGAAAAGAGGGAGTAAAAGATTTGTCATGAGATAGTATTAAAAAATCTAACAATTCAGCTATAAATCATTCAAATGCTTCAAGGAGCATACCGTGGTCCATGTAAAGAATGCCAACTGATACAACAGATAGAGGATGTAAGTTTTAAGATTTCTATTGAAGCAGAAAAGTTATATGACAATTAAAAAATAAAAAAGAAGGATAAAATAAAGTACCTGAAAGAGGATGAAGTGCATGAGATGGAGAAGCAGTTTGGGTTTCCCGGTTCCCAAAACAAAAGAATTGATCATCAGGTCATACCATTAAGTTTCCTCTAACAACATTTGACTTATAACTGCTGTCTAAGCACATCTTTGTTATAATCCCCTGTAGCTTTGTTCCTACCACCAGCAACATCTGTTATGTTTCAAAGAAACAAAAAAGAGTTTTGTAGGTGAATTACTCATCATTTAAATTATAGGCCTTTTCTGTTTTTCTGTGTGTTGTTTGCTTACCACTAAAGGAATGAAAGGAAGCCAATAGGTGCTGTGGAACACTGCAAAAATAAACAAACGAATAAAGTTTGCTGACAATTTCGTCACAGTTGATAGATGTTATTGTTTGCATTCGGATTATAATATGGTGATATGAAAAAGGGAAGGACAATTCTATATAAGTTAAACGGATATAACACCCCCCCCCCCTCCCGCCCACCCAATAACGTAGATGTATTATTTTGTACTCCGTTCAGAATTAACATAAGAATATTGAACTATATTTTCTTATGACGGTTCGGCCAGCTTGCGCGCAGCTCAGCTGTTTCATTGGGTACTTCCTACCTCCTACCAGCAAAAGTACCGCGCAAATCCTCCACCAATGCTTAGGCAATTGAGAAGGAATCACATGATATTTTTTTACCTCGGCTAAGGCCTAGGATAGGATTAGAAGTATTTAGTTTTGCATTAATTAACGGTTACAATAGCATGTGAAGTGAAAATGAACATCTTAGCTTTAAAAACTTTAATTTAATCGTTTCTCTTTCTAGTTTCTACATTATCGTATCATAGGATAACCGACAAAATAAAATTTTGTTAGTCGATCGATTATGCAGTATGAGTCTACAAGAATCAAACATATATAATGTAGTTCAACAACTGTTACCATATGCATTGAAGAATATGAAGAGTACCACTACTAAAAAAAACAGTGAAATTCGACCAAAATTTTCGATCACACGAGGTCGAAAAAGGCCAATTTTCGACCAAAATTTCGACCACAAGGCATGGTCGCTAACAGCTAGGGTGAAATTTTTTTCGACCTCACGCGGTCGAAATAATTTTTCGACCACCTGAGGTCGAAAAAAGTTATTTTTTATTTAAATATTAATAAAAATTCGACCGCGTGCGGTCGAAAATATTTTTTTTATATAAATATTTTTTAAAGTTTTCGACCTCTTGTGGTCGAAAAATGAAAGAATATTAAAAAATAAAAATAAAAAATCAGAATTTCAACCACATGAGGTTGAAATTTAGCTATATTGTTGCCAGATTTCGACCTCATGAGGTCGAAAATTATCAATATCTGGGTTAATTTTCGACCTAATGCAGTCGAAAATCTGGAAAAAAAATTCCAGCATTCAGCTGCCCACCAGCCAATCTCATTCATCAACCAAATCAACAATGCAATTCATCAACACATCCAATTCATCAAAGTACTTCTACAGTCATAAACTACAACATTCTACAATCAAATTCAACCTCAAATTCCAATTTAAAGTACTTCTAATTCAAATTACAATTACATTGAAACACTTAAACATCATAAACTTAAACAACCATAAACTACATTCTACAATCAAATTCACCTTCAAAGTACTTCTAATTCGAATTAAAACTACATTCAAACACTTATCAATTGTAGTTACAGTACCCCTGCTTATCCTCGGTGGTATCGCTTGTAATCTTTTAGGCCACTTTTTCAATTGTCCACCAGCCACCTCTTCTTCACTTGAAACTTCAGGTAAGGGAGTTAAGCAAGTCTCAATCTTTGTATACCTGAAAACATCAAAAAGCCACAAAGTTATCACTGGATAGAAAAATCAGACTATAATAAAAATGTGACAATAAGTTGAAGGATCACAAACCAGGCTATATCAGGATCTTGGGCAGGGCACATTGGTGGATTTTTTACCCTCTTTTACAGCAGCCCACCTGCCAGTCACACTCATCAATCAAATCAACAATGCAACTCATCAACACGTCCAATTCATCAAAGTACTTCTACAATCATAAACTTCACATCCTAATTGAATCAGCTCTAATAAAGAAGCATCGAAGGATGTCAAACAAAATGGAAAGAGAAAAGAAAACGCAAAATACTCACTGCTTTCTCAAAAGGGACAGCCCATTTGTGTCATGCAAAAAAAAAAAACATCTCCAACTACACAAAGTACCTAAAAATAAGCAGAATGTTAAATTCCACATAATCTCAGTGGCTAATGCATGAAACAACAGAAGAAAAACATTCCAAAACAAAGGTGAACAACAGAGAAAGGAAAATGAAATCACTTCACGCTATTAATTTTGAAGGTAGAATATTGTACACGGGCTGGACTCTGGAGCAATAAGAACTGAGTGATATTCTAATTGCCAAGTTTCAGAAACTAAATGGTTTTTTGTGAAGTCTTAAAAACATACGAGAAGGTGTCTTTGCCATTATGGATTGTGATATTCATACCAAGATTCAACTTAGTAATAGCGTAAATAAAATGTGCATGTAGCAGTTAACAGTACTAATGATTAACTGATAGAATTCTGGAATTTAATAACAAGGAAAACAACAACCTTGGAATGTAGACAGTAGACATCGGTTACATCTCACATGGTCTAATCTGCTTGGTTCTAATTTAATCAAACAATGCATAGTAAACTGACATTGCACCATTCACCAGAAAAGGAGAAATCTTTTAAAAATGAGGCTCCATCTGAAGGACAAAGTACTGTCATGATACATCCCTGCTTCTTTAATCCATGCATCTATTAGATTAAAGATGAACAGCCATAATCTAAATTGAGCTCTTCAAACACAGCTTGTAGGATTTTTAAAAAAAATATACTTAAGGACCAATAGTGTAACATTTAGGGGGAAAAAGGAACATCGCGCATCTCAAGGACAAAACATTTCATTAACTTCTAAAATGCTTAGATCTACCAAAAAATAGCCTTTCTTCTATGGCAGTTTGAAGGCCTAAGAGTAGATCTAGTGAAGACACTAACAAAGACAGTCTTGAAATACCAAAGTCACAACTCAAATCGCAGCGTATAAAACAAATGCAAATCATTAGAAATCAGACTCTAGTGTATAAATTATGTGAAGAGTAATTCCCCATTAAGCCTCATCATAATCATGTAATCAGAAGAAACTTGACAAGACCTACAAGTTCAACTAATACCAATTTTTCAACATTAACTCATGGATCACAAAGCATAAAACCAGATCGCCAGGACATCCAAATTGTGTTAATTTGCTCGACTATCGTAATAGTTGTCGAATCCAACTTATAAGGTAAACTCTCAAAGTAAATTGAAGTAGCCGATATCTTTTTCCCACCAGATGTATAATAACCATGTGTTAAATGCCCACCAGATGGTAAATCCAAACCCATAATCCTATTATGTGGGTTTAATACTAATAATGATAGAAATAATATTGAAAAAAAGTGGCAAAAAAATGACTCACCTTTAGTACTGGGGGCGGACAGCAAGGGCGCGACGGAGGTAGGACAGTGGTGGGGATGGGGCGTCAGTGGCGGGGAGGGGTGTGGTGGGGATGGAGCGTCGCCGGCGGGGTAGGGGTGTGGTGGGGGTGGGAGTTTTAATATCATTAGGGTTTTAATTTGGTGCTGTTGGGGGAGAGAATGGCCCGATTGAGGTTTGGAGGAGTGTATTAAATTTGTGAACTTCATTATTTCGACCGCGTGCGGTCGAAATATTTTATTTTATTTTAAATTAATTGTTTTATTTGTATAATTTAATTTTTAAAAATGTTTTTTCTCATTTATTATTTGTACAAAAATATGTTTCGACCTCATGCGGTCGAAATTTTTTGAAATCCAAAAAAAAAATTAAATTCTGATAATTTCGACCTCATGTGGTCGATTTTTTTTCCACCAAAAAGTGAGGTCGAAATTATTTGGTCAAAAAAACTCCTTTTTTTAGTAGTGACTGAGAATGTCCAAATCCACGGGCTGCATGAACAAAGAAAAGCAAAATTATATTATCAGAAGTCATACGCCTTGAGTTTAAATCAAATGCTACGGAATAAATGCTCTATTCCACTTAATACATATGGTTACCTAATTACCACCACCACTTTAAAATCTTTATCTAAAGCTCTTCTTATATATTTCTGGAAATCAAACTCTGTTCCTTCAGCAAAATGGGCCTAATAAAATGAAGGGAGTAAGTATGTGCTCTGATCACAAATATTAGTTTTAAAAATTATAACTTATCAGACATTTAAGAAAAAGTGTTGTAACTTTAAATTACAAAGATTTTAAGACGCTTACCATTATGAATCCATGACGGAGAGTAAAGTAGTCTACTTTATATACTGATCATAAAATTACCTTAAGAAACAAACCTAGCTAGCACAAAAGGTGATATACAGTAGAATTAGTTTTAGTAATTCGTTCGAGAATTTTTAAGAAACATTTAAAGAGTATTTCGTTTCTATTTGTATTTTGTAATTTTTTTTTTTTGGGTCTAGAGATTAAAAAACTTGATTATATTTAATCACGACTTACTTACAAACGCAGAAACCGGTGTTCACTCCAGAATTTGAGATGCCTCTTCCCGAATGACGTTTGCTGAATTAGTTGAAACCTTCTTGGATCTAAAGCATTATTAATTTAGACACGAAAATAATTAAAACTAAACCCTTTTACACCATAATAATCATAGTATAGTAAGTAACTATTATGAGGAATACTTTGACTCAAATGAAAGATATTGTTAATTGTCAATAGATTTTTTTAAGGGGAAATGGGGGGAGGGGGTCAATAGAAAATCATTGTTACTTTGTTTAGGTAATTTAATTGATAATTGTTGGGTTTTTTGATATTGGTGAATGGGAAATGATGAGATGAAAAGTGAACGGAATATAAAAGGTCCCTTTTTTGCTTTGGGAAATGTAAAAGGTTCCTTGTGCTTTGGTTAAAGCATCTGTCCCACATAGGAAAAAGAGAGAAAAAGAGAGGTGTACATATTACATTACACCTTCTCTAGTTGCTAAAAGGGTTGAGGGGGAAAGGACCCCACGCGCCGTCGTCGTCGCTCGCTCGGCTCGGCTTTGGCTTTGGATAATCGTTACTACTATTTTGGTAAGATAATCGTTCTATCCTGGGAGGGGATATTCCATCAACCTCGAGTACTGTGAGGGGAATAATTTCCTTAAGGACACACTTTGAACTAAGTGGGCTCGATTATGTTCTGAATATATTTTTTTTTTCTAACACTGTTTCTGTTCATTTGTCCATTTTCTGTAATTTACTGGTTTATAGTTTTTACAGATTGTGCAATCTGCTTTTACTAAGTGTTTTACAGATTCAGAAACTTTATTTAGACTTATACAGATTATTTTTAAACAACAATAATATCTTTCTTGCGTTTTGGAAGTTTAGGATGTCACCTCAAGCAGATACTACGTACTGTTACTAATAATCTGAAATAAAATTATCACACTATAACGGATTAAAGTACTTAGATAATAAAAACGAAAAAGGGCGAAGGGGTTAAATGTCAATAGTCGTTCCATAGGTGAATGTTTTGCTCAATTTCACTTATTTTTCCGAATTCTAATCGTCTGTGTAGGGGTGTTGCTTATCTTCTTATTGCAATTTATTCAATTCCAAAGATAAAAATCATCTTTCTATAACAGCGTCATTTTCTCAAACAGTACTTAAAAAAATGATTCTGAATATTAGAAATTCAATCCACGTGGAACCTACAATTTCTATACTATTTGTGACAAGTCACAAGTGTGATCTTTAATTTTATAACCTAGTTCTACGCTCGTCAGCGTGCACTTGGAAATCAAGACCCGATTAAAATTAAATTTAATCTAGATTTGAAAAAAGATTAATATGAGAATGATTAGAGATATAAATACGGGTAAATTGGTTAATATGTTCTTCTTATTAATTTTCCTTAAAGAGTGGATACAAGATAAAAAACAACCTAATAAGGCGTGTCAGTCTATTATTCTTTTACTCTTTTATACTAATATTTTTCTTAAATCACACCCCTTGGGTGCAACCCTTCGCTAGACCCTACTAATGTTGAATGCTTGGCTGGCCTGCCATTTGTAATATTTTTATTTAATTAAAATAATAATAATAATAATAATATAGAAAAAAAATAGAGAAATAGAAAATATTCTAATTGATAGTCAAAAGTCATTAATGAAGTCAAACTCTTAATATTGGGATTAGAATTGGGCAAAAACTTTCTCGCACCGGGTGTTTACACCCTATCAATAAACAAGTGACGTGTGTCACTTTCTTTAACTACAATTATTAATACTTAACCATAGTTAGCTACCATATATGTTACACATATTTTAAATATATAAAATAAGTAATATTTAACTTTTAAACTTTTTTTTTAAATTTCCTGTTCAGAATGCTAATTCATTGGAAGTCAACTAGCTTTTTCAGCCAAATTTCATTTTTAATATCTCACCATGTAAGATGAGATTTCTCCCAACTCTCAAACAACAGTGGGTATAGCTTTGGAAAAAATAATAACCAGTTAACCTTTTTCTGCTTGACAGAAACATAAAACTACTCTTCTCCTAGCAACCAATATTAAACTGAAAAGAACATCATGATGTAGTAGCGATTAATGCATGAACAAGTGAATGAATTTGGATTCACATCACAATGGCATTACAGTGTGCACAAAATCATGACAGTGCAGAATATTCATTATCTGAATGCCATTTTAATATGATTAATGTATTAACTTTTTCTTACTTTGATTGACATTTGACAGAAGTTTAGAACGAAAAACTCACATAGAGGTTTCATAGTATAGTCTAATTAACCAGCAGTAAGCATGTTACCTACCAGAAAAAGGGACGCTAGCTCTGGAAATAAAAGAGGAAGACGTGCAGGAAATTAAAGAAAGAAGAAGTTGACGGCAACCCTAAGTCTTTCTACCATTAGTTAGTTAGTAGTATAACTTTACTTCCTTTTAGGTTAACTAGTTTAGTCATTAGTGTACGCGCTTTGCACGTGCTCCTTATCTGTGAATATAAAATTTAAATAAATAATATAAATATTACTAAATAATGTGTACCAGCAGTGGTATAACAATAAAGTTGAAATTGAAAATTGATTCATATTTTTCAAAACCAGAACCATTATAACACATAACGTTTTTACATCTTTTTGGCATATGATCTCTCATTTTTTATCTGTATTTCAATTTTCTCAAAAAGAACAATTATTTTATGCTAATTACTAAGGAAAAATGGTTATATTTTGTTTTGAAATATGGCATTCATTGAGATGTTCCTTTTTATGTTATTATTTAATTCTTTCATATTTTAAAATATATCAGGGAGGCTTAGTTGATGCTTAATGATTATGGATCGTAAAATGCATGGTTTGACAATAACACCAAATATGGCGAAGGTTTACTATATAAACACCAAATTAGCATTAGTTTGATAAATTATATTAAGAAGGAAAGAATTTACATAAGTAAATTTTATTTAAATTTAAATTTCTAAATATTAAGAGTTTTTATATAGTTCAAATAAAGAAAGATTTAATAACTAATGTTGATGCTTAATGATTAGTTGATGCTTAATGATTATGGATCGTAAAATGCATGGTTTGACAATAACACCAAATATGGCGAAGGTTTACTATATAAACACCAAATTAGCATTAGTTTGATAAATTATATTAAGAAGGAAAGAATTTATATAAGTAAATTTTATTTAAATTTAAATTTCTAAATATTAAGAGTTTTTATATAGTTCAAATAAAGAAAGATTTAATAACTAATGTTTAGTTGATTTTAAAGTCCAAAATATTCGAAACAAATTAAATTAGGATTGATGTAAGGTAAAATTATGTATAATTCGAATTCAAATACACACAAGAAAATTGATACATAAACCAAAAAGGAATTGGAAGTGGGTGAATGGAAAAGAAAACGAAGAATCCTACTTCCGTACCCCAAGAAGAAATGTAATTGATCGATTTTTTAGGGAAGAAACAGTCTTGTTAGATTTTGCATTGATATAGAAAGTTACTAAATAAAAAAGGACACCAACTCCTTAAAGGAAATAAAAGGAACTCCTAATGTAGTTGGTTTTGAAGTCCTAAATATTAAAAAAAATAATCAATTTTTTATTCCTAAATATTAAAAAATTAATTAAATTACAATTATGTCCGGTGTGCAATCTATTTTTAAAGGGTAAAAGGCCAAAAACAATAACCCAAAATTAGAAAATCAATATATGATTGCACACATTTTGATCAAGAGGTCAATTCAAAAATAAAAATTGCACTTCTACTATGCATCATAAATTGATAGCGAGTTTGACTAACTGGAAAATAATATTCTCTCCGGTGGAGTAAAATTAATTCATCTTAGTCAACAATTGAGCCTTATATCCTCCAGTTAAACTATACATACATAACCTCTACTACACATCATCAATTGGCAGCGAATTTGACTAACTTGAAAATATGATTCTCTGCGATTGAAAAAAGAATGATTTTTTAAAAAATATTTAACCAATAAAAAAACGAAAAAATATATTCATACTATCTTCACGTTATGGTTCATATAATCTGGAGAACATATAAATGTTAATATATTTAACACTTTCATAATAAATAAGAAAATTAATTCCACCAATTCTTTGTAGTCACAAAGGTCATATATATGAAAGATACGCATGATTTTCAATTAGACAAAAAATCAATTCATAAATCATAACAAAGGGAAAAGAAAGATACAAAACAAACAAAAATAAAAATAAATTAAAACAAAGATCCGAACTTTACACAAACCTGACCATGAACGCCTTAAAGCATTGATATTTGAATTATCTTATAGAGTAGATTACTGAAAATTGGAGTCTCTCTCTACCCTAACTTCTTTGACTCTTTGCGCGGGTAGAATTGTATAAGTTATTGTAATTAGCAAATAAAAGAGAGTGCCATGTGATTGAATAAGACGAGCATACCTAATGACTGAGCTAATAAAAAAATCTATGTTTATAGAATGAAAAGGAACACCTGAATTTATCTGTAATATTCTTTAATCTTTCGATTAGGCGTCTGGCCTCATCGAATTTCCCATTCATGGCACAAGAAGTACTTAAAATTCATACAATCAAGAACCCTTGAGTTATAATTATCAATTTTCATCAAGCGTAAAACTGAAAAAGCTTAATAAAAATGCTTCAATATAATGTAACCATCAAAGAAATTAATCAAAAATATATTCAGTTATGTAACTCAACAAATTCGTTATGTGACTAAAGGTACTAACAAATGAAATAAAGAAAACACGAAAAAAGAAAGATCACAACAAAAGCTAGAAAAAGGCTTATGTGTCTTCAAGTTTGGTAAACTACAAACCTGTAATAGAAGCCAAAAAAAAATTACATGACAAGAATCAGAATGAATAGCCACAATAGTTTGTGTCATTCAAAATTAAAAATATGAAGTTAAAAATTGCATAGAAAAATTGAATATGGATACAACATGTAAAATACTTCAAAAGCTGCTCTTGAAATCAAGTAGATACGAATTCATCTTTTTACATTAGACATGTACCATTAAGTTAGAGTCCTTTACAAACTTGGTAATGTTTGTGTCGGTAGTGCTTTACCCAAATTCAAACTAAATATGGCTATGATGGCGGCACCAGTAGGGTTAGAAGTTTTCGCCAAAATAAGTAACATTGTTTTTTTTTTCGTCAAAGTCTTCTATTACTTGGACTCTAGAATTAACCCAAACAAATTTGTTTATAGAAGGAAATAAATAGATTGTGTCATAAAAGTAAACTCAAAAAAGGAAAAATTCTAGATGAAATAGAATTGGTTACATGCACGTATTAATTTTTTGTAAGTATAAATTGTCAGCAGGTATATTTTTATAAGGTAAAATGATTAAATATTAATTTGAAAAAAAATTGTAATTGACAGTTTTGTCTATTGTAGAGTCTTTTAATAAAGGGCAAAATGTTCAAACAAGATTTCTAAGGTTCTTCGTGCTTTTAATATAGTATAGATTAGTATTTACTGTCTTTTTAAATTTTTTATTTTAAAATAATACTCCAATAAACTTTAGTTTGTCTTTTATGGTTAACTTAACTACATTGGGTGTAAACACCTGGTGCGGGTAAGTTTTTACCTTAGAATTGTGACCTCGTATACATATTGACATATTGAGTTGTCTCCACGAGACCATCGATCATAATTTTGGGTAAAATAAAAATTTTACGAATTCTGAAAGAAAAAAGTTAAGATATTGAAGGCTAATGTGTTTGGTACAAAGTTATCTAGTCGTGATTTTACAACTTGCGTTGGTACTTAAGCTACACATTGAATGGTCTATAAGGAAAACTATCTTACTAGTACAAAGCATTAACATACTAACTAGTTAATTTAGTAATATAAATTAGATTACATAGTAAAAAATCCATTAATATTCATGTGATGAGACATAATTGACTTGAGAACACGACTGTTTAATCACAATGAGCTGGGTTGATCATCTCGAGAAAAAAAAAAAAAGGAAAACAAAATAGAGAGGGGCCATGCTTCTAAATTGCAAGATTTGGAATAATCTGAACTATTAATGAGATAAAATCGCATATGTTTTCATTATAACAAATTACTTTATAATTTTTTGTGGATAAATAGCACTAATTGTGGAGGCCATCCTACTCAACTATAGCCGTTATACTCGGTGGATTACAAAAATAATTATTTGATGTCACGCGATTTATGATCATTAAACATTAATCAAATCCACTCACTAAACACGGTTGTTTTATCCAAATTCAGACCATACAAGGACGGTTGTTAGTGGTAAGGGTGTTCATGGTTTGGTTAAAAACCGATCCAAAATCAAAACTAAACCGATTGAATAAACCGATATTTACTTGAGTTAGATTTAATTTGGTTTTGAATTTTTACAAATCGATAATATCTAGTTTGGTTTGGTTTTACTTAAAGCAAACTGAAGAAAAAATCGAACTGAACCGACAAATTTTATAGATAATTTTTATAATTATGTATATACAATATATTAATTTTTATAGTAATTTATATTATAGTAATTTATATACTTTATATGCAAAATTTTATTTATCTCTAATAGGCTAATGAACTTTATACCTTAAGCCGATTTTTTTTAAAAAAAAATCCATGAATTCAAACTCATTTATTCAAAGAAACAACTGTATGAAATTTACCTAGATTGATTTTTTGTATTTTTTTTATAAACTTTATTCACTTAATTAAAATCATAAATCCTAACACATTTTCTCCATAATGCAAGAAACTATAGCCTCTTTTTTTTTTTGGATGCAAGAAACTATAGCTATCACAATAAAAGGATAATAACGGATTTTAAGTTGGAAAATAATATTAAATTCTCTCCTAATTGTAGGAAAAAAAAACATGAAAGAGAGAAATACAGTTAATTTTCTTAAAAATCGACTCAAACCGAACCAACCGATGGATATGTATTATATTTGGTTTGGTTTGATTTTAATAATTTTAAAAACCGACTAGATTGGTTTGATTTTGATTTTAACCCAAAACCTACCCAAACCGACCCATGAACACCCCTAGTTAGGAGTATGACCAGTCCAAGACTTAAGGATATGTATTTTAGTTTATGCTGAGAAAATAAAGAAAAACAATTAAAAGATCATACAAAACATTTTTTCTTATTTTTAGTTTTAATTGTAATATGTGAATATTTTTAGTGGTTTTGTCATCCATTATGTATCATCTACCCCGTTCTTTTCTGTCCCAATATGTTTTTTTCTCGTTCCATAATTGTCGTGAGCTTTTAGTCCGACAAATGCGTAAAATAGTAGTACACTTACCCTTTCTAATAATATTTAGATTGAATAATGATCAATTAAATCATCATATGAAGTATCATTAGTGCTTTGTAACTGACCGTTGACAGTCAACTATTTAATTAATACCAACAACTTCTTGAGGCATTTTATGACCAGTCCAAGACTTAAGGATATTTATTTTAGTTTATGCTGAGAAAATAAAGAATAAGAAATTAAAGATCTTGCAAAATATTGATTTTCTCATTTTTAGTTTTAATTGTAACATGTGAATATTTAATTGAGAATATTTTTAGTGGTTTCATCATCCATTATATCATCCACCCTGTTCTTTTCTATCCCAAATTTATTCTTGTTCCACGATTATCGTGAGCTTTTAGTACGACAAATGCATAAAATAGAGAGTAGTATATAGTACAGTCACTTTTTCTAATATAGTTAATTTGGATAACGATCAATTAAATCATCATGTGAGGTGTCATTGGTTCTTTGTAACTAATCATTGACAGTCAACTATTTAATTAATACTAACAACTTCCCACATTTACGTATTTCTAGAGGCATTTTATGATCAGTACGTAGTTGGTTTTTCTTACGGAGTTTAAGATATTATAACTATATTTAACCAATTATACGAAACTATCAAACTTCTTTTTCCAATAGGACAGTTGATATTCATAATAAAAACTAGGTGAAATTATCTCTGGTTAAAATATTTTTTAATGATTTTGGTTATTCACCTTAATATTTGGCTCTTATGTACTGAAAGCAAAAATGAGCTAAATAAATAAAAAGTACAGTGTGAACAAATTAAAGAATGTTTTTTGATTTTTTACCTGAACAATTTTAAATTCCATGTTTTTATTAATTCTTTGGATGATTTTTGGTTAAATTTAAAAATATGTTGCATCACCATTTTAATGTTGATATAAAATTCAACATTTTAAGGTAGTTATCCAATGAAATTACTATAATTTTAGGGATGTGATTCTAAATATGAAAAACCGAAGTGGGCGTAATTCAAACTAAACGAAAGTCAGTAGTATATGTAAGCTTAGTACTATTACTAATAAAAAAAAAATATTAGATTTAGCTACATGTTCAGTCAAATCTAATAAAAAAAAAATCACATGAGACGTGAACATATATGTGGGAAAATTACAAAAATTACAACAAATATTATATTTTGATTCGATAATTTCATACCTATAAATAGTTCAAATCAAAAAAATTTAATAGTTGAATCCATCATATAATTATATATTAAAATCCTGATACGCCTTTAACGAAAATATCTACATATATACATGTGTCATTTTGTTTTTTTCTTAATTTATTTTTTCTTTTTTAATTTCTTTTATTTTTCACCGTCATTTATAATTATGTAGCATGTTTGGCCAAACTTTAATTATATTTTTCTTATAAGTGTTTATTTTAGAAAGTTGAGGTACTTAAACTTGAGCTGAGAATCTATTGAAAACAATCTCTCTACCTTCACAAAGGTAGGAGTAAAGCTGCATACACACTATCTTTCTCAGACCCCACTTGTGGGATGAAATTGGGTATGTTGCTGTTGTTGATCAAGTTGTTAAGAACATGATAAATGCTTCTGAGTAGCGGTAGCGGTTTTTTAGAAGCTAAGAAGCACTTTTGGAACATTGACCAAACACAAATCACTGCTTTAATATTGACAAAATGCTTTTGTAAATCATTAGCCAAACACAAACGGCTACGCTCCAAAAAAAAAAAAAAAACTTCTACAAAAAATCAAAATAAATAGATTTTGGATAAAGCTTGGCCAAACAGACAAGTTAAACAGTCTTTCCACAAAACCCTTCTCGATCCCCTCGATTAGTTCCACCAACAAATACTTCCTCCTTTTCAATTTGTTTGTTTGGTTTTGATTTGACACTGAGTTTAAGAAAGTAAAGAAAAAATTTAAATTTTGAGGTCTTAAATTAAAGATATATAGAATGTACGAAAATAACATTTAATCTTGTAGTTTTGAACATTGACATGTGGAAAGTCCAGATTTGTCAAAAAGGGAATGAGACTTTTTTTTTTTAACGGACTTCAAAGGAAAGTAAAATTAACAAATTAAAACAGAAAGACAAATATTTCTCTAAATCATTTCTTTGATCCATTTTGCATAACATGAAACAAATTAAACAAAGTCATAGATAGTAAATGGGGAACAGTAATACTATGAAAACATATCCCTAACTTTGTCAAAGATCTAGCTAGATAGCTAGCAACCAGTCTGATTATATTCAAAATAACATGTTTTTTCTATACCTTATGAAATTCCAAACAACATTAATTCATGCAATTTCTTTTCTAACCGAAAACTCATTAGAATGAGTAATTAAATCAAAGCCATAAGGCTCCAGCTTCCCTAAGCATGGGAAGTAATCCACCCGAGATATGAGTATTCATCACTTTGGCTACCCCTCCTAACAACTTTCCTCCTACAAACACCGCCGGCAACTCCGCCGGATCGTCATTGTTGCTGTCTTCGCGGCCCTCAATCTCGGACAGCTCCTCCAACACGGCAGCTTTATCCGCCTCATCAACCTCAAAAACGGTGGTATTAACACCCAAATCTTGCAACAAATTCTTCACCACAAGGCACATATAACACCCACGCGTGGCTACAACAACTACAGCATTTTCCTTTATTAACTTCACCGCACTCGTATGGCCATTCACGACGTTGTTGTTGGTCTCACTAGGAGGTTGTGTTTCGCGACTGGTAGTCCCACCAGCCGCGGTGGCAGATGATGAGCTCATGATGCCCGCCGTTGTGGCGGCAGATGAGCTCATGCTGCCACTAGCAGCGGCAGATGATGAGCTCATGCTACCGCTGTTTGTGGCAGCGGACAGCGAAAACAAATTTCTATTGGAAATAGTTCGACGCATGATATCAAAGAGGGAAGAAGCACTGGAGAAAGCAGGGCCAGGATACAAAATATATATAGCCTGCTGGAGTAATAGCAAGTCGGAAGATTACAGTCAACATATGTGAGCTGTTACTATTGCTTACGTGTGATTACGTCACTAAAATTAACTTTTCATTTTTTTAATTGACTACCTCATATTTAGTTTTTGATGCCCTTTTACTACCTCTAGTTCTCCACAATTTGCAATAAAAGAGAAATAAGGGAGATTTATGATAATGTATCAAAATTGTGATTTAGATTAAGAAAATTAAATTCAAATATTATAATCAAATTCTATTAAGATTTCTTGACCAGTCAAACTTATAGATCAAACCGTTCCAAAGTTAACTATCAGTCTTTCATTGTTATATAGTTTAGAAATAACTGGCTAATGATTATATTGATCTACTCCCATTAAGCTAAATTAAGATACAATGTCTTCATTTTAAACTATGTTCACACTAAGTGATGCTTTTAACAGAGCAACTTATTTTTGTTTTATCTATCCTTGTTTCAATAACTAATAACAAAATAATAATAATAATCTCTCAATGATGTTATACAATTAAGAAGTTAATGTTATTAAATACTATTTTTAATAAGTGTGTCAAAATTTTAAATCACCCACGTAATATGCTGATCAAAGTTAATGATTCGCACTTGTTGGTAAAAACTCAGATCATTAACTCTACTTACGTCGTATTTAATAACAAAAGGTACAAAATGATATACTTAGATATTAATACTATCATCATTTCAACCCATATCCAACAACAAATCCTCGTTTCTTCATAGGCATAAATTTGACTGCTATTAATATCAGCGCCAGTTTTCTTTTCTTCTAACATTAATCATAATCTAACCGGTCATCCAGATTCAGGAAAACTTTAGATTCAAATATTTAATACAATTAATGAAGTGAAGTATTATAATCTCTTGTCACTAAGGCTAATACTCCATTCGTTTCATAATAAGTGATGCTTTTAGCTTATGCACACTCTTTAAGAAATTTCTCGCTTGTAGAAAATTAGGAGTGTTTTACTTACTTACCCCTAATCAAATTTTACCTCTTTCTAAGTTACTTCTTTCCTAGAAAAGCTACTTAATGGTTCTTTGTTAGACAAATAAGGGTAATTTTGAAAGAATAAGATTAATTTCTTCTTGAAATCCTAACGCACCACTTATTTTGAAACAATGAAAAGCCTAAAACATCAATTATTTAGAAACAAAAGGAGTAGTTGCTACTCTCTTCTGTTCAAAATAAGTGTCCAACTTAGTCTTTAACACACTCCTGAAGCAAATACTAACTCCTAGGAGAAATAGGTATTTTGACTAAACTACTCTTAATTAAAATTTGCATATTACTATTGACACATTGAGATCTGACCATTTACCATTTAATATGGATAAACCTGGAAAAATAAAGTTTATTCCTTCTTGATTATATAAGTGGAATCAAAATAAAAGGGCTAAGGGTTTGTTCGAAATGGAGGAAAATGTTTTACATGGAAAATGTTTTCCTGGAAAAAGTGTTCTTGGAAAATAAGTGAATTTCTACTTATTTTCTCATGTTCGGTTGGGTATTCCTGGAAAAAGTGTTCTTGGAAAATAAGTGAATTTCTACTTATTTTCTCATATTCGGTTGGATAGTAGAGACCACTCACCCACCCCCAACCAAATTCCAACCCCACCCAACCACTACCCTCGAACACACCTCATCTTCACCCACCCCTACCCCACACCACCACCCACCCCCTCTCAAATTTTTTATTTTATATATTTTATTTTACTTTTATAAAAAATGAAAAAATTATATTACCCACCCCGCACCACACCACCCCCAACCATTCACCCACTCCACACCAAATTTAACCATGCAAATTTTTCATTTTTTATAAAAGTAAAATAAAATATATTAAATAGAAAATTGGGGAAGGGTTGGGGTGCGAGGGGGTGGGGTTGAAAACCAAGAAAAAAAAACTTTTCAAAACTATTTTTAAAAAGAAAATTAATTTTTTTAGGGGTGGTTGGGTGTTGCTCAGGGTTTGGGGTGGGGGGGGGGGGGGTTAGTGGTGTAGAAATACAAAAAACAAAAAAAAATTGGAGGGGTTGGGGTGGGCGTGAGTTGGGTGGTGGGAGTGGTTGGGGGTGGGTTGGTGATGGTAGGGTGGCTGGTGGAATGCCACTTGTGGGACTTTTTTTTCCTACTTTTATTAGGGAAGTCATTTTTCACATTTTTATGGAACTTGTTTTCCTAAAGAAAATATTTTTCAAAATTATTTATCAAACTAACATGAAAAAATTAGAAAACATTATCTGAAAATGCTTTCCTCCGTACCGAACACACCCTAAGTGGACACTTATTATGAACTTGAGCCCGGAGGGAGTAATTATTGTAGCTTATAAGGAATAGTCTTACATGAAAAATGGTTGAAGAACCAAATATGACTTTCTTTCCTTTTGTATAATGTTGCATGCTTTTTTTTTAGGTGCCAGAATTTTGTTATGTCTCTCTTTTTTTGGGTAACTAACAAACTTTTATTAATCACCAAATGGAGAACATTACAAATCCATAGCTAAGCCACAACACAATTTGCTATCTAAATAACGAAACTCAGTCAACAATCAACAAACATAAGAGGGCTAAATTTAGAACATAAGCTGTCGAATCTTAGCTTTGATCCTCGAAGGAGCTCGCATATTGCATATGTAGGCTATCTCCCTTGCAAGCTCATCACACTGTCTACTTTTGGCTTCAAAAATCATCATGCTTTTCTCTATCCAAATCACATAAATGACTTCTGCATATACCATTTTGAAAAGTTGAGCAGCCTAGGACTTTCTTTTCGAATTCTTGATGACCCAGGTGAGATGATTTGCCTATGTATCAGTATTACTCCACTGTCTCTGTAACCATAGCATAACACTGACCCATAATCTCCTTGTAAACTCACATTGGACATATAAATGATCTCTTAATTCAGAGAGTATTTGGCATAGTTTGCAAGTGGGTCCAATATCCATTCCCCATCTGATGATCCTATCATTGATATGTAGTCTATCCTGTTGTTGTAGCCATAAGCTTTTGGTCTAGCTCCATTACCTAAGGTTATACATTTCCAGGGAACTCTTGGATGGTCACCTAACAACTTTAAGTAAATGTCCCTAATGGATAGTGTCCTCTGCTTCTCTGTGTGGGTTTGTAGCAGTGTTTCCCTAGCTAAGATGATCTTCCTAATAATCCATAAAGCTTGAGCAGGGATGGGGGCAGTGAATACACGATGGGTTTTTATATAGTAATAATGAATCCATTAGATCCTAAATTTATCCTGCTTATGTGCAAGATCCCAGCATGCTTTTGCAATAGCTGCTTTGTTCCATAAGTGAATGTTGATGAGATTTAATCCTCCACTAGACTTTGGGCCACAGATCTTATCCCAGGCAACCAGGGCCCTTTTAGTGATACAGTTTGTATCAGACCAAACAAAACTTCTCCAGTAGGAATCTATGAGTTTTAGGATCTTGGTAGGGATGAGAAATAGTTGAGACCAATATGATTGGACCCCAAAGAGTACAGATTGGACTAACTGAATTCTTCTTGTATAGGAGAGTTTTCTGGCCGTCCATGATGATATTTTTGCAATGATTTTTTCCAATAGAGAGGTCCACTGGATGATTATTAGTTTTTTTTTTTTTTGTGTAGAGAGGGGGATGCCTAGGCATTTAAATGGAAGTTCACCAGTTGTGAATCCAGATTCTTGCAAGATTCTGGTTTTCTTTGTGTATAGGACACCACCCAGATAAATTGAACTTTTTCTTATGTTAGCTTGTAATCCAGAGGCAGTGGAAAACTTGTTAAAACCCTTCAACAAAGCAGCAATAGAATTATGATCCCTTCTAGCAAACAAAAGAAAGTCGTCAGCAAAGCATAGATGTGACATCCTAAGCTTGGCACATCTAGGATGGTATCTATAATCTTCACTCTCCTTAAGCTCGGATAATGATCTGATAAGATACTTCATGGAGATGGCAAATAGGAAAGAGGAAATAGGTTCCCCTTGCCTAAGTCCTTTGGCAGCATTGCAGGGGATAGTAGGTTCACCATTAATCACAATTGAGTAATGTACAGTTTGTACACATGCCATGATCCATTCAATGAATTTACTAGGGAAGCACAGTTCCTCCATTGCCTGTTTCAAGTAAGGCCATTCAACAGAGTCGTAGGCTTTTTGCAAGTCTATCTTTACCATTCATCTTGGAGATATGTATTTTATTGTATAAGCTTTCACCAATTTAGTTTCTAAGGTGATGTTATCTCTAAATTTTCGTGTCCGGAATAAACCCTGATTGAGCTTCACTAATCACTGATGCAATTACATGTTGTAGTCTAGCAGTCAATATCTTTGCTATGATTTTGTAAAGGACAGCACAACTGGAAATTGGCAAGTGAAGGAGCAGCAGTTTTTGGAACCAGGGTAAGTATATTGCAATTGATAGCTCTATGCATAGTGAAGAATTCCTTAATAGCTTTCTAAATATCCTCTTTGATGAGGCCTCATGATTTTTTGTAAAAACATACATTGTAACTATCTACTCCAGGGGATTTTTCATCCCAAATAGAGAAAAGTGCATCATGAATCTCATCGTTAGTGATATCCTTACACAAATGTATTCCCTGTAGCTGATTTAGGACAGGTCCTCTCCTCATAGTTACTTTGTTTACTGCAGGAAGGGTATGAGCAGCTGCTCCCATTAGTGATTTGTAGAAGCCAATAATCTCTTCTTTCATACATGTTTGATCAGTCAATTTTACTCTATTAAGTGAGGTAAGTTCTAGTATTTGTTTTTTGTAAGTCCTTTCCTTAATGATAGCTGAAAAGAATTTGTTGTTGCTATCTCCCAATTGGATCCACCTAGCCTTGGATTTTTGCTTTAGTACACTCTCCTCCACATTGGACTATTTCTCCAGATTTTGTAAAGCTTTGTTTTCAAGTAGAAGTAAAGTGTCTGTGCATTGTCTAGTGATCTGATTTTGAATCTGCTACAGTTCCATCCTTCCCTTGGAAATTTTCCCCTTAATACCCATAAATTCCTCCTTATTTAGTGCTTTGAAAGCTTATCTTAACTTCTGCAATTTCCTTCAGATGTTTTCCATTAGACCAGGTGCTAATTGATGTCTCCAGATATTCTTAACAATAGCAGCAAAGGAAGAATGTTTATCACAAATGTTGAAAAATCTCAAGCGAGTTCTGATGGTCCAGTGTATTGCCTCTAGTATCAGGATCATTGGTGCATGATCTAAGAACTACGGAAGATCATAAGTGAGGTGCACATGACCCCATTTCATCATCCACTCATGATTCCCAAAAGCCCTATCGATTCTACTTGATCATGTGTAATGCTCCCCCTTCCAGGCTAGTTCATTAAGGTGCAAGTCATGTAAGCATTTAGTATAGTATTTAATCTCAGAAAATGTCATAGGTGAACCCATAAGTCTATTATTTGAGTGGAGTATTGCATTAAAATCCCCACATATGACCCATGGCAAGTTAATGCCCTGTGCAATGTCTCTCAAGTCAAGCTAAAGCCTCCTCCTTCGTTCTATAGAGTTATACCCATAGATAGTAGTAAACATGCAAGAAAAAGTACCTGCTAAGTCACAAATAGAGCAATGGATGATCTGAGCAGTTATCTTAATTTCAGTAACCCTATAGAAATTTGTGTCCCAGGTGACCCAAATCCTACCATTAACAGCATGTTGATAGTTAGTAATTAGCCCTTATCCTGGGAAAACATTTGAAGCCACTTTAGACAATTTGTGCTTCTTAACTCTTGTTTCTACAATTCCCGCAAGCTTGATGTGTTTATTTTTAAGATAATGCTTGATCTCTTTTTGCTTATACCACTTATTAATCCCCCTTACATTCCATACTAGCCAACTCATTAGATAGTTTTTGATGTTCCTCCTTTATCAGGAGGGATTGGCACTAGTACTCTGCTATTAGTAGTCCCACATGGTAAACTTCCAAAACCAATTTTCATAGGCACAAAACTTAATATAGGAAAATTAATTAGATCAATTTCAAAACTATTTTGTTTAGTAACCTCTGGACTATGAGTTTCCTCACTACAATTTTGCTCTACAACTGCACTTATAGTAGTCTCAGATATCACTTCAGCTGTTGCAGGTATGTCACTTGTATCACCCCCTTTGATTTCCATTCCCGATTCACCTTTTTAGGTCTTTGAGGTCTCTTAGGGGCTGGATCTACAGGTTTTGCCCGCTTAGGAGGGCAACAATGTCCAACCACTGAATATTGAGGACAATATTTAGGCTTCCAATCGTAGTAGACATCCTGTAATATCTCTCCCACATGGTTCTATAACAGTTATCTCAGTAGGCAGGGGATTAGAAATGTTTACCTCAATGAGCATTCTAGCAAACGAGATACATGTTTGTATAGCAGTGCACTCATCGGCATATACAGGCTTACCAATAACACTAGCTATCCTGCTCAACGATTCCTTTTCCCAACAAGACATCGGTAAGTTTGGAAATTTAATCTACAAAGGAATCTCATTAGGAAATTCAGTAGCGTACTCAAAATCTGGAGTCCAAGGTTTCAGTATTATAGGTTTGTTGTTGATGGTATAAGGGCCATCATAAAATGCATCTAGCATATCCTCCATAGATTGAAACCAAATGAAGTAGTAACCTTCTTCATGTAGATATATATATCAGGATCAGCAACATTAGACCAATTGACGCATATACCTAGCCATTGTGTTATATCCAGGATTTTCTCCGATGAAATACGTTATTATAGAGTAGCTCCACTTACTGAGTGTTTTATCTACATCTTCCTGAGCAAGTTGGACCACCGGTTTTCCGTTCACCATTTGGGGCGGGACATAGTCCAATGCAAGGCCATTAAAAGCTGCCCTATTTTTGGTGAAGAGATTAGTCCATGGAACCGGGTTGAGGTTTCGGACTAGTAGCTTCCTCAATTCCATCAGCAGTTGGATCTGGTCTATCTGTCAGTGCTGTAGATCCAGCTTCTTTCACCCTTTCAGTCGCCGCTTTAGTACCAGATGATGTAGCTCCAGGTGTTTGTACCGTAGAATCCGACAATTTTTGGCTAGATCCAGACATATTGAGCTTTTTTGTAACATTGCTCTGTCCCGATGAGGATCCAATTTCCGTCTTGTTGAGAACCCCCATATTGATGGGTAACTGGCCTCAGTGGGTTTTATTAGTCATTAATCATTCGAGCACCTACAGAACTTCTGAACGTAACTAGTGGTATCTTCTTGGGCCGTCCACTCCCTCGCCCTCGTCCACGTCCTCTCGCCATGGTTGAAGCTCCCTCGGCGTATGTTTACTAACGTGCACCGAGAACCTTAGAGAGAGAAAGCATAGAGAGAATATGTGTAACTTATGTCTCTCTTTCGTACAGCTTACTAGATGACTATATTGAAAAGTTGATTTCTGTGACATTAATTCAGTGATCTTAACACCAATGTCCTAACATGATTACATTCAAAATTTTATGTTTAAGTCAAGTTTAAACTGCAACATTGAGAGAAAGAAGCGCGGTCATAAAAGTCTTCATTAATTATATAAAATAATATTTTAAAAACATTATTAGAATATTGAAAATTATTTTAACACTTGGATCATTTTCTCTAGTTTTAATGATTTTAATCTTCTAAAGTACTTGATTTTTGCATAATCTATAACGGTTAAACTTCAAAGGCAAATTCTCACGCAGTACAATTGTTTTAGTGATTGGTTAAGATCATTTCATTACCGTGAGCGCAATGTGACTCTTTGACCAAAATAAGTCATTATTTCATCCAATTCACCAAAATAATATATTCTTTCGAAAATTTACAGAAGTAGAATAAACGTATTCCGCAGTAACGTATTATGCATTATTTTATTCAAAAAATTCAACGGGCAAAAAAGTTAAAGATTAACGGTGTTAAAGGGTAATTCGTTACTGTGAGTAGCGTTTTATGATTAATACGTTAGTGTGAGTAACGACTCTAAAGAATACAAAATCTAACATTGATTGATCTTAAAGTCGTAACTCAGAGTTACAACTTCAGGCTAAAACGTAACTGACAGTAACGTTTCTACAGAATCCAGGCACGAGCAGTTAAATCCTGCAAAGAATTCCTCAAATTACGAACCCTTCTAATTGATGTAATTATAAAACTTTACCGACAATATTGATTACCCTTAAAAAAAAAGTATCGATTAGCCTTACAAAAAGATACTGATTAGCCTTAAAAAATATTGGTAAGCCTTATAAAATATTGGTAAGCCTTATAAAAAAAAGTATTGATTAGCTAAATAAAGTAGTTGTTTTTCAATTTCAAAACAACACTGGGAAATTATATGAGCAGAAGTTGGTTAATTCTCCCTTTCAACATTTTCTTATACATTTTAAAGTGCAAGATGGTTAAGACCCAAAAGAAATTAAAGATACAATGTCTTAAGTTTACAAAAATAACTACTAGTAATTAATGCTTATATATCACAGCCTTTTCATATATGAAAATTAAGAAGCAACCATCTTTCATATATATTGCTTAACGAAAAATACTCCATCTTCTAAAAGCAAAACAACAGCTAAATTTGGTCTCTCAATTCACTTCGCGGGAACTAAAATTGTATAAAGCAAAACGGCAGCTAAGAATGGTTTCCATCAAGTTGTAGACTAAGAGACCTTAGTGAATCATATATACTCCATAAAATAAAGCACACAAATCAGCTAGGATAAAATAAAGAATCAAATCAGTGGAACATTGAAATCATTAATTAACCATAAAATGTTACTCACAGTAACGTATTAACCATAAAACGTTACTCACAGTAACGAATTACTCTTTAACACCGTTAACCTTTAACTTTTTTGCCCATTGAATTTTTTGAATAAAATAATGCATAATACGTTACTGCGGAATACGTTTATTCTACTTCTGTAAATTTTTAAAAGAATATATTATTTTAGTGAATTGGTTGAAATAATGGCTTATTTTGGTCAAAGAGTCGCGCAATGTTAACCAACCCGTTAGCCTAACTTGCTTTAGTTAGCCTTTGAAATAATAACATATTAGGAGTATTCAATAGTTAAAAAGGAGCACAAAACGAATTCGGAAAATAACCATTGAAATCAAATAAAGTTGATTTATATTTCAGATTCGTGTAAGAAAATAGACCAAGACATATTTTGTTGGTTAGTAAAACCAATCATGTTCCTTCCTCAGTCCCAAATCCCCGACAAAACAAGAACCAATACTTTTTATTGGCATTGTAAGTTGATTAAAAACATACGGAGTGTTTGAATAAAAAGTTTTCACTATTAGAAAGAACTTTTTCATCTTAACATATTATAATTTTTTTTAAATAAATTTTATCATGTTAGTAGACATTACTTGGAAGAACATAGCGTTTGTGTTGGGCTTGCATAGAGTTCCCGCCCCAAATAGTAATATAACGTTGCATCATAGTCATCGCTTCCCAGTATTCTCCCATTCTCTAATCAACTTAACTTAGTCTATATATACAAACTGAGATTCCGTATCTTTTTTTTTTTTTTTTGGTTTAAATTGAGTTATGCTTGATTTTCCTTTTCCTTTTCATTTTATTCTTCTTGTTTTCTCTTTGACTTTTTTGTTCTTCTTTCATTCAATCTCCAATCAACTTTATTTATACAGAAAGTGGGACTACAATATAAATCGAAAATGTATCTTTATTTTGTTCTTTTGTTTTTACTTGGGAAGATAAGAGACATAAAGTCATTACCTTTCCGGAAAAAATAGAATGAAAAATAAAGTCAAATAACATAAAAGCTGACGTTAATAAGTAAAATATGCATAAACGTAAAATAATCCTACTTATAACTTTTCAAGATAGAAATTTTCGTTTAAAATACATAATGAACGATGTAACGTGAATAGAGGTGTTCATGACATACAAATTTAAAGGACAATTACGGGCTATCTACGGCATGCATCGCCTATTCAGCTTCTCTACATCAACATCATCGTCCAACAAAATTTAGCCAGAATAATTAACATAGTAAAAATTGTAAAATATAGAGAAACTGAGAATTGACTTACATCTTCCTCATTGTTGCTGCTGGAATCATCAAGAGACTCAACCCCAATTAGAAAAGTAGAAGGGAAATTTTAGGAAGAAGAATAGAGTAGAAGCATAGAACTGATAGAAGTATATATCATTCGGAAGGCATGTTTAAGTTTAATTTGAAATGGAGGAGTAAGACAATAATGAAATAAAAGTTTTAATGATATTTGAAAGATATGCTGGTGTATGTTTACCGGTTTGCTTAACTACTACGGTCTTACAACCACGCTTCATTACTTATTAGTGTTGGAGATACAAATATACATGACAATATACACGGTATTGATGACAATATACACGGTGTTGCAGATCCTACATAAGGCCCATTAGTCTATAATTATTATGTGGCCCATTGTAATTGACTGAGCCCACTCTTTTATTATTAGCCGGATATTTAGGCCCATTGTATATAAGGACCAATGGATCCTTCTAGACTCGACTGATTCATTTTTCTTTTGCACAGATGAAATAAAATTCTCTCTCTAAGCTCTCTTCCCCCAAATCTCATTGTTGTCGATTCGTTTATTTCACAATTTTAACATGGTATCAGAGCGGAGATTCTGGTTCTCCGTTTCTTCATCTAGAAATGCATTTTCATTAGGGTTTGCGATTTTGAAGATCGTTCGTCGATTTGGTCGGTTACTGGTTTTCCGGCGAGTTTTTTCATGATTTGCCGTATTTTCTTCATCAACTGGATGTTTTTCCGTGTTTTTCTTCACCGGAGTTGTAATTCAGCGTATTTGCTTCCAGATTGGTTGGATCGCAAACATTTGAGTCTATTCTCGGGGTTTGCTTCACAAAAAAGGGGTAATCTCGTTCTTTGTCTTGTGCTTCACTCAAATAGATCTGTATTGGTGATAGTTTGCATTGATTTGTGGTTGTTCTTTCATTTGATTAGTTAATTTGTGATTTTCTTGTCATAATGGTGGATCAAACTAGAAATTCGACTATAAACCCTAATGCTCAAACCAACACGCAAACCAACATGACTTTTGACTATTCTAACCCTATGTACCTTTCTACATCTGATGTGCCTGGAATTTCACTTGTTCCTGTACCTTTTTCGGGTAATGGTTTTGGGGGTTGGAAGCATAACATGATGGTATCCTTATCTACTCGAAACAAGATAGGACTTGTTGATGGCTCTTGTCCAAGGCCAGCTGAGGACTCTCCTCAAGTTAGGCAATGAGATAGATGCAACAACCTAGTCATATCTTCGTTGACCAGCTCCTTAACCCCTGATATTGATGAGAGTGTACAGTATTCTGATAGTGCTTAAAGCATTTGGAATCAATTGTGCAAAAGGTATGGTACTCCAAGTGGAACCAAGATTTTTTAACTTAAGAAAGAGTTAGCATCTACTAGTCAAGGTTCCCTGGACATTGCTTCCAACTTTAACAAGCTCAAGAAGTTATGGGATGAGCTTAGATTTATGTGTACAAATCACATAAACACTTGTACTTGGGATGCTAAACCTGGTCTTCAGCAGGAAGATGAGAAGAATAATGTATACAAATTTCTAATGGGGCTGAATGAGACATATGTGGGAATTAGGAGCAATTTTCTCATGATGAATCCCTTTCCCTCTCTTGATGTTGCATACAATATCCTACTTCAAGATGAGTGACAGAGGCAGGTGACTTTTCCTGCACAGTTTTCACCTGACTCTGCTTCTTTTAATGTCAATCTCAACAAAAGATATCCTCCTAGTACCTCTTACCCCACCAAAACCTACAATCAGCCTATCAGCACATCTTATCCTACCAAAACCTACAATCAGAGAGTCAGTTTTGATCAGGACAAATCCTCCTTGTTCTGCAAATATTGCAAGAGGTCTGGACACTTAATGGAGAAGTGTTTTGGACTTCATGGGTATCCACCTGACTTTAAGTTCACTAACCCAAGGGTTAAAGAGTAGCAACTAATGCTGAGGTTAACACTGTTGACACCCAATTTTGTCCCTCCTTTATTTAATTTACTCGGGTTTCTAAATGTATTGACGAGCTAAATATTCTATTTTCACAATATTTTTATTGCTACTACTATTAATATCACTACTTATATTTTTTGACATTACGAGCATTACTTTATCATAAATCTTGAACAGCTAGTCATCGTTTTCGTTTCGGGTTCGGATTCGTTAAATCAATTACAAGACAACACCTGGTAAAATCCTTACTTTCTATATACTAATTACTATTTATCTTCACATAATAAAACATTGTACTATTTACTAAATTAAAAGCCCAGAAATAATTAAAATAGCGGAGGAAAGACCAATATTTGTTAGCCAAATTAATGGCCCAAAATACGAATACAATGTTAATTCCCCTACTCAAATGATCAGCCCACATTTTAAATACCAGCCCATACCTATTTTCTACACTAATGGACCAGCCCAATACCCGTTTAAAATTAACCCGACCCGGTCCAAGCCCATCCCTTTATTTTCTAAAATACCTAAACCTAATCTTTTTTTTTCTCTTCAGCCAAGCCGCCCCTGCCCTTTTCTCTCTCCCTTCCCTTTCTCCTCTCCCTACTCTCATCGCCACCCCCTTCCGCCGTCTTCCTTTTCCCCTCTCTCTCTTCCCTCTCTCTCTTCGTCATCGTTCTCTTCCTCCCCCTTCACCCTAAACCCTAGCCGCCGCACACACACCCCACTGTTTTTCTCCACCACGCTCCTCTCTTCACTTTAACACACACAAAACCCTATGAATAAGACGGGTCTTGAGACATTTTAGGGGAGGATTGTTTAGAAGAGAGAGGATTTGATTAGCAAGAAACCCGAATCAACGAAGATTTGTGGAACCACAAAAATTCCCTACAAAACCCAAGTTTAATCATCAAATATAGGGAGATTCCAAGAAAGCAGCCAACGATTACTCTATCTGTTGGTTGAAAACTTTAGTTTCTTTAGTCGATTTCGAGTTCGTCGCGTTCGAGTGTAGATTCGAGACATCGACACCTAGTTCACTGCACCAACAAAAGGTCAGTGCAATCCCTTCCTTCCACTTTTTGGTTCGCTTGATTTTCTGATGTGTGTTTGGATTCTCTGTTTGCATATTTGAAGTGATTTTAATTTCAAGTTGGTGCTGCGATAAAATTTGTATATCCGATGTCGTAAAATAGAAAGTTATATTTATCTTTTGATGATGGTTGACGCTCATTTAGTATATTCAGTGTTTCATTTGAAAACATGGTTTAAGATCTCTATCTGATGTTCATATGAATTATTTTCTATGGTTAGCTAAGCTTAGCTTAATTCTGTTCAGTGTAGCTCTATGCTTGTTTAGTGCATTAATCATGTTGTTTGTTGATAGGTTGGTTTAGATTGGGCATCAAACCTGCTTATATGTATGATCAAGTGCATCAGTTATTAACTAATAATGGCAGTCTTAAGATCATATTATTAGTTTACGTGTGTGTCCTACTTTGAAGAGTATGATAAAATCATATTCAGTCAACAATGCTTTCACGAATGCAAATCTGGTTAAAGGAGCTGTTTGGTATGTTAATAATGTTATTATCCCAATTTAAGTATGCATATCTTGAATTTAGTCCTGTCCAGGTTTTGGTTTATTGAAAGGTCCAAATTTGTTGGCAAAAGGTTCTGTAGAGTCAATATATGATCATGATGACCTAAAAATGTGATTTTTGTGACCAAACTTATCCTGCATGCTTGAGAACTAAAATTGAAAGGGAGCTGTGAGTCATCATATTGGAAAAAATAGGATTTGCAAATAATGTATGCTCAGTGTGATATCCTGTAATTCCCCTCCTCATCTCAGTTTATCTATGCTTAACAAATCAGTCTTGAAATCCTTTAAAATGTTTCACACTTGGCTGTTGGTTTGTTGGCAATTATTTTTTGATTCTGCCCAGAGTTTGTTTGATTAAACACAAGCAGTGCGCTTAAATTTTAGTTCATGTTTCTATTTAGATAAGATCATATTGATGTTTATGCAAATATGCTACATGTGTCTTGCCTAGAATAAAATCAAGAACTGTCTGAACCTTGTCTGCTGTAGCTGTACATGTTTCTTCTTCAGAAAAATTCCCTTGTTTGCTGTCTTAAATACATTGAATGAACCTGCGAAGAGATCGTTTCCCTTTAAGTCATCAAAACCAAATTACTCAGCTCAGATTCATTCTAGAATTACAAACAGTAAAACTGAAGCCATATTCCTATCCAACCGAGCTGCACATTTGAAATTAACACCAACTGTGTTCCTTTATGTTAGCTCATGGGCTCTAGTCTATGTAAGTAAGGACTGCTGAGTTTAAAGGGATTTAATCACTTGTTGATCTGCTGTAAAAGAATACTTGTAAACACCAATAAGGCCCAGGTCGACCTGCATTCTTAACATGAACTTGGCTTTTGTTATTTTTAGTTTGGGCTGCCACTGTTTTTACTCTTTGCTCAGACAGAGTGAGATTTTTGTGTTCTATATCTATTTTAACTACTTAATAGTCTTCTTCTTCGTAAACTGTAAATCTTTGTTTAACTCCTGAGTTGGGATTGTCTACTTTAAGGTTGGAATTCATTTAAACATGATCTTGTTTGATTGGCTAAGCTTGAGCTCACGCTGAACCTAAAATGTTCATTCTTTGCATCTTTACAGCATGAAACCCATCCCATTTAACGTTACATTGCATGATTGGGTTAATTACCAACTTGATTTGCTTTTGACTATCCCTGAAGATGTCATATTATATCCATCATCCTGTTACATCCATTTGCCTGCTAATTGGACTGTTTTAGAAAGCATGTTGACACTTCCACTGTCTTGAGCTCAACCTTTGTTAGTTGATACACCTATCTGGATATATTGCATATATTGGACTGTTTTAGAAAGCCTGCTATCTGTCTCATTTGCATATATTGATACACCTATCTGGATTTAACTACCTTTTGCTTAATAATTAAGGTTATTGTGTCAGTGCTACATGAGATGTTCCATTTGAAACTGAACCAGAGTATTGAACCTTAGGCTTTAAAGCCTTTTTCATTGTCCATTATGCTTGCTGATTGCCCATGTGCATCCTACATCCATGCCTCATTCTTTCCATTTACCATTACTTTGTCTAATATGCTTCCATTATGGCTTTCACTCTACTTGGCATAGTGAGTATTTGAGTTGCATTTGATCTGTCTCTTGTGCTGATAAACAGTCCACATCTTCGTTTTCTTCTTCACTTGCAGCCACTGCTATGCAGATGCTGTTCACTTTAGTATCTTATATAATTTCTTCTTGTAATGTGCACTGCTGCTACTGGGCAGATTGTGTTTCCTTAAATGTTATAAATGCTCTAATATTATTAAGGTACTGAGGTTGTATACCTACGTATACATAAGGTATATTTCAAATATACCAAAATATACGCAGCATGTATACAGTCTGTTGATCTGTTCGAGTTTATACCTCACATGTTTAACGTTATCCATTGATTGTCTACTAATCCTTTCTTTTCATTTTTTATGCATGAACATCGCATACGAGTCCAAGGGGACTCGTCTTCTTCCGTATTCGACGTTGGGCTAAAAACCCAACGAAACTCTCCTCCTGTGTCAGCCCCGCCCGCAGCATAAATAGGAAACAAAATCTGGGCTGGAGCCCAATAGCATGAACAGTTCGCAGCATTCGGGCCTTAATAAATGGGCCAAACCCATTTACTCTTTTACTCTCTTCCTTATTTTTTGTGTATTTTTATTTGCTTTTGTATAACTAACATTTACGCTTGTTAATTAAGATAAGCTTTAGTAACATTAAAAGTTTTAGTTTAGTAATGGGTAGTTAACTCCATCAATTATATTCACTTCTATTTTTAAAAACTATTTATAGTATCTATAACACTTATTTGAGTAATTGATTTTCAAAAAAGCATGACTACATCTTTTGGCTAACGGAATAATAATTTATACTTACTATCTTAGAAGTTTAAAACGTCACAAATTTTACATAACATTAGCTCATCCTAAATAAAGGGCAAACTAATTTAACGGATAACTCTTTTACTTTAGTTCATTTCAAACACTTGAAATACACATTTGCTGAAACATCAATATAAATCTTGCAATAACTCTACAAATACATTTTAATTTGTTAGTTAGCGTAATTCATATTCGGAATACATATGAAACATCACTCATCCCATTTCTTTTGGTTTATTTATAATTAAACTCTTATTAAATCCCTATATTTTCTACAAGTATATTTTTAAATATTATTATTATACTATCGTTTAAAATTTCAACAACATTTATAGGTCGTATTTCAAAATAGCATTAAAAGTACTTTTTTTTACAAATTATTATTATTCTTACAAGTTCTATTTTAAATAGCATTCTTACATATTTATCTATAACTTTAGCCATACTTACAAACCCACTTTCTTTTTCTATAATACTACATTTACACCTAGCCTAATTAAATTTTAGTCCGGTCGGTTAACCATTGTTAATGGGTCTTAAAGGGTGCCTAATACCTTCCCTTTAGACTAATTGAACCCTTACCTAGAATCTTAAGTTTCGCAGATCTTAAACAGAGTTAACTTTAAATATAACTTTAAATAAACTTCAGGTGTCCTAATTCACCATAAATAATTAGGTGGCGACTCCTTAAAAACAACAAAAAACAGGAATCTCCAATACGTCATACTTCTACTCTATTTTAACCTCCGGGTTAAAAAGGGGTGTGACAGCTTGGCGACTCCGCTGGGGAACTATACCTAGGTTCTAACCATAACGGACTTAGTTTAAATAGGTTGTGTGTTTATTTTTATTACTTGTTAACTGTTTTTACATTCTATTAATTGTTTGTTTGATATAAACTGTTTGTCTGATATAAACTGTTTATGTGTTACTGCTTTGATAAACTGTCATTCCGTTCATGTTTCCTCCACTTCTGGAAAACTCACACATATTCACACACTTAAAACGGCTTCGCGGTTCGCGCCCGTGCACTACTAAATTACCCCTTTAGTTGGATTGATCTTGTGGATTTAGTCGATCGGCGGTGCAGTCGACGGCCACAGACTTTCCACTCCCAAGTTGTCCGCTTGGGAGAACCTTGTGTCATAGGAAGCCAACTCTTAGTCAGCCTAAGATAGAGCTAAACCAACACCCTTTATTAAGAGCATACATTTCATGACCTAGGAGGTTTAATACCCTTGGTGTATTAAATCCATTAGATGACTTTACCCAAACGTCCGAGTGGGTTCACGACCTCGAGTGACACCAATCATACTTTATATGCATGTTTGAAGGATAACTGTGCCTAAATATTGACTATTTGCTCTAATTAATTAAACTTTAGGAAGGAGAGAATGACTAACGTTTCTATGACAAATATGGATTTGCATTGGAGTATAATGAATGACGAAGATCAATGACATCACAAAAACGGGGCTGAGATTTAGACATAGGAAATTGTGTTCACTTCATTTAGATTAGGAAACACTTTATGTTGTATTCATTTGACATGTAATAAACGTTACATTACTTTTGTACTTTATTGTTGGGGAAATAGAATTTGTTTAATTAATCAAAGCAACGGGATGACATATTATGGCACACTTTACCCTTCAAACAAACGTTAGGCCTACCTCTGGCACAAAGAGGTCAAATGCATATTAGGAAGCGTTATTATTTTTTGATATAATCGTTTACATCTGTTTGACAACTTGTTTGACTCTATTTGATGAATTATTTGCTACATGCCTTACTAGACTTTACGTGATCATGACTTTACCTAGATATGTTCGTGAGACTAACATCGTTTACACTTTATGTTTCTTTTCATTTAATCCCAAAGAGAGTTGATTCGTGTCGACACTCAATGGCCGACCATCCTTACATCACAAGGTCAAAGACATCATCGTTACCACAACGCAGCTGGGTTGTTCAAGGAAAGGCAAATATTACGTCCGATCCAGCCGCATCTATTTCAACTGGTCCGGAAAACATCATGGTTTCTAATGATCCCCCTGAGACTTCTGAACGTAGCACTACTATCCAACGGGATGAACATATCGCCCGCCTAACTCAAGAAATTGAGGATCTACGTAGAGAATTGAATCGGGTTAGGAACATGACCAACTCATCTGTTACACTCCAAAGTCCACCTCCTGAACCTAGGGACGTCGCACCAAACCCGCCTCGTTTTCCATCACTTGAATCTCCAGTCCTTGAACATTTTCCTCCGCAAAACACTGTACCTACCAACAACAACTTACCTCTAACCTACACTACCTATGCCGCTCCTGATCCACCACTCGTCAACCCACCAAATCAATCACTAGGTAATACTCCTCACATTCCTTTACCCACCAACGCTAATCCACCACCTATAATTACTCCTCTAAACCCATCAAACCAAGTCATTACATACTTTGACCATCCACAACAGCCTTTCTACCCTTACTACCATGCTGAACCCTACCAAGCTCCGCTATTCCCCTACCTTGTCTACAATACTCAAGCAAATCACCGCCAACCTCTAGCACCTCACTATCAAAACCCACTTGTCCAAGCTCCCACTTACCAAAATCGACCACATACCACACGTAAAGTCCGTCCAAACCCTGTTCTAAAAAACACCCGCAATTACACTCGATTCGCTGAACCTTTGGCTCAACTATTTGAAAGACTGAAAGCGGCAGGCGTGGTACAACCTATTGAAGGAAAAATTCTCAATCCTATTCCCAAATGGTTTGATAGTTCCAAGCATTGTGCATATCATTCTGGAGTTCCTGGGCATGCCACTGAGGATTGCTATGGCCTCAAAAACAAAATCGAAACCTTGATTAAGGAAGGAGCGATCCAGCTCACTAGAGCTCGACCCGATATGGATCCCCATCCCTTTGCCTACTCACGAAAACGTCAACGTGAATATGATAATTATCGAAAAGTTAAGAATCGGAAGGAGGCCATTGTGCCAATTGGAAAGGATGGAGAGAGGCATGTCATCAACGTTCGTTGTGCCTGTGGGGATGATCCGAAAACGAGTGCCAGTGAAGATTACTGCAACAACTACTGAGACACCAACCATCCAGGGTGCAGAACCAGAAGAGACTCTGAAGAACTGGACTTGTACTCCGTCCCTGATTCGCCAGGAGTCTTGGTAGACTGAACATGTAGTGAACTTTTATTTTTTAAAGGCTTGAATCATGCTCAAAACTTTTGTTTGCTTTACTTTATCTTTTTGAAGCTTAATCGTGAAAACTATGAATGCATTTCTAATTTTCCTTAATCATCTATTATTGTTATTTTCTACTATAATTATCAAATCTTCCAACTCTACGATTGTGACATGAAATGAACGAATAGACAAATCCCGAGAGAGTAACAAAGAAACTAGAGGACAAGACAAGAATCCACTAAAAATTGAGATAACCGATAGGTAATAACATAAGCCTGAAAGCTAGCAACCCAAGAAAAGATCAAAGGGCAACATTAGGTAAGACAACCTAGTTTGCAACCTTTCCTTTAACAACCGTACGAACTACGTTCTGACCTGATTCTCATGGTGAGATACGTAGGCAGCCCACATAGGGTTCGGTTGCTTTATAACAAAAAAAAAATCCAAAATATCTTATGCGTACGAACTACGTTCTGACCTGATTCTCATGGTGAGATACGTAGGCAGCCCACATAGGGTTCGGTTGCTTTATAACAAAAAAAAAAATCCAAAATATCTTATGCGTACGAACTACGCTGACCTGATTCCCATGGGGGATACGTAGGCAGCCCACATAAGGTTCGGTTACGCTATAACAGAAAAATCAAAGAAAACCACACAGGGCCTGATTCCCTCGGCGGGATTCGTAGACTATTAACATATAGATCCGTCACACCTAGATAAAAATCCAACAAACCTTTTACCACTTATATAACAGAACTACGCCGACCTGATTCCCTTGGAGGGATACGTAGGTAATCCATATCGGGTTCGGTCCCTTTATTAGAAAACTCAGACCACTTTATGTATTCTACGAACTACGTTCTGACCTGATTCCTTGGCGGGTACGTAGGCAACCTATATAAGGTTCGGTCACACCGCAACATAAATTTAGTACACCCTTCAGAATCAAAACTGGGGCATATTTTGAAAGGATATAGACAAAAGAACAGTTGTGCATCGACAAGATTAAGGCTACTAGACCGGAGATATTATAGATCGATTACTTTGGAAGTGTCACAATCTGAAGTTGGCAGAAATATTTTACAACTTACATACATATATTTACACATATATCTTTCATTACATACATATATATCTTTCCTTAGATACATACATTTACATATATATATATATATTTCACAACTTATATACATATAGTCACATTTCCTTATACATACACCTACATACCTACCTTTCAAATCAAATACTTTCTTGCAATTGTTTCACTACTGTTCACCTACCGAGGTTTGAACGGAGATCACAAGATCCAAACAAACAAGACGAATGGAGCGCCAACCACGTCAAGCTTCGAGTCAACACGAATCAACTTCCCCCTCCCAAACTAAGAATTTTTCTTTGAGTGCAGGAACTTAAGACGCGAGATCAACAGTCAAGTCTATCAATCATGGCAGAAAAGCATCATCTGGCTCAATATGGCCTCGCCTAAAAAGCCAAACGGCTTTATTTCTAACTCTATCTTTAATTTTTATTTTTATCACAATAACTTTATATACCTGTCTTGTAGGTTGACGAAGTTGAAGGCGAATCAAATCAGGATCCCACGTCATTAGTTCAGCCTGTCACGATGCCATCAACATCATAAGCCAAACGGCCATTCTACCGCTTTGCTCCATACTTTACCAATCATTTTATCATATACTTTACTAGCTTTAACCATTTTACTCTGAACTTTGCAGGAATTATTGTCAAGTCCCCGAAGACAACCGGAGACACATCATCAAGTCCCCGAAGACAACCGGAGACACATCATCAAGTCCCCGAAGACAACCGGAGGCACAGCATCAAGTCCCCGAAGACAACCGGAGACACATCATCAAATCTCTGAAGACAACCGGAGATATATCATCAAGTCCCCGAAGACAACCGGAGACGCATCATCAAAACTCTGAAGACAACCGGAGACGCATCATCAAATCTCTGAAGACAACCGGAGACAGATCATCAAGTCCCGAAGACAACCGGGCATCACTCGGCTATACTGCCACATATGCATAAGCCAGACGGCTACACATCATCAACTCTAACGATTTACCTTGAACTTTACAGGAATATCATCAAGTCCCCGAAGACAACCGGAGACCCAGCATCAAGTCCCCGAAGACAACCGGAGGCACAGCATCAAGTCCCCGAAGACAACCGGAGGCACAGCATCAAGTCCCCGAAGACAACCGGAGACACAGCATCAAGTCCCCGAAGACAACCGGAGACACAGCATCAAGTCCCCGAAGACAACCGGAGGCACAGCATCAAGTCCCCGAAGACAACCGGAGACATAACATCAAGTCCCCGAAGACAACCGGAGATGCATCATCAAGTCCCCGAAGACAACCGGAGACATATCATCAAGTCCCCGAAGACAACCGGAGATATCGCATGGCTACACGGCCTCACCTGCATAAGCCAAACGACTATACACTTACTTTACTCCCTACTTAATTTCTTTATTTCATCATCTACTTTACCTACTTTAACGAATTTACTTTAAATTTCGCAGATATCACTTATCATCGAGTCTCGGAAGACAGCCGGAGGCCCTATCACTATCATCTTCAACTGCAACTAGAGAATTTATCACATCCTCGGCATACGCCTCACACGTTCATTCAAGTCCCTGAAGACAACCAGAGACAACATTGGCCACACGGCTTCATCTTCATTCTCACACTCATATTTACTATCATTTATACTCTTCGTAATTTTACACTTTCAACTTTATTACTAATTTTGACATGAATTTCAGTTTTGGCAGAAAATACAACCTGCAGGGACGCAACACAACGTGGAACTTTATCTTACGCAGTGAACTGGGGCAAATATGCTGAAGAGGAATACCAAACTCACAAGCAAAGGTCACGAATCTACTCTCGAACTCGACTCCGCCTACATCCACAAACCTGTGCTACGTAGGTTATCCAAAAATTTCTTTCATATTCATCGTTAAAACTTTACTAAATCTGCTCTTTTCACAATCTCGTATTCCTTTCTACACCCCCAGTGTCTTCATAACTCAACACTGGGGCATCTTTGAAGAATTTACGTCGTGCCTAGTAGAGTCCTACTTAAGGGTGTGTCGCGCACCACATTTATAATTAGGAGGCTATAAGCATATGTTACATTCTTGAACGTTCGCGTCGCCTGTCTACAATCCCCACAAGATTACGAATCCTCAAAAACTTTCGAACTACACATGGCCTGATTCTCGTGCAGCCCGAGATATGTAGGCAACTCGAAACTGAGATTCGGCCATAATTTTCCATAATTCCTTCGGTCCTCATAATATTTTCCATCAATTTTCCTACACCGTACTTTCTTACAAACTCATATTCGTCGGTCCAAACAAAATTGGCTACCACGTCAACTTCTTCGCCCGAAGATTCTTACATCGTCTCCGGTCGAAGAGGGGCATCTGTTGACACCCAATTTTGTCCCTCCTTTATTTAATTTACTCGGGTTTCTAAATGTATTGACGAGCTAAATATTCTATTTTCACAATATTTTTATTGCTACTACTATTAATATCACTACTTATATTTTTTGACATTACGAGCATTACTTTATCATAAATCTTGAACAGCTAGTCATCGTTTTCGTTTCGGGTTCGGATTCGTTAAATCAATTACAAGACAACACCTGGTAAAATCCTTACTTTCTATATACTAATTACTATTTATCTTCACATAATAAAACATTGTACTATTTACTAAATTAAAAGCCCAGAAATAATTAAAATAGCGGAGGAAAGACCAATATTTGTTAGCCAAATTAATGGCCCAAAATACGAATACAATGTTAATTCCCCTACTCAAATGATCAGCCCA
Organism: Lycium barbarum; assembly: GCF_019175385.1. Classification (NCBI taxonomy): domain Eukaryota; kingdom Viridiplantae; phylum Streptophyta; class Magnoliopsida; order Solanales; family Solanaceae; genus Lycium; species Lycium barbarum. The sequence continues at coordinate 83,450,883 of NC_083348.1, read as the reverse complement.
CATTTTAAATACCAGCCCATACCTATTTTCTACACTAATGGACCAGCCCAATACCCGTTTAAAATTAACCCGACCCGGTCCAAGCCCATCCCTTTATTTTCTAAAATACCTAAACCTAATCTTTTTTTTTCTCTTCAGCCAAGCCGCCCCTGCCCTTTTCTCTCTCCCTTCCCTTTCTCCTCTCCCTACTCTCATCGCCACCCCCTTCCGCCGTCTTCCTTTTCCCCTCTCTCTCTTCCCTCTCTCTCTTCGTCATCGTTCTCTTCCTCCCCCTTCACCCTAAACCCTAGCCGCCGCACACACACCCCACTGTTTTTCTCCACCACGCTCCTCTCTTCACTTTAACACACACAAAACCCTATGAATAAGACGGGTCTTGAGACATTTTAGGGGAGGATTGTTTAGAAGAGAGAGGATTTGATTAGCAAGAAACCCGAATCAACGAAGATTTGTGGAACCACAAAAATTCCCTACAAAACCCAAGTTTAATCATCAAATATAGGGAGATTCCAAGAAAGCAGCCAACGATTACTCTATCTGTTGGTTGAAAACTTTAGTTTCTTTAGTCGATTTCGAGTTCGTCGCGTTCGAGTGTAGATTCGAGACATCGACACCTAGTTCACTGCACCAACAAAAGGTCAGTGCAATCCCTTCCTTCCACTTTTTGGTTCGCTTGATTTTCTGATGTGTGTTTGGATTCTCTGTTTGCATATTTGAAGTGATTTTAATTTCAAGTTGGTGCTGCGATAAAATTTGTATATCCGATGTCGTAAAATAGAAAGTTATATTTATCTTTTGATGATGGTTGACGCTCATTTAGTATATTCAGTGTTTCATTTGAAAACATGGTTTAAGATCTCTATCTGATGTTCATATGAATTATTTTCTATGGTTAGCTAAGCTTAGCTTAATTCTGTTCAGTGTAGCTCTATGCTTGTTTAGTGCATTAATCATGTTGTTTGTTGATAGGTTGGTTTAGATTGGGCATCAAACCTGCTTATATGTATGATCAAGTGCATCAGTTATTAACTAATAATGGCAGTCTTAAGATCATATTATTAGTTTACGTGTGTGTCCTACTTTGAAGAGTATGATAAAATCATATTCAGTCAACAATGCTTTCACGAATGCAAATCTGGTTAAAGGAGCTGTTTGGTATGTTAATAATGTTATTATCCCAATTTAAGTATGCATATCTTGAATTTAGTCCTGTCCAGGTTTTGGTTTATTGAAAGGTCCAAATTTGTTGGCAAAAGGTTCTGTAGAGTCAATATATGATCATGATGACCTAAAAATGTGATTTTTGTGACCAAACTTATCCTGCATGCTTGAGAACTAAAATTGAAAGGGAGCTGTGAGTCATCATATTGGAAAAAATAGGATTTGCAAATAATGTATGCTCAGTGTGATATCCTGTAATTCCCCTCCTCATCTCAGTTTATCTATGCTTAACAAATCAGTCTTGAAATCCTTTAAAATGTTTCACACTTGGCTGTTGGTTTGTTGGCAATTATTTTTTGATTCTGCCCAGAGTTTGTTTGATTAAACACAAGCAGTGCGCTTAAATTTTAGTTCATGTTTCTATTTAGATAAGATCATATTGATGTTTATGCAAATATGCTACATGTGTCTTGCCTAGAATAAAATCAAGAACTGTCTGAACCTTGTCTGCTGTAGCTGTACATGTTTCTTCTTCAGAAAAATTCCCTTGTTTGCTGTCTTAAATACATTGAATGAACCTGCGAAGAGATCGTTTCCCTTTAAGTCATCAAAACCAAATTACTCAGCTCAGATTCATTCTAGAATTACAAACAGTAAAACTAAAGCCATATTCCTATCCAACCGAGCTGCACATTTGAAATTAACACCAACTGTGTTCCTTTATGTTAGCTCATGGGCTCTAGTCTATGTAAGTAAGGACTGCTGAGTTTAAAGGGATTTAATCACTTGTTGATCTGCTGTAAAAGAATACTTGTAAACACCAATAAGGCCCAGGTCGACCTGCATTCTTAACATGAACTTGGCTTTTGTTATTTTTAGTTTGGGCTGCCACTGTTTTTACTCTTTGCTCAGACAGAGTGAGATTTTTGTGTTCTATATCTATTTTAACTACTTAATAGTCTTCTTCTTCGTAAACTGTAAATCTTTGTTTAACTCCTGAGTTGGGATTGTCTACTTTAAGGTTGGAATTCATTTAAACATGATCTTGTTTGATTGGCTAAGCTTGAGCTCACGCTGAACCTAAAATGTTCATTCTTTGCATCTTTACAGCATGAAACCCATCCCATTTAACGTTACATTGCATGATTGGGTTAATTACCAACTTGATTTGCTTTTGACTATCCCTGAAGATGTCATATTATATCCATCATCCTGTTACATCCATTTGCCTGCTAATTGGACTGTTTTAGAAAGCATGTTGACACTTCCACTGTCTTGAGCTCAACCTTTGTTAGTTGATACACCTATCTGGATATATTGCATATATTGGACTGTTTTAGAAAGCCTGCTATCTGTCTCATTTGCATATATTGATACACCTATCTGGATTTAACTACCTTTTGCTTAATAATTAAGGTTATTGTGTCAGTGCTACATGAGATGTTCCATTTGAAACTGAACCAGAGTATTGAACCTTAGGCTTTAAAGCCTTTTTCATTGTCCATTATGCTTGCTGATTGCCCATGTGCATCCTACATCCATGCCTCATTCTTTCCATTTACCATTACTTTGTCTAATATGCTTCCATTATGGCTTTCACTCTACTTGGCATAGTGAGTATTTGAGTTGCATTTGATCTGTCTCTTGTGCTGATAAACAGTCCACATCTTCGTTTTCTTCTTCACTTGCAGCCACTGCTATGCAGATGCTGTTCACTTTAGTATCTTATATAATTTCTTCTTGTAATGTGCACTGCTGCTACTGGGCAGATTGTGTTTCCTTAAATGTTATAAATGCTCTAATATTATTAAGGTACTGAGGTTGTATACCTACGTATACATAAGGTATATTTCAAATATACCAAAATATACGCAGCATGTATACAGTCTGTTGATCTGTTCGAGTTTATACCTCACATGTTTAACGTTATCCATTGATTGTCTACTAATCCTTTCTTTTCATTTTTTATGCATGAACATCGCATACGAGTCCAAGGGGACTCGTCTTCTTCCGTATTCGACGTTGGGCTAAAAACCCAACGAAACTCTCCTCCTGTGTCAGCCCCGCCCGCAGCATAAATAGGAAACAAAATCTGGGCTGGAGCCCAATAGCATGAACAGTTCGCAGCATTCGGGCCTTAATAAATGGGCCAAACCCATTTACTCTTTTACTCTCTTCCTTATTTTTTGTGTATTTTTATTTGCTTTTGTATAACTAACATTTACGCTTGTTAATTAAGATAAGCTTTAGTAACATTAAAAGTTTTAGTTTAGTAATGGGTAGTTAACTCCATCAATTATATTCACTTCTATTTTTAAAAACTATTTATAGTATCTATAACACTTATTTGAGTAATTGATTTTCAAAAAAGCATGACTACATCTTTTGGCTAACGGAATAATAATTTATACTTACTATCTTAGAAGTTTAAAACGTCACAAATTTTACATAACATTAGCTCATCCTAAATAAAGGGCAAACTAATTTAACGGATAACTCTTTTACTTTAGTTCATTTCAAACACTTGAAATACACATTTGCTGAAACATCAATATAAATCTTGCAATAACTCTACAAATACATTTTAATTTGTTAGTTAGCGTAATTCATATTCGGAATACATATGAAACATCACTCATCCCATTTCTTTTGGTTTATTTATAATTAAACTCTTATTAAATCCCTATATTTTCTACAAGTATATTTTTAAATATTATTATTATACTATCGTTTAAAATTTCAACAACATTTATAGGTCGTATTTCAAAATAGCATTAAAAGTACTTTTTTTTACAAATTATTATTATTCTTACAAGTTCTATTTTAAATAGCATTCTTACATATTTATCTATAACTTTAGCCATACTTACAAACCCACTTTCTTTTTCTATAATACTACATTTACACCTAGCCTAATTAAATTTTAGTCCGGTCGGTTAACCATTGTTAATGGGTCTTAAAGGGTGCCTAATACCTTCCCTTTAGACTAATTGAACCCTTACCTAGAATCTTAAGTTTCGCAGATCTTAAACAGAGTTAACTTTAAATATAACTTTAAATAAACTTCAGGTGTCCTAATTCACCATAAATAATTAGGTGGCGACTCCTTAAAAACAACAAAAAACAGGAATCTCCAATACGTCATACTTCTACTCTATTTTAACCTCCGGGTTAAAAAGGGGTGTGACAAACACTTCTGTACCAGACAGTCCTAAGTCCTATGTTTAGTCTGCCAATTCTTATTCTGGTGATTTTGCATCCCTTTTAGCTGGTTTAAGCAAAGAACAGTGCAATCAGGTCATGGCTTTGCTTTAACAGACTCACCTTTCTTCAGATTCTCCTACCAGCCTCATGGCATCTGCTAGTTTTGCTGGTACATCTACTTTTTCTAATTGTGTAGGAAATGTGTCTTATGGTGCTTGCATGATAACTAAAGTAGATAAAAGCATTTGGATTATAGATTCTGGGGCCATTGATCACATGACTTCCAATAAAGATCTGCTCTTTAACATCCAACCTCTTGTCATCCCTTACTTAGTTAGCCGTCCAAATGGTTACAAGGTTAAGGTCACTTGCACTAGTTCAATTCAGTTTTTATCCCTCACTCTTCATCATGTGCTTTATATACCTAGCTTTCATCACAATCTCATCTCTGTTTCCCAACTAATTTCTCAGTTAGACTGCTTTGTTTTGTTCACCAAAATGTCTTGTATCTTACAGGCCCCTTCAATGAAGAGGCTAGTGGTGATTGGTAAGCTGGAGAATGGTCTATACAAGCTTATACAGGCATCTACTTCGCATGCTTCCTCAGTTTCTTCTTGTGGTTCTTCTTCATCTATTTTGCCTAGTACTGATTTTTCATCTGTTTCTAGTACTGATGATTTTTCTATTGCTCATTGTAATTCTCTTCCTGGCAGTTCCAATTTTCAGTGTAATCCTACTCCTTGTAAAATTCCACATGACATAAATAAACTTGAAATTCTGTGGCATAACATATTGGGGCACATGGCTTTTGTTAGAATGAAATCTATTTCTCATATTCCTTGCACTTTTTCTTCCAAACAGCCTTTCATATGTAATGTTTGCCCTTTAGCTAGGCAATCTAGACTTCCTTTCCCTGATAGCTCTATTAAATCTACACATCCTTTCCAACTTATCCATGTAGACACCTGGGAGCCCTATAACACACAAACCTATAATGGTTGTAAGTATTTCCTCACCATTGTTGATGATTTCACTAGGGCAACATGGACCCATCTTATGGGGTCCAAAAGTAATGCTTTTCCTCTGATCAAGGCATTCATTGCTATGGTCAAAACTCAATTTCAAGCTTCCATCCAAATTGTTAGGAGTGATAATGCCTTGGAACTTGGTTCAAGAAATTTAGCTAGTCAATTCTTCATTGATCATAGGATATTGCACCAAACCTTTTGCTCTCACACACCACAACAAAATGGTGTGGTTGAGAGAAAACATAGGTATCTTCTGGAGACTTCCACAGCTTTATTGTTCCAATCCAAACTACCTTTAAAGTTTTGGGGCGACTATGTGCTCACAACAACCTACCTTATAAACAGATTCCCTTCCAAACTTCTCAATCACAAAACACCTTATGAACTATTATATGGTCTGCCTCCTTCCTACTCCCATTTTAGAACTTTTAGGTGTCTTTGCTTCTCCACTGTTCCCAAGTGTCATAAGGACAAATTTCAGCCAAGGGCTGATCCTTGTGTTTTCATAGGATATCCTCTTAGTAAGAAAGGTTGTAGGCTTTACAATCTATCTACTAAACTTACCTTCTTCTCTAGGGATGTGATCTTCTATGAAACCTCTTTCCCTTTTGCTTCTCATCCTACTTCTTCGCCATCTTCTCCTTTTCTTTCCACTGAGTGTCTGGTTGATCCTCCCCCTGATCCTCCTACATCAACTCCACCTCCACCTATCTTTCCAGATCCTCAGCCTCCCATTCCTAGTGTCCCTCCATCTGATTTTGTCCCTCTCAGAAGATCTGGGAGATCCCATTCTCTTCCTCCTCATTTAAAACAATTTATCTGTGACCTACCTCCCTCCTTGTGTGGTTCCAGTTCTACTTCTATTTGCCCTAGTCACTTAGATAACATTGCTACAACAGAACCACACTCCTACTAACAGGCTGCTTTTATTCCAGCTTGGCAGGAGGCTATGAGAGCTGAGTTTGAGGCCTTACAGGCCAATCATACTTGGTCCATTGTCCCTTTGCCTACTGGGAAGAAGCCCATTGGCTGTAAGTGGGTCTATAAGATCAAGCACAAAGCTGATGGTTCCATTGAAAGGTACAAAGCAAGGTTAGTGGTTGGAGGGGACACACAGGTTGAGGGGGTCGACTTCAATGAAACATTTTCTCCTGCTATTAAGTTTACTATTGTCAAGTGTTTGGTTGTTGTGGCTGTTAAGAAGGGTTGGCCTTTATTTCAACTTAATGTCAATAATGCATTTTTGCATGGAGATTTGGATAAGGAGGTATATATGAAGCTTCCTTCTGGTTTGTATGTTGACTGCCCTTCTAGTAACTCTCCCCCTCTGGTTTTTCATCTTCAAAAATGCCTATATGGCTTGAGGCAAGCTTCTAGGCAATGGTATGCCAAGCTTTCCCAAGCCTTATGCTCCAAGGCTACTCTCATTCTCCCACTGATCATTCACTGTTTATCAAAAGGTCTTCATCCTCCATTGTCCTTCTTGCTGTCTATGTAGATGACATTATTCTCTCTGGTGATGATTTAGATGAGTTGTCTGCCCTTAAGTCTTTCCTGGATTCTAAGTTTAAGATAAAAAAAATGGGCACTCTCAATTATTTATTGGGCATTGAGGTCTGTTATTCTTCTTCTGGGTTGCTGCTTCACCAAAGGAAATTTATTAGGGATCTTCTTCAGCAATACAACTGTGATGTTGTTCATCCTGTTACATGCCCTCTTGACTTGTCCATTAAATTGAAAGCTGACATGGGTAAACCTCTTCCATCTCCTGAACCTTACAGGTTTAGTGGGAAAACTGAATTTTTTTACTCATACTCGACCTGATCTATCATTTGTTATTCAGCATTTGAGCCAGTATCTTCAGAAGCCAACTACTTGCCACATGAAAGTTGCCTTGCACCTGCTTAGATATTTGAAGGGATCCTCCGATGTTGGTGTCTTTTTTTCTAATGCTCTTGATTTCTCCCTGTTTGCCTATTGCAACAGTGATTGGGCTGCTTGCCCTGACAATCGCAGATCTGTCACTGGTTTTTGTGTTTTACTGGGTGGTTCAATTTTATCTTGGAAAGCTAAGAAACAACCTGTTATTTCCCTATCTTCGGCTGAAGCTGAATACAGGTCTGTTAGTAAAGTGGTTGCTGAACTTGTTTGGTTGCTTCGTTTTCTATCTGATTTTGGTGTCTCCATTGCTGCTCCTGTTCCTGTATTTTGTGACAACCAGGCAGCCATCCACATAGCCAAGAATCCAATTTTTCACGAGAGGACTAAGCATATTGAAGTGGACTGCCACTTCATACACACCAAGCTTGCTGATGGGTTGGTTGTTTTGCACCATGTTCCTACCTCTTCCCAGCTGGATGATGTCTTCACCAAGCCTTTAACTGGCCTGGCTCATCACTCCATTTTGCTCAAGTTAGGTGTTCAAGCCCCCTCCAACTTGCGGGGGGAGGGGGGGGGGGTGTTGGAGATACAAATATACATGACAATATACACGGTGTTGCAGATCCTACATAAGGCCCATTAGTCTGTAATTATTATGTGGCCCATTGTAAATGACTGAGCCCACTCTTTTATTATTAGTTGGATATTTAGGCCCATTGTATATAAGGACCAATGGATCCTTCTAGACTCGACTGATTCATTTTTCTTTTACACAGATGAAATAAAATTCTCTCTCTAAGCTCTCTTCCCCAAAATCTCATTGTTGTTGATTTGTTTATTTCGCAATTTTAACAATTAGTATGACAAAATTGCATACTTTAGTTTGTGTCGTCCACGCTACTCTCAATTTCTCCGAAGGAACCAAGAATTATGAATTGTGATTGATTTCTTCAAATGCATCATAACCCCAAAATACTCTAAAGAAAATAACGTTCCACTAATTTAGAAGCGACGAATGAGTAAAAATACATGCGTCATCCTCATCCTCTATACGAGTGTAGCGCTGAAATCATCATCTGAATAGAGATCAAAAGCTACAACTCTATCCTACCAACAAAAAGGGTAATAAACTAATGGACTATAGTACATATGAAGGCATTAGTAGTAGTAGTAGTAGTATAGTACTTATCATTTTTCAACTGTTCGGATTTTGAAAGAATTAGTAGCCCTTTTCTTCGTATCCTTCTGTCGCTCTTCTTTAGTGGAGTCTCGTGGCCTTCAGAAAACCTAATAGTATCATTGTCATTCTCTTTGTGTTTTTCTCGTCTCATCCTTCCCACCATGAGCATGTACATCTTCTATGCAATCATTCTGTCTCTGAGTTTAAATTTATGAAACTGCTCTGTGCTACTATAAATGGATTATCGAAAAAAGAAAAGTTGGACTGAGATGGATTTACCACGATAATTTGACGAAGATAAAGTATTTTGGACGAACCTGCAGAGTAATACAAGGAGATGTTATAAAATTAAGGGAGGAAAAAAAAATATTTAACAGAAGAAACAATGAGGAAAGCGTTTTGGAAAATGAAAGGTTGGTCTTTTCATTGTCCATTTACTTGAATTTGTTTTAATTATAACATATATGGCAAAGGAACGTGTTTCCTCACTATATGGGTAATGCATTTAAAGTTTTGTTTCCTCATTAATTAGGTAATGCATTTAGGGACTTTCAGTTTTTTTTTTTTTTTTTTTTTTAAAAAAAAAAAGATAAATGGAAAAATTAAGATAAAAAGGAAAAAAAGATAAATGGTATTTTAGGTCATAGAGAGGTGTCACATCACCTTGTTTAGGCCTAGCTTTATACTGTATATAGATATAGATTATATTCCATTGCATTCAAAGTTAGTTTTCCAAATTTCAAACGAGAAAACTACTAAGGGCCTGTTTGGAAAGCCACCCGGTAATTGGAATTGGTGTAATTACTAGGGTAGTAATTACACAGCCTAATAATTACATAGTTGTGTAATTACAACGACCTGTTTGTTTGTCATAATGTAATTACAAGAGTGTTGTTTGGTTGGACATGTGTAATTACACAGTTAGATTAATTTAAAAATAAAATTTAATTATAAAAAAAATAAAATTAATATTTGAAAAATATTTGCCTCTATAAATAATATTAAATTAGTTATTTAATAACACATTGTTTCTTGAAATATATTAATTAATAATCATATATTTGGAACTAATATTTTAAAAAATAATTGGTATATATTTTTCAAATTAATAATATTTCATTTTAATTAATTATAAAACTTAAAAGAAGACTTTTTTTGTGAGAACGTCATGGATTGGATGTTTGACAAAAAAAAATATTTATAAATATAATGCCATAACATTATTCAAATGTTTGACACAAAAATCCATCAAATATAAGTGGAAATAAAACAACATGCAATATGAAAGCAAATAACTTAAAATTCAAAATATGACCTAAATTCAAAATCCAAAAGAAAAAGTTTAACATAAAACTCTTATGTCAAATTCTAACATTACATAAGTAAGTTTCAACGTAACTTTAAGTAAATAATTCAAAAGAAAGGAAAATATAAGTCTATAACCTCATCACAACGAAATTCTACTTTAATAACGTCACTCGTTATATGTCAAGTTTGTTAATGACTCATTCTTTCCAATATCAAGAGGTGTAGTTTCAAAAATTAGAATAATAACACAGTTATGTTAAATGAATAAAATATAAAAATTAAAAAAATACGAGCAATTACATGGAACCACAAGAAGTAAAGGTTGGGAGTGAGAAGAAAGGAAATGAAAACTAAATAATATAAAAAGAAACTTACATTTTAAAAAATAAAAATAATCACAAAGTAAAAATAAAAAAGGAATTAAAATAATAGAAAGAAAAGATAAATTAAAAATCAAAAGTTAAAATAATAGAAATAAAATATAAATTAAAAATAAATAGAACTTAAAATAAACAAAAAAGAAACAAACTAAAAAGTAGCCCTGTAATTACAAGGTGTAATTACATCAAATTCTCAACCCTCCCTTGAGAATTGGAGAGTGTAATTACACCCTCTTAATTACACTCAATTCTCACCTAACTGTGCAATTACTTGGTCAAACAAACTGATCAAACTGTATAATTACACTCAATTTCAATTACCTGGATGGCTTTCCAAACATGCCCTAAAAATATGAAAAGTGAAAAAGATAAACGAAAAAACAACCGTTCAACATGACAAACTTGGACCACTTTAGGAAAATGAAAATGGAAGCCCATTTTAGTCTCCATGTAGGCTATATCCAGTATCCACATTCCTTATGGGTGTCACTCCACGTACGATCGGACTACCAACCAATGCACCCAACAAAACAAGGCAAGATTATTTAGTTTTCATTTCATAGCATCTAAATATTAAACTTCCAAAGATAAATCTTTAGAATTTAATTGAACGTGAATTAATCCCAAAATAACTTTTTCTATTTTTTTGGACAGAATATTTATCTTCCATATACAATTGATACAATCATTAGAAAAAATAGTGTTGTTCCTTTTCTTTTAAAACGTTTTTTCCTATATTCTTAATACATGTAAAATTTATATCATAAATATACTTGATATTTTGGCGAAAATATATTTATAGCATATACATGGTAGTTTCGAAAATATGTATTTATACCATAAATATACATGGTATTGTTGCAAAAATATATTTATAGCATAAATATACATGATATATATTATAGAGCACCATAAGGAGGCTTGTAAAATAACAAATCTGTTAGGATAATAAATAAGCCTAGAAAAATAGATACCTTAAAAAATCTAGAATACTTAGACTTAAGAATATACCCAGAAAAGAAGTATAGAGCATTAAAAGACCATAGTATTATAAAGTGCAATTTCAGTAACGGAAAACATATACTACATAGTAAAGATAAACAGTTGAATACATTAGAAGATTTACTCATAAATTTTAGTGAAAAAATACAAGAAAATAATAAAGATATCACTAGAATATTAGAGGTGGTAGAAGCATCTCAAACTAAGCAAAAGAAAACATTAGAAAAATTAGAACAAAATCTAGATTACTTAAAAACACAAGAATTAGAATTAGAAAAGAAAGTTCAGACTCTAGTTAATAAATTTAATCTAGAAAAATTACCTACAAAGACAGAAATAGAAAAGTTAGTTAAAGTCGTTACAGAAAAACCAAAAGAAATAGAACTAAAAACAACTCACATAGTCTGTAAAATAACGCAACAAGTAGAAGTTTTAACCAGTGACATTAGAGAATTAAAAAAGACAGTAGCAGAACTAAAAGAAACACTCTTTCATGAGTAGACCAACATTAGCTCAAGAAGAAGCCTCAAAATTAATAGAAAAGTCTATACCTTTACCAGCAGACTATAAAGATTATATACCTAACGCTAAATCGGACTTTTTTTTTTGAACTTTGTGCAATCATGAATCTTGTTATACTGTTCATCTCTTTCTCTTAACCTTCGTTCTTAATAACAGTCTTCTTTAACCACACCCCGGTAACCACGGCCAACATCGTCCTTTATTATTTAGACATTAAAATGGCCTCTTTAAAACCTAGGAATTTACAGGTTAATCCATCGAGGTTATTAAGAAGTCAAGAGAATAACCATATACTAAGAATAACAAATTCATGATGATAAGGAAGGAATTACTTAAACATAATAATCACAAAATAATTTACATAATAGGGAGATTAGTGCAGAAAACATAGTAAATAAACTTACATGGCTTGAAGAAGGAGAGAGGTTTCCCTTTCGGGGAACCCCAAAAAACTACTTCATACTACGGGGTAGTTATTAAAAGCTTAATACTAATTTACAATAGGGTTTATATTACAAAGGTTTTTTGACTGGGCAAGGGATTGGAACTTTCGATGAAAGAGAAGGGGAATATGGAAATTTTCTAGAGAAGGGGAATATGGAAACAGACTCGTCAGACTCAGAAGCAGAAGAATTAATCAATGAAATTGGATTAGAAAATCTAGATTTAGAAGCAATAGATAATTTAGCAAATATAGTGGAAGACTGTAACCACGAGTTCGAACGAAATAGGATTGGATAGTAATGCATGTTTCTTTTGTAAATGGTATCCTAGTAGAGACAAAAGAGCTAAATGTAAAAATTGCTATATAGAAGGATGTACAATGTGTATAGAAAAAGAATTTAAGACAAAAATAAATAGAGAGGAAACTTATAAGAAAATTGAAGACCCTACCCTTAATCTAAGAATAATAACATTAGAAACAAGAATAAATGAATTCATGTAGTTATAATTAATTTTCTGTCTATCTCCCAAATTATTATTATTATTATTATTATTATTATTTTTATTTTATTACAGATATGACAGAATACCTGATTTTGGGGATATTCCCATTCTTCATAGACTTCTTTTAACGTGTTATATATGTAATAAACAGTGTTGTTTTTGTAGAATATGATGTGTTTATCTCTTAAATGATGGATAAATGAAAATAAAGACTAAAAGATATGACAGAATCCCTGATTTTGGGGATATTCCCATTCTTCATAGACTTCTTTTAATGTGTTATATATGTAATAAATAGTGTTGTTTTTGTAGAATATGAAAAGTTCTGCTATTTATGTTCTTATTTATGGTATCGTGACTTCTCGCGTAATTTTCCACAAAACAATGACGTATATATAATAGTGTGGGCTAGTCATTTTCGGCCCAGTAACTGAAAAATAACTATTGTCGTGGAGTTTCAAAATTTATAGATGAAATTTCATGATAATATTTTGAAATTTCACTGTAGAACTACATTACAATAACTATTTTACGACATTTTTTTTTTCATTACAATAACTATTTTACTACTAAAAAGTGAAATCTATACCCTCGTTTAATCGCACATATCTAAATTTTCATCTTCCTCAATAATTTTCAAATGTAATGCCCTGAAGAACTACATTTCAAATTAAAAATGCATACAAGTAATAAAACCGAACACATTGACTGTAGATCCTAAGTTCGCCTATGTCCATCTCTCGAAAAAATACCAATAATCTAGTGTTGTTCGCTAAATTTACTTGACTGAAAACCATTAAAAGATCCTAGCTTTCTGTGCTGCTGAAGTTGTCTCTCAGCTACAATGTCTTCATCATTTACAGTTTCGGTTAATGCGGAACCATCCAGAGAAGTTCTAAAAGATGGTGAAATATCTAAAGACAATGAATTATCAGGACTACCAAACAATGATGGAGAAACATCCAAAGAATGTTGTGTCAAGTAATTGTTCCTTATAGCCAACTTCTTCTTTGCTTTTGCTTGCCATCTTCTTAGCCCTCTTATCATTCCATCAGTCAAAACACTATTTGTTATTTTGGTTCCCATCTGTTGGCAAAAGAAAAAAAGAAAGTATATACAATTAAATCGAATTTTAGCTTGAATTAATATTAAAATTTAGTAATAGAGGGGATTAGTTTATTGGTGTGCGAACCTGAGTGACGAGAGCATATAAAGGTAATGTGACATATCCACAGAGGAAATAAACCAACACTCCCATGACAAGCCTTGTGGCAATGTCTACTGTTTTTCGGTGGAAGCAAGAATTTAGCCCATATTTGTACTGGTCAAAATAACAACCAAAAACAAATTAGTTAAGATGTTCTTAATTAAGAATCCCAAAGGGGAAAAAATAGAGAAATTTCAGCTGTATTGTGGTTCGAAATCGTGGAATCTGATTGTAAAGGAGCTTCATTGGTTAATGATTACCGTTAAAGAAATATAATGTCTCACACTAGGTGTATTACATTTTAAAGTTTAGTGCCTTCAAATTTTTTGTTGGATACATATTCAAACTATTTCTCTCGAGCTTTGATCTAATATACTTGTCTCTCATAAGTTCGATCTTCATTATTCATTCTATGAATCCTTGTTACACGTGTTAGAGTATTAATTATACATAATATAATGTCTCACATCAAACCTATAAAGGTTGTCATCCATCTGTATAGATATTCAGTACTCTATTAAGGGTATCACTTTCTTCTGATTTCGAGACTCATGACTAACACACCTCATACAAAATTAAAAAGGTTGCAATGGAAAATAATTCCAGTGCATAAGAGGACATGTAGCGAACTAGTAAAAATTACTCTATTCATTTTACTTTAAGTGTCTTTTTAGCTTTAAAAAGTATGATCAAAATAATTCTCGTTATGAAAAATCAAGACAGAATTGATTAACTTCTTCCAATTTTACGCTTGCTATTAAAAGGGTAAAAAGTAATTAATTAAACACATTTTTAAATAGTATCGACACTTCTCAATAAGATATAAATGAGGTAACCTGGTAAGTGTAATTCTACCTTGTACTTAATGTTTTCTTAATGGATGTATTTTAAAAACATTAAAAAGACACTTAGAAATGGGAAAAAAGGGAGTAAAAGATTTGTCATGAGATAGTATTAAAAAATCTAACAATTCTGCTATAAATCATTCAAATGCTTCAAGGAGCATACCGTGGTCCATGTAAAGAATGCCAACTGAAACGAGTTCTGCAGTTTTCCCCAAAAAACAACAGATTGAGGATGAATAAGTTTTAAGATTTCTATTGAAGCAGAAAAGTTATGACAACTAAAAAATAAAAAAGAAGGATAAAATAAAGTACCTGAAAGAGGATGATCTAGCCTGTTTGGCCAAGCTTATTTTCCCCCCAAAAGTACTTATTTTTTCAATAAGTACTTATTTGAAAAAAAGTGAGGTGTTTGGTCAAGCTTTTGGGAGAAAATAAGTGCTTCTGGAGAGTAGCAGAAGCAGTTTTTTAGAAGCTAAAAAAAATAGCTTTTGCCCAAAAGCACTTTTTTGAAAAGTATTTTTGAAATAAATACACATAGAAACACTTTTTAAAAGCTTGGCCAAACATTAATTGTTGTTCAAAAGTGTTTTTTAAATTAATTGGCCAAACACAAACTACTTTTAGCCAAAACTACTTTTTTTAAAAGTACTTTTAAAAAAAAAAAACTTTTTAAAATAAGCTGATTTTAGAAGTTTGGCCAAACAGGCCAGAAGTGCATGAGATGGAGAAGCAATTTGGGTTTCCCAAACCAAAAGAATTGATCATCAGGTCTAGCCATTAAGTTTCCTCTAACAACACTTGACTTATAATTGCTGTCTAAGCACATTTTTGTGATAATGCCCTGTAGCTTTGTTCCTACCAGCAGCAACATCTGTTATGTTTCAAAGAAAAAGGTGTTTTGTTGGCGAACTTCCTCTAGTTATTCATCATTTTAAATTATAGGCCTTTTCTGTTTTTCTGTGAATTAAATTTGCTTACCACTAAAGGAATGAAAGGAAGCCAATAGGTGCTGTGGAACACTGCAAAAATAAACAAACGAATAAATTTGCTGACAATTTCGTCACGTGAGTTGATAGATGTTATTGTTTGCATTCGGATTATTATATGGTGATATGAAAAAGGGAAGGACAATTCTATATAAGTTAAATAGATACTCCAATTAACACAGCCCACCCACGCCCCCACCCACCCTACCCCGTAACCCAGGTGTATTATTTTGTACTCCGTTCAGAATTAATATAAGAATGTTCAACTATATTTTCTTATGAGTTATGACGGTTCGGCCACCTTGCGCGGAACTCGGTTGTTTCATTGGATACTTCCTATCTCCTACCAGCAAAAGTATTGCCTATATCTTCCACCCAAGGCTTAAGCAAATAAGAAGAAATCACATGGTATTTATGTTAGCTTAAAAAACTTTAATTTGATCATTTCTGTTTCTAGTTTCTACGTTATCGTAATATAGGATAATCGACAAAATAAAATTTTGTTAGTCGATCGATTATGCAGTATGAGTCTACAAGAATCAAACATATATAATGTAGTTCAACAACTGTTACCATATGCATTGAAGAATATGAAGAGTACTGAGAATGTCCAAATCCACGGGCTGCATGAACAAAGAAGAGCAAAATTATATTATCAGAAGTCATACGCCGTGAGTTTAAATCAAATGGTATGAATAAATGCACTATTCCACTTAATACATATGGTTACCTAATTCCCACCACCACTTTAAAATCTTTATCTAAAGCTCTTCTTATATACTTCTGGAAATCAAACTCTGTTCCTTCAGCAAAATGTGCCTAATAAAATAAAGAGGAGTAAGTATGTGCCCTGAACACAATATTAATTTAAAAAAATTATAATTCATTAATGTGTAACTTTAAATTTCAAAGATTTTAAGATTCTTACCATTATGAATCCATGCCGGAGAATTGGGTGTAATTACACCCTGTAATTACAGGGTTACTTTTTAGTTTGTTTATTTTTTTACTTTAATTTATTTTTATTTTTAATTTATTTTATTTCTATTATTTTAAATTTTTTTGATTTTTAATATTTTTTTATTTCTATTATTTTTATTTCTTTTTTTTTTTACTTTTTTATTATTTTTATTTTTTAAAATGTATTTTTATTTTTATATTATTTATTTTTCATTTTCTTTCTTTTCATTCCCAACCTTTACTTCTTGTGATTCCATATAATTACTCGTATTTTTTTATTTTTTTATTTTATTCATTTAGCATAACCGTGTTATTATTCTAATAGTTGAAACTACACCTCTTAATATTGGAAAGAATGAGTTATTAACAAACTTGACATATAACGGGTGACGTTATTAAAGTAGAATTTCATTGTGAATGGGGTTATAGACTTATATTTTTCCTTTCTTTTGAATTATTTACTTAAGTTACGTTGGAACTTACTTATGTAATGTTGGAATTTGACATAAGAGTATTATGTTGAACTTTTTCTTTTGGATTTTGAATTTAGGTTATATTTTCAATTTTAAGTTATTTACTTTCACATTGCATGTTGTTTATTTTTCACTTACATTTGATGAATTTTTTGTGTCAAACATTTGAATAATGTTATGGCATTATATTTATTAATATTTATTTTTTTGTCAAACATCCAATCCATGACGTTCTCACAAAAAAAGTCTTCTTTTAAGTTTTATAATTAATTAAAATTAAATATTAATTTGAAAAATATATATCAATTATTTTTGTTACAATATTAGTTACAAATATATGATTATTAATTAATATATTTTCAAGAAACAATGTGTTATTAAATAACTAATTTAATATCATTTATAAAGGCAATATATTTTAAATATTAATTTTAAATTTTTTATAATTAAATTTTATTTTTAAATTAAACTGACTGTGTAATTACACTTGTGCAACCAAACAGCACGCTTGTAATTACACTGTAATTACGTTATGACAAACAAACAAGTCGTTGTAATTACACTACTGTGTAATTACTAGGCTGTGTAATTACTACCCTAGTAATTACACCAATTCCAATTACCAGGTGACTTCCCAAACAGGCCCTTATAGATATTTCGTGAAACGTTTTTCATATTAAGCCTACTGTGGGACATAATAATTGATCATACGATGATGTGTATAATTGAGTCTAGAAATTAATGTCCCCACAGAATATAGACTTTTAGGTACTAATGAAAGACGCGACATGAATTATGTAACAGCTTACCATATGAAAATTGATAATCTAAGGTTCTTGTTTCTGCCTCCCAAAGTTTCCATCTTCTCATCTGACCATTTACCAAAAACAGTATTAAGGAATAATAACATGATTAAACATACATATGTCCAATTCTAGCTAAGCCATATCTATATAGTTGGGAAATTTCCTAGAAGAGGGAAAACCATAATAAGAAGTTATAGAAATAATAATGTTCACAGAAGACTTCTATTTCAATTTCCGTACTTTGTTGTCTTGGTTTGAAAGATATTTGAAGTTGATCGCTCAAATGATCATCCAATTAGTGGAAATTGTATAATATAGTTATGTTTCTTCATTTTCTAAACCAAAAAAAAATAAAAAGTCACTTTATTATTAATATATATTGAGCTACAAAGTCACTTCATGCAATGACAAAGTGACTTTCCAATATTTGAATGATCGCCTGAGTAATCATCTAGTGACAAGTGGTGAAACGAGCAAATCATGTAATCAAATAATTGTGGTCATAATGAAACACTAATCAGGAAATTAATAGTACTTACTATTTTAAGAAGAACAAAAGAAGCTGTCAAAGAGTCAAGAGGTTAACTAATTACCTTAAGCGTTCCAAGACTGAAGGTGAGGAAACAAGAAAGAATATGGAAGAAAGCCAGAGCAAATATTAAGAGCTGGAGCTGCTGGACACCTGCTTCAGACATCAAAGATTTCTTTCCCTGAACATAAGATTCTGACACATTAAAATTTCACTTGCAACTAAAATCTATCTACTTATATAGAATCTGTCTGTTTCCTTTTACCGAAAAAAATACCTGTTGTTCACATTTTGGTTCCTCCTGCTCATCATCAATTGTCAAGCTTTGGCAAGGAAGAAAAGTATCAGCAGCACCTTTAGGGATACAAATTTTGGCAATAGGCTTTTGGAGAACAGTCAGCAACAAGGAGATGAATCCCAAAAGCATCAACTCTTCAAACACCAGTGTTTACGTACAAAGTCAAGCAACAATTCTAGCTAAAACCAATAATATATTTATTCAGATGTTCTCATTAATTACCTGATTTGACGTTGTCTATAGCTTGAATCAAAGACTTCCTCCTCTTCTTGTTGAAGTACTACAGGAATGAATGCATAACCAAATGAATCAAACATAGAAGCAATATGGATTATAAATTCAGCATTGCAAGTTAGTAATTGTTGTTGCTGTTTCCTAAACAGCAATATAGTAAGAGTTGTTGTCGTGTGACTAGAACGTCACAAATTCAAGACGTGAAAACACTCTTACAGAAATATAGGGTAAGACTATGTACAATCACTACACCAAAAGAGACTTTTAGTGGCAATATATTTTCCTTTTAGCGGCAATATATTTTCCTTTTAGCGGCAATAGTTATTGCTACAAAAACATTTACCAACAATTGGTTAATGTCATTAGATCCAAGGTCGCTAAAGCCTTTAGTGGCATTTATTGTTAGGGCTAAAGTTTGGTATTGCCGGTAATAATTGATTCTAGACTATAATTAGCGATAATTAAGTTATTGCCGCTAAAAGCATATTTTGTTGTAGTGAATAGACCAATGTAGTCTGGTCCTTACCTGCATAATGAAAGCTTAGCACACCGAGCTGCCCTATTATTTTTTGCTTCGTAAAGGGCAGACCGAATTTATTGTATTTGCTATGAATATAGCCATAGCTAGTAAGACATACCTTAGCTAAGACATGAAGGGCATGTTCAATAAGAATGGAAATAGTAATCAAAATGAAACACACAACAGCAACAGCCCATGTTGGTGTTGTCTCCAAAGTTATGGCACTACTGCTGTTTGAACTTGCCATATCTGTCTGATCTTCCCAAGATAAATCTCTTTGTTTAAGAATTAATGAAAGAGAGAAGGACACAGACTGGACTAAGTTGGAATGCACATATATATAAAATTAAAAGATATGGAGAGAAGAGTCAGGATTTCTCAGTATTATTATAGCCAAAGTTGAAAAAAGGTTAGGTTGGTCAAAAGATGTAAGCCAAATCTCTACGAAGGCCATGACGTGGTTGAGAACTGTTGCAATTCAAAGAGTTTACTGAAGAAAACAAGAAAAAATAGCAAGCTACTAAGAAAAGAAAACTAGGGCGAAGCTGTAGAATTCTTCAATATCAGAAACAATAAAGGATTACGGCATATATCTCTTCCCTGCTACCTAAAAGACAAAATAGCATAACTAACTTCTATGGACCAAAAGTGCTAATTGATAACTATCAACTAGCTCAGTGTAAATACTGAACTTACTAATAAACTATACTGGGGACTTAACTAAACAAATCATAAACTTTATTCCAAGCCCTGTTCTAACTAACATAACTGTTAAGTACTCCTTAACAGCTTGAGGTACTATTCTCCAAGACAACCATTTCTGCAATTTGCATCAATAACTACTAAAATATTTTTGGTCTCGTTATCTGTAACATGGACGTGCACATCAAGAGGCTAAATTTACTTGACAGTGGCCTTCTAGCAAAGATTAAAGAATACCGACTTGTCAACTTTTGATGGCCTTTTATGGGATCCCAAGAGGAAATCTCGTTTTGTACTCAAACAAACATAATAAGTACGTAATAGTAACATGCTTAGAATGATGATATTAAGTTCTTCCCCTATAATTGATCTCTACGTTTAAGCTTTGGAAGGACATCACAGATGCAATGTAAGTAAACAGATTTTGTTCTTTGAAAATTATTCGTCTGTGAATTGTGATAACTGATCCAATAATGAATACATTGCTGATTATTTGTCTCTGGTTTCAAGTTGATGTTAGCATATTAGATTGAATTAAGTGTGTGAACGAAAACATTTAATTAAAGGAGCTTTAATTCATCAAAACAAAAATGGAAATAAGAAATCATGAAAGAAAAAGCTGATAATCTTCAACTGTTACCATAATAGCAAATCTCAATTAATGATCAGTCATGAAGGAAGAGCTCGCTGAAAATAGGCCGTCTATGGTCAGATATTTTGTGCCACACGAAATTTACGTATCAAAGTTCAGATGAAAGATTAGGAATGTACTATCTCCCAGCTCTATGTAACCATCAATCAAACAAGCAAGAAAGGCAATGCACAAACTACCATGATGGACATGTTGGAGCACGGAGTTAAACTATAAGAAGAATTCCAGACACTGAAAATTGATCGAGGAGGGAGCATTTACTCTAACAAAATCTTCAAAAATATCCTTCAGCGTAAGACTTATATTCTGTGGGATTTATTTGTTTTCAAAAGTATGGACAGTAGAGGACATCCAAAGAGAATGATAATCAGAAACGATAATTTAGGAATGCAAGATAAACAAATAAACAAATAGGAAACCATATTCAGCCTGTTGAATTACAGGACTATACACAATTCCTTAAAAATTAAAATATTGTGTTCTGAAACAAGAACTGCTACAACAAGCTTTCCATCTTCATACGAGCTTGTGTTAGTTCACAGCAAAGCTAGAGAAGGTAAAGATATAAATACAAAAGTTATCTCAAACCTAAAAGAAACACCACTAGGTAATTTCAAGCAGAGTGCAATTATCATACAGACAGACATCTTGATGCAGCAACACACCCTCCAATTGTTACATCATAGTACATCAACATCACAGGAACATACACGCCAAATGTTCCTGCAAAGTGGAACCAGCCAAAAAATCATGTTCATACTATGTTATCAAAAGCGAAATAAAGGAACTGAACCAAATGATTGCTAAAGAGTACTGGAAAACAACAAGGCCACAGCCCTGGGACAAACCAAACTAGGTCTTGGTACATTGCACCAAGTAACTGAGAAAATATCTGACCCGAATATCATTAAACAGTTGATAATCCTGTGGAATTTCTAGAGTAAACTTTGATTTAACTTCAGACCATCTAAGGCTATGCTCCCCCATTTGACAAAGTTTATTCTTTATTGAAACTTTCATGATATTATGCAAGTTAACCTATGAAAGCAGACAGCAAAATATGTAGTGCAAACACTTACAAGCACATACTTTCCTCAACAATATCAATCTTCATTGTTTTCCTTGCAACAAAAACTCTCAATTCACATCTCTGGATAAGCCTTCTACTGGTAACTAAGTGCTTACGCATGGCCAAAAGATTACAGGCCAACTAAACTCTAAGAATCAATAATGATGCGCACACATTCTTCAGTCTACATATGCTAGCACGACATCACAACAAACACATGCTACAGAGCAATATCAAGAAGCACATCTCTTGCTGCATAGAGGTCATTTACTTTAGTAAAATTTGTTCCCGCAACATTAGTCATCAATGGTGGCCCTGGCTGCAACTTTCCATCATTGGAAGGGAGAAATGTCCTTTCTAGATCATGTGAATATACATCTTCAGCGGGATTCTCCGCTCTAGTTGCACTTAGTTTACTGTCGGTCAAGGGGAATCCAAAGATCCTGCAACTGGTTTTACACATGGATACTAAATTCTGATTGCCTTTGAATGACGACTGTGTCCCAAGAGAAAGATATGAAATTCCTGTTTGCTTTTGCTCCTTTAAGAAACCAAAAGAACTGATTTCTTGAGTACCTTCCTTCCTACTGATGTCCTCAGTATGTGAGCCAGATGCGAGCTGCCTACTACAGCTCTCAGACATATCTAAAGAAGCCCGGGTGCCAGTCTCAAGCCTCCCATGTTTATGATTGAACATACCCTGGTACTTTGAAGCTGGAGCGCTTGGATGCTGAAAAGTGAGTACAGAAGCTGGTGATGATGCTGGGACAAGAGTACTTGGATTGTAGTGAGTGCGATTACCCTGATTTGGAGCGGACCACCTGTTTCCATGGCTTGGAACCTGAATACCGACGAAAATACCACTTCTACTTTTCTCATGCATCTGGCTACCAGCTGGACCTTTCCCATAAGGAGGGTTTGAAAAAATTTCTTGACCTTGCAAGACCTTATTAAATCGAAGAGATTCACTAAAGCCAATGCTTTCATGGGACTTGTCATTGTCCCCAAGCAGCGGTCTGATGCTGTTTCCCATTCTAGATGTCCCAGAACTAGGAAAACCAGGAAAGCATCTTAACCCCCCTGGACGAGGACTCTGAGCATCAAGTCCACCATAAGGAGCATGCATCCCCAAAATTTCTTGACCTTGCAAGACCTTCTGGAACCTAGAAGATTCCCCAAAGTCTGATACTGCAATTCCATCTGCAAGAAGTAAGGGTAAAGACTACTTATTACCATTCGGAAGCATCATACTACTAGATTCAAGTGGGAATGAGATGTGGTTGTGCGTCTCTACATGCATATTTGTTGTGTTTGCATGTGCATGTGAGAGAGAAAGAGAGGGAAACCTCTAGGAATTGGAAAATCTGCCTTTGAAATTGGAAAGCCAACCCTGGTCCTCTTTGCAGAAGGCATCACCAAGCTGCTGGATACAGGAGCTGAACCAGATGGCTCAATCTCCCATGGAGAAACCCTATTATGTCTAGAAACATCAAGATCATCCCATCTGACCTGAAATAACCATTCAGTTAGACATTTAGTGAGCAAACAACAATATTTCCAGAAACATGACAAAAAGAAGCAAGCACATTTTAACCACAGTTTAAAATGTCCAACTAATTCAACACTATGGATGTTTCATTAGCCAACTTAAGAAGGACGATGAGAGCTAGAACAAACTGCCACATTGCATTCCCAGGGGAGAAATATACACATGCAAAGGAACCTCCATAATTTAATGTGAATTTACTTAGAAGTGTTCAAAAACATAGTACTAAAAGCACTATCAGAAGTAATTTCCAATGTTGAGATACTTCTGCATGAACTTCCGTAGTTGTAATTATATTACCAAAAGAAAATGAAAACTCTAAAAATCAACAGATATTTTGTGTTTTACTGTTTGCACGAATATATACTAAGTGTGGCAGCTCTAGAAAGGTTTCTGACTTATTTGTTATCATTCCACCAAACCCTTTATATGGCAAGAGAATAATTATGTTGAAAGAGTTGCAAACGCTAGTGAAAATATTACACAATTTTGGAAGCTATGTCAATTAACATGTCTAATCTCCAGACATTCACAGCAAATACCAGAGTTATATAAAAGACCTTTCCTTCATTTATTATAATTATTATGACTGCGATAAATGAAAGTATTCGTTGATCATATACCAAGATGGTGTCAGCTGTTTCATTTATTCTTTAGGTGTAAAGAGAAAATTACTGTGATAACACAATAAATGACAAGGATTGAGCCATTCAGGTACTGTCTACATAGTTTTGACACCGTTCTTGATATATCCCCAAAAAAATTAATAAAAAGATCCTAGAGTCGGCAGAAAAATTAACAATAAGATAAGCATGTCATCAAATTAAAGAATGAACTGCAGATGTTGCCTTTTGGGATATTATTTTTCCTTTACACTGAATGTTCTTAACCAGGGCAGCCTAGAATACAATTGTTTCCCTTTTCCTGATACAGTTCAAAGAACCACGTATGCGGACTATTTTTGTTTCTATTTATAGCCTTATCGATATGTGAATAAGCAGATACTAGGTTACATGAGCAGGGTGCCTATTCGTTACAATGGAGACATGGTATGCCAAACAGAGTATCAGCCCCCACACCTACGACCTTTTAACCTAAGTGAGGAAAGAACTTCCTCCTATAATTTCGATTAATTAACCATTGTTAAAGTGGAGTATCTAGGTTAAGCATTATGCCATCAGAATACAAGAAGTGCATGACATTGTAGCATACCAATAGGCACCTCCATTTCGAACCAGGCCATCGAACTGGATCTACATCGCTGACTCCAACAACAAGTCCGGTGAACCTGATACATATCGAACAGATATTGAAATACCATGTTTTGAACACTGAAAGTGTAATCAACCTCCTCCTTATCCAAGCGCACATAAAAAGAATTAAAGCATAGACTAACCTTTGCTCAGCTGCCTCTTCTGTTTCAACACGCATCTTAAACCTCATTCCAGCTGAAAAGGGATGTGCAAGAGTCTTTGAAAATTTGTGGTAAGGTACAATGAAGTCAGATGAGCTACCCCTGAATAAAAAGATTCACAGGTTCTAAGCGTAAATAGACAGGGACAGACAAGTAGATTCTAGGATAGAAAATAATCATTTACAAAATAGACCAAAGTAAACATACTTTATTCAGAAATCAAAACAATCTACTATTTAAATTGAGTGCTGTGTCTGCTTTACAGTACTCAAAACTACAGCATTAAATAGTTCAATCTTTTTTGACAGGTATAAACGGCTCAATCTTTAGTGTTGTGTTAACAGAAATCTTTTGTAAATCGGCCAACTAAGACACTGATTTAAATTTACAGAAACTTTCATTGATACAGATGTAAACGAGCAGAACCAAGTGGACACAAATGCAGCAGATAAACTCCCAGTCCCCACAGCTAAGTGATAGCAGTACAGCTTTTTCATCATACAACATTGAGTCTGTATATGGTACACTCTACTATTACCCTCAACTCATTTGTTTCCGGATGAAAACCTAGAAATGCGTTGCTCACTAGCTGCACTCTAGCTCACTAAACAAAGAAATATTCATGGTACGAAAGGAAAAGTAGAGGGAAGACGAGTAAAAGAGGAAATCTTTGAAGAGAAGAAACCAATAAAAAAAAAAATCCCTCATTAAACAGATCCACGTGCAGCGCTTTAACTCAATTCCAGTCAGTTGTTCAACATTTGAAAATCAAGCTTCGATTTTGCAGTAACTACTTATTTACACAAGCAGCTGAAAGGAAGTCATCACATGCATACTGAAAATTAATATAACTTCTGAAATAAGATAGTATTGGAATAACATTGCAGGATCTTTTTTCAGAGATTGATTACCTTGGGTTATAAGAAATGTTGAAGGCATTTCTGCTAGATATGGCATTAACCGCATCTACAATACCAGTGACATTCAACAGCTGGCTATAGGGAGCCAGATAATTTGAACATGTTTTGGCTTGGGCAGCTCGTCTCACTCCTAGCCTAAGCTCTCCATCACCAGTCCTACACAAATAATGGAAACATGAGAAAGAAAACAACGTAACACAGAACTTACTCACAGATTTAACATTCCACACCTCAAGAAAAGCACAGCATCACCAGAGACAAGCTTCTTCTTGTTTACAAATGCACTCCATCCAGTAGTGAGCAGATGCCGTCGTGGCTGACCTGCAATTTGAATAAGTCAGGTCATTAAGCATCCACCCAGCCCTAACATTTTGTCGATCGATATGTATCCAAAGCATATAAGTTTTCTGTACCCCGATAGATATGCCGAAATTTCCACTCTATACCATGCAGATCTTTGGCTACCAGCTCTTGTGAGGGCCTCTGTTGTCTGTAATCCTGCAGTAATAACAATGTGCTCTTGTAAGTCAGATATCCAAATGGTATAAACTCACACAACTACATCGCAACACTCTCATCTACTATTTACAATTGAAGTTAGCTTATAGCTTAAAGAAAGCTTTACCAAGGGAGGAAAGCAATCTTCTGCCGCCCGGCGAGGGACAGAAAAACCGCCGTGAGTGCTGGTATCCGAAGCAGTGAGAGTCTTGCAGAACATGTGTGGTGTTATTGATTTTCCAGCACCTTCTATTTCCTCCTCTTCAGTATCTGCATCAATGTCTCCATCCCTCCATTTCTGCTCAATCTGCTAATGAGATCAAAATACTACAATGAACTCAATGAAATCAACGAAACAAGAGTTTCAGCACAATTTTATTCATGTTTAACACTAGTCATATATCAATAAATCCTTACTTCATTAACAAGAACTCGCATCCTCCTAAACTCTAAAGAAGAGTGACATAAGTCAAATAATACTCCTACCACCTTCCTAGCCAAAAAACACATATTTCATATTTACCTCATTCTTTTCTTTTTTTCTGCTTAACTAAATCTCCAATTTTGGCTATCAAATAGCAATGCTATAAACAGAGTAAAATTACCCTCACAATGCTTGTAGTAACCAATTTTTTCCCTAAAGGAAGTAAATTTAAGCAGCATGAATAACACAGTCAAATCAGAAAACAATGGAAGCACATAATACCTGATTGTCTGGAACCAGTGAGACTTGTGCATAAACCTCATCAGTCCCCGCATCCGCCTGTAATCACAACCAAATGCCAGGTAACTAAACAAACATTCACAATCTTGTACAATTAACACTCACCAGAAAAATCACACAACCAAATATTTCTACCAATCTGTCCCAAAATTTCAACGATATTTACACTAAGCAGAGGAAAAGTATACTAACTAACCTGTAACTTGACATCAACAACGCGACAGAAAACGTGAGCAGGGAGGTTATATGCTACGGACGGATACTCAGAGAGATGTTCCAAGTGACCTTGTGGTAAGTACACAACAGCACTTCCTTTCTTCGGTAACGAAATCAACGGTCCAGCACACGCATGCCACAGCTCCATACACACCGACGCCGACGCCGCCGGCGTTGTCGACGTCAAATCCGAAGCCGCCGATGACGTCGCCGCCGGTGAATCCAATGACACCGGCGCCACGTCATCGTTATCCACAGTGTTTAGATCAAACATCGTCTTTAATTAAACCCTAATAAGATTACAGAAATTAGACAAATATCTCAAAACTCCTAAACACACACACACACACACACATATATATATATAAACAGAGTAATTAAAGTACCTTTTTGCTAGTTCAACTGCGCACTCACCGCATTGCATAAAGAAGATGACTCTCTTTTCTCTTTCTATCTCTTTGGTCTCTCTCTCTCTCTCTCTCTAAAAAGTGAAATGCTTTTTTCTTTCTACATATATCAAATCACACTTTATGCGAGTGTCTCACAGTAAGTATATATCCAAGTGTATAAATATATATAGATACAGAAAAGCTGTACGTATAGATGAACCTGCAAAATTGCAGCAGCTGCAAAAGAGCAGCGCTGCAACCGCTGGGTATAGGGGGTTGTAATAGTATCACTCTCTATAATTAGATATATCCAAATGTATGGACAGCCTCTAGATACAGTATGATTTGTACGTATACATTTGTATGTATGTATGTAATAAACATAGAGATAGTGACTGGTCACTCTAAAGGGGGGGTGGGTGGTGGGGTTAAAGGAATAGTACAAAAATGACGAGAGGAATGTATAAAAGACTCCCTGTATTTTCGGGGGATGTCTATTGTGTCCCCTTGTTAATCAACAAATCTCTACCATGTCCCTTTTAACATTATTTTAATTTTCTTGGTTCAAAATTATTGACTCTAGATTTCCAGACACAATAATATTTTATTCATTTCTTTTTTGGTTTTAACTAAAAGAAGCAATAATTTTGGTGCTTTTTTTATAGAGTTTTTTCTTTGTTGATTTTAAGGTACTTTAGTTCCATAGGACCATATTTTATTGTGTGATTCATGAAGACAAATAGAATGAGTTATTTCTTCAATACTTAGCAACTTCCTAAGCAGAATGTTCATTGTTGGATGTGCATCTCGTATTAAACTATAAGTATGTTTTTTTAAAAACAAAACACAAAAAAGTATGTTATTCAATATGAGGAAAATGCATGCCGATGAAGTTATTAACTTATGTTGGTCAATAATCTGCTCGAAGCAGATTTGAGATTTTACTGCAGTACATGTAAAGTATGATTGCACCTACTGAACTACTTTTTGTAATAAAGAGTTCAACGTTGTCTGTGTCTATATATCTTGAATCAAATGTACGGCGGACAAGCTGCCTATAATATACAATCATTTTTAAATTGTAAAAGTATAAAAATCTTCTTAACAAAATAATATGAGATAAATAATATTGGCTTGCAAAAGATTTAAAAAGTGGGATCGTCGGGGGCGGATATACCTTGTCCCAAGTGGTATCACGGACATCGCTAGCTTCGTCTAAATATTTTACTATGTAAAGCTAAGATAATAAGTAAAATGAACGTATTGGGTATAAATATTTAAAAAATTGGCACTACTTGCTATTATGAAGTATTCATTTTATTAATTTTTTTCAAATATTAACACCGTCAACGAAAAATCATGCATACACCACTATATTAATTTTAAAAACTTTGCAAAACTAAAATTAAAAGTAAAAAAGATCTATACTTGTGGTGGCTAGAAATCACCTACTATAATATTTTGTTAATTATAAGGCACTTAAATAAAAGTACATGTGTTAGGCTTATAAAGTTGCAAGTTAGGAGAATCGCTTTTATAGTTGTCAATTTGTCTTTGTCTAAATTGTAAACTTTGCTGAAGGAATTAATTAGTATTTCTAGTCCATTCAATAAACGACTTGTCGACCCTAGTTTGGTTACTACAAAATTAATTAGTGGGTGTAGAGTACTCCTAGCTTACTTATTTTCTTGTGAGCTATAATGGCTAACATGTCTCAAGCACAAATTGGGGGGTGGCCTCTATGGTAGGTGTGAATGAAATGCGTGTGTCTAAACTCTCAATTTTAATAGTGCATTAATTACAGTTGTTATTTCTAACTTTTACAGACAATATGTTAAACATTAGATTGATAATTAAAAAGCAAAATTAAGAGATCACTGAGTTCTTGATGATCTCTTCACTTAACTCGTATGGTTATATAAGGGTTTTTAATGGATGATATTATTTTTCTTTTAACTAATTATTCGTTAGATCATTTTTTTTTTACGCTTAATTGAGTTATGTACACTACTTGAAAACAGGAAATTAGCGATGCACAAAATTTTGTAGCTAAACATCAAAAATCCACGCTAATCCCTTTTAGCTACGGATTAGCGATAGCTTTAAGAAAATTCAATTAGCTAGGACCAATTTAGCGACGAATTAACTGCGAATTACCGACAAATCTGTAACTAATTCCACGTTCTCTAGTAGTGAAAGCTAATGAAATATGGCAATGCAGAAAGTGGAGAATAGGGTATTGGAATAATGCAATTATTCGAAAGAAGTGCATGCACTAAATATATCAATTTATCATGATTAAGTAATAAATTAATATAAACCATACACAGTGAAGTTATACAGGTTATATGAAAAATATATGACATTAAGTTATTATTTTGGTGCATGAACCAAGTGCTCTCATGCGCAATACAACAAATACACCAACTTCTTTTTCCTCTTTTCGTTTAAAGTTTTCTTATCACTAATTGCCTTGCTCAAACAACAAATCTAATAATGAAAATGAAACATTTACTCAAAAAGGGTCAAACAAAAGCTAAAAAGGCAATCAAAGTGAATGGTTTGAAAGTTCTTATTGAACTAATTATTTCTATACTAAATAGTGACACAACAAATTGCATGAACCATTAGCATGGTCTAACAAACATAGTTAATACTGCATCAAATTGCCCAAGAAATAAAGGAGGCGTCTAATAGGTAAGTAGAAAGGACCTAGCATAAAAGTGGTCCACATGAATTTTAAATTTGGCAAAAGAATAAGGCAAAAAAGACAATCCCAATTTGATGCTAACTTATTTATGAGTACTAATTATGATAATTACTTATACCAAAAGGGTAGCTGTGTCAACTTGGTCCCTAGTCTGGACAAAGTTGTCTCACAGTAATAGAGAAGGGGAAAAAAAAGGAAAGGCAGTGACTTTTTTTTCAGTGGTCTTTGAATTGAATTGCTAAGAACCCAACACGTATAATAACCTTATAGGGGGGCCACAGCCAGCAAATTGCTGTTTGGCTTTAGTACGCCTGAGAGAAGGATAATACGAACTCGGACATAAAAGGGTTGTAGTTCCGGTTCTATCCTATTTCTGGATAATTTTCTATACCGCCCGCGTTTACGTTGCTGTTCAAATTACTCAAATTTTTTAAAAGTTACTCTACTTATACTTGTAATTACCATCTCAAGTGCATATGTCTTGTAAAAGCTCAATTGTAATGACGGAATTATAATACTTCTATAAATTAAATAATAATAGAATTATTCAGTCGGCATACTTTTATTGATAGATATTTTTATAAGATTAGAAATAGAAATTTTAATCTTAAAATTTTATAGGACTTAAGGAGAAAGACATCTTGGTCTTTTTGATGTTTTATCGCGAAATTAGTAATTTTGAGATTATTATCCTGCATTCAAGTTGTATAAACATGTTATCACAACTATGGTAGATTATCCCTAGTAGTGGTGTAATAAATCCTAGGATTGCTAATTTCAGAATTAAAAAATCAATCAAATACGAAATTATTCCACAAACCCAACGACCCCTCAAGAGGTCATGTAATTCAAATCAGGTTATTCCAAGATTATAATCATGACTATAACAATATATAATTTCACCTTCTATATGGGTTGTATAATCTCATGATTTGATATAATTTTATTCTAGTTTAGCTAATACTCACAACTAAACACTAAATGAATTTAACTCATCTTTTTTGTCATGACTCAAACGCATGACACATATTGTCTTCTTTGTTCAACACATCTCACAGATTTATTCCTTACAAGGTTTATCACTTTCTTCTCGTACTCCAATAGGCGGGTCAAAACAGGACGACGACCGAGTTCCATTCAATAGCCTAGCCCTTCATTAGAAAGGCCTTCAAAATGTTAGTCCCAATCCAATCCTGAACAGGCAGCAGGCTGGCTAATGGACTAGTCCTGTAAATTTTATTTTTTAATGAAATTCTGTGAGATAACTTTTTAAGAAGAAAAACATTTAAATGTTAAATATTAATACGCTTTATTATTTGTTTTTAGTTATTAAAGATTAAATAATAAAATTTAAAAACTACATATATTTAATTAATTTTTCTTTCGAATAGTTAAAGTAGTCACAGTTTCCTCTAAAGCTTCCTAGTTATACTGCAATATTATAGTAATATTTTCCCCTAAAGATTCTTAGTTACACTGCAATGTTGAAAAATTACCTCAACTTCAGTATTTTTAATGTGTAAACATTTACTACATTTACCAAATGTGTATGAGGTAAGTAAAGGTAACTAAAAGAAAATTGCGTAAAGAGAGAACGTAGCAATTTTTAACTCATCATAATATTGACTAATGAATATGATTTACACGTCAATGTATATTACTAGATGTCCAATTTAAGTACATCTTAGAAATTTGATCAGTGTTAACACGATATTAATTAGTCTTTATCCTTTCTTATAATTGCATTGGTTGTACGCATCAAGGCTTCGAAATAAAAAGCATTTGTGGGGTTAATAAGAGTCCTAAAGTCAAAGTGCTAAACTAACAGCGTGTTCTACCAAACTTTCAAAATTTGTTTATTTTTGTATACGGGCCAAATCGAGGGCAAGGTTACCCTCGATTTCCCGTCGAGAAACTTAAGATTACGATGGTCATTACTGGCTCGAACGAGCCCCAATCAGGGTCAAAATCAGACGAAGGATCATAACAAGATCGAGCATAGCTGAGCTCGAGTTACTAAACTCGGTTGGAATTGGATACTGAGATAGGACAAGAGGCGGTTAACAGTGATAAACGAGAGTCAGGAAGATCCGCTATCAGCCGGATATGGCGGCGCCGATGTCGCTCATCAGTGACTGAAGATTTTGTACCTTATTTAGACCTGTACTAGGGCTAGGACTCCTCTACTATATAAAGAGGGGGACCCCTTTTATTTTGAGGGGATTCTTTTCACACACAAGCATACTAAGCAATACAATTTGGTTCTAAGTGTTCTACAATTGTTCATTCATTGACCACTGAAACACAAGCCCGATTCTGAAGACCCGAGCCAACCAGTCGATCGCTTCTAAGGATCCATCGTTGTTTTATCGTGGTTTGATTGTTCTTATTCGCCTTTACATTATTTATTTATTGCTCTAAATTGACCGCATATCCTTTGAACCGCGTACAAGTTTAATTAATATCCAATTTTAAGGGTAAACAGTTTGGCGCCCGCCGTGGAGCCTAGGATAATAGTGGTGGTTTTATACGAACTTCGATAACGCACGTTATTTTACGCTTGCTCTTTGAAGTTTGATTTCAGGACCATTCAATATGTCAGACTCTCACTCCGTTAACTTTCATACTGAATCAAACCACCACGAGGAAAATGACAACGGGGTACCTAACAATAACGTGGCCCCAGTTGATCCAAATAGAGTCGATCGTCACTCTCAAAACAATGTGAACACCGACCGATCATCGGTGCGTGACGCTCATGCAGATAAGGGCAACGGGGCCACATTACAACAACTCAGGAATCAATTGGAGATAGATATGGCACAATTGCAGGCCCAACAAACGGTTATAGCACAATTGCAAAACCAGAATTGAGCACCCAACGCTGTTCAGTTCGAACAGACCGAGGAAACCGCCCCGGGGGAGGAAAGGACTATTACTGAGAACAACGAGAACGGACCCAGGCAAACCGCTGAACTGATGAGAATGCTCGAAGAAATGACAAAGCAGGTAGAGGCAAATGATAAGAAAGTGGAAACCTATAATTCGAGGGTCGATCAAATTCCAGGAGCACCCCCGATATTAAAGGGACCGGATTCTAAGAAGCTTGTTCAGATGCCTTTCCCCCCAAGCGTTGCACCGAAGCCGATCTCGAAGAGATTTCGAATGCTTGATATTCCCAAATACAATGGGACCACTGACCCGAACGAGCATGTGACCACGTACACATGCGCCATTAAAGGCAACGCCCTTGCAAAGGACGAGATATAGTCGGTGCTACTCAAGAAATTCGGGGAGACCCTGTCAAAGGGAGCAATGGTATGGTATCACAATTTACCCCAAACATTCTATTGATTCATTTGCTATGCTTGCAGATGCCTTTGTCAAAGCTCATGCTGGAGCCGTAAAGGTGGAAACAAGGAAATCGAACCTATTCAATGTCGAACAGTGGGAGAATGAGACACTCTAAGAGTTTGTGGCCTAGTTTCAAATGGAACGTATAGATCTACCATCGGTCCAAGACGATTGGGCCATTCAAGCGTTTACTCAGAGACTCAACCCAAGAAGCTCGATCACATCTCTAGAATTTAAGCAAAATTTGGTGGAGTACCCAGCAGTCGCCTGGGCCAATGTACACTACAGATATCAGTCAAAGATCAGGGTCAAGGACGATTAATTTTTTAGGAAGGCATCGAGAACGTTACGTCCGGACAAAGAAAATGATCGATCTAGGAGGGCGACAGATCGAGAATCAAGACAATCTCGGGATAAGTATCAACCTTATCCACCTGATCGAAGAGCCAACAGACGCGATTATGACTTTACTAGAATCGATAGAAGGAATGATCGCGGTCCGAGTAATCGAGGACTGATGAATAAGAATGGGTCCGACAAACCATCGGGAAATAAAAATGCCCCGAGAATATCATAATACTCTTTCAATGTGGATGTAGCAGGCATAACAGCAACTATCGGTCGCATTGGAGAGACAAGTTAGCCGAGGCCTCTCCAGTCCGACCCGGAGCGAAGAGATAAAAGCTTTATTTGCAAGTTCCATGGCACTCACGGGCACAGAACCGAGGATTGTCGGCAACTAAGGGAGAAAGTCGCTCGGTTGTTTAATTTTAGATATCTTCAAAAAATGAACGAGCTAAGACTCATTTCAAAAACAAAGATGCCAACAAGCATGTCGAACAAGAAGAACCTCAACATGTGATCAACATAATCATTGGGGGAGTGGACATTCCCCATGGACCGATATTGAAGCGCACCAAAGTCTCCATCACAAGAGAAAAGGGAACTCGGAGTTATGATCCCAAGGTTTCATCTCGTTCAGCGACGAGGACATATAAGACATCGTTCAGCCTCACAACGATACACTGGTAATATCTGTACCTGTCAATAAATTTTGAATTAAATGTGTGTTAGGTGATCCAGGTAGCTTGGCTAATATCATTTGATGGAGAGTCGTTGAGCAGCTGGAATTATTAGACCAGATCGTGCCAGCCCGAGTACTTAAGGGGTTCAACATGGCATGCGAAATGACGAAGGGTGAAATCACCCTGCCAGTCAACACGTCTGGAACCACATAACAGACTAAGATCTATGTGATCGAAAGAGGCATGGGGTACAACGCCTTGTTTAGAAGATCGTGGATACATAACATGAGATCAGTACCCTCAACTATACATCAAGTGCTGAAATTCCCGACCCCAGAGGGAATTAAGATGGTCTGTGGTGAGCAGCAAGCTGCAAAAGAAATGTTCTCGGTCGAGGAAGTAGCTCCGGCCTCTAAGGCTCCGGTACTGAAGGATGGGAAGCCGATTGATGGAAAAAAAGCTAAATAGCAATCACAGGCCCCGATCCCGTTGGCCCCAGAAGATCGGGAGGAGTACGCTGCAGACGATGAGACCGACTATAGGGTCCCGAGATCTTTTGTAGAACCCGATGATTCGGACGCTACTAAGTCCACGATTGAGGAGCTGGAACAAGTCATACTATTCTTACATCTACCGGAGAGGAAGGTATACCTAGGTACGAGGTTAACCTCCGAGCTCACGGAAAAATTCATTGAATTCCCTAAAACTAACACTGATTGCTTTGCTTGGTCCCATTTAGACATGACAGCTGTTCCACCAGAAGTGACAACTCACAAGCTGAGCTTGGATCCAAATTGTCATCCGGTTAAGCAGAAAAGAAGGTCACAGTTCGAGATCAAACACGCATTCATCAAGGATGAGGTATCTAAACTCTTAAAAATAGGGTCCATCCGGGAAGTTAAATATCTGAATTGGTTAGCCAACGTAGTGGTCGTGCCTAAAAAGGGAAATAAGTTCAGAATGTGTATAGATTATAAGGATTTGAATAAGGCATGCGCAAAGGATTTATTTCCTTTGTTGAACATCAACTGAATGATCAACGCAACGGCAGGGCACGACATGCTAAGTTTTCTCGATGCTTACTCCGGGTACAATCAAATACACATGAACCCGGAGGACCAAGAGAAAACCTCTTTCATAACCAGGTTCGGTACGTACTGTTACAATGTAATGCCTGTGCCACATATCAACGCCAAGTTAATCACATGTTCGAACAACAAATAGGGAAAACAAGGGAGGTTTATATCGATGGCATGTTAGTTAAGTCCCTGCGAGCAGAGGAACATTTAAAACATTTGCAGGAAACTTTCGATATTCTGAGGAAAAACAATATGAAGTTGAACTCGGAAAAATGAGCCTTCGGTGTCGGTTCGGGAAAATTTCTCGGTTTTATGGTATCCAACCGAGGAATAGAGATCAATCCGGACAAGATAAAGGCAATAGAGGATATCATCATAGTAGACGACATAAAGGCAGTGCAAAGATTGACCGGACGAATAACAGCGCTAGGTCGCTTCATCTTTAGATCATCGGATAAGAGCCACCGATTCTTCTCGCTATTGATGAAAAAAACAGACTTCACCTGGACCCCCGAATGTTAAAAGGCTTTGGAGGGGCTCAAGAAGTACTTATCAAGCCCTCCGTTGCTGCATACACCTAAAGCGAACGAGCAGCTATACCTTTATTTGGCAGTATCTGAAATAGCGGTATGTGGAGTCCTAGTTCGAGAAGAAAAAGGTACGCAATTTCCCATTTATTATGTGAGTAGAACCTTAGGCGATGCTGAAACAAGGTATCTACTTAGAGAAATTAGCACTTGCTTTACTGAGTGTATCGAGGAAGCTGAAACCCGAATTTCAATGTCATCCTATATGTGTTGTAACATCGTACCCTTTAAGGAATGTCATGCATAAACCCGAGCTCTCAGGCCGATTAGCAAAATAGGCCGTGGAGGTCAGCGGGTACGATATTGGATATAAACCCCGAACAACTTATCAAGTCCCAAATACTGGGAGACTTTGTGGGCGACTTCACGCCGGCCATGGTCCCCGAGGTTGATAAAGAATTACTGCTTGCCTCAAGAACTAGCTCGGGAGTCTGGACCTTGTTCATGGATGGTGCCTCCACCATGAAAGGGTCCGGCCGGGGATCATCTTTAAACCCCCTACTGGCGACGTAATACGACAATCAATTAATTTTGTGAAATTGACTAACAATGAGGCCAAGTAAGAACTTGGGAGCCGAGGTCATTGAGGCCACATGCGATTCCCTCCTCGTGGTCAACCAAGTAAACGGGACATTCGAAGTCAAAGATGACCGAATGCGGAGATATTTAGAAAATTTACAAGTGGTATTACATCAATTCAAAGAGTGAGGCCGACGCCTTGGCAAACTTAGGCTCATCGGTAGAATCTGATGGATTTAATTCTGGGACGGTGGTGCAGTTGATGAGTTCGGTAATAGGAACCGGGCACGCTGAAGTAAACTCTACTTGCTTAACTTAGGATTGGAGAAACAAATATGTGTATTACCTCGAATCAGGGATGTTTCCTGCCGATCCCAAAGAATCAAGGACCCTTCGAACCAAAGCTGCAAGATTTTGTTTGATTGGCGACCAGTTATACCAAAGATCATTCTATGGCCCCTTAGCAAGGTGCTTAGGCCCCGGGGTAACCAACTATGTGAAGAGAGAAGTCCACAAGAGAACTTGTGTAAACCATTCGGGTGCAGAATCATTGGTACGAAAGTTGATCAGGGTCGGGTGTTGACACTCAATTTTGTCCCTCCTTTATTCCAATTTATTCCCTTGGGCTCCTAAATTTATTAATGAGCTAAATACTTTATTTTTACTATTATTTTTTATTGTTACTACTATTAATATTGTTACTTTCATTTTCACTACTACTAGCATTACGTTATTTCGTCATCATTTCATTCTTTAATTTGGACTCGTTAAATTAATTATAAGCCAACACTCTATTAAGTCTTCATTTTCTACGTAACACATATTATACAAGTTTATCACTTAGAAATTGTAGAAGTTAATTACAAAAAAAAAGCCCAAATGGAATTAATTAGAAGAAGAAAATACCCAATAATTTCAGCTATTTGAAGCCCATTCTTACCAGCCCAATTTGTGACCAGTCCATATTTTAACAGATCATCCCATGTTCTTTAATAACTCAACCCATCCCACTTGTTTAAGTTCGGTACCCGGCCCACACCCGCCTTCCACCCGACCCGGCCTACTTATCTTATCTAAACCTAAAGGAAAATCAGCGCAGCCGCACCTCGTTCCTCTTCCCCTTCCCTTTCCTCTCTCTACTTTGGCAAAAACCTAATCCCCTTCAAATCTTGAACGCCGCCTCAAACCTCTAGCTCACCCATGGCAAAGATTCGTCCACATTTCACATTACCAGTGTTGTTTGCCCATTTCGGGTAACACATTTAATGTTGGTTTCTTCATCTTCTCCACTCAACGACTCTAACACAGAAAAGATTTCAACTTTTGTGGACTTGGATCCATCCCAGTACGAGTTTCAAAAATGAATCCTCCAAAACCTGATCGTGTCTCTCACTTTCTGCAATGGCAGAGGAAAGTTTTGGTTCCCTTTTCATTTCAGAAAAGATTTGACTTTCATATTTCAAAGACAGAGGATAATGCGTCTATTCTAGGCAAAACCACCTCTTTTCGTTGCTACTTTAACACAAATTAGGCGAGTTAATTTATACTTTATTCATTTCACTTTCTCCTTAGCCAATTTCGAGTAAAAACCTCTACTCATCTATTCCCTTTTCTGATTTCTTTCTGGCGAGTCCATCCAAAGGTTTTAACGTTAAAATTTGAACGACTATATTTGACTCAGGTTTGACACCCTAACCTTTCAAAAAAAATCCCGCTCGTTAGAACCCTAACCGTAGCATTCATTTCTTATCAATACACCTCTTACGGGGACAGAAAGGGGGGAGTTTACAAAAACATAATCTGGTTTCAACAAAAAAGTCCAGTTTTCCAGTCGAGACTTCCATCGAGTCTACACTTAGTTTACATTTTTCTTTTTATTGTGGCTGAGTGCGTCGAGGATTTCGGAAGTGAATTCTCAGTTCCATTCGGGACAAAGACTGCACTCAAAAGATCCGAGAGTCGTTAGAGTTCGAGTGTAGATACGAGATTCACACCCCTATTCATTGCACCCAACAAAGGTGATTTTCCCTCCTTTAGTTATTTTAATTAGTTTCTGGTCGATTACTTGCTGTTTTGGTTCACATTTTGGTTAAGTTGTGGTATTAGGATGTTTTTCCGGTGTCATTATCAGTAGATCAGCATATCTGTTTGTGATTTATTTGTCAATTAGCAAAGAATGTGATAAGATGTCAGTTTACATGATAAGTTGGTTAAATGATCATGTTTGGCTCAAGGACTATTGTTCAAAGTCATGTAGGATAGTTAGGAATCTGCGTTCGATTACTGTTTGTTCATGTTTATGTTGGTGCATAACACTGTCATGATGTTGTACATGTTTCATATAGCTTAGTAATTACATAATGCCATAACTGGCTGAGATTAAGGCCTATAAGAGATAAATCTAGTTTGATGTAGGATATACATGTATATTTGTGGTGATATTACATGGTCTTAGTAACATTTTATCTGGTTATTGCTTTTAGTAAATTTTGCTTAAACTGTGATGTAGTTTGCTTAATTAATAAGTGTTTAGACATGAGTTTTAAGTCCAAATTTTGCACTAGTGAGTATTTTGCTAAAACCTGCCTGCATGCTTTGTTTACGGGGGTTTATTTTCTTAAATAATTCTGCTGTAGTTGTTTAATTGAGGCTGCGTATGCTATGTATAACTGAACTTTTTTGGTATATCGTCCCTCTGTCCTAAACTGTTTGGTGTATTGTCTCTCTTTCCTACATATGTTGTTGTTGTATTTAACTGGGAACTCTGAAATATGCACGACCTCTTGCACTGTTAAGACTGCGAAGTATTTCTGTGAGCCTCGTCTTTACAACTAATGAGAGTGACCTTCAATTTGAAAGTCAAAATAGAGGTGGAAAGAGATGTTGATTTAGCTGGTCTTGCTAAGTGGAATCCTATTTGTTGGACTACTTCTAATCATTTGCAGTTTATGTTAACACTGTCCTATGAAGAGTGAACAGAAGTAAACCAGTGGATAAAGTGTGTGTATTTTGCCAAGTGCAGTGATAGAACTAAAGTTTAGATGGTAAAGAAACTATAAGCTGTCAAAGTGTGCATGGTAATACTAATCTAAATAGAAGACCTGGTGTGATGGCTTTTTTGATTTTATCTTTTAAAACGTCTTTTTGCGCAAGTTTTTAGTTACCAATATTTTTTCCAGATTTATCACTAGTCTTCTATGTCTCCTATTTATTGTTTATTGCAAGCATACAACATTATATATTTTATTTTCCATAGTTTGTTGAGAATTAAATTTCCCTTTGCTAATTCCTCTTATTTTCTTTTCTTTGTTTGCATGAACACCAGAGCTGAAGAGTCTCACTTTAAGACTCAACGACGCCGCTATCACATGGAGCCCGTACATGCTTGTTAGTTCCCAGCCTTACGTCGCTCAAAAGCGAACCAAAATCTGATCTTTCTGTTGAGAGTAAATGTGGGTTGATGATTATTTTGCTTCTGCTTGTTTTCTACTTGTGTTATGCTTGCTTTGACGATATCTTTTTGCTGAATTATGTGATCATTATTTGTCTTCTTGTTTGTTTGCTACTTTAGCTAAATAACAAGGTGGTTTTGATCTCATTCGTGTTGTTAGTTGATCTAAACACATTAGCAATGCTAAAATATATTCACATCACGTCTAATTAAATACATTAGCAATGCCTAGGTTATTATGATTCATAACCAGTTTCATTTAAAGTTCTACTTTAATTAATAATGAACAAGTTACTATAGGTTTGGAGTTTGCCCAAATGTTTTTCACTAAAATGTTTATCTTACTAAGTAGCCTTGTTTTTCCTGACAAATCTAATCCCTCTGAAGATTCACCTTAAAGTTTTTACTTCAAAGTCCCTTTCACCATAGTTATGTCCCTCTCAACACCTAGATTTTAAGCATTTTTTTTACATTTACACTTAGCCTAATTAACATAAGTCCGGTCGGTTAACCATTGTTAATGGATCTTAAAGGATGCCTAATACCTTCCCTTTAGATTAGTTGAACCCTTACCTAGAATCTTAAGTTAGTAGACCTTAAAACGGAGTTAACTTTAGAAAATAACTTTAATGAACTTTAGGTGTCCTAATTCACCGTAAATAATTAGGTGGCGACTCCTTAACTTTAATTAACCTCGGAATTACCGGGATGTTGTAAACTATTTTGACTCCGGATAAAATAGGGTATAACACCGGGTATTATTGGAGTGAGATGGAAAGGGATGAGAAGGACTTCGTTCAAAAATGCAATAAATGTCAAAGACATGCCCCTTCGATACATCAGTCGAGGAATTACTTCATCCGGTCCTTTCCCCCTGGACGTGCATGAAATGGGGGTGGATATAGTAGGGCCTTTACTCTAGCCTCCAGGCAAGGCTCAGTACATTTTGCTTGTGACAGACTACTTCTCTAAATGGGTTGAAGCACAGGCGTTCGAAAAGGTTAGAGAAAATGAAGTTATTGACTTTATTTGGGACTATATAGTTTGTCGATTCGGGATGCCAGCAGAAATCACATGTGACAACGGGAAGCAATTCATAGGCAGCAAAGTTAGTAAGTTCTTGGAAAAGAATAAAATCAAAACGATATTGTTAACTCCATATCACCCAAGTGTGAATGGTCAAGCGGATTCGACAAATACTGGTAGAAGGAGATTATGCCTGAGGTCTTGTGGGCAGATCGAACAACCGTAAAATCTAGCACCGGGGAAACCCCGTTCTCCTTGGTATATGGAGCCGAGACATTGATACCAGTCGAAACCGGTGAACCGAGCTTAAGATTCCGATATGCTACGGAGGCTTCGAATAATGAGGCAATGACCGCCAGTCTAAATTTAGTAGAGGAAAGACGTCAGGCTGCCTTTGTCCGATTAGCAGCTCAACAGCAAAGGATGAGAAGATACTATATTCGGAGACCCAACCTCAGACATTTTCAAGTTAGGGACTTGATCCTGCAAAAAGTCACGCTCCATACCAAAAACTCAAATGAGGGAAAGTTAGGCTCGAACTGAGAAGGACCGTACAAAATCACCGGTATAGCTGGGAAGGGTTCCTACCAGCTCGAGTCCGAAAATGGAAACAGCTAGAAAACAACTGGAATGTTGCCCATCTGAAATGACACTACTGGTGAGGTATGAATTATTCTTAACATTTCAAGTTTTTTAGGCTAATCTATACAGGTATACAACAAGTACGGACATTGAGAACAACACAATGGAAGACAAGAGACTATAGAGCTAGGACTGATAGCACGTGTTGCACTCTTTTTTCCTTCGTCCGATTTTTTCCCGAAGTGGGTTTTTCGGCAAGGTTTTTAATGAGGCAGCGCCGTACAACATGCTACCCAAAGTTAGAGAGTTCGGTCAATATTACTCGAGCCCTCATACTTCCGCCTCCAGTACTCGGGGACTATCATACCTGGGGCACCTCCAAAGCAACCATGCTCGGTACCTATTCAAAGCTAAGACTTGAATGGTAGGGTTCATTGTAAGGGCCAAACGATCGAGTGAATCGTGCCAGCTTGGTCTGTTCTTTCCGTGGCAACTATTGTAGGCATGAATGTACTTGTTTGCCCCGCATCTGATCAATAAACTTAGAAATTTCCTCAAGGTATCATTCTTCTCTGAATATTTCTCTTACATTGGTATATTCAGTTATCATGATGCATCTAAAGGGTACCGGGCCCCAAGAGTCCGAAGTATAAAAATCGATGTCTAAAGGCCAAATTATTAAAGAGTACGGTCTAAATTACTAAAGACAATGGTCTAAATTACTAAAGACTACGGTCTAAATTATTAAAGACTGCGATCTAAATTATTAAAGACTAAGTTCAAAATTGTTAAAAATTGCAGTTTAAGACATCAATGGCTATGGCCGAACGAGATCCGAAGTAATAAAGACTTCGATCTAAACACATAGTGCAACTCGGAGATGTCTGAGTATGCAAACAGGAAAGTAAGGCTCTTAGATATTCGATAAACTGTCACCAGTTAGAACTAAGAGACTATCGGTCTCAAAATTGTCTCTAAAACTTCTTGCCAAGGAAATATTGCACGTCGGTCTGAATCAGGACCAAACGACTGATTGTTCTAAATCCTGAGCAGAAAGGATAAACGAATATTAAACAACGAGAGATATCGAATAAAGCTGAACAAAAAATTTTGTATATATATATATCCAAAATATTTACAAAGGCTCGAAAAATGGCCTCAAGCTTAAAAAAGCACAAAAATTACATATAGACCAAAAAAAAGTCTAAGGCTTTTAAGCCTGTTCTTCATCCGAGCCACCGAAACCTCCGTCCGAACCAGCATCACTGTCGGATTCCTCGGGTTGATACTTAGCCTTTGCCTCTGCCTCGAGCCTCTTGGCCTCTACGATCATGGCTGATATATCTACTCCCTCGGCTTTGACCTCTTCTAATGTCTCCCTCCGGAATAAACACCGCATATATTCGGCCCTGGCACAGCTCCGAATCTCGGTCGATTCAACATCGACCTTGTACTGAGCCAACATCACATCAACATCGGAGAGTTTCCCCGAGGCCTTGTCGAGTTTGAGTTTCAGCTCGATATTTTTGTGGCCCAGAGTATCACGCTCTATCTCAGCCGAGGTAAGTTGTGTCCGAAGTTCTCCATTGAGCCGAGACCATTTATTGGCCTTATCCGTCGTTACCCAAAGCTTCTCCTTGGACGATGTCAAATCCTCCTTACGGGCGTCTCTCTCTGAGGCAAGGTCGTCCATCTTGCTCGTGAAGGCTCCAAATTCGGCCTTGAGTCCATCAAGCTTGTACCAGAGCTGTTCGATCTGGGTTACTTTCTCTTAGGCCTGAGAAGTAGTGGCATTAGCATCAACCATTAACTGATTATTATAAGTTTCAAAAATCCTTACCTTCTCGGCCAGGAGGTCACATTCTTCTCGAGCCTTCTCCAAATCTGATTGCAAGGCGGAGGGGTCGGGCATACCCCTGATATACTCCTCTCGTTGATCGCAAAGACATTTACGACTCTGTCTGTTGGGTTTGCTCCCTAAGTTTGTCCCCGAGCCAATCCGCCTCCATCCATAACCGGAGAAAGCTCTCGTGATGAAGCATGGAAGCCTACGGCGAAAGGAAAAGTTGATTATCACAACAAGAGGAAGAAACAAAAACTTAATATAAAATTAAAATAAGGCGTACCCGGCTCAAGGCCTGCTGGGCGTCGTAAAAAGACATGATTCATCGATCCCGTTCATCTTCTGTAGGTCCTCCTCAGTTGCCAAAGGACGCAGATAGCTGACCACCCTGACCGGACCAAACAACATGCTCACATCTGCCGACACCAAAAATGTAACCTTCTTCATATAGTTTCGATTTGTGCTCGGGGCAGGGAACTATCTCTTTAACTAGGACCCGGAGTTAACTCCGAATTGGGCGGCCTTACTGGGAATTGGCAAATAGCTGAACGCGGAGTAGTCCTCTACTACACCGGCACTCCCATCTTAAAACAACTGGTCGATAGTTTCGTCGAAAAACCGAGACATATCCATTATTTTATCTG
This sequence comes from Lycium barbarum, assembly GCF_019175385.1. NCBI lineage: Eukaryota > Viridiplantae > Streptophyta > Magnoliopsida > Solanales > Solanaceae > Lycium > Lycium barbarum. Next base: position 83,406,461 of record NC_083348.1, on the reverse strand, counting down.
CTGCACTAAAGCCCTCGGGATGGGTAGATATCTATTTAGACGATGACTCATGTGTATGTGTGTCAGGATCGGCGAAGGTAGGTGCATCCCCGATCGGGTGTAATAAGTCCTCCTTTTGGGAAGAATGGACCGAGGTAGGAGAAATTCCCTTCGGAACAGCAACACTAGAATCGTCTTTAGGGCCCCGAGTGGGAGATGGCATGATACCAGTATCCTCGGGGACTCTCATTTCTTGGTCAGCAGTTTCCAAAACTACCGACGATGAAGCAGTGTCCTTTGAGCTTTTCAGCTCTTGGTTGGTGTTTTCCAAGTCTCGAAGGTCGGGGTCGATATCTTCCGATCTCTGGGGTTGGACCACGGAGGTTAACATCACATCCTCATCCTTAAATGGTCTTTGAGCCTATCCTCGGTGGTCTTTTGAAAAAAGCACATTTTGACCTTGATCGTCATTCTCCTTTTCTTCTTACCCTCAGCAGGATCATCGGAAGGATCGGGAGACCGTTTTTTCCTCTTTATGAGTTTCTCCTCCTCTGCAGTGGCTTTGCCCTCGGAAGATGAGCCCAATGCATCAGCATCGACGCTTCTCCGAAGTATGATGGTCTTCGGCTAACCTGTAAAAAAAAAGTGAGGGGGAAGCCCTATTATTACCGAGGTATTGGGCGAGAAAATAAGGGAAATATTGGTCTAAGGTACTCACCGTGATGAAGAGCCTCCCATCTGTTTTTTTAATGTAGCCGCAACTTGCGCTCGGCACAAAAGAGCTGGCTACATATGCTCTCCGTCCAAAGGTTCCATTTTGGAATCGCATTAAGAACTTGAGGAGTGGCTGCAATTCAAAGTAAAGTTTGCGGTCTTAAAAATACGGTGCCAGAAAGATTTTCATTTGCTTGGAGGGAGATGTACATGCGTTTTGTATTCCACTTCTCGGGAAACAGAAGTTGATCAGAGGGGATGAGGTCCTCGGTCTTCGCTTGGACGAACTTGCTCTACCATCCTCGATCCCTCTCCTCGTTGATACACGAAAAAGAAGCTTTCTTCGCTCGTCGGGCGAGCTTGATTAAACCACCCCGGAACACTCAGGGACTGTATAACCGGACGAGGTGGTAAACCGAGAAGGGCTGCTTCGCCTTGACCGTGAAGTAACGGAGGAGTGTTACAATTCTCCAAAATGAGGGGTGAATCTGACCGAGGAAAAGGTCATAGCTCTTGCAAAATTCTACGACCACCGAATCGAAAGGGCCAAACGTGAAGGGATAAGTGTAAACACTTAGATACCCTTTTATATGCATCGTGATGTCCTCTTCAGGGCCGGGAATAACGATGTATTTCCCTTTCCAGTCACAATATTCCCCGACCTTTTCGAGTTTGTCCGGGGTAATGGTACAAAGATATTTCCACGCTTGTTCACCTCGATCTCCTTGCGTCGAGAGTTTTTCGACCTTAAAGTCATTATCCGATGAGTAGTTGCTGGGAATAAAATCTGCCGTGGGCGGTTCCGAATTTGCAGCGTCCGCTCGGTACTTGAGGCCGAAGAAACATCTTGGGGTTTTGTTTTTGAAGCCTTCACCATTTTTCTAAAAATAGCAAGAATTGAAGATTGGAAGATGAAGATATGAAGATCTGGGGAAAACTTGATGAAGATTGAAGAAGATCTGGGCGAAGAGAATGAATATATAAGTGTATGAGACGAAGGTATGAAAACTTGAATATTTTGGGAATGGATTGAAGAGCGACGGTAAATTAGAAGAAGTTGAGATCAAAAGTAAAAAAGATGGAGGTAAAATTTTCGAAATTTTATACAGCGGAATCGAGACGGTTGACATTCCGTAACCTTCAAGGTAGCCTATCGGAGTTTGACGCGTGTCCGATGTCAGAACGATGTGACTGATGCGACGTTTGATCTTATCCACTTGTGTGAAGCTTATAGGGGAAGGAACCAAATAAGATCAATAGTACTAGAGCCCTCATACTTCGGCCTCCAGTACTAGGGGACTATCTGTATACGGGCCAAATCAAGGGCAAGGTTACCCTCGATTTTTCGTCGAGAAACTTAAGATTACGATGGCCGTTACTGGCTCGGACGAGCCCCAATCGGGGTCAAAATCAAACGATGGATCGTAACAAGATCGAGCATAGTTAAGCTCGAGTTACTGAACTCGATTGAAATTTGATACTGAGATAGGACAAGAGGTGGTTAACAGTGATAAACAAGAGTTCGTAAGATCCGTTATTAGCCGGATATGGCGGCGCCAATTTCGTTCATCAGTAACTGAAGACTTTGTACCTTATTTAGACTTGTACTAGGGTTAGGACTCCTCTACTATATAAAGAGGAGGACCCCTTTTATTTTGGGGGTTCTTTTCACACACAAGCGTATTAAGCAATACAATTTGGTTCTAAGGGTTCTACAATTGTTCATTCATTGACCACTGAAACACGAGCCCGATTCTGAAGACCCGAGCCAACCGGTCAGTCACTTCTAAGGATCCATCGTTGTTTTATCGTGGTTTGATTGTTCTTATTCGCCTTCACTTTATTTATTTATTGCTCTATAATCATTCGTATTAAATTGATCGCATATTCTTTGAACCGCGTACAAGTTTAATTGTTATCCAATTTTAAGGGTAAACAATTTTGAAAAGTATATTTTTCTCAAAAATTATTTTCAAAAAAGTACTTCTGAGATTAATACTTTGTGTTTGACTAATCAATTGAAAAAACACTTTTGTCAATATCAGAGGAGTAATTTTTGCTTGGCCAAGGGTCCAAAAGTGCTTTTGAGGAAAACTATTGTTTTTAGCTGATGAAAAAACAGTTTTTCTACTACTCAAAAACACTTTATTTTTTTGTAAAATCTTGGTCAAACACCTCCATTCTCTAAAACAAACACTTTAAAAAAAACACTTTTAGCTTCACGGTATCTTAGCCAAACAAATGATAACTAATATTCCTAGTCTGAAGTCTTCAAATAGAGAAAATCTAATTCCAGGAGAACAACTATTTCTGTTATAACGCTCACTTGTGATTTCTTTTTCCTTAGTTTTTTGTCATTTTCTTTTCTTTTTATACTTTTTGTGTTAAAATTAATTAACTTTTTTTGCCTCAAGGAGCAACCCAACCCAACCTAGCCTCATGAGGCCGGATGGCTAACTGACCTGGGCTTAATAGCCTCGATGTAAAGTGAGTTGAAAATTCTTAATCCAGCCTCACCCATCCAGGAACTAGCCTCATGGGTCAAGCCTATTTTGATGGCCCCACATTCCGATGTGGGCGTTGTCTAAGATGTCTTGTGCATCATTCTTCAGAAGCTTGTCAATCTAAAAGCATGGCAATTCCTCTTTAACCCATCCTCGTCACATCACCCCCTCCCCCCTCCAACCTTTATGTACTTAGTGTCCTCATTATGTTTGCTCCACCATTACACTGAGGGGAGTGTCAACTCGGATATCATACTTGTCACGATATAAGCTCATGACATATATATATTATCTGCTTTGACCAAACATCCCTCACAAATTTCTCTCTTGAGCGTTGCCACACCATTGAAACCAAAACCATACATACTATGTGAACTTGTTTTAATACCTTATACAACTCTTTACTTTTGAAAGGGCTCATCACTTTTAGTTTTTGGACCAAGCTGACTCAGCTGGCAGGTACAATGGTTCAAGGTGAACGATCTAACAATGAATTACATTAATATTAGAATCTAAACATACGCCGACCTATGCAAAAAAAAAATATATATATATAAAGGAAGAAATCATCATGGTAGGCAAAAGCTGATCTCCTTTTACCATAGATAAATTATGAAAAAGAATGCAAGGGTAGGGCTCACGTGTGCCATTTTGGAAATCAACCAAATGAAATGGCAAATGCTGGTGCCATCATTTTGTTACACTAATCATTTTCTAGCGTAAATCTTATCTTAATCTTATCATTATGTTGCCCTTGACCAATTTTTTGATAATGCTGTTTAACTTTGTCGCTTGTGGTAATGGTCTATTTAAGTGTTTTCTCTTTTCGAATTCACTTGTTTTCTCTAACTTTAGTAGAAGTTGATGAGTTTTACTATGAAAATGCAAATCATTACTTATGCACCATCTAAATTGCTTGTTAAATAATCCAAATATACTTAGGCCCCGTTTGGACATGGTTTGAAACCAGGGTTTGAAACCATGTTTAGACATACAATTTAGATATTTTAAGTTGTATTTTCTCTTATAGACATAAAAACCTCACAAATTGTGAAAACTATCAAAACATTCTCAATTCTTATACAATCTTACCAAATGAGCAAATCATAGTTTATAACAAAATTAGTACACTACAAGAAGACTTTTCTAAAAAATGCAACATCAATTAATCAAACTTTACTTCAATAAAATCGAAAATTTAACATAAATAGTAATGTAACTACTATTTAATATAATCTTCCCACATAAATTAAAGGTTGGTAGACATAAATAAAGGTTGATGGAAGTTAATGAGATTGGTAAATGATTGATGAGGGTAATTGTTAAAAATATTTACCAAATTATGAACCTTTTTTTTTACAAAATATTAACTTATGAATTAAATTTTGTGTTTAAAAAAGTTGAAACCATACTTTTTGGATGATTTGGGTTCAAACCATGATTTCAAATCGGATTTCAAACCATAATTGAAAATTGATGATCAAACCATGGTTTGAAAATTGATGGCCAAACACCTACTTAGTACTTTAATAAAACGAGTAAAGGTGCACCCTGTTTCAAGAAAGTGTACTTTGTTAAATGAAGCCAAGGGAAATAGAAAGAAATTATGGGGTCTTATAGAAAAGAACAGTTCTTCTTTTATTGCTACTTTCAAGAGTTTCAACGTGCTCATCAGTCATCACACACAAAAATCCTCCTATTCCTCCACAAGCGTAAATCTAAGTACCTAAAGCCTAAAAGTAAATGATGTTTTACTTTTTTTTTTTCTCATTTGGTGTCGGTATCTACTTTGAAGTTGACTCTCGACTAATTTGAATTTGTACCTGTAAGGACTCGTGAAAAGGAGAGAGTTCCTATAAAATATTCATTAATCTAAGGTTTAACTTGAAATCTCTAATTAATATAAATTGATCCTTCCCACCACATTGATGCTTTACTTTAACTTTAGTTAACTGCAAATGAATTGTAATGGTTTACTACTTATCTAAGCCAAAGAAAGAAACAGAGGGGAAAAAGACTAAGCAAGAAATATACGTACTTCTATGTATTTTTTATAATAGATTTCCTCCCAGAAAAAAATAAAAAGTATGGTTTTTCTCCATTATTTAAAAATTCTGGTGACTCTGGTCGCCACAAATTAAAAGAAGCTGCGATACAATGGTGTGTCCTTATTGAAAAACAGTAAAGATGTCCGTACTGCCCATTTCTCAAAGACTCATCTAAATTAAGAAACTACATAGGAATGACTAATATATTAAATTAACTACTTTTAATTTTAAACTCTGATATGACATATTTCTATGTCAAATTACTACTTTATCTTTTAAAAATTATACTACTGGGGTGCGCAAATATTAGATTATGTCCGTTCTAACGTTCTTTCCTCTTTTTAGATGAATAAAAACATTAGCTGTAAAAGAAATTTTGAGAGATCAAATGAAACATTATAAAGATCAAAGATAAAGCCTAATATCTTTTTTGAGTCAATCAAGCTAGCTAATTTCCTTAACTTGCTTCAAAGGGTATATAGACCGGAGGAGTTTTGACTTTAATGATTAGATTTGGTCCATAGATTTGCTATCTGGGAAATAGCCATTCACAAAACCTTATCCTAAAAAGGTCGGATTATAATAATTGTAATCATTATATTGCACTAACCTTTTCAGGCATGATATTTTGAGTCCGGAGCCTAAAGGACACTAAAATACATAAAATAAATCAAAAGGAGTGCTCCATTTCACAATATACCAAAAGGGGTATAACGTGGAGGGGCCAACGTTATATCCCCAAAAAATTTCCTGTTAGACAAAAAAAATAATAATTTGAAAGTATAACGTGGACTGATCCACATTATACAATCTTCCTATATGCAAAAGGAAACATCATTCCAATAGAAGTCATATATATTGTATAATGTGGACTGATCCACGTTATATATATATTATCCCTCAACATTTTACAAAAATAGTTTGTAAGATGTTGGCCAGATTTAAATCATATCCGGCTGTTTTTTTAATTAAAAAATTTTCATAAATTTCGGGCGGAAATATTCATAAAGTCTGTGCCAAAGGGAAAAAGTGGTCGTGTGGAAAGTGGAGAAACTACCATATGTCATGTTCACATGCCATTAAATTTTGGGATATCCGCGGAATTCAACCAAAGATCTATGTTAGCAAGTACTACGGTTGTAGGTATTACAAACAAACATACAGTGGAAATTTTTCACCGTTGGGTGACGAGACATATTGGCCACCTTCTCCCTTCAGTTTAATTGTAAACACTGAATACGAGCGAACTTCAAGAACGCGGAGTACAACTAGAAGGAGGAATTAAATGGATATAGCTCCTGCTCGCATGGCTAGGAAGTGTAGTACGTGCAAGCAAACAAGTCATAACAAGAATCGCTGCCTCGACAAAAATCAGTAGTTGTTGTTGCTTATTGGTTCTTTTGTTTTTTTTTAAGTTGCACGATTGTTGTTTCCTTATGTAATCTTCCAAGAATATATAATATGTCTTGTGCCGTTTAATAACGTATGTAATTAAACATTTACTACTCAATTAATATGTGACGTTTATTATCATACCATTGATGATCACTCGGAAATTTTGGTGGCAAAAGTTGTAAGTTGTAGCTACTTTTAACTAATTTCAACTCTCCAATATAAATTAAAGAAGCAAACTCAATTGATGACATTATCTATTCAATTATCATGGATATGACTAATAACGCTTTTGTTTAATTGGTTGTACAACACTTAAGATAAACAATCGAAAAATTACTTTTGTTTTAGCCCAGTAAGGATTGTCGTCATTGATTCCCCATAAATAAGTCTCGTTGGAAAGTCTACTTTGTAATTATTTTGTCGCTCGTTGTTGTCTATTCCTTTATTTTTCTCAATTAATTAATCGAAAAATCTGAAATGTACTAACTCATCTAATTTTTGCCATTGTAACAAGAAACAGAAATAGAAAAAGACATGGTTGCAGGTTGTTTGTTAAGTTATTAATGTAAGTCCCCTCAAATATATTAACGGCAACGTCAACCATCTATGATATATGTGTCTGAATTCCTTATTAGCAAATATTATTGTTACGTTTATTTGGATGTAAAAAAACAAATAGTGGAGAAAAATCGAATTTAACATTTGACAAGAGTTTGGTACTTCATTATGTTCACTTTGAATTAATCATCTTCCTCTTCACTTGAGTCTCCTAGATTTTAGCAGACACTAAAAAGAATGCCAACACGTGTCTAGAATTGATTGACTTATTTTGTTTCATTAAACAATACAATCAATTGTTGTCAATTGTAGCAACCATGATTACCACTCCCTCCCGTTCAAAATGAGAGCCCCGTTAGGCTCTTTCACACCCCTTAACAAAGATTAACTTCTAGAAAAAATAAGTATTTTAATTAAATTATTCTTAATTAAAAAGATTTTTATTTATTTATTTCTTTGAGTAAGTATGGGTAAATCTGAAAAAATAAAATTAATTCCTTCTTAATTAGGTAAGTGGACAATTATTTTGAATCAAAATAAAAAAGCTAAGTAAACACTTATTTTGAAATGTATAGAATAATACTCCCTCCGGTTCAAAAAGAGTGTTCACTTAGTCATTTGCACACTCCTTAAGAAAAGAAGAAAATAAGTAATTTGACTAAACTATTCCTAATTAAGTATGTATTGGGATTTGATCAATTAACACTTAATAAGGACAAATATGAAAAAATAAAGTTAATTTTTTTTGAATTTATGAGTAAACACTCTTTTTGAATCAAGAAAAAAGAAGCTAAGTGGACATTTTTCTTTTTGAATATGAGGGAATATCTACTAGTAAAACAAACGAATCTAATACTACAAATATTAAATTACTAGGTAATTACCAAACATTTTGAACATTTGTAAAGGAGAAAGAAAAGAACAAAACAGCGGCTATGAAGATTGAAGATGCTCCCCAAGAAACGGGTGAGGATAAAAATAAAATAAAGTGATGACTGCCAAAAGATATATGGTCTTAAAAGCAAATTTAATAGCGCAGTGGTTATTACTTTGGTCTGCAACAACTGCGTCAGCTGGTTTCTGTCCTGTTGTGTAGGTAGAAGATAAAAGGCGTTTACTGACAGAAACCCCTCGACTTTTTCGCGGGGTTGCTTTTACTGTATGCACAGTCACTCCCTCTCTCTTTGTGTCTGTTAATTTGTCTCTCACTTCTCATAAAAAATATCAGCCTTTTGCTTAGTACTTTAGTCATATCATTGAAGGTTGTACACGTTCTTTCACGTAATGTTGTTGTAGTGGTACTGTTTTAATTACCAGTAGGCAGAGCAAAGGGTCCTAATCCAGGAGCCACACAAAGCTTAACAGGTCATCCCCCCCTTTGTCTCCTTTCTCACCCTTCACGTGTTCCCTCATCTTTTTCTAATTTAATTTTAAAGGTGAGGAAAGCTAATTATTGAATCTTTGTGAAAAAACATTTAAGTTCATACATTCAATTCATTGCTTGTTAACCTAAAGTTTGTTTATTGGGTCAATTAATCAGACTATTTAGGGTGATTCACAAACGACGTAATTAGGTCAAATTATACTATTCCTTCGACAATATATATAAATATAATGAGACTGACGTAATAAGAACACCAAGACACATAATCGGATTAAAACACTACAAGAAAGTATAGAAATGATAACAACTTTTTTGGCAACAAAAATAATATAGTTGGCAAAATTTAATATTTGGCAACAACTTAATTTTATTGTTGGCATATATGATTGATGAATCTTTTAAAAATAATTTTTTTTTTGTCAAACAATTTAATTTTATTGTCATAGTATTGATTGTTGTTGCGAAAAGTATTTTTGACAACAACAAAAAAGTTGTTGCATGTCGTTACCATAACAGCCGTTGGGAAAAGTTTATGCAACAACAAAAAAAATGTTATTGGTAAAAGTACTTTTTTTAATAATAGTCTATCTATGACAACAAAAATATTTTTGTTGGCAAATGTCTTCTTTCTTGTAGTGAAATAATTAAGAAAGCAAGAGATAAATAGATTCTTAGTAGTAATCCTGGTTCAGATAAAGTAAATCTCTAAAGATCAGTGATCAACAACAAATTCGCCAGAAAATAAGAGTAAATTCATGCGTAATCAAGTGGATAGCTAATGGTAACTACTTTCGTAATCCTCGCATGTTTCAGTCATTACACGGCTAAGATCATGGACGGTCAAGTGAGATTAAATTGTATCCTGAACCTTTGAGTGATTCTTCATTCAAGCATTCTGAACCTCTCCGGATGAATCCTCATGGGCTCCAGCTGTCCGGTGTGAGTAAGGTGAGTCTGTGTCTCTGTGAGTTGATTCTCACATGGTCTAACGAGTTCTTGGTTCACCTACATTGACTGATTCAACAATTAACTGCAGTCCTCTCAATATTTGCCATGTATCCGGCCAAATAGTCTTCGCTTCCGTTTATTTCTACCAATACACGTACAATATTTTATTTAAACGTTATTAAGTTAAATTGTTTAACTAATTGCGGGACCCTTTAATCATATATTTTTTCAACAAATTAGACTCTTCCATCGTCTATGAAATCACATCGATACTTCTTATCAAATTCAGTATCTTCAACTCAAACGTAAAACTAGTTACTTTAAAAAATAATTTCAATATAAATAAATATTCATCAGCACTTAATATTTGTGAGCTATTTTTAATCAGCTAATTCAACCACAATCCAGCCTCATTATTTGAACAAAAGGACAAGAGAAGCAGAAACAATGGATAGGAATTGGGGAAGGACTTTATATTATTTTGAAGGGCAAAGAGAAATAATAAAATTAAGAAAAAAGTGGTGAAATATTGCAACTCTTATCCTGAGGCGTTAGGATCAACGTGGCAATAGCTGATTGGTGTATAATGGGACCGTAATACGGTTTGCCAAAAGGAACTAAATCGGTTCTTGTCTGAGCCAGTAGTGTGTGTGAGCTACTCAGTTACATCGCTGCTCTAAAGTTGGGTAAAAGTCGCGGCTGTGAAAAAATTTACTCCAATCCTACTTTATATTCTATTAGTAGTAATAATTTACTCTAATTATATGATGAAATGATTTGAGAATTTATATTACTTCTTTATAAGTTAGTGATAACGATGCGGGGAGAAGGATTGCTTATATGGTAAGTATCTCTTACCTCTAATCTGATAGTTGAAGGTTCGAATCACCAAGAGAGAAAAAAGCGAACCTTATGGAAGGAAGGGTAAAAAATAGTTGATAAAGATGCATATGAAAATACGGATCCGGCTCCCCTGCTACCCTAAATAAGCCACACGTGTCCTTTTAATTGTTCAAAGGACCAGATTCATTTTGCTAACCCAGATATTAACTATGGTTACATATATCTCTAACTTCCGTGTTTCCTTGTCATCGCAAGTAAAACCTTTTCCTTAGCTATGCAATCTCTTCGAAAAGTAGAACAACAAGACGATGCAGACTGCTCACACAATATCACTCCTTTTCTTAATTACCATTTTCACAAAAAAAGAAAATACAGTTCATCTCAAATCTCTCTATAAGAAGAGGAGAACAAATCTAAAAGATGCACTTGTGTTTAAAACATTTTAAAAATCTTAGCAAGGAGAGTGTATTCAACTACTCTAAAGCTTAGTTTTGGCAGAAATGGAGATTCGACAGAGCTTTGTTGTCTTCTTCGGTACAAAAAATTCAACTTGGAGTTTCTTAGAACAATAAAAGCCAAATAGAGGACCCAGAAAAGGCATGAAAATTGAAAAGAAGAAAAAAAATGGTTGATGCACTTGGATGCAGAATTTGGGGTTTCTCATGAAATACATAATTTTTTTCTTGGGTTTTCTTTTTCTCTTATTGTATTCATAATTATATTCTTCAATTGAGACTACTCACTCTGATTCAACATTTTTCCTTTGAGATTCTCCCTATTTGTTCCAATTATTTGATTTACACAAGTAAATATTGCATCTACCTGCTCTGTTTTCTGGATAAATTTGGGAGCTTGGTATGTGTATCTTGGTAGCAGCTAAAGGTAAACGAAGAGAGGAGAGAGAATTATTGGTAACTCTAGTTAATACTCTGTATTAGCTATTGAGTTAGCAAAATGAATCTGGTCCATTAAACAATTATAAGGACACGTGTAACTTATTTAGGGTAGCACCGCAGCAATTGGACGGATCCTGAAAATACATGTCATTTGACTCATTCCCTCTCAATTTTATGATACAACTGGTGAATTAACCCGCCCTTCGACCTTAAATTTGTAAATAATTTGTTTAATTATCTGAATACTAAAATGGAGTATAATTTTCGCAACCTTAAGTTGTCATTAATTTGTCTTTCAAAAGTTTTTTTTTTTTTTTAAAAAAAGCTTTTAATTTTAGTCTGTATGTATCTTGAATTTGAAAAATTATAGCCACTAAATTACATGTCCATTCACATTTCAAGTGAAACAAAATTACAAAGACCACAGAACTTCAAGACTAATCCATTGTAACGTAAAGCCAATAGTATTGATCCCTTCACAATCTGCCTCAAAATTACCAATCAATTCCGCTAAATAGTATTCTCCAACCATAACTTGATATGATAAATAGTTAACAAACGATCACAACAAATTTTCAGTTAAACTTTAACATAAACCCATATACTAAAAGTAAGAAAATTTTACTCAAAGAAATTACTATCTCAATCTTTTCTCTTTATAATTTTTCGTTTTACTATATGCTTTTGGTCTTTATAATTGCGCATATTGAGAATTGTGTTTGGTTGACAATTATATTGTTAGGTGTAAAAATAAAGATAAATCTTTTAAAATGATCAAAAAACAGTTTAATATTTTGTGAATGATCGCCTGAATAACCTTCCACGAATGCAATATAATTTTATTGATCGCGAAAGTAATTATCAAGTAGAGCACCGACCGAAAAATATAAGAAGATGAAATACTTAAATAGAGGCGTAAGTGTGAAATTTCAATTATTGCGGAAGATTTCAATCTTCCTCAACAAAAGAAATATAAGATTTAAATTGAAATATAAAATCAAGAAATAATTACATATAGTTCTTGTTTGCTAAAAAAATAGTATTAGAGAGTCTAAATTAGTAGAGCAATTAGATAAAGCTAATGCAAGATTCTTTTTTTTTTTTGGGTTTCTCAAGTTGAAATAGCTTTGGAACAAAATACACGTCAAGCTTCCTCCACTCTAAATCAATATTTTTATCTTCAAGATTTCTCCAAGACAATATTTTTCTTCAAATCTTTACACCATAAGGTGACTCTCCTATTTTAAAAATTATAACTTAAAACACTTCTTTTCAGCAAAAGTTCATCCTTTTATCTACAACAAACAGGAAATATAAGTAAATTTATTTACATCAACGAAATTATGCGGCTTCTTTCCAATTTCTCAATAAATGCCAAGCAAATCATCATTTCTGGTTAAGAAGTTACGTTTTGACTCTATTGCAAATTATTTCAGTTTCAAAATAGTTGTCAAAATTATATTGTATCAATTTTAAATAGATCTAATCATATTCCTGAACGAATCTAATAAAAAAGTTGTGCATTGTAAAAGAAATAAAACAAATTAATAGGAATGGAGAAAAGTTTATGAATTTTAGAAAGTGCATATAATTACTTCCGAAGTAATGCAACCAAAGTTGAGAGAGATATCATCGAGTATACCAGACTCTCGATGCAGATGACATGGCACGAGTCATCAAAACTTAGTAAATACGTACGGAGTAAGAAATTGTGTGACAAAAAAGTATCTTTTCAATTCAAACATTGACAAACCTTTGCCCCTAAAGAAATTGGTACATGTAAGATCAACCAAGATAAAAATCTACTAACACATAAAACTCACTAAACAAATTGTTACAATGCAAAGTAAAAAACAAAAAAATACAGTGAACCTCATGCTGGAGAATTTCTAACTATTGGAGCTAAAATAGATGAATCATACTCCATATTGAATAGCTTGGCAGTATGAGGCATAGGTTAGTTCTTGTCTTTTTATCTCCTATATATCTTTGGCACAATCATACCCATTAATATAAAATTAATTAAAGGGAAGGGAGAAAACCTTAACGTTTTTGTCTTTTTGATAACCTACCCTCAGCACATTACTACACAATAATAAAATTAATTCGAGGGAGGAGAACAACCACAATGTTTAGGGAATCTAAAAGAGACCTCTAAGATTTTTACTATAAACGTCTTTTCTTTAATGCAAATATAGGTATCAAGATGTAAGATATTTATAATACCAAAAACTAAAAGCAAGCATATTGTGATGAAAATTAAATTTCAAACTTATAAAGAAAAAACATTATACATATAAAATTAAACAGAAAACAAATTCAAATAACCTTCAAGAGATTAGATAATCTCATGTGATTACCTTTGTGAAGCTAACGTCTAAATGATTGGCATAAAGAGAAAACACTAAATGCAGAAATGCTTACAAGAATGTTGGAAAACTGATCAGTCTTGATCTTTATTTATAGTCTGGATATTTGGATTAATAAACCACTCATTTACATGTTTTTTAAAGCACCCATAATGCTTACAAGAAAGTTGAAAAACCGATATTGCTTTGGTCTTTATTTGTAGTATGGATATTATATAGCCTATCTTCAAAACTTAATAACTTTTCATCTCCGTAACTTCTCCATAACTTCTTATTTCTTAATATATGAGTTTATTACAATTTAAAGCTTCTGCCGTTTCATTCCACCATAAGCATGTTGTAATGGATATTGAAATAGTGCTCTAAAACAGAAGCAAAAAAAATAGTGCTCTAAATGTGGCTAATTGTTGGATTATTTAATTTTATTAGACCTAATAAGCACATTTCACATAATTAATTAGATAATAAAATTACAACCTTTAATTAGTGATCCCATCAATTGGATAAAATTAGTTACTAATTAAGAAAGTTAAAGGAGTGTCTTTTGAGCTTTTTTTTGACATGGCACATAAATGGAAAAAATAGAAAAAAAAGGAAAAAAAAGGAGAAAAAAGATAAATAGCATTCTAGGCCATAGAGAGGTGTCACATCACCTTGTCTATGCCTAGCTTTATATTATATATAGATTCCATAATAGTTTGTGGCAGAAAGAATGACACATTGATATGTTTAGGAAGAATTTTAATTTAATTTTTTTTAGGAAAATACATTAAAACTCCCCACGTATAGCCAGATTAATTATGACGCATCCAACCTTTGCGGGCGACCTATTATCTCCAGTCTTAATTTTTCAGTATTTTAGTAGCATTTTTGACTGACGTGGCAAAAAAAATATATGGCGAGTGAAAATGAGATATTTTAATAACAATTAATTTTTAAAAAATATTTTATCCTCTCACCCACCCTCACCCTCCCTCTCTTTCACATTTCAATTGTTAAATGCAATTTATTTTTCTCTTTCTTCTTCTTTCTCCTCAACCGCCGCCGCCGCCACACCGCAGCAACAGCAGCAACACCGCAGCAGCAGCAGCAACCACTGCCGCCGTCGCTGCCGCCACACCGCCACCGCCGCCGCCGCCACACCGCAGCAGTAGTGGTAAATATAATTAATAATTATAATTAATAAAATAAAAATCAAATGAAAAAAAAAAGTGGCAGTGACGTGGCAGCAGCGTGGCAGTGACGTGGCGGAGAGTGTGCAACTGGGCTTCAATTTTTTTTTTGCCACGTCAGTCAAAAAAGGTCACTAAAATACTGAAAAATTAAGACTGGGGGGTAATAGGTCGCCCGCAAAGGTTGGATGCGTCATAATTAATCTGGCTATACGTTGGGGGGTTTTAATGTATTTTCCCTTTTTTTTTATTGTATAGTCAATGAGAAGCTTCTGTAATCTTACCAATGTTATATGATATATTTAGTCATAATAATAACAAGAGTCTTTTTTTTTTTCTTTATAGAATTTTATATCGGGTCAAATTAGAGCACATAAATTGGACCAGATGGAGTAATACATTTCAAATGTTATGATAAGTCATTATCACATATTGTGATGATTTATTAAGTAGCGCTTTGAACAATATTAGATTGAAGTTGTCAGGAAGAGTAAATTTGTTTGGACATAAATTCTATTTGAAAAAGATTAAGCTTTTTGAATGAAAAACTTCTCCACTTAAATATTCCTCAAACAGGTTTCTTTTTAATATTTCACTGGTATTTTAAATACTACTCCACTAAAGTTCCGTATCTGCAAATACTAATCGATAAACCATTGTATGCAAATACTGAAATTAGATATATGTGTTTCAATTTCATTTGATATATCTAAAACTTAAACAACATATTCCTCTGAATGGTCTATATCTAAGTGATGTTGCGGCCAGTAAACACATTTTCTTTGTAATCTCAAGATTATTTTCGTTTAGGTTTGAGGAAAGAAAAATTGGAAAAATCAAAATCTGCAAGCTTCGTTAGCTTCATATTATCATATAGACAGACATCGCCTAACAAAGTGACTAATGCTTATTTGCTATTAGCCTGCTACATATTAAGAGCTTGACTCAAGCAAAAAACAAAGAATCCTAAATATGATAATTTAACGCAGTTAAGAGCTTAACGTAAGGCCGATGCATTATTTCTCATTTATATGTCCAATTTTTAAAAATAAAATTTTAATGAAAAATAAAAATAACTACTCTAAAAATTACTAGTTACGCTTATGTACTTTATAGACTTTTTGCCGATAGTCCATTGGTGTACATGATAATCTTATTAAATGAATAACTATTGGAAAGTTGAATATTCAGAGTTTGTACAAAAATAATAAATACTAAAGAACATATGTTTGCACATTAACTTTTACTCCATCTCTTAACCATGATTAATTTTTACATATTTTCACTTCATTTCAAACTTTAATCAACTAAAAAGCACCTAAACAAGCACTACATATATTAATCGGCCAAAATCCTTACCATTTGCCACATTAAATTTCTATAGTTAGGCAGCACCCATGAATAAGTAATAAATACAATTTGGTGCCCCTACTAAGGTAGTAGCAGTTTCGAAACGTAGGATACTCATTTAAGTGTTTGTTTTATGAGTAACATCTACTATAATTGAACTAAGGTAGTTCTAAAAAGTAGCATACTGAATTAAGTGTTTGTTTACTTTTATGAGTATTATTATTTATGTAAACTCATAGTAGTACTTCATATTTAGGAGGGTTAAATAGCATAGGTGGTAGGACCATTTAAACTTTCCTAGATTGATCCACATACTGCATAATTGTGGCGCAATCACTAATTACTCCCTCTGTCGCATAATAAGTGTCATCTTAGTAAAAAATAAGCATATGAAGAAACTAATAATGCAATGCAAAATTTACCAAATTACCCCTATATTACTTTTTCTTCTTGATTAGAGCATGCACAAGTAGTAGACCTTTTGACATTGAGAATCCAACAATACCAAGTTACTATGTGACTTTTCCAATCATCATTTAGATGTTACTTTAACTTATCAATTTTTGTCTCAGGGTAGAAATGGAAAAAGTTAGCCAATTTATGTCTTGGTTTCCTAAGGTGACACTTATTATGGGATAATTTTTTTTGCTAAAGTGACACTTATTATGAGACGAAGGGAGTAATATCTAATTTTCCTCTATTTTGTTAAGTGTTACATTCTACCTTAAGATATACCTTCACTAGAAGAAAATTAGAAACAAAAAAAAAATCTCAAGAAAAGAAAAGAATATTATAACAGGAAAACTTCTTTTGATCTAAACTCACAATTCACAAACAAGAAAGCTATAAAATAAAATACTAAAAATCACTAGTTATACCACGTAAGCTCAACTCATGTCATCAATGTTAGCGTTTGCTTAAAAAATCATAAAACTTGTTCCTGATTTGTTTTTCACGAGTTTTACATAAAGTGTTTCCGACCAAACTCCAAGGAATATTTTATTTAAATTTTAGAAACAATTTGTTTTTAAAAAAACTATCCACTTCCGAAGAAATTGAAAAAAGTATGCAAAAGCTTTTACTACAGCTGTTGGAACAAAGGCCCGACTTTATAGGGACAATGGAACGGTAAATAGTACAAACATTATCTTTGCTTCGAATATTTTAAAGTTCTAAGGATACAGGCTTTTCAAGCATCAATCAACACAGGTGATGGAACAACCATCAGAAGTGCAGCTATAAATAGAAAACAATATATAAAAAGAAGAATATTTACGTATTCTTTAATATTTACGTATTCTTTAATAACTTCAAAATGGAAGCCTCAATATATCCAATGTGCACATATTTGTGGAGAACTGTTGGATTATCCATAGGAGTCATGTTGTAATTTACTTTTGTGAGTTGTGAATGTAACTAAGAGTGGTAAAAAGCCCAGATTTCAAAAGTAGTTTGCCTGAGTCTAAGCCTTTAGGGCCAGCTTTTAAAGAAAAATAGGCCTAGCCTGTCAAATTTGAATGTAGGTTTGGAGGGTGGGGGTTAAGGGGGGTTTTATAGTACACATTACATTTGTTGTGAACCATTTTAAGCAGGGGCCACCACAAGAAACCTAGAGATAATTAATGGATCTTCCTATGTCTATACTTAGATTGGTATTTGGTAAAAGAAGTTAATATTGATGATAATGAGACGCAATGTTTGGAAGCTCTATAGGTTGAGATAGTTAACAAAGAGTAGGAGATGTCTAAAATTGAACAATGACCGCAAGAATTTGTTCTCGTACAATTGAGTTTGAATGCAATTTGACCGGTCTCCTTGTTAATGTGAACATTGATTGAAGATTCTTCTTTGCAATAACTACACCTATGACCTATGACCAAACTCATTTTATATTGGGTTGTTTGCAGCTGCTACGAGCTATCCTAGACTTTTATAGGCCTTTTTTAGCCGTCGGAAAAAAAAAATTCATTTTGATTTTTGATTTTTGATTTTTAATTTTTATTTAGACGATACCAACGTCTTATTAATTGGTGGTGTCTGGTTCTTCTACGACAGATCACTCTTTAATTTGGTTTGCCAAGAGGTAGTTATTATGGGCCTTCCAAAATATATAATTTTCTGTTAAATAAATATAAGAAGTTAATGAAATAAGTACTCCTTTCTCGCTAGCTAGTCGTCACGAACTTAGACTGATGGGCAAAATTGCGAGTTCGGAACTTTCTTAACCCATTTTTTTTTTTAAAACTAAACTAACCTGTTAAAAAAATAAAATCAAAGTACGCTTCACGCACAGATTCTGTGCGTAAAGCCTCTTTCCCCCCCCCCCCCCCCGACCCAACCTTTATTCTTTAGAAATCAAACTCAAAATTAAGTTTTTTTCCGTACTTTGACCGAAGATTAGTCACGTTTCAAAACATCGGAATATAAATATTTTATATAGAACTTAATATTTTTTTAGTGTACAATAATATTGGCTCATTACATCAAGTATACATATACATTTGAATCGTCGTTTTAGGGGTTGTAAAGTGCTCCGAAGTACGTTTGAAAACTTGTTATATTTAGGTTTAAGTGTCATATTTTATAGGGTTTTGATTAATCTCTTTTGTTTTACTTCCAAAGCTATGAAAGTACATTTTTGGTTCAAGAAAGATAAAAAAGAAAAAATTACTCTGCCTTGTATTAGGTTTTTCTTTTTCTTTTATGTCTTTTTTATTTTGTTATTGCATTGTGTAATCCGCACCTTTTGAATGTGCAAAAATAAATATAATATTTAAAAATAATTAATCCAACACGAGAGGTTCATAATAATTGAAAAATATTTCATTCCATTAGCAACAAAATACATCATCAAATTACAATAGACTTAAAAAAAAAATCAAGTTCTAGACACTCTTCTACTTCCAGATGTGCTGCCACCACGAGAGTTTTGCCCACATGAATGCTTATCATGCCCAAATTGCTTACATGTCGAGCACTTGCGAGAGTAAGTCTTTTCTCTAACATCCATTTGATTGTGATAACGGGTTAGCTTATTTTTTCCCCAATTTACGGATATTCTTCTTGTTTGCAACCATAGAAAACGGCGCAGCTGGCCAATAAGCTTGATTATCAAGGGGATGGAAGTGGACGGAATATACTCTAAGGTATTTTACGACCTTATATTCCTCCGCCACATAATCAGTTACATTTCTGGTCATTCTCTCAAAGCACTTGACTGCATGAGAACATGGCATGTGGTACGTTTGCCACTTATTACAAGTGCATGATTTTGTACGCTCAGTAACGATATGTTTGTTTCCTCTTTTACCTTCGTAATAACCGGTTCTAACTTTATACACTCGTTGAACGACGTCATACTCGATCATTTGGTGACCCTATGCCTTTCTTCTATGGTGCTCCATCTTTTTGTAGGGCTTTGGCATCCATGTTCCGTCCTCTGCTAATATGGCTCTGGCCTGCCTTGTCCTATCCGCAAATCACTCCAAGACCTTCTTGAAAGTTAATCTTACCATTGCCGTGACAGGTAGTCCTCGAGTAGATTTGAGGAGTCCATTGAAAGACTTCGAGCTGTTCATTGTGAGCATGCCCCATCTCCTTTCTCGATCAGCATAAAGCGTCCAATTTTCAACTTTTAATTTCATCAACCAAACATATGCCTCTTCACTCACTTCCCTTAGTAGCTCCATTTTTGCAGCCCATTTTCTTTGTTGATGCTGCATCGCAGCCCCCCCACATCAATTTATTCACAGTGCCATTTCCAAACTTTGTTTGCAAATTAGCCTTTAAGTGCCCTAAACAATATCGATGGTAAGCATGTGTAGGCTGCCACCCTTCCAGAGTACGCATATTGTGCAATATGCCTTTATGACGATCCGATAGGACACATATGCCCTGACGACCCTTAATAACATGGGTTTTTAGATGAGTCAAGAATATCCCCCATGTCTCGTTGCTCTCGTTGGCGGCAATTGTGAAAGCAAGAGGGAATATTGACCCATTGGCATCCATACCAACTGCAATTAGGAGCTTAATGTCATATCTGCCATATACATGCGTCCTATCTATCGATATCACATTCCGACAATGAGCAAAACCATCAATACTTGGTTTGAATGCCCAAAAGACGAAGTCAAAAATTCTTCCCTCTAAAAGCCGCCACTGTTGTAGAGTAGCCATATACCACGGCAACGCCCAAAAAGAGGATTCCCAAGTTTCAAAGATCATCTCAAAAGCACGTCTCCGCCCGAGAAATCCCTTTCTCTTGCTTACGATTTTACCATATTTGGAGTGGACCATGCTAATACAAGTTTTGATGGGCATCCTGCATAAGTTTAAACAAACAACATTTAGCAATGATATTTTAATTGCTATAAGATATATAATGTACTAGGTCAGATAAGTTACCTTGGAGTTTCCTCAATGTCTTTAAGTAACACATGAGCAATCACGTTTATATCTAAATTAAAATGATCTGCTCGACTTTGTCCCGTATCACAAGTGTACTTTGGGTGGAATTTTGTGATTTCCCACAGACCATCAGGCTTAACAATTCCCTGAAGCAACCACCGACAGCCTTGAGTCTTTCGCTTACAAACCAGCCTCCATACTGATTTGTTTGAGTCATCAACATTAAACTCCCTCATATCCTTTATACAATACATTCAGACAGCCCGTTACAACTCCTTTTTTGATGTAAACATCATTCCCTTTGCAAGGACGCATTAATCAGTTATGAGATTTCTTGGTTCAATCCACGTTTTTTGGAGACTTTGATCATCATCTCTTGTGAAGACAAATGCATCCTCACGACCTTGTAGACTGTCAAGATATGTAATATAGTCAGAAGGCCACTGCATTGGGCTGTCAGGAATTGGGTTTTCCGCCATCAAAGGTGGTACGTGGTGGTGAGTTGGTTTTGAGGACTAAAATGCGTATCTTCTTCATCCCCTTCACTATATTTATCATCGGTTACCTCTGCATTATTAGCTGGTTCATCGCCATCACTCTCTGATGTATCCACATAACTTGGACAATCAGCGCCATCTAAGAAAGGCCTCCTCCTAGACGATAAAAAACATATGTTAAATTCCAAATACACACACACACACACACACACACACACACACACACACACATATATATATATATATATATATATATATATATATATATATATTATTTAACATCAAGGTGATGAACCTACACATATTAAGAATGAGCATGGTGTGGAGAATGATCAACTCCACCAAACTGAGAGGACTGCCTTTCATCCACAGTTGGTACCACTGGCGAGCTTTGATAATAATCAACTGCACCGAACTGAAAATTATTATAATAATCAGCTCCACTGAACTGAGAGTTTTGATAATAATGAGCTGCTCCACTAAATTGAGATGATTGCCCAATATTACTTGTATCAGGTCTATAACCCTTCCAAGGATTTAAAAATAGTTATTTACCAATACATACAATAAACACGTGCTACTACACAAACTAATAATATAAGAATGCATATTTACCAAGTTTGATTAAATTGTTAGGTAAGATTTTCCAGCGGCACCTCGCCACTCAAAATGTCCCCATAAGAACTAATATCTCCATACGTGTTAACTTGACTGGCTGTTCGTGCGGGACCTCTCGGGGTATCTTGTCAACATACATCTCAAGAACATTAAGGGCGACTAAATGTTTTAATTCTTCTGGCGCATTCAAATAATCCCTCAAAGAATCATCATCATTGATATAATGCCTATCATAAAGCACTATACCATGGGAAACTGATTGTGGATATCTGCTTGTTATAGAGATTTCATACTCAGCTGGACTAACATTCATTTTTTCATATATGTAAGTGAATAGTGATTCATAAGACATTTCAAGTGGACATTTAACATGAACGTTTGGTCTTTTATTGTAACGAATTGTACTATTGTCATCAAGGATAATACCATCCCAATGTAGTGAAACCTTAACTGGTGGAATATCTTGAGCCATTTTTTGTAGGAAGTTTGATTTTTTTTTTTGAATGACTTAAGAGAGTTTTTTTTTTTGAATGACTTAAGAAACTTAAACTTATGAAATGGATGAGTTTTTACCTCGTCCAACATTCTTCTTAAATAGATTCATATTGACCCCTCTTGCGCATTGAAATATTGCGCAATAGTCTCTAAACGGTCAAAAAATGCAGCATTATATTGTCAAATAGGTCCTTTATGTGTCATAAAAAAGATGAAATTGGCATGCATGATGTGTTGTCAAATCATGTTATATTGCGTATTGAAATGTTGCGTAATATGAATTAAATTCAAATAAATGGTAAAAAAATACAGCATTGTATTGTCAAATCGGTCCTTTATGTGTCATAAAAATTGACATGCATGATGTGTTGTCAAATCATGTTATATTGCGCATTGAAATGCTGCGTAATATGAATTAAATTCAAATAAATGGTCAAAAAATGCAGTATTGTATTGTCAAATTGAACCTTTATGTGTCATAAAAAAGCTGAAATTGGCATGCATGATGTGTTGTCAAATCATGTTATATTGCGCATTTAAATGTTGCGTAATATGAATTAAATTCAAATAAACGGTCAAAAAATGCAGCATTGTATTATCAAATCGGTCCTTTATGTGTCATAAAAAAGCTGAAATTGGCATGCATGATGTGTTGTTAAATCAAGCATGGGTGTCATAAAAAAGCTGTAATTTTCAACCATGATGTGTTGTCAAATCATGTTATATTGCTCATTGAAATGTTATGCAATATGAATTAAATTCAAATAAAACGGTATAAAAATGCAGTACTATATATAACATGATTGACAAACAGCTAATATTCACTTTAAAACGAGTTATCATGACATTCTACACCCAATTTGGTAATCTTGGTTCTATTACGTATTTTACCCCAGCAAACATATTTGAAGCAATGGGCAGGACATGAGAACTAGATGATGATGATTTTCATTACTCAAGTAACCCTAACAAAAGATTCAGTTGAGAATACAATAAAATAATGAGAGAGGAGTGGAATTAGCGTGTTAGGGAGGCTGAAGCACTGGAGCAAAAGTTAGCTTCATTAGGGCTTAAACGCCCAAAAAAATGTGCTATTTCAATGCCTCGTGGAACTCCACAAGAGTTTAATTTTGCTCTTAATCGTTTTCACGAAGAGAACAATCGGATGCAAATACGTTACCATAGGGTAGAATATGGTATACATGGTAACACAAGAATTAGATCCAAGTGGGATTCGGACTGTGAAATGTCCGATGAAGATTAATATTTTTCTTATAATAAGGTAAGTAGGTAGGGTCATAAAGACACCCCCCCCAAGGGTACTTGGGGGTTTGTAACTATATAAGTAACCCTTTTTTTGTTATTAGACTACAACGTATTCAATGTCGAGTTGTAGAAACTCAACTTGGTCTTTACTCCTTCCAAAAGAACCAGATAACAGTGATGATGAGAGTTCAAATCATAACAGTTTTTCGAGTGATACCAGTGATTTCAAACTAGACGAACGAAATCCCCACCTTCTTATAGAGCGTAATTGTTATATCCCATATTTTGCATATTCGGAAAATTTTTAAATAATTGTGACTAGTAAGAGATGGGGCAATATTTTGGTGTCATTCAATATGTATGTTGTTCATGAAAAATATTGACACGGAAATATCGAGGAAGGCTAAGGGCAAAATTGGGATATCGGAAATTAGTTTCGTGAATTACAAATGTGACCCATAAGTAATTGGGCTAAAAAAAAAATGAAAACAAAGGCCCAACATTTGGAGGGTGGCCGGCCATAAGGTGAATGGCCCAAGCCCATTTAATTAATTCATGTGACAAATTAATAAAAGATGACTTATAAGTCATCCTCAACCCATAGAAAATTCAAGTAACTTGGAAGAACAAAAGACCACCCCAACTTTCGGTCAAGGAGGGAGAAAAAAAGAAGATCGTAAATCTTGTCCAAAAAAATTGTTTCTTCTAGTATTCTTACTAAGTTGAAGGCCCTCTTCAACGTGGTATAGTTGTTGAAACAAGAAAACCGCTCTTTGTCGCAAAATCATAACCTTAGCTAAGTTGGGAAGTTGAGAAAAAAGGTAAGATTTAATTCTCTTTTATGTGTTATGGATGGTTTGTTTATGTTGTAGTATGTAGGAATGGAAAGAATTCATGAAAATATGGAGTTGTGCATGGTGGCCGTGTGTATAGGTGTGTGGCTGTGTGCATGTGTGTGTGTAGGAGTAATGAACCAATTATTTTATCTAGCAATTTGGTTTTTGTTGACATGTATTCCAGGATGGAAATGAGAGTTTAACAATTTAAATGCATGTTGGACTTGTTGCGGACTGATTTGGAAGCTAATGTAAGACTAGTGTCGTTTCTTGTTTTTGCGGAAATAACATTGTTAACGTGTGAATTGTTAGCGCAGTTCATGAATGTGGAAGATAAAAATATGTTGTGAATATTTATGTCGAAGGTTGGAAGTTTCGGGTGAATTATGGTTTCGGTGGAATTTTTGTATATTTGGTAGAATGATATGAAATGCTCTTGAATTGTATTTGAATGATGTTGAGTTAGTAAATAAATATGAAAACGTTGGTATTGGTTTGAAAATGTGAAGTTGGAGTAGAAGTTGTTGCGTTATGTAGAAAGGGATACTATTTATGTCAGAATGTGTTTTGTATTGATTGTTGATGTTGTTGGTATTGTTGTTGGTGTTGTTATTGATGTTTTGGCCGAGTTAAATTCTCGGGGATGTTGAATTTATAGGGGAAGTGCTGCCGAAATTTCTGTAGACAAATATAGATTTAAGATTGAATTTCTAAAAGCTTATAATTTATATTTGGTAATTGTGACCAAATGTAGATTTTGGAGTAAACGGGATTTGAATTTGGAGTAGCGTAAGGAGCGGAAAAGGAATGTAAAGCTTTACCTTTCCTTCTTTTGGCATGTCTTAGACATAATAGGTTTGGATACGAGCCTCGGGGACAACTCTATTTCTAAAAATCCGAGGTTGAATTTGACCCTTTTTCATTAAATAGAATTGAACTAAGTACTTCATGCTTTGTTGAAACAATTGCGTAAGCATCTACAACTTGCCCCAATGGAACCGGATTTACTAAAACTTTCATAAGTGACTCCATAAAGCTTAATGTACGTAATTTGTGTCCGCCACCTCGGTTGACCCGAGGTGGGCCCACTATTTCCGAACCCGCTCCTATTGCATTATTGACTTGTTTTCGAGCAATAATTAAAGGAAACTTTTAACTACTCCCTCAACTACTAAACGATAAGTGTTTTGACTATTCCTTTGAGTCTTATGACATATTTTGAAGTGTAAAACGATCCCAGAAAGATTATTTTGACATAACCCATTGTGACATCCGCAAGACATACACTATGATTATCGTTCGATTTCTTTATTATGATTTATCATTTGAGTTGTTCTATCGGGTCCCTTAAATGTTGTATATGATATCTTTCGCACGGTATTCAAAGGAAACTTTTGATCATTGTTCCGTTTATTAAACGATAAGTGTTGTAACTATTCCAATGAGTGTTATAACGTATTTGGGTATGTAAACGATTCTAAAGGCTTTATTCTGATACCATCCATCATGCCATCCAAAGGTATATATATACTTTATGACTATCGTCCGATTCCTTCGAACTGATCTGTCGTTTAGATTTGCTTTGAAATGTTCGTAAATGCTCTGTGGTAAAAATGTCCGTAACTTTCACATATTAACTCCGATCGACTCGGAATATGTATATGATCTTCAAATGTTGGTAAGTGTTCGTATCTCTCGAGTCTGGATATATGTGTGTACATGGTTTCTCACTGCTCTGTTCGTGCAAGCCTCAGTATGTTATTCACTGCGCCCGGGCCAGGTTCTGTTATGTTATCGTGCATCTTCCTCTGCATTGTTCACCGCGTCCCTCCCCCCTGCGGGCCGGGTTCTGTTATATATATGTTTATGATGATACGGGGCGGTGGACAGGATGGCATATGATATGTGATTCACCGCGTCCCGCAGCAGAGGGCCGAGTTCTGTTACATGCATACATGACATATGACTTACCGCGTCGCTTAGTAAAGGGTCGGGATCTGTTATCTGCATACTTCTGACATGCATTGATAGTTCTGTTCACCGCGTCCCTTACTAAAGGGCCGGGATCTGTTACATGTACATATGATATCTGTCTTTGACATCTGACGATTCTGTCCACCGCGTCCCTTACTAAGGGCCGGGATCTGCTATATGATTCTATCCACCGCTTCCCTCACGGAAGGGTCGGGATCTGTTATACACACACATACGACATACAATTCTGATATGCACGATTTGTGTTTGGAAAGTAAGCTCTCTGACATTCTGTATCCTCTGTACTTCTTCTGACCTATGATATTGATATATATGATCTGTGTCTGGAAAACAAGTAATCTGTCGTCTGGATTCGTACTTCTTCTGACATACGACTTCAGCTCAGATGATCTGTATTTGCGAAATAATTAATCTGATATTCCTAGCCTGCACTTTTTTTTGACATATGACATCTGTATACGTGATTAGTGATCGGGAAATAATGCTTTGACAATTCGGATAATGTATTTACTTTTTGTACTGTTGATCCGGTATATTCTGTTTCCTGTATTCCCTGCTTTACATACTCGGTACATATTCCGTACTGACCCCCTTTCTCCGGGGGCTGCGCTTCATGCCACGCAGGTACAGACGCTTATTGTGGTGATCCGCCAGCCTAGGTACACAGTCTGCTGTTTGGAGTGCTCCTTTGATCCGGAGCCCATCTTTTTGGTACAGACCCTTCAGTTGTATATATCTTTGTGTTTATGATTATTCTGGGGTACGGCGGGGCCCTGTCCCGTCATATGATTCTGTTGTCTGTATTAGAGGCCTGTAGACATGTATGTGGGTCATGGGTCGTGCTTGTTCGGAGATGTTTATTTGGTTTGTGTCTGGTTTTTCCTTACATTACGTTAACATGATCGACTTATGTGTTATGGTAAGTAACGGTTTAGTTGATATGTTTATGATTTTGTATGCACGAGATTCATAATATGTAAACGTAAGTGAAATCTGATTAGTAAGTATGTACGAGTGTCCATGTCGGGCACTAGTCGCGGCCTACGGAGTTGGGTCGTGACAGTAATGATGATTTTCGCAGTGTGAAATATTTAGATCCGCGAGAATATTATTGCGGTTTACGCCGAGAATGGTCACATCGGATTGCCGAATCAGAACGTCTTGTTCGTGACTTGAAAATCTCAACGCTCGAATCCCAATAAGGTACTCAATAACCATGCCTCGAGTAGGTCCAGAAACTTGCGAGCTTGCCGTACAAAGGATTAGAAAAGAAAACAACAAAATGCTGGCAAGACTTTGTAGATTTTACATGCTAAAGTTGGCCGAAGAACAAGCATTATCAACTGGTAGTAAACTAACATCTCCTGAAAAAAGATGTGTATTAAGAGACCGCCAATATCGTTCTGAGGACGATATTGAGGACTTCTATTCTGATGACGATTAGGGTCTATTTAGGCTCACTGTCTTAGATTATGGGTCATATAAGTTTCGGACTAAGGCTGTTAATTTGTATTTTTATTTTATGATGAAGTCATCAATTTGAATTAGTTTGACGTGTTTTTAATTTGCTTTTATTGCTAAAGTCTATTATTAATTGACAATTTAACAAAGAAACACAAATAAATTAGTACATAAAGGGTGCGGATTACATTATAGGGGAAAAGGTACAACTAGTAAAAAACATATTCCATAGAAATATTAAACTTAATAAACAAAATACATATAAATAATGAACAACAACAAGATAGCACAAATAATCTTCTACAATTTAAGTTTTTCTTTCAAAGCTATTTTCTCGTGTTGAGCGTCTCTAAGTTTAGCTTACAACAAAATTCATTTTTTTCCAGAACCGGTGAACAAGACCTCCAAAAGTTTAATTTTTCTTCAGCTTCCACAAGCTTAAATTGCGAGTCCAATTTAGCGGTATCTCTAGAGATACGTGAAGTCTCGGTATCTCTATCAAAAAGTAGGTTTTTAAATTTCGCTGCCACCATTTTATCCACGTGAATGCTATCTTCCCATCGAAAGTGTTTGCAACTGCCATATCCTATAAACATTACAAGAAAATCAGTTTTTTAAAGTAAAATATGTGAATAACGTGAAAAAAGAATCACTAAAAAAATGTAAAAACACTTACTTCGGGCACTTTATAACGCAAAAAACGGTGACCCGGATTATTTTGGGTCTTTGATGTTTTTAGTTTACAGTAATAACCGCATTCACAAATATCGGGTTGTATAGCAAACTTTGAGGTTTCAAAACTTTGAGACATGTTTTTGAGAGTGCAAAAGTGTGTTGAAAGGGTGAAAATGGAGAAAATGAAAGAGAAGAGTATGCTGGAAATGGGAGGGGTTTTTGTTAGGGGATTTCACGCACAGATTGGACGAATGTACACTTTGGCCCTTTCACGCACAGATTCTGTGCGTGAAGCCTTTTTTTTTTTTTTTTTTTTTAACGGGTTAGTTTGGTTTCAAATTTTTTTTTGGGTTACAAAAGTGCCGGGCTCCAAAATTGC
This sequence comes from Lycium barbarum, assembly GCF_019175385.1. Classification (NCBI taxonomy): domain Eukaryota; kingdom Viridiplantae; phylum Streptophyta; class Magnoliopsida; order Solanales; family Solanaceae; genus Lycium; species Lycium barbarum. Next base: position 83,377,669 of record NC_083348.1, on the reverse strand, counting down.
AGCACTTTGTTGTAGGCCGTTAAATTCAAAGTTATCCCGTTCGGCATAACCTGTGAACAAGATAATATGTTCCCATTCATTAAGACTTGTTAACAATTTATACCAAAGTTATGATCCCCTACATAACTTGTTATGTGAAAGTGTAATTATCCAATATTCCACCCCGCATAACTTGTGAGAAATCATGACCCACGAGATTGTTTTAGCAAAAATCCTTTAAGCAAGGACAAAATTTAAACAACGATCTTAAACGATTGTATTTGTGCAAATCGCCAATTAAATCAGAGATTTTTTCATGGGCTAGTTGCCCAATTTATTAGCTTTTTTTTTTTGGGTGGATTACCCTTCTTTTGGGGTGATCTTTAATTTTTGGCCTTCGCTTAAAAAGGTAGCCGAAAATATCTCGAGGTTCTGGGTTCGAACCCCACTCAATAAGTTTTTTTTTTTTTTTTGCAAAACAAGACTTTTGCCAAAAGTCTACCTTATGCGACAGACTTTGCCATAAGACATAACTAGAAGTCTGCCTTAAGGCAAGCATAACTAAAAGTTTGCCTTACAAGGCAAAGTCTGCTGTCTCGGGCATAGGTTCTATGTTATTATTTTTGACTTTACTGGGTTTCGAACCCAGAACCTCGGGATATTTTCGGCCACCTTTTTAAGCGAAGGACAAAAATTAAAGACTTAATATATGCGTAAAGAGTATAGGCGTTTGGGTCCAAGAGATGATAAAGGGTCCAATTTCCATTTTTTTGTGGGAATTTCCTTCAAACGCGCTGGTCTTTAATTTTACCCCTCAAATTGCTGGTCTTTAAGTTTTTTCCTTCTCCTAAAAAGTGACTGAAAATACCCCGAGGTTCTGGGTTGAATCCCGGTTCAGTAAAAAAAAATAAAAAATCACAAGACAAGGTTTTGCGAAAGTTAGTTAAGCTGCAGTTCCAAGTTACCTTATAAGGCATAACTTCTATAATTCTAAGTTATGCCTAAGGCAAAATTTATGCCAGACAAGGGGTAACTTCTATATAGAAACTACGTCTTACAAATATTTTCTTTACTCTGCCGGAATTCTACGGAAGTTAGGCCCTAAGACCTAACTTTTGCCCGAATAGACCTAATTTGCTAACAAAATTCTGCTTGCAATTTTTTTTTAATACTCTGCTGTAGTTCGAACCCAGAATCTTAGGGGTATTTTCGACCACTTAAAGTGCCGAAGGGCAAAAATTAAAGACCAACAATCTGAGGGGAAAAAATTAAAGACCAGCCCCTAAATAAGGACATTTATCCAAATGGCCCTCCAATTTCCTGCTTTTTTAGGCCACCATTTAAATTTTATCCATATTTTAAAAGTTATGCAGATATAGCCCTTAGAAAATTAAGCTTCTAGACAATGTTAGACTCGGGTCTAATATTTGCTCATATATTACTTAATCGTACAAACAAAACATTAGACTCCTGTCTAACATTTGCAATTATGTATAAAGTTTAGAGCGTGGTCTAATTTTTTTTGGTAAGATTTTCAGTTTGCTAAAATTGGATCTCTAGACCATGATTTAGAAGATCCGTAAAGAGAAATAAAAAAAAAAGACCATTTATTAAATGATTATTCCTAAAAAGTGACAACCGACCCAAATTTCAGATCAAACGATATATCAAAATAGAAGATTATAAGACACCCTCCCTCATGATACCAATGAAGGACATAAGCTGAGGGTGAATATTCATGAGCTATTTTCCCAAACTAAATGAAACTTTTGCTCATATTGCTGATATTACTTTAAAATTCAAATTTTTTACAAGTTGACCTGACAAGTAACAGCCTTTCCTCTATGTTTGCAGGAAGAATGTTGTAGCAATGGACTCTTGTTGGTGTCAAGATAATTAAGAAGAAAAACCATCCCAATTGAAGCAACAAACATGGGAATTGGACCAAAAAACCATAACAACAAAGTGATAGCAAAATAAAGAGCTCTAAGCCCAATAGACCAAAAATCACTTCCCCTTATCACAGCCAGTTCCACATAGCTTGAAGGTACTTCACTATTTGGTATACTGATTAGGTAATTTGCATGGATGAAACATCTTGATGATTGAACAAAACATGAAAATGCCACCAAGAAAAAAACAAGAAGGCTTATGTACTTAATAGACATCGTGGCTGGGCTTGTATCACCATATATCAATTCGCTCATAAAAATAGTTGAACTATTTGCCATCCATGCTCCAATTAGAGAGCTCATAGTTAAACAGACAGTTGCCAAGAATGTTGCTCCTGAATTATTTGATGATAGAACATCTAAGGCTGTCTGAACATCCCGATTTTCGGTCTGAAAAAAAAAGAAAGAAAAAAAATCACAGATCTTAGTATGTTTGGCGTGAAAGTTATTTCGGCGTGAAAGTTATTTCATCGGGAAATGTTTTCTGGAAAATGATTTTGAAAAATATTTTTTCTGGAAAATGTATCCCGGTGAAAAATATTTTTCAGAAAAGAATATGTTGAAGATAATATTAGCAAATCGTGGTATTTTGATGAAAATTTTGAGTAACAAAGATTAACATTAATAATGTGTAAGTATTAATTGGAGCAAGTGATATGAAGCTAATTAGAAGCAAAATTTGATGTAAAAAAATGACTTGCGCCAGCAAGTGAGAAAAATAATTTTCCCTGAAAATGACTTGCGCCAGCAAGTGAGAAAAATAATTTTCCCCTGAAAATTTTAAGTGACCAAACAAGTAAATGATTTCTTCATTCCATTTGGCCAGGTTCCAAAATTTGAAATAATGTCTGGAGATTATTTGAAATAATTGTTTGTTTATCGAATAGATTCGTGATTTCAACTTCAAACTTGAAATAGATAGAAGCTTGAAAAAACAGGTTTTAGGAGTTTTCAAGTTTTTTCAAGTTTCACGCACAAAACTTACTTATGCGTTTTCATGTCCAAACACAACTTCAACTTCAAATGCTATATTTTTTAAATCTCAACCAAATCATGTCCACACGCATGCCAAACATGTACCTCCAAAATTTTTTGATAGGCTAATAGAAGGAGATTTAATTAGTACCTACCTGCATGATTTTTTGAACCCAAGCTATTTTGTCATTGTTCTCAAAGCCAAAGACTGTGGTATGTGGATTCTTGATGTATCTTTGTAGAAGAAAGAAATGGTAAGCAAACATTATGAGCAATCCACTAGGCACCAAGTAAATATCAAGTTGCTCTTTCTGGAATACCATTTTTCTGTTAAATATTTGTTCGTAGATTTGAAAGACTGGAAGAAGAAAGAATATATGGTTCTTGGTACATGAAATTGGTAAAATTGTTGTTGCTTCAAAGGAACATCACAGTTTGCTATTTGTTTAACTAAAGCAAACCTCTGACTTAACGTATTGCAAAGGAAACTTGTCAATATAAACCTCTTGCTTAAGCTATTATCTACATTAATGGACTTGTTAACTAGATAATCTTACAAGGAACATTCATATAATTATCTACACTGACCAATAATAATAATAATAAAATTTACACAATTGGAATTCTTGATGTGGTGGCTGTGATTGTAAGTAAAATTATTTACCAATTGAATTACAAGGAAATGCCAAAAGTAGTTGTTGGCATTTTCTGTTTTTGTACAAATTTATCAAATAAGTTCCTTATGTTCCAAAGTTCATTTACAATTATTAATATTACATCAAGATTGTGTACTAGCCAGGGTGAAATTTGGCCTAAAGCAGAGTTGTCCTGCTTTTACTTCCCTCAACTCTCTTGTAAAACTGCTTTCTTTCTCTAGACAATCGATGATCATGCAATTGCTTCGTGTTTTTGTCAAGGTAATGAAGGAGGAAAACCATGCCTATTGAGGTTACAAACATAGGAATTGGACCAAAAAACCATAGGAGCAAAGTGGTTGCGAAATAAAGTGCTCTAAGCCCAAGTGACCAAAACTCACCTCCTCTTATCACTGCCAATTCAACATAACTAATTGGTATATCAGTATCTGGTGTGGTTATTAAGTAATTTGCATGAATGAAGCATCTGGATGATTGCAAAAAGCATGCAAAAGCCACTAAGAAGAAGATTAACAGGCTTATGAACTTGATTGACATTGTTTCTCGCCTTGTGTCACCATAGATTAGTTGACTACTGAAAATACTGTTATTAGACATCCATGCTCCAATGAGAGAGCTCAATGTCAATGAAACTGATGCCAAGAATGTTGCTCCATTGTTATTGGATCCTAAAACATTTAGAGCTGTATCTATACTCTTGCTATCTTTAGCCTGCATGATTCAGCAGAAATTATTAGGAAGTTCCTTTTTATTATTTTCCTATGTGAAAATGAGGAAAATTGAGCATATACACTCGGGCTATACATACAATATATGCGAATATATGCATACATACAGTGGTGGAGACACCCTTTAGTAAGAGGTGTCATCTGATACCGCTTCGCAAAAAAACAATTTGTTCAATGTTTAGTGTTAATTGTCACGACCCAACCCCGTAGGCCGTGCCTATTAACTGTAATCATTTATAACTAGCAGGTCATGAACTTATTTGTATAAAAAGGTAGGGTGTTTTTTTAAAGCTGTCAAAATTTATACATTAACTGTAATCATTTATACATACTCATAACGCGATTTCAAATCCTTTTGGTTACCATGTCACCTCGAGATACTTAAGACAACCATATATATAACGATATTCCTACTAACTCGATTAACTTTCCTTGAACCTTCTTAACTCATTCTTTCTTGTTTTAGTACAAGTAGCACAGATTATTATGGAGTGTAACATTCTTCCCCCCTTAGGAACATTCGTCCTCGAATGTTACATTAGTGTTGTATAAGCATACTTGACCTTTTACCCTTCCTAGTAAATCTTATGCTTCACTACCTCACAGACTGTCTTACCAATACATTCACATCCGTCACAATTCATTTTCCTTTGTACTCTCATATTAATCATACTACTACTTCTTTTACTATAAAATCGTCATAATTTATCCCTGCTTATCAATTCAGTCGGTACCTTACTATAACACTTTATCAAGATTTGCCGGTCTTTTCTAAATCATCTCTTAGTATCATAAACCCTTTCCAAATTCTTCTGTTTACCATATCGATATCGACTTCCTAATTACTATTACCATCTATTCAGCAGTCAACTTATATCTCGAGGTCAGTCGTATTGGCAACTTAGTCAAATCCTATCCTTACTATTGACACAACCTTTCAAAACATATTACAAACCTATATCTAATTCTCTTTTTTCAATTTTTGGGAAAATTTGGGCAGAGTTTTCTCTATACTTCTTACTATCCCAAAACCTGCACGCAGAAAATACCAACAATGCCTCACAGGGCCAACATTTATACGTACATATATCATATCGTATCATAGCCACACAGGGCTCCCAAATATCAACAATAATATGAAAATGATGAACATACCTCGTATGCCCAACTCAAACTGCACCTGTTAGTTTCTCTTTCAATTTTCAACTTTACATTTCAATCGTACTTCCATACCTTACTCGACATATACCGTTCGTACCTTTGCTTACCTGCGTACTTTGGAACTTCCAATATCATCAATCACTTTCTTCCGTTGATGCTGTTCTACTGCTGAAATCAATGGTTAGTATAAGGAATTTCATTTCCTATGATTGGGCTCTATCGCACGATCTAAGATATGAAAGAAAGGTAACATCCTAAATGTCCTATAGCCTCCTGTTTATAGACGTGGTGCACAACACATCGATAAACAAGACTCTACTAGACACGGTCTGTAGACACTCCGAGGAAGGACCGCTCTGATACCATTTTTGTCACGACCCAACCCCGTAGGCCGTGACTAGTGCCCGAATTGGACACTCATATTGCCTATTAACTGTAATCATTTATAACTAGCAGGTCATGAACTTATTTGTATAAAAAGGTAGGGTGTTTTTTTAAAGCTGTCAAAATTTTGTATGTCGTAGGCACCTGTCTCCTGAGGAGTTACAATTTTTAAACAACAACATATATATTCCTACGCAAGCCGACAAGGCTGCTACGATATGCAACATACAAAACATACATATATATGCAAGCCGACAAGGCTGCCATTACGAATGGGTACACCCCAAACATAAGTCATAGTCATACAACGCATCAACAATTACATACAGACCCACACAAATGTCCACAGACCTCTAAGAGTAACGACAATATCATATGACGGGACAGGGCCCCGCCGTACCCCGAGTAAAACACTTATATATACCATAAATGGAAGTTATACCACAGGCTAGGCTCCGGAACAAAGGAGCAGTCCAAAATAGCTGAATAGATACCCTAAACTGACGGATCTCCAAAACGAGCGTCTGTACCTGCGGGCATGAACGCAGCCCCCCTGAAGAAAGGGGGTCAGTACGGAATATGTACTAAGCATGTAAAGCATGAAATGTAGTAATAGACTCATAAGGAGACAAAGTATGTAGGACCCAATGCAACAATCAGAAATTCATAAAACTTGCCTTTGGACATATTTCATCTGTATCATTCTCATATCAATATCATTATAGAGTTTTGTAATCAAAGCTGCATAATCAGTATGTATATAACATATATATAACGTGTCCCGACCCTTTAATGAGGGACTCGGTAATTAAAATCATAGCATCATAAACATAAATATAGACGTGTCCCGGCCCTTTAATAAGGGACTCGGTAATAGGGAATATGCCCTCCTGGCCACCATCTCCATATCATCATGTCATCATATCATCACATCATCATATCATCATATCATATATATATATATATATATATAACGTGTCCCGACCCTCTAATGAGGGACTCGGTGATTAATATAGTAAATATGTGCACGAGAACGTGTCCTGGCCCGGGACTCAGTGAAGGATATAGCGGTAAGCACGAGCAGAATAATAAGCAACCACATATATGCAATTCATCTTTTGAGACTCAATAGATAAGCAACTAACTAGCTCTAAAGTATTGGGATAATAATCATATTCAATTCTTTTCAATTCTCATTATAAGCCATAGCAAGGAACGTTTCAGCTTTCATGTACATGTATCAATTTCCATGATGTAGTTTTTAAAAGTCAAGTATGCTTCTGTTCATGCCATTCTTTTAAGAGTAGGAACTTCTATACATCATTCATTAGTCAATCATGTAGTAGGCTTGTGACAATAGCATTAAGGAAATATAGAATCATAAGTCATGCATGGAACTAGAGAGTAGAATTTACCCCAAGGTTCATATCGTTTCATACTTACGTCTAGGACATGCCAAAAGAAAGAAGGAATAGACTTTACATACCTTTAGCGTTTAGTCGTAGTATAACTTGTACTTGCTGCCCAAAAACACTTATCCTATATCAAGATATCAAGAGCTACAATTAGTCTACAAGGGAATTCAATACGTATTTTGACGCTCACAATCCCTTTCTAACATTTAAACGACGTTTCGTTCGCATTCAAACCAACTAGCGCTACAAGCTAACATTGCTAATCGTTCTTTCATATATTAATCCAAACTTGTTTAAACATGACTTAGGGAACTTGGGCAGTCCATAAATCATTCAAAACTGTCCCATACACACGGCTAAACAACACACATAACATTTCCATTCTCACTTAGCAATTTTCCAGTTTTAACTTACAACAACAACAACACGTTTAATGACATTACTTTCATGATTCTTGGAACTGTTTTAGCATCATTTCCATTCTTACAACAGCCCACAAATCATTCCAATTTCGACCTGAATCATTGCACTTCACTTTCACTAAACGTTCACAACAAGAATCAACACTCAACACATACAAATTCACTTCTAGCACTAAAACAGTCCACTGTTTTGGACTGCTTGTATGCTTCAACATAATTCGTTTCTTTAACACCTCAATTCACATATTCAACATGCATACAATACACCACAATGTCCATAACATCAACAATCAAAACTTGGCGTAAAACAGTCCATAATCTCCCCTAAAACAGTCCCCTTACACGGCTTCAACACCATTCCAACAACTTCATGATTTTCATCCATTTATCCATATTAAAACACATTCAATCCACTTCCAATACATGTACAAGAAGATTAAACATGATTCCATTAAAGACTACAACACACGGCTCATTTAAATTTCTAAGAAAAATAGTCCAATACCAACTTGCAACATCATAAACCAACTTCTAAAATCTTTGTTCATTTACGTATGTTGACACATATTCAATTCATCAACAATACAAGCAAAATGAAATCAACCATGACTTCACCACTACTCACGGCTCACCCCCTACTTCAACTACAACAACAGTCCAACAACCTTCATGAACTATACATTCAAATCATCATGCAACACAAGAACAATAAATATTCTTACCTTACAACTTGTTCTTCACTTTGGCCGAATCTTCAACCCTATTGAGGTGCTACATCTCCTTGTTTCTTTTCCACAACTACTACACGTTCTTGTACACTAGATGAGGAGTAAAATTGGTGAAGAAACTGATTTTTTTTTATCAACTTTCAGAACCAAGTTCTGGCCGTGAGCTTCAAGGGCATGGATGGCATGTTTATGGTTTCTCCTTCACTTGAAACTTAATGGTGAATGTGTAGAACACTTTAGGGATTTAATGGTGAGAAGGAAATGGATGAGCTGGCCGTTTTTGGTGGTGGAACAGCCATGGAAACTGTGGCTTTCTCTTTCTAGGGCTTGAGATGAGAGCTTCTCTCTCTTGCTCAATTTGTGGGATTGGGAAATGAATTGTGCATGCAACTTTGGTCAACAAAGTTGGACATTTTGCTGCCCAAGGGGGTCTTACACGTCCCCCAACTCAAGCATGGGCAAAAATCAGATTTTTGTTATGTGCTAGTGGACCCCACACGGCCACTAGTGCAAAATTTGTGAATATTTAAGTCTTAATCCCTACTTAATAATCCAACTTGCATCGTCCATATCTCCTTATCCCGATATCATTTTGACGAGCGGTTTATTGCGTTGCAAACTAGACTCGATGAACTTCATTTTAGGCTTTTGAAACATCTTAAAACTCCTCATATACTAGGAGATATGCCTCTTGCAATACAGGCTAAAATCGGGTCCGAGATTTTACTGAAATTGTTCCGATTCATTTCGTTTAACTTCTTATCCTCTTCCAACCTCATGTAACCTCTTATACATACATATACACACTTATATACATCAATAAAAATCCATATACACGTCTCGAAAGGTTCGGAGAATCACAATAACCTTAAACATAACTAGAGAACTCACAAAGCTTCGACGAAACTCCAATCGCAAAAGTATATTCATATCTTTTGTCCATCTTCTATATCATTACTAATAATCTCAAATACTTTAAAAGGTCACTCACATCACCTCATATACATACTCATAACGCGATTTCAAATCCTTTTGGTTACCATGTCACCTCGAGATACTTAAGACAACCATATATATAACGATATTCCTACTAACTCGATTAACTTTCCTTGAACCTTCTTAACTCATTCTTTCTTGTTTTAATACAAGTAGCACAGATTATTATGGAGTGTAACATTAATAATATTTTTCAATATTTTTCTTAAAGCCAATATGTTAGAATATATACAAAGTGTAGACTTTGCTTGAAAATAATAAATCGATACTGGCTACACAAATTATCAAAAAAATCATAAATAACTTGTCAGCTTATAAGTAAAAAATAGCTATTGGCACGGAGTTTAAATCCACCAGTGAAGCTCCAAGACAATTCGTTTGTGGATTTTGAAACTACAGGAAAGTAGCTGTTTTTCAAAGATAGGGCACAAAAATGAACGCTATTTCTAAGATATTACCTGCATAATTCTTTCGACCCAAGCTCTTTTATCATTGTTTTCAAAGCCCATGATAGTGGTATGAGGAATGGTGAGGTATCTATAGAGCAGATAGAGATGGTAAATGAACAAGATGGACAGTCCACTTGGGACCAACAACAAGTCAAGGTACTCTTTTTGGAAAGCCATTCTGTTTCTTCTCTTCTCTGAGAGGCCAGAGTAGTGAAGAGCAAGAGTTCTAAAATTTCAATCACAATTTGTATTATTATCTTTTAAAAGGAATTAAATGACATCATTTATTTTTTAAAATGTAAGTGGTGCCTACTTTACCTACATGTGTAGCAAAACTAACTTGTATCAATAGTCCGACTAACTTAACAGATTGTGCAGAATTTTGATTAAGAAACCTATAGCTAGTTGTTATGTTTTGGTGTCCATGTGATTATTTCTTCAAATTCATGGCTCTCGTCATCAGCTTAACATAGGAATGACTTCGAATACGATATTTGTGCAAACTAATTAATTGAACCTTTTTAAATCCTTGTGCAGAATTAATAGAATCTAACTCATATACACTTACAACATAAAGAATTCTCATTTTATCAATACATTTTAACTTCTTGTACCAGGTTACTGATCCGGCTTATTATTGTTGCTGTTATCTTTTCGTAACTTACAATATATTTTAACTTCTTGTACAAGGTTACTACCCTTATTTTCCAGGTTACTGATCCGGCTTATTATCGTTGGTGTTATCTTTCGTAACTTAATGGTGTGAAGATTCTTTTACACGGTTAGTGTATAAGAATTAAATTCAATTATATTACAGGTATTTCAAAACGGCAAAATACCAATAGATCTTGGTGCCTGTTGGATATAGAGATGGCAATACTTTATTGTTTTTTCCACTTTGGGTAGTTCAAAAGTGGATTTTTTTTAATTTTTTTTTTTGAAAAAAATTTCCTTGTGCAAGTTTAACTATAGTTTGTGCGGTAGACATTCGACTCTTGATCGTAAAGTATGGTTGTATGAGGACCAGGCTGTCAGGGATCAACTTGTTAAGTAGCTGTTTCTTCAATTTACTGCAATGCTATATATGAATGTTGCCACACGATATACACTGTATGGATAGGCACAGTTACAGTATCAGTGCAAACTAAGGAATTTGATTTGTCATTAAATTGATTCTAAAGTTGAAAAAACAATAATATTACCACTTTAATAGCCAAAAGGCACCAAGGTCTACTGGTATTTTGCCGTTCTGAAAGACCTGTATATTTAATTGAATGCATTTTTATGCACTATATTGTACTAAAAGAACTTTCACATTATTAAATCAGATCAGCAACATGGAAAATAAGGCTAGACACCTATGACGAGAAGTTAAAATATTAATGATATGAAGATTCTTTATATTGTAAGTGCATATAAGTTAGTAAATACTATTATTTAATCTGTACAAGGGTCAAACTCTAAAGGATTAGTTTGCACAACTATCGTATTGAAAGTCTATTATTACTATATATGTTCAGCTGATGACGGTAGCCATGAACTTGAAGAAATAATTACATGCAGACGAAAACATAACAACCAGCTATTATAGAATTCTTGTCAAAATCCTGCGCAATTCTGTTAAGATAGTTGAGATATCCATACGAGTTATTTTTTTTATGTATGTAAAGTAGGCACCCTACAACAACGACAACATATCCAGAGAAATTCCACAAAGTGTGGGGTCTAGGGAAGGTAGAGGGATGAAGATCTTACCCCTACCTTGGTAGGTTGAGAGGTTGTTTCTGGTAGACCCTCGGCACAAGGACAAACAATTCAACACAGTACGAAAAAAGAAATAATGGACGTAAAGTAGGCACCCCTTAAATAAAAACATAAAAGATGCCAATTAATTCCTTTTGAGCGAGCTAGAATAATACACAAATTATGATTGAAACCTTGGAACTCTTTTCTTCAACTCTGGTTTCTCAAAGAAGAGAAGAAACAGAACGGCTTTCCAAAAAGATTTGTTGTTGGTCCTAAGTGGGCTCTCCATCATATTCATCTGCCATCTCTATGTGCTCTATAGATACCTCACTATTCCTCATACCACTATCATGGCTTTGAAAACAACGACAAGAGATGGATAGATAAAAATTAGAGAAAATGGTCAAATTTGTACGCAAACTATCCAAAATGTAGCAATTTTGTCTTCTGCAAAGCTTTTGGTCTAATATTGATCTGCCGTTTGGAGTAAATCTCATTTTTGTCCTCGACCCTAAAATAACTCCACTGTGAGAGATAAATATACATCTTCTATTCTGTAGAATTTGAACACGTGGAATCTACTAATTTCAAGCTAAAATCAACGTTAATGGCAGAGGCAAATGCGAGACCAAAAGTTAATTTGGACCTTTTCCCTAAAAGAGTGAGCTGTCACAATTCTAAGCATTCCATCGCAAGCCTAATGCCATACATAAAGATAGCTCATCACAATTACCTATTATCAGCAACAGGTTGAAAACTTGGTGAGCTAATGGAAACAGATAATAATGTTGAAACAGCCAGTGAACTCTTCAAAGCACAGGCTCATATTTACAAACATGCATTCGGTTATGCAAATTCCATGGCACTGAAGTGTGCCATTCAGTTAGGTGTACCATATATTATACATAATCACAAAAAACCAATTACTCTTCCTGAGCTAGTTTCAGCACTCAAACTCCCCTCATCGAAATTAATTGCCTTTCATCGACTAATGCGCCTGCTGGTGCACTCTCAATTCTTTGCTACAAATGAATTAGGATATGTTTTGACAACTTCTTCAAGGCTGCTTCTGAAGAGTGGAATCCCAAACTTGTCACCTTGCATTCGAGTAATGGTTGATCCGCTCGTTATCACTCCTTGGCAATTATTGGGAGAATGGTTTCACAGTAACAATGAAAAAGCCACAGCATTTGAGACAGCACATGGGGTGTCTATGTGGGAGTTTTGTGCACAAAATCCAAGATTCGACAGAATTTTCAATGAAGGAATGGCTAGCGAATCCCAAATGATGAGATTAGCTGTGAAGGACTGCAGGGAAGTTTTTGAGGGATTGAAATCATTGGTTGATGTTGGAGGGGGCACTGGGATTATAGCTAAGACAATCTTGGAGGCATTTCCTCATTTGAAATGCACTGTCCTTGATCTTCCACATGTTATTGCTAACATGCCACAAAGTGAGAATTTAAGCTATGTAGGAGGGGATATGTTTCAGTCTATTCCCACTGCTGATGCCATTTTGTTTAAGGTAAGAAGATGCTAGTTTTTGCTTACAAATTGACTTGTATGATATTTGATCTCTAAGTCCGTATAGAGAAATTTTGTTCGTGGGGTCAGGGGCAGACCCACATAGAATATGTTGGTGCTCGCGCACCCATTGAACCCGTCTTGAAATGTATATATTTATATATAAAACTATGAAAAATAGATATATAGAATCGATAAGCACCCATTGCACAAATGTCTGATGGGTGCTTTGGTTTGAAAGTGGAATGTGAAATTGCATTTCACGTGAGGAGGGGTTCGACCCCTCCACTAAGATTGTTTTGGAAACTTGCTGGTTCTTATTTTTATGTCTCATTGCTTTGTTTCTTAATTTCTTTTAATGCATATTCATCTGTTTTATTTTTATCAGTTGATTTTTTCTTTCACTACTTACTTTTTTTTTTTTCCTTTCTAATTTGTCAACTTCATTGTGGCAAAATCCCAAGAAAAAGAAGAAGAGAAAAATTATCATTTCCTAACCTGAATAGAGTAATTTTTCTTTATTTTGGTTTGCTTTTCTGGACGATCGTCATTTGCCATTAAAGGCAAGCACCTAGGACCGTGAAATCCTGGATCTGCCATTGCGTGGGGTGGGGGTCACTTGTGGAAAGCCATCAAGGAAGCATAGGATTTTAATCTCATTACGTGGTCGTCCAAACATCCCTTTGTAACTTCCTGTAAGTTTCAATTATTAAATAGTTTAGTTTTCTTGCTAGAAGTAGAAGGAAGAAAATAGGCAATTAGAATCCCCATTCTTCTGATTTCTTCTTGTCTGCTTTCTTGCTCATGTCGAGCCTAATAAAACAGTTAAGAAATTATCCTATGTCTGAGAAAATATGAGTTTTTTGCAGCACGTTATGCACGATTGGAGTGATGAGGATTGTGTGAAGATGCTAAAGAGAAGCCGAGAAGCTATCAAGGATAGAGACAATGGAAGGAAAGGGAAGGTCCTTATCATTGACATGGTATTGGATAGAAATGAAGAAGAGCTAGAGATGACTGAAGTGAAGCTCATTTTTGATGTAATGATGATGGTGCTTCTGACTGGGAGGGAAAGAACCGAGAAAGAATGGGAAAAACTATTCCTTGAGGCTGGCTTCATGAGATACAAGATTACTCCTGTCTTTGGCATAAGGTCCCTCATTGAAGTTTTCCCCTAAATTATTACGTAAGAATCATCATATCATATCATATCATATATAATATTAAAAGTGGGAAGCTTCTATCTTTAAAGTTGGATTAACATTTTGCCCTGCAGTAAACCAAAATGTAATAATATCCCAAAAATGTTGATGGATATTTATATCCTTTTAAAATATAATAACCAGTTAATATTATTAATAATAGAGATAATGATAAAAAACACACCTCAAGTATCACCTTTTTTTAAGTTTCCTACCTGAACTATCACCAATTAGTTTGCAAAATACACCTCAACTATCACTTGTTCACTTACCTCAACTATCACTTGTTCACTTTTCCTACCTGAACTATCACTAACTAGTTGACAAAACACACCTCAACTATCAATTTTCAGTGTGTTTTGCAAACTAGTTGGTGATAGTTCAGGTATGAAAAGTGGACAACTGATAGTTGAGGTGTGTTTTGCAAACTAATTGGTGATAGTTTAGGTAGGAAACTCTTACACTTGAAAGTTCAGGTAAGAAACTCAAAAAAAAGTAATACTTGAGGTGTGTTTTTGACCCATAATAATAATAATAATAATAATAATAATAATAATAATAATAATAATAATAAAAAAAAAAAAAGCGGGAAGCTCCTATCTTCAAAGTTGGATTACCATTTTGCTCCTGCAGTAAACCAAAATGTAATAATATCCCAAAATTGTTGATGGATATTTATATCATTTTAAAATATAATAACCAGTTAATAATAATAATAATAATAATATTAATTAATATAACAGTAAATGCATTTACACCAAATAACTCATCTTAATATTCCCCGTAGTCTTCCACTTTCCAGTCATTATTACTCTTCCGTTACCTTTCTCATTAGAAAGATAATACTCCCTCCGAATAAAACAGAGTGTCCACTTAGCCTTTTTTCTTGGATAAAAAAGAGTGTTCACTTATCAAATTAAAAAAGAATTAATCTTATTTTCTCAGATTTGCCCATATTAAGTGCTATGTGATTAAATCCCAATACCTATTTAATTAGGAGCAATTTAGTCAAATTTCCTATTTTTTCTAAGAGTTAGTATTTTCTTAAGAGGTATGCAAATGACTAAGTGAACATTCTTTTTTATCCGGAGGGAGTAACCTCTTAAGTATTTACCAAAAAGTTTGCCTTGAAATTTATAACAGTTTAATATGCCATATTTATGTGAGTCTATTCATTTTCAGTTACATTTTCAAAATCCCATACTTTTTGTTGCCTGTACATTGAGTAGTCTTTCTTACTCATAAAAGGCGAGGAATTCAAAAAGTTGCACTCAACGATTTATTAATTAGCATAGATCAAATTCATCCAGGCGATGGCCAATTGCATATGAAAAGTCATTCCTCACTTCTATAAATATAAAAACTTATGATTCAAAGAGGTGCTCCAAAGTTTAGATGAAAAGCCAGAGGAATAAAAAGAGAAAGAGTAAGTTGAGTGCAGGCGAAGAGCATAAGGAGAACGACTCTTCATTATTGAGTACAAAATCTTAGCCACCGAGTGTAATTGTGTGTATATGTTTTGCAATGACAAGCCTCAAGAAATCTTGATATAGTTGAGTTGCAAACAATTATATAGCTATGTTGAAATAAACATAGATAGGCTGAAATAAACAATTATATAATGTTGTAGCTAGGATTCAACGTGTAAAATATCTACATATTTGTACGTTGCTCATGTACTTTTTGTTTGCTCTCAGTTTTTTCTTTTTTTGCTTATGCACATCATTCAGACGCCCATAGAATTGTTTAAATGGGCACTTTTCTTTTTTCTTAGCTAAATTTCTTACTGGTCCAATAAAGTTATATAGTACACACCATTAATGGGTTAGCTTTTATTCTCTCCAATATTTTATATTGAAATCTATGTCAAGAGTCTTGCTTTATTTTCTTTCTTAACTATGAGGTAGAACTTTGTTCACCTTCCTCGGATCGATGATACAAGAGCAAAAACAAAAAGACTTCTCTTCAAATCATTGCTTTATTTAAACTTATAATCGTCAGTCACTATATGTCCTTTTATAATATAAAGCGTGATTTAAAAAAAAATCTTTTCATATTATTTTTCATCTGAGTTTTGTTAAATTCTGTAATTCTTTTCTTTGGTTCTTCTCAACTACTTATCATACACGGTAATTGAATAGTAAGTAACGAATTAATTATCAAGTCTAGACAAACATTTGGCATATCAAAAAGTAAAAGGCGGACTACAGTTTGGGATACGTTGTTCATAATGTTTTTAAATATTTCTTGATTTGTTATTGTATAAAGTGAATTTCTTTTTGTATGATTTTTTTTGCTATGATGAAGTCCTTCATTTAATCGTGTATTTCAAGTTTTTCTTGGTGAAATAGTGCTTTCTTTGTTAATTTTTTCTGTGGTACGTTTTGCAAGAAGTTTTGTTTGCTACAAATCTTTAATGTATTTATTCAATTATTCCGGCCTATTTTGATTTTGGTTGAACGTACACTTAAACTTTCTTTCTCTGATCAGTAAGAAAAGAAAGTCCTCAACTGGTTAATAAGAACCCAAAATAGTTAATTAATTTAGTTATTACGAGCTATATTAAAATTTGACCTTTTATATTATGTGTGGACCAAGGATATATATATATATTATCACTAAAGACTCTGGTTGAGTGGTAAGTACTTATTAATATATTTTGAGTTTAAGCCTTAATGGAGTACTAGGTAATTTGTCTGCGCTTTGCGCGGTGATGATTCACCTCATTAAACTTACTAATGATCTTTTAATATACAAATATTAGAAATAACAAAAATCACATTGTTAAAAATTTTTAGTCTTTAAATCCAAATATATTAGATTTCCAATTTTAATCCACTTTTATGGATACCTAATATAATGGTGGAAATTATAGCTTTTTCCTCGTTTTCTACTTTTTAAGATGTTTTTCTTTCTTACTCTCTTTTTAAATGTCAAATCTCCTTTTTCTTTCTTCCTCTTTTAAAAGCAATAAAGTAGGTAACAAAAGAAACTCATGGGTGATCACAACAATTGCTAGCGGCAATCTGCTGCACTTTAGTGAAACTTATTTCCCAAGCATAATTATTAAGAGATAGGATATTTCTGTAGTTAATAACAGTGACATTTTTGTAATTGTGCAGTAGAATTAGTTAGTCGGTTATAAGTCTTGTTAGCTGGTTAGTTAGTGGTAGTTAGTGGATATTTAGTTGATAGCTGTACAAGTACTGTCATCTCTTTTGTATAAGTGTCTTATGTACAGATCATTTTCATTGATACATATAAACTTTTGCTCTCAAACTCAGAGCTTTCTCACACTTCCATGGCTGTTGTTCCCTATTAGTTTAATCTCCATTATCATTGATTAACTATAGGAATTTTATCATGGTATCAGAGCGGGAGAAATAGAGTAGAATCGAGTTGTTACAGTTCATCAATTTTTTATTTTTGTTCTAGCACAATTTTCGATTTCTCTTAATTCATTTTTCGATCGGTTAGGGTTTCAATTTTGAGCATCATCAATGGCGATTGGAGATGAGAGCAATGCAGTGGGAAACACAAGTACGAACACAACAATCGATCTTCATCATCCCCTATACCTTCAATCATGCGACACACCAGGTAGCTCACTGATTTCTTTTTAGCTAACTGGAACTGAAAATTATGCATTGTGGAGTAGATGGATGAGGATTGCATTGTTAGGAAAGAGCAAGTTAGGTTTTGTTGATGGTAAACACACCAAAGACAAGTTTGATCCCTCGTTACACGATCTATGGGACAAGGTGAATGCCATTGTTCTTTCATGGATAATGAACTCAGTCACAAAGGAATTAATTAGTTTTGTTGCCTATGCTACGGATGCGAGCAAGGTTTGGGCAGAATTAAAAGAACGATTCGATAAGGAGAATGGATCTAGAGTATTTCACCTTCATAGGGAAATAGCAACATTAACACAAGGAACTAGTTCAGTTGCTAGTTATTTCACTAAGTTGAAGGAATTATGGGTAGAATTTGATGCACTTATGCCTTGCCCTAGTTGTGGATGTCCTGAATCCAAAAGTTATGCTGAACATTTTGAGACCCAAAGGCTTTTCCAATTTCTGACTGGGTTGAATGAAACATACTCAAATCAGAGAAGCCAAATCATGATGATGATTCCTGTTCTTAACATAAACAAAGCATATGCTATGATAGTCTCAAAAGAAAGTCAGAGGAGTTTGACAAGAATTAGTTACTCAGGAGAAGGAACAGATGGAGTTGCTTTATTTAGCAATAGAGGAGGACAAGGTCAATATCAAGGTCAAAATGTGAGGAACAACTACAAAGGGAAAACCAGTCAGATGTACTGTGACTTCTGCAAATGGAGAGGTCACACTAGGGAAACATGTAGGAAGTTTCTTGCATATATATCAGACAACAAGAACAAGAAGAAGAACACAGATTTTAACAACAATCAACAGGCTGGTGCCAACATGACATCACAAGATGAATACAACCAGCCAGTCAAATAATGCTGCTCAACAACAGGCACATAAGCAACCTGCATCACCACATCAGTATGACCATTGCCAAAGGAAAATACAAGGAGGAGCCTTAATGTTTACACCAGAACAGTATGATCAGATACTCAAAATGATCCACAAAGAACTTCCAGTGGAACATGACAAGCAAGGAGCAGGTATGACTCAAATCTTTATGGAAACTAAAAGTGAAGCTCTTAAGAACTGGATAATTGACTCTGGGGCTACAGACCATATGGTATGTAGTAAGAACCTACTTGATGCAATTAGGCAAATTACAAGACAAAATATAAAGAGAGTTTATTTGCCTGATGGACATGCATTAGATATTGCTTGTGTTGGAAGTTGCAAGGTGAATAATGATGATACTATTCATGATGTCCTGTGTGTGCCATGTTTTAAGCATAATATGTTATCTGTGTCTAAGCTAACCAGAGATTTGAAATGTGCTGTCACATTCTTTCCTGATCTCTGTGTTCTGCAGGACCTTCACAATGGAATGGTGAAGGGGATTGGTAAGCATAATGATGGTCTATACAACATTCAATTGCCCCTAAGTAATAATGTCAATAATACAATTGTTGCTGCTAATAAAACTGTTGCTGCTGCTTCACTTCATTCAAATTTCACCAAGCTAGAAGATATAGAAGTTTGGCATAGGAGAATGGGACATGCTCCTGATAGAGTACTAAAGATGATTCCAACCTTGAAATACAAGAAGGAAGATACCAACATAAAGGACTGTACTGTATGTCCCTTGGCTAGGCAAACAAGATTGCCCTTCCCTACTAGTACTACTGAATGTAATAAGCCTTTTGAGATATTGCTTGCTGATGTTTGGGGACCCTATAGAGTATCAAGTCATGATGGATGTAGATTTTTTCTCACTTTGGTAGATGACTATAGTAGAATGACTTGGGTCTACTTGCTGAGATTGAAAAGTGATGTAATAGTTGTATTGAGACAGTTCTTGACATTAATAAAGACTCAGTTTGATGCTCATGTCAAAATTTTCAGAAGTGACAATGGTACTGAGTTTTTTAACTCTGCTTGCAATGAATTGTTTCAGTCTAAAGGTATCTTACACCAAAGCTCATGTGTCCACACACCCCAACAGAATGGGGTGGTGGAAAGAAAACATAGACACATCTTAGAGATTGCTAGAGCTCTCAGAATGCAGGGCTTTCTACCACTTAGATTTTGGTCTGAATGTGTGAAAAGTGCAGTGTACATCTTGAACAGGTTGCCACTTGCAGTCTTAGGTGGAAAATCCCCTTTTGAGCTGCTACATGGAAGAGCACCTTCCTTGGTGCACATTAGAACCATTGGGTGCCTCTGCTATGCTACTTGTGTACATGTTGGTGACAAGTTTTCTCCCAAGGCTGTAGCCTCAGTACTGATGGGATATTCATCTTTGCAGAAGGGTTATAGATTATATTGCTTACTCACTACCAAATTTTTTGTTAGCAGGGATGTTCAATTTAAAGAAACCATTTTTCCTTTCCAACTACTCAAGGAAAAAATGTTTCAATTATTCCCAAATGGTGTTCTCACATCCACCATGGATGATGATGCTCATCCTGCTGCTATAGTGGACAATGTCTCTCCTGATTATGATGCTGCAGATACCTCAGTATCAGTTCCCCTTGATACTCCATCTGAACCACCCACACAAGATCCTGTTGATCCTAATTTTCCAGATGTACCACTTGCACCAGTTCCAGCCTCTACAGACCCTAGAGGATCTAGTAGGACAAGATCTACCCTTGGTTGGATGCAAGATTATGTTTGTGGCAGAAGGACTTTGCCTCAGTCTTCTAGCAACTCTTGTACATTTCCAATGAGCTCCTACTTATCTCTTGACACTGTCAGTCCCAAATATCAGTTGTTCCTATCTACCTTATCTTCCATCCAAGAACCTCAGTCTTATGAGGAGGCTGTTCAAGATCCTCAATGGGTTGACGGTATGGAACAAGAACTTCAAGTACTCACTGACAATCAGACTTGGTCCATGGTTCCCTTGCCAGTTGGAAAGGTCCCTATTGGGTGTAAATGGGTCTTCAAAGTCAAGTACAGAGCCAATGGGGAGGTTGAAAGGTACAAGGCTCGGTTGGTTGCCAAAGGTTACAACCAAAAGGAGGGGATAGATTTCAAGGAGACATTTTCTCCTGTTGTGAAGATGGTGACAGTAAGAGTGGTGTTGGCTATGGCTGCTGCAAATCAATGGTGTTTGCATCCGATGGATGTGCCAAATGCTTTTTTACAAGGGGACTTATTTGAAGAAGTGTACATGCTTCCACCTCAGGGATTTGACAGTCAGGGGGAGAATCTTGTGTGTAGACTGAACAAATCCCTTTATGGCCTCAAGCAGGCCTCAAGACAATGGAATTTGAAACTCACTGAAGCACTCATCAGCTCAGGTTTCACTCAAAGTCACTTTGACTATTCATTGTTTACAAGGAAGGTCGACCAAAAGATGGTCATTATCCTGGTATATGTGGATGACCTGCTCATAAAAGGAAATGACCATGGATTGATCATTGAGGCAAAGACAGCACTACAAGATAAGTTCAAGATGAAAGATCTGGGAGAATTGAAGTACTTCATAGGAATTGAAATTGCAAGGTCACAAAAGGGAATCTTGATGAATCAAAGGAAATTTGCACTGGAACTAATCACTGAGCTAGGATTATCTGGTTCAAAACCTGCTAATACACCCATGGAGTGCAATCTAAAACTCACAACTGTGGAGTATGACTCCTATATTGGAAACAAGACAGATATGATTCTGGATGACCCTGACCCATATCAAAGGTTGATTGGGAAATTGTTATATCTCACTATGACCAGACCAGACATCACATTTGCAGTGCATGTCCTTAGTCAGTTTATGCAGACTCCAAAGAAGTCACACCTAGATGCAACATACAGAGTAGTGAGATATGTGAAGAATGAACCTGGCTTGGGAATCCTATTGAGCTCAGAAAAGTCATCACAATTGACAGCATACTGTGATGCAGACTGGGCATCTTGCCCGAACTCGAGGAGATCCATTACTGGTTATGTGATGAAACTGGGAAATTCTTTAGTATCTTGGAAAGCAAAAAAGCAGTGTACAGTTTCAAGGAGCTCTGCAGAAGCAGAGTATAGGAGCATGGCAACAGCTGTTGCAGAAATCCTCTGGTTGACTGGTTTATGCAAGGAGTTGAATATGAACATCAAGACACCAGTTGAGTTGTGCAGTGACAGTAAATCAACTATCCAAATAGCTGCCAACCCCATATTCCATGAAAGAACAAAGCATATAGACATTGATCTGCACTTCATTAGGGAAAGGATACAGGGTGGAACAATCAAGACAACATATGTGACTACCAAGGATCAAGAAGCAGACTTGTTTACAAAGGCACTTATGAAAGCACAACATACCTATCTCTTGGACAAGCTAGGTGTGTTGAACTTGTTTGCACCACCTAGCTTGAGGGGGAGTATTAATAGATAGGATATTTCTGTAGTTAATAACAGTGGCATTTTTGTAATTGTGTAGTAGAATTAGTTAGTCGGTTATAAGTCTTGTTAGCTGGTTAGTTAGTAGTAGTTAGTGGATATTTAGTTGACAGCTGTACAAGTATTGTCATCTCTTTTGTATAAGTGTCTTATGTATAGATCATTTTCATTGATACACACATAAACTTTTGCTCAAACTCAGAGCTTTCTCACACTTCCATGGCTGCTGTTCCCTATTAGTTTAATCTCTATTATCATTGATTAACTATAGGAATTTTATAAATATTCAGCCATTTCCACATTCCGAGTAGTCAAGAGTTATCGGCTTTCATTATTACAAGCTGGGAAACATTATTTTTTATCACTCCAAGCTCCTGTAGGCCATATGTCACAATGACTAACCAGTATCTCTTGCCTTTTAGAATCTTTTGCATTCGGTGTCACCCATCATCTAGCTCATCATAAGGTTCATCACTTATAGAAGAGAGAAGCCTAGGAGTACATTTCTCGCACAATACTCTAGTGAAACAGTAGCTTTTGCACGCATGTCAAAGTGAGGCCAAATTAATGGATCATTGTAGGTATTATTAGTCAAAGTTGTCTTGTTGATGCCTCCATCCCTACAATAGATACAACTTCTAGTTCCCTTTCACCTCGACCAAGTTGATCCTTCATCATCTCGAATTCACTTTCCCGGCCAACCATCATATACTCGGGCTCTAGAGCATGTAGAGATACATAGGCAAGAGATAATTTTTGTGTTTCCGGATCTTGGATGTTGTTGTACCTGCCCCCTATTGCCATCCATGCGTCATGATGGCCAAATCAATGCATTCTACTACTTGTTCCAAGAGGACGTTTAGTTCCCACAAAGCACTGATTCATTCCTCTGCAGTTTCTGCCAAAAAACCTTTTCTTGATCTCGAGTAAACCATAACTTTTGTGTGCACGCTAGCTCTAGGAGTTCAGCTTCCAATATTGTCAATGCCTCAAGATCGTCTTTGCTTGTTATATTGCCGGGTTTCTCCATTATAGCTGTCAAGGATTCAACCTTTTCATAGAACAACTGCAAATCACATCCACTAATTTGCATTGATTGTTGTATGGTGCTCATAACTCAAGTAACAACAGCATATCTCATGCCCATCTTTCTCTCTTCCTCTCATAGGTGTTTTATGCAATAACATTTTCTGCAAGATCTGCACCCAAAGACTAAAAGAAAGGAAGGCAGGACTCCCAAATTTGATAGTTGACCAATTTCTCAATAAAAAAACAGGAAAAAGGAAAATTTCCTTTTTTCTCAAATAAACAAATAGAAAGACAAAGTTCAACTCTCTTTTCTCTCTTCAATTTGTCAAAAGGACGATTGGCGAGCACGGAAAAGGAGAGTTTTTATTTTTATTTTTATCATTATCAGATTCTGAAAGTGCCCACTAACCAAAAACTACTAAAAAATAATTCTTGATATTAAAATAAAAAATGTACATGTACAGTGCTACAACATTGACAGATATCTATTGCCTGATGTTCCAAATATATTCTGGTAAGTAAATTGTTGAATTCTATTTTGATTAAATATCAGGAAAAGGGTAATGTAGTTCATTCATCTCTGTATAATTTATTCAGCTCAATATATATGTAATAAAAGCAATATTAACTTGTATTTTCCATTTGCTTGCAAGCCCCTCAAATTCTTCACACTCTTTTAGCAAAACCTGTTTTGCAAAGAACTGATTCCTTCAATGAGGATGGATAAGAGAAGTGGTTCAAACGACTCCTTAATAATATTATTAGGGAAATGACTTGAAAGAGGATAGTGAGGGAAACACAACATTCATTTGTAACGTCCCATATATGTTTTTGTATAAATCAATTCCATTTGTACCTTAAAGTGGACTTTCTTTTTGGTGGCTATCCATTTTTGATTGGTGCGACTTCTGTAGGTCAACGGGATTTAGTTTTTCCTCTTCCATGGCAAGGTAGATTGAAGACTCTCAATCAAGGAAACACACAATAAAAAAATTTATGCAGGAAAATTGAGGAGCAACATTCGTGCCTTACAGGATAGTTACAAATATTTATTTAGCTCATAAATTGGACACGAATACACCGTAACAATTCTAAAAAGTAAATCTAAGTAAAAGAACAAATGCCTAATAGTCCTAACTGACACGGGTCTTTTTTCTCCATGATTCATATCTTAAGCGAGAAGCAAGAAGCGAGAAACAAAAGGGGGAAAAAGTGAAAGAAAAGCTTAAGAACACCCAAAGAAGGATCGTGATTTCTCTTGCTTTACACCAAAACTCTGCAAAATGCAACTATTAAACTCAAATATAATTCTCATGAAATAGTTCGAAAAAGTTAAGCTATTGACCTGGTCGAACTCAATGTGTTCAATCTCACTGGAGAACAGGAAAAACTCTTGGATTTTTGGCTCGCCTACCATAACTGGACATTACTTAAAGTAATAATCTTTCGTGCACAATAACACATATCATATTTCAAACTTTCTTTTGTTTTCTTGAGTTGACTGAAATACATATCTCATGATCTTACTCCAAAAAACAACACTATCCTCTCCATATTTTTGCAGCTTCATTGGTGGTTTTTTTGTAGCCATGAAAACAGAACAAAATAACCCAAGATATCACTTTTTCCCTTGATATTTTTTCCTTCTTAGGGTTCAAAAGGTATACATTTAAGTTATATTTTCCGTTAGTGTAAGAAATTTTACACTATCAAATCATATTTACATGTTATATCATGTAATTTATCTTATATTCAAGATTATGACTTAAAAGGACTATTCTTTCGTGCACAATAACACAGAACGTTAAACGATGATCGAAAGAAATAAGAATCAAATTCAAATGAAGTATGCACATAAACAACTGGAAAACCAAGAAGGCATATGGAAACTGCCAATACCAAATAAAACATTGTCGAATACATAAGGGAAAACAGATATAAGGTGAATTCGATACATTAATAGTACCAAATTAGACATTGCCGAATACAGAAAGGCAAAAGTGTAATACATATACTATAGATACATGAAGGAAAACACAAAAGAAAACTCGAAGTTTCATACCTTTGTGTTTTTTGTCAGAGAGAGTATACTTCTTCCTCTACTAATTTCTTCTTAGCGCGTTCGATGCGTTGAATTCCTCTTCTCTGTTAATTAATTTGTGTTGTTTCCTGAAAGTTGTTGTGATAATGGAATCATTTGACTGTATACTCTTTGAGAAGAAGGGCAAATGGTAATTGGAGAAGGAAAAGGGGAAGACCGAGGGTTTTGTTTCGACATGGCGCGACTTAATAAACGGTTATTAATGGGTTCTTCCAGGAAAACAAATGGGTAGAATTGAAAGAAAATAATTAAGATGGAAAAAAAACCCTAAAAAAACCAGAAAAAAGATAAATCTTAATGCTGGCCTTAGAGGCATACAACATCAGCAGGTCCTTTGCTTGCTTTTATATATATACTAGTGAAATTATCCGCGTTTTGCACGGTAATAAAAGTATGAGCAAACTTATATTTTAATTAGTGTTCTACAATAAAAAGTAAAGTATACAAAAATATATATTATCGCTCTAAGACATTCAATTTGGTGAAGGGTTGTACTTTTTGACAAACTTTATAATTAGTATATTATTCAGTCGTAACACTTTAATTTCAGTTACGCCTTGAATAAATATTTTCACAAAGTTGATTGTTGTTTATCAAATATTGAAATATTATTTTTTTGGACTTCAATGCATAATATCAAGCACAAAACCTTCATAATCCTATTGACATACTTGTACGGAAGTAATATGTATTTATCTTGCTTTCAAAAGATAAGGAGATTCTCACAAAATTGCTCGTTAAACTCGATCAAATCATCAAATTTGAAGTCATTTTATCCAATTTCATACATCTTGCAACACAGGTAGTAGTATTAATTGATTTATTTTCGAGGACATTCGTAGAATCTTTATTTAACAATTACTTCAGCGTCTTCCTTTTAGCGTATACAGAAATCAAAATTGAATCAATTAATTTTTTTAAGAATATCAAATGTAAAAAATAGTCAACACAAATTTTAATTCCATTACGTTGAAAATCGGAAGTAGCGTCATGATTATACTAACATTCTAGATAATTATGACTGCAAGAACAAAATAATAGAGCTCTCGCCATTCCCTACAAGAAATTAGGGTAAATAATAGTTAGAAACTTTAAGCGACTTTGACAAACTCTTCCTTAAGTCCTCTAAAAATAAATGCATAATCAAAATGATGTTGCAACATAAACCCACATATTAATGAAAATAGCTACATACTGATTTTCACAGGTTAGTACTTGATCTATGTGAAAACTAATTTCATCATGTATTTAGTATATAATTATTGATGAAAATCCAAATAAAATGAAGCAAAAATTGCATACCTTTTCCAGAATTATCTCTTTGTGCATGGCTGTTAAGAAGAGTATTCTCAAACCTGCAAACCAAAGTGCACATGTCATCACTACAAACTCTAGACAACCAGTAAAAAAGTATTATCCAAGATTACCAATAACCAATTCAGATCAATAATTTCATCAAAGTGTAGGCAGAGAGGGATGTTTGTCCCTTTTTCACGTCTATTATAGAGCCATATACACGTGCTTTAGCATAAATGTGGATAATTATGAATGGTTGTAACGGTTACAACCATTCTTCAGACTATTTTTATTTAATTTGGTATACTGTAATTTTAGTTATTATAGTCTTGTAACTGATTAAGACAATGAAAAGGCTACATGGTAGCAGTAATAAAGATGGTCTAATAGACAAATCGCCAAGTGATATAGAGAGAGTTAAATGTAGCACATTTAACATAATTAAGAAAGTTAAAAGGAGTAACTCTTTAGCTTTTTAAAATAGCAAATAAATGAAATAAAAAGGCTAAAAAAGGAGAGAAAAGATAAATAGGAATGGTGACAATAGAGAGGTGCTACATCACCTTGTTTATGCCTAGATTTATATTATATATAGATTAGGAATCACTTTTAATAAGGAGCGGCCCCAAAGTGGAACTTCACGCGCTAATCTGGATTAGTGGGACACTGAAAAAGAAAAGTCTCATACATGTTCAGTTAAATTTCCTCACATTAGCCTTTCATTATTCTCATTGAATCCATTTCTATTTAACCTGGGTGATTATTTAACAACATTCTTTTTAGAATTATAATTTTTTCTTTTAGTTTATTACAATAATTGTAAACACATTGGTACTAATTAGTATGAAATACACGTGCGTTCCGAAGAGGGAGGAGTAAAATTTTGACACTTCTATTTTTAAAAGGCAGCATTTCAGTACTAAGGAAAGAGAAAATTTAAATTGACACTTTTAAAAGGCAACGTTTGTGAATGAGGACGCAACTGTTATGTGATGATATATTAAATTAGTACATTTTTTTCCTAATTTATTTATTATACAATTTAAATATGAGATAAAGGTAAAAAATTGAGAATAAAGATAAATCGATTTTCTGGCTTTAGAGATATGCCACATCACCTCTCCTAAGCCCAGCTTTATAATGATATATAGATTATCACTAAAGACTATGGTTGAGTGGTAAGTACTTATTCATATATTTTGAGTTTAAGCTTTAATGGAGTATTAGGAATCACTTTTACTAAGGAGCGGCCCCAAAGTGGAACTTCACGCTCGAATCCGGATTAGTGGGACACTGAAAAAGAAAAGTCTCATGCATGTTCAGTTAAATTTCCTCATATTAGCCTTTCATTATTCTCATTGAATCCATTTCTATTTAACCTGGGTGATTATTTAACAACATTCCTTTTAGAATTATAATTTTTTCTTTTAGTTTATTACAATAATTGTAAAACATTGGTACTAATTAGTATGAAATACACGTGCGTTCCGAAATCTAGTTAAAATAAATTGATGAATCACATGCATTTGTTAACAACCGGATGAAATTATAGAGGTGGATAGATAAAAATAAGAGAAAATGGTCAAATTTGTATGTGTGCTATCCGAAATATAGCAATTTTGTTTTCCGCAAGACTTTTGGTCTAATTTTGCTCCGCCGTTTGGAAAAAATCTCATTTTTGTCCTAGGCCTTAACATAAACTCCAATTCGAGAGATAAAATATACGGAAAAGTGCCAAAATTACCCCTGAACTTTGAGAAATAGATCATTCATACCCTTCGTTATACTATAGGGTCAATTATACCCTTACCATTATACTATAGGGCCAATTATACCCTTATGTTAAACGACCTGCCAAGTGGCATCATCCTAGATGCCCAACCCATTTTTTACCCACCAACTTAACCCAACCCGACACGGATATAATTTTGTCACCCAACCCTTTTCTTTTCTCTTTCTTACTCTCTTCTTCTTTCTCGATGCCCAACTCCTCCATGTCCACTATCTCCGATCCCTCACCCCCAGCTCCTCCATGTCATTCTCCTTTTTTTTTTTTTTGGTGTGTAAATGAAGGTGAATAAATTGTTTGAAGGGTGTTTTTCTTTAAGTTAAATTGGACAGTGAACTGTGTGAAGCAAAGAAGAGAAAAAGAAAAAATTGGCACTACATCTTTTCCCAAATAATTATGTTTTGGAACTTCACATGGTGATGTTGTTAACACAGATTTGCTTCTCTATTGAAATCAAAACATAATATTGCTTCTCTCCTTTTCACCATACACAGAAAAAGGTATCATAGCTAGTTGCTCAAAAATTGCAGATTAATGTGATTTATATCAATAGTGGTCCATAATTAAATCTCAATCGAAGAGCTACTCGTACAATTTTTCAATTCCATTTTCTGAATTGAAAAACCTTACGGAAATAAATCAAACCCAGGTGGAAGATATGAATATATTAGCTTGAACTTTTTCAACCATTAAGTAAATTAGCAATTAAGGCTAATATTCTTCTAGCTCTGCAAAAAATTGGCCGTTCCTTATGGGATTGCCGTTGATGACGAGGACTGCAAATCACATTCTTCCGTTTCAAAGAAACACAAAAACTCATCAAACTATTTTCAAAGAAACAAAAAAAATAAAAAAAGAGAATGACATGGAGGAGCTGGGGGTGAGGGATCGGAGATGGTGGACATGGAGGAGTTGGGCATGAGAAAGAAGAAGAGAGTAAGAAAGAGAAAAGAAAAAGGGTTGGATGAAAAATTTATATCCGGGTCGGGTTGGGTTAAGTTGGTGGGTAAGAAAATATTTGGGGGGAAAAATGGGCTGAGCGTCTAGGATGATGCCACGTGGTAGGCCGTTTAGTATAAGGGTATAATTGGCCCTATAGTATAACGGAAAGGGTATAATTGACCCTATAGTATAACGAAGGGTATGAATGATCTATTTCTCAAAGTTTAGGGGTAATTTTGGCCCTTTTCCGTAAAATATAAATCTTTTATTTTGTAGAATTTGAACGCGTGGAATCCATTCATTTCATGCTAAAATTTCATTAAAATGTACTGTTTCAAATGGGGTGGATTCATTTCCTATAAATCAATCTCCCAAAGATTGCCATGAATTCAGTGGCGTACGCAGAATTTTTCATCAGCGGTGTCACATTTTAAAGTGAGTAATAATAGACGAAATAATATAACACCACATTAAAAAGGAACAAATACTAATAAAACACAATTCACTTACATTATTATAACTTTTCTAAAAAAATACTACTATTACTTTTTTGGATGAGTTTTTTTTTTTAAATGTATTCAAAATTACCTCATTAGAAATAATACTAAATACTTTTTTTTTTAATATTTAGAACCAAATATTCACCAAAACAACTGATTATTCATTTGATTTCGTAAATTGTCTTGATCAATTTTATTGGCGAGAAAGAAGGTGAGGGGAAAAAACATAAAAAAGAACCGCACCTACAACAGATTACTATCTACCAAAGCAGCAAGATTCTTGTTTAGTTGAAGATGTTTATTGTCGCATCAATAGATAAGTGTGAGTTTAGACTGATGGGTTTTAGTTTTGTTAACTTCCAAGAGGTCATAGGTTCGACTCTCACATGTATCATTTGGCAGAAAGATAGGTGGTGACCAAAACTTTTATATAAAAAAAAATGGTGCTATGAGGAGTCGAACTCGCGCACTCACTAGATAATCTCAGCGTCTAACCAGTTGAGCTGCGCAATACTTAGTGTTAAGTAGTGTCACTATATTATATATATCTTCCATGTTAGCTTCTGCCTTTAATTATATATACATATTTAGCAAAAATTTCCGACGAAGCAGTGTCATGTGACATCCCTCGACTTAAGGTAAATCCGCCCCTGCATGGATTCATCATAGGAAGGTCAACCATTGCTCTAACAAAAGGTGATAAAGTTGGGATTTCATTGGGTATGTTGTTGTTGTTTGTTGTAAAAGCCGCTTAGAAGAAGCTGTAAGAACATACCCTTCTTCATTTATGAGTTTTAATCAAGCTTTTTCGTAGTGGCAAGGAATCAAGAGTATACCAATAGGCGCATCGATCGATGAATGCCATTTGATTTTGCAGGAGGAAGCTTCAGCTGTGAAACTAACTCAGAGAGAGTCATTGGGTGCTTATGTTTTATGAATTATATCTAGTATGCTTAATTGAATTGCACAACCAAGAACCATGGAATTTGCAAAATTGAAGGCATGCTTGTAGATATAAAGCTTGAGCTTGGAACACTTCTGACTATTCCACCGAGTACCAATCAGGAGCTCCGCTAAGTACAATCAGGAGCATATCTTTTGTGTGTGTGTGTGTGGGGGGGGGGGGGGGGTGTTGGCAGAATAGTGACCATTTGGTTTCCCTTTGAAACTCATTCAGCCACCATCTCTTTAATCATATTAATGTGTCATTTATATTGCCCAATTCCTCTTCATACGTTAGTGCTCTTTGGATGGGAATGACGATTACTTTCTTTGTAACCTCTTTTCATTAATCACCCATATTCATCCTCTTTAGTCTTGTAACTTCCAAATAATAATTCTTCATTATGTAATCACTTTACTACCCCATTCATTTCCTATTCAATTCAAGGATGATTTTCCTAGCTATAAATAGTTAGTCATCCTTACTTTGTGGAGTAGAGATAAAATATAGAGTGCATGAAAAGTGAGTTAGTAAAAAAAAAGAGTTTTGTTTAGTTGAAGGAAGGTGTTCTTGTTTGTGGAGCTTTGGACTCAACATTTTGTTCAGAGTTTGTTGAGTTATACGACGTAGTCAGGCTGTTGTATCCTGGAGGGGACAAATCAGAAAGATTACTGTTGGACCGGTAGATTTGCTGCAGTGGGCTTGAATCTCCTTAAAGAGAGCGAGATATCCACGTCTCAGCCGGAGACATTTTTACTTTATTTTTCAATTGTTATTTTATTTTTATTGTATTATCACCAACAATTTTAAGGAGATTCAATCCCAATGCAGCAAATCTACCGGTCCAGCAGTAATCTTTCTGACTTGTCCCCTCCAGGATACAACAGTCCAAAATCCAGACCCATAAGGAGAAAACATAGTACTGTGAGATCATATTTGACAAGTGGTACCATTAATGTTGATTATGTCAAATCTTGTGATAATCTTGGAGATCCACTAACCAAGGCCTTGGCAAGAGAAAGGGTCTGGAGCACATCGAAGGGGATGGGACTGAAGCCCATAGATTCATGAGTCTTATATGAGGAAACCCAACCTGGGGACTAGAGATCCTATAACCATGTTCAATGGGAAAAACAAATCATATGATGACTTATTGAGAAAATGCACTATTTTATTTATTCCCTCCCTATGGTGTGAGTGCATTATTCTGTAACGATTTGTGGAGGTTGAGTTTATAAACTCTTAATGAAATGCTGTAGCTCGTATGAGTGGGGTGTTAAGTTACAGAAGCACCTTTGACAGATTTCACCTATGTGAGTGTGGAAGTAGGCTGCTTTCTATGAGTATTAGGAGAATTGGGCTTGTTCTCAAAAGCACTCATGAAATCGGGAAAGCACAAGGTCGTAATGTGTTGGCTGTGAAAGTTCATATTAACACCTTGATTATTATGTGTAAGCAATAATTCTTTATTTCCCTTAATCAGTCATAGTTCAAGTCTGAGACCACTACGGCTCTGGAGTAAAGATTATTGTTTTACTAAGTGGAGGTTCAATGCAGAGCACACCTTCATTATACATAATAGTCTACCTTTAGCTAGTAAACTCTCTTATTTTAATATTAAAATGAGTGGGGGATTGATGGCTATTTTAAGCATTTTAATATTAACAAAATATGTCTTCTTAAAGTGCCTCAATAAATAACCATTTCGGTTGGTGGCAGAATAGTGACCATTTGGTTTCCCTTTGAAACTCATTCAGCCACCATCTCTTTAATCATATTAATGTGTCATTTATATTTCCCAATTCCTCTTCATACGTTAGTGCTCTTTGGATGGGAATGACCATTACTTTCTTTGAAACCTCTTTTCATTAATCACCCATATTCATCCTCTTTAGTCTTGTAACTTCCAAATAATAATTCTCCATTATGTACTCACTTTACTGTCACGCCCCGAACCATGGCCTGGGCGAAACACGACACTCGGTGCCTTACTGCATGTGACCGGGCGAACCACATGACTTGCTAAATCATTATGAGGCATAACATGAGCGGAATATAACGTGAATGCATGATGAGCCTTTATAAAATGTAGTAAGTCATAATACTTAATAAAAATACTTGTTTAAACATGAGTGCGGAAATAACATGAATGAGCCAAAATGGCTATACTACTCCGAATGTCTAACATAACATAACTGACTTGTCTAGTTTATGAAACCTCTATCATGAGTCTGACTGGAAAACATACTCACTGGGACAAGGCCCCCAGCATACCTTAGATGCATAACTAATCATAAAACAGAAGTTGACTAAACCCCGAATGAGATGGGGCTCACCAATAAGCTGATACGAATGCTGTCCTACTGAGCAGATGTGTCGTCCTGTATATCAGTACCTGCATCGTGAAATGCAGGCCCCCGAGCAATAAAAGGGGACGTCAACACATTGAATGTACTGGTATGTAAAGCAACTGAAAGAAACAACATGGGACATGGAATAACATGATAAGAACTGAAACTGAAAACCTGGACATGAACATGAGCATGAGTACATATATATATATATATATATATATATATATATATATATATATATATATATATATATATAAGTAAAACATGATAAGTAGGGAGAGCATTTCATAAACCGACACATGATATCACCACGTGGATACGTAGAGTCTGGTACCTCGCCGGACCAGCAGAGCCCCTATACCTTGCCAGGGTATAAGGTGGTAACGTGCCTGATGGATCTATTCAGTGTAAAATTAAGGTATCATCCTAACTGGGCGGAGCGATCCTTGTCCTACGGTGGCTACGTAGTTTCAGGCTATCTGAGCCTTCTCGGTAATTTGTGCAACTCCCAAAAACATGAACATAATATAATTGGCTAAGAAGGCCATGATTTTCGTGAATGAACTTGTACTTGTCTTGTAATCATGATTTCACGAAATAACTTGTAAACATGGTTTTATGAAATAACTTGTAAACATGGTTTCATGAAATAAAGTGTAAGCATGGTTTCATGAAATAACTTGTAAATATGGTTTCATGAAATAACTTGTATTTAGTATGTATGTATCTTGTATCATAGCATGAAAGTAATTATCTAATACAGTTGCATGAAAACTTGTAGACATGTAGGATATTAATGAAACAATCATTCTCAGTCAAAAACATGCATGCAAGAACCCATGGAATACAAGATATGGGTTTTCATAGATTACAGACGGATTCTCAATAATCATAAAGAAATATTAAGAACTCAATGATGGAATTATAACAATTCATACATAATATAATCATGGACATGGACATAGGGTTATCATGAGCATGGTATTGAAACCCTAGTTTTAGTAGAGAATTATAATTTTATGGATTATGAGGCGTGGGGAAGAACAATGATGTTCCCACACGTAGATAGTAACTCTACATACCTTAGTCGCTCCAAAACTTGAATTAAAGACTTGAGCTTTGAAGAAGATTTCCAAAATCTTGAATTATTGAACCTTGGGACGGGTATTCTTGAAAACCCTAGTTTTGGAATGATAACTTCTTGTTTAGATTACAAGGATAGGTATTAGAATTGAGTTGAAATAATTATAGTAGGCTTACCTTGGTGTTCTTGATGATGGAGGAGGGTAGGAGGTCGTTCTAGGGCTTGAAGGAATGAAAAATAATGATTTGAACTGATATGGACGAATATATACTGTTCTGAAAAAATTAAATTTTTGGCCTAGTTAAATACTGGCCGTATTTTGAAATACGGACTACACTGCGTCTCTTCAGTAAAATGGCCATAACTCTTTGCACAGATGTCCGTTTGACCCCCATAATATACCGTTGGAAAGGTATTTCAAAGATCTACAACTTTCATGAAGGAAGTTTTCCCAAATTCCAAATAGGCGTTGAAATACGGGCCGTATTTAACCATATGACATCCAACTGCCAAATTCCAGAATGCTCAGAAACCCTTGGTAACAGTTTATGACTTGAAATACGGGCCATATACTGAAATACGGTCACTGTTCATTGGCGTAAACCACCATCTTACAACTGAAGAGGAAATTTCCAATTCCCACATTCTTTATCTGGTTTTCTAAGTCTAGGATCATGGTCAAAGCTTAGGTTAAAGGTACGGGGTGTTACAATATCTCCCCCTTGGGATCATTCGTCCTCGAATGATGGGTCATGGTTAAGAACATGGCTGGACATGGCTTGAATAGATGAACATGAAAGAAACATGACGTAAAACATCAAAGCTTGACATGGTTACGTGGGAACATGGTCATGGATCATGAGAACTGAGTACGTGATTTCCTGAAAACATGTACATGGGGAACATGAAACTGAGTAGGGCCTACATGAATGAGAATCATGAAACATTTGTCCTCGATTTATGACTAGTGGTTAAGAATCACTACTAACTCTGGAATCTACAAAATTTATGGCAGGACTTCCTTCATAATTCAGACCTTCACGACACTTCTCAAATGCCTGCCAACTAACTAAAGTACCAACACACAACTCACATAGCATCTTAATACGCATGATGAGACATTACTTGATTACTGAATCTTGAATGCATCTAACATAAATACCGAGCTGGCTTGAACACACAGATATTGGCTGAATGATTACATGATTACTATACATGGGGTTTGGAAGAAATGCGTAGGCATGAATGACATGAGTATTGGAAATAGGCACGAACATGACATGATTACCTAGGCGTGAGATGCATGACGTGGGACATAAATACACGAAGATTGGATGACATGAATACATGCGTGCTAAACTGTCATGAGATACGAATACGTGTGAAAATGGATATCGTAACATGGGATCTGAATGTCGAAACATGATTGTTACAACATGTGGGTTGAATACTAAGCGCTTGTAGGATTTAGATACTTAGAGACTTAATCACAGACGTTCGTATGTCACCATGGTAATATGAAATAGGAGTATGACTTAGGCTTTGAATGTAAGCGCAACTCGATGTGAATGCGGCAGACTTGAGTCATATAACAAGAATATGATCCTAACATAGGTGTTCACAAATCTCTAGCATAGGCATGACATGAATACGTCGAATCTGAGTAGAGTACTCCAGAGATAAGTATCATAGGGTACATGAAAATATATCTATTTGAATATAGGAATGCACCTTACTTCTGATTATCTTGTTAGCTGTTAATCATGATTATGAATACCTTAGCTCATCTTACTCATTCTCGTGAGCGAATTATAGAGGACTGAGAGAAAAGGAATTATTGGTACAATTCATATAAGATACTTTACTTTAGAGAACAGACATGACATTGTGCATTGTACATGGAGGACGTAACGTGGAACATGCGTACATGGGAACGTGATTCATATGACATGAAACGTGAATAGCATGACATGGGGCATGGGACCATGAGCAACCTGACATTTACATGAGTACATCATAGATGCATATCATGGCGTCTGGACCTGATTTCATGAGTATTGAGATAATAATAAGGCATAAGTGTGATTTGCATGGAGTACAATTGTAGGCTCACTCTTGGGTCAGAGACATAAGGCATGGATAAAACATTACCTTTAGGATTTAGATATACCGAAAGAATATGACATGGTTCAACATAGCTTACTCTTATCACCGTGAGTAGATGCCCTTGTTATAAATAAGACACATGAAAGAATGGATTATAGGCATGTATAAATCGTTCCTCGAGCATCTAAGACATGGATAGAAAGTCGCCTTGAACATAACGAGACCTAGATAATTAGCGAAAGGAAAAAGGAATCATGTCGTCATGATCGTAAAACATTAGCTAAAGGAACATAAGCACAAATTACATAGAAGCATGGGTAGGACATCCATCTTGGTTCACCTTCATTATTATCTCACAAAATCATTGTTACGATACTGCTATAAGTGGAATGCATAGCGAAATGAATTGGGGCACGAGTATGTGGTAACATGGATAACATAATCATAGGGGTCAAGATCATCATCAAATTCGAAAAGCACATAGATGCTAGAACATGGACATGAGTCTAAAAGCATGATAGATACGTGAGACCTGAATGCGGTTTTTAACTTTAGACATGAGCACACCAGAAGTGCCAGACATGAAAGGACATTCTCTTGCATAACTTACTATCGTATGAAGTCTTAACTCTTGTATCTTAAACGCGGAGTATCAATCTTTAATAGGGGCATGATATGGGTACGAAAGGCACGAGTAGAGAACATCTGGGCATTAGTAACACATAGTATATGAATTACTCTAGAATTGGAACCGTTATACCCTTAAAACCCGCTATTCGATCTGGAACTTTATCTCATAACATAATTACCTAGTACTTGATCTCAACAGCATGACAAAGATCACATTCTACGCGCCTTATCTTGGCTACATGAAAATGTGACCCTCTGACATAATCTCCTTAACACCTATCAACTTACAAAACACACAGTTTATATCGGCACCTTATCACATGATCTACCCCTTAGTTCAAAAGCTGTCGTTTAAAGCTTGTGGATCTCTTGAGTTAGCGATAAGTGGTCATCTAGTGGTTCTGCTAATTTCCTCTAACATACTAACGACTCATTTCTTCGGCTTACTTCAAGCCAGTCTTACTTACTGGGAAAACTGGATTACTTAAATGAACGGGTTTCTAATGTACATAACTGGCATACTAGCTTTGTCAGTCTTGAGGAAAACTCTTTTCTGATAACCCTTAAAGGCTCTTCTTCTGTAGCTTGCTCTCTTATTGATTAGATGGTTTTCTCCTTTCACCAATTTCTATACCTCAAATTTAACTTAAACTCTTTGGGTTCTAACACGCTTTTGGTGTATTCAGACAGTTACCCACTTAGTAGTGCTAACTTGACTAAGTAACTCAAATCGTACTTCTACTAACTCTGCTGAAAATTTCTAATTCACTGTATCTATTCAAACTTACTTACTATGCTTCTGTTAACCACTTGCTAGCATCATATTCTCTAATTCTTCTCTGAGTACTAAAGTGAAGCATAATGTTATTTCTAACTTTTCCTCCCTATCTGACTCTATTCTGGGGTTGTATACTATCCTTTCTGAACTGTGGACATGGATCACACTTAGGGAAATTTCATTTGTCTCAAACAAGGAATTGGAACAACTAACCCCAAACTCCCTATACACTTTCAAAATTATATCATACTATACACATCAGGGATAAATACTTAATCACATAACCTAAGAGGGAATTGTCATATCTTTTATCTCATAGTAATATCTGCCTCTTATAGTAACTTACTAACGTCATCTCTCTAGGTCTGATTTGAATAAGCTTAAATAATTTAAAACTAACCCTAAAAAAATTCAATATCGTCTGCTCGTGATTTTCTTATCACATCAGTCCCTTCCTAGTCATGTGCATAGATCATATGGCAAATATATATATATATATATATATATATATATCCTAGAAAAGGTTGAGAATTTCTAGTATTACAGGTGGTTGGCTCTTAGGCTATTTCCTGCTTAAAACTACCGTGGACAATTTATGATTGCTGCAGCTAATTTCATAACATGTTACTCTGTAGGGTCTTAAATCTGAACTATCATTCTTATACTATAGCTCCATGGTCAGATAATCCAAATAAACTTATTCTGTAAGGTATATAACCTATGTGTACTGCCATGCCGAAACTTATCTCTCAAATGGTACTAACACCTGATAAACACACCATGCACTATTTGGCAAGTCTTGGGTCTCGAATTTCCTTCTTGCCGCTTACACATTTGATACGTTCAGGATTCGATGGAAAAAGAATGTTACTTACTGCTCTAAGCTTCATGGCACGAGTTAGAATAATTCATGATGACTCCATCTGAAAGCAACACATCGATAACAACTAGCTTTACATCTTCCTCATTCATTGAGACTAGGCGTATTCGGTAGAATGGGAAACAACACATGAGCTCGAGTGATTTCTCAGAACACAGCTCTATTGCACGATCTAGAATTGAAAGAAGTGAGACAATCCTGAATGTTTTGGTGGTCAACTGTTTATATGTGTGGGGCCCTCACACATATAAAAGTGACCCCACTGGACACGGTTTCATAGACTCCCTAAAGACACTTGAACCTAGGCTCTGATACCAAGTTTTGTCACACCCCGAACCATGGCCTGGGCGAAACACGACACTCGGTGCCTTAATGCATGTGACCGGGTGAACCACATGACTTGCTAAATCATTATGAGGCATAACATGAGAGGAATATAACGTGAATGCATGATGAGCCTTTATAAAATGTAGTAAGTCATAATACTTAATAAAAATACTTGTTTAAACATGAGTGCAGAAATAACATGAATGAGCCAAAATGGCTATACTATTCCGAATGTCTGACATAACATAACTGACTTGTCTAGTCTATGAAACCTCTATCATGAGTCTGACTGGAAAACATACTCACTGGGACAAGGCCCCCAGCATACCTTAGATGCATAACTAATCATAAAATAGAAGTTGACTAAATCCCGAATGAGATGGGGCTCACCAATAAGCTGATACGAATGTTGTCCTACTGAGCAGATGTGTCGTCCTGTATATCAGTACCTGCATCGTGAAATGCAGGCCCCCGGACAATAAAAGGGGACGTCAACACATTGACTGTACTGGTATGTAAAGAAACTGAAAGAAACAACATGGGACATAGAATAACATGATAAGAACTGAAACTGAAAACCTGGACATGAACATGAGCATGAATACATATATATATATATATATATATATATATATATATATATAACATAAGTAAAACATGATAAGTAGGGAGAGCATTTCATAAACCGACACATGATATCACCACGTGGATACGTGGAGTCTGGTACCTCGCCGGACCAGCAGAGCCCTTATACCTTGCCAGGGTATAAGGTGGTAACGTGCCTGATGGATCCATTCAGTGTAAAATTAAGGTATTGTCCTAACTGGGCGGAGCGATCCTTGTCCTACGGTGGCTACGTAGTTTCAGGCTATCTGAGCCTTCTCGGTAATTCGTGCAACTCC
This sequence comes from Lycium barbarum, assembly GCF_019175385.1. Lineage (NCBI taxonomy): Eukaryota > Viridiplantae > Streptophyta > Magnoliopsida > Solanales > Solanaceae > Lycium > Lycium barbarum. The sequence goes on along the minus strand of NC_083348.1, from coordinate 83,337,685 downwards.
CAAAAACATGAACATAATATAATTGGCTAAGAAGGCCATGATTTTCGTGAATGAACTTGTACTTGTCTTGCAATCATGATTTCACGAAATAACTTGTAAAAATGGTTTCATGAAATAACTTGTAAACATGGTTTTATGAAATAAAGTGTAAGCATGGTTTCATGAAATAAAGTGTAAGCATGGTTTCATGAAATAACTTGTAAATATGGTTTCATGAAATAACTTGTAAATATGATTTCATGAAATAACTTGTATTTAGTATGCATGTATCTTGTATCATAGCATGAAAGTAATTATATAATACAGTTTCATGAAAACTTATAGACAAGTAGGATATTCCTGAAACAATCTCTTAGTCAAAAACATGCATGCAAGAACCCATGGAATACAAGATATGGGTTTTCATAGATTACGGACGGATTCTCAATAATCATAAAGAAATATTAAGAACTCAATGATGGAATTATAACAATTCATACATAATATAATCATGGACATGGACATAGGGTTATCATGAGCATGGTATTGAAACCCTAGTTTTAGTAGAGAATCATAATTTTATGGATTATGAGGCGTGGGGAAGAACAATGATGTTCCCACACGTAGATAGTAACTCTACATACCTTAGTCGCTCCAAAACTTGAATTAAAGACTTGAGCTTTGAAGAAGATTTCCAAAATCTTGAATTCTTGAACCTTGAGACGGGTTTTCTTGAAAACCCTAGTTTTGGAATGATAACTTCTTGTTTAGATTACAAGGATAGGTATTAGAATTGAGTTGGAATAATTAGAGTAGGCTTACCTTGGTGTTCTTGATGATGTAGGAGGGTAGGAGGTCGTTCTAGGGCTTGAAGGAATGAAAAATAATGATTTGAACTGATATGGACGAATATATATTGTTCTGGAAAAATTAAATTTTTGGCCTAGTTAAATACTGGGCGTATTTCAAAATACGGGCCGTATTTTGAAATACTGGCCGTATTTTGAAATACGGACTGCACTGCGTCTCTTCAGTAAAATGGCCATAACTCTTTGTACAGATGTTCTTTTGACCCCCGTAATCTACCGTTGGAAAGGTATCTCAAAGCTCTACAACTTTCATGAAGGAAGTTTTCCCAAATTCCAAATAATTTTTGTAATTCGGGCCTTATTTTGAAATACGGTCCATACTTAACCATATGACATCCAACTGCCAAATTCCAGAATGCTCAGAAACCCTTGGTAACAGTTTACGACTTGAAATACGGGACATATACTGAAATACGGTCAATGTTCATGGGCCAAAACCACCATCTTATAACTGAAGAAGAAATTTCCAATTCCCACATTCTTTATCTGGTTTTCTAAGTCTAGGATCATGGTCAAAGCTTAGGTTAAAGGTACGTGATGTTACATTTAGTACCCCCCATTCATTTACTATTCAATTCAAGGATGATTTTCCTAGCTATAAATAGTTAGTCATCCTTACTTTGTGCAGTAGAGATAAAATATGAAGTGCATGAAAAGTGAGTTAGTGAAAAAAAGAGTTTTATTTAGTTGAAGGAAGGTGTTCTTGTTTGTGGAGCTTTGGACTCAACATCTTGTCCAGAGTTTGTTGAGTTATACGATGTGGTCGGGCTGTTGTATCCTGGAGGGGACAAGTCAGAAAGATTACTGCTGGACCGGTAGATTTGCTGCAGTGGACTTGAATCTCCTTAAAGAGAGCGAGATATCCGCGCCTCAGCCGAAGACATTTTTCTTTTATTTTTATTGTATTATCACCAACAGCCAAAAATACGCATATTAAGAAATTAATAATGCAATGTGAAGTTCACTAAATTACCCCTATATAATAAAAATAAATGACTTTTTCCTCTTGATTAGAGCATGCACAAGTAGTAATCCTTTTGACATTGGGAATCCAACAATACCAAGTTAGTATGTAGCTTTTCCAATCATCATTTAGATGTTACTTTAACTTGTCAGTTTTTGTCTAAGGGTAGAGTTGGAAAAAACTAGCCAATTTATGTCTTGATTTCCTAAGGTGACACTTATTATGGGACAATTTTTTTTGGCTAAGGTGACACTTAATATGGGACGGAGGAAGTAATGTTATATTTAATAAAAAAAAAACTTAAATATAGATGTGTGCACCCAAGCTCAACGTATCATATGATGCGATGATGATTAGATGCACCCCTGTATGTGAGTTTAAGGTGTTCAAATCTTATGTCTATCTTGATTGGTCAAATTTTTATCCTTGATCCACCTCTTTGTAATAGTGCACACATCTTCTCGAAATTCTGGATCCGCCTCTAGTACCAATTACCTCTCGCCAGCACAGATATTTGTCAACTCTATCGACATTGCTTTAGTAGATGAGAAGAAATCACCTGGTATATTTTGTCTCTACAGAGATTTTGGACCCTGATAAAGATTTAAACCCTTGTCTCCTATGATTCTCATCTGCCTTCATTGGCCACTAGGGTACCCTTGGGTGCATGTTTCTTTGATGAGTTGTACATGCGGAAAGCTAACAAGTTCTCCTCGCAGGGGTCATTTAGTTGGTGGAATACAGATTAGCAAGTGTGAGATCGTATTACACCATGTTTGGTACAGTTTTTGATTCTGAGATTAGCAATCTTAGGATTGTTTATACCACAATCGTGGTGTTAGTTTTTACGATACCCTATGTCTGATAATTGTTAGAAAAATAACGTGTATCTAAAAAGAAAGTGTGACTTCATTAATTAGGAAGAGCTCTCTTTTTCGGTTATAAGGAATCGTCCTTTTAGCAGGCTTTGTAAAGAGCTAGAGAAAGAGAATAATTGTCTTTTGAAGAGCAATTGAATAAATGCAGCATTGAATAATTGTCTTTAAAGGAGCAAATAGAAGAAAAATATTTTCTATACCTGGCATGGCTTCTTCTTTTTTGTTCTCTCTATTTTACTTTCTACTCCATCTTTGTTTTCTATATACTGATTTTCTGCTCAGTCCCTCTTCTCTTGTGGATCTCTCCTGTGATTTTTCAGTATGCTACTAGAGTGATATTAAATATGTACATTTTCACAATGTCCCCATAATATGACTGGCATATTAATTTTAGGGCAACTTACATACATAACTACCTTTTAAGAGCAATTAATCATTCATAACTATCTTTTTCATATTTGCAATTCGTATTTCAACAAAATTTCAAAATACACTGTGTACATTCAAAATACATATGATGCCAAATATATTCAGATACAAGACAAGAAGCAAAAATACATTCAGATACAAGATAAGAAGCCAAATACATATGAGATACAAGACATATGAGATACATATGACAAAATACACTCAAATACACTTATACAAAGGAGAAGAAGCTGTGAAAAATATGTAAGAAATATAATGTGGTCGGCTGGGTTCGAAGCTGCGCGGGCAGGGGCAGAGCTCACTCCTAATAACCACTTCAGCCAGGGCTGCTTGATGTATCATGTAGCTACGAAATGAAAATATAGCTACGAAATGTAATTGTTGTAAAAAGTAATTATTATCAATAATTACCTCTTAGAAGAAGCTACACCAAATTATTTTTCCTTAATTTTATCGATAAAAACTTGTTAGTTCTATCCATAAAACAAACATTTTATCCTTCCTTCTTTAGGGGACCAAGGTTTGCAATTGATCCATGTCACTGTAAGTTAGAAATCTTGAACAAAAAGAAGGTGAAAGAAGTATGGGGTAGCATAGAAGAAAACATAAAACACGTACAACAACTAGAAGTAATTATTAAATTAACAGAGTAAGAAAAAAAATAATCCACAATTCTAATCGTCCATGGACTTCTTTATGCAGAAGAACAACCTGTAATACGTCTTCTATAATAAAAACTTACATGTAATTATCTTAATATAACTTGATTGAATGAATACGTTCACACATTCAGTACTTAGAACTTAAACTCAATGAAAAAAACATACAAACTAAGGAACATATTATTTTAAGGGAAAACTTCAATGAGGGACCATATGCCAAAGACAAAAGTAATTTTGTAGCTCATGAAGCCACCATCAAGGAATAACTTTTCCCATTCTTTCTCAGTTCTCTCCCTTCCATTGAGAAGCACCATCATCAGTACATCAGAAATGAGCTTCACTTCTGTTATGTCTGCTTCTTCTTCATTTCTATTCAATACTATGTCAATGATAAGAACCTTCCCTTTACTTCCATCCTCTTTATCCCTGATAACTTCTCTGCTTCTTTTTAGCATCTTCACACAATCCTCATCACTCCAATTATGCATAACATGCTGCAATGAATTAATATCTTCTCAATCATAGGACCAAATTACCAACAAAACTGACGACATAACCAGAAGAATAGAGATTTGAATTGCCTATTTTTTCCCCTTCTTGTTTGCAAAGAGAAAGTAAAGTAGAGTAACTGAATTGAACAGACCCTTCGTAAATATCATAACCAATTGCCTATAGCCTTTGTTATAGAAAATATATGGTAGTTGAAAGACTGCAAAACAAAGTATGAACGTCCAGGAAGTTGCATAGGGATTCGCGAACACCAAGTTATGATGAGAATAAAAACGGATTCTTTGTCGTGTGTAATATGAATCAGCATTATTTCATTCCTACGAGCGATAACCCACCCAGGATTGCTATTTACAGACTTAGATATCAAATGTAAATTATGTCAAATTGAAAAGAAAAAAAAGAATTCTTACCCTAAACAAAATGGCATCAGCAGAGGGAATTGACTGAAACATGTCACCTCCCACATACTTCATATTTTCTGTCTCTGGCATGTTAGCAACAACGCGAGGGAGGTCTAACACAGTGCATTTTAAACGAGGGAACGCAGCCAAAATAGTCTTAGCAATAACACCAGTGCCACCTCCAACATCAACCAAGGAATCTACCTCTTCAAAAACTTGTTTGCAGTCCTTTACAACCAAACGCATCATTTGGGAATCACTAGCCATTCCCTCATTGAAAACTTCGTTGAATCTTTGATTTTGGTCACATAATTCCCACATGGGTGCACCATGTACTGCTTCAAATGGGTTGGTTTCATTTCCAAGAAACCAATCCCCCAAAGAGTGCCATGGATTCACCATAACAGGATCAACCATTGCTCTAACCAAAGGTGACAAATTTGGGATTTCACTCTTCAAAAGCAGCTTAGAAGAAGCTGTAAGAACATACCCTTCTTCATTTTCATCAAGCTTTTTAATAGTAGCGAAGAAGCCAGAATATATCAATAGGCGCATCAATCGATGAATTCCATTTGATTTTGTAGCAGGAAGTTTCAGCTCCGAGACCAACTCAGACAGAGTCATTGGTTGCTTATGATTATTAATTACATCTGGTATGCCTAATTGAATTGCACAACCAAGAACCATGGAATTCGCAAAACTGAAGGCATGCTTGTAGATATGAGCTTGAGCTCGGAACATTTCACTGGCTGTTGGAACATCATTGGCCTCCATTGATCAGAGTTGCCCTGCTCTTTTTCTTCTTAAATATGTAGTCTTGATATACAAAGAAAAATCAAGGAAGATTCACTTGTAGGAGAGACTGTTGGGAAAATAATAATCCCACGCAGAATAATATCCACATTAAATAGCAAGAACAAGAGAATAATCTTTTAACGAGGATAAAGTACAATACACAAGAGAAGCAATATAATACCACTATAGTGAAAAACATTACAACTTGGTAAGACTACACCACACCCAAAAAAAAATAACGAAACACCTCACTATAACATCCACTCACACACTTTATTTTCCATCACAGACTATTTTCTACAACTGTGAACTTCTCTCAAACCCTCTCTGTATTACTCTCTTTGTTGGTGTATTTGAATGCTAGAAACGGACTCCTATTTATAGGATAACTTTCCAAACTTTGGCCCAATCAAAATTATTGGGTTTCTACAACTTGCATTGCTGCGATTGCAAATTGCAAGTCAAGACTTGTGTCCAGCTTTGGTCATTTTTATTTTCTTTTATTTGATTGGGTCCCACACAGTATAGTCTTTGACACGAGTTTAGTTTCGGTAGCCATTAGCCAATTCTTTTATTTATTACATTTATAGTGGACATAACGATTCACGTGAATGATTCATCAGGTGTACTGTCTTTTTCTAGGTGTTATACCACACTTCCCAGGTAGGGGTGTTAAAAGGAAACCACAAATCCTACCAAACCATAAACCAGATCAAATCCAGAAAAAGAACCGATTAATGGTTTGGTTTGATTTGATATTAAAAAAAATGATCATAACTGGTTTAGTTTGATTTTAACTAAAAACAGTTAAATCGAAATCAAATCAACCTGACATTATATTTATACAAATTTTATAAATATTTATCATAATATAATTTGTAAGTATTTCTTATACTTTTTCACAATTCATGTTTCTTAACATAGTTCTTCAAGCTTGAACATACATTTTTTTATGGTACAATAAGTATTTATAGAATTACTAGTTTTCGATCACGTGTGTTGCACGTGTATACCTTATTACTGGGATATACTTTTTAAACTATGGCCAAAAATAATTCACGTAGAAACATAGCCTAAGCCCAATGGTTACAAATGACAGATTTGTTTGATGTGCAATATATGTGTTGCTTAGTTACGGGACTGAAATATCTCCTCCTTCTTGTATGATCTTGGTCTGATGACTTATTTCCTTGGAATGGAGATTACACAAGGAAAAGATAGAGTTTTGCATTTGCCAGAAAAATACGCAAAGGAAATTCTCAAGAAATTCGATATGGAAAACTGCAAAGATATGAATACTCCCATGAACCAAAAAGAGCAGCTATGCAAAGATGATGGAGCTGAAAAGGTGGAGGAAACATACTTCAGAAGTCTCATTGGGTGTTTTATGTATCTTACAACAGTAAGACCCGATATATTGTATGATGTAAGTGTTCTACCAAGGTTCATGCATTGTCCGAGTGAAGTACATTTGAAGGCAGCCAAAAGAATTGTGTGGTACATCAAAGGAACCATCACTTATGGAGTCAAGTTTCAGAAGAGTCAACCTGTGAATCTTTTTGGGTATTCTGACAGTGATTGGGGTGGTTCCGTGGATGATTTGAAGAGTACTTCAGGATACTGTTTCAGTCTTGGTTTAGGAATTTTCTTACAGGATATTGTGGCTCAATCTACTGCCAAAGCTGAGTTTGTGGCAGCTACATCAGTAGTAAATCAAGCATTGTGGCTGAAGAAAATTTTGGTTGATCTGCATATGGAGCCAACAGGAAGCATTGAATTTTTCGTGGACAACCAAGCAACAATAGTTATTTCTCACAATTGTGTGTTTCATGGTGTCACGACCCAAATCGCGAGTCGTGGTGGCACCTATACTATCCCCCCAAGTAGGCGAACCACATTCCTAAAAACAAGTTAAATAAGCGGAAAGTTTAAATAAGAAGACCTTATCAAGTCTTAAATACTTATAATAACTAGAAATGTCTCAACATTCGCAAAATCTGGTCAAAGGGTACAAGAGCGTTAAACATAGTCAGGAATACAAGTCTGAAAATGCCCAAGGGCTACAAATTGTCTGTCGAATACGAAAATATAAATAAATAAAGAGGGTCCTTCAGGGGCCACGGATGACCAAGTAGCTCACCCTGAATGACCGAAAGATGTCACCCTCGCTTATCAGCGACGGGGCATAGAACTGGAGTCGGGATCATACTCTGCACTCAACAAAAAGTGCAGCAAGAGTAGTATCAATACAACACTAGTACCGGTAAGTATCATAGGCCGACAATGATTAGATAACGCATGAAGAAGTGGAAACTAATAAGTAGCACATAGAGCAAACATGTATGGTCACGTCTCATATACAAGTAAAGTGTAAAGGAATCATGAAATCAACCAAGACAGATATAGTTCACCAAATGACCAGTCAAATATATGAGTGGATGAATGCACTGCAATGCAATAGTCACCTCTCTCCCTCCACTCTCGTACACACATGCTAAGGGAAGTGCCTTAAAGCCATGACCCATGGGGAACCCACTAAGTCCATGTACCACTCGTGCTCCCCGGCAGAAACCTCGGAGGCTATCAATCACTCTCAATCTCCTGCAAAGACCTCGGAGTCTCTCTGTCACTCTCAATCTTCGGCAAAGACCTCGGAGTCTCTCTGTCACTCTCAATCTCCGGCAAAGACCTCGGGGTCTCTCAATCACTAATCTCATCATCAGGACAACATAAGAGTAATATGGAAAGCATGCCATGCATGATATCAGTCTCAACAATATCACTAATATACAATCAACAAGTACAAGTCATGTTACTGTTCACGATTCAATTATCAATATCATACTTCCCTTTCATGTGATGAGTGAGCTAGTATATGACAGAGATACAAGTAGGAGATAATCACAAAAAATAACACATATGGTGACAAGCCCACATAACAGCTGACGGAACCAACCTAGTTGGAATTCACCTCTACTTCATGCCCGAAGGCCTATCATGCTATCCACGTCACTTTTTACAACTACATACGATTCTCTAATCAGAGTCTGACTAAAGTAAGCCATAACCTACCTCAATGCCGAGCGGGTGCCACGAACGATCAAACCAATGCCTTCCCTTTGCGTAGAGCCTCTGAACGATTGAAATCTATCAAATATGCGATCTACGTTAGAATACGAATCTAAGGACACCCATATTGCTATACTTATATTCGAAATCCAAAAACGCACCCCAAAAAGTGACCCCGGCCCCACAAGGGCAAAACTGAAAATTTTTTTAAAAATCATTTTACCCATAACCTAAGGGTCCTATATTCCGAAAATTAGTCAATTCCATCCACAAATGGACTCTCAAATCATAAATTCTCATTTCTTAAGACTAAGGCTCCAAATCTTTAATTACCCCAAAATCTTAACTTAGAATTAAAATCTCACTTTTCACAACTCAATACCATGAATTTGAAGGTGTACAATAATCCAACACCCTAATATTCAATTACTTATGCCCAATATATTACTTACCCGAAAAACAGTGACTTTGAAATTAAAAAAAAAAAAAAAAAAGACAACATACAGGGACCTAACCTTATTCAATTCTATCATTTTGCCCAAATGATTAGCTCATCAATCCTCTATCATTAGCCCTCAATCATTGTGTCATCATTAAACAATAATAGGCAACCACATTTTTATCTCCTAGCTTTAAAGGGACCAGCACAAACAATTCTAATTAAATGACTACTGTATTTGGAAAAGTTCACTCCACCAACAAATGTTATAATAATCATAATCATGAGACACATTTCAAAACTTGAAGTAAAATGAAAACCAAAACAGTAATCTCTCCATCCTAGCACATACGTAGGACCAAATAACAATACAACCATCCTATCATTTTTCTCAATTATTAGCTCATGATTGACCCACTAATTCTTGTCTCCTAACTCCTTAAAGACCAAACACCCACAGAGTCAAACAAATCAATTGAACTAAGATTCAACTCCACCAAACGATATTAATATCATTTATGCCAATTGTTATATTCAAATGTCCAAGTATTGGAGCTTTACTCTTACCTGAAGTACGAAAATCGATTCTTGTTGATGCCGTAATCCTCTGCCCAGCCACTCCTTATTTGGAATCTCAATGTTATCATTTAACATGTCAATGTTACATAGGGTATTAAATCTATATATAATATAAAGCTAGGCATAGATAAGGTGATGTGACACCTCTCTATGACCTAAAAAAACATTTATTTTTTTTCTCCTTTTTTTTGAATTTTTTTCTATACTTCCAATTATTTCTTGCTTTTTATTTCCTCTCATGCTTTACATTCAATTAGCCTAAATGTTTATTAAATAAAATTCAAGAACACTTAACACCACTACCTTTTGTAAGTCGAAAAGACACAACCGTTCGGCATTGAAAAGTTCCCCCACTAAGATAAAACATTTATTTGCTCTCCAATGCTTAATTTCCCACAGTTCACCCATTCCGCTTTAACATTTTGCAACAGTGTGGTTGTGGCCAAGACTTTGAGGAAAAGGAACACCATAATTCATAGGTAGCAATAGCTTTGGGCAAATATATCATGGTGCTGGGATGCTTATTGAAGCTTCCCAAATATGACACTACAGGTTTTTGCTAACACTTGAGAAGTATTAATTAGCTTCAACCAAATTGTGAGCTTGGTCTCTATCAATTCTTAATGTCCTCTCATTAATTCCCGCTAAATTGCATTGGTTTATCCTAAAAATTTCATTGCAATTGGAATTTGGTAATTCATCATGTACGATAATTTTAATAGTAATTTTTATTTTTTGGCACTTAAATGGTTGAATGTCACAAGTAGGAAGAAGTTTTGTTATGACCTGTTATGTTTCCATAAGAGCCTTTTCTACGGAAATTTTTATTAGGAGTGGTGATAAGGGGTTAATTGGTCAGAAGTTCACATTATGTGAACATTCCAATGTTCACAATATACTCTAAACCTGTTAACCGGGCCGGTAACCGGTTCCGTAACCAGACCCGGTGGACCGATTTACTGGTCGCCAGTCTACCGGGGTTCAATACTAGGTCGGTTTTTAAATATTGTGTCCGATTAACCAGTAAAAAAAAACATTAATAAAATGGAGGCTGCCTACTGGACCGTTGGCCAACGGTTCATTTTGCAAAAATGGCCTTTGGCAACGGCTAAAAACTGCCATTTTGGCCTCTCTTTGTTCCCTAACCCCCCCAAACTTTTTTTTTATACACTTTAACCCATCCCCCACCCCTATATAAACCCCTCTCCATTTTATTTTCATCCACACCAATTCACTCTTCTCTTTCTCTCAATTTCTCTCAATTATAGTTACTTTGCAACAATTAGCCACTTTAAATTTCTCTCAATTAAATACTATAAAGTTTGATTCTAGTTTCAAATTTCTATTTTATAACTTAAGTATATTTATATTATAAGTATATTCTTAGTATATTTTAGGTATATCTAGTATAAATATACTTAACTTATAAATAGAAAGTTATAAACTTAGAGAAAAAAACTTAAGTTATATAGTAACTTAAGTTAAAAACTTAGAAATAACTTAAACATAGTGTATATATACAAGTATATTTATATATAAGTAATATACATAACATATATAAATATACTTAAGTATACCTACAATATGCTTAGCTACTTATGTTATATAATATACATATACTTGACCTTGAGTTATAAAATAGAAAGTTATAACCTTAGAAAAAAAACCAATCTAGAATTTTATAAAGTTCATAAGTTTTTAGTTAGTAAATATATAAACTTAATTTATGATACATATAACTTAAGCATATATATACATATATATATATATATATATATATATATATATATATATATATATATATATATATATATATCTTGTTAGTAGTAAATATATAAACTTTAGTTATAAACTTATATAACATATATAAATATACCTACAATATACTAAGAAATACTATAATATGCATATACTTAAGAAAAAATAAAAAAATAAATTATTTTTTTTAACCGGATACCCGGTTTTAGGGGTTGTACCCGGCCGGGTACGGTTTTCAATTTTCAACCCGGTTAACCGATAACTACCACTGTTGCCGGTTTTTTAACCGGCAATCGACCGGTTGGGCAAACCGATGCCGGTTCCGGGCCGGTTGAGACCAGTTGACAGGTTTAATATACTCTATGGCTGAAAAAATGTTATTTCGTGTATATTGATATGAAACTACAGATGTGTTTAGTATCATTGTATACAACACAAACCTTATGCAGTTGAGTTTCACAATTATTTGGTTTCCTATTTTTTATTTTAGAGCAGGTAGTTGGACGGGTTGTCGAGGAAGTTTTTCTTGCAGTTATTTCTCTTTTAACACGACTTTAATATTTAATTTCTAATATTAAGATGACTAATTCATATGAATGAGATATTTTACCTATGCGGGGCATGAAATAAAATGATGTTTCTATTCCTAATTTTCTGTCAATCGCGCAAAGCTTGATAGAAGAATATCACAGTGTAACCAAAATGTATCAACGATGATAATAAAATCAAGCTTCGTCGAACGCACAAGATATTTAAACAATTTTGATTTAGATCTTTTATTGTTTTGTCGTTATAGTTATTTCTTTATATTCTTACTTCTTTGTTTAATATAAAAATGCAGGTGTTTAATATTTGATTTTTTGTTTTACAAAATAAGTATGGATTGAAGTTACAAACTTTTATGTTTTTGATAACCTTTTGAAGAAAAATTAAAGATAACTTTAGTATGTGGAAACAATAATTTTGATTATGTTTTAATGTTAAATAGATTATATTATACATTTAATAACATATTTTAAGACCGCGCGAAGTGTGGGTAAGTTTACTAGTAAATTATGGGCTTGACCCATTAACTACCAACTAAAATAATCTGTCCAAAATATTCTTTTAGTAAGAATTGATCCACTTAGTCAATTACATTAGAGAAAACAACACAAAATCTATATATTATTAAAAAAAATGATAGTTTGCAATAGAATTGTGACAAGTGGCAGCGTAGGAAAATGTCATGTGTTAGTTTTAGGACAAACGTTAGTTAATTTTTTAATTTAAATATGAATCTACAGGTTTACAATTAAAAAATACAAAATAATATCATCATAGTAGTGCACGATGGAGTTCTAAAATAGTGCAGCCACAATTCAAGGCATGTTTAGGACTTTTTTTTTTTTTTAAGTTATCAAATTTTTTATATTTTAATCTACTAAAATTTTTGAAAAAAGAAACACAAGAGAATAGTCAAGTAACTTCCACATTTTCCTCCTAACTTTTAGCATTAATATTTATACATTTGTTATGAATGGTTAAAAAGGTAGTTCCTATATTAAAATTTGAACGAAACATAGTTAAAAATAAAAAAAATAAAAGAAGAAGAAGAAGCAGAAGAAGCTGCTTCCACGTCCTTGCCTCCATTTCTCCTCTACCTCACAAACACACACATGCACGATTTTAACTTTTAAATTTTTTAAAATGAAATCAATATCTAGGCAGTACGTGATAAACTTTCTAATCATCCTTTTGATTATTCTTCATACTTAAAGTAAAGATTCAAGACAACTACTTTCAAAATATAATAAACACCAAATAGGTACATAGAAACATTATTTTGAATTGAATTTTTCATGAGTCACATTTTAGGATGTAAATTTTGTTTACATTTCTCAAAAAGAAAGAATACATTTTCATATATTAGTCTAGAAATAATGAACTAACATTTTTATCTTCATGTTTTTGTTTTATGTAAAAAAGAATAAAGATAATAAATAAATTAAAAAAAAAACAAAAAAAAGTAGAGAAAAACTAACCAAAAAAGGAATCTGCAAACCAACTTGCCAAACCCCTCCTGCTCTCACGTTCTCACTTCCCATTACCATTTACCCCCCACGTCCTCATCTCATTCTCGACACATGCACAAACAAACACATTATATATAACATATGCGCACACAATATTTCGGAGGGATCAGGGAAAAGCATAAAAGTAGATATATAGTGCATAGAAAAAGGGGTGCAATCATAGCCACCCGCTTTAAACCGCCGTTCTAAATAGATCCAGCAACTCTTTCTTTCGATATCCGATATGGTCCGTCGAAGTGCTGTCGTTCTGGTCGAAGGTTTTAGATTTAAAGGAATATCTTGAACAGTTCATATCCCATCTATGAAGATCCTAGACTTTACCTCCTTCTAATTTCATAAAGAGTCAAAATTGTGATGTTTTTTTTAGGAGTGTTGTGCTTAAATGAATCCGTTGATATTACTATCCCTGGCTTGATATTATCAGTTTAAGTTTAGCATTATCATGATATACACTTTTCAAAAGCTATAACTTAGTTACGAGTCTTACTTGAATAATCTTTATGAGTATGTGATTGTAGTTTTCCTATGCTTATATCTAATATATAATTTTTTTTTGTTATATAGATTTTCTGCAGTAGATAAAGAAATTATAGGCTATGCACCTCAAATTTCTCTAAATAATTGCCAAGGTATATTTTTATGCTTGACTAAACTTTATTATTATTATTATTTTATTTTTTTATTTATACTTAACATTACATTTATCTTTTACATATTTAAGTAAGGATTTTGAAGATTCTATATATATGATATTTACATATATCTCACAAATGCGAAATGAAATAGGTGATCTTCGTAACCTGACTATTTTAAACTTTTTTTTTTTTTTGGCAATAGAATGTAAATATTACCATACCAACAAATTGTTTACACCTAAGGAGCACCTAACACTTAATCACCGGTTGGTGTCAAGCGTATTAGGCCTCAAGGACTAGTTACATATTCTTGCCAAAAACCATGCACATTTCCTGGCTGTTTTGTAGTCTCTAAACATGCTAATTCTCTCCCTAACTATCATCTTTATCTGTTGCATAACAAAATCTCTATGTACAATTTGCCCTTTGAAGATTTTCCCGTTTCTTAATCGCCATATATGGTATATCACTGCCCCGTATCCTGCTGCTACTATTTCTCGTTTAAACTTGCTCCATCTCTTCTGCTTGATTTGTTGTAAGGTTTGTTGAACACTTCCTAGTTGCACCTTAATCCCCATCCAATCTTGTGCTTCAGCCCACAGCTCTTTGGCCCAATCGCAGTCCACAAATAGGTGCACCGCATCTTCCTGCTTCTGCGCATCGCACAGCACACACATATCGTCCTCACATTCAATGCCCAGTCGGTTCAGCCTTGTTCGTGTTAGCAGTCGCTGCTGCACTGCCAGCCATACCACCACTCTGTGTTTAGGTAGCAATATTTTACTCCAAATCAGGTCAGCGTCTGCCATTTTTGGCCTATCACCAAGCAGTGCAAGATATCCCCTTGTCACAGAATATTTACCGTTGCTGGTGAGGCAATACCTATCGTGGGAGTACCAGCTGATCATTCGCATTTTAATCTTGTGGAGTTGTTTCCAGTACCAACTACAGTCTTGTTTTGGGATGTGATTTCAAAAACCTGCCTCGTCTTTCATATAAATGCCATGCACCCATCTTACCCACAATTGCTCCTTGCTATGCATAAATTTCCAAATTAGCTTTCCAACAGTTGCTATATTCCACAGTCTACAGTTCTTCACGTTCAACCCACCCTGTTTCTTTGGCCAGCAGAGGTCCTTCCACGCTACTAATGCAATTTTCCTTCCCTCCTCTTTAGATCCCCATAGGAACTCTCTACATTGTTTGTCCACCATTTTCAACACACTCTGAGTGAGTAGGAATACTGATCCCCAAAAATTATACAGGGAGAATAGCACTGAATTAATTACCTGGACCTGCATATAATAGGTGCCTAGTTGCAGAGGCCCTCGTCTTCTCAGTGATCTTAAGGCATAACTGATGGCATTCCATCTTGCTCCATTTCTTGTGAGACAGTGGCAGCCCGAGGTATTTTATTGGGAAAGCACCTTCGACAAATCTTGTAATCTCTAGCAGCCTCTGTTTAACGTTGTCTGTTACCCCTGCTATGTATATACTTGATTTATCACTGTTTGCACTTAGACCGGTGGTATCCGAGAAATACTTTATAGCTTCCATTACTCTAGTTACCGAGGCCTCTGTCCCTTTGCATACTATCATTAGATCATCAGCAAACGTTAGGTGGGTGAGTTGTTGTTCTTTACACATTGGGTGGAATCTGAAATCAGGCAGCTTGCTCATCCTTACCATGATTCTTGAGAAATACTCCATAACCAGGACGAAGAGGAGGGGTGAGATTGGATCACCTTGTCGTAGCCCTCTTTTTCCTGGAAAAAATCCACAACCCTCTCCGTTAATTTTGATAGAAAACCAAGGTGTAGTCACACACTCCATCACTAATTGTATGAATTTTGGAGGGAAGCCAAATCCCCCTAGCATCTCTCTCACAAACTCCCATTTGACCATGTCATACGCCTTCCGCAAATCGATTTTCATTAAACACCTTGGAGTAGTTTGTCTGTTGTAATGCCTAATAGGTCGTGGCATACAAGAACATTTTGGACTAGTGATCTTCCTTGTACAAACGCAGCTTGTGTAGGATTCACTATGGTTGGTAAGACCTTTTTTAGCCTACTACATATCAATTTGGAGATGCATTTATACAAGACATTACAACACGCAATTGGCCGAAACTGACTAGCCTGGACTGGTTTCTCAATTTTGGGGATGATAGATATTATAGTGGCATTTATTTGTTTCAGGATTTTTCCACTTGCAAAGAACTCCAAGATAGCTTCACAAACCTCATCATCCACTATATCCCAAGCTGCTCTATAAAATCCCCCTCCATATCCGTCCGGGCCTGGGCTTTTGTTGGCCTTGATACTGAACATCGCTTTCTTAATCTCGTGCTTGTTAAAAGGCTGAAGTAACCCTCATTGCTGTTCTGCTGATACCGTAGGCCCATGTGCAAATATCCTATCTTCGGCTGGTTTCCTTGGGCCCCCAGAGTCACCCAAGAGTTGTTGATAATACCTCACAAACACCTCTGCTATTTGTGCTTGTTCATGCTGTCGTTGCCCATGTTCATCCTGAATTTGAGTGATGGTTTGAATCAGCTTCCTCTTCTTAATCACAGAGAAGAAGTATTTGGTATTATCGTCTCCTTGCCTTATCCAAGTTACTTTGCTCCTCTGTAGTAATAATGATTCAGCCAAGAAACTTGATCTTCGGAACTTAACATTTAATTCCTTTTCCTCCCTTTGTATAGCATCATTCAATGGGGTCTGCTGCAGTTGACGTTGGACCCTCCTCAATGCCACTCTATCATGATTTACCTGTTGTATCAAGTTGCAGAAATTCACTTTGTGCAACACTCTTAGCTGACGTTTTAGTGCCTTCAGTTTGCACACTACCTGAAACATCTTACATCCCCCAATAGGCTGGCTCCAACACGATTGGATGATATCCCCGAAATCTGGGTGGGTGCTCCATACGTTGCAATATTTGAAAGATTTCACCTTTATAGATGAGGTTTGCAAACTCTGAACCACTATAGGGCAGTGATCGCTGATCCCCTCTGGTAGTACATGCGCATTTATAGGAGGCATCTGATCCACCCACTCACCATTGACTAACACTCTATCAATTTTTGAAAAAATCCGAGCAGCCTGTTTATCACTCCATGTATACTTTTTCCCTGAATTGGCCATTTCCTCCAAACCACAGTTATCAATACAGTTTTGGAAATCAGTTACCTCAGCTAGAGTAACTGGATTTCCTCCCAGTCTATCATCTCGATGCAGCACGGCATTAAAATCTCCCAATATTATCCACGACTCCTTACGATTCACACTTAGATGACTTAAATGATCCCACAACATCTTCCTATCTTCCTTTACATTATAGGCGTACACAAATGTTGCCACGAACTCAAGTTGCATAAGAATGAATTTTACCCGACAAGTGACAGCTTGTGCCATCTCCTGTACTATATCAATATCAAACCAGTCCGGCCTCCATATGATCCATATCCTTCCATTATAGTGGGATGCGTGATTGCTATGGTGATGCCAGCCATTGAACATACTATCAACTATCATATTAACCTTGTTGGTTTTTATTCGTGTTTCTAACAACCCAACTAGCCCAACTTCTTGTTCATTGCAGAGGAGCCGAACCTCCTTCTGCTTATTGAGGCCATTTAGGCCTCTTACATTACAGCTTAACATCTTAACCATGCCCTGAGGGGTAATTTTTAGTCCCCTCAGTCTGGCCAGCTTGCGTGGCTTGCACTTCATTTTCCTTTCTAGCATTCTCCAGTGGCTGAAACGAATTTGCAACCGACACTGTCTTTGTTCCACTTGTGGTAGCTAGAACCAAGCTTGCGTCTTGATGTTGCCTCCTTCCTACCTGTTTCCTCCATTTTCCTTGTTGGGGTAGGTTGTCACACCCCATTTTAACCGGAGTCAAAATTAGGGAGCACGACATATTGGTGATTCCTAAATTGTTTTGTTTTAAGGAGTCGCCACCTAATTAATTTAACGGTGAATTAGGACACCTAGAGGTTAACTAAGGTAAAGTTAAAACTAAATCTCAATTAATAGTCTGCTTAACCAGTGTGATTCTAGGTAAGGGCTCTATATTATCCTAAAGGGAAGGGGTTAGGCATCCTTTAGAATCCGTTAACTTACGGTTATCCGACCAACTTGGGTTAATTAATTAAGGTTAAATATAAGGTGCTTTAAATTTTGAGGAAAGAAAAAGGGTTTAAGAAATGTTGCTAAAGTTTAAGAAAAAAGTAATAATTTTATTTAGAATAATATTTATAAAGTTTGGTAAGGCTTTAGATAAGATATGTTATTTAGAACGAGACCGATAGAAAATATGATAATTTGCATGAAAATGAGGCTTCGGCTGCTATTTAAAACTTATGATACGACTAAGACATTAAATAAAATGCTATTTTTAGAAAGATTTGTAAAAAATGTGGTTCGCATGGAAAAAATAAAATCTGAAATGCCTTTTTAAAAAAGAAATAAACTTATAAATGTTGCAAAGATTAATAATAATAATAATACTATTTTTAAATAAGATGCATACAGTATATAAGTAGAAACAAATGTGAGTTTGTGCGATGTCTAATGAGTAATTGAAATGCCGGAATATTGATTGATTTTAAAGAGTAAAAAAATACGAAAATAGCTAATGAAAGTTCCCTTTACTTTTCATTGTTACTTATTAATCGTGTTTCGCTAAGATCTGATAATTGATTCGAACACGAAGAACTCTTTATACTTGAATTTTGTACTTGTACTATTAGCAACATTTTGAAATCCCTAAAATAATAAGAATGAAATAATGTTCCTCTTGACTCGAAATATATATAGTCGTGCTTTTCGCAAGTCCGTTATTCTCAATGAAATAATATTAGACATTATAAGTAATTTTGACATAGAGGAGAGAATAAACTCGTAGGATTGATTATTAGTCTTTTTTAAGCTAACTACCCATTACTAGATTATCCATACTAATTTCCAATAGATCACCTAAGCTAAGAGAAAACAAAATATGAGGAGTGTTAGTCAAATAATATACAAGTTAAAAAAATATATATATATATATATATATATATATATATAAAAAACAAAATCATAAATAAGGCTAAATGGGCTCAGCCCATTCGGATTGCTGCTGATATGGGAGTTGGGCTTGGCCCAGAATCTATTTTTTTACTTTGCTGCAGGTGGGATGACACAAGAGGAAAGTTGTATTGGGCTTTTAGCCCAACGCCGAAAGCGGATGAAATCGAGTCCCTCGGACTCGTGCGAGGCGGTCATGCATAAAAAATGGAAAGAAAGAGGATTAGAATATGATCAAATGAAGAATATCAAACACGTAAGATGTACCTTCAAACAGATGGTGTATACACTGTGTATAACCCATGTATATCATACAGCAGTAGCATAATAGCAAAGAGGGAAGGGGTAAGTAGCAGGGGTCTGCCAATACATTGCAGTTCATATTTTAGGACTGATCATTTTAGATACTCAGTTGCCATGATCAAACTTCAATGGATTTCATCACAAACTAAAATAAAACTAAGGAAGAAACTAAACATTTTTACAATCTGTATACTTCACAACCAACCGAGCCAAGCACTGAGTATCATTTTTTTTTAATAATGCATTGAGCCAAGTGAATTACTGGAAATTGAAAATTGAAGCATTCAAACTCCTTAATATGATTTAACTACCCTCCTCATTAATGTGCTTCAGTGAAACTATATTAATAATATGCATAAATATACATAATCAAACATCTTGCACATTGCAAAGCAAGAGTACATAATGAGCAACACCCCAATAGGTAGGTAGACAGGAAAAATCACAGGCTAACCATTTGAGATTTATATGATATTAACTAGTTGCTTACAGGTTAGTAAAGGATATGATCCTTTTCCATATTCATACAATTTAAAGGAGTCAAATGAAATATATAATTACAGAACATAAGCAGTAGCAACACAGAATTAGCATGCCTGAGATTAGTTTGTGAAAGTAAAACCTATTCAAAATCATAGGTTCCAGACAGAGATGACACTAATTAAAGCTAGCTGAAAGCTACAGGATTTCAAAATGGCAGGGGAGAGCACTTCAATATTTCACAAGACATTTATCAATTGGAGTAATGATTTAGTGATTTTAAATTAATCAGGACTGCCTATAACTACTTAACAGTTATTGAACAAGCAGTAAGAAAAGAAATTAAACAAGTATAGTCGAAAATCATTGCAGCACACAGGACAGCAATATGTGTGTAAACATGATGGTCATTTTATCTTATCAAAGTAGTAATATTTCATAGCAAACACCAAATAACCACAATTCATAGGAATTTGAATGATTCAAATTTATCTGCTACTCAAACATAACCACTAACTGCCCCCCTTTAAACAACTGATCATAAGTTACAAAACACATATATATCACAGGGAAATTATACTTAACCAAATGTATATTAGTTAAACAAACAGGAAAGTCTTTCAAGCATACGGGAAGAAGAAATCTTGAACTACAGGGAATCATGTGGTGAGTCATGGAACATGGCTATGTCATTAACAGGAAATATGAGCTTCATGAATGAAGACATGATGTGGATAATGATATACAATGTGATGCACACGGAACGTAGATAGAGTAAGATTTTTTTAAAGAAATGCAGGGGCTGAATCAAAGCTAACTGTTAATCAAACCAACATCCAAGTGTGAAACAATTCGAAGGATTTCGGGACCACTTTGTTAAGCATAGATGAACAGAGATGAAGAAAGGGGGATCACATGATATCTCACTGTGCATAAATCATTTGCAAATCCCATTTTAACAAACACCTAGTACATACAGATTAACTAAACTAACTCATCTTAAGAGACTAAGCAAAGCTAACATAAGACTGAAAGGACATAGCTATCAACACACATATATCAAACAGAGAACTGAAATGAACATATAATAACTGACCAACGCACATGCTAAACGCAATAATTGCCAAAATTAAATAAAAGGAGGAGTATTTACCTTCTTCGGGTGCAGCGAAATGAGGCTTCGAGTTTTCGATCCACCTCGAACACTTCAAATCTATTTCGAAACACTAAAAACCCCGAATTTGCATACCCTTCGAATCTAGACAGATGCTAAGGACGAAACAGAACAAAAGGTGTGGATTTTGACTTGATATCGAACAGTACAACTAAAGAATTAATGTCTTATATGGGAAATTTCTGCGATTTCTCCGAATTTCCCTTAATTTCTAGAGGATTTCTGCCGTAAAAAAAACGACTTGTTCTTAGGGGGATTTCAACGATTTTAAGGTTTCAATTCTTGGGGAATTTTCTGAATCCAACCGTCCCCCTTAATCGATTCCACTCCACAATTATTTATAGGGTGGGTTTAGGGTTTCTGATGAAGAAGGAGAGAGAGAGAGAGAGAGGAGCGGGGGGGACAAAACGAGGTGGGGTGGAACGTGAGGGGAGACAATCGGAAATGGGGGGAGCGGCGTGGTTGGAGTTAAGTGCGGCGTGGTGGGGTGACGATGAAAAGGAAACGGCGGTGGTGGGGGACAGGGGTAAGTGGAGAGGAGCGGGGTGCGAGGAAGAGGGAGAAGGGAGGAGGAAAGGGAAAGGGAGAGACGAAGATGATGAATGAGAAGGGAAAGAAAGGAGCGGGGGTAGGGAAAGGGAACGGCGTGGTGGGGATGATGACAAGAGAGGAGCGACGGCGTGGTGGGGAAGGAGCGGCGGAAAAGGGAAAGGGGGAAAAAGAAGAGAGGAGACGAAGGAGAAAAGGGTAGCGGCGGAAAAATGGTAGGGTTTCCCTTATTTTGGGTGAGAAAGGATCGGACCCGGTCCATTTGTGGACCGGATCGATTTTTAGATCGGGTATTAAAAGATGGGCTAAAATAAATAAAAAAACATAGAATGGTTAAAAAATTGAGATAAAAGATATGGGCTAGTCCAAAAAATATTAGGAATTAATTGGACTTTGATTTGAGATCCGGTAAGTCAAAATACGGACCGAGTGCAGGAAATAGTTTGGCTTTTAAATTTGAATAAGAGATCCATTTTGATTAACGATGTACTGAGAGTGACAAAATATCACCTAATACCAAAATGTGTAATTATTAGAACTCGGGTAATAAGATTATATGGTGTTATAATAGCTGGGCAATAATATTTTTTGAAAATCCACAGTAAAATAAATACCATTATTTAATTATGCAAAGATAAATACGATGCGTTGTGCGTAAGCTGGTAAAATACCGAAATGATATGAATTAAATAATGATAATAATAATAATAATAATAATAATAATAATAATAATAATAATAATAATAATAATAATAATAGTAACTGTAATAGAATAATGAAGTGTCGGTATTGATAAAAGGCTAATAATTTAGTAAAAAATAATATATATTTATTTTATTTTCTCAAAAATATTAGAAGCACAAATAAGTATTTCGGAGGAGAGGCGGGACAAAATTGGATGTCAACATAGGTTACTCCCAGTGTGTTTCCCTGCACTTCCTACCGACTGTTCCTGGTCTGCTCCAGTACTGCTGCTCTCCTTTGTGGTGTTTTCCTTGATTTGAGGTTCCTCCTTCTTCTCATTCGCTTTATTCCTTCTACAGATTTCAGCCGTGTGCCCATACTTTTGGCATATGGAACACATTGATGGTTTCCAGTCATACATCACCTTCTGCTCTATAACCTCCCCCCTTTCATTCCGAAAATATATCGTATCTGGCAGTGCACTCCCAATTTTCACTTCTACAAACAACTTTGCAAAATTTAATCCCACCTTCTTCTCCGTGTTCTTGTTGACCATGAGTGGCTTCCCCACAAGGCTCCCTATCTTACTTAGGCCCTTAGCACTCCAGTATTTGAAGTCAAGTGTAGGCAACTTGATCCAAATTGGAACCGAATACAGTTCCTCTCGCGAGAAGTCCATATCCGCATCCCATGCTTTCACTATCAGTGGCTTGTTGTCGAAGTGGTATATTCTGCCTTGGATAACTTCATTTTTCCCTTCAACACTGTCAAACCGCACCAACACTATCCCATTCTTCAACATTGCTATTTTATTAATCCCCCATTTCCCCCATTGTCTCTGGATATAGCCATTAAGCACTGAGAAAGGTGGGTGTGCTCCAAGCACATAGCATACCACTGCGTTCTTCCAATATTCAAGCTCAGAAGTGATGTCGTCCTCCTCAATTTCCACTATGAGTTGATTTCCTTCACTAACCGGCCTTATATAATCCAGCTTAAATCCCGCATTAGAAATTTTTGTGATGTCAAAATTATCCCAGACAGATGCCACCGACTCATTCGCCTCCGTCAGACCAGCTGGGTGTGACTTCGTACGTTCCACCTCATCTGCCCATGATTTCCTTCCTTCACTCGCCTGGGAGCAGGTGATGTCTATCCAATCGAGTATATTTTCCCTATCCACCGCTACTTTGGACTTGTGAGGACTGTGAGTGATTTTATTCTGGCCTGGATCTATCGCCAGATTAGTTTCTAGCTGCTTCCGCTGCTCATCCATGGTTACATCCACCAACTTAGTACTTGTGTTTCCATGATTTGTGTTTCCCCCTAGATTAGGTGACGTATCCCCCTTTTTTGCCTGAGATCTGATTGGAATTGGTCCCGATTTGTCTATCTCTCTTATTGCCCTAGTTCTCAAAATCGCTGTTGCCGGACCTGTACCTCGAACTAATTTTGCTCCATCATTCCGCTTCCCAGAGTCTCCTTGTTGTGTTGCCATCATCCCGTCGTCCTTTTCCGGTGGATTCGTAGACTTGTTCTTCTTACCCATGGTATGGCGTACGATATGCTATCGTGCGCCGAGAGGAGCAAGTGTATCCATCCTTTTTTATTGTTGTTATTATTTTATTTTATTTTATTTTATTTTACAATTAACATTACTCATTTATCTTTTGTTACGGATGTAACTAAGGATTCTGAAGATTCCATAGATATGATATATACAAATATCTCACAAATGTGAAATGAATATTTGAAAAATAAACAAGCATAATGGAGAACCGAAATATAGAAAGGAGTTTTACCAAATTGTCAAGGTACGTTTTCATGCTTGATTTAACTTTATTATTATTATTATTATTATTTTTTTTTTTTTTTTTTTTTTTTTTACAATTAATATTACTCAAATTTCTTTTTGTCGCAGATATAACTAGAGAATCAGAACTTTCCATATATGGTGTATATAAATATTTCACAATGCGAAATGAATATTTGAAAAATAAACAAGTACGATGGAGAACCGAAATATATAAAGGAGTTTTACCAAATCATTCGTGCAAGGAATGACAATGTATAATGAATGTATACATTTCATTTGGCATTATTCACTATCTTAGGAGCACTGCGCAAATAGAAGCTTATTTTGTATTATGTTATTCTGTTTGCTTTGATTTTTCTTTCTTTGGAATATTTATAAGGTTATTATAATTACATGTATCTCTTTTCCTTTTTTATATATATAGGGAGATATATGGATTAACATTTTCAAGAAATTATACCCATTGTTTTGGTACATGCAACCAAATTTAATCAGCTAAAAAAAAAAAAAAAAAGGTAAATTGAAGCATATGTGTTTCTAGAATTTTAAATGCTTAAATTTCTTTCATTATTTTCTTTCAAACTTATAGTGTTAGCAAGTGGCTTTACGTTTCTCCACTTAAGGAAAAAATCTCCTTTTTTAATAAAAAATTAGACGTATTTGATCAAAAGAAAAAAGTACTTTTAAATAGTAATTCTTTTGTTACTAGAGAAAAGCTATACTTGTAGATTCCCCTACAAGCATAAATTTATTTTATTTAAAAAGATATTTTAAAGTTTTATCATTTTTGTGTTTAACCAAATTATTTGAGAATCATTTTAAAATAATTTGCGCTTGACCATTTCAATTTTCCAAAAGGCTTTTGTATCCCCAAAGCTTGGCCAAAATAAGCCATAAGTCTATTTGCAAGTTAATAAAAAGTCAATATTAGGAGATTGCAGTGGAAAAAAAATATTAAGTCAAATGACAAGCTAAAATAAAGTCATTTTGACAATATAATTGTATTAAGCTATGAAAAATATAATAAAGAAAAATGGGGAAAAAATAAAAATCAATGGATATTGTATGATATATTTATTTCATTTTAACAAAAAATTAGTTGCTTAAAAGTAAAACTAAAAATATGATGTCAAAAAAAAAAAAAACAGCAACAGCTAGCAATTAATTTTTGCGATGATTAAAGAAATTTCTGCATTATGTCTAACTTAGTGTAGCTCTTAGAGTAGTCTTTGACGGTAAAAGTTTATCCACACTTGATGTTTACGCTAAATCATACTAATTTATTTTGGTTAAGTTATGAATTAAGGAGAAATTTCTAATAAATTAATACTTGACAATAAGAATGTATATAGAGACATATGACATGTTATAGAAGAATAAGATTATCAAAATTTGAGATGAAAAAGTCTCAAATTAAAACTCATCCTATAAAAAAAATGATCAACTGAAATCTTAATACATGAAAGTTATTGCCGTTGTTTAATTTTTATTTTTTATGTTTAATAGTTTAAAGTGCATTTTGATTACAAAGTAAAGTTAATGATTTTCTTTTGGATTGTTGTTTGGTTTATGTTAGAGTTCTTAATAAAATTAAAATTTTGTACTAAAAGATTTTCCTTAAAGATTGGTTTGGGCAAAGATGAATGATAAATTTAAATATTGAAACGAGAAAAATATCATCTTTAATCTGCATTCTGTGCTAATATATCCAGTAATGCATACAAGAATGTAAGCATATTAATGGGCATATCATGTATCATGTCCTTATGTCCATTTTTCCAAAATGGCAGTGTGCAAATATTAGGTAAGAAATTTTCTCGGTCAGTGTTCCTTTTTTTTTTTTTTTTTTTTAAATCTTAAATTGTTTATTCTCTTGGTTTTAAATGTAAACAATCTATTTTGTAAACTTTAATTTAATAAGGTTTTGTTCTATATAAATCATGAATCCGTTCTAAACCTCTTTACGACGAGCTTATATATTTTTTTGGAAAAGAAAATTCTAAAATTTTAAAGTTAAACAATATACAAAATTATAGCCACTAATTGAGGAGTAGTTTCTAAATTAGAACCACTAAAGATCAGTTATTGACACGGCTAAGGATGATGAGCCAAAATATAAGGATAAGTTGGGATTATGATGTTTTCTTCTTGGTAGTTATCTTTTAAGCTTTTACATTTGACTTGAGAGATATTACTTCGGTTACTATCTTTACTGATTTATCATCACGTTTATTAGCCTTCAAAATGTAATAAAAATAGGGATATTATTTACTGCTAGAACTCCCTTCGAAAGCAAGGCAATGGATAATATCACTTTCCCAGAGGTTCCTCCATTTTTGGAATGAAGTAGTAGCAGTTACATATACCATAGGAAATTGTTAATTTGTAATAAGACTGACCAGAAAAATAAAAGTATAAGATCTACAAGATGTGTCACACGTGGTTCATACACATATGTTTCTATTATTTCTCTTCTCTTTTTTTTTTCTTTGAAACAATCCGCGCTCTTTTTTTTCTTTGAAACAATCCGCGCATTGCGCGGGTACGTATACTAGTACCTATTAAAGACTAAATATTTACCCAAATCTGCCCCCTTGAAATTTAATTACTTGTGCTACCTACACGGAAAGAAAATATTACCCGTGAATGGCTGCGTTGAGTATTGCGGCGTCAGTTGAGGGATTATTGGGGCTTCAGTTCCTTTTGAATTCAGTTGCGGCTTTCTGCCTCCTTTTCTTTTGATTTTGTTTTCCTTTTTTTTTTTTTTTTTTGGTTTTCTATCCTTTTATCCATTTTTCTTTTAATTTCCTTTCTTGTTTGTTTTGTTTTCCTTTTTTGGTTATTTTTGTTTTTTTTGGTTTATTTCTCTATTTTATCTTTTTTTTTAGAAATATAAAAATATTAACTAATTCTTTGTATATTAATATAATACAGGAATTAAATAAATTAGACTACAATAAGAAATAATTAAAAAGTATTAAAATTACTATCTTATTTATTAAAATCTAAATTAATAGAAAATAAATTATAATTTTTTTCTTTTTTGTGATGAAAACAAAACTTATATCTAAAATATGACTCTATTTTCTTGTAATTATTTTTCAAAAATTAACTTTCTAAGAATGACATAAAAATTAAAATATCAGAATTAAGCTTTAATTTCTATTTGTTGTATCTTTATTAACTTTTTTTTTTTTGGAAGGAATGAGCTTTTTCTTTATGATATTATGTCAGTATATGATATATACCATGTGACTGAGTATCATAAAAGACATAAGAGTTTTTTTTTTGAAGGAGTGAATAAGTCTTTATGATACCCTGTCAGTATATAATATACATATATAAACCATATGGGTATCACAGAGGACTCAAAAGTATTTTTTTATTTTTAAGGAATGAATCAGTCTCTATGATACCCTGTCAATCTATGATATATAGTATGTGGGTATCATAGATGACTGGGCTCTTTTTAAAAAGAATGAATCGGCCCTCCGTGATATCTTATGAGTATATGATATATCATGTGGGTCAGTCATCCATGATACCCTGTCAGTATATGATATATACCATGTGAGTATTATAGAGGATTAAGTTATTTTTTTGTTGTTGAAGGAATGAACAGTCCACTACGATACCTTGTCATTATATAGTATATGATATATACCATGTGAGTATCACAGAGGATTAAGTTGTGTTTTTGTTGAAGGAATGAACCAAATCCACTACGATACCTTTTCAGTATATAGTATAGGATATATACCATATGAGTATCATAGATGACTTAGCAATGTTTTTCTTGAATATATGAACCAGACCTTTATGATACCCTGTCAGTATATGATATATACCGTGTGGGCATCATAGAGGATTGAGTAATGTTAAAATGAATCTATCATTATGATTCCATATCAGTATATTATATATACCAGGTTGGTATCATAGAGGACTGAGTGTTTTTTGATGGAATGAACTGTCAATCCTTTATGATACCCTGTCAGTATATGATATACCATAGGAGTATCATAGAGGATTAAGTTGTGTTTTTTTGACGTAATGAACCAGTCCACTACGATACCTTGTCAGTATATAGTATATGATATATACCATGTGAGTATCACAGAGGATTAAGTTGTGTTTTTGTTGAAGGAATGAACCAAATCCACTACGATACCTTTTCAGTATATAGTATAGGATATATACCATATGAGTATCATAGATGACTTAGCAATGTTTTTCTTGAATATATGAACCAGACCTTTATGATACCCTGTCAGTATATGATATATACCGTGTGGGCATCATAGAGGATTGAGTAATGTTAAAATGAATCTATCATTATGATTCCATATCAGTATATTATATATACCAGGTTGGTATCATAGAGGACTGAGTGTTTTTTGATGGAATGAACTGTCAATCCTTTATGATACCCTGTCAGTATATGATATACCATAGGAGTATCATAGAGGATTAAGTTGTGTTTTTTTGACGTAATGAACCAGTCCACTACGATACCTTGTCAGTATATAGTATATGATATATACCATGCGAGTATCACAGAGGATTAAGTTGTGTTTTTGTTGAAGGAATGAACCAAATCCACTGCGATACCTTTTCAGTATAGTATTATATGATATATACCATGTGAGTATCATAGATGACTTAGGAATGTTTTTCTTGAATATATGAACCAGACCTCTATGATACCCTGTCAGTATATGATATATACCGTGTGGGCATCATAGAGGACTGAGTAATGTTAAAATGAATCTATCATTATGATTCCATATCAGTATATTATATATACCAGGTTGGTATCATAGAGGACTGAGTGTTTTTTTGAAGGAATAAACTACCAGTCCTTTATGATAGATACCCTGTCAGTATACGATATACCATATAGGTATCATAAAGGACAAAGTGTTATGAAGGAATGAACCAATCTTGTTTGATACCCTATCAGTATATGATACACCATGTCGGTATCATAGAGGACAACATAATATATTTTTAAGGAATGAACCAATCTTTCTATGAGTCAGTATATGATATATACCATGTGAGTATCATAATATACTGCAACAGTATACTTCAATTGCTATTGATTTGACATACTATATGCTAGAATAAATTGTTTTGAGATATAGGAAAAAAATAAAAATAAAAAATAATAAATCAGTTATCCTTTTTATTGATATAAAAAAAATGCCAAAAGGTGTGTAGAATTAGATTATGAAAAAAAAACAAAAAATAAAGAAAAAAGTATTTGAAAAAAATGAAACTAAACAAGAAGAAAAGGTACTAAAAATCACCAGAAAAAACAGAGGAATAAATAAAAATAGGAAAAAGGGTGAATTAAATTAGATTATTGAGATAAAAAAAAAACAAAAGAAAAGAAATAAATAAAATCTAAACAGGAACATAAAGAAATAAAAAAAAGAAAGAAAATAGGAAGAAAAAAAAAAAAGAGGAGTTCGAAGAATTAAATATGGAATCAGATTATGGTGAAAAAGAAAAAAAATTTAGTATGATTTGAGAAAAAAATAAATAAACAAAAAGGAGAAAAAAGAAAAAAAAAACGAGAAGAAACAAAAGAAGATAAGAAGTAGAAAAATTATAAAGAAAAGAAGAAAAAAGAGACAATTATCTACAAAAGCTACAATAGGTAGAAAAGGTAAATAATTTTGGAGGTATGAAAGTAAGGGAGGCATGGAAGGGTAATTATTTTATGTGTAGTGGGCATTGGCATTCTTTTCCCATTACATTATTCACCAACTTATACCTTAGACAAGTGCAAATAAAATTCCTATGAATCTACTTTTCACACACATTAAATAGATATATTCTAAAAATTGTCCATCAGTTATATAACTGTACCACCTATCCCCGCAAGTCAAGAATATCATTATCAAGCTACGGGAAGGGAATTTTGGGGAAAAGACTTTGAAACACCAAAACGACCAAACGGGTTGTTACACATGGGAAAACTAAGCACTTCAATATCAAGTTTTTCTTCTTGAGAGAAGTGCAAAAAGATGGAGATATAACTCTTATCTACTGCAAGACGGAAGCATAATTGGCTGATATATTCACTAAGCCTTTACCAGTCAGCAAATTCGAGCTTCTCGGACAAAAAATTGGAGTTTGCAGTTTCTAAAGCAAGAAGGAGTGTTAGGAATTTGCTTTACAACTGCAGTAAATTTATTTTTACTGCTTTAGTGTTGAATAAGACTTAGTCAAATAGTTGTTAGCTATCTTTTCCTATTATTTAGGAGTTAGTTCATAAAATCAGGATTCTGTGAATCTACTAGGATCGTGTCGCCTTTTTTACTTCTTTTGTTTTTCCAGGTTTTATATATGTAACCTGCAGCAGTCAATAAAATTTAGTTCTACTGATATACATCTCTGCTTTCTCATATCCTTGTGTTCTTAAAATTACCAACAAAAGCTAACAAGTTCTCGTATGGGTCATTTAGTTGGTGGATAGGGATTAGCAAGTGTGAGAAAGTATTATACCATGTTTGGTACAATTTTTTATTGTGAGATTAGCAATCTCAGGATTGTTTATACCACAATCGTGGTGTTATTTCTTACCATACCCTATGTCTGATAATTGTTAGAAAAATAAAGTGTATCCCAAAAGAAAGTGTGACTTCATTAATTAGGAAGAGCCCTCTTTGTCCGTTATAAGGAATCGTCTTTTTAGTAGGCTTGTAAAGAGCTAGAGAAAGAGAATAATTGTCTTTTGAAGAAATTGAACAAATGCAGCATTGAATAATTGTCTTTAAAGGAGAAAGTAGAAGAAAAATGTTTTCTATACATGGCTTCTTCTTTTTTGTTCTCTCTATTTTACTTTCTACTCCATCTTTGTTTACAATTGATCCATGTCACTGTAAGTTAGAAATGTTGAATAAAAAGAAGGTTAAAGAAGTATGGGGTAGCATAGAAGAAAACACAAAACACGTACAACAACTAGAAGTAATTAATAAACGGACAAAGGTGCAAATATACCTCTTAACTTTGCGATTTAGAGCAGATATACCTGTCGTTAAACAAGTGGTGCAAATGTACCCTGTTGTTACAAAAATGGTGCAAATATACCCCTGTCGCTATACAATGGTGCAAATATGCCCTTTTTGCTAGATTTTTTTTTTTTAAAACCATTTAGTTTATTTTTAATTAAGAAAATATCACGTGACTTTAAAAAAATAAGTTTGCCCTTTTTTTGAAGACTTATTTATTTAAAGCCACGAGACAATTTTTTTTCTAGTGGGGTTGTCTTGTTCGTTTTATAAAATATATGCTTGACTTTAAAAAGACATAAGTCTGCCCAGTTTTGTAAACGAATTAGACCCGACCCACCAGGAAAAAAAATTACCAAGTGGCTTTAAAAAAGTAAGTCTACTAAAAAAAATAGGTGCACTTATTTTTTTAAAGCCACATGTTTTTTTTTTTTTTTTTTGAGAAAAGACATCATTTGACCCCTGAACTTGGCACGAAAACTTAGTTTAGCAACTAAACTTAAGTTATATTTATTTACCCCCCTTAACAACTTTCAAGTTAATTAAATACCACCCCTTAGCGGGTGACGTGACAAGAAAGTGCGATGACTTTCTCAAAAACGCGTGGAAGGGGAAAAAAATACCAAAAATGATTCCAGCTATACATATGTCCTCTTCTAATTGGATGAAAATTTATTATACTTAATTATACTTTTTTAATATTTTATTTTTCCTTTTTTTTTACTTTTCTCATTCTTCTTCTAACCCCACCCCCCCGCTCTCCCTCTCCTTCTTCCCCATCCTCCAAATCGTTGCTGCTATCTTCCTCAGCTTCTTTCTTCCTTTTTTTTTTTTTTTTTAAAAAAAATTTCTCCTTTCTTTGTCTTGGTGGGCAGTTTGTGCAATTTCTGCCCACCAACCCCGCCGCCAACCTTGACACGATTTTTTACTTAGACACCTAAACTTAAGGGTGTTCCTATTGAGCACTTGGATTACGCGAATTTTGTTCCAATTACACACTTTTTGCTGAATCAGCTAAATATGTAAAGTGTGTGTAACACACTCGCAGATGACGTGTCAAAATGACAAATCAAATGAAGACATGTGGCATATATACCCAAAATAACTATTAAAGAATGTATTGTGAATAAAAAAACCCTACTTTTAAAACTATTTAGCTAATTACTAAAAATGGAGCTTTTCAACAAAAAAAGAAAATAATAAGCAATTGCAACTTCCCGCCAACCACCAGCGACGTGCCCTTCCACTGCCGCCGA
Source organism: Lycium barbarum (assembly GCF_019175385.1). NCBI lineage: Eukaryota > Viridiplantae > Streptophyta > Magnoliopsida > Solanales > Solanaceae > Lycium > Lycium barbarum. The sequence goes on along the minus strand of NC_083348.1, from coordinate 83,305,278 downwards.
GGCGCCGACCTTGACCCGCTACCACCCACACTTCAAATAACTAGATTGACAAAGTAGGACTAATTACCAATATTAAATTAGTTAAAACAATTAAAAGAAACTAATTGGAACAAGAAAAATCAGAAAAGGAAGCAAATCTGCCCAAAGAAAATGCAAAAACAGGTTGCAGATTTTTTTTTGTCACTGTGCAATATGTTCCTAGTCAAACCCAGCTCCAAAAATCATCCAAACAACTTTGATTCTCAACCAAACTCCTGAATACTTCATGAACAAGTTCTTAATGCTCTTAAGAACAATATTTAGCACACCTAATTGATTTTTTTTCTCTTTCCGAGCTTCTAAGCTCCTTCCATAGAGGTCATATTTTTTTTCTTTTAAAACGCAGCCTTCTTGACTGCAATTTTTTCCTCGAAAGTGGCAGAGTGCTGGTGGATGGTGGAGGAATGTTGTAAGGAGAGAAGGAAGAAGAAAAGATTAAAAAAAAAAATTATACCATTCACACGCCTCTTTTAGGTGAATCACACACACCTTGTCGTGTCGGCAAAAAATGTTTAATTGGAACAAATTTCAGGTAGTCTTCGTGCTCAATAGGAACACCCTTAAGTTGAGGTGTTTAAGTGAAAGATCGTGTCAACTTTAGATGTCTCCTGATGGGTTCAGCCTTATAAAAACCTACATGTAATTGTCTTATTATAAATTGATGGAATAAATACGTTTGCACATTAAATACATAGAAAACTCAAAGAAAAAAGAAACAAACTAAGGAACATTAAGTGGATTATTTTAAGGGAAAACTTCAATGAGGGATATTAGGCCAAAGACAGGTGTAATCTTGTAGCTCATGAAGCCAGCCTCAAGGAATAGCTTTTCCCATTCTTTCTCAGTTCTCTCCCTCCCACCGAGAAGCACCATCATCAGTACATCATAAATGTGCTTCACTTCTTTCATTTCTGCTTCTTCTTCATTTCTATTCAATACTATGTCAATGCTAAGAACCTTTCCTTTTCTTCCATCATCTTTATCCCTGATAGCTGCTTTGCTTCTCTTTAGAATCTTCACACAATCCTCATCACTCCAATTATGCATAATATGGTGCAAAAATATTAATATCTTCTCAATGCAAAGGAAAATAAAAAGTAGACTGAATTGTAAATACCTTTTGTACATATCATAACCATTAAGTCATTCACAGCCACTTAAATTTGTTCACAGATTCCACTTAGATACCTCAACCTAGACCTGTACTGATTGAACACCTATTCCACTCCGAATTTGAACCACTTAAATACTTTTTTGATAACCAACTACAAAATATAAAGTGTGTGTAATGCACTCCCAATGACGTGGCAAGGTGACGAATTAACTGGGAACACATGGCATGTGGGTCCTAAATAATGATTTAAAAAATATTTTATGAGTGAAATAAAAAGAAAAATTCTTTTAAGAGAAAAAAACAAAAATTCTCTAAACCCTACGCACCCCACCCACCAAACACCCGCTATGCAACAATACCAGCCGTCCACCGCCACCCCCACTTCTTCGTTTCATCTATCATACCAAAAAGTTCTCTTCTAAAAGAAAATTCATAATATAACAAGAATGGCCAACTCATATTTGAAAAAGAGGAAATTGTAATGGTGGTAGCATTTTCAAATCTGAAGAAAAAAAGAACGACTAGGCAGCGGCGGCGATAATGGTAGAGGTGGTGGTCATCATCTGCAATCTCTGGCTTTAAAGTTCTTGCTAAACTTATCTACTTTTTATTATTGAGAAGCTCAGTATATCAAGAATTGCAAATGGGTGTCTTCTCCTCTTTTTTTTTTCATTTCATTTTTAATTTTTTTAACCGGAGGTTGTAAAGAATATGGAGTAAGAAAAGCATGAAATTAGAATGCAAAATCTGGGGTGAATAGATTTTTATTGAAGAATCTCCTTTTCTATTATAAATTAGATAATTTTCTACAGCTTCTTCTTTAATGAAAACACCTTTGAACTGTTGTGCTGACCAAGTTATGACGACGGTGGATGGCAACAGCTGGGGGGTTGGTAGCGGATGGTGGCAAAGAGAGATGATGAAGAAGAAGAAGATATATTTTTTAAAGAAAAAGAAATCTAATTTAATGCCTTCCAAGCACTCCCACGCGCTGAGTTGGAGTGTTTCACACACGTTATGCCAAATCAGCAAAAAGTGTCCATTAAGAACATATTTTGAATGGGATAGGTGTTTAATCGGTACAGGTCTAAGTTGAGGTATCTAAATGGAATATGTGGACAGGTTTAGGTAGTTGTGGATGACTTACGTCTATAGCTTTTTTACAGAAATTATATGGTAATTGAAAGACTGCAGAACAAAGTATGAACGTCGAGAAAGTTGCAAAGGGATTTCCGACAACGTTATAATGAGATTAAAACGGATTCTTCCTTTGCCTTTAAATATGGATTAGCATTATGTCATTATTACAAGCGATACACACCCAAGATTTCTATTTACGGATTTATATATCAAATACAAAATATGTCAAATTGAAAAGAAACAAAAGTTAGCATCTTGTTGCCTTTAAGAAAATGCCATCAGCAGAGGGAATTGGCTGAAACATGTCACATCTGTCATGCCCTGAACCTCATGGCTTGCTTGTCAACATGGACATCAAAACAATATAATCTATATGATGCAATTTAACTGAATCATGAAAATGTAATTGCGGAATAAAGTCTTAAAATTATCTCATAGCATGAAAAATCATGAAAACGTAATAGTCTGAAAACATAAAAGCATAACTGACTCAGTGAACTAACTTCTGTCTATGAAACCTCTAAAACATGTCTGAATACTAACTATCAGGACATGGCCCTGGACTACCATAAACTGAATACTATTGCAGACTCTATGTTGAACCCCGAGAGAAGTGGGGCTCACCAATAAGCTGATAACTGAGGTGATCCTACTGCGCAGATGTATGCTCCTGAAAACTGGTATCTGCACTGTGAAGTGTAGGCCCCGGGCAAAAAAGACGTTAGTACATGGTGAATAGTACTAGTATGTAAAACCTGCTGAAATAAAGAACATGGCACAACATAGGTATAGGACATGAACTGAAACTGAATATAACTTGAACATGAGCATGAAACGTGAGTAAAGTCTGAAAACAGTAAATCAATGAAAATACATGTATATAAAACTGCTTATAACGTGGGGAATGCTATAGTATAACTGACAACATGATCTGGTACTTGCGTCCTACCAGCAGAACACTCACACCTTGCCAGGGATATGAGATTTAAGTAATAATAACCATGTAAGGATCCAAACTGCATAATGAAGGTGTTTCCTCCTTGCTGACAACCTTTATCCTACTGTGGCTACATAGTTTCAGGCTTTACTGAGCCTTCTCGGTTAACTAAGCAACTCCTAAAAACATGAATAGGATATAGTTGGCTAAGAAGCCCATGATTTTCGTGAAATAACTTGTAACATAGTTTCATGAAATATCTTGTAACATGGTTTCATGAGATAACTTGTCATAGTCTTGCAAACATATTCTTGATTCATGAGTAATAATAATAGTTCATAATTATATATATATATATAATTGACTTGAAAACATGCTTGTAACTTGCTAGATAAAATCATAAAGTTTCATATAAACATAATGAGAACACATGAGGAAGAATTCATGATTCATGGACTAAGCTAGGTTCCTAATGACCGTAATGGAAGATTAGGAATACAATAGCGAATATAGATACAAAATTCATGTACCTAAATACATAAATACGGGCTACCAATATGTTGGGTTTAATGCCCTAGGATTTAAACTTCATGGATATCAAGAAAGGGAGCATCGGGAAGAACATATAGATTCCCACATCTGGATAAAAGTTCTACATACCTTAATTGCTTTAAAACTTGAATTAAAGACATGAATTTTGGAGAAGATTTCTTAAATCTTGATTCTTGAACATTGAGATGGGTGTTTCTTGAAAACCCTAGATTAGGAACAACGATTTATTGCTTAGATTATTAGAGTATATGTTAGAATTAAGTTGGAAGGGTTTGGATTGACTTACCTTGATGTTTTGTATTGTTGCTAGGGCTTGGAATTGTGAATAATGAAATAAAAAACTCATGGCTTGAATTTATACAAAAGTGAGGCGGAAATTATATGGACATATTATACGGTTCGTATAAAGTTATACGGTCTGTATAATATGACCATATTTTATCATGGCACAAAATAGAAAGTCGGGTTGAGGTTTCATGAAGTGCGGACGAGTTATACGGTCCGTATAAAATTATATGGTATGTATAACTAGTTCGTATAACATGACCACTGAACGGACTGCTATGTAATCCTTCAGTAAAATGGCTATAAACTTTTGTACAGATGTCCCATTGACCCCCATAATATACCATTGGAAAGGTATTTCAAAGGGATACAACTTTCATTTAGGACGTTTTCCCAAATTCCTAATTAATAAAGGGGTTATGATCATTGGAAGTAAGACCTTCTACAATTGCAAACATGCCCCGTAGAGTGGCTTCCAACATTGCTTTGCCCAAAGACATTCCTTATGACTTGATTAGTTTTCAAAACACTTCCTATAACCCTTATATTGGTTCCCCTATATTATCATCTTATGAGTCAAACCTTCGCCCGAAGCTACGAGGTGTTATAATATCTCCCCCTTGGGATCATTCATCCTCGAATGATACGAATGATAAGTCATGGTTAAGAATATGACTGGACATGGATTGACTACATGAACGTGAAGGAAACATGACATGAAACATGGATACTGAACTAACATGACATGGTTACATGGAAACGTGAATACTAAGACATGGAACAAGGGCACTGGATACATGACATGAACGTGAAACATGAGACATAACATGATATGGGCTATGGAAAGTTACCTAGAGATTTCTCTGCTTGATTTTCAAACAAAAATAGGTACTTGGATTTCATATCGTCCTCGGCTTCCCATGTAGCTTCCTCAACTTTCTGACTCCTCCACAGGACTTTCACTGAGGCTACTTCCTTAGTTCTCAACTTGCGAACCTGACGGTCAAGAATGGCTACGGGGATCTCCTCATAGGTCAAACCATACCAAACTGTTATAGTACCAACAGAAACAACTAACGACGGGTCTCCTACACACTTCCTCAACATAGACACATGAAACACGAGATGTACAACAGTCAAATCTTGTGGCAACTCAAGTTCATAGGCTACTAGACCGACATTTCACAGAATTCTGTAAGGTCCAATATATCTGGGACTGAGCTTCCCTTTCTTGCCAAATCTCATAACACCCTTCATGGGTGAGACTTTAAGGAATGCCCAATCATCAACTGAAAATTCTAAGTCCCTTCGCCTCACATCTGTGTAAGACTTCTGGCGACTTTGAGCCGTTTTCAAACGCTCTTGTATTAACTTAACTTTCTCCATAGCTTGATAAACCAAATCTGGTCCTAACAACTCCGCTTCACCAACTTCGAACCAACCAATTGGTGATGTAGCCTACACCTTCGCCCATACAGAGCTTCAAATGGTTCCATCCCAATGCTAGCATGATAACTGTTATTATAGGAAAACTCGATGAGAGGTAAATGGTCATCCCAATTAGCCTTGAAATCTAGGACACATGCTCTCAATATGTCCTCAAGGGTCTAAATAGTGCGCTCTGTCTGCCATCTGTTTGTGGATGAAAAAGTTATGCTGAGGTTCACCTTGGTACCCAATCCTTTCTGAAAGGATTTCCAGAAGTTCGCTGTGAACTGAACACCACGATCTGAAATAATAGACACTAGGGTCCCATGCAATCTGACAATTTAATTAACATACATCTTGGCATAATCTTCTGCTGAATCTGTGCTCTTGACTGGCAAAAAGTGCACCGACTTAGTAAGCCTGTCAACGATCACCCAAATAGAGTCATGTCTCCTGGCTGAGCGAGGTAGACCTGATACAAAGTCCATATTGATCATTTCCCATTTCCAGACAGGAATATCAGTATTCTGAGCCAGGCCACCAGGCCTCTGGTGTTCGGCTTTCACTTGTTGACAATTCGGACACTTAGCTACAAAATCTGCCACATTCTTCTTCATATCGTTCCACCAGTAAATATCCTTAAGATCATGATACATCTTAGTGGAACCTAGGTGAATGGAATACCTGAAATTGTGAGCTTCTAATATGATTTTCTCTCTGAGCCCATCTACATCTGGAACACACTATCTACCTCGGTACCTCAAGGTACCATCATCTCCCCCTTGTTCGAAAGCCGTCGTCTTATGCTTGTGAATACCCTCTTTCAGCTGCAACAAGTAGGGATCATTAAACTATTTCTCTTTGACTTCAACCACTAAAGAGGAAAAGACTCTATTCTGAACAACTACACCACCATCCTCGGAGTCCGAAAGTCGAACTCCAAGACTAGCCAAACGGTGAACTTCCTTGGTCATAACTCTCTTATCTGCATCAATATGGGCTAAACTCCCCATGGAACGCCGACTAAGAGCATCGGCTACAATATTCGCTTTCCCCGGATGATAGAGAATATCCACATCGTAATCCTTAAGCAATTCGAGCCATCTCATTTGCCTAAGATTCAGCTCCCTTTGCTTGAAGATGTACTGCAGGCTCTTATTGTGAAAATATCAACATGCACTCCATACAAATAATGACACCATATCTTAAGTGCAAAAACTACAGCTGCCAACTCTAGGTCATGAATTGGATAATTCTTTTCGTGAACCTTGAGCTGACGAGATGCATAAGCTACAACTTTACCATGTTGCATTAAGACACATCCAAGACCAACTCCTGAAGCATCACAATAAACCACGAACCCTTTGGTTCCCTCTGGTAGAGTCAAAACTAGTGCAGAAGTCAATCTCGTTTTCAATTCCTCAAAAATGCGCTCACAGGCATCTGACCGCTGAAATTTAACTTCCTCCTTCATCAACTTGGTCAATAGTGCTGAAATAGATGAAAACCCCTCTACGAAACATCAGTAATAACCTGCTAGACCCAAGAAACTGTGGATATCTGAAACTGATATGGGTCTGGGCCAATTCATAACGGCCTCAATCTTCTGAGAGTCAACCTGAACACCCTCACCAGAAATCACATAATCTAAGAAGGTTACTGACTTGAGCCAAAATTCACACTTAGAGAATTTTGCATACAACTTGCGGTCCTTGAGAATCTGAAGAACTATACGAAGGTGTTCTGCGTGCTCGGCCTCACTACGGGAGTAAATGAGGATATCATCTATGAAGACAATGACAAAGAGGTCGAGATATGGTTTGAAGACTCTATTTATGAGGTCCATAAATGCTGCTGGGGCATTGGTCAAACCGAAGGAATGACACAGAATTTGAAATGACCATATCTGGTTCTAAAGGCTGTCTTAGGAATATCTTGTCCCCTAACCTTAAGTTGATGGTAACCTGACCGTATATTTATCTTGGAGTAGCATTGGGCACCCTGAAGCTGGTCAAATAAGTAATCTATTTGTGGAAAAGGGTATTTGTTCTTGATCGTGACTTTATTGAGCTGGCGATAGTCAATGCACATACGCAAAGAACAATGTTTCTTGCGAACGAAAAGGACCGGGGCACCCCATGGAGAGACACTGGGTCGGATAAAACCCTTGTCTAAAAGATCTTTGAGTTGAGCCTTAAGCTCGCGTAATTCAGCTGGAGCCATCCTATAAGGTGGAATAGATATAGGTTTCGTACCTGGGAGTAGGTCAATTGCGAAATCAATTTCCCTATCAAGAGGGTTTCCGAGAAGATCCTCGGGAAAGACTTCTGGAAACTCATTAACAACAGAAACTGACTGAAGAGTTGGGGTCTGGGAAGCTAAATCCCTAACCTGAACAAGATGATAGATATAACCCTTAGACACCATTTTTCGTGCCTTGAGGTAAGAAATAAACCTACCCTTAGGACTTACTGAATCACCCTTCCACTCTAAGATTGGCTCATTAGGAAACTTGAAATTTACAGCTTTGGTTCTATAATCAACTGACGCATAACATGCATATAACCAGTCCATGCTCATGATTACATCAAAATCTACCATTTCTAACTCACATAGGTCAGCTGGAATAACATGGTGATAGACTCTGACTGGACAACCCTTATAGACATGTCAGGCTATGACTGACTCACCAACTGGAGTAGACACTTCAAAAGCTCTTTTAGCTTTTCAAGTTCAATACCAAATTTCCTAGCAACATAAGGGGTGACATAAGATAGGGTGGATCCAAGGTCCATGAGAGCATAAACATCGAAACTGAAAACGGTGAGTATACCTGTGACAACATCAGTACGGGCATCGATATCCTGACACCCGATCAAAGCATACAAATAGTTTGGGCCACCGCTTGTGTTGCCAGATCTAGCTGGTGCACGTCCTGCCCGAGTCTGGTTATTTTGAGGAACTGACGAATTTACTGACTGAGTTCGATTACTTTATGTGCCTTGTCTGATTGAAGGGCAATTTCGCTGAACATGGCCCGGCTGGCCATACCCATAGCAAATATTCGATCCAGGGCGGCACTCCCCAGGATACCTCTTCCCATACTTAGCACAAATCGGATTGGTGAAATTACTCTGAGTCACACTGGCCTGAGATTGGGAGCCTGACGACTTGAAATTATGCTGACGGTTATCTTTCCTGAACTTGGAAACTGGAGTACTTGTTGTGGACGGAGCAGGTCCGGCTGACCTGTTCTTAAAGAACTTTCTGTTTTCATTACCGCTGAACTGTCCGGTAGACTTGGCCCTCTTGTTGAACTCCTTGTCTTTCTTTTTCTGCAAGGCTTCCTCCTCCTTCAGCCTTGTCTCATTCCCTTGTACGAAAGCAACTATCTTGGAGATAGTCATCCCCCCATTTTGTGCGGCAATATTGGATCCATCGTACAAATAGGAATCAAGACCCCCAACAAACCTCCTCACTCTTGCCCTTATGTCCGGTACCATATTTGGAGCATGCTTTTCCAGACTGATAAATTCTAAATAGTAGTCTTGAACTGACCTACCATTCTGTTTATGCTTGAGGAATTGGTCAGTCTTAGCTTCTCTGACTTCTATTGGCATGAAGTGGTCCAGAAATGTACTTGTGAATTCATCCCATGTACTATCAGGTGCATCCTCACCTCGGGATAATTCTCAAAATTCATACCAGGTGTTAGCAATGCTCTGCAGCTGATGAGCTCCAAAAGTAGCTACTTGTGTTTCCGTAACTGTCATAATCCTGAAGATTTTCTGAAGAGCATCAATGTAGTCCTGAGGGTCCTCATCTTTCTTTGTCCCGTAAAGACTGGGGGATTCATCCTGAGAAAGTCTTTATTCTTAGAAGACTCTTCATTACCTCCTGAACTTGACCCAGATTCCTGACGTAGGCCCTGAGCTGCTACCAGTTGTGTGAGCATATTGATAGCATTCCTAACATCCCCATCCGAATCACTAGGAGGTGTAACTGTAGGAGCGGTTGAGGCTGCTATCTGAGTCAGAACGGTCTCTTCGCGAGTTGCTTCTGCAGTAGCCCCTTGGCTGGTGGTTGTGGCCTTTCTGGTGTATTTCCTTTTCGCAGGCATTTTCTGAAAATACGTACACGCACGAATTAGAAAGGCATCCTGAAAGTACTGCTCTAACTGCACGATCTACAGTATGAAGGAAGTGAGACAATCCTAAATGTTTTGGTGGTCAACTGTTTATATGTATGGGGCCCTCACACATATAAAAGTGACCCCACTGGACACGGTTTCATAGGCTCTCTAAAGACACTTGAACCTAGGCTCTGATACCAAGCTTTGTCACGCCCCGAACCATGGCCTGAGCGTAACACGGCACTCGGGCCTTGCTTGCATGTGTCCGAGCGAACCTCATGGCTTGCTTGTCAACATGGATATCAAAACAATATAATCTATATAATGCAATTTAAATGAATCATGAAAATGTAATTGCGGAATAAAGTCTTAAAATTATCTCATAGCATGAAAAATCATGAAAACGTAATAGTCTGAAAACAAAAAAGCATAACTGACTCTATGAAATAACTTCTGTCTATGAAACCTCTAAAACATGTCTGAATACTAACTACCAGGACATGGCCGTGGACTACCATAAAATGAATACTAGTGCAGACTCCATGTTGAACCCCGAGAGAAGTGGGGCTCACAAATAAGCTGATAACTGAGGTGATCCTACTGCGCAGATGTATGCTTCTGGAAACTGGTATCTGCACTGTGAAGTGCAGGCCCCGGGCAAAAATACGTTAGTGTTGACACCCAATTTTGTCCCTCCTTTATTTAATTTTATTCATTCAGGCTTCTAAATTTATTGACTAGATAAATACTTCATTTTCATTATTTTATTTCTTATTGCTACTACTATTAATATCGCTACTTTTATTTTCAACATTACGAGTATTACTTTGTCACAAATTTTAAATGGTTCGTCATCGTTTCATTTTAGGATTTGTACTCGTTAAATTAATTTTATTTTATACTAATTATTATTTGTCTTCACATAATATATATTGTAATAGTTGTTAAATTAGAAGTCCAAAAATAATTTAAATAAAGAAAGAACAACCCATATTTTCGGATTAATTTGAGCCCAATTAACTCCCCATTTCAGACCAGCCCAACACATTACCCGTTATCCCTACCCGGTCCAGTCCATTTACCCGACCCGGCCCAATATCCTTATTTTTTACCCTAACCCTACCTCCCTTTCTCTTTCTCCTCTCTTTCACCCTCACCCGCCTCCCTCTCTTTCTCCTCTCCCTTCTCTCCTCCTTCACCCCTCACTCTCTCTCTTCCGCTCCTCCCCACTCATCGACGACCCCACTCCTCCACTCACCGCCTCCTTCCTCTCTCACTCACGCTCTCCTCCACTCACCTTTGTCCCCCACACTTGTCTCCTACGCTCCCCTCTCCCACTATTTTCGCTCTCTCCCGCTCCTCCACTCATCCTCTTCCACCGCTCCCTTTTCTCCTCAATTTTCCCCATAAAAAGGGATCCAGCGTTTTTAGAAAAGGGGGAATGATTTTCAGTCTTGGGAGGGACACGGGGATTCAGTATTTTTGAGGGATACAAACCATCTTCCACACTTGATTTTCTCCTTTCCGGGGAACTTTAGCCGGGAATTACTCAGCGTTTTCAGAGGGGAAAAGGACTCAATATTTTTGGACAAGTTTTGACTGAGCGTTTTCAGGGAACGATTATTCAGCGTTTTCCCGGAGCTTAACCTCACATTTCATACACTTTTGATCAATTATCATTTGTTCTTGAACATTTATTCAACATACAATTTCTGGTCTGTTTCGATCTGAGGTTCGAATCGTTTGTCGTGTTCGGGTCTATTCATAACGAGAGAGTAGATTTGACGACCTCGACACCCCAGTTCACTGCACCAACAAAAGGTCAGTGTGTTTTTTTTTATCTAAAGTCTCTGATGTGTTCATGTATGATGTTGTTTCAGTTTGGCTGAATCTCAGTTTAAACGCATGTTAGATTTTAATTAGTTTAATTTCAGTTCTTTAATAATGTTTGTATGTTTATGTCTTAATTTGGTTTGGGTTGTTATAGTTTAATAATTTATAGCATCTACATGTGTACGTCTAAATTTAACTGAGTTTAATTTCAGTTTTGTTAGTATTTAGATATTCGCATAAGTTCATATTTTGACGATTAAGCCGAAGGTGTTTGGTTTCTAATTTGGCATGTTCGCACTAATGAGCCCTATTGGATTGGTTTGGCCTTCTGCTAGTTTTCAGTCGAGAGGATTTTGTGTTTAAAAACAGTAAACTCCTCAAATCACTCTCATATTAACTCAATTCATGTGGCGTGAGGTTTATGTGTGTTAACTGCTTTTGGGGTTCCCCAATTGTTCTTCTCCTCTTCTCGTTTCTCTGAGAAGAAATTGCTCCATCTCCTGCCTATACTACATGTTAAAATAAATCATCGTCCTCTATGTTTTTGGTAAATACTTGGGTTTAACTTTGCAATTTGGATCATGCCTTATAATTCCTCCTATAGATTATGCTTAAACCCCCGCATCATAGTAGTTGTCGAATCCATGAAATCCACAATTCATTTGTCTGATCTCAGAGCCTGTCAGTTTGACCTAGCATTTTGATACTAACCTGCCTTCCAACATGTTTAGCGCATTGCTTGACTCCATCATCATATTAATATTGTGTTATTTTCCAATTTCCCTTCAACTTTGCTTTAAGATTCGTGTGTCTAAACAATTTCACACTTTGGCATGGTTTGGTTCAACTTAAACTTTTCCGCGACTGCTTAGGTTGTTTGTTTTCAAGTTTATGTTCAGCTTGTTTTGAATATGGTTGGATATGACTTAATCAAAGAAGTATGAATCAGTAGGATAACTATGTGTTTGAGGTCAAGGTAGTATCCTCATGCCTGTTGGACATGAAACTGAATTCATTGAAATTAAAAAGGGGATAATATTTACTTTGTTGAATCCTATAACTAATGATTTGTGTGAGGTCAAAAGGCATCATGCATAACTCTAAGAGTAAATGACCGTAGCCAGTGGTGTTCATCTTTGGGTATCATTTCTTTTTAAAAAAAAAAAATCAATTGAGTCATGGTCTTAATCATAAACGGTTGCCTCTTATTTCTAGAAAGTTGAAAGTGATCATTAGATATGTATTCATCTTTAAGCTTAGGAAGTGATTGCCGCTGTTTGAGTTGTGTGAATTTCCCATCTCGAGCATGTATGATAAATGGTATAACAAAACTGCCCTTTTGAGTGATTTCCTCACTTGCATCTTCACTGATTTTGATAGCTCTCTTATTGGTTGGAATACATGGTCTAAAAATTATAATGCAGAAATCTCTGCTTCTTACACCAAATTTCTTTAAACATCTGGCTTAATTATTGCTTTTTGACGAGTTCATTGTTATGGCTTGTTGTTTTGGTTGCTGGGTCCTAAAAGGAAGAGCAAAGTTAACAGAGAGGGAAACTTGAATCTTAAAACCATTAAAACTGAATCATCTGATCACTAGGATCCCTTAAAGCCTCTATCCTTCAAAAGCAAGACTGATTTCCTGTCCTTTGCCATACCTTTTAGTTTATAGCATGTGCAAGTCTTGAATTTGCTTAGGCACTTCTTGGTATCATTTTGAACCTAGCTAAAGCTTGATGTTGTTCTTATATCATGCCTGAATAATTAAACATGACTGCCTTCTGACTATCCTGTGCTAGGTTGGTTTTATTTTAGTAAGAGGTCCTATATTGGGTGTTTGGTTATTACTTGATAAGGAGACTAAGTCTTTACTAATTCCTCCCCTACTATGATACTTCTAAACCATTTGCAGTTTCGGATACGACATAATTGTTATGATATTTCTTCTTGTTATTCACTACTGTTTTAATGTATTTTGGTTGCTAATTGCCAGTTTCCATAGCTTTCAGATTTAGGTCAGGTAATCTTCCTGCTCTCTAGATTCTGCCTTTCTTTCTTTGTTTTTTTATCAGATCTCATTTTGCCAGATAATGTGTGGATCATTTTTTTTTTTTTTGCCCTTTTCCTTAATTTAGAGTTATTAGGTGAAACATGAATCCTCTAGGATAGTTGGTTGATGGTGTGCTGAATATGATAACCTTCTTATAGATTACTTTCTAATCCATTTGGGAATTATATCTTAAGTAGGTTCAATAAGTTAAAATCCATGCACTGTTGAGACTAAATATCCTGTTAAATTCAGTCTGCTCAGAATAACTATGTATATCGGTCCAGATTTGCCTAAATATTGCGATGTTTTTTTTTTGTTTGTTCAAATTCGTATGTGATGGTGCATTGCAAGCATGTTGGATCCAGTTGCATATATTGATGTATATTTCCAGCATATCTTAGTTAATACGTTGATAGGGAAGTTGGTTGGGTCATTATGGATCAAGTTTGAACCCTTCCCGGTGTTAGCCATGCCTAGGATTCATGAAATTCCTTGGAACTTGCGCAGCATCGGGAAGATGAGGGTGAAAGCTTTCCAATATCAACCTTCTATACATTCTTATGAATGTGTACACCTAAGATATACCAAAATATACACAGTAGATGCATAATCTACTAATTTATTTTGAGTTATATTTTGCATGTTTAAACTTGTTTTATTGATCGTATACTAATCTTTTTCTTTCATTTTTATGCATGACTATCGCATACGAGTCCAAGGGACTCGTCATCTCCCGCATTCGGCGTTGGGCCGAAGCCCAACGGAAAACTCTCCTCCTGTGTCAGCCCAGTCCACAGCCAAACAGGGAAATAAAAAATTTGGGCCGAAGCCCAATAGGCGTGACAACAGCAGCAACACATATAAATTGTTACTGGGCCAAAGCCCAGCTGCAAACAGATCACAACAGTCCAAATGGGCTGGGCCCATTTACATTATATCTACTCCTCTATTTTATTTTGTGCGCATTTAATGTGTATTGTGTGGCTAACATTTTTATTTGCTAATTTAGATGAACCTTAGTGACATTAAGGGGTTTAGTTTAGTAATGGGTAGTTAATCCACAAACTATATTCACTTCTATTTATGTTCCAAACTATTTATGGTATCCATAATATTTATTTAAATGACTGATTTTTCAAATTAACACGACCATATCGAGCTAAAAGAATCAAGATTTACTCTTTTTATCTTAGAACACTTGAAATACATATTTGTTAAAACATTAATATTAATCTTGCAATAACTTTACAGAGATACCATTTAATTTGCTAGTTGGGGTAATTCATATTCCGAATACATATGAACATTACTCATTCCGTTTCTTTTGGTTTATTTATACCTAAACTCTTTTTATTCAATCACTACTTTTCTACAAGTTTTACTTTAAATAACATATTACACTTAAGTCTAACTAATCATAAGTCCGGTCGGTTAACCATTATTAATGGGTCTTAAAGGATGCCTAATACCTTCCCTTTAGACTAATTGAACCCTTACCTAGAATCTTAAGTTTCGCAGACTATAAAATGGAGCTAACTTTAGAAAATAATTTTAATAAACTTTAGGTGTCCTAATTCACCATAAATAATTAGGTGGCGACTCCTTAACATAAACAAAAAATAGGAATCACCAATATGTTGTACTCTACTTTAACTCCGGTTAAAATGGGGTATGACAGTTAGTACATGGTGAATAGTACTAGTATGTAAAACCTGCTGAAATAAAGAACATGGCACAACATAGGTATAGGACATGAACTGAAACTGAATATAACTTGAACATGAGCATGAAACGTGAGTAAAGTCTGAAAACAGTAAATCAATGAAAATACATGTATATAAAACTGCTTGTAACGTGGGGAATGCTATAGTATAACCGACAACATGATCTGGTACTTGCGTCCTACCAGCAGAACACTCACACCTTGCCAGGGATATGAGATTTAAGTAATAATAAACATGTAAGGATCCAAACTGCATAATGAATGTGTTGCCTCCTTGCTGATAACCCTTATCCTACGGTGGCTTCGTAGTTTCAGGCTTTACTGAGTCTTTTCCGTTAACTAAGCAACTCCCAAAAACATGAATAGGATATAGTTGGCTAAGAAGCCCATGATTTTCGTGAAATAACTTGTAACATGGTTTAATGAAATATCTTGTAACATGGTTTCATGAGATAACTTGTCATAGTCTTCCAAACATGTTCTTGATTCATGAGTAATAACAATAGTTCAAAATTATATATATAATTGACTTGAAAACATGCTTGTAACTTGCTAGATAAAATCATAAAGTTTCATATAAACATAATGAGAACACATGAGGATGATTTCATGATTCATGGATTAAGCTAGGGTTCCTAATAACTGTAATGGAAGATTAGGAATACAATAACGAATATAGATACAAAATTCATGTACATAAATACATAAATACGGGCTACCAATATGTTGGGTTTAATGCCCTAGGATTTGAACTTCATGGATATCAAGAAAGGGAGCATGGGGAAGAACGTAGAGATTCCCACATCTGGATGGAAGTTCTACATACCTTAATTGCTCCAAAACTTGAATTAAAGACTTGAATTTTGGAGAAAATTTCCTAAATTTTGATTCTTAAACCTTGAGATGTGTTTTTCTTGAAATCCCTATATTAGGAACAATGATTTCTTGCTTAGATTATTAGAGTATATGAGTTGGAAGGGTTGAGATTGACTTACCTTGATGTTTTGGATTGTTGCTAGGGCTTGGAATTGTGAATAATGAAATAAAAGAACTCAAGGCTTGAATTTAAAAAAAAAAAGTGAGGCGGAAATTATATAGACATATTATACGGTCCGTATAAAGTTATACGGTCCGTATAAAGTTATACGGTCTGTATAATATGACCATATTTTATCATGGCACAAAACAGAACGTCGGGTTAAGGTTTCATGAAGTACGGACGAGTTATACGGTCCGTATAAAATTATATGGGTCGTATAACTAGTTCGTATAACATGACTAGTGAACGGACTGCTCTGTAATCCTTCAGTAAAATGGCCATAACTTTTTGTACAGATGTCCCGTTGACCCCCATTATATACCGTTAGAAAGGTATTTCAAAGGGCTACAACTTTCATTTAGGAATTTTTCCCAAATTCCTAATTAATAAAGGGGTTATGATCGTTGGAAGTAAGACCTTCTAGAAACTCACTTGCAAACATGCCCCGTAGAGTGGCTTCCAACTTTGCTTTGCCCAAAGACATTCCTTATGACTTGATTAGTTTTTAAAACACTTCCTATAACCCTCATATTGATTCCATTATATTATCATCTTATGAATCAAACCTTCGCCCAAAGCTACGAGCTGTTACAACCTCCTACATATCTCAATTTTCATACAGGTATGCACCATGTACTGCTTCAAATGGGTTGGTTTCATTCCCTAGAAACCAATCCCCCAAAGATTGACACGGATTCACAAAAACAGGATCAACCATTAATCTAACAAAAGGTGACAAATTTGGGATTTAACTCTTCAAAAGCAGCTTAGAACAAGCTGTAAGAACATACCCTTCTTAATTTTCATCAAGCATTTTAGTAGTAGCAAAGAAGCCAGAGTATACCAATAGGCGCATCAATCGATGAATTTTGCAGGAGCAAGTTTCAGCTCTGAAACTAACTAAGACAGTCATGGGCTGCTTATGACTATGAATTATATCTGGTATGCCTAATTGAATTGCACAACCAAGAACCATTGAATTTACAAAACTGAAAGCATGCTTGTAGATATGAGTCTGAGTTCGGAACATTTCACTAGCTGTTGGAACATCATTGGCCTCGATTTCCTGCTCTTTTTCTGCTTGATATGAACTTTGAATGGCTACAAAGAGAGTTCAAGATGAATAGACGATGCACTTATATGGGAGACCAAACTATAATCTGACAAAGGCTCATTAATTACTGGGGTCCATACCAATAAATGCCACTTGCCAAATTATTCAGGACCCTGTCCATATTTCTACTTCTACTAATATAGAAAGATGAAGCCCTTACACTCTGTTTGGATGGTCGTTACTCATGATTTCATAATATACACTATCTTATTATATGGTATCGTATTGTATTGTATTGTATTAATGAATAGTGAATACAATGTTCGGATAGACTGTATCATTTGTTGTCGTTTAATAACATTTTTATTGTTTGGTTTAATTGTACTATGATATTATATAATAACATACTCCCTCCGTTTCAATTTATATGAACTCATTTGACCGGACACGACATTTACGAAAGAGAGAAGACTTTTGAAACTTGTGGTTTAAAATAAGTCTTGAAAATTTGTGTGGCTGTAAATCATTCATAAAGTGAATTTGTTTCCAAATTAGGAAAGAAGTCATTCATTTTGGCACGGACTAAAAAGGAAATAGGCTCAAATAAATTTAAACAGATGGAGTATAAGTTTACTAAAATACCCGTAACCCTCAATGAGAAACTAGTTTATATATATTAACAAAACTAAGATAAAAAAATAAAATAGGAACTTTTAAGAATAAGTAGGTGGTGGTGGGGTGGTGGCAGGGGCGGATTTACCTTGTCACTAGAGGTGTCACGTGACACTGCTTCGTCAATTTTTTTTTACTAGATATACATATATAAATACTCCCTATGTCTCAATTTATAGGGCACCATTTCCTTTTTAGTTTATTCCAAAAAGAATGTCACATTTCTATATTTAGAAACAATTTAATTTTATGAGATGATTTACAGCCACACATTTATATAAGTCTTGTTTTGAACCACACAATTCAAAAGTCTTCATTTCTTTCTTAAACTTTGTATCAAGTCAAATGGTGTCACATAAATTGGAAAGAAGGAAGCAATAAATAAAACAAAGACTGAATAAAATATAAGGGACACTGTTTGTGAACAAATTAAAGTGCTCGCTGGCTTGGTGGTTAGGAGCGGCTCCTTTGCGTGGACGTCGCGGATTTGAACCTACAAAGCCTAAATCTTTTTTAAAAGAACTACCAGTTATCCCACCCTATTTTTTATTTTTTTTTGGTTTCAATTAGAATAGAACTAATACAATAACATTGCTATCTGCCCACTTTTTAAATATATTTGTAAGTTTCTTCTCATTTATGTTCATCGGTATCTCGATTCCCGCATCAGGTTAGTATTTTCTTCACTCTAATTTTTTATTAAGTGCTTGAAATTTTATTTTTATTTGTTCATGACAATAATTTTATTTCTTTCTACTATATTGTTACAATGAAATTATTTCGGGTTAATTTAAATTGATATTTAAGTTTATAATTTAGTCTAAATTTCAATGGAGCGATATTATCACAAAGAATTTTTCAAGCGTCCAAAGTCAAGTTCAACAATCCCAGATTGACCTGAAATGAGTTCTATTAATATGGTTTGAGTTGTCTTTTATAATATGATATTGTTATAGTGATTTATTCGGTTGCTCAACCTTTCACATGGTGACACAGCTTATGAAAAATTCTGCGTACACCACTGGGTGGTTGGGTGGTAAGGTGGGGTCGGTGGCAGAGGGTGAGGGTTGGTGGGTTGGGTGGGCGTAGTGGGTGGGGTGCTTGGTGCTAGGGTGGGGGTGGATGGCGAAGGGTGGGGTGGGGTGTTATGGGGAAATGAAATACGCAACCACGCAAAAATTATCAAATCCATGGTTACAAAAATTGGGTTTTTTTATGATTATATAACCACAGAATTACAACGGGTTTACAACAGGGTGTACATAGACCGGGTTGGTTCGGATTCTCTAAATATCAAATCAAACCAATTGCGTCGGGTTTTTTAATTTATACAGCAAACCAAATCAATAAAATTCGGATTTTTCAACCTCGGATTTTATCGGGTTATTCAGTTTTCTCGGGTTTTTCGAATTTTTTTCCAGAAAAGTCTTCATACAAAACATATAACTTTTACTTTAAATATTTCTTTAGTCCTAGTAAGATACAACTATATAATTAAGGTATTTCTTAAGAAAATAACACAAAATGTGAGATGAGTGATGACGTTGTATTAAAATATTCAATAAAAAATAGAATAAAATCGGTTAAAATAAATATTGCTAATTAATAAGCCATAAAGAAAATGACCATAGTCTAAAAATACTAAGTCATGTTAAAATAAGTACGGCTAATAAGTATTAATTACATGACAAAGAAAAAAATTAATTTATGTATTTTTATTCTCTAAACCAATTATACAAAACTAAAGAATAGATATCCAACAGTATTGTCATTCCTAGTGATAGAATTGAAATTATTTTGTTAGCATAAGTGTTGAGTTGGTTTTGATTTGGACTTTATTTGAGTTACTAACATCTATAGGATATAAAACTTATTGACATTCAAAATTTTATGTTCAAGTTTGAAATATAATATTATAAACGACAAAAAACTACGAAAAATTTTAAGAAATATTTATAAATTATATTACAAATAAATATTTTTATGTATAAAATATTTTAAAAATTAAATACATATAATGTCGGATTGATTTGGTTTGATTTATCGATTTAGTGCGGTTTATCGATTTGGTGCTGTAAGTGCAGGGTAACATGGGATTACTGCTACCATTAAAAGTCCCGACATAATCCGAGAAGCATCCTATCCTTCGATAATATTCCATCGCTATATTTCCACTTCTCCTGTTGCTCACTCTATCCCTGGGTTTCTTCTCAGAAAGACAGTGTAAAGAATCATTCTTGCAAACAACACTCAAAAATTGCGGGAGACGTTTGTCAAACCTCTAGAGCAGCGACTTCATGGCTTTTCTCTGGTGTTTGAAGACCTTTCTAAAGTTTATGAAGCAATCGAATGTCGAATTCCAATGGTAAAAAGAGCTACTTCTTTTCTTATATTTCAGGCAATCTGAATGTTTGCATAAGTCATAGAGAAACCCAAGCTGAAGCGGTTGAAAGAAACCATAAGAAGTTTTTTCTTGGCCTGTGATCAACTACGACTTGTTAAAGGGAGGTGAAATAGAATGTGGAGCACCATAACAAACATTGGTCCAAATCGGGAAAGAAAAGGGACCGTCGAAGAAGGAACATCAAAAACTTACGCCAAAGTCATGCAGACTTGGTAGCTGAACATTAATTAGGTATCGACCAATATCGAACATCTACTGTAGGTCTTTATACAGCTTTTAATTGGGTTGCAGCCCCTCTCTCCTGGTTCATACAGATAGGGGAATCCGATTTTTCATTCTGCTTTGTGATTTTACAAGTTTGTTTGCATTCTTATTTTCTTCACTTTCGATGGTAACTTCAAATATTTGTGGTGTATTAATCTGCCTTTGGATCTCGTTGACTAATTCTTGGAAGATTTATATTAAAAAAAAAAAAAGATTGAAAGGGAATAATAAAGAGAAACGAAGGCCTAAATTTGATATCTTTATCGCCACGTTGTGTGTTTTCAGTATGAAAGCCATAAATGCAAGTCATTTACAAATACATTTAGATAACCCAATAATTGATCTCATTATCTTACTTTTTAATTTGATTTAAAATGTCCCTTCAACTACAAATATGTCTATCTATATGAGCCGTTTATTAATGCTAGCTGGTGTGCTTAAAGTACTTGATAGTTATTATTGTATAAACTTTTCAAGTGATCTGTATTTTGCTCCTTATGTTGCAAAAACTAACTTGAACTATGTCATCTGCAGGGTTCTTCTAAGATAGGATTTTGATCCACTTCTTAAAGCATGGTAAAGTGTCACCAATCGCTTATTTTTGTTGGACATGTGTTTCTTATACGACCACATAGCTCTGGCTGTGCTACATCAATAGATTTTCGTCATTTTATTTCTGTTGGTGTTTCTTTATTCTGCCTCTTTACTTACAGGAAATTAATAGACCTGTAAAAATGTTTCGTAACACTATGATCTGCTACTTGCTTTCTAGTATAGATGTCTGTTTTGCTTTGCACATAACATATATGATAGAAGTCCTATTAAAGTTTTTAAAAGGAGTTTTCCTTTGATTCTAAGGAAATATGTTTTAAACTTCTTTAACAGCTTCTTATCATATAACAATATAAGCAGTTATTTATCAGTTCTTCAATTGTTTCTCTGTTTTTCTTCTTTCTTTGTAGGTGCTAATGTATGTTGAAGTGTGTGACCATCTTATCTGAAAAGCTTAAGTTATTAGAAAGATCAAACTTTTATTTATTTAGTTATTCTTCAACACGACCCTTTTTGTGGACTTGATTTTTTATTATGATCCGAACACGAGGAAGTTGTTTTAGATAATGGATGGAAACCCAGCACCTTCGCCTACTCTAATACTAAGTTGAAGTGCGTGACAATCTTGTCTAAAAGCATTGAAGTACGAGGTAGCAAATTTCAATGGTGACACCAATTTCTCCAAGAAAGATGAGAGATCTGCTCATCCAAAAAAGGTTATACAAGGCACTAGATGACAATGTGATGAAGCTCGAATCCATGAAACTTGAAGATCCGCCTGTAGGGGCAACAAAAATATAGCCTGGGGCAACAAAAATATAGCCTTTGGCATGACTTTGATTGATCGTGATATGAAAAAATCACGGGCAGATTACCTTCCATCAGCACATATATGAATAATTTTGTAAACACCTTGTTCTTTTTTGCTTCTACTTAAATTTGAACTCTGATCTCCCATTAATTTCATTGATTATTAGGACACTCCTTGAGTGCAGGTTAGACCTTTGTTTTTGGGAGAGTTGTACATGCGAAAAGCTAACAAGTTCTCTTCTAAATTGTTTCCCTCAATTGAAGTTTAACTTTGACTTTTCTGTTGCTTGGCATAATCCTTTGTATGATAAAGTAACACCAGTCATTATTGGCAGGGACTAATTCAACTACTTCCTTACTTTTATGATCGTTTTTCCTCCACTATGCTTGCTTAGATTGGACTCCTTTCTATCTATTTCAAATCCTCAACCTTTTTCTTTGTAGGGAGAAATCACCCCATCTAGTCTTATGGAGTTCAGTTTAATGCTTATTACTTGGTTGGAGTGGAACCTTGCAACATAAGGTGTATTAATTTTAAGGAAAAACTTCAATGAGGGACCTTAGCCCAAAGACTGGAGTAATCTGGTAGCTCATGAAGCTAGCCTCGAGGAATAGCTTTTCCCATTGATTCTCAGTTCTCTGCCTTCCAGTAACTACAACCATCATTAGTACATCAAGAATGAGCTTCTTCTTCTCTATCCAATACCATGTCAATGATGAGGACCCTCCCTTTCCTGCCATAGCTTCTCTGCATCTCTTAAGCATCTTCACACAATCCTCGTCACACCAATTGTGCATAACATGCTGCAAAAAGTCATATTTTCTCAAGCATAGGATAAAATTCCTTAACTGTTTTGCTGGACATTGGCATGAGAAAAAAACAGAATAAGAGGATACCAGACAAATGGGGATCTAATTGCTTATTTTCCCCCTTGTTTGCAAGAACAATAAAGTAAACAAACTGAAAAACTCTTCATAAACATCACCATGGATGACCTATAGCCTTTTAATACATAAACTATATAGCAATTGACAGACTACATAAGAAAGTATGAACCGTTGAAATGTGTAGTTAAAGTTATCTACTTAAATAGATTTTCAACAACGCCCTGACGTGAAAATTCTTTTTATAAAAAGTGGCAATGGGACTCGAACCTAAAACTTTTGTCTGCTCTAATACCATGTTGAAGTATGTGACTCTCATCTAACAACTTAAGTAGCTGTTAGAAAAACAAATTTTTATTTACTTAATCATATCTTCAACATGAACAATGTTCAGGAAGTCGCAAAGGAACATCTGAACAACTAAGTCATGATAGTAAACTCCGAGGCTTCCTTGGTCATGTAGAACATCGATTAACATTATGTCATTTCTACAACTGAGTACAGAATTAGAGATTAAATATAGTACATGTCAATTTGTTAACAAAAGAAACAAAAGTTACCATCTTGTTACCTTAAACAAAATGGCAGCAGCAGGGGGAATTGACTGAAACATGTCACCTCCCACCTATTTCAAATTTTTTGTCTCTGTCATGTTAGCAACAGCATGAGAGAGGTCCAATACAGTGCATTTTAAATGAGGGAATGCAGCCAAAATAGTCTTAGCAATAACACCAGTGCCACCTCCAACATCAACCAAGGAATCTAGCTCTTCAAAAACTTGTTTGCCGTCCTTTACAACCAAACACATCATTTGGGAATCACTAGCCATTGCTTCGTTGAACACTTTGTTGAATTTTGGATTTTGATCACAAAATTCCCACATTGGTGCACTATGTGCTGTCTCAAATGAGGTGTTTTCATTTCCTAGAAACCAATCCCCCAAAGATTTCCATGGATTCACCAAAACAGGATCAACCATTGCTCTAACAAAAGGTGACAAAATTGGAATCTCACTCTTCAGAAGCAGCTTAGAAGAAGCTGTAAGAGCATACCCTTCTTGATTATCATCAGGCATTTTAGTAGTGGCAAAGAATCAAGAGTATACCAATAGGCGCATCAATCGATGAATTCCATTTGATTTTGCAGGAGGAAGTTTCAGATCTGAAACTATTCAGACATAGTCATTAGGTGCTGATGGTTTATGAATTATATCTGGTATGCCTAATTGAATTGCACAACAAAGAACCATAAAATTTGCAAAATAGAAGGCATGCTTGTGGATATAAGCTTGAGCTCGGAACACTTAAATATAGATGTGTGCACCCAAGCTCAACGTATCATATGATTTGATGATGATTGGGTGCACCTCACTATGTGGGTTTAAGGAGTTCAAATCTTATGTCTATCTTGTTAAACTGGTCAAATTTTATCCTAAATCCACCTCTTTGTAATAGTGCACACATCTTCTCGAAATCTTGGATCCTCCTCTGATACCAATAACCTCTCGCCTGCCTAGGTATTAGACAACTTACCAACAATGCTTTAGGAGGTGAGAAGAAATCACCTAGTATATTTTGTCTCTACTGAGATTTGGACCTTGGTAAAGATTTGAACCCTTGTCTTCCATGATTTTCATCCGCCTTCATTGGCCACTAGGATACCCTTAGGTGTATGTTTCTTTGATGAGATGTACATGCAGAAGCTAACAGGTCCTCCTAGCAGGGGTCGTTTAGTTGATGGGATAGGGAGATCCTATTATACCATGTTTGGTACAGTTTTGTATTCTGAGATTATCAATCTGAGGATTATTTATACCACAATTGTGATGTATTTTTTTACCATATCCTATGTCCGATAATTGTAAGAAAGATAAAGTGCATCTCAAAAGGAGGTGTGACTTCATTAATTAGGAAGAGCTCTCTTTTTCAGTTATAAGGAATCGTTCTTTTAGTAGGCTTGTAAAGAGCTAGATTGTTTTTTGAAGAACAATTGAACAAATGCAGCATTGAATAATTGTCTTTAAAGAAGCAAATAGAAGAAAAATATTTTCTATACATGGCTTCTTCTTTTATGTTCTCTCTATTTTATTTTCTACTCCATCTTTATTTTCAAAATACTGATTTTCTGCTTAGTCCTTCTTCTCTTATGAATTTCTCCTGTGATTTTTCAGTATGCTACTAGTGACATTAAATACGTACATTTTCACCATGTCCCCAAAATATCAATGGCATATTAATTTTATCTGTAAAAACTTGTTAGTTCTATCCATAAAACAAACATTTTACCCTTCTTTCATTAGGGGACCAAAAGTTTACAATTGATCCATTGCATTGTAAGTTAGAAATGCTGAACAAAAAGAAGGTGAAAGAAGTATGGGATAGCACATAAGAAAACACAAAACACATACAACAACTAGAAGTACTTAATACATTGAGCAAAAAAAAGAATCCCTAATTCTAATGGTCCATGGACTTCTTTATGCAGAAGAACAACCTGTAATATATCTTTAATCATAAAAACCTGCATGCAATTGTCTTATTATAACTTGATATAATAAATATGTTCACACTTTCAGTATTTAGAACTTAAACTCAATGAAGAAAAATACAATCTGAGGAACATAAAGTGGATTACTTTAAGGGAAAACTTCAATGAGGGACCTTATGCCAAAGACAGGTGTAATCTTGTGGCTCTTGAAGCTAGCCTCAAGGAATAACTTTTCCCATTCTTTCTCAGTTCTCTCCCTTCCAGTGAGAAGTACCATCATCAGCACATCAAAAATGAGCTTCACTTCTGTTATGTCTGCTTCTTCTTCATTTCTATTCAACACTATGTCAATGATAAGAACCTTCCCTTTTCTTCCATCATCTTTATCCCTGATAGCTTCTCTGCTTCTTTTTAGCATCTTCACACAATCCTCATCACTCCAATTATGCATAACATGCTGCAATGAATTAATATCTTCTCAAGCAGAGGACCGAATTTCCTAACTCTTTTATTAAGGCATTGGCATGAGCAACAAAACTGAGAAGAATAGAGATTTGAATTGCCTATTTTTTCCCCTTCTTGTTTGCAAAGAAAAATAGAGTAGAGTAACTGAATTGAACAGGCCCTCCGTAAATATCATAACCAATTACCTATAGCCTTTGTTATAGAAACTAGGGCAAAGGTGCATATATATATCACTCAACTTTGCAATTTAGAGCAGATATATCTCTTGTTACAAAAGTGATATATTTATACCCCTGTCATTACAAAATTGTGCAAATGTACCCCTGCTGTTACAAAATGGTGCAAAATATCCTTTTTTGCTAACGGGTTTTTTTTTTAAATCATTTTGGTTATTTTTTAATTAAAAATATGCCACATGACTTTAAAAAAAGTCTACCTCTTTTTTTTAGCAGACATATTTTTCTAACGCCACATGGTAATTTTTTTCTGGGTGGGTTGGGTCTGGTTCGTTTAAAAAAATGGATAGACTTATTTTTTTAAAGTCACAGAGATATTTTTTAAACGAACCAAACCAGACATACCAGAAAAAAAAATTACCATGTGGCTTTAGAAAAATATGTTTATTAAAGAGAATTGGTAGACTTTTTTTAAAGTGACGTAGCATATTTTTAATTAAAAAATAACCAAAATAATTTCTTTAAAAAAAACCCTGTTAGCAAAAAAGGATATATTTACACCATTTTGTAACGGCAGGGTATATTTGCACAATTTTATAACGACAGGGGTATATATATACCACTTTTGTAAAGAGAGATATATCTACTCTAAATCGTAAAGTTTAGGGTATATTTGCACCTTTGCCCTAGAAACTATATGGTAGTTGAAAGACTGCTGAACAAAGTATGAATGTCTAGGAAGTTGCATAGGGATCCTCGAACAACAAGTCATAATGAGAATTTGGGAATAAAAACGGATTCTTCGCTGTGTGTAATATGAATCAGCATTATATCATTCCTACCAGCGATAACCCACCCAGGATTGCTATTTACAGACTTAGATATCAAATGTAAAATATGTCAAATTGAAAAGAGAGAAAAAAAAAAAAAAAAAGAATTCTTACCCTAAACAAAATGGCATCAGCAGAGGGAATTGACTGAAACGTGTCACCTCCCACATACTTCATATTTTCTGTCTGTGGCATGTTAGCAACAACATGAGGGAGGTCCAATACAGTGCATTTTAAATGAGGGAATGCATCCAAAATAGTCTTAGCGATAAAACCAGTGCCACCTCCAACATCAACCAATGAATCTAGCTCTTCAAAAACTTGTTTGCAGTCCTTTACAACCAAACCCATCATTTGGGAATCACTAGCCATTCCTTCATTGAAAACTTCGTTGAATCTTGGATTTTGGTCACAGAATTCCCACATGGGTGCACCATGTACTGCTTCAAATGGGCTAGTTTCATTTCCAAGAAACCAATCCCCCAAAGAGTGCCATGGATTCACCATAACAGGATCAACCATTGCTAACAAAAGGGGACAAATTTGGGATTTCACTCTTCAAAAGCAGCTTAGAAGAAGCTGTAAGGACATACCCTTCTTCATTTTCATCAAGCTTTTTAGTAGTAGTGAAGAAGCCAGAATATATCAATAGGCGCATCAATCGATGAATTCCATTTGATTTTGTAGCAGGAAGTTTCAGCTCTGAAACTAACTCAGACAGAGTCATTGGCTGCTTATGATTGTTAATTGCATCTGGTATGCCTAATTGAATCGCACAGCCAAGAACCATGGAATTTGCAAAACTGAAGGCATGCTTGTAGATATGAGCCTGAGCTTGGAACATTTCACTAGCTGTTGGGACATCATTGGCCTCCATTGATCAGAGTTTCCCTGCTCTTTTTCTTCTTAAATATTTAGTCTTGATATACAAAGAAAATTCAAGGAAGATTCACTTCTAGGGGAGACTGTTGGGAAAATAATAATCCCACCGAGAATAATATTCACATTAAATAGCAAGAATAAGGGAATAACAACGGCACCGAATCTTTTAACGGTGATAAAGTATAATACACGAGAGAAGAAATATAATACCACTATAGTAAAAAATATTACAACTTGGTAAGACTACACCGCACCCAAAAATAAAATAACTTCGGTTATTTTAAACACCTCACTATAACATCCGCTCACACACTTTATTTTCCATCACAAAGTATTTTCTATCACTGTGAACTTCTCTCAAACCCTCTCCGTATTACTCTCTTTCCTGGTGTATTTGAATGCTAGAAACGGACTCTTACTTACAGAATAACTTGCCAAACTTTGGACCAATCAAAATTATTGGATTTCTACAACTTGCATTGCTGCGATTGCAAATTGCAAGTCAAGACTTGTGTCCAGCTTTGGTCATTTTTAGTTTCAATTTTGATTGGGTCCCACAGAGACAAAACCATAGTCTTTGACATGTTTAGAGCCTGTTTGGATGGGCTTAAAATAAGCAGCTTATAAGCTGAAAACAACTTATAAGCCAAAAAAAAAATAAGTTGGGGTAGGCTAACTTATTTTTTTTGACTTATAAGCTGTTTTCAGCTTATAAGCTGCTTTAGATAAGCTAAGCTAAACGGGCCCAATTATTTTTTTGGACTTATTTTATGCACAAAATGACTTTAAGCTGATCAGCCAAACACTCAAAAAAACTGAAAACAGCTTATAAACAACTTATAAGTCAATCCAAACGGGCTCTTAGTTTCGGTAGCCATTAGCCAATTATTCGATTTATTATTATTTATATTTATATTTATAGTGGACATAACTATTAACGGTGACACTACTAGCCTAGTTTCACGTGAATCATGATTCATGAGGTGTACTTGAGTCATTGCTAAACAGAATTTGTCTTTTTCTAGGTGTTATACCCCCACTTCCCGGGTAGGGGTGTTAAAAAGGAAATCACAAATCCTACCAAACCAAAAATTAAATCAAATCGAGAAAAAGAATCGATTATTGATATGATATTAAAAAAAAATGATCATAACGTGTTTAGTTTAATTTTAACTAAAAATAGTTAAATGGAAATCAAATCAATCTAACATTGTATTTATACAAATTTTATAAATATTTATCAAAATATAATTTGTAAGTATTTCTTATACTTTTTCACAATTCATGTTTCTTAACATAGTTTTTCAAGTTTGAACACAATTTTTTATGGTACAATAAGTATTTTAGTTTTTGATCACGTGTGTGAACACACGTGTACCTTATTATACTTTTTAAACTATGGCCACAAAGGCAGATTTGTTTGATGTGCAATATATGTGTTGCTTAGTCACGGGACTGAAATATCTCCTCCTTCTAGTATGAACATGAGACTTAATTTCTTGAATCTATCATGTACAAACTTCTTCTACATTTATCTCGGGGCAAAGAATTGATGATCACTCCCCCCCCCCCCCCCAACCCCCCGTTCTGTTAGGCAGAGCACAAGTGTGTAAGCATTGGCTCTGTGGAAGAACATTAACAAAATGACCGATCTCTCATCTCTCTCTAGTTTCTTTGCATTCCTTTTCCCCTTATTTTCTCTACTAACCGCTCAACTATTGACAACAGAAGCCATGACTTGAACTTGAATTCTAGCCTTGCTTTCGTATCTTCAGGATTATCATAAGAAATAGCAACTAAGGATTAATACTTACCAAGAAAAGATCACACTTGGTTAAGAAAATTACTAAATTGAATGATATGAGTGCTAAATTTGAAAAGAGTCTTTCGGAATTCACCCTATATGTTAAACACAATAATAGTGAGATTCTTGTTGTTTCTCTTTATGTGGATGACCTTTTGATCACAGGGAGCAGTGCAAAGCTGATCGATGAGTTCAAACAAGATATGATGCAAGCTTTTGAAATGTTTGATCTTGGTCTGATGACTTATTTCCTTGGAATGGAGATTACACAAGGAAAAGATGAGTTTTTCATTTGCCAGAAAAAATTTGCAAAGGAAATTCTCAAGAAATTCGACATGGAAAACTGTAAAGAGATGAATACTCCCATGAACCAAAAAAAGAAGCTATGCAAAGATGATGGAGCTAAAAAGGTGGAGGAAACATACTTCAGAAGTCTCATTGGGACAGGTGATAACGTCCAAATCCACTCCTCAAAGAGCAAGTGTACACGGTCGTCGCAAAATAATTTACCCAACTATGAGTCGGGTTCAAATCCACAGGGAACAATATAAAGGCGATTTAAACGAGTAAGGAATTATCACCAACTAGGCTAAGCCAAACACTTTTTCAATATTTGATTTTTGGTTTAACAACTAACAAAGATAAAACTAACTAGAAAGCGGGTAAAATAATCAATGGCCACAAGTATGGATACAAAGGAAATTACGCTCAAGTAACAATCCAATGTATTTCACTATTTTACAACTAAGAATGAGTTTACGCTAATTAGATAATGATTTCTAACATCTCATCAAAAGTCTCTCGACCAAATTGATAAATATCATTACTAAGCTTTCTCAAGCCTTAGAATGTAGAAAATGTGAACAATCAATATAATCTCAAGTAACTTTCTTATCTCTAGCTCAAGTTATTAGATGAGGTTTAAAGCCCCAAATTCTTGTTAATGAATCTTTTCCAACCTCAATCTTCCTCTCTCGAGCTCAGATCGAAGTAAATGAGCGGGTCTTAGAGTTAGTTAATCCCTTAAGAAAAATTAAAGAACAAGATTAATTAAAATAACATTAACTCACTTCATTAGCAATAAAAATCATTCAATACATAAGCAAAACAAGAGTTTCATCTAACACTTTAATCATATAATATTTCCATAAACAAGATTCAAGTGAAGAAAATAAATATTACACACTTAGATATTCATTACAAAGCAAGGAATCAAAGAAATGGAGAAAAGTTTAAGAAAGTTCCCAACCCAATCTTCAACCCTAAAGTGGTGCAAAAATCCTAGCCTCCAAAACTTGTGTTTTCTGCCAAAGTTGTGTTTTCAAGTGAGCTTGGTCGAGTTTTGTATGAGTTGGGAACAAAAAGACGTGACATTCTATTTCTGCCCAGTTTTGCCCAGAAAAGACTCTTCGAGTTCGCGGCTAGACCTTCGCGTTCGCGAAGGTTTATTGACTCGTTGACCATCGTGAACGCCGTCAACCTTCGCGTTCGGAAAGGGTATTTCTGGCAGAATTTCCTTTTCTTCGTTTTAGCTCCTTTTTGGCTCGTTTTCACTTAGTTTGATCCCAATTCTCTTCATGACTCAATGCACCTGAAATAATAGCAATACACACCAAGAATAGCCTCATATTATGGATTAAGAACACAAAACCTAAAGCAAAGTGACTAAAATAAGTGGTAAAATCACCACTTATCAACTGGGACGAGAATTTATAGAGACAAGAATAATGAGAGAATTCTTTCTGCTTTGTATTCATCATAATGACCTCCTTATATAGAAGTAATGTTTTCTTTCTCCTAGTCTAATAAGGTAACTCTATTCTAATAAAACTATAATTTCTATATTACCATAATTACAATTGTAACATAAATAAACTTTTATATTCTCTCAATACCCCCCCTCAAGTTGGAGCATACGAGTCCCGAATGCCCAAGTTGCTAAGAAAATATTGATGTTACTATTTACCCAAAGCCTTTGTAAAAATATCGGCCAATTGCTCACTGGTGGACACGTGACTGGGAAGTATTAACCCGGATTGGAGTGCGTCCCGGACGTAGTGACGGTCAACTTCAATGTTTTTAGTTCATTCATGAAACACCGGATTGCGTGCAATATATAATGTCGCTTGACTATCATAATACATTTTCACAAGATACTTATGGTCAACACCCAAACTATGCAAGATTCCCTTTAGTCATTTCAATTCACAGACTGTCATTGCCATTGACCTGTATTTCGCCTCTGCTGACGAGCGAGAGACAATGTGTTGCTTCTGGGTTTTCCATGATATGAGTGAATTCTTGAGGGAGATAAACCACCTGATAAGTGATTTTTGAGTCAACGGACATCTGCCCAGTCCGAATCACACCATCCGTACAACTGGAGATCACAATCTTTTCTCATCACAATACCTTGCCCTAGGTTCTTCTTCAAGTAGCACACCATACAGAGAGACGCGTTTCAGTGTGCTTCCTTCGGTTGCCGCATGAATTGGGACAAAACAAGCACGCAATATGACAACTCAGGTCTCGTAAAATTGAGGTATGTGAGTCTACTGACCAGACATCAGCATGGTTCCGGATCTCCCAAAGGGGCTCTTTTGTCCAACACCAAAGCGTGATTTGGTTCCATAGGAGTATTGATTGGTTTAGCTCCCGGTAAATCAGACTTAGAGATTATATCCAAGGCATATTTTTGTTGACAGAGAAATAACTCAGTTTGTCCGCGTGCAACTTCAACTCCTAGAAAATACTTTAGAGGGCCCAAATCCTTCATGTAAAAACATGTGCAAAGATAGTCTTTGAATCGTTCAATGGCACTATAGTCGTTTCCGGAGATAATCAAGTCATCCACATAGACTGAGACGTTAAGCTGCATACCTCCCCAGGTCATAGTGAATAGAAAATAATCAGAGTACGATTGCTTAAACCTATATTTCTTCGAAGCACTTGACAATTTCGCAAACCAACACTTTGGAGCTTGCTTCAAACCATACAAAGATTTCTGGAGTCAACATACTTGCCCCGGATTAGGAACGCGGAATCCCGGTGGCAATTTCATATAAACCTCATCCGTAAGGTCACCATGCAAGAAGGCATTATGCAGATCCATCTTATGCAACTCCCAATTTCGCGCAGCCGTGACTGCCAGGAAGGTCCGAACGGTTACTACCTTAGCAATAGGAGAAAAAGTTTCGTTGTAGTCAATTCATTCCTTCTATTATTTTCGAAGATGAACAAACGAGATTTATATCACTCGATTGTGCCGTCAGAGTTGTACTTGATTTGGTACACCTATCTATATCCGAGTGCTTTCTTATCCGATATCAAAGTTTCGTGTCCATGTTCCATTATCCTCCAACACTTGGATCTCTTGCTGCATAGCTATTTTCCAATGTTCCTTTTTCATTGCCTCCGAAAAGGTTTTGGTTCGGTTCCTATGGTAATTGCTGCAAGGAAACTTTGGTGCTGTGAGGAAAAATTATCACGGGATATATAGTTAGCTAAAGGATACGGTGCACCTGAGGGTTGCTGAGGATCAGGTGAACGCGTTGATGAACTTTCTTTCCAGAATGTTTCAGTGACGTAGTCCCGCAACCGAATCGAATCATGCTTCTGACGTTTACCTCGACCCAACTATTCCTCCGGTGGCATTTTGCTGGCCCGAATACCTTCCATCTGTACTTCATCCACGCTTTCACTATTTGGACCGACATCTGTCTGTTCTAATTCTGGCTGATTCGTAGGTTCGGTATCTGGTGTTCGTATTTCCTCCATTCGAGCTTCATTCTTACCTACATTATCAGTCTGGCCTTCTTCGAAATTGTGTTGGTTTCTTTGATCCTCAGTTTCATCCGAGATCACTTCTATGTTGTCGACTAGTTACCTGATCCTTCGGCAAAAGGGAACTTAGTCTCGTAGAAGTCCACATCTCTTGAGACTAAAGAAGATACACCTACGACTTCGACTCTCAAACATGTCCCTCATTCTTCCCTTTGTGTATGCATAGCAGAGTGAGCCTATCACATTTAAGTGATCATACTGGGGAGCATTCCCTTACAAGATTTTATAGGGGGTTTTTCCATTCAAAACCGAAGACGGCGTTCTATTGATCAAATACCCACAGTCAAAACACATTATCCCCAGAACTTGATCGGAAGATGACCCTGAAATCTCAATGCTCGAGCCACATTAAGAATGTATTGGTGTTTTCTTTCGACTCTTCCATTCTGCTGAGGTGTCCCTGTGCAAGATGTTTGAAACAGAATTCCATGTTCGAAGAAGCAAGTCTTCATACATGTGAACTCAGTTCCATTATCACTTCTAACTATCTTCACCTTTTTTTCGAACTGCCTCTCCACAAAAGCGAAGAAATTCTTTAAGGTTTTAGGCACTTCTTTCTTATCAACTAAGAGAAAGATCCACACGGCTCGTGAACGACCATCCACAATAATCAAAAAATATGAAGCACTACAAGATGAAGGGATTCTATATGGTCCCCTTAAATTTCAATGAATCATCTTGAAAGTATTCGAAGCAATATTATCACTTAAAGGAAAAACATTTCTCGTTTGCTTTGCCCGTTGGCATACATCACATTCTCTATCCAATCTATCATCGCTCTCATTTAAGCCTAATGCCGTAATAGAATTCATTACTTGTGCTGAAGGATGAACCAACCATTTGTGCCAAAGATCGAACCAATCAACTGCCTCTGCCTTCATAGCCCGTATCAGCAGCATATTTCGAAAATAGTAAAGTCTACCTCGACGCTCACCCTTTCCAATCAGCTTTCTCGTGGTGGAGTCCAGTATAGAGCACATAATTCTATTAAATGTCACATCACAATCTAAATAATCAACTAGTTGTGATATAGAAATAAAATTGCATGTCAAATCCGGAACATAAAGGGCATTCTTCAACCATATCCTATCATTCAGCCTCGTTGTTCCTTCTTTTGTAGCCACCGAGCTAGTCCGTCCGGAAAACCAACCCGACACTTAGGAATGTCTCTCTTATTACTCAGTTCCTCCAAATTACCTGTCACATGGTTGGTAGCTCCAGAGTCTATGATCAGGATGAATTTTTGGTCTTACTATCTATCTTTCGATTCGGGTTTTTTCTCTGGGAATTCAATATGTGAATCACAGTCTTCCAGATCTCATCGCTCAAATTGTAAAGTCATGTGCCACCTGTGTTCACCGTTCATGTCTTCTCTTGAGTTTCTTCTATGAAAACCACAGTGTTATCCCGATAATTGTCTCTTCCATGACCTGATCCCGGTCTACTATTATGATGTTATAGCTGTCCTCATCTTCTTCCTCTAGTTTTCTCATCTCCTTTTTTATTTCCTAGCCACCAATTCGGATAGCTAACGAGTTGAAAACATCTGTCCACAACGTGTCCGGATCTCTTGCAATGTGTGCAGAATGCACCATCATTTTTTCCTTTACCTTCGGTCACGGTAAGGGTTTTTTCCTTGCACGGCAAAAGCCATAGTTTCACTTCGGTCCTCTGTTTTTCATGTGATTCCTCTCACACGCTCTTCTTGCACCACCTTCGAATAGACCTTGTTTAATGATGGAAACAGTTCCTAGGCCAGTATGTTTGACCTCACCATTCCAT
This sequence comes from Lycium barbarum, assembly GCF_019175385.1. NCBI lineage: Eukaryota > Viridiplantae > Streptophyta > Magnoliopsida > Solanales > Solanaceae > Lycium > Lycium barbarum. The sequence continues at coordinate 83,270,096 of NC_083348.1, read as the reverse complement.
ACGTTCCCTCATCCAATCCCATAAGGGAAAGATCCACTTTTTCTTCTTTTCTTTTGGCTTCTAGGACCGTTCCTGGATTGCAAGAGCACTTTCCACACATGCAAGTTGAGATTTGTTCGTAATTTGCCAATTCCTTCCATAGCTTAGTGAGTTTTCCGTAGTAATCTACTATGGTCCTTCCCTTTTTCTTGCACTCCGCTAGTTCCGCCTTTGTTTGTTGCATCCGAGGGCCGTTAATAATGGCGAACCGCTCTCGTATGCTTTTCCATAATTCTTCCACTTCCTCTTTATGTGTAATCGTTGAGCGAAGCGTCGGTTCTAAGGTGCTGCGAATCCATAAACCTTTCACCCTTTAATTGGACTTGTGTAACCACAATTCCAGGGTTATTATTCGACATAATGTCGTAGGGAGAGATTGTTTTTCTTTGGGTTTTATTTTCTTCACTGCGATTCTTTTGCTGGTATTGTCGGTTTCTTTATCATCACCTGTCATGGTTTAAGGGTTTTTGTGTTCTTTTCAATGTGGCACTGATACCATGTTAAAGTTGAGACAGGGACGAGAATTTAGAGAGACAAGAATAATGGGATAATTCTTTCTGCTTTGTATTCATCATAATGACCTCTTTATATAGAAGTAAAGTTTTCCTTCTCCTAGTCTAATAAGGTAACCCTATTCTAATAGAACTATAATTCCTATATTACCATAATTACAATTGTACCATAAATAAACAATTATTTTCTCTCAATAGAAATATACTTCATAAGTCTCATTGGGTGTTTGATGTATCTCACAGCAACAAGATCCAATATATTGTATGATGTAAGTGTTCTATCAAGGTTCATGCATTGTCTGAGTGAAGTACATTTGACGGCAGCCAAAAGAATTGTGCGATATATCAAAGGAACCATAACTTATGGAGTCACGTTTCAAAAGAGTCAACCTGTGAAGCTTTTTGGGTATTCTGACAGTGATTGGGGCGGTTCCATGGATGATTTGAAGAGTACTTCAGGATATTATTTCAGTCTAAATTCAAGAATTTTCTCGTGCAGTTGTAAGAAACAGGATATTGTGGCTCAATCTACTCCCGAAGCTGAGTTTATGACAGCTACATCAGCAGTAAATCAAGCATTGTGGCTGCAGAAAATTTTGGTTGATCTGCATATGGAACCAACATGAAGCATTGAAGTGTTCGTGGACAACCAAACAACAATAGCTATTTCTCACAATCCTGTGTTTCATGGGAAAACTAAGCACTTCAATATCAAATTTTTCTTCTTGAGGGAAGTGCAAAAAGATGGAGATATAACTCTTTTCTACTTCAAGACGGAAGATATATTCACTAAGACTTTACCAGTCAGCAAATTCGAGCTTCTCAGACAAAAATTGGAGTTTGCAGTTTCCAAAGCAAGGAAGAGGGTTAGGAATTTGCTTTAGAACTGCAGTAAATCTATTTTTACTGCTTTAGTGTTGAATAAGACTTAGTCAAATAGTTGTTAGCTATATTTTCCTATTATTTAGGAGTTAGTTCGAAAATCAGGATTCTGTGAATCTGCTAGGATCGTGTCTCCTTTTTTACTGCTTTTGTTTTTCTAGGTTTTATATATGTAACCTGCAGCAGTCAATAAAATTTAGTTCTACTGCTCTATATCTTTGCTTTCTCATATCCTTGTGTTCTTAAAATTACCAACAAAAGCTAACAAGTTCTCTTCGCATGGGTCATTTAGTTGGTGGATAGGGATTAGCAAGTGTAAGAAAGTATTATACCATGTTTGGTACAATTTTTGTATGTGATTAGCAATCTCAGGATTGTTTATACCACAATTGTGGTGTTATTTTTCACCATACCGTATGTCTGATAATTGTTAGAAAAATAAAGTGTATCCCAAAAGAAAGTGTGACTTCATTAATTCGAAAGAGCTCTCTTTTTCCGTTATAAGGAATCGTTCTTTTAGTAGGCTTGTAAAAAGCTAGAGAAAGAAAATAATTATCTTTTGAAGAACAATTGAACAAATGCAGCATTGAATAGGTGACGTTAAGAAAGTAAGTCTACTAAAAAAATAGGTGAACTTATTTTTTTAAAGGCACGTGGTATTTTTTTTAATTGTAAAACGAGCTAACTAGTTTTTTTTTAGAAAAAATTTGTTAGCAAAAAAGGTATATTTACACTATTTGTGTAACAGCAGGGGTATATATGCACCACTTTTTTAACGAGGAGTATATCTACTCAAAATCACAAAGTTGAGGATATATTCGCACATTTTCCCTTAATAAATTAACAGAGTAAGAAAAAAAAAGAATCCACAATTCTAATAGTCCGTCGACTTCTTTATGCAGAAGAACAACCTGTAATACATTTTTTATTATAAAAGGCTGAACCCATCGGGAGACACCTAAAGTTGACACGATTTTTCACTTAGACACCTAAACTTAAGGGTGTTCCTATTGAGCACTTGGACTACGCGAATTTTGTTCCAATTACACACTTTTTGCTGAATCAGCCAAATATGTAAAGTGTGTGTAACACACTCGCCGATGACGTGTCAAAATGACAAATCAAATGAAGACATGTGGCATATATACCCAAAATAACTATTAAAGAATGTATTTTTTGTGAATAAAACCCCTACTTTTAAAACTATTTAGTTAATTACTAAAATTGGACCTTTTCAACGAAAAAGAAAAGAATAAGGAATTGCATCTTCCCGCCAACCACCAGCGATGTGCCCTTCCACTACCGCCGACCAGTGGCGGAGCGAGGATATATATTAAGGGGTGTCAAAAACTATAAATATGTTACTACCCAGGTTCGAACACAATCTTAGGGAAGTTTTGCAACCCCTTAACCATTGCGCTAAACCATCAGCTTGTGACAAGGGTTGTCAACACTAGTATACATACCTATAAGACCAAAATTTGACCAATCTATACAATGTAATTTTTCGGCTAAAGGTTGTCGCTTGACACCCCTCGGGCAAGGGTAGCTCTGCCCCTGCCGCCGACCTTCACCCCCTACCACCCACACTTCAAATAAGTAGATTGACAAAGCAGGACTAATTACCAATATTAAACTAGTTAAGACAATCAAAAGAAACTAATTGGAACAGGAAAAATCAGAAAAGGAAGCAAATCTGCTCAAAGAAAATGCAAAAACTGGTTGCAGATTATTTTTTCACTGTGCAACATGTTCCTCATCAAACCCAGCTCCAAAAATCATTCAAACAACTTTGATTCTCAACCAAACTCCTTAATGCTCTTAACAACAAATTTTTTGCACACCCAATTGATTTTTTTTTCTCTTTCTGAGCTTCTAAGCTCCTTCATGGAGGTCACTTGTTTTCTTGTAAAACGCAGCCTTCCCGACTGCAATTTTTTCCCCGAAAATTTGGTAAATCCAGCTGCAATTAATCCACAATGATAAGGAGCACAGAAGGTTCGATCGTGGTGGCTTTGCGGTGGCAGAGTGTTGGTGGATGGTGGAGGAATGTTGGAAGGAGAGAGAAGGAAAAAGAAAAGATAAAAAAAAATGAAAATTGCAAAATTTATACCATTCACGCGCCTCTTTTAGGTGAATCTCACACACCTTGCCATGTCGGGTAGTCTAGGTGCTCAATAGAAACACTCTTAAGATGAGGTGTTTAAGTGAAAGATTGTGCCAACTTTAGGTTTGCACATAAAATAAATAGAAAACTCAATGAAAAAAGAAAAAAACTAAGGAATATTAAGTCGATTATTTTAAGGGAAAACTTCAATGAGGGATTTTAGGCCAAAGACAGTTGTAATCTTGTAGATCATGAACCCCACCTTAAGGAATAGCTTTTCCCATTCTTTCTCAATTCTCTCCCACCCACCGAGAAGCACCCTCATCAGTACATCATAAATGAGCTTCACTTCGTTCATTTCTATTCAATATTGTGTCAATGATAAGAACCTTCCCTTTTCTTCCATCATCTTTATCCCTGATAGTTGCTCTGCTTCTCTTTAGAATCTTCACACAATCCTAATCACTCCAATTATGCATAATATGCTGTAAAAAGATTAATATCATAATCAATGACGTATAGGCTTTGGCTTAAGCCATTCACAACCACTTAAATTTGTCCACAGATTCCACTTAGATACCTCAACCTAGACCTGTACCGATTGAACACCTATACCACTCTGAATTTGAACCACTTAGATACTTGTTTGACAATCAACTATAAATATAAAGCGTGTGTAATGCACTCGCCAATGACAAGGCAAGGTGACGAATTAACTGTGAACACATGGCATGTCGGTCCTAAATAATGATTAAAAAAAATATTTTATGAGTTAAAGAAAAAGAAAAACTATTTTAAAAGAAAAAAACAAAAATTCTCTAAAGCCTACCCACCCCACCCACCAAACACCCGCTATGCAACAGTACCCGCCGTCCACCGCCACTCCCATTTCTTCGTTTTCATCTATCATACCAAAATGTTCTCTTCTAAAAGAAAATTCATAATATAACAAGAATGGCCAACTCATATTTGAAAAAGAGGAAATTGTAATGGTGGTAGCGTTTTCAAATCTGAAGAAAAAAAGAACAACGAGGCGGCGGCGACAATAATGGTAGAGGTGGTGGTCATCGTCTGCAATCTCTTGCTTTAAAGTTCTTGCTAAAATTATCTACTTTTTATTATTGAGAAGCTCAGTATGTCAAGAATTGCATATGGGTGTCTTCTCCTCCTTTTTTTTTTTTTTTTTTTGGTTCATTTCATTTTTAATTTTTTTTAACCGGAGGTTGTAAAGAATATGGAGTAAGTAAAACATGAAATCAGAATGCAAAATCTGGGGTGACTAGATTTTTTTTTTTTTTGAAGAATCTCCTTTTCTATTATAAATTAGATAATTCTTTACAGCTTTTTCTTAATGAAAACACCTTTGAATTGTTGTGCTGATCAAGTCTGATGACAGTGGATAGTAGCAGCAGCGGGGTTGGTAGCGGATGGTGGCAAAGAGAGATGAAAAAGAAGAAGATATATTTTTTAAAGAAAAAGAAATTTAATTTAATGCCTTCCAAGCACCTCCCACGCGCTGACTTGGAGTGTCTCACACACATTATGTCAAATCAGCAAAAAGTGTCCATTAAGAACATATTTTGAATGGAATAGGTGTTTAATTGGTACAGGTCTAAGTTGAGGTGTCTAAATGGAATATGTGGACAAGTTTAGGTGGTTGTGGATGACTTAAGCCTATAGCTTTTTCTATAGAAACTATATGGTAATTGAAAGACTGCAGAACAAAGTACGAACGTCCAGAAAGTTGCATAGGAATTCTCGAACAACTAAGTTATAATGAGATTAAAATGGATTCTTCCTTTGCCTTTAAATATGGATTAGCATTATGTAATTCTTACAAGCGATAACCCACCCAAGATTTCTATTTACAGACTTAGATATCAAATACAAAATATGTCAAATTGAAAAGAAACAAAAGTTAGCATCTCGTTACCTTTAAGAAAATGCCATCAGCAGAGGGAATTGACTGAAACATGTCATCTCCGACACATCTTAAATTTTCTGTCTCTGGCATGTTAGCAACAACATGAGGGAGGTCTAACACGGTGCATTTTAAATGAGGGAATGCAGCCAAAATAGTCTTAGCAATAACACCAGTGCCGCCTCCAACATCGACCAAGGAATCTAGCTCTTCAAAAACTTGTTTGCAGTCCTTTACAACCAAACACATCATTTGGGAATCACTAGCCTTTCCTTCATTGAAAACTTTGTTGAATCCTGGATTTTGGTCACAGAATTCATACAGGGATGCACCATGTACTGATTCAAATGGGTTGGTTTCATTCCCTAGAAACCAATCCCCCAAAGATTGACATGGATTCACAAAAACAGGATCAACCATTAATCTAACAAAAGGTGACAAATTTGGGATTTCACTCTTCAAAAGCAGCTTAGAAGAAGCTGTAAGAACATACCCTTCTTCATTTTCATCAAGCATTTTAGTAGTAGCAAAGAAGCCAGAGTATACCAATAGGCGCATCAATCGATGAATTCCATTTGATTTTGCAGGAGGAAGTTTCAGCTCTGAAACTAACCGAGACAGAGTCATGGGCTGCTTATGGTTTATGAATTATATCTGGTATGCCTAATTGAATTGCACAACAAGAACCATGAAATTTGCAAAATTGAAGGCATGCTTGTAGATATAAGCTTGAGCTCGGAACACTTCTGTCTATTCCATCAAGTACCAATCAGGAGAGTATCTAGGGGGGAGGGGGTTGTTCTGGGTTCACGGGAACCCAGGCTCCCCCCCTAAATCATGTATAATAATGTTTTTTTTAAATACTTAAATATAGATGTGTGCACCCAAGCTCAACGTATCATATGATGCGATGATGATTGGGTGCACCTCTCTATGTGGGTTTAAGGAGTTCAAATCTTATGTATATCTTGTTAAACTAGTCAAATTTTATCCTGGATCCACCTCTTTGTAATAATGCACACATCTTCTCGAAATCCCGGATCCTCTTCTGGTACCAATAACCTCTCACCAGCACAGGTATTAGATAACTTACCGACAATGCTTTAGGAGATGAAAAGAAATCACCTAGTATATTTCGTCTCTACTGAGATTTGGACCCTGGTAAATATTTGACCCTCGTCTCCCAGGATTTTCATCCGTCTTCATTGGCCACTAGGATATCCTTAGGTGTATGTTTCTTTGATGAGATATACATCCAGAAAGCTAACAAGTCCTCCAAGCAGGGTCGTTTAGTTGGTGGAATAGGGATTAGCAAGTGTGAGATCCTATTATACCATGTTTAGTACAATTTTTTATTTTGAAATTATCAATCTGAGGATTGTTTACACCACAATCATGGTGTTATTTTTTACCATACCCTATGTCTGATAATTGTTAGAAAATAAAGTGTATCTCAAAAGGAAGTGTGACTTCATTAATTAGGAAGAGCTCTCTTTTTCAGTTATAAGGAATCGTCCTTTTAGTAGGCCTATAAAGAGCTAGAGAAATAGAATAATTGTTTTTGAAGAACAATTGAACAAATGCAGCATTGAATTATTGTCTTTAAAGAAGCAAATAGAAGAAAAATATTTTCTATACATGGCTTCTTCTTTTTTTGTTCTCTCTATTTTATTTTCTACTCCATCTTTGTTTTCAATATACTGATTTTCTGCTCAGTCCCTCTTCTCTTATGAATTTCTCTTGTGATTTTTCAGTATGCTACTAGTGACATTAAATAAGTACATTTTCACCATGTCCCCATAATATCAATGGCATATTAATTTTATCTGTAAAAACTTGTTAGTTCTATCCATAAGACAAACATTTTATCCTTCCTTCATCAGGGGACCAAAAGTTTACAATTGATCCATGTCACTGTAAGTTAGAAATGTTGAACAAAAAGAAGGTGAAAGAAGTATGGGATAGCATATAAGAAATCACAAAACACATACAACTAGAAGTAGTTAATACATTAAGTGAAAAAAAAAATCCACAATTCTAATAGTCCGTGGACTTCTTTATGCAGAAGAACAACCTGTAATACATCTTTAATTATAAAAACTTGCATGTAATTGTCTTATTATAACTTGATATAATAATATGTTCACACATTCAGTACTCAGAACTTAAATTCAATGAAGAAAAATTATAAACTAAGGAACATAAAGTGGATTATTTTAGGGGAAAACTTCAATGAGGTACCTTATGCCAAAGACCGGTGTAATCTTGTAGCTCATAAAGCCAGCCTCAAGGAATAACTTTTCTCCGGTGCAATCTTGTAGCTCATGAAGCCAGCCTCAAGGAATAACTTTTCTCCGGTGCAATCTTGTAGCTCATGAAGCCAGCCTCAAGGAATAACTTTTCCCATTCTTTATTACTTCTCTCCCTTCGAGTGAGAAGCACCATCATCATTACATCAAAAATGAGCTTCACGTCTGCTATGTCTGCTTCTTCTTCATTTCTGTTCAATACTATGTCAATGATAAGGACCTTCCCTTTTCTTCCATCATCTTTATCCATGATAGCTTCTCTGCTTCTTTTTAGCATCTTCACACAATCCTTGTCACTCCAATTATGCATAACATGCTGCAATGAATTACTATATTCTCAAGCAGAGGACCAAATTTCCTAACTCTTTTATTAAGGCATTGGCATAAGCAAGAAAACTGACGTGATAACAGAAGAATAGAGATTTGAATTGCCTATTTTTCCCCTTCTTGTTTGCAAAGAAAAATAAAAGAGTAACTGAATTGAACAGACCCTTCGTAAATTTCATAATCAATTAGCTATAGCCTTTGTTATAGAAACTATATGGTAGTTGAAAGACTGGAGAACAAAGTATGAACGTCCAAGAAGTTGCATAGGGGTTCTCGAACAACCAAATTAAAATGAGAATTTGAGAATAAAAACGGATTCTATGCCGTGTGTAATATGAATCAGTATTATGTCATTCCTACAAGCAATAACCCACCCACTCTTGTCGATTTGATACGGTTTATAGATTTACAAAACCAACTAGGCAATGAAAAAACTGACCTATTCACACCCCCCACTCCTACTTCTAGGGATGTACCAATTACGTCCTGTCAGCAAAAGTAATTGGATAACTCCGTTGTTAATGCTTAGCACATGAGAAGAAATCACCTAATAGATTTTGTCTCCTTAAATATTCTGGTAGAAATTTGAACCCTTGTCTCCCATAATTTTCATTCCACTTGATAGGCCACTAGAAGACCATTAGATGCATATTTCTTTGATGGATTGTACAAGCGAAAACTAAAAAAATCCCCTCTAAATCGTTTCCCTCAACTCCTTTGTGATTTTATTTTTTTTTCTGTAATATGGTCACTAAAGAGTATGGCTATAATGACATTTTTATTCACAATGCACGTCTTCCAAGAAATGGTAACTGAGGAAAATTTTGAAGAACAAATGCAGCATTGAATAATTGTCTCCAAAGGAGCAAATAGAAGATTAATAAAGAAAAGAACTCTTCAACAAAAGTCGGCAACTTAAATCACCAGAAAAATGTTTTCGTTAATGCAGTTCCCAACAAACTAAGAATTGATAAAATCATTACTTAGCCACTCAAATATATTTTCTTCTGTGATTACCAGGAAAGCACTAGAAAAGCTAGAGATAAACGTTAAATAAATCATGTTGAAGCTTTATTTTCCTTGCTCGACCTTTGTCTCCTACTAAATAAAGGAAGACAAGATTATTTCTTCATTAAATACTTGACATTTCATTGTACAGTACATGGCTTCCATATATGCGTCACATGATTCAGTTCTAGATTCTCCATTTGTTCAGAGGTTGAAAGAAACAATCAGAAAGAAAGAAGATTCACTTTCACTTTGTAGAAAAAGTACGAAATGGAACACCCCTAATTAAAGGCATTTAGCTAATATAAGTGCTAGTGCAATTTATCTTATGAGAGGAAACAAAAGCAAAGTAGAGAAGAAGAAGAAGAAGAAGAAGAAGAAGAAGAAGAAGAAGAAGAAGAAGAAGAAGAAGAAGAAGAAGAAGAAGAAGAAGAAGAAGAAGAAGAAGAATGCATGAGAACAAATTAAATTATGTTTTACAGCCAAATTTGATTTTGAAAAACTTGATTGTGTCTTTGCATTTATTCTTCTTTGGCTGAGGAAAAAAGTGACTGATCAACAAAGAAAGTAATTCATTTGAAAGCTTTACCAGGTAGCTTTGTTATTACTCCATCTATTAACACATTTATGCAGCTTTAAAATAACCTTTCAAATTTTGATCAGTTGCTATAAATGTACAGCAAAATTAGCTTTCCTGAAACTTATTCAACTGCGCTAACTCCAAGTTTTCGAATGTACTAGTTGTGGTTCTAAATTCAAGTCTCGCCGCCACCATCACCAAAGAATTCTCACTAGCTTTGCAGGAAAAAAAATGTGATCTCACACATGAAGGAACAAGTTAAACAGATAGTAAACAAAAAGATAAAAGTATCCTAACAGGTTAAGCTTTCACATAAATTCAACAGAAACAATGTTATGAATTCCAACCTCGGTCAGTGCTTCCACTCACACAGCCACAGATACAATCGGAGAAGGGAAACAAGGGGAGGTTAGGTGGAAGCACGGGGAGGTTGATAAAGGTGGAACACACACAAAAGTCTGATAATGAACCAACATTACAACAGCCAGTCTAATGAAAATGTCGGAAAATATGAACAAAGACACTGGATTGGAGGCTTGAAACACATACGAAACACTTTTCTAAAAACGATATTTGCTCCCTCTCCTCTGCGAGATTGTTATGGGATTTACGCAAATAGTTTTAGCGGATATGACAAGTCTATGAATTTTTTGCACTAAACAAATAGTGAAGAAAGCTATAGGAAAGCAAAAACTTGATCTTTTGGAATAGGAGAAAGAAAGTGTGCTTGCAAGGTTTTAGAAGAAGAAAAAGTTACTTTGCAGAGAAAGAAAAGTTGTCTGCAAAATCGTTTGATAAATTATTTAATAACCAACACATCCTTTCATTTAACTTTTAAATTTAAAATAATAATTATATTTAAACAAAAACTCAACAATCCCCCACTTGTTTAAATATAAATTAGGACTTAAAGATCAGGTTATGTTCACGCATAGAGTAATGTATCTTTTGATTTGAATATTCCCTTAGCACAATGTCACAAGACGAAATCGAAATCACATGTAGCATATAGCTTTGAACATGTTATTCCTTGTGATAACATCGGTGACATTATACACATAAACATTTCATTCTTATTTTCCATTCAAACATACTTAGCACTTTTATGGCCATGTGCTATCCAAAATTCATGAACATTTATAAGAGTAACTCCACCTCTCAATGGTGTAAAGAAATATAGCAAAAGAAAAGTAAATCGGAGAAACCTTCTGCTAGCCCAAGATCGTTACTAAGATTGGAAGATTCAACTATAGAAGAGGAAGCTTTGGAAAGGAGAAAGAAAATTTTAGATAGGAGAACTTGGTTATGGAAGAAAGGCTTTCTTGAATTACTTGGTTACAAATGATCAAGTCCACTCCTATTTATACTTGTCTAAGGATGGTTCTAGACATTCTTCTAGATACATCTATAAGAAAAATCTAGCAAACCTTATCTTCTTGCAATACTCTAGACTATCTAGAAATCTCTTCAAGATATTTATCCAAGATACTATACTAGGCTATTCTAGAATAATTACTAAATATCTAGGATTTTTTGTAGTTCCAAAAATCTACTTTATGATTTCACACTCCCCCTTAAAGTGAATTTTTGGAACTAGACCAAGCTTGTCGCGAAAGAACTCGAATGAAGCTTTAGGAAGTGACTTGGTGAAGATATCAGCAATATTCTCCTGACTTCGCACTTCCAAAGTATTTATAGTTCCATCAAGAACTTTTTCTCTGATGAAATTATGTTCCACCTCAATGTGCTTAATTCTAGCATGGAATACCAGATTGCTTGCAAGCTTGATGGCACTTTGATTGTCTTCGAAAATAGCAGTTGGCTTTGATATAGACAGATGCAAATCTTCAGCAAGTCTTTGGAGCCATACACATTCTTGAGCAGTAAGAGCTGCTGCTTTATATTCCGCCTCCGTATTTGATAAAGAAACTGAGTCTTGCTTCTTGCTGCACCAAGAAACACTTGTTCCACCACAAAGAAAAATATAGCCTGACGTAGATTTTCGATCATCCAGATCACCACCAAAATCGGCGTCAGTATATCCAATTAATACCAAATCATTCTTCTTTTGGAAGAGTAGGCCCATATTTGATGTTGAGTTGATGTATTTCAGAATCCTCTTTGCAGCTTCCAAATGAGGTTTTCTTGGTGATTGCATAAATCTGCTAACATATCCAACAGAAAAAGCAATATCTGGCCTTGTAATAGTCAAATACAAAAGACTTCCAACAAGAGCTCGAAAAGGCTTGGGATCCGCAAGAAGTGAGCCTTTTTCACGCCTTAACCTCGTGCTAGTCTCAAGAGGAGTAGAGCACTTTTTGCTTTGTTTTATCCCAAACCTGTCAACAAGCTTCTTGGCATACCCTTCTTGGGTAACAAAGATCTCTTTACTCGTGTTTGTCACCTCTAAGCCAAGAAAATGATGTAGCTCTCCCAGCTTCTTGATATCAAATCTTATGGCAAGCTCCTCTTGAAGTCTCGCAACTTCATCATCATTGTTTCCTGTTATTATCATGTCATCCACATATAACAGAACAACAACGTGCAAGTCTCCATGTTTCTTAACAAACAAGCTAGGATCTGAATGTGATGCAGCATATCCACAAAAATGTAGATATTATGAAATTCTTCCATACCATGCTCGTGGAGCTTGCTTGAGTCCATAAAGTGATTTCTTAAGCTTGCAGACATAATCAGGATATAAGTTAGAGACATACCCGGGTGGTTGATCCATTTAGATATCTTTGTCAAGTTTCCCGTACAAGAAGGCATTCTTCACGTCAAGTTGCCATAATTTCCAACCGTACGATGCTACCATGGCTAATACAACTCGAACTGAGATCATCTTAGCCACCGGACTGAAGGTTTCTTCATAGTCTTCACCATACTTTTGAGAAAATCCTCGAGCAACCAGCCTTGCTTTATATCTGTTTATGCTGCCATCTGCTCTTCTTTTAATTTTGTAAACCCATTTGCAAGATATAGGTTGTACGTCTTTGGGCTTTGGTACAAGGCTCCAAGTTTGATTTTTCATTAAAGCCTCCATTTCATCATTCATAGCAAGCTCCCACTCTTTGACTCCTTTAGCTTCTTCAAACGAGGAAGGTTCTTCATCGTCAATTGGTCCTGTAAAGAAGCAAGAATATATACTAACAAAATTTTCATCTCTGAAGCGGGCTGGCTTAACAATAGTTCTTCTTGGTCTTTGTGAATCACGTGAATTATCTTCTTGTTGAGCTTCATATTGTTGAGTTCCCGGACTCCCCCTTTCTTCTAGCTCATCTGCAGTTGTACTATCCGAGGAAACACCTGTGATGGGTAAGCTTGGAACTCCAGGATTCAAGATTTTAAAACCCTCTCCTTCTGAAGCTGCTCCATAATACGAAGAGACTTCATCAAATACGACATCACGAGAAACAATGAAGCGATGAGTTTTCAGGTCCATGCACTTCCAACCCTTTTTCCTTTCGTCATATCCAACAAAGATGCATTTCCTTGCCTTGGCATCCAACTTGCTTCGTTGAGAATCTGGGATATGAACATAACAGATAGAGCCAAAAACTCTTATGTGTTTGATGCTAGGCTTTTCTCCAAACATTAATTCATAGGGTGACTTCATGTTGTTTGAAGAAAGCGGCATCATGTTGATCACATATGTTGCACATTTCATACCTTCAGCCCATAAAGCTCTAGGTAAATTTTTGGCATAAAGCCAACTTTTACATATCTCGGTTAAGTGTCGAATCTTTCTCTCTGCCACTCCATTTTGTTGTGGTGTATCAGCACAGGTGAGTTCTCTTTTAATACCATGCTGACGACAAAAAGAGAGAAATTCTTCAGAAGTGAACTCACCACCATTATCAGTCCGCAACCTCCTTATTTTGGAACCGAGCTCGCCTTCAACCGTTTCTTTGAACTCCATAAACTTGCTGAAAACTTCTGACTTATGCCTCACAAAGTAAACCCAAGTGAATCTAGTAAAATCATCAATGAGAATTAACATATAAGAATAGCCGGAGAATGAAGGAGTTCTTGTTGGCCCTATCAAATCACTATGAATTAGTTCTAGAGGAGCACTGCATCTTGACAAGGATCTATCAAACGGAAGACGATGTGCCTTTCCGTATTGACATCCTTCACAAATCTCTCCTCCACCAAAGTTGCTTAAGTTTGGTAATCCTTTTACTAGATTGAATTTCACCATAGCTTTTAATTTATCCATGCTAAGATGCCCAAGTCTAGCATGCCACAGATATGTATTATCATTGCTACTCATCTTCTCAATATATGAATTAGAGGCAGATAAGACATATAAATCATTAACTCTCTTACCGGTATGAATGATATCTGCCTTGAGTTCTTTGATATTTTGAAGGAACTTCACGTCATGTGGGCCAAATAATAGATAACTTCCAGCATCTACGGCATTTGCAACTGAAAGTAGATTTTTCCTCATACCTGGAACATGAAAGACACTGTTGAGAGTGATAGAGTCCTCCTGCTTCTCGTTGATGACAACAGAGCCTTCCTTCTCCACATGATTAACTGAGTTATCTGCTGTTACAATGACATCACGACCATTGTATTTTCGGAAGTTGGAAAATTTAGATTCATCCCCGGTGAGATGGTGCCCACATCCTGAATCCACAATCCAGTCTTTTTCAAAATTTATGGAAGCCATGGCATCTACTGCTCGAGTCTCAGCTACAAAGCACTTTCCCCAATCTTCTTCTTCTTCAGCAGCTTTCTCAGTTTGAGCCATATTACTCTCTTTGACTTGGAAATATCTTTTTATGTGTCCTATTTTGCCACACCGATAGCATTTGGGAGGCTTCTTACCGTGATTGTTAGAAGACTCTTCCTTCTTTCCTGGCGAGCTTGAACCACCTGAGGAGAGAGAGTGTAGCCTATCTCTTGCTTTTCCTTTAAAGTTCCTCTTATCGGCTACAAGAGCATTTCCTTCACCTTCTTTGACAGATACACCAGCCAACTGTTTGGCTAATAACTCCTGTGACGATAACAAATTCTCAAATTCCTCCAAGGATGGTTGTTGAGTCCATCCTTGAATTGATGTAACAAAAGGAATATATTCTGACTTCAAACCACGAATGATAATTCTTCTCATTCGTGCTTTAGAAATAGCCTCGTCCGGATTTAATAGAGATATTTCAGAACATAAGTTTTTAATCTTCAAGAAGTACTCAGCAATAGAAAGATTACCTTGAATAGTGTTGGCCAATTCGTTCTCCAAAATCTGTAACCGAGCTTCATACTTCTTGTTGAACAAACGATCAAGGGTCCTCCATATTTCATGAGCTGATTTACACCTTATAATATGATCAACTAAACTGGGAGAGATGGACCTCTTCAGGATGAACTCCGCCTTGGCATTAATCTGCTTCCACTTCTTACGTGCGTCATTATTTTCCTATGCATCGGCAGGAGGATTTGTGTTACTCCCATTGACAACTTCCCACATATCCTCGCCTACAAGGTAGGACTCCAAACAGGTCTTCCATACCTTGTAGTTGGACTGGTTCAATAATTCCATCCCCAGTCCATTAGCACGACCACACACATCCATTTAGAAAAAAACAATTGAATCGACCACTAACCCGATCTTGAAAATATATCCAGAAGCCAACGTATATGGCTATGGCTCTGATACCATGTAAAGAAATATAACAGAAGAAAAGTAAATCGGAGAAACCTTCTGCCAACCCAAAATCGTTACTAAGATTGGAAGATTCAACTAAAGAAGATGAAGCTTTGGAAAGGAGAAAGAAAATTTTAGATAGGAGAACTTGGTTATGGAAGAAAGGCTTTCTTGAATTACTTGGTTACAAATGATTAAGTCCACTCCTATTTATACTTGTCTAAGGATGGTTCTAGACATTCTTCTAGATACATCTATAAGAAAAATCTAGCAAACCTTATCTTCTTGCAATACTCTAGACTATCTAGAAATCTCTTCAAGATATTTATCCAAGATACTATACTAGGCTATTCTAGAATAATTACTAAATATCAAGGATTTTTTGTAGTTCCAAAAATCTACTTTATGATTTCACAAATGGAAGCGGCACCACTTCTATATTCATATTGGTGAAGTTCTTTCAGTGTCTTTGTCACATTTGAGACACTTGTTCCTTGAACTGAACCTCATTAAGATTATAACTCAACATGCTAATCTGTGACTACTAGTACTAGTATATCTCTTAATTTAGTACTGAAACATCCATGTATTTAATAACCTGTTGTTACCCTTTGAACCCATAACTATTGATTTCATAGTGCTGGGTAGGGTTGCCATTATTGGTGGATCTAATTAAGGAGTTCTAATTTAATCAACTCGAGGTTAGTTTTTACCAACTTCCTTATAAGTGTTTTAGTAATTGTATTACCGAAATTACTTTCTTTTTTTTTTCACTCCATAAATATGAGAGAAATAATTCCTTGTTGAATTAACTTGCTCACATAATTATGTCGAAGATTTATGTGATTGATTTCACATAGTTTATTTATATGCTCGAATTAAAGTGGCTTGACTATCACAAAGTTGAGCTCACACTTTGCAAAATCAATGGATTTAAAAAGAAATTCCTCAACCACTCAACTCCTCTCTTTGCTCTACTTATGCAAGTATATTCTTGATTTCAATAAATTTCACCTCCTCCCAAGATAAACGCTCATCATGTGATAAATTTATTTTCTCACATACTCGATATCAACTTGCACGGTATATCCTTATAAAATAGTATGTGAAACTTAGAGTTTATCAAATCTTTAGTTTTCTAAAGAAAACAAAGAACTCGACTACTGACCATTCCAATAGCGCTTGCTTACACAAATTAAGCTATAATTCACTTGCTTATACAAGTTAAGCTATAATTCTTCCATCATTATTAGTTAACTCGATCTAGGATCAAATAGGGTATTGACCTCTTTTATGTTGAAGTGACTAAATTTATTTAGCACTTTCTCAATGTAATGAGATTAACTCAATGCATAACCCCCACTATTTCGTTTATTCTTGATACACAATATAGTATTAATTTGTCCAAGATCCCTTATTTTGAATGTGGAAGAAAGAAAACCTCATCGTTTCCATTTTTTCGTATTTAATTTATAATTTATGTTATTCATATCATTGCTTGTCACAACATATGAACAAATAACTAGCACAAGTAGTTGTACATACAACTTTTCAAGTATTCATGAAATGACAACATTTTTTTAAAAAAAAATTGACACCCCGTTCATGAAAGAACACAACTTTTCGCTTTTGAAGGCATAAAAATAAGTCCAATATTGACTCCTAAACATAAGTCAAATAGCCCCACATTTTGAATATATCAAGTGTCTTTTCATATCACATTTAGAGAAAACTCTTCATTGACTCATGTTCTCTAAATCTCATATTCTTGTAACAACTTTCAAGTATAGACACACACTTGTAAACAATGTAATATCTCATATCATTGTACAACTTGAAAGTAAACTTTACATGATCTTTATGCAAGAATAACAAATCACCATGAGATATTGTTTTTCATAATTATCATGCATATCAAGATCATCACAAAATGAGTTATCTACCCTAATATTTATGAAAACAAATTTCACAAAATCACAATGAGCAAAAATTTATAAATAAATAATAAGTGAATTTAAGAAAGTAAAACTCAATTATTACTTTCTTCTATCTCCACTTTGAAGTAGTTGCTTTGGCCTCTAATTTCAATTTGTTCGTGATAGTCTCTTTTCAATTTTAGCAATCCAGTAGAATAAGGCAGCCTGCAGAAGGTTTAAGTACTGCTCTCCACAATTTTTTAATTCTGCCTGCGAACGTGGACCACCGACCAGAATACTAGGGAGATTACCTTTTGTGCCACCAAGTGTAACAAAACCCAATATTCATCCTTTTCAATTTCCCATAATTTGGCAAGCCAATCCAAAACAGTGCAACAGTGGGTAAACAATATCATGACATCCCATTGACACCATAGACATAGAGAGATAACTTAATTCCTTGATGTCCACTTTTAGATGATTGGAGAAATTCCTCAAACTCATCTTCCATATTCAGGATATCCTCATAAACATTGAGATCAATATTTTCCGGAAACAAATCAGTAACATAGTTACCAGCCCCGTATTAATGAACAATCTTTCAAGAACACAAAAATGGATGGGAAAAAGTATACCCAGTGAATCTAAAAGGAGAAACCAAGACAACGAATTGGTTTTCTAGGGGACAGACAAATACCACCAAAGATTATTACTCCGTATTATATACCCAACCAAAACAAAACAATTCTTCTACTTCAGATTGTAAAGAACATCGTCAAACTTCAGCGCAACAGAACCGCCGGATGCCCCCAAACCAAATTTTAAAATATCATTTTTAGATTGTTGGAAAATATGAACAAAGACATTGGATTGAAGAATTGAAACACGTACGAAACGTTTTCCTAAAAACTATATTTACTCTCTCTCCTCTGCAAGATTGCTATGGGATTTACGCAAATAGTTTTATTGGATATAACAAGCCTATGAATTTTCTGCACTAAGCAACTAGTGAAGAAATTCTATAGGAAAGCAAAAACTTGAACTTGAACTTAAGTTTTTGTAATAGGAGAAGAAAGTGTGTTTGCAAGGTTTTAGAAGAAGAGAAAGTTACTTCGTAGAGAAAGAAAAGTTGTCTGCAAAGTATCGTTTGATAAATTATTTAATAACCAACACACCCTTTTACTAAAAGACACATCCTTTCATTTAACTTTTAAACTTAAAATAATAATTATATTTAACCAAAAACTCAACAGAAAATGTACAAAGCGATGGCACTAGAGGTTCCAAACACACACGAAAACAATATGAAGACATAGCGGGCGTGGAATGTATACCATCAGTTACACAGCCACTGTTCTTGAAAGCTAACATTACACCCCTTGGAATTGGCTCTTCTCAATGTGATTTTAGCATTGTCCACTGATAGAGGGGAATCAGGGTTAGGACAAAGTGAATTCCAAGCTTCCTGACCTGCAGATGGACATTTCAATATCCCTTTTAGAGGCCTTTTTGACAAATAGGCTGCCTCCTTCTTGGGATTATTTTTTTCCAAAAAGACTAATGCTTCCTCTTTGTAATCATCATCATTTGCACTAATGTCTTTAGCATTGGCATAAGCAGAACCATCACCTGATTTATCCTCACTAACTTTGACTAGGACAAGATCCTCACCAGAACCGAATTCACCACCACTTATACGAAGAGAGACACCATCATCTAAGTTACACTCAGTACTTTTGCCTTGGACACGGTCATCAACCATGGCGTCTTCTTTATCATCACCCCAAAAGTCAGCAGAATCATCACAGAAGGTAAACTCTGCAATTTTGGCTTGTAGTAAATCATTACAGTTTGTACCTTCTTTATGTTTGTTTACAGTTTTGTCAACAGAATATTCTTCTTCCTCTGATGATGTCCGAACAAGAACATCTGTACGTCTTTTCAACGAAAGGTTCTTGTCTCCTGCCTTTCTCCCTTTAGGCAATTTGAACCATCCTTCACTCAACAAAGGCAGAGAAGATAAATTCTTTAAAAATGAGGTCTTCTTTGGAGCATCTGCCAGTTTTTTCTTATCATTTGTAGTCAATAATGACATGGCAATCACACTGGATATGAAAAGTTGACAGATAGCGCATTTGATTTGCTCATGTCTCGCAAAGGATGAAGCCTCCGTAAGACCTATCATTCTCTTGATCCCAAGAACTTTGCGTGCCAACTCGCCTAGTTCGCACCTCTTATACTTGGGATTGTTGAAATACTTTGTGGCCATATAGCCAATGTCTACTTTATCTTTAGTCAAGCCTAATTCCTCAAATGGGAACAAATCTTTCTTTTCGGGGATTCCAAAACCAACAAAACGGATCCTCTCATCCGTAAGGAATTTTAGCACAGGATCAGGTAGTTGTTCCCCAGAAAGAAACCTAAGGATCAGACAACCTACTCCAAAACACAAGAGAACCAAGATTATGGAGGGATCACGAGGGTGGCGCATAACGTCTAGGCCAACAATGGGTGGACGAACCCAAATCTTACCTTCTGGGAAAAGAAAATCAATTGTGCATAAAGATTCAAACTCTTTGGCCTTAAAGGTAATGCCTTCTAGTTTAACCTCAAATCTATTAGTTCTCAAATATACAGTACCAGCCATAATTGGTTGGTTTGATAAATGAGATGATCCTAATGTTGTTGGTTTGGCATGAACAGATGGAGAAAAGATTAGCAAAAGGATGAGTGTTCCATAAGAGATGCTTGATAAAGGAACAACTCTCCAAAGAAAGTGAGATTTGACCCAATGTTGCAGGGCAGCCAAGACCAAAGACTGGCAAGAGGTACATGAAAATGTCATTAAAGTGGTATTCAAAACTGCAAGAGAATAAAAGGGATAAAAAGAAGGGAGGACTAGTGGATTATCATTAAAATTGGATGGTTCTGCAAATATTTATGACACTTGTAGGGCAAGCCTTGTGTCTGTCAGTTATGGATACTTTACCTCCAGAAAATCCTAGACTTCACCAAGGCAGATATAGATCAACAGTCGTTGAAATTTGAGATATTATCAGTTAGGAGAATACCAGTCGTGACTTTAAGGAGACTGATTAGTGATTCACATGAATTGAAAATGCAGGTTTGCTATCATTTATATTTTCTACATTTTAATCCATACATTGTAACGAGACACTTTTCAGAATTAAAAGCATAGGGACATAAATAGAGTGACTAATCCATATGGTAAATAACGAATCAATGGTTTTGATAGTAGTCGCTATACACCCATGCTACCTGTAAAGCTGTAACTAATCCAACTATATCGTTGCTTCCCTACAAAAAGACTGTTTTCAAGATGGATTTTTATAGTCAAAGTTATAGGTTAACATTTGATAATATCACATACTAATCCCACAAAACTACTATGCTCTATGGCAGAGGCATATCTAGCATGTTAGATGATTGAACCCCTAACTTCCGATACGGAGCATAAATTTATGTGCAAAAAATTAGTAAAATTGTTATAAATAGTAGATATGAACTCATAACTTTAAAAATATAATGAGTTTAATGCTAAGAATCAAATGATTGAACCCATAGAGTTTAAATCCTAAATCCACCTCTGCTCTATGGACATCATCGTCAGAATAAATCTTCACGATAATTTCTACAATTATCATAATTATCAATCATGTTCTTCAATTCCTTTAAAATAAACCAAAATTGGGCATGGATTTTTCCAAGAAATATGAGAATAGTGGGGAAAAAAACTATAAAAAGGAACTATAAATCAACAGCTACAATAAAATGAATATCATATATAGCAGTACTGCAGCACCAGTAAAATAAACCTCAACTGAAGAATTATCTGAACTCTTTTTACTAGTTCATAATTACTCGCACACGAGCAAAAGTCAAAACCAACGACAGCTAATTTGAATTTACAACACAACTTAAAAGTTACACCCTCCAATTCATAATAATTGTTCACTAAACCTTTTTAAACAGAAAATAAATAGGTTTACATAATTTGAAACGGAGGGAGTATTACTTTCTCAAAGGATATGCTAAAATCAAATTGGACACTTATTTTGGACCAAGAAGAGTAATGTTTTACATACATGCTCACATATTAAACATACATGTTAATAGACATATATTATATATAAAATAAAATAAGAGACGTCAATTTAGCAAAATGCTGATAATTCATTAGAATACTTGGAATTCAACATAGATATCCAGAATCGAGAAAATTCTGAATGAAAACTCTTAAAAAGCATCTACCATACAGCCAACTACAAATGGTCACCATTAATAGATTTACATTCATGCCCTCTCACCCCTAATTCTCCTAGCAAGTTGAATATCCTTAGGCATAATAGTAACTCTCTTAGCATGAATCGCGCACAAATTAGTATCCTCAAACAGCCCAACAAGATACGCTTCAGCAGCTTCTTGTAACGCAGCCACAGCTGAACTCTGGAAACGTAAATCAGTCTTGAAATCCTGAGCAATCTCCCGAACCAAACGCTGGAACGGGAGTTTACGTATTAAAAGCTCAGTTGATTTTTGGTATTTACGGATCTCTCGAAGCGCCACTGTCCCTGGCCTGAATCTATGAGGCTTCTTCACTCCTCCAGTAGCCGGAGCTGACTTTCTAGCTGCTTTTGTGGCTAATTGCTTACGTGGTGCTTTTCCTCCGGTGGATTTACGGGCTGTTTGCTTTGTACGAGCCATTTTGAGAATTAGGGTTTATTGAAGGATTTTGAGTTTTTTTGAATGTATGTGATGGTGAAGGATGAGAGGAGGGAAGAATTTAAAGAGATTTGGGAGGGGGGAGGAGGAGTGATCTTGGCCGTTGATTGAATGGATGGAGGAGATTTGGATTTGGGTGTTGTTTTTTTGGTGTTGTGGATTGATGACGTGGAGATGAAAGGTGATCGCAGGCGTTGGTTAAGAATTGCATGGGTGTGTGAATATATGGTTGTGATTGGTTTATACTGTGCTTTAAGTTGCGGATCGATGACGTGGATTGTTTTGAGTTTTGGGAATAGGTGGGATAATCAGGTACGTCGATTCTGTATTTATCTACGGGTTACATTTTCCGAGGGGTTTTAGGCATCGGTGGTAAACATTGAAATATGCATTTATTCCGTTTCAGCCTGAGTATATAGCTTATCAAATCTTTTATAGCTTAGGCTTAGTTTAGATATGGTTTGAAATCAGGTTTGAACATGTGATTTGAATATTTTAAGGAGTATTTTTTTTTATAGACATAAAAACTCCACAAGTTGTGAAAACTATCAAAACAAGAGTATTTTCTCTTATAGACATAAAAACCTCACAAGTTGTGAAAACTATCAAAATATTCTTAATTCTTATACAATCTTACCAAATTAGCAAGTCATAGTTCATAACAAAATTAATATGTTAATTCATAACAACCGGCTCAAAATTAAAACTAGAAGACCTTTCTAAAAATACAACATCAATTGATCAAATTTTAGTTCAATAAATAAAATTAAACTATGGGTCTTTTTTTACAAAATTAAAAGGTTGGTAGACATAAATAAAACTGGTGGAAGTTAATGAGATTGGTAAATGATTGATGCGGATAATTGTTAAAAATATCTACCAACTTATGGGTCTTTTTTTACAAAATATAAACTTATGAGTTAAATCTTATATTTAAAAAGTTGAAACCATGGTTTCAAATCCCAAATCATGTCTTTTTGGATGATTTGGGGTTTCAAACCATGGCAGTAGGCGTTTGGCCATCAATTTTCAAACCATGGTTTCAAACCAGCGTTTGGACATGCGTTTTCAGTCATGGTTTCAATTTTTTTAAATATAAAATTTAATCCATAAGTTTATATTTTATAAAAAAAAAAAAGACCCATATGTTGGTAGATATTTTTAACAATTACCCCCATCAATCATTTATTAATCTCATTAACTTTCACCAAATTTTATTTATGTCTACCAACCTTTTAATTTATATATGTCTACCAATTTTATTTATTGAACTAAAATTTGATCAATTGATGTTGTATTTTTAGAAATGTCTTTTAGAATTAATTTTAGTCGGTTGTTATGAATTAGCGTATTAATTTTGTTATGAATTATGACTTGCTCATTTGGTAAGATTGTATAAGAATTGAGAATGTTTTGATAGTTTTCACAACTTGTGGGGTTTTTATTTCTATAAGTGAAAATACTCCTTAAAATATCCAAATTGCATGTCCAAACATAATTTCAAACCATATCCAAACGGGGCCTTAGACTAATTCAGTTTTGTGATTCCAGTAATAAACACTATAAACAATTAGTGGTCGTTTGGTTTGAGGTATAAAATGGGTTATGCCAGTACTAATTTTTATACCACGTTTGGTATAAGGTATAGATTTATCCCGAGATTATTTTATACCTTGCACCAAACGTGGTATAAAAATTAGTGCTGGAATAACTCAACTTATACCTTCTTAACCCACTTATACTGGGATTATTTTATACCATCTTTCAGATGGTATAAAATAATACCAACTGATGGGATAAATTAGTCCCGGGATTGTAATCCCGGGACTATTTTGACTAGCAACCAAACGACCACTTATGGGATTGTTTGGTTTGAGGAATAAGAATGTTTAATCCTTGTATGAAATTTAGTACTTACGAGAATTATTCACTTTTTTTCCGAAAGTTTTTTCACTTTATTTGAAGTTGTATTTGGATTTTGGAAAACACTTAAAGTACTGTTTTTACTTCGTCTTTTTTCCACTTTCTGTATATACAAACAACCAAAATTTTTTTACAAAAATTATATCCAAACACAACTTTAACTTCAAAAATTACAAATAAAGTGAAAAATATTTGGTTTCTTTAGCTAAAGGCCTACTTTTTAGTGAATATATTTTCGATATAACATTTTACATTATTGATATTATACACGTATAACTAATACAACAATATATTAAACTACATTTATGCGGCGTTTGATATCAAAAGGGCAGCCAAGTGCATTGAGTTATCGCTATGCGCGGAATTCGGGGAAGGGCCAAACCATAAGAGTCTATTGTGGTGTTTGATATCATCAGCAAAAATAATGTATTTCTAATGTTAACATAACTTATAGTAGAATTTAAGTGATAGTATTATTTTACACGGGTTAAAATGCAGATTAAGAATATGTACTAATAATACGCGAAGAAACGTATCAAAATGCAAAAAAAAAAATAACTGTTAAAATAGGTAATCTATAAAGAACCGTATTATTGTTCATCCTTTAACAATTCACGAATTATTATTTTTCACCATAGCGATTTTGACATTATTATTTACTACTGCATAAACAATCTATATATTGTAACTCCGGAAAAGGGTCATATTTGTCCTTGTACTCTCACAAATAAGCTATATTTGCTATTTGTTATACTTTTTCAACATATTTGCCTTTTTCGTTCACTTTAGGACCATATTTGTCCTTATTTGTCCTTGTACTATAAAAAAAGGTCATGTTTACCCCTACTAGCGGATCCAGGATTTTCGTCCAGGGGGTTCGGAAAATAAAATGTAAACGTGCGAACAAGCCCAAAAAGACACAATTCCAGAGAATGTAATAATACATAGGTACAAAGAGTTAGTTCCATTACAAAGGATCTCAAAGTAACAGGAATAGAAATGTAGTGACTACAATAGCACAAAAAGTTAGCCCTTTACAATGTATCAATCTAGAATAAGGGTGCTAAGTACAAAATACAAAAAAGGATCTCTACTAATACTTCTTGAGTACATTTATAGCACTACTCGACGAGGTTTCATTGCTTGAAAAGTCAAAATAATATCATCAGTTAGAAACATCATTAAACATATCTTTTTCCACAAAAGGAACCATGCAACCGCTCAAGAATTCATCATTCATTCGACTCTGCAACTCATTCTTAATAAACTTCATTGCCGAAAAAGCTCTTTCAACGGATGCAGTGGCAACTGGAAGAAGCAAAGCAAATTTCACTAAACGAAATACAAGAGGATAACATGAATGCTTTTTTGTCTGAACCAGTCTTTTTGAAAGATCACAAAGCCCATTTAAATCAGAGAACCTTTTATCAATATCACGAACATCAATAATGTAATTCGCAAGTTGATTCTCAAGAGAACACATACTAAATTCATCAAAGTCATCAAGATATAATTTAGTCATTCACATTATTTTCTGGATGTCAAAACTTGAAAATGAGTCTATCGGATTCAAACAAGCAACTCCATAAAGCAACTCAGTTGTCTCCTCATCAAAACGATCATTAAGTTCTTGCAGTTGCCAATCAATTATTTTACAAAATACATCAACATGATAATGATGCAAGAAAGTATAATCAGCAGGTTTACGCCGAAATCTCCCCGAGTTAACATACGACTCATCAAAATTAGGTACCACAATATTATACTTGACACAAAACGTAGATACCTCAGCAACAAACAAATCCCATCTTTTATCTTCCCTTAGCTCTTGCAACCTTATCCTTGCCACATTAACAAGTCGCATGGCATTCGCAATATCTTGCTCCTTTTTTTGTAAGCATGTACTAAGGTCATTTGTAATTCCTAAAATTTCTTTCATCAAATGTAACATGAATGCAACCTCGTACGTTTGAGCAACTCTGATATATCCCGTCGCCGTGGCACTTTCATCCAAACTATGTGCAGTTTCAACAATAGTATCAAGTACATCCATTGTTGTACCAAATTGAAGAATAAAACAATTAAAAGATTTAAAGTGAGATCCCTAACGAGTATCACAAGCTCTAGAAATACCAAGTTCTTTATGCAAGCCCCTACCAGTTTTAAGCTCGCCCTTTTCTAAAGCCTCTTGAATTCTTTTCCTTTGAGATTCTCGATATTCATCCATACGTTTATAAGAAGTCGCCAACACATTCAAAATATCCGAAACCGAATGTACTAGTTCTCCCACTTGAAGACATTTTTTTGAAACACCAACAAGAGTTAATTGAAGTTGATGAGCAAAACAATGAATGGAATGAGCCGATCTACTTTCTTTCTTAATCAACATTTTAAGGCCATTGATATCACCTTGCATATTACTTGCTCCATCATAGCATTGTCCACGCACACAAGATAGACTCAAGGAATGTTGAGAAAGTAAATTGACAATTGCACCTTTTAAAGCTAAAGCACTAGTATTTTTAACATGAACAATGTCAAGAAGTCGCTCCATCACAAATCCCCTTCTATCAACATATCGTAAAACAACCGCCATTTTCTCCTTGCGTGATACATCAAAAGATTCATCAACCAATAAGGAAAAATAGTCACCATTTAATTCCTTTATGATACCCTTATTGTTTCAATCTTGCAAGCAAGCACAATTTCTTTTTGAATCATTGGACAAGTCATTTGATCATTTTGAGGAGCCTTTTCCAATACAAAGCTACAAATTTTATCACACTCTTGAGCATAAAATGAAAGAATTTCAAGAAAATTACCTCTGTTAAGCGATGCTTTAGATTCATCATGACCTCGAAATGTCAATCCTTGTTTCACAAGAAGTCTCACTACACGAATTGAAGCTGCTAAGCGAATCTCATATCCATGCTTATCTTGATTAAGTTGCTTATCAAATGCAGCATGAATAGATTGTTGTTGCCGCATTAGATCTTCACATTTTCTTTTTGATTGACTATGGATGTTATTCGTCCCACCAATATGTTTTGCCAAACTATCCTTTTTGTTCCAATTCCTAAACCCCAAACCAGACCATACATTACCTCCACCTTGACGATTGCTATTGGCCTTAAATAAATAACAATACAAACAATAGGTCGCATCTTTACTTAGACTATATTCTAACCAATCAGGAAATTCAACATACCAATCACGATTGAAACGACGCATATCTCCAGAAATCAACGTTTGAGGAAAAACTTTCAATTGAGGTTGACAAGGACGTTTTTGAAGATAATCTCTTCTAATAGCATCACGATGATTTTGATGAAAGTCCAAGATCTGAGTTCTTTCACCTGGATCAGCCTCTAAAGAACTTAAATCGAACTCCTGAGAAAATTGCAATGGTGCTACTAAATGATTCACGTTTTCTTCCCGATTTGGTTGACTATGATAGCCTGAACTTGAATTTGATACCTTGGTGAAATACTTCTTCATTGACTCTTGAATCTGTATAAGATAGTTGATTCATCACATAAATATCTTAATGCAAATCCAACATTAGACACTTAACATTTAACAACTGTGAGTCTGTGAACTGTGTATGTATATATAAGGAGAAGAAATAGTTTATAATCACTTGGATGGAATGATGGAAAAATGGGGGTGTTCTATCTTTTGGTGCTCATAGAAAAAAGAAGGAAAATATGGTTTCTTCAATAATACAGAGAGAAGGAGAAAAAATGAAGATCACATAATGACATAAAGATAAGAACATAAACGGAGCTATTCTCCAAAAATGAGAAAACTTTAGAGCACCATAGTCCATATTAGAAAAAGGACACCAATACGCAAAATCAATATAATATTAACATGATTCAGTTATCAGTATTCACAATGATTTAAAATCTTGCAAGAATATGTTGCTAAGTTGCTTGCCAGTTGTCCAGTCACCAAAGAAAGCTACTGTAGTTGGAAAGAAATTCCGGCCGGCCGGCGGTGATCCGGTGGCTGAGGCGGTGCTTTGTAAATTGTGAATTGTTATTCCCAAGTGTTGGTGGAACCGTGGAAACAAGGTTTTATTTTGGGAACTGATTTTGACTTTTGGATTTTTGGGATTAAAAATCCCTATTCCACCACGTTTAAGAAAAAGAAAAAAAAATAAGAAGCACCAAAACGGTGTCGTTTCTTTTTCAGAAGTTAAATGGAAAAACTAATAAGAGCCTAAACTTTAAAAAATATGCTGTCCCTCAGGTTTGAACCCGGGACTCATAGGTTTATTTTGAACACCCTGAAACCACTGAGCTATCCTTTTCCTTGCTGTGAGGGTGTTCAAAATATATATATCTACATAAATTCAGAAAATTTACCTTATATCTACAGTGAAATTTTTCGCCGAGGGTGTTCGGGTGAACACCCTGGGCTGCTACTGCGTTAAATTCTCATGTCTCACCTTAATTTTCGTGCGTAGTGATTACGTGGCACTTTTTTCCAATTAAATCTACTAACTCATTTAAACTCTTTTTAATCGGCCCGATCGACCCACTAATAAATTAAAACCCAAATGTCAATCAGATGCTACTTGTCTTGCTTCTAGTTGCCCACAGTGTTCTTGCCAATACACATACTTGTCTTGCTTCTAATTGTTTTTTAGATAAACAGAAGTTTTGATTGCTTCTAATTATTTTAATTAAATGAAGGTTAAATATGTTGATATATCTGTTTGCAACACATTATAATATGCGGAAATAAATCATAACCACAAACAAAATATGTTGAAACATAGATTTTATTGATGAATATTGCAGGTACAAGATATATTTACTCCCTTGATTCTTCTCTCCTAATGTTTCTCCGTAATTCGAGGGCCGTTACTAGCTTATTTCTAGAACGTAGGATGATTTGGATTTGGATATGTGGACTTTCTTGAGATGTATTTGATCTCCATGAAAGGATATTGTGGATCATCTTAAAGTATTTGGTTGTCAAGAAATATCCGGCCACATATTGACCTCTTCTTGAATACCCATGAGTTTATGGGATATCTGAGATGTCCTTTCAAGGGAATATGCGCCCACTTTTATAGACACGATCTAGGGTTTAGGGTAGAATAGTCTCCAAGAAACCCTAACAGATATTGGACTCAACTTGTAGAGTCCCACAAAATTTCGATGTCTACAAATGCCCCCTACTTCAAGACTTGTCGGAGTATAGACTTGGCGAATCTCAAAGACGAGACTTGAAGTAATAATGAAAGATGACAATCGTCTCAAGGGTTTAAGAGATACCCTTGGATTATTATTATTTTACAGTGTCTTTTGGCCTTGGTAAAACTAACTGTACCCACTTTGGACATGGACTGAAATCCATCCCTTTTCTTAAAGAGTAGTATCAAATCCACGCAGGACAAGTTTGAACAGACTTTAATTTGCACACAAGCTTAATTCAAACTCAATTCCCAGAGAAATCAATTTGCACCATAAGTCTGGCCTCTTGATTTCACTAGTCACGTTTCAGAGTAGCCAACGATCACGTGTGTTCATCTTTGCGATTTTGCAACTTCGGTGAGGAATCACTCGGTGATTCGATTTTGTTTTTTATTTGTGAGGGAAGAGATGAAGGGCATAATGGCCCCACTGGGCGTGTCAATTTGTTTGCAACAAATTTTCAAATATGAAAAATAAACTGCAACGACAAAAAAAAAAAAAAGAGTGATACCCATTTAATGATAAAGAATGCGAGTACAATTTTATTTATTCCCTTGATTCTTCTCTCCTAATTTTCTCCGTGATTCGAGGGCCATTAGTAGCGTATTTCTCGAACATACGAAGACTTTATCTCCAAGAACATCGGGCAAGCTTTGAGAAAGGCAGATATTTGATGCCTTGATCTCTTTATGAATATCCCAGAGTTTGTGGGATATTCGAGATGCTTTTCTTAGGGAATATGTGTCCCTTTATAGGCGTGAGCTAAGGTTTTGGGTAAAGTAGCCTCCAAGAAACCCTAGCCTACCTTAGAGTTTGAAGATGGATTGAACTCATCTTGTAAAGTCCTATTTCAAATTCGATGAAATTTCACTGTCTACAAATGCCTCCTACTTCAAGGTTTTTTAGAGTGTAGACTTGTTGAAACTCTAAGACGAGACTTGAAGTACCCATAAAAATGGAGCTTCCATGTTTGCAGTTTTGTGGCTCCAGATTTGGCATATATGAAGGGCAGATTTGGTCCTACTGGGCGTGCCAATTTGTTTGCAACACATTCTAATATGCGGAAATAAATCACAACCACAAACAAAACATGTTGAAACATAGATTTTATTGATGAATATTGCGGGTACAAGATCTGTTTACTCTCTTGATTCTTCTCTCCTAATGTTTCTCCGTAATTCGAGGGTCGTACTAGCTTATTTCTAGAACGTAGGATGATTTGGATTTGGATATGTGGACTTTCTTGGGATGTATTTGATCTCCATGAAAGGATATTGTGGATCTTCTTGAAGTATTTGGTTGTCAAGAAATATCCGGCCACATATTGACCTCTTCTTGAATACCCATGAGTTTATGAGATATCTGATATGTCTTTTCAAGGGAATATGTGCCCCCTTTTATAGACACGATTTAGAGTTTAGGGTAGAGTAGTCTCCAAGAAACCCTAACACATATTGGGCTTAACTTGTAAAGTTCCACAAAATTTTAATGTCTACAATATCATAAGGATCAAATTCAGAATCTATTAATTTGAGGGACCAAAAGTATTATTCTCTCAATAAAGAAATGATTTGACATAGTAGTAGTAGTAGTACAATTTACCAAAAAAAGATAAAAAGAGCCTCTGGACTATGTGAAATTAGACAACTTAATCGTCCTTTAAAGATGGTCTCGAATCTACCCCACCTTAATCAAAGTGGCTCAAAATTGCCCTTTTAGTCTAACAAACCTTATTTTCTATGTATTTTTATTTTTAATTAATAATTTTTATTCCACTTGTCATAATTAAATTAAAGTGGATCAAATTCACCCTAATACTATACGCATGATTCAATTTTGCCCCTATACTCAATTTTATCTCCACCATCTCTCCACCCGTTTGCCAGCATATTCTATCTTGAATGAATCACTAGCTTGGAATAAACGCATCTTTCATGTTTATGATTTTTCAATACTTCGTATATAGTGCTAGTTTCCACAATCTAATTGTTGAAGAAAAATATGTCAAGTATTTTCTGATAAACTATTTTAGAGGATTACATAATGAAATCCTAATATTGAATATTGTATAACATAGTCGGTCGCTCACAATTCAAATTTTATTATTGCGGATTAAAAATGAGTTTCAGTCTTACACTTCTTTACACTTAATCTTTTACTCACGCTCCAGCAACTCTCTTCGTCACTCTCTCTTATAGTATTTGATTTGCTCTCACACTTCTTGATGACTCGCTTTTTGCTTGCGTTCTTCTCTGAGCACCTCAGTTGCTCTCATTTTTCACTTGAGCATACGTACAACTTAAATGCACCACAATTATTTATGGGTGGTGATGAAAAAAATCTAATGAGAGTATTTACTACCCTCTTTTAAATTGCAACAAATTGCAAAGTTATGGAATTATATTATGGAATTATACTTCTACTTATTGCTAGAGTAGTTCTTTTACGATCCTTCTAAACTCTTCACGTAGTACTGAGGTGAAATTGGATCATGCACATACTACAGTGGTAAAATTAAATCATGAGCAAAGGTAAATATACTATTCCTTCGGTCCATTTTAGCTGTATTGACTTGACACATCCTTTAATGGGCCATAAATAGAACGACAATTTTACTATATCGCCTCTAATTATTACTAAGTCATCTACTGATTGAAAAATTATGCAGCCACTAACAATTTGTTGAAGTTTCCAGCCTAATAATTAATAACAAAGGTAAAATAGGTATACAATGGTAAATTATATTTTAGTTTTCCAAATTAGATAAGCAAAAATATACGACAAGAAAAATGGACGAAGGGAATATCATTTTTAACCCATTTCCCCCACAATTTATCTTTTCTACAATTCTAACTTTTAATGGAAAGTTAAGTTATCCAATTTGCCCTGCTCCCCAATTGAGCACGCACCTCCAGTTAAGTCTGTATTAGTTGACATACCATCAAAAGGATTAAGGATTTTCACTCAGGAGGTTTGAAAAAAATAACAAAAGCTAAATATAAAAATTAATGTTGTTGATAGGAATAGAACCTAAATTGCTAGAGACAATTTTGAACACCCTGGACCACTTGAACTGACTTTTTGCATATGCTCATGATGTTCAAAAGGTTATAGATGTACATAAACATAGAAAATCTATCCTATATATACATTGTAATTTTTTGCTGAGAGTGTTCGGGTAACACCCTTATCTCCACTTAAATCCGCTCCTGGGTGCAGCGGAGGAGGTTGCTCCTCCCTTAATATGAGGTCTCGGGTTCAAACTCTGGGTATGAAAAAATACTTGTTGAATGTAGATACTGGACACCGGGTGAGAAATAAAAAAAAAATCCTTTTCCAAACACCCCCAAGATGTCTGATTTCGACTTTTCAGCCATCCACCAATCAAGACAAGTCAACGAATTACACACTGTAGAAGGAATATTCAAACATCTTTACTAGTATTTTATAGGCATTTGTTTTCATCACATTGCAATCACGCATCCATTCCAACTTCCATCAAAAGAACTCGCCCCTTAACCCCACACGCAATTTAGCTTATACCTCAAGAAATCAGCCCTTTCTGAACTGGTCAAGTTTTCAGGAAATAAATTTCATGAATGCTTAGATATACAAGTACTTGTAGAAACACACACATGGATCGTCTTTGCATATACAATCCTCTATAACATTGATTGGTTTCTTTTAGAGTACCCAGATCAAGAAATTGTTGATACAGTAATATAATGGCACTGCCAATATTTAAGCTTGGGACACTTGCATTGAAAACATTGAGCAAACCCATTGCCAGTAGGCTTAAGCAACAAGCTGGGTTGCATCCCAAGTTCCGTAATTTCATTGTCAGCATTGCCCAGGTAATCCCCAATTATCTTGGAAAATGATGTTTAGTTATTTATCCTCTTTATTGATCAAACAAGGAATATGGAGTTGAATGATTTGATCGATGAATATTCCATTCTTTCTTCAATGTAGAATCGATTCACACCACTTCTTCCTTTTTCTTTGTCGTTTTTGTTACTTTGGTTAAACTGGGGACTATATAGGGCATAAATTTGAGGTCTTAATCTCCTTTTTGGTATAGCTAATTAGAATGAAGAGGTCACAAATTGTGCATTTCTTTTGCTCCCTTCATCCTGAAAAGAATGAATAGGAGTAGCAAAAGTTATAATCTTTATGTGTATGAGGACTTGATATTTTGTGTAGAATTGGTGTCCACATAGGGCATATATTCATTTCCTAGTAAGAGCTCTTAGTCTTTTTCAGCATAAGGGTTGTTCTTGTTGCTGATTTATCACGTTACGAGAATCTAATTGGGGCTATTTGAACCTGTAGGGCAATAATTGTAGTATAGATCAGTACTTGGTGGACAGACTTTAGTACCTGTGCTGGTAGGTGGTAGCAGGTACCCGTGGAATTATCGAGGTGTGTGCAAGCTAAGTTGGCCTAGACACCATGTTTATAGAAAAAAATTATACTATAGATCAGTAAGTGCTGTTGGGAAAGAATTTTCTGCATGCCTAATAATGCAAGCATTCCACTGTGCATTTCTCTTTATTAAGTTTCAGTACATTATTTCAGCTATTTAAGTCTTGTTTGTAGATGCAAATACCGATCTTTCAGAAACTTTTTCCTTCACTATATGTTAAGAATTCAGTTAGCATTTCAATTTCATCTTTTTGAACACATTCATTGCTGGAAGCAGGCAAACCATCGGGTGACAACAACAATGCAAAGAAAGTTATATGGTCATGCAACCAATGTAGAAATACGGCCTTTGGATGAGGAGAAAGCTGTTCAAGCTGCTGTTGACCTTCTGGGAGAGGCTTTTGTCTTCTCGGTATTGCTTATTTCCCCCTTGACTCTGTGATGACATGTCTAGATATTTATCTAAGATTCCTCGGTTCATTAACTGTTACATATCATTATTGTTTAGATAAGAACATACCATTTTCTAACTAATCAAGGTTTGAGATCTTGTGCATTTAAAACATGATAAGCACTCTGACTGTAGTATGGAAGTAGTCGTGCTAACTTTGTTACCCAGACTAGCAGTGGCAACTCCTAATGATCCACATAGCCCTTGAAATCTTGGGCAATGAAGTTGCTTTGCTTCAATATTTAAGTATCGACTGAATTCTTCTCTGTGCAACTGCCTTGTGATTTATTTTCCCAAGAAGAGTTTGGAACACAAAACTTAGAGCTCTGGAACTTGTATGCATGAAAGTCTCATATCTACTATCTCGAGATACACGGCTAGCTTTAAAAATTTGTTTGAAATTTGAAATTTCGACTTACTATGTTCAAAAGATCAAAGAGTATTACTCTGACCGATCATGCATGAAGCAAGTAGCTCCTAAGCTTTTAATTCAAAAAGGAAGTAGCCCCTAATCTAAGTGCTATTACACAACATATATTCGAGTTGAGAATTGTTCATGACAATTTTTGCATGATCTTCAAAATATCAAAGCATACTGCTTTGGATGATCTGTGTGAAGCTTAGTAGTTCTTATAATTAGTGCCATTGAACAACACAGAATTGAGTTACGATTTTCTTATGACTAACCTTACTTGTGTCAGCTTATTGATTATTTTTGGAGTAA
Source organism: Lycium barbarum (assembly GCF_019175385.1). Classification (NCBI taxonomy): domain Eukaryota; kingdom Viridiplantae; phylum Streptophyta; class Magnoliopsida; order Solanales; family Solanaceae; genus Lycium; species Lycium barbarum. The sequence goes on along the minus strand of NC_083348.1, from coordinate 83,235,366 downwards.
TTATAGTCGTGAATTGTTTACTTGTAGAAGAAGGAAGAGAAAGTCCTTTTGTCTGAAAACTCCTCCAATTTAAAGATCCCATGTTGAATACCCACTTTAAATACTACATCAATGTTGGTATTTGCTGATTGAATACGTTTTGGTGGAATGATGGCTGGGATGGAGGATAAGCGAAAAGTTCAAAGTTCAGGGTCTCTAATCAGTTTGCTTGGGCTGTTGATAGAGTACTGTCATGTTACAAAACTATTGTTCTTTTGGCAGCTTGTCCATATAGTATCTTTTAGAGCCCATTACATTGACTTAAAATTAGAAGGCCTAACCTCTGGTCCTAACAATTCTGATATTTATTTTTGAGCGATCAATGCCGAAACTAGATCATACTGAACACTATGTGTTATGCTGAAGACATCCCTAATGTCTTCCTTTCAGATAAATTAACCTAAAACATCATTGTGACTTGCAACTTATAAGCTAGGATGTCTTTAGTAGGAAGCCTACAATTTTCACTATTTATTGGAGAAATATTTTTAATGGTGCCATCTGTCAATAGCTACGGTAAGTATACTTCTGTTAAGTGTACATATGCTTTATACACTTCTTCTGCATTCATCATCCACCTCTATCGACTCTGCAAGTCTTTGGACCACTAAAGGTCCCCAGCTACCACATGGAATCATACTCTTTTCTTACTCCCATCTTTTCTTATTATGTCTATGATTTTGTGTCTCAGGCTTACAGGAACCACTCTAATCTTCTATCCCTGCCTAGTTAAAAAGATTCCCCTTCATACAAGTGACATTTGATTTTGATCACTGGAAGTCTATTAATCTTGCCAAATTCATAAGCATTAGTCTAACATTTCATAATGTTACACGATAGGAATTGGAATGAGTGGCTGCCTGTTGCTTTATCCAATCAATTTTTTGTTTAGAAGAAGTGATTTTAGAATTAGATCTACAGCTTATGCATGTAACAATTCAATTGTTTTTTGTTGTAATATTTTTCCTCAAGCACTTGTATCCTATAACTTGGTCGCCCTAGACTGCATCTTATGCTAGGGAAGGATCGGGTAGTTGCAATTCTATCAGCTAATTTATTTGAGTTGAGGTTCTTAAATTCCTTACTGTCTCAGTCTTGACATGTCTCAAAGCCATTAACATGATTTGCCGCATGGTTATGTGTTCATTAACCCAATGGCTTTTATCCTAGAACTCCAGCTATTTTTTTGAGAAGCTGCTCAGTAAATGGCCTTTAGGTTTTGTGTTCCCAAAAGCAACTTTCTGAGTCTTTGGCAGGTCTTGACCCAAACAAACCAAGATAACTAATTAAAAAGCTTTTGGGGTATAGTGTCCTCTATGAAAATGGGAAGCCCAGGCCCTTCTCAGAATCCCTTATATTAGAGATTTGGGAAGTCCATTTAAACCCTGTCTTGCTGCAATTTCCTTCTTTTTGGTCTTGTTATCGGAGAGCTGGAGCAAAAGGAATCTGGAAAAGAACAGAAGGGAGGGGTGTGGATGTGACTTAAGTGCTGAAAAGGTGGTCAATGATGAAATATTTCAATGAAAGAGGATATTTATAGCTTCTGCAAGATAAATCTGAAAAGAAAAACCTCTCTTTCTTCCTCAGATATCCAATTTCAGCGCAACAATAATCTGTTCCATTTTTTTGCCCATTTCTCGTGAGTGACACAGTAACGAATTATGAATAATGCAGCACGGTGGGCGTCATTATATTTGGTTGAATGTGTTGATATTGGTGGTCAGTTTGGAGTGATGTAATGGCACTTGACTTTGCTATCTTGCATGTAGCACCTTTATGTTCTCTAATTTGTGCTTTGGCTACTTGTTTATATTGCTGAAACAGGTTGCAGTTGCTGCACTTTTCTTTGAATACCAAAGAAGTTCTCGATCAGAAGCTAAAAAGGAGGAACTTCGCAAGCAAGAGTTGGAGGTAGTCTCTTAAATTCCTTGGTTACTTGTTTGGTCTTGACAAACTCTTCCATTGCTTTATCAATGACCAAAAACCAAAAACACTAAACACCAAAGTATATGTGCTGTTCCTTTGATGTTATCTTGGTAACATCTATTTTAGCATCTCTTTTTCAAATTTATGGTTACTTGTTATACTTCATTGTTTAAGAGCTAACTTTGGAGGTTGAGTTAGGCCAAAGTACATTTCTTAACAATCATCATCATCATCATCCTTTTATCATTATTATAAATTAGGTTATGATTACTTATTTCTGTCAATATAATTTGATGGAATGGTCCACTAAAGCAAACACTTCTTAGTTAACCGGTTGCTGATCTACTCCCTGTGATTGCCAAATAACGGACCAAGTTTGCACCACATCCATCAATACTGTTGCATATAACTCTTAGAGCGGAAGGTGGATATGCCAAATATCCCTCTAATTACATGCTACTATTATTATTATTATTATTTCTATTTCTAAACCTGTATAAGGCACCCTAATAAACCTGGATCATTTTGGCTCTACGGCAGCAAAGGAACTGTTGTAATTTGCTACTTTGAGTTTTTATTAATTCTGTCTGAAGTAATCCTTTTCTGTTCTATTACATCACGACTCTGAGTTCAAAACCTCTATTAGATCTTATAATAAACTGAAATTCATCCTTCTTGAAACTTATTTGAGTTTATATTTGAGGTCCTTGTGTGTTTTCTCAGCAAATGAGGGAACGAGATGAAGCATTGTCAAGAGAGATGGAGAGCATGAAAAGCAAAATTCAAGAGCTTGAACAGTTGGCGAAGGGACGAGGACTTGCTGGAGTGTTCAATTTCAGACCTCCTCACGTTGAAGGAGCCAAGTCCCCGACACCAGCATGATCTATTGTCTGAAGTTTTGACAGCGAAATGATCAGTTGTTTTTCTCATTCTTTGGAGCCAAGAATCGTATGCCTTCTGTAAACCAGAAGCCTAGGCTCCTTACTGAAAATGACGTTGAATCTTGAAAATTTCCATTGATGTGATCAATATTGTGAGGTTATGAAGCAAGAGTTTCATAGTCTGAGGTTTTGCTACGTCCTCCTCCTAATTGTGGCACTATACTACTCATTTTACATATGCCTAACAGCACATGCTTAAGAGACTTGTATACTTAGCATCATAGGGTGCAAAATTGTGAAATGTTGGATTTGGAGATTTCTGTTCAGCCATGTTCTAATGTTCAATATGGTGACATTATGACCAGATGCTCCTTATCTGCAAAAGTTATGTAATACATATTACATATAAAGCACCAATATTTATCCTTTATTACAGTTCAATCACATCCTATATAATGGGTGGCATCATGAATTAACAGGGAATCTTGAAGGTGGATAGTGGGGTGTGTCCTTTATGCCTTGCTCTTCCTTTCTTTCTACTCACCCACAAAAGGGACCTTTTTGCTGATTGATCTGGATTCTGCCCACAAAGGCTTCTATCATCTTTCTCAATGTGGGGTAAAAAGGACCAATCTCACTATGCCACATCAACATTGAAAATAGAGTTCTAGTATACACTTTGGCGGTCGTACCATGAGGTGGTCTTGAGAATAATTTCTAGCATTTATTTGGCGAGGTTGCAGCTCTGTTAAGTTACAATATTGGCTAAGATCTGTTCCCTCAGCTGATTGTTTTATTAATTTGTCAGTTCTTCATTCATTCTTTTTTCCAATTCTTGTAATTTTTCTATTCCTTTTCTTTTCGTTAACTTCTTTATCCATAAGAAATACTACATATTAATAGCATTTCAAAGGAAACAAGAAAAGGACTAAGATCGAAATCAGATGAAGTGAATGTTTTTTCAGAAAAATAAAATAAAATCAGATGAAGTGAATGCATTCACTTGTATCATCTCTTGCACTCAATTCTTTCTGTCATTCTGCATGAACTAATTTTCTAACCAACAATTAGCACGCCTCAATTCCAACATCCAATCCCAAGCAAGTTATGGCTTTGGCAGGTTATACGGCAATTCTATTAAATAAAGATGTGATCTCTCTACAAAATCTATATGTTATTCTGAAGCATGTCAAGATGTAGGTGAGTATAAGTAAAAGGGACGATTTTTAACAATACTTATTTTCTTGCATGGATAAAAAACATCCCTACGAACTCTTTTATTTTAGTCCCCAACTCTATCCTTGATAAAATACACCAATAATTATCACCTACCACGTTCTTTCTAATTATAAACAAAAGGAATACATAAAAAAATAACCAAATAAAAATTGATATGGAACATTGGATAACTCTTGATACACAGGCTAAATAGTTTTATACAAGAAAAGCATCAATTACCTATATAGCCTAATCAGATCCGATCCGATAACTACTGCAGCGTCAAGTTAATCTGTAATTACAGTTTCAAGTTAGGTTATGAATGAAAATGGTTAATCACTCTTCTAAGACAATATTAACACACTAATTTTTTTATTAGATGATCCAAATTATAACTAAATTAAACACGGATATGTTATTTTTTAATCCTCTTAACTAATTTCATAATACACACCTTAAATTCGTTTTGTTATAGAAGAAAGTGATCCTTCAAATACATCAAAGTCACACCAAATTGCAATTGTTCTCTCTCTCCCGCCAAGCGAAAAATGAATGAGGAGAGAGAAAAAAAAATGAACACGCCAAGAAAAAAATGAAATGAAAGAATTATGACGAAATAACAAACATTTACAAGATGAATTAACATATTACATTTAAGATAAAATATTTGATAGTTAATACCACGATACCACTAAATATTACAATTTTCAACTCATAATCTATATATTAAATGTAACTATAATACAGAAAACTAGAGTAAACATCATGAATACCTCTAAAACCCGTACAAAAAGTCGTAACTTATTGCAAAGACCCTATGTCCATATATAATAGATATTTAAACATATATAAAAATAGTTACAAATTTTCTATAACTTTCTTCTATACAAAAATTAGAAATTGATAAATCCATTGCATTAAAGAAAAAAAAAAAAGGGAGAGAGAGAATGTATATTGAATGTTTGCTTCGAATTTTTCAAGCCTTTTTGCATTCAATACTAATCGAGTCGTCCCATAATAAGTGTCACTTTAGCTAAAAAAATTATCCCATAATAAGTGTCACCTTAGGAAACCAAGACATAAATTGACTAATTTTTTCTAATTTTACCGTTAGACAATAAAGTAACATCTGATTGATGATTGGAAAAGCCACATAGTAACTTGGTATTTTTGGATTTCCAATGTCAAAATGTTTACTTCTTGTGCATGCTTTAATAAAAAGGTAAACGTAATTTATTTTATTATATAGGGGTAATTTGATAAACTTCACATTGTATTATTGATTTCTTAATATGCGTGTTTTTAGTTAAGGTGATACTTATTATGGGACGGAAAGAATATACACCAATTTATAGTTAGTTCAGAATACAACGTCTATTTAAAATACTTAACTCCAGACTTTATACCACACACCAATATATTTCAATATAAGTCAATTTTTAGTTGGATTTAGAGCCCGTTTTGATTGGCTTATAAGTTGCTGGAAACAACTTATAAGCTGTTTTTAGCTTTTTTGAGTGTTTGACTGGCCAGCTTAAAGTCATTTTGTGCTTAAATAAGACCAAAAAAATATTTGAGCCCGTTTAGCTTAGCTTATCTAAACAGGCTCTTAGTTATTTACTTTATCTTAAGCACCCCTAAGGTTTGACTCAAGAAAACCAAAATTAACACAACTGCCGCGTATATTGCTGTATTTTTTAATTATTCTTTTCTCAAGGGGTTTGGGTATAGAATATATATATATATATATAAACCCGTCTTATAATTCTGCACAAACACAATTTACACAAATCAGAATCGAATTTCCAAGAATATATATATATATATTATAGAGAAAAGAAAATCACATACACAACAACATCAAAACCCAATAAGGTATAGCTCTTACGTATACTCTCTCTTTCTCTTCACTGTTTATCGGCCGCAATCTCTCTTTTACCGATAAGTGGTATCAACCCTATTCTCTGTTCTTTCTTATTTTCCATTGACTTATTTGTGAGTAGTTGCTTACTTTTTTGCCATGTTTTATTCTTCTTCTTTTTTTTAAAAAAAAACCTTGCTTTATAATTTTTAGTTGATTTTGATTCTTATAATTAGGGTTAGGTTAATGGTTTCTCCACCTTTAAGATCGCTTTACTTCATGGGTTTTTTGTTGAAACGAGCAAATTTGTGCCTTTTTTGATTTGGGTATGATGCAAATTGGGCTACTTTTGGTGCTTGTTATTTAAATTTGATATTATTTGGGAATTTTGATTATGGTCTTAGTTCTTGATTTTCTATGCAAAAAGGTTGGATTTTTTGTGGGGGTTTTATTGCTTTTTCTAACATGAAATCTCGAATGTGATCTTATTGGTTGTGTTTGGTTTATGGAACCTATAATGATGGTAACTTTAAAGCTAAGAATGTTTTGGGTTTTTTTTTTTTTTTTTTTGCAGGTGAAGAATTGATTAGAATGGGGAAGGGTTCGAAGAGCGGTGCGCTCTTCAAGGACAAGGCGAAGAATCGCGTGGATGATCTGCAGGATGTGTTTGCTAACCTGCAATCTGCGAGGAAAGAAAGTAGAACTTATGATGTTGGGGTGCTTGAAGAGCAGGTTCACCAGATGCTTCGTGAATGGAAGGCTGAGCTCAATGAGCCTTCCCCTGCCTCTTCTTTGCAGGCAAGAAAACCAACCTTTAGCCAACTGGTTTTACGTTTTAGTTTCCTTTACTGTCCACAATGTGCATGTTATGATTTTGTCCGGTTCACAACAACAACGACAGCAGCATACTCGGTGTAATCCCACAAGTGGGGTCTGAGGAGGGTGGAGTGTACGCAGACCTTACCTCTAAATTAATGTGATCAAATTTTGACATATGCATGTCGACCTCTGTGTGTGTGTTTATCTATGTGTTTGTGTATGCTTACAAAAGTGTTGGATCTATTACAAGTGCAAACTTGAATCACGTCAAGTGTAGTTGTGTCCGTTGTGGTGTAATTGTGTGCAATCGTGGATACTATAGTATTTTATTTTATAACGCACATGAAGATATTGGTCGTGAGTGTTCTTAATGCATGGTGTGCAGGGAGGAAGCCATATATCAACAGACCTCTATAAGCTGCTACTTGGTGAGGAGGAAGATGATGCTACCAGCGCATTAGCTGCACCTAAGCCTGATCCTGATGCTCAAAAACATGATGTTGCTGGTTTTCAGGAGGTAATCATTTTCCTTGAAATTATCTTGTGCATGTGATGGACTCTTGACTGGTATCGTTTCTAACAGAATGAACCCTCTCACCGATCCCCTTAGAATGCAGTTGGTTGGTTATTTATCTTAGGAGATTTGGTTTCATTGTAGTTTGTGAATTGCTAGGTTCTCGTCTTTGTTTTATTTGATCCAGTCACCATTTTTTATCGTCCCAGTTTACTTGATAGTTGAACCTTTTTTGCAAATGGAATAACTTCAAAAATTCTGAACTGAAATCATTGATTGTTGATGGTCACAGATACAAACTGGGCAACTTTGTCAGACATGAACATCGGGTTCATTTCCGAGTCAAAGACAGAAAGAAGCCAAAGAGTGACTACTCACCAACTATTGTTTTAAGCTATTCTTCTAGTGACTACAGTATGCTCCGTCTCTCCATAAGAGACCACAAGGGATGACCCGATTTGGTCTGCTTGTGATCTATTCTTTGTCTAGTTTGACACATTGATGAATATTTTTTCAATGAAATATATAGTCTAAGAAATAACACAAAAATGTGTCTTAACACCGAAATTTAAGAGCCAAAATAATAAATGAACAAATTAAAATATAATTGTCCAAAGGAGTTTATTTTGACATCAAAGTCGCAAGCAGCTCAATCAAATGACCAAGCATACCATGTCTACACTTTGTCTAGTTTCACACATTGATACAACAACATACCCAGTGAAGTCCCACATAGTGGAGTTTCTCACATTGATGAATGCATGATTTTTAAAATGAAATGAATATATGAAAAAATTATACGAGAATATGTCTTAACCTATGTTACTCGGACTCTTCAAAAATGGACACGGGTGCGTGTCGGATCCTCCAAAAGTAGTGCATTTTTGAAGGATCCGACATGGGTGCGGCTACATTTTTGGAGAGTCCGAGCAACACAGGTCTTAACCACGAAATGCAAGAATTTAATAAATAAATGACCAATTGAAAACATAATGGTCAAAGAGGAGTTTCTTTGGCTCACCTAAGTGGCAAGCAGGTGAAATAAATAACGAGTATAACATATTTTCTTGATCAGTAAGACCGTAAGAGTACAATATATTCTTTTTTTTGTTATAAAAAAATACCTTATTTACGTAGATTACTCCTGAAATTAGTTCTTAAAGCTTCAATTATCACTGGTCACGTCTTCTTTTTGTAAATTGAATCTTCTGTTGGATATCTCCTGTATAAAATTTTCTCAACTATTCCCTTTATTAGTTTCTTTGATCTACTTCTCCCTGCTAACTTGTAGGTTCTGGATTATGATTTGTTTTTCCGGTCACAATCAACTGTCACACCAAATTAGTTAGGGCCAGATTTATGAATCCTTTGAATCCATTCTGCTCTATTGTGGAGTCAGTGATCCATAGCTAGACTATTTTTATGTTGGTCTTTAACTTATCAAGATAATTTTCCTTTATCCCGGCTGGGACAAGTTGTGCTCTGCAAAGTTCACATCGGCTGAGTTCTTTCTCTGTTACATATGTTAAATAAATCTATTCCCATTTGCTGGTTGTTTCTTATTCCTTTTGCTTAAAAGACTCAAGATAGTCAATATGACCACTTTAATCTTCTTTGTGATATAGCTAACTTGGTATCTTGGACTTGAAAATGCTTCCCTCCAAATTTTCTCCTCGCAATGTCAGTGTCATGGCTGACCATCTTGTTGAAGTTTTACTTCTTGCTTCAGTTTGATCATCCATTTGCCAGTATTTTCTTTTCTAGCCTCATTCTCTAATGAATGTCACTCATTTTAGAGACTTCTTGACTGTCCTTTTTCAGATAGCTTTTCTTGAAGTCTTTTTTTTTTTTTGGTTTCACACATTAATTTTATTAATGAATCCTCACTAGTTAAGCGATGTGTTTTCTGCAGGGTTGCAATGTAACTCCGGTGCTGCAGGAGCAAGGTTACCCGTTGATTGATCAATGCAAAAGTATGCCTTTAGTGGACAACAATGCAGGGATTAACAACCTAGGCATTGCAACACAATTAGATTACCATTCTTTTGATCCACAGCAAGACTTTGATCAGTTTGGGTTTGATGCTTTCAATCTTTGTCTAGAGGATGACTTGCCTGCTATTCATATTAGCCCTCCACCCTCTGCTTTCCTGGGACCTAAATGTGCCCTTTGGGATTGTCCTCGACCTGCAATGGGGTCAGATTGGTGCCAGAAGTCTCATGACTACTGCAGTGACTACCATGCTTCTCTTGCGCCAAATGAAGGCTTTATTGGAAGACCTCCAGTTGTCCGACCAATGGGTATTGGGTTGAAGGATAATTTGCTTTTCCAAGCTCTAAGTGCAAAAGCACAGGGGAAAGATGTCGGTGTTCCGGAATGTCAGGGTGCTGCCACCGCAAAGTCCCCTTGGAATGCACCAGGTTGGTGTGCTAAGACAGTTCTCTATTTCTGATTGCTGAATGTCATATACCACATCAGTTTATTTTACTTGTAAAATCTGATATCGATTCGTTTGCTTGTGCTTCTGCAGAGCTTTTTGACCTTGAAGTTGTTGAAGGTGAGAAAATGAGGGAATGGCTTTTCTTTGATAAGCCTCGAAGAGCATTTGAAAGTGGAAACAGAAAGCAGAGATCACTGCCGGATTATAACGGGCGGGGTTGGCATGAGTCTAGGAAGCAAGTGATGGATGATTATGGAGGGCTGAAGAGATCCTACTATATGGATCCACAGCCGATGAAAAATCTGGAATGGCATCTGTACGAATATGAGATCAACAAGTATGATACATGGGCCTTGTACAGATTGGAGCTCAAACTTGTTGATGGGAAGAAGAGTCCAAAAGGGAAAGTAACGAATGAATCAGTTGCTGATTTGCAAAAGCAAATGGGAAGACTCGCTGCTGAATTTCCTTTGGAGAACAAGCGCTCTGTTAAAGGCAGAGCAAAGGCCAACTCAAAGGTGGATGTTGCTGCTAAAATGCATGCTGCTCCGAATCAAACTGTTCCCGCTATTGAAGGGTTTGATTATGTGACCGGTGCACCTTTTCCTGATTATCCGTTGATAATTTAGGTGGCTACTACATAACGTAGACTGGATCAGTAGTTGGATGCTTTTAAAATAAGAGGCATTTTATCTGTATTATACGTCTCTCATCCTTGACTCAACCTCCTGCCTGGTGGTGGCTGGAGTTAAATGGAGGTTCTTGTTTCCCCTTGTCAGGCGAAGTCAAGTGGAACCCCCTCCTGTTTCCGTAGGTATATTTGTCAATACATCATTGTCATCTAAGTGTTAATGTCATCTAACCTCGGGGCACTTTTAACTGCTTGAAGATGAGGTGGATAATCCCAGTTTACTTGTTCGGTTCACTTTACATACGCGCCAAGTTATGACTGTGAGTACATTTAGTGGTTGTAGTGTTGGATTCGGTGACCACAAGAGAATGATTATGAAGTTATACTGATCTGCCTCTGTTTTCATGAGACTTTCATTGTAGTTATGACCTACATAGGAATGTCAGTTTCATATGTATGGTTTGGAGTTCTATTCGGCGTGAAACTTTGCAGTAGTAAAGTGAAAAGGCATATATGCCTTTTGAAAGGGGTCGTTTGGTTTACGGTCAAGTTATACAGTTGAGTACAATTCATGGATTGTATATGTTGGTTTATTCTGCTTACTAGTATTAAGCATCCATGGATGTGACAAGTAAACAAATAAATACCGCACTGCTGCTTTAAACATGAAAAATGATGAGTTTTTTTTTTGTCAACGGTTTAAAAGCAAAAACTGTCAACGTTATTAGAAACAAATGAGAGGGATTTATATATTTATGTGAGACCAATTACGTGCATTACTGAAACGCTAATGGTTAACGCTATTGATTTCAAGTATACTTAATATAAAATAAAATGTTGAATGTAGTCACTGTTAGTGGGAGGTAGTAGGTATCCGGTGGAATAGTCGAGTTGTCTGTAAACTAGACCGGATAGTAGGACACCATTGTTATAAAAGAAAAACGTTGTAAAACATTACGTCAATTAGAAAGTAACCAATCCAAGTGATAAAGGATCTTGCGCTGTATTGATAGTAGCAACGTAGCTTGAAATGCCTTGCTAAATAATATGTACAAGGCTACAAGCTCCTCGTTTGTCAATATATTACCAAGTACCTGTCGATTCAAGCCAGTCACAACACAAGATGAAAAGCTGTTCCGTTCCGCCCAAAACTTTCGAGCTTTACGTTGCTATACTACTGCAACGTTCTGCTAACATTTTTACAAGGCCTGTGCTTGGAAAGCCACCTTATTGTTCGATTTGAGTATAATTGAGAATTGAATTTGTGTGTAATTGCATAGTTCGAGCTAGTTTATCAAGCCAAATAATTACTTGGAAAATTGGTATACTCAAGGAGAAAAAATTACTCTTCAATTCTCACGGGAGCAAAGAATGAACACACGGTATAATTACCGAATGACTTCAAATTCCATTTTTTTTTTTTTGTTCTAATATGTTTTTATAGTATTTATCACACATTAAAACTAATTTACCTGTTTATCTCAAAAGAATATTATTTGATTTTACATTTAGCCTTTATTTTGAAGAAGAATATAACACTATATAAGTATACTTGCGCAACCAACATGACACGAGATTAGACTATGACATTATGACAAACAAAGAGGTCATTATAATCATTAAATTGTGTAATTACTACTCAATAATTACATGGCTTGATAAATACACAAGCCGGAGCTTGTGATTCGGCCCTTCTTCGGACCCTGTCTTTTTTTTTTTTTTTTTTTTTTTTTATAAATACACAAGCCATGGGGCATTTTTTTTCCTAAAGCAATGTCTGAACCAACCACGTACACCTCTTTAAATCCACCAGATATCTCCACCTTTCACCAGCGCACATGCTGAATAATTTAGTGCACCAAGGATTTAAACAGATGAAAAAAATCACCTTCAGTTGCTAATATTTGAACCCTACTTTTCCATGGTTCGTTCATTGAAACTGCTAGGCCACACTCTCGGATGCCTGTCAGTCATGGCACATAGCCCAAGCAAGCAGTACATAGTCATTTTATAGCATAAAAATAAGCTGTAGATTATGTGTATACTTTGGATATTAGTTACCAAGTTTGAAACCTACTTGATCATATATGGATTCAACTTCAATCCCACACGACCTATAATAGCACATTCCGAATATAATACATGATAATAACTACATCTATTTCAAACACTTTGAACATAGAAAGCCTGTCACATCGAGTTTATTTATCGAACCCAAGAGACTTTGGTAAGTTTAGGTACAACTGAAGTTGTGAAACATAGAAGTATCACCAGAACTGATATCAACTTTAGACCATCTCAGGCGACTGTCTACACAACTGAAAGCAGACTCTCACTAGAACCTAAGAACCATCATCGTCTTCGAGGGTGTTCACTCGTTCGCACTCGTCAATCCATTCACTGTATCTGTGAGTTCAACAAAGGGTATAAGAGAGGCACAAGTGGAGGAAAGAAAGGCACATAGCAATGCTAGATGAACTTACATATCAATAGGCTCTGTCAGTGCTGCAGGATAAAAAAAGAACTGTTAGCCAAACAATAAATCCATTTCGAGAGGTCCATAAGTGTTCAAATGTTCAATTCTTAAGAAGCTATCCATTGAAGTACGTAACCGCTCATCTAAAAGCTTTTGTTGTAAGAGAGGGGAAGACACTTTTATCATTTTCTTTAGATTTGTAACGCGGATCTATCTGATCGGTATGCAGGCCAAGGACAAAATAATGTGCTAAAACAAACTTGAAACATTTGAATGCAGATTGCACTTTTTTTTTTTTTAATAACCGAAAAATACGGTCTATAGCGCATGGTTTGAAATTCGGAAGTTAATGGGTCGGGTCACTACCTTTCTCCACTAAAATACTAGGATGTTGTCTGTGGCAAGATTTGAACCCGTGATGTACGCCTAACCCACACATCACACATTACGCTCTTCATTCACCTTGCCTTGAGGGGTGTCGCGTGACACCCCTTCGTCAATTTTTTTACTAGATATACATATATAAAAAGTAAATAAAAGGAAAATAGAACATAGATATACATAAAGGGACACCCCTCAGAAACAAAGTTGCCCACCAGCCTGGTGGTTGAGCGCTCCACCTTTCGTGTTGGATGTCGTGCGTTCGAACTCGCACAGCCTTATTTTTTCCGTCAGGTTAGTAACTTTCGTTACAATAATTATTTTATTAAGTGCTTCAAGTTTTATTTTTATTTGTTCATCACAATAAATTTATTTCATTCTACTCTTTGTTACAGTGAAATTATTTAGCGTTCATTTAAGTTGATATTTATATTTATAATTTAGCCTAAGTTTCAATGGAGCGATATATATATATATATATATATTTTATGACATGGGAACCCGCAGCCGCTACCGTTCGGGTGCGCACAGTGTAAACCCAGCTCCTGTGCAATAGCTCGCAAACCACACAGGAGAGATAACCCGCACTAGACAAGCCCTGTGCGACGAGCTCGACCCAGAAGTCAAATCCCCTGCTGTTGTAGGCAGGGGGTTTTAAACCTGAGACCTCCATTATGAAAGCCCTATGCTCAACCAACTGAGCCACCCTTGCGAGTCAATGGAACGATATTATCATAAGGGTTTTATTAATATGATTTGAGTTGTCTTTTTATAATATGATGTCATTATATTGATTTATTCATTTGCTCACTCCTTTTAATGGTGACATCCCTAATGAAAAATCCTGCGTACGCCGCTGGCGCTCTTACAACTAGACCAAGCCCTTGGAGCACAACTTGTACTCTTTATCTTACCGAAGGCAGAAAATCTAGAGAACTATAGTTGAACTTAATAATTGTTTCGATGTATAAAGAACGATGACGTAGAACATAAAAGGAAACATCTCTAGTTTCTTTTTCCACCTCTTTTAGTTAGTCGTCCATATTTCACATTGTCAAGACAATTAAACCATCTTTCTCAATGAATGTGATGCAGTGAACAATAAGCACATAAATGACAAACCATATCTAGATATACCTGTAACAGTGGTGCTGAAGCTCTCTTGACAAATCCTGCAATTTGCCTCCCCAATCAAGTTCTTCATATCACTGGAAACCAGTAAAGTGCAAACTTGAGCATTGACAGATTAAATAATGGCCAATAAAAAAGGAATAGAAGTAGTAGAATCTTTTGTTCACTGAGTAAAATCTTTTAACACATGACCAGTGGGGAACGCATATATCAATTTAGTTGGGTTACAGAACTTATTCATACGAACTACAGAGGAAGACACAGCTTATTTCTCTGCTATTTTGGCTGGGGTAAGGATACGTTTTATGTTTTTGGTTCTTGTGTGTCTTTTAGGGGGAGCGGGAAAGTTAAAATTATCAAGCAGCTTCTGAAGGGACTATAGCCACTCCTTGTTGGCCTAAGGAGTTATCATACACATACAAAGGTATACCTAAACCAAATGCGCTATTTCCAAGAGTCATTTAGATGTGCACAAATTCATCAGCGCCACCCCACAAGGAAAAGTTAAAAGTATATAAAGGTAAACACGTATGGGTATTGAATTACAATTAAATATCCTTCTATATTTATCCACTAATGTCTAAAATGGTGAACAGGTGAGAAGGGAAAGGCCCAATCTAGTCCATGAATATGCAGAAAAATAACTTGGACATAGAAACGCTAATATAACTAACTTACATGCGACATTCAACACTAGTACCATGACTACAGAAAGGACAGCTGAAGACAGTGTCAAGCTTGTCCATCCTCTTCTTTGGAGGCGGCTTTGATTTCGACTTCCTCTTCCCCATATCTCAAGTAACTGTAAGACACAAATTTTGAAACACAAATCAACAACAAGACAAAGCAAATTATTAAAATGTGTGACTTTTATAACTCCGCTGCATCCTATATTAATTGGGGTTCCATTTAGGTGAATGATGGCCATCAGTATTTGAGCTGCTTTAGTTCATCGCACCAAGTTAACAAGGTCCTGTCGCTCAGTTGGTTAGAGTGTTGGTCTTATGAACCGAAGGTCGCGGGTTAGAGCCCGCCGGGACCATTGCGGTATTTTCATTTTAGTTTCAAGAAAAAAGTTCATTGCACCAAGATAGCAACAGAGAAGATGTTAGCAACGGCTTTGCTGATCTGACATAGCACTGAATGTTTTGCAAGAAAAGTGACATTTCAAACTAGAAGAAATGAAGAATTAAGAAACACATTCGCGCTCCATACGCACTCCCACTCTCTCTCTCTCTCCCACATACACACACGCGCGCGCACACGCACACAGAAGCACATAGTTCAGTTCCAAAAGAAGTTTCCCTCTATCTCTATCTTATTCCAGGGAATTACTTGTGCAACCTTTACAATCTTCTTCCTTCTGTCCACATGTTGGAAAATAAGGTAAGGCGGTACTTGCATTCCCTTAAACTTGTTATCTAACTAAAGACAAGTGATGATGCAATGAAACAAACATGTATAAGGATCCTAAGCAATAAATGTCCCCTCCAATAATCCATTAGGTATGAGCTTAAAAGCTGGAGAAGACCACATGCAACTTGCAAGATCACAAAATATAGAATCATATTTTAAGCAAAAACTTGCTTCAGTTTTTCGAATCCCAGTAAAAGAAAAAAAAAGTACATTAGACCCTAAACAGCATGAAAAATTCCTTACACCAAAGCATTCTAAGAAAGAAGTTCAAACACTGAAACCATGTCCACTGGCCATCAAATAAGCTTATTTGGGAACACAAACAAGTATGACAAGTTGAACAAATCTCCAACATGGAAAAAGAAAAAAGAAAAAGAAATTCAGAGCTGTAAAATAAAAGATCCCAAAATTGAAAACCCTAGAGCTCAACTGAAAAATTATTTTACTTTTTATGAGTCCAGACAAAAAGTGTGAGACCTAACATAACTATTTCTTAAAAAGACATGATTTTGGAAGCATAATCATCGGAAGAGAGAGATAGAGATACCTGAAGAAAAACAGAGATTGAGATCGCCTTTCCTAGTCTGCAAATTAAAGATTGATCCGAATGGATGATTGCAAGATATGAGAAATTTGGAGAAAAGGCTAAGTGGTCTAAAATGATCCCTTAACTATATACATACCGATTTTAGTCCCTTATCTATTTTAAAATTTATCAAATTTGATCTCTGTCTATTTTTTTTTATACAAACAGCGTACAAACTCATATCTTAGAAATTTCATCTGGTTGGGTCATGAATGTGTCAATTTTTGCTCTTTCATTATCAGCTTAATTAAGAGCTATTTTTTTTTTCCTATTAATTACTGCTAATCTTAGCTAAAAGATGGCACAATTATATTAAAATATATATTAACATATTTCTACATTAAAAATGAAATATTATGTAAGTTGAATTGTGTTTGATAAACACACTTGAAAACGAATTCAAGAGTTTAATAGAAATAATACTTAGTTGATGTGTCAAAATAAAAAAGAGGCAAGTTTAGGGGCTATGTGCTTTAAGCCAAACATCTATTTAAAAGAAATCATATAGTACTATGGTAGGAATAACCTTTTCTCTTCCCGCCCCCCACGCCCTTTCCTTTTAAGTACAGTACATTTTTATCACGGAAAATATTTGAAAAAAGATATCATTTAACTCCTTAATTTGGCATGAAAATTCGCTTTAACAATTAAAATTAAGTTGTATTTATATACCCCGTTAACAACTTTTATTTTAATTATTTTTCATCCCAAATGCTGACGTGGCAAAAAAAAAAATTAAGAGAGTAAACAACACAAAAAGTGGACCCGCTGATATATATATTATACAATTAAAAAATAAAATAAAAATAATATACAATTAAAAAATAAAATAAAAATAATATACAATTAAAAAATAAAAAATAAAAGATGGGCCTCATAATTTCAACCTCGTTCTTCATCCTCTCCTTCTTCCCCATTCTTCATAACCCCTGCCCCCCCCCCCCCCCGTTGCCATGCCCCACAGTCCCGCCGCCCCCTCACCCGTTGCCACGCCCCACAGCCCCGTCTCACCACCTTCTTCTTCACCCCACAGCCCCGTCTCACCACCTTCTTCTTCACCCCAAAGCCCCGCCCCCACCACTTTCTTCTTCTTTTTCACCCCACAGCCCTGCCCCCACCACAACCCCACCCCACAAATCCCTCTTTCTCTTTATATTCTCATCAATCTTTTCTTTTCATTTTCACCATTTTTTGGTTTCTTGATTTTGATTTTTGTTTTCTTTCAAAAATAAAGTTATGGAATAATGGTTATGGAAGAAATGAGTTTGCTAATAATAATCATAATGACTAACAATAACAACTAAAACAACCAATTTGGACGAATTAGAGTGTAAATAGGACTAATTTGAGAAGGAGTTGGATGAAATTTGTTGGGGGAGATGATGGCGGTGGTTGTGGGTGTGGGTTAAAGATGATGTTGGTAATTTTTTTTTCTTTTAAGGGCAGTTCATCCAAACTAATAATGGCCAACAATAGCAACCAAAACAATCAATTTGGACGAATTTGAGTATAAGTGGGACTAATTTGAGAAGGAATTGGAGGAAATTTGGTGGGGAGATGATGGTGGTGGTGGTGGGTGTGGGTTAAAGATGATGGTGATGATTTTTTTTTTGAAGGGCAGTTTGTCCAATTTGGACTGATAATAATAATAATTTTTTTTTTGCGGTGACGGCAACAACGGCATAGTGGTTGCTAAAGTAGGGTGAGGATGAGGAGAAAGAAGAAGAAAGAGAAAAAATAATAAAGAAAAACAAAAAATGAAGTGTTGGTAATTTTTGACATGGCAATGACGTGGCAACGACGTGGCACAATGTGGCAATGACGTGGCGCGAGTGTAATACACCTCACCTTGTGAGAGTGGTATTATTTTTTTAGGGTGGAAAATAATTGAAATGAAAGTTGTTAAGGGGGGTATATAAATACAACTTAAGTTTTGTTGCTAAAGTGAGTTTTCGTGCCAAGTTCAGGGGTTAAATGATGTCTTTTCTCAAAACATTTATACTTTTTGCCTTATATGCATGCATGATTATCATATGTTATTTCTTTAGCCTCGTTTATCTTATTATCTTGCTTTTACTACTTGTTATATGTGTTTATGCTTGTTGCTAGTGTCTTTTTATCACTTTTTGAGCTAAGAGTCTATTAGAAACAGTCTCTCTATCTTCGCAACATAAAGTCAGGTCTACATACACTCTATCTTCTCCAAACTCCGCTTGTAAAATTATATTGAGTTGTTTGTTGTTGTTATTGTCATTGCCCTTATATGCATGCATCATTTTTTTTCAGCTTCTAAAATGGACATTACTTGTGACAAGAGTTAGGTTTACACCATAAAAACTTAGAATTTAATAATATCGATAAGAATTCTCTACATAATAATTGGAGACACAATATTCATTGTTCTTCTAGACTCTCCTTCACTCAGTGACGGAAATAGAATTTTTGTTAAGCGGTTCATCTATTATATATACGTAACAAAATATTTTAACCTTATATGTGTAATTATGGTGAGGGGGGGTGGAATTCGGATAAATCCCGTTCTCCCCTTTAGCTCTGCCATTGCTTCCACTTCCTCCAATGGAATATAGAATTTCTTTTAAAGAAGAAGGAACTAGGTTTACATTCCATAATAATGAATTTTATTCTACTGTTGGAGTTTTATTATCTTCGAGCCGAGGGTCTTTCGGAAACAGCCTCTCTATCTTCCGATATAGAGATAAGGTTTGCATAGACTTTACCCTCCCCAGATCCCACATTATGAGATTTCACTGGGTATGTTGTTGTTGTTGTTGGAGTTATATTATCTTCACATTATCTTTGATTATTAAGGTAGTCAATATTTAGCGGAGGTGTAAAATGCAAAAGATTACAAAACTTCAATAGATTTATCATATTTTAAAAAGTAGATAAACAAGTTAAAGAAATAGATTTACAATTTATTTTATTTCTCTCATGTTTCTATGCTAATTAAAGGCTAGTATTACTCATTGATGTAAACAGGAAATTTGCAAGGGTCGAAGAAATCGCACGGTTTATCCTTCAAATGGGCTGGTCTTTAATTTTTACCTTAGAAATCAAACTTATGCTTAGGAGGGTATAATCTCTTTAAAGGCGTGGACATTACTTGTGGGACCTTATGATGCGAAAACATAAATTTATGCCCCGCGAAAAAATTGTTTGCTTTGAGGGACAAAAATTAAAGACCAGCTTAAAATAAGGCCAATAGTGCAAATGACTTGACACGAATTGTCCTTTAAATGGGCTGGTCTTTAACTTTTATTCTTTAGCAATAGAACTTATGCGTGGGGCATCAGTTCTTGGGAAAAGGACACAAATGACCGGTGGGGTGAAACTAATCCCACCCTCTAACCTAATTTTACCCAAACCCAAATTATACCCACTAAACTAATCTCATCCATTAGCCAAAACTTAAATAAGACAATTTTCAAATAAAAAGCCAAACACAAAAATGTTTGAGGCGATTTTTATATATAATATGTGTCATTTGTGTATAAAATATGTATCAGTACCTATCGTAATGTATAGAAACAGTATAAAATATGAATCACTAAATTATGTATCATTTTTGTATATAATATGTATCATTTGGGTATATAATGTGTATCAACACAGTGCAACTGCCCTGTATAGAATAGAAAATTGTATCATTTTTGTATATAATATGTATTATTTTTTGTTTATAAAGTGTATATATAATTCTAGCAGGTGTATATAAACTGTATCAGTCTTGTATAGAAAGTGTACCATACGTATAAAAAATGTATAATGGAAACCGTATCATTGTGGTATATAATATGTATCACTATTGTATATGTAAAAAAATATATATCATATCATTATTGTATAATATGTGTATAATAAATGTATAATTAACGTATAATTTATGTAAAATAAATGTATGATTAATTCCAGCATATGTATATAAACTGTATAATTCTTGTATATAAAGTATATATATAATTCCAACATATGTATATATGCTGTACCAGCCCTTTAGTGGCGACTTTTTGTGGCGAATTAGTCGTCACAAAAGTCTTTTTTTTTTAGCGCCTGGGTTGTTGGACCGGTCAACTTTGGCATTAATTTGGGCCGACCGGCCATTTTTTGGCATTATTTTGGGCCGAACGGACACCTAGTGGAATTAAGCCCAAACAATGATTAAATGTGGAATTAGTTTGACTGAGTGGACACACAGTGTCCTTTTCCCTTAGTTCTTTAGTCATGCGACAAATAACTTGTGAAATATTATAATATAAAAATATAAATTTATGTACCACGAAAAGTTATTTGTTATGAAGACCACCACAAAACAGGGCATAAGTTCCAATGACAAAGGACATCCAAGCACAAATTATCCTCCAGAATGAAAGAAAGGAGTCTACATCCTCATCTAGTCATCCTTCCCAACTTATTGGGCAAAAATCACGGGCCGGTTTGAGCGGCGAAATGGGCTATTCTGGGCGACTTTCATGGATTGGAGGGTCAAAATTGGGTCATATAATTTTGGGCCAAGTTTAACTAACCACCAATGCTTGATTGTAATAATTATACTTAGTGCAAAAAATATATATGTACATACTAAGAGGTTATATTTACGGAATATAACGATATTTTTCAGTTTACAAAATATATCAATCGATTTGTTACAAAATCTATACAAATCAGGTAAATTAAAAATAATTAAATAAAACACGTTAAATAAGGTAAGGAGATTGCTTTCATTATTTTATCCAATTTTCTCTCCCCAATCAAAATTAAAATATATTGTTACCTGATTTTCTCCATGCTCCCTTATTTCATCCACTTTTATCTCCCCATTCAAAATTAAGAGATTTTGTTCTCTAATTTTCTTCAACTTTTATTCAAAAAGTCAATACTAATTGGTAGTTTTTATATACATCAGAAAACATATATGTATAATTTTTATATGCAATATATATAACTATATAAATTTGTTATTATTTTTGTATATGAAATATGTATTAAAATTATGTGTATTTTGATTATGATAAAGTGCATATAAATTGTATAAAATTTAATCAAAGTATGTATAAATTTTGAGAAAATATGTATAATAAATTTGTAATTGATACAAACCAGATTCCATACAAAGTTCATACACCAGAAATAAATTTGTGTAAATTTTTGTATGCAATATGTATAAATGTATAAATTCGTTATAATTTTTATGTATGAAATACGTATAAAAGTTGTATGTATATTTTGATTATGATAAAGTACATATAAATTGTATAAAATCTAATCAAAGTACGTATAGACTATGAGAAAGTATATATGTATATTAAGTTTTTTTATTGATACAAACCACATTCCATACCCGTATAATTTTCAACATTTTTTAGATTAATTTATATCGAATTTATTTGCATTCCATACACACTATGCCACACATATCTAAAAAATGATAGTATATAGCAGATTCCATACACATTTCATACATATACTAGTTTTCAACATTTATACAGATTTCAAACACACAATGATCGCACATATCTCAAAATGATACAAATCAATTCTTATATACAATTAATACACAAGTCAGTAATAAAAAAAAATTGTAATATTAGTTTGAAAATTTATATTATGAGAGAATACGAATTTTAGGTCTAGAAATGGTGTCTATCATAGAGGGGGAGAAAGAGAGAGAGAGAGAGAGAGAGAGAGAGAGAGAGAGAGAGAGAGAGAGAAGAATCTTTTAAAAAAGGAGAAGAAGTTGATTGGTAACTATCCTATAATTAATTCCACATTTAAAATCAGATTCTTTTCCTTAAAAAATGCTCAAAATCGTGGGTATCTCATTAAGTCCAAATTTGGTATTCTATTTGATATACTTTGTAATTTTATTGGTATGTTTTATAAATAAGAAAAAGTATCTTTATATTTTGTAATATAAATTTATTTTGTAATATAAATTTGGCATTCTATTTGATATACTTTGTAATTTTATTGGTATGTTTTATAAATAAGAAAAAGTATCTTTATATTTTGTAATATAAAGTCTTAAGTAGTATTATTAATTCATTTCCCTAATTACTTTGTATACCAATAGACGATCAAAATTGTCCTTCCAATTGGAGACCAGTTAGAAGCAAAGGTGTATCAACTTGATATAACGTCAGCCTTCATAAACAGTGAGTTGGAAGGAGCAATTTATATGTAGAGCAGCTGTAAAGCATATCATAACAGGAAACAAAATATATTTATGAGTTCAAGTTAATATATATCGTAAATAGATGTTAATACTGCATTAGATAACTCAAAAAAGTAATATTTATAAATAAGCTTCCTTAACAATAGATATTTACAAACAGTTCCGTCGCCCTATGGACTGATGGACATATGTACATATTTCATTTATTTACACGTTGATGGTTTGATTTTCTGCGGTACTAATTAACCTGAGTATGGTAAAGAAATACAATAAATGATGGCAGAAATTGCCATGACCGATCTCGGTATATTTTTAAAATAAAAACAAATCAATCAATATAGGAACGAGATCTTTCTTTCGCAAGATTATATATTGAAGATATGTTTTCAAATTTATTGCAACTCTAATGACACGGACTGAAAAATATGGGCGGGAGCTATTGTATTAGTTAACTGTTCGATAGAACTCAATAATTTTTTGATCGAATCTTGTATTTGTATTAAAAAATCATCTAATTTATATAAATAATTTATTTAGAACTCAATAAGCAAAAAAATTATGATTTAGAACCCATAAATGAAAAATTCTGACGCCACCAACGCTGAAAAGTTAAAACAAATGACAGAGTAAAGAAGAATGATCATAGCTATGATTGGTTCGTTCATTATGTTACACATACAAGGCTTGATATCTCTCACTCTCTAAGTGTTCTTTTGGCTCATGAAAGAACCAAATCAACTTCAATTTTCTGCAGCAAAAGAGATCTTGCAATATCTCAAAAAATAGAAGGAAACAAAGGCTAAAATATGTTAAAGAAGAGGTATGCAAACTGATTGAGTTCATAGAGAACAAAGGTTGAACCGATAATTCTAAAATCACTATGAATTTAATGCTAAGAACCTTAGAAGGTTGAACCTATCACGTTTAAATTTTAAATCCGACTGATCGCCTCTCGCCACTAGTCAACCCGTATGATTACTTGATTGAATATACACACGTTAAAAATTCAAACTTGTAGAGTATGTTATGTTAGTGGGCAAAAAAAGTATTTTATGTTAATGATTAATTAACAGTATTTTCAATCAGTGATCAATTAGCTGTATTTGATGATAAGGGTCGTTCTACTGTCTCATTAAATGTGAAAGCTTGACCTTAATTATTGAAATAGAAATGTTGATGAGATGTTTTTTTTTTTTTTTTTATATTATACATAAGTGGTAGTGGAAGGGGAAATCCGATGGGATCACAAGGTGGGAATCGAACCCTTACCAACAAGATAAAAGTTCAGCTAGCCAATCAACTGAGTTATTAAGATCCCCACAAAGAGATTTAGTTATTATAGTAACAACTAAGCCTATTAACCGGTTCACCCAAAACCGGTTAGCTAACCGACCTGTTACCGATTTCCGAACCAGTATAGTTTACAGGTTTCCGGTTAGCCGGTTAGAAAAGCTCTAACTGGACCAGAACCGGTAGGCTTGGTAAAAATCGGAAACTGGTTAGCCCTTAAACGTATTTTTTTGCTCAATTACGTATTTTATACATAAATTATGTTATGTTATGTTATTATAAAGTATATGATTATATATATATATAACTTATTTTTATATATGTTATGTTTGTATATTATAACTTATGTATGTATTACTTAAGTTATGTTTGTATATTATAACTTATGTATGTATTACTTAAGTTATGTTTGTATATTTATATATGTTACGTTGTTATGTTATGTTTGTATTATTGTGTGTGTGTATATATATGTGTGTGTGTTTAAGTTATATGTATTACTTAAGTTTATATATTTACTAACAAATAACAACTTATGAGTATTATAAATATATGTATATTATAAGTATATCTCCATTTGATATATTTTTTTTTACGACATTAATCTCTTTTCACATTTATTAGAGTAAGAATAAAAATAAAAAAGTAATTAAATTCTATCTTATTTTAAAATATAAATATTTTAAGTATATTTATTTTAGTAAACATAACAAATAAATGACATGGCGGAATAACAAATACAACAGTTTAATATCTACATTAGATCTCAGACTAATATAAAAAAGGAAATAAAATTGTATGGTTTAACTACTTAACCTTTTGAAGAAAAAAGTAATTTCATTTGCTCCCATTAATGGATTGATACGCACGCGACAATGAATCCATCATTATTGACTTAATGAGATACTTTAGAAATTACATGAATATTGTTTGATTTATTAATATGGGGTGCACTTTTTTTTTGACATTATTAATTTTCACTATTTTTATGCATATATATATATATATATATATATACACATACTATGTTAAAACACGATTAATATAACATTGTAGTTTGTACTCTGTATCTAAAACTTTATTATATTAGTGTTTACTACGAATACAAAGTCTGCACTTTTACATTATTTTTTTTAATATGGGGTTCACTTTATTTTTTATATTGCTTGATTTTGTTAATATGGAGTCCACTTTTTTTTACCGTGAGTTTGGAGATGGTGGGTTCCACTTTTTATTTTTATTTTTATTTTAATATTGCTTGATGTTTTTTAGTATGAGGTGCACTTTTTTTTTTGACATTATTAGTTTGCACTATTTTTATGCATATATTAGTACTATATAGAAGCACGGGTTTGCACTATTTTTATGCATATAATATATATATATACACACACATACATACATACTATGTTCAAAACACGATTAATATAACATTGTAATTTGTGCTCCGTATCTAAAACTTTATTATATTAGTGTTTGCTACGAATACAAAGTCTGTACTTTTTTTTTTACATTGGTTTTTTTTTTAATATGAGATTCACTTTTTTTGTTTATATTGCTTGATTTTGTCAATATGGGATACTATGTTCAAAACACGATTAATATAACATTGTAGTTTGTGCTCCATATTTAAAATTTTATTATATTAGTGTTCGCTATGAATACAAAATCTGCACTGTTTTTTTGACATTGTTTGTTTTTTTAATATGGAATTCACTTTTCTTTTTATATTGCTTGATTTTGTTAATATGGGGTCCACTTTTTTTTCCGTGAGTTTGGAGAGGGTGGGGTCCACTTTTTTTTTTCATGAGTTTGGGGAAGGTGGGATCCAATTTTTTTTTTTTTTTTTTTAAGAGTGACTGTCGACGAAGCATGGGTAAACCGATGCTTCTATATAGTAGAAAAATAGAAATATAATAAAGTATTTCTATCTACTTTTTAGAAGAGTTGGTAATATCAAGTATAAAACGACATTTTTTTGCCCTTAAATAAAAAAATGGGTGGGATCACAAAGGATTTTTATACTCTTAAATAAAAAAGTAAGACCGAATACGGACGACGATCTTGCCTCTATAAACCGGCTCTTCTATATAGTAGTAATAGTAAAGTAATACATATAATTTTTTTATTAAATTTTGATATGGATAATTCTAATTCAAATTATTATATTAGTTTTACATGTTTAAGATGAAACGAAGTAGAAATTTGATTTTCTATTTAAATGAAGAACTTCTATTTTTTAACTTTTAGTAAATATTTTTTGTTTAACTCATTTTACTTGTCATGTTGTTTTTTACATGGTTTTTTAAGGAAACGTCAATTAGAATTATAATTTCACTAATTTAGCTTATTAATTATTTGATCTCCATTTAATATTATTTTTTCTTTTATGACATTAATCTCTTTTCACATTTATTAGAGTAAGGAAAAAATGAAAAAGTAATTAGATTCTATCTTATTTTAATATAGAAGTATTTTAAGTATGTTGGTGTACAATAATTTCATTTGCTCCCACTAATGGGTTGATACGCATGTGGCAATGAATCCATCATTATTGATTTAATTGTTTGATTTTCTAAGCACTTTTTTTAACACTGTTTGTTTTTTTAATATGGGATTCATTTTTTTTAATATTTCTTGATTTTGTTAATATGGGGTCCGCTTTTTTTTTCCCGTGAGTTTGGATGTGGTGGGTTTTATTTTTTTTTATTTTTTTTTAATACTGGTTGGTGTTTAATATGGGGCCATGAAGAACTTCTATTTTTTAATTTTTAGTAAATATTTTTTGTTTAACTCATTTTACTTGTCATCTTGTTTTTTACACGGTTTTTTAAGGAAACGTCAATTAGAATTATAATTTCACTAATTTAGCTTATTAATTATTTGATCTCCATTTAATATTATTTTTTCTTTTATGACATTAATCTCTTTTCACATTTATTAGAGTAAGGAAAAAATGAAAAAGTAATTAAATTCTATCTTATTTTAATATATAAGTATTTTAAGTATGTTGTTGTACAATAATTTCATTTGCTCCCACTAATGGGTTGATACGCATGTGGCAATGAGTCCATCATTATTGATTTAATTGTTTAATTTTCTAAGAATTTGTTTTTTAACATTGTTT
Source organism: Lycium barbarum (assembly GCF_019175385.1). Classification (NCBI taxonomy): domain Eukaryota; kingdom Viridiplantae; phylum Streptophyta; class Magnoliopsida; order Solanales; family Solanaceae; genus Lycium; species Lycium barbarum. The sequence continues at coordinate 83,208,437 of NC_083348.1, read as the reverse complement.
GTTTTATTAAATGGGATTCACATTTTTTTTTAATATTGCTTGATTCTGTTAATATGTGGTCCACTTTTGTTTTCCCGTGAGTTTGGATGTGGCGAGTTCCACTTTTTTTTTTTTTTTTTATTGCTTGGTGTTATTTAGTATGGGGCCCACCCTTTTTTTTAAGGGACAACGGACGATGAACTCTAGTTTCTTTTTTATTTTTTTTATTTTTTATATTGCTTGGTGTCGTTTAGTATGGGGCTCACCCTTTTAAACATTATTAGTTTGCACTATTTTTATGCATATAATATACATATATACACACTATGTTCAAAACACGATTGATATAACATTGTAATTTGTGCTCCGTATCTAAAATTTATTATATTAGTGTTTGCTAACAATACAAAGTCTGCACTTTTTTTTTGACATTGTTTATTTTTTTAATATGGGATTCATTTTTTTATATATATATATATATATATATATATTGCTTGATTTTGTCAATATGGGATACTATGTTCAAAACACGATTAATAACACATTGTAGTTTGTGCTCCGTATTTAAAACTTTATTATATTAGTGTTTGCTATGAATACGCATGGTGTTTAATATGGGGCCCACAATTTTTTTTTTAACATTGTTTGTTTTTTTAATATGGGATTCACTTTTTTTTTAATATTGCTTGATTTTGTTAAAATGGGGTTTACTTTTTTTTTTTTTAATATTGCTTGATTTTGTTAATATGAGGTTCACTTTTTTTTCCCGTGAGTTTGGATGTGGTGGGTCCTACTTTTTTTTTTAATACTGGATTGTGTTTAATATGGGGCCCACATTAGTTGTTGTTTAATATATATGTGGCCCACAATTTTTTTTTTACAATTTTTTTATGGGCCTGTTTAATATGGGGCCCAATTTTATTTTATTTTATATATAATATGTTCAAAACACGATTGATATAACATTGTAATTTGTGCTCCATATCTAAAACTTTATTATATTAGTGTTTGCTAAGAATAAAAAGTCTGCACTTTTTTTTTTTTGACATTGTTTATTTTTTTAATATGGGATTCAATTTTTTTTTTTTTATATATATTGCTTCATTTTGTCAATATGTGATACTATGTTCAAAACACGATTAATATAACATTGTAGTTTGTGCTCCGTATTTAAAACTTTATTATATTACTGTTTGCTACGAATACGCATGGTGTTTAATATGGGGCCCACATTTTTTTTAACATTGTTTGTTTTTTAAATATGGGTTTCACTTTTTTTTTTCAATATTGCTTGATTTTGTTAATATGGGGTCCACTTTTTTTTTCCCGTGAGTTTGGATGTGGTGGGTTCCATTTTTTTTTTTTTTAAATACTGGATGGTGTTTAATATGGGTCCCATAATTTTTTTTAATATTAGTTGTTGTTTAATATATATATATAGGGCCCACAATTTTTTTTTTACGATTTTTTTTTATGGGCCTGGTTAATATGGGGCCCAATTTTTTTTTATTGGGGGGGGGGGGGGGCACAACGGACGACGAAAAAGGAGCGCCAACCGGTGCTTCTTAATAGTAGTAATGTATTCCTTAAATGAGTGCTTAATGTTCCCGTTCCCCCAGACTTATTGTTCTTACACTTGAATTGAAATGCTTTTTTACATATATTACATATGGCTAATTCTTTCTTCCTATGTCTAGTCATAAAATTTCAAACTTTAGAGGCTGGCGTACGAATTTTTGTCGCTTATTGTTGTGTATGTGATTGTTGTGGTTGTTGTCCTTGTTGTGTATCACTATCTCCTATCAGATTTTCCGGTGGTTGTGTTTCGTCATCGTCATCATCAATAATTTCATTATAGGTTGGGCCAAATCGGTGTTCTAATTGTTCATGTTCTAAAATTGGATTATTTTGAGTAATGTCAACTTGACCCATCACATACGCTTCCGTTTCCGACACAAATGTTTCCTCTATAATTCTCCCCATCGCCCGACTAGCACCCTCTCTTCTAACTCTCTTAGACATAATTAAATCGCAAGAAAATAAATTGCGAAAATTTAATTGCGAAAATTAAAAATAGAGTTGGAACGAAGGCACAAAATTGCCGAAATAAATTCCGCCAAAACCAATGTTGAATTGAAGGCGGCTAGACTTGCAAATCCACCAACTCCACCAACACTTTGTTTTTGTATAGTTGCAAAATATAAAATAGCTAATAATTGAGAATTTGAGAGAACTTGTAATTTTAAGTAGCTAATAATTGAGAGAATTTGAGATCTGAGAAGAGAAAATTGTTGTGGATGAAAATAAAATGGAGAGGAATTTATATATGAGTAGGAAAGGGGTTAAAGTATTAAAAATAAAAGTTTGGGGGGGTTAGGTGGGGTAGGGGGGCCAAAATTGAGGTTTTAGGCCATTGCCAACGGCCAAAAATAAAATGGGCAATTCTGCGGTGGTCTTTAAATTTTGTCCCTAATATTTGAAATCTTTAAATTTTGCCCTTCGGCTAAAACCCATGGGTTCCAGGTTCGAACCCCCACTCAGTCAAAATTTTAAAAAAAAAAATCGCAAGGCAGAGTTTAAATTTCGCTATGTCTCCACCGTCATACACTTGTGAAGGAATTATCAAAGTTATGCCGGACCCGGCATACTTATGCCTTATGGGAAAACTTGCCATAAGTATGCCGGGTCCGGCATAACTTTGGTAATTCCTTCACAAGTTTATGCCGGGTCTGGCATACTTATGGGCAAACTTTTAGTTAAGCTTTTAACTAAAAGTTTTTTCCTAGTTATGCCTTATGGGGCAAACTTTTAGTTAAGGCACAACTAAAAGTATGCCCCATAAGGCATAACTTTTCCTTAAGACATAGACTTTGTCTTATAAGACAATTTTTTAGTTATGCCTTAAGGAAAAGTTCTGCCTTATGGAGCATACTTTTAGTTATGCCTTATGGGGCATACTTTTAGTTGTGCCTTAACTAAAAGTCTGCCCCATAAGGCATAACTAGGAAAAGACTTTTAGTTAAGGCTTAACTAAAAGTTTGCCCATAAGTATGCCCCCACCGGCATAAACTTGTTAAGGAATTACCAAAGTTATGCCGAACCCGGCATACTTATGCCAAGTCTACCCATAAGGCATGAGTATGCCGGGTCCGGCATAACTTTGGTAATTCCTTAACAAGTGTATGCCGGGTCCGGCATACACGCGATCCAAACCTTGCCTTGCAATTTTTTTTTAATTTATGCTTGAGTGGGGTTCGAACCCAGAACCTCATGATTTCTACGTGAACGCTTAAGGTTGCAATGCGAAGAGCAAAAATTAAAGACCAGAAATATGAGGGGCATAATTTAAAGACCATAAATATGAGGGCAAAATTTAAAGACCACCCCAAAAGAAGGGCAATCCGCCCAAAAAAATGAAATAAAATTGGACTGTTGGGCCGTATAACGATCACATTTGCCCAAGTTTTTTTTTTTTTTTTTAAAAAGGGTTAACCTACCGGTTCCGGTTAACCCGCTACCGGTTCACCAAAATTAAAACCGTAACGAACCAACCCGGTATAACACGGTTGTCGCAATCGCATAACTGGTATACCGGGTCCGGTTACCGGTTTAACCGGTTGAACCGGAACGGTTTAACAGGCTTAGTAACAACTAGCTGATCTTTTCCTTGCAAAAGTTGCTTTAATATAAACTTGAATGAGAAAAAAATTAAAGGAATACTGATTTAGTACAGCGTATAATTTTCGGATTAGTTACACCACTGAGCATATACAAATGTTTACGAGTATCTCGTAGCTGCTGTGCATCAAGACGATAGTACAAGTATTTTAAATTATTGGACAGTAATAAACTACAACTACCAATCCAAATATTATGATTTATGCTCATGCATTTCAAGAACGGAAAAGTGCCAAATATACCCTTGTAGTATTGGAAAAGGGCCAAATACACCCTTTGTTATATTTTGGGTCCAAATATACCCCGGTCATTATACCATTGGCTCAAATATACCCTTCATCCGTTAAAATTGTCCACGTTGGACATCTTATTTTATGTGGTGGTGACACTTAATGAGGTGGATGCCACGTGACATTGCCACCTCATCACCCCTAACCCATTTTACTCCTCCCCTCTTCCACCACCAAAATTTCCACTCCCTCCACCACCATAACCACCATAAGCTTACAGCTATAGAAAATCAGTTGAGCGGCATTAATCCTTAATCAACAATGGCCTCAAGGTAATTGTAATGTAAAACTATTGTACTAGAATGCAGACTCAAAAAAAAAAAAATCCCTATGGACTTGAGTTCATATTTTTTTGACCGGCGCCATTGACACACACCTAACAAAAATATTTGATTTCCAAAAGTATTGTTATTTAATTCAAGCTGCAATTATAATTTTGTATTTCAAAAGGTATAAAATGTAGATCTAAATCTAAGCAAAGTGTACAATTAATAAAAAAAAAATTTTAAAAAAAATCCAGCAGGATGATTCCATAGAGCCTGGAGTATATGGTGGCCATGGTGGCGGAGGGGTGGAAATTTTAGTGGTGGAAGAGGGGAGGAGTAAAATGGGTTAGGGGTGATGAGGTGGCAATGCCACGTGGCATCCACCTCATCAAGTGTCACTGCCACGTAGGATAAGATGTCCAAGGTGGACAATTTTAACGGATGAAGGGTATATTTGTGCCAATAGTATAATGGCAGGGATATATTTAGACCCAAAGTATAACGAAGGGTATATTTGACCCTTTTCCAATAGTAGAGGGGTATATTTGGCCCTTTTCTGTTTCAAGAAATGGTACTTATGGATGTCTCTTATATTAGGCTATTGCTGTAAATGAATAGTGTGGTAGAGTGTTTAAGATTTAATGCAGACTTTCAAATTGTACAAAGTATGTAGTACCATAATTTGGTATAAAATGAAATAGAGTAACTTATAGACGAACACGAGAGCTTCCATTAGCCTAAATGTCATTAAACGTAACCTATAAGGTTTGGATGATAACATAAAAAGTACATACGCCCTCCGATTCATATTAGTTGGCCACTTTCTCTTTTACACGTCCTTTAAAAAATCATAAATGAAAGTGTATTTTTACCATATTACTTTTATCTCTCTTCAATAAATTACACTCTAATCAATATTGGTTACTTTGAAACATAATTAATGTTAAAGATAAAATAGGAAAAAAAAATTAATTGTATCTTGGTTTTGTAAATGAACAAGTATTTTGAGATAAATATTTTTAGTAATGTAGCCAACTAATATAAGACGGAGGAAGTATTAAAATAGACTAAATAATGTATATAATTACCTATAATTAATGACGGTAGAGGTGATCCATATACCGTACGGACGGTTGTTCACATAAATGTTACGCGCTCTGTTCATTTTTATTTTTCCTTTATACTAAAAATAGATGTCTATTTTTATTTGTTTAGTTTAGAAAATCAAGATAGAATTAAATACTTAGTTCTTAATTTACCTTTATTATTTACTATAATCACTTATCAATACATTTTTCAAAACATTAAATTTATTATATTCAAAGGATGATATTGAAAAATTATCATTCTATTTTTTTACTTTTTAATAGGCGTGACAAGTTAATACATGACAAGTAAAAATGAATAGAGGGAGTAGCATTCTTTTTTTATTAAAATTGTGTGATGTTTTTTTTTTAATTGAAATGACATCTATTCTTGTCGTGGTTCATGGAATATAAAACATTATCCAAGAGATATTCGGAAACTCTAGAACTCCTTACACCAAGTCATTTTCATTGAGGTAAAATTTCAATAAATTAATTGGAGACAAGAAAGAACGTGATAATTAGCCCATGGTCCTCATTTCACCTTTTTTTTTTTTTTTTTTTTTTTTTTAGGATTTTGGAGATTATTTGTAAGTTAGACTTTGGATTGGGAAGTGTGGAAAATGAAAGAAATTTATCAAACATTACAACTTTAAGTTTATTAAGTTGAAGGGAAGTAATCACTTTTTTTTAAAGGATATTTAAATTTGTTGTACTTAATTGTTTTTGCAAATCGACGTTCGTAACTTTTATCAAAAACATCATTTTGATCTTCTTTTACTTTACATAGTTTGATTTTATTATATTTATAAAATCTAATTAGAACAAATTAAATAAACTCATTTTAGATGAACGTGTTATCAATAAGATTACCACTAATTCTTTGCCCTCTTGAGAAATGGAGAGTATAATTGCTCCCCCTTAATTACCCCTAATTTTATGTTGACCAATAAGTAATTACTTGACTAGACAAACATGTCAAACTATGTAATTGTACTCAATCACAAGATGGCTTTCCAAGCAAACTCTTAAGGGGTCGTTTGGCACATGGTATAAGCTGGGATATTCCAGCACTAATTTTTTGTACCATGTTTAGTAGAAGGTATAAATTTATCCTGGGATAAATTTATACCTTGTACCAAACAAAGTATAAAATGCATCCCAGGGTATAAGCTGGGATATACCTTTTTATACCACTTATCCTGAGACTATTTTATATCATCTAGGAGATGGTATAAAATAGTCCCAAGATATGGGATAAATTAGTCCCGGGATTATAATCCCAGGATAATTTGGCCATGCACCAAACGACCACTAAGGGGTCGTTTGGTAGGTAGCCAAAATTATCCCGGGATTATAATCCCGGGACTAATTTATCCCACCTTTTGGGATAAGGTGGGATATCCCTCTTTTGGGATTATGCTTCATTTTGTACAGTGTTTGGTTGGAGTTGGAGGTATAAATTTATTCCCAGAATAAATTTATACCTCCTACCAAACACGCTACAAAAAATTAGTGCTGGTATATCCCAGCCTATACCATGCACGAAACGACCCCTAAGAGTTTGACACACCGATTAAGAAAATCATTTGATAGTATACATTAATCTTTATGGGTATATATTTGACTAAGTTATCATTTTCTTTCTTAAACGAGTAATTAATAATTATAGGGAAACTTATATAAACATCTGTCTTTTATAAGTTCCTAACAATATATAGCTACAAGTTTGCAATTTACAAACCGTAGCTACCTTTTATGTGGTTTCGGCTGTATTTTCGTGTTTTTAAATACATCAAAATACATGTATCATAAAAACAGAGTGGAGTAAATCTTTTAAATACACGAAGGAGTTTCGGCTGTATTTCCGTGTTTAAATACATGTATCATAAAAATAGAGTGGAGTAAATCTTTTAATACACGAAGGAGTTTCAGCTGTATTTTCGTGTTTTTAAATAAAGCGAAATACATGTATCATAAAAACAAAGTGAGTAAATCCTTTAAATACACGAAGGAGTTGTGTATTTCATTGTATTTATATATTGATAATCCTTTTATTTTGGCTGTATTTAAATGTATTCGAGTTCAGAACAGTAAAGTCGTCGCCTGACGTCGCATCAGTTGAATGTATTCGACTGTATTTGAATGTATTTACACTAAAAAAATGACGAAAATGAAGAATACAGTCAAATCTGGTCATATCTCCAGCGAAAATACAAAATACACTGTATTTAAAAAGCTACACTATTCAGTTGTATCCAACCTTCATTGTATTTGAATGTATTTCAACAAAATTTCAAATACACTGTGTACGTTCAAAATACATATGAAGCCACATACATTCAGATACAAGACAAGAAGGCAAATACATATAAGATACAAGACATATGAGCCAAAATACATATGACAAAATACACTCAAATACACTCATATATGAGATACAAAAGGAGAAAAAGCCATGGATTCCGGCTAGACGAAATGCAATCAGCCAAATACATTAAACTTTTATTTACACTAAAAAAATGACGCAAATACAAACTACATTGTGTTTACACTAAAAACAATCGTGAAGGGGTGTAGAGAGGTATGCAATAGAGATGCAGATGGGCAAAACCCCTAATTGAGATCTCTTCAATCATCCTTATTTTTTACTCTTTTCTTACTTTTTCTTCAATTGATTCCATGTTTGTACCCTTTTCCTGCTTCACCCACTATTTTTGGTGCTAACGCGACATTGGTGGTGGAGATGGAGGAGGGAGGGAGGGGTAAGGGGAAACGAGATCTGGGGGTACTGCTGTTTTTGGTGCTGATGGCGGCGTTGTGGTGGAGATGGAGGAGGGAGGGAGGGGTAAGGGGAAACGAGATATGGGGTAGGAGAGGGAACGAAGAGAGAGAGAAAGAGAGGGGTGAGGGAGAAGATAGATTTGGTAGGTGAGAGAAAATCAATTTAAAAGAAGAACTTTTTTGTGAAATACAGAACACTAGTTACGATGTGTAATTTAAGAAAATATTTTATCTACAAAAAATTAAATAAAATAAAAGGTAATTATTATTCATAAATAGGTCTTAGAGATAGTTATGATAAGTAAATTTTCCATAATTATATGCCTTTTATAATAATAAGGGTAAAAGTGAGAAAAAATAGCGCATTATATTCTTCCTTTTCTAAAGCGACAAATATTATTCGAGATTAATGATCCCAGTGGAAGTGTGAGATGAGTTGTGAATGATTTCATCCTAGCCTCTCTAAAATTGATTGATAGTTAATATTTGAATGACAACAATGGATACGTTTCACTTCTTGACTCCTATATCATGATGCACATTTTTCTGGTCGCTGTCATCGAGTTTGGTAGGCATATGTAGGGAAGAAATATATAGTGTGAAAGAGAGTGAGAGAACCAAAGAATTTGAATAAAGTTAGGTTGAGCATCATCACTTTATAGCCAACAAGTTCATTATTGAAATATAATGACAGATCACGATAAAAAAAAGGCCAAAATTACCCTTGAACTTTGAAAAATAATTCATTCATACCCTTCGTTATACTTTGGGGTCAATTATACCCTTACAATTATACTATGGGGTCAATTATACCCTTCTGTCTAACTGTTGCCACGTGGCATCATCCCAGCCCTTCAAAATTATTTTACCCTCAAATAATTTTTTACTCACTAAAATAACTCAATCCGACCCGAATTTTTTTTTTCAGCAAAAATAATACGGATAATTTTTATATTTTTTTCTGGAAAAATTATCCGTATTATTTTTGCTGGAAAAAAAAAATCGGGTCGGATTGAGTTATTTTAGTGAGTAAAAAATTATTTGAGGGTAAAATAATTTTGAAGGGCTGGGATGATGCCACGTGGCAACAGTTAGACAGAAGGGTATAATTGACCCATAGTATAACTGTAAGGGTATAATTGGCCCTAAAGTATAACGAAGGGTATGAATGAACTATTTTTCAAAGTTCAGGGGTAATTTTGGCCCTTTTCCGTAAAAAAATTATCATTATTAGTGATGAAATAACTCTTGAAGCTGTCACACAAATAACACAGCTTTAGAACGTGATGTTTCGACAATGTTACCTAATTACTGGTAAGTTATTTGCAATTTACCAGTGAAATATTGAAATGGGAAATATATTGAATCCATGCCATTGAATTTGTTATTTCATATACATATATAATAAAATAACCATTAAACATGACATTGACACTTTCAACATTGAAACCATTTAACGTGTTGCAATGACTATTTTTTTTAATTTATTTTTTTAATGAATGTATCGTCATTAAGTTGTGAGCCTATGGTTTGGGGGTTTGGCTTGACCTTACCATGTAGAATATAAGCAAAAAACTTACATGTTTAGAGGAAGACATGGACCTTGCCTCAAATGAGCTAAAAAAAAATTGAAATCAATCTTCAAGGGAAATTCCATAAACAAGTAGAGCATTACCTAACAAAAGAATTACATTGCTCAAAAAAGTAAGTAATTGTAATCAAGTTGTAGTAGCCCTTTTGTTTCTCTTGGAAGTCCAATGACTAGTTCACAACTAAATTGAAAATGGCAAGTCAGGCAGTCAGGAGGTGATCCTAGAATTTGAAGCGCACGAGTATCAGTGTATCACTCTAATATAAACTTATATACCAACAACGACATAAATCAAATACTCCATAGATTTTAGTGTATATTTGGTCATTCAATCCATTTTGGATTAATTCAATTCGATTATAAAGTGTTTGATTCATGAATAAAGGAGGCATCTTACTTGTGAAGAGAAGAGTCATCGGCCCATCGCAAAGTAAAGAAAGGTCAGAAGGTGTCTTATCTTGGCATGGGTCTGCTTTTGATACATGAGATTCCGATCATTGAACCGAAATAATTTAAGTTTGATCCATTTGAGATATGTTCTTTTGGTTCATATTCTATTAAATAAATTCTTTAGAAAAAAAACATAAAAATGTAAGATAACGGTTTTAAATAGGAAATTTTATACAATATAACAATCCATAGATACAAACATAATGTGATTGAATGAAAGTTGCAAGCAAAATGTCACTTGAAAAATCTCAAACAAAACACAAGCTAAGCAAATTCAATGAGACAAATATACCCCTTTCATCGATCATCAACACACGTAAGAATAATATAGTGCCAATACATACGGTTCACACCCCAGTAATTAACTAATTTTAATCATAAATGTAAAAATTTAGCCATATATAAATTTTGGCCATGTGCCCGTGCACCCACCCTTCCATGTAGATCTGCCTCAGAAATAATTAGTTCTGTTTTATAGAAATATATATTATAGTTTACATAGAGGAATTACAATCATACAACTGGCCTGGTATTCTTAGGAGGGATTGGAAGAGGATAATGAAAATACAAGGTTATTCTTAGTAGGAATACTATATTGCATCCTTAGTTATATTGGGGAGCCTATCAGCTATTTTGATTTGGTTGTCTTTTCTAAAAATATGCATTAATTATATTGAAGTCTTCCCACGGGGCCCGATGAAAACAGTGGGGACAAAGGATACGGTGGTAGATAGAAATATGAAGATGATTTTAATTATTACAACTATAGCTTGGTCATTTCAATTATTGAGCACTGAAAACATGTTTCATGCATGAGAAAACCTACTGAAATACGAGTTTGCTTCACTATAAATGCATGGTCTAAATTATCATAAGAACACACCAAGGAAAAACAAAGAGAGAAAAAAAGAACATAAAAGAAGAAGAAAAATGGCTAACATGGCTGAGAAATGGGAGGAACTTAGTGGGAAAAACAATTGGGATGGGCTATTAGATCCATTGGATGTTGATCTCCGTAGATACATCATTCAATACGGAGAGTTGGCTCACGTAACTTATGACACCTTTATCGACGAGAAAGTATCCAAATACGCAGGAGCTAGCAGATACTCGATGGAAAACCTTTTTGCAAGAGCTGGACTTGACCCATCAAAGTATCGCGTAACCAAATACTTTTATGCTACCTCTTCCATGCCACTTCCAGCTGCTTTCATTCTAAAATCATTGTCAAGGGAAGCATGGAGTAAGGAATCAAACTTTATGGGGTATATTGCTGTAGCTACTGATGAGGGTAAAGTTTCACTAGGAAGGAGGGATATTGTGATTGCTTGGAGAGGAACAATTCAGACACTGGAGTGGGTTAATGACCTTCAATTTTTACTAATTCCAGGACCAAAAGTTTTTGGTGATGGGGGTTTACTTCCTTTGTTCCAACCATTGGTGCATCATGGCTTCTACAACGTTTATACATCAGAAAGTTCACGGTCAAAGTTTAATAAAACTAGTGCCAGAGATCAGGTACATATTAATTTAATTACTTATTAATACTTCGATGTTTTTTCGAAATTGTTGTTTTTAACTTCTGATTCTGATTGATGAAGTTTGTGATCATCTCATCTAAAAACTTAAGCTGCTTGTCAGAGAGAACACATTTTTAATTACTTAATTATAATGTCGTCTCAGGTCCTTGCAGAAGTGAAAAGATTGGTTGAGGAATATAAGGACGAAGAGGTCAGCATAACAGTGGTTGGCCACAGCCTCGGTGCATCACTTGCAACCTTAAATGCAGTTGACATAGCTTTCAATGGCATCAACAAAACAAGCACTGGCAAGGAATTCCCAGTCTCGGCTTTTGTATTCGCAAGTCCTAAAGTTGGGGATCTCAATTTTCAAAAGGCATTCTCCAAACTGAAACATCTTCACATCTTAAGAATTCATAACTTATTGGATATTGTCCCGAAATACCCACCCGTTGGCTATTTCGACGTTGGACAGGAAATAATAATCGACACCACAAAATCACCCTATTTGAAGTTGAATCCTGGAGACCCACACACTAGGCATAATTTGGAGGGTTACTTGCACGGAATTGATGGTACTCAAGGAATAGGAGTATCAGCAGGTTTTAAGCTAGAGGTGAATCGTGATCTCGCACTAGTTAACAGGATATGGGACATTCTAAAAGATGAATATCTTGTCCCTGGGGCTTGGTGGGTCGAGAAAAATAAAGGAATGGTTCAACAAGAAGATGGAAAGTGGGTTCTCCAGGATCGCGAGGATTATGACTTAATTGTGGCGGAGCTTTAATTTGGAGTTTAAAGTACTGGCTATTTAATATATTTCCTTAATACCATGTAATGTTTCAATAAAGGAGTTTCCGTGAGCTTCCGATTCCCCTAATAATAGAGGATAAGGAAAATGAATGTTTTAATTTATACATCAATTTAAATTATGTTTTTTCTATTATTTTGAGAAATAAATAGGGGTTTTAATGTATTGATGCACGATATTTGATAAGATACAACAAATATCATAGTAGTATTAAATATGGTGGATGACTTAAGGAGTCCCAATCAATAAATAAGATATAATATGTAAAACCAAGAGAGGCATAATGCTTTGCCTCTTGAAAATTGTTGTGAAGAGATCGTGATCATTAATGAATCGTTCCGTAAGATACCTTGGTTACACTCCTATAGTTAACCAAACAAATCTAACCCATTAGATTATTGAGAGGACACGTGTAATTGAGGAACTGAAGAGATCTCCCGCTTCGAATTACCTTAAATGATACACTCCACTTTTCTTTTTTCAAGAACATACGAGAGAAGCTTAGTTCTTCAAAATTTGATAATAACCTAATTAGTTAATTAGAATGATAAATTATAGTATTTTTGTAAAGCTAATTGTTTCAGATTGTTTAACTTATATTTATGCACCCTAAATACATTAGGACGCAAATAAACTTCTAAAAATTGGGTATATATATATATATATATATATATATATATATATAAGGTAGGGATCAACATTAAGACCTTGTGCCACCACAAAGAGGATTTAACTAAATAAAATTATTTATAAAATTATTTAAAATGAGAACAACTATACAGCTATAAATGAGTTTTTTCATAACGTGTCATTTTGTTTAACAAAGAGCCAATATATACATTTCTCGGATTTTAATGAATTGCAAAGATTAGAATCACAACTTAATTAAAAAAAAAATCTCATAATTATTGTTTCAACCTGCGCTGGATACACACAAGACGCACAGACTCGCCCACTAATATAAGTGATTGAAGTAATTTATATAATGTATTACTTAGCCTGAGTTTATAACCTCTGGATCCGGTTGAGGAGGAAAATTTCAATCGTAAATCAATCTCCATTAGTTATCGAGTTGTACGATCCCTCCAATGGAAAAAAGCAAGAGAGTTTCCAAAGGATTGATTGCCTTGCGCATTTAATTAATTAAGTCATGTTACTGACTTACTGTACCCTAATATTATATTAGTGTTAGCAACAACAAAAAAAATGGTCATATGGACTGCCACACACTTCAGTTTATGAGCAACCGAGAGTTGTTAGAGAAATCTAAAGTTTCAGAATTTTAACATCGGTTCTTGATGGTTTATTTGGTCTTTTTATGATTTTCAATAATTCTCATCTAATTTGATTATTCTATATGAAGCTCCCACAACAATATTTAAGTGTTGATTAAAGTAGCAGTAATACCAAGTACTTCAGCCCAATTTAGGGTGTGTTATGTATGAAGTAAAATGTTTTCCAATTTTCTCATGTTCGTTTGTTCAAACATTTTGAAAAATATTTTCTTTAGGAAAACAAGTTCCTAAAAAATGGGGAAAATGACTTCCCTCATCAAAGTACGAAAAACAAGTCCACAATGGACATTTCACTAACCATCCTAGCACCAGCCCACCCACCTCCCAACCACCAAACCCCAACAACTCCCACAACCCCACGCACTCCCCCACCCACTACCCCCACAAAGAATTAATCTTTTTTTTTTAAAAAAAAGTTTAGAAATATTTTCTTTTTTTATTTTCTCCCTACCCCTCGCGAATTTTCTATTTCATATTTAATTTTACCTTTATAAAAAATTTATAAAAATGAAAAATTTGTGTGGGGTGGGTGGTCGGGGTGGGTTGTAGTTGAGGGGCTGGTGAGGGATAGTGCGTGGTGGTGGGGTGTATAAGAAGAAATTTCACATTTTTATAAAATTATAATAAATTAAATATATGAAATAGAAAATTTGGGCAGGAGTGGGTGGGTAGGAGGGTCGGATAGAGCGTGGTGTGGGGTAGGGGTGGGTGAAGATGAAGTGTGTTGGAGAGTGGTGGTTGGGTGGGGGTGGGATTTGGTTTGGGGCAGGGTGGTGGAGGGTGGGTGCTTGGGGTGCGTGGTGGGTGGGGGTTGGGGTGGTATGGGGTGGTGGGGCATGGGTGGTATTTTCTGAAAAATATTTTCTACTGACCAACCGAATATGAGAAAATAAGTAAGAAATTCACTTATTTTCCACTACCCAACCGAACATGAGAAAATAAGTAGAAATTCACTTATTTTTCAAGAAAATATTTTCCTGGGAAAACATTTTCCTCGTACTGAACACACCCTTAGCATAAAATGATTTCCATGAAAATATTTTCTAGGAACCAAAAACCAGAAAATAAAACTTTTTTTTTTTTTTTGAGAATTTTTTTTCCCGAAAACTATCTTCCTTCACACCAAACAAGCTCCAAATGAGAAAAAATATATTAGTTCATTCACATATTTGTCACTTATTAGTGAAGGTTATTTTTCTTACAACAAAAATCTTATAACTTTAACTTCATATTACTTGCTATCATTATTACTAATATTTAATGTTTTATTCCAAAAAATATTTTCACTCTACCAAATACAGGAAACCATATCTTATAAAAATGATTTCCACACTGGCAAGACCTTTTAAAATTATAACAGTGTCCATCGTCTGTTCGCTGTTTGAGTAATTCAGTGCGCTAAGAAATACTTATTTCCACCAAACGTCATCTAAAAGGGGAAAAAGGTAAAATCAATTGCCATGCATATCCACTATACTATTTGTCTAGTATTAGAAGTGTCTTATTGTTCTCATGTAAAGTGGCCTACAAACCTACCTAATATGTATGATTAAGTATACACCCACGTTAAAAATGAAATTTGTATGGTATGTTATGTTAGACGACAAAAATAGTATGAACTATATGTTAATGATAAGTTAATAGTATTTTTTAGGGGAGTCAAATATGACCCAAAAGATGATGGTCCATCCAATCCGTTCAAAATTTTATGGGTTAAGCTCAAGATAATTTCATATTGGCTAATTTTAGCTCAACCTAACATAACGCATTTTAAAGTGATCTTCAACTTGGCTAAATAGCCCAATTCTAGCCCTTTTTTTATGATTTACTTAAACTGGGTATATTGCTTGAATTTTTTATTTTTTTATGTATACACTTTTCCTGTATCATGTATCTTATAAGTTTGTAGATGACGAGTCTGATATAAAAAAAAACTTATTAGTTTGTGGTGTGTTTGATATGAAGGGAAAAATATTTTTCGCGGAAAATGTATTTCTAGAAAATATTTTCCACAGAAAACATTTTTTCTAGAAAATAGACCCTTCAAAAATACTGGGTCAAGTTGGGCGGGTCATGACCCATCCCATGTTTAGCGCATTTCAGCCCAAGTAAC
This sequence comes from Lycium barbarum, assembly GCF_019175385.1. Lineage (NCBI taxonomy): Eukaryota > Viridiplantae > Streptophyta > Magnoliopsida > Solanales > Solanaceae > Lycium > Lycium barbarum. The sequence goes on along the minus strand of NC_083348.1, from coordinate 83,192,575 downwards.
TTTTGGGTAAATATTAACCCAACTTATTTATTACCTCAGCCCATTTTCATTGGGCCAATTTCAGCCCAATCCGCCCATTTGACGCCCCTAGTATTTTTCCTATTTTCAATCAATTAGCTGTACTCGATAGAAATTGCTCGATTGTCTCATTAAATGTGAAAGCTTGACCTTATAAATTGTAATAGTCATGATAATGAGAGTTATAACAATCGCTTATCTTTTCACTAGTTAATTTGTCCGAGCTTCGTGCAGTCCTTATATCCTTTTTAATATAAATTTAGTTGTAAAGATATAAAATATTTTTAATACCAAAAAAAAAAAATGTGAGACATGCAGAAGAAAAAAAAAATTATAAGGAAAAGTACATTATACATATGAAAAAAGTAATAGAAAAAACAAATCCGAATAAAATGTTGCATACTTTTTCACATGAAAAGGTAAGATAATTACATAAGTCGAAAGATATTGAGAGAATAACAATACTACAAATCGATAGTTAATTATATGATAATCATGTTTAAACTTATCATCAAGTAGCAAACGTCCAAGAAAATTTAGCTCCCTATGCTTGGTTTCTCTCCTTTTTCTAATGAAATCTTTATTATTTGGGTTTGAGGATTTCTATGGATGCAATAAATTACTACCCATAGATTGTTATATAGCCGACCTTCATAATTCACAATTTTCATTTTCATAACTCATTAAAAACTTGTACCGTAATTCATTAATTCCTCCGTAAGCATGGGTTTATGGATATTGAAATTAGTGCTTTGAATATAGCTAATTATTGGAAAGACTTAAATATTGTTTCATATTTCTATGCTCACCAGGTTATGCAATGTTTCATTCATCGCTGGAAGGAAAAATGTTAAGCACATTTAACATAATTAAGAGATTTATATGATTATTTTTACTTAGCATATAAATGAAGAAAATAGAGAAACGGCCAAAAAAGGAAGAAAAAGGATAGTTGTGTTTTTGTCTAAAGAAATATTTCACATCACTCTTCTTTTGCATAGTTTTATAATATATATAGATATAGATATATAAGTAATTATTCTTAACTTTTGTTATATTTTTGGTCTTACATCATACAATGCAAGATCTTCGTTCTGAAAAATCTCTCCTCATGTCACGTGACACCTTTTCATTTTTGCAAGTGCAATCGAGTCACATGTAATCCAAATGATGTTTCTAAAAACATATTAACTATTATTTCAATCAAAATCATCATAATAAATTAAAATTCTCAAACAAATACTTAAAAATAATACATCACAAAAGAAGTACCAAAAACAAAAAATAGTTGAAATCAATACCTTTGAAATTTTGTTCCTTTGCCAAGATTGAAGGCATCAAATGATTCTCTTGGTTATGTGAAATACATTGTAATAGGGGGTGTTCTCAGAAAACTGAAAAATCAAATCAAATCAAAGAAAAAAACCCGTCACTTTTTGGTTTGATTTGATTTTGATTTTGATTTTAAGCAGAAAATAACTGAAATAACCGAACCAAACCGACAATAGAAATATCTATCTAAAAATTATAGATGTATATTTTTACAGAAAAAGTTTGAAATTTTATAGTATTAATCTTTTGCGCTCTGGTTCGTAATCTATGTGTTTGCCTTTATAGTAATCCATTTTGTATTTGCTTTCTAGTTTGATTAGTTATTTTTATTTTGATAATTCTCAGAATCTATTTCTTCTTCCAAATAACTTGTTTTGGATTCTCCAAGATATCTTGGTATATCACAACTATATTTTTAATTTATTGCACAAAAAAAAATTCATTGTAAGAATTTTTTTTTTTATGTTCCTTAAAAATGGCTAAATTCTTAGATGCATACAATTTTTTTGAGAAAGTACATTTATAACTTGATTAGGTATATATTTCCTTCTTTTCTAAAATAGGAGTAATTAATTTGGTAGTGTTATGCTTGAAAATAGTCAACTTAATATGTGCTTGGACGTATGTTGTCAAATATTTAAATAAAAACTGACAAAAAATGAAAAACCCGACAAAACTGACAAAACCCAAAGCAAAGAAAAACCGACTTAATTGATTTGATTTGATTTCTACATTTGAAAAATCGATTAAGTTGATTTGGTCATCTTTTAGAGGATAACTGACTCAAACTGAACCATGAATAACCCCTACATTGTAACTAAAAGCTCTATAAAAAGATCATCATAAATTAAAAATAAAGAACACCATAAAAAGAATCAAACAAAAATATGACACCCACATTTTAATTAATTAAATAACGTAAAATGGGTAAGAAAAAATTAAGAGACCGGAATTGAGAGAGAGAGAGAGAGAGTAGTTGAAGGAGATGTTACCTGGACGACATTGCTTTTAACATTGCTAAATAGAGTCCAAGGGAAAATCTATATATATAATAAAGCTAGCAATAGACAAGATGATGTGGCACCTCTCTTTGACAAGGATTCATATTTATCTTTTTTCTCCTTTTTTTGACATTTTCTCTCATTTATAAATTTATAAAATAACAATCAATGGCCTTTTCCCCCTCATTTATGTACTATATGAATCCTCTTAATTATGCTTAGTGTACTACGTTAGAAAATCTGAAAAATCATTTGTTAAATGACCAACCGCCAACTCCTATCCCGAAGATACAAAGCGCCCGGCCCTCTTCTCTTGTATCAAAGTGTAGTGTAGTGTGGTGAGGTTTTGCCTCACAGAAAGAGCGGGAAATTGGGAGAACTAGACGTATCTTGCTAGGCAAAGACAAGTTAGAATGGATAGCTCGCGGGTGGGATTGACGGGATAGAACACTATTGCAGAAGGAGGTAGAACCAAGGGAAGAATTATGGCTATAAAGGTCCTCGTCCTCTTAGGCACATGGTTCTAAAGATTCAATCTCAAAGCGGTACTAAAGATTAGGCAGAAGAAGAACTAGAACTAGAATTCTTCGCCTCTCCCCTTGTACCAAGAAGCAAGTTCAGAACACAAGGATAATGGGCTCGTCTATTATAAGTTAGAACAATGATACATCATAACACGTATGAATTTCTTTTAATCCTTTTTGCAATTTTCTCAAACCACCATCTAATATAGTGCCAAAAATCGAATTATTTAATAATTATGAATTTGATCTCCATGTAGAGTTGAAACACCAGGGAGGCTACTCACTCTTCCCCTTAAAAGGAATTCTTCTCGGATGTCGAATTTGAGTCATTCTTGAGTCTTAGCGAAATCCAAGGCCTTCTGCCACTTTCCTCTTCTCTTGAGAGGTCAAAATTTGTATTAACTTTTTAAATTCTTAAATATTTTGTTAAAAGAAATCCTCCGTAACTAAAATTGCCCAAAAAAAAAAAAAAACTCAAAATCACAATACAGCATATTTAGCTTATACAACTAATCATCCCAACACATGCAAGGTCATTCTTTTCGATCTCTACATATTGATGTTTTTCTCCCTTAAATTGTTACAGTATGGAAGAAATTGATTGCTGCAGAGTCACGTTTAAATAATGACCAAGAAAAGCTTGATTTTTCCTTTCTGAAGAGTCCGTAATCCACCCCCACTCCCCACCCCACCTTAAGTCAGGTCACGTTCTCACATGGCCTTTGAACCTTTAACTTTGTGTCTAGAACTTTACATCTTACCCTTTTAAATTTCATTTAATCCTTATAAAACCACCATCCAATATAATTCCGAATGATTCCTTAACTGATATTTGTACATTATTACTATCTCGGGACATAAAAATTAAATTTCTTCATAATTACTAAGTACTATCACTTAACAATTATATTAATTTAAGCTCCAAATTGAGTTAAAATACTCGGGGTATTGCAACCATATGGTACAGACTGTTGTTCACACAACTATTCTTCTTTTTTATTATAATTGTTTTTAGATCTCTAATGCATGTGGTGATCTTTTTTTAATTGAAATGACATCTATTCTTGTTGTGGTTCATGGAATATGAATCACAAGAGTTCAGAGACATTCAAAAACTCTGGAATTCTTTACACCAAGTCATTTTCGTTGGGGGAAAAAGCTCAATAAATTTAGAGACTAAAAAAACGTGGTATTTGGCCGAAGGCCCTCTTTTCACACTTTTTTGTGGTGTTTGGAAATTAGATAAGAATGGAAGTTAGGGGGGCAGCTGTTATCCTGGATTGGCAAGGGAGGAAAATGAAAGAAATTTTATCATACATTACAACTTTTAATAATATTCGGAAGGATGTTGATATGATATTTATCCTCACGATGTTCTCAATTAATTATTAATTATGTAATACTCTGACTCGTTAGTTGAGTTATTCTCGATTTTCATATTTCTATAGATTGAATTGAACTTTTTATTACTCATTTGTTGAGGAATTTTAGGGTCAATCATGCTAATTAGGAAATTTGACACATGATTTTGGTAGAAACTGTTAAGCGAGCCTCGAGCATTGAGCGTTAGGCGTGTTTAGGGCACAAAGTTAAACACTTGGGGCGTAAGCCTCATAGAACTAAGTCCCGCATGTATAAGTTTCAGGACGTTTTACAAGTGCCCGCCCAGGGGCGAGTCCCCAAAAAACGTTTTAAAATAGAGCTTGCAATAACATACTCGATGCAAATGAACATTACTCCAAAACCATAACATTTAAAGTTTTCAGAAAGAGTCTTAAGATTTGTGGAGAATGGTCCTAGTGAACGTGTGAGAGAAGTAGTGAATAATTCAACCTTAGTCTCTGGACTCTACATATAGAAGGAATAGTTGTTCCCCCAATTGACCTTTTGGTCTTTAGAACACCTACGAAGATGTAGCACAATAATTAAAATTTGAGTGACAACGGTATATTGGAAACAATTATTTTCTCGACTCCTATATTTTATTTCGTTTACTGTAGTAGACAGATAATGCCTATTTCTTTACTCACGAGTCATGATGCACATTATTTGGGTCACTGTCACCGCAGTTCCTTGACATTTTAACTAACATCTTCGTTCATGAGAAACAAAAATCTTCTTGTTGTACACGTTTTGAATTAGCTATATATCATATTTGTAGGATTTAATTTATATATGTTAAAGACATATTTAAGTAAATAATGTGTGTTTTATTACAAAACATCAAGAATTAATGACAGATAATTTCTGCAGCTAAACAACAAAAATCGTCGCTAATTTTATTTAACGATATCACTACAAGAAAGTAAAGAATTGGCAACAAAAAATTTAATATTTGGCAACAACTTAGTTTTATTGTTGGCAAAAAACTTCTTTGTTGCCAAAGAATTTAATTTTGTTGCCATAGTATTGATTATTGTTGCAAAAAGTACTTTTGGCAACAAAAAAAAAAAATTGTTGCACGTTGTTGCAATAACAGTCGTTGGGAAAAGTCTATGCAACCAAAAAAAAATTATCGTCAAAAGTACTTTTTGCAACAACAATCAATCTATGACAAAAAAAAAAAAAAATTGTTGCCAGATATATTTTTTCTTGTAGTGGATATATGGATTAACAATAGATTATTAAAAAATTATGTTAAACTTTAGATGAGATGGTCGCTTATTTCTACAATATTGTTTAGTTAGTTATTTATCATATTCTCCAGGTAAATCTAAGTCAATATACATATAGTGTAAAAATTTCACATATTGATTGTCGTTTAACCGGTTACAACATGTTATTTATGCTATTTATCGTGCTATCAGATCATGTATGATGAATAGTTAAACTTGCGCACTGTTAGTGAAAAGAAGTAATTAAACTATTTAATTCCTACATATAATTTAGTACTTGTAAATACCTTTTAATTAACCTAATTGTACAAACATTTATACTATCAACATACATATCGATATAGCAGACAAAAAAAAAGTCTAGAAAAATTAAACGAGCTAGTTGTCATAGAGATGTTCGATTGTCCTAAAAAAATCTTCAAAACACTTTATGATTTTCTAACATTATTATTAATCTTTATTATTTAATCTTCAGTCAACCAATGCAAGTACCAAAAACATTTTTCTGGTTGACCTTTTAAAATTTTAGGTGTGCAGCCAGGGGTGGAGTCAGGCATCGGCGAAACGTTACACTATTTATATATGGTTAGAATTATTTTTTATGTATATTTAGTAGATGTTGAACTCCTTCGACTTCTTCTTGTGTTCACTTCTATATATTTTGAATCCCTTAGTGAAAATTCTGACTCCGTCACTGTGTGCAGCTGACCGCGGTAGTGACCAGGGGTTAAGGAATAGTTCACCTAATGAGCTTCCTGCCTTCCACAGTTTAGGTGGATTGTTCAAAACCTCATCAATAGCGTAGTATCCTTTCCCCTTTCCTGATCCCCCTCCCCTGAAGTAATTTAAAAAAAAAAAAAAAACTGCAGTAACTACTACTGTCAATCGTAAATTTTCGAGTTGTTTGAGTAATTCGTGCTCTAAATAAAGTTTATTTCCACCCAACGTCATCCAGAAAAGGGAAAACAAAATCATTTTCCATGCATCCACTTAAAGGTGTTTTAAATTTAATTATAGTATTGTCGTACACTTGAACTCATGTAAACATGCATGCCTAACAACCTCCCTGATATGACTTGATTAAATACACAAACTTTAAAAATGAAAGTTGTGGAGTATCTATGCTATGTACTTATGTTAGTCAACAAAAAAATATCACTATTTGTTAAAAATGAGTTAACTATACTAGTAGTCCCTAGGCTTCAATTAGCAAGTAGACAGCAAGTTGGTTGGCCTCTCTGTAGCAGTAAACTCCACCTATATATGATTTTCGTTATTCTATTGTCAAAAATAATGTAGGTATTTTGGAACTTACATATTTCCCTACAAACTCAAAATATTCAAAAGTGACTTTAAATATTATAAAGCTCCATCATGTACTTCAATTTTTGTATTAAAACAAATGAGAAAACGTAAATTCATTTAGATGGAGGGAGAAATAAATAGTCAATATTTATTTAACGGAAAAGACTCAAATATGCTATCGAACTATCGGAAATGGCTCATCTATACCACTCATCAATAATTTGGCTCATTTATGCCATCGCGGTTACCAAAATGGCTCATTCATGCCCATTTTTCATTAATTTTGGTCGGATTTTTTTATTAATTTGAGAATTAAAATTGGGTTGGTTTAATTAAACAACATGGACATCTAATTGGAGGCCACGTGTCATATCTAGTATTGTAAAATCGGTGTTAATGAAAAATGGAATGAATGAGCCATTTTGGTAACACCTATAGCATAAATGAGCAAAACTATTGACGAGTGGTATAAATGAGCAAACTATTGATGAGTGACATAAATAAGCTATTTTCGATAGTTCAATGACATATTTAAGCTTTTTCCGTTTATTTAAAGGGATCGGACGAGGATAATAAAAATACAAGCTAAGGTTATTCTTTCTTAGGAATTCTATGTTGCAATTTGCAGCATATTAATTTCCTTTTCCAAAAAGGGAACGGACGAGTCTATTAGGCCTGCCGGCCAATTAAAAGTAGGTACCAGTAGTCATGAAGTAAATAGGGCGTTTGGACATGACTGGGTTAGGTAAAAAGAGTAGTTGGATGTTGAAGTTGTGTAATTTGGATATGAAAACAGACTTTTTTTTTTTACCCCCCCCCTCCAAAAAAGAAAACAGACCCAGTTAAAGTTTTGTGAGTTAAACTTGATAAAAATTAAAAAACTCTTAAAACCCGTATTTCAAGTTTTAAATTTTTATATTTCAAGTTTGAAGTTGTAATAATAAATAGGTTTAATAAACAAATACTTATTTGAAAAAATCTCCAAATATGATTTCAAATATTACAAATCTTACTCATATGGCTAACGATAAATATGATCGAGTAAGCATGAAGATTTTTGTGATATAATAATAATAAAAAAAAGACATCCACTCTGTGGATGACTGATTAATAATAATAATAATAATAATAAAAAAAGCAGGAATAGATATGTGATACCTCTAGCATCTAGTTGTTTCCACGGTACCTTTGCATTGGGGAAAGAGGGTTTAGTGGTAGTTCAGATATTCAATATGGGAATAATTATTGTTACCACTATTGTTTGGACATTTCAATTATTATTGGGATCTGTACAATGACCTGCACATTAAAACATTAAAACGTGTTTCATGCATGAGAAACCTTAGAGATCAACGAAGTTGCTCCGCTATAAATTCATGGGCTTAATGTACTTCACATACCAAGAAAAAAACAAAGAATTAACCCAAAAAAAAGTCCCAAGAAAAAGAATGGGTAGCATGGCTGAGAGATGGGAGGAACTTAGTGGGAAAAATAATTGGGATGGGCTATTGAATCCCTTGGATCTTGATCTTCGTAAATATATAATTCAATACGGTGAAAAGGCTGAGGTAACTTATGACACCTTTATTACGGATACTGCATCCAAATATGCAGGAGCTAGCAGATACTCGATGGAAAACCTTTTTTCTAATGTCGGACTTGACCCATCAAAGTATCGTGTAACTAAATTTTTCTATGCTACCTCTTCCATGCCAGTTCCTGCTGCTTTCATTCTAAAATCAATGTCAAGGGAAGCATGGAGTAAAGAATCAAATTTTATGGGGTACATTGCTGTGGCTACTGATGAGGGTAAGGTTTCATTAGGAAGAAGGGATATTGTGATTGCTTGGAGAGGAACAATTCAGTCACTGGAGTGGGTTAATGACCTTCAATTTTTACTAATTCCAGGACCAAAAGTGTTTGGTAATGGGGGTTTAGTTCCCTTGTTCCAACCATTGGTACATCATGGCTTCTACAATGTTTATACATCAGAAAGTGCACGATCAATGTTTAATAAAACTAGTGCTAGAGATCAGGTATATTTTGATTTTCTAACTTAATAGTATATGTCTAAGCCACTGTTAGATTGTTGTCCTTTGCCATTGAAACTGTATTTTTACGCTAGCAGCATGTTATTTTTCTTATTTTTTCGGATTACTAATATCATCACTTATTACGCACAGTTACTTATATAGAGTTACTATATTTTTGGTAGGTTGTTGGTGTAAAAATTCTTTTATACTATCACTTAGAAGTTCAACTGATCTAATTTCTTTTTCAGTGATTGTACTATATAGTTTACTATTTTACTTTTAATTGGATTATTGATGGACCAACTTTCGGAAAAGTTGATCGTTTGTCTCTTTATTTTTGTTTTGTTGGATTGTTGATGCACCAACTTTCACTAATATATTAATCAATTTTTAGAGGATTTAAATAGATTAGTATATAGTAGAGGAGGGGAATTGATCCCTAGTCCTCTTGATAAATAACTCAACCTTAAATCAAGTTCACCATTTAGCCTTATTATAGTATGTGTTTCTGCAGGTAATATTATACTAATTTTAAAAAATATATACATAAAATACCTAATTTTACGGAGAGACCGTGTGTTCACGTGCCCCAAATTTAGTTACTAAATTCGCCCCAGTATAGTAGAACATTATAAATTAATTTTGGTGCAAAGGTCAAGAACCTAGAAGGACAACTGTTTTGAAATCAAGAGTTATCTAAAGAAGGTTGATTCTTGAACCTATTAATTATTTATGTCAAGCTGAGTTTCAATTTTCCTTGTTTAATTTCCTTTTATCTAAAATGAGTTGAGGAACTATAAAGTTACATTTTTACCATGTTTTTTCAGGTCATTGAAGAAGTGAAAAGATTGGTTGAGGAATATAAGGACGAAGAGGTAAGCATAACTGTGACTGGCCATAGCCTCGGTGCATCACTTGCAACCTTAAACGCGGTTGACATAGCTTTCAATGGAATCAACAAGTCAAGCACCGGCAAGGAGTTCCCAGTGACAGCCTTTGTATTTGCAAGTCCTAAAGTTGGGGATCTCAATTTTGTTAACACATACAACAAACTGAAACACCTTCACATCTTGAGAATTCATAACTTATTGGATGTTGTTCCGAAATACCCACCCATAGGCTATTTCGACGTTGGACAGGAACTAATGATTGACACCGTAAAATCCCCCTACTTAAATCCTCCTGGAGATATCCTCACTTGGCATAATTTGGAGTGTTACATGCACGGAGTTGCAGGCACTCAAGGTTTAGGGCTCTTAATAAATTTTAAACTAATGGTGGATCGTGATCTTGCCCTTGTCAACAAATCTTCGAATGCATTGAAAGCTGAACATCTTGTCCCAGCAAATTGGTGGACTGTGAAGAACAAAGGAATGGTTCAACAAGAAGATGGAAAGTGGATTCTCGACGATCGCGAGGACTATGACATAATTGTGACAGAGCTTTAATTTGGAGTTTAAAGTATGGCTATTTTAATTTATTTTCTTAATTCCATGTAATGTTTGAATAAAGGGTTATGGCGAACACATCATATGCAATATGTATATATGAGTGTTCGGAAAATTCCGTACTGAGTGTGTTGTAAAGCTGGAAAGGAAGTTGTCCTTACCTAAATGATGAAGCTTAATATTAATGTGTTTTTTTTGTTAATTATGTATACATGTTTTAAGAATGGCTATTAAAAAATTACTGAAGTTTGAGACCCTTTAGCAGATCCGCGCTATATATCATTTAAAAGTCAATCAAATTCACTCATTTCACATGCATGATACGAAAGAATACTTCAGGTTGGACGAAATAGATCTAAAGATAATAAATTGCAAGTTTTTTCTTTATCTTAGACCTCATTTGTTTGCACTTAATGGGGCCTGAATCTGAATCATTCAGATTTCAGTTCATTTAATGCATTTGTTTTTTTTTTAAAGATTTTATCACTTATTGGGTCTGGAAACATCTGATTCGCTCTAATTTGAAAATCAGTCTTAAAGTTATTCAGACTTCAGACACACGTCTTTTAATTTAATGCTTCTTCAAACCACGGATGAGATGAAATGCATTTCTTCACAAATCTCCTGCTATTGTCTGTTATTTGTATGATAAACAATATTAATGCTTATCACTTTTGTCAGAATCAAAAGTTTCCATCTCTTCTTTTTGTTCTTCTACTGAAGAGGCGTTCCGTGTTTGCTTTATGTGGGTTGCCATTGAAAGTGCTAAGTACCATGAAAACACCCATATTTTGTTTGGCACCAAAGAATTACGATGAAATTTATGAAAAAATATAATCGTTAACCTTGACTGATTTTTGGAGTCTCTTATTGTTTACAATTAATTATCTTATTCTATGGCAAATTTAGATGGATTTTTTTTTCCATTCTAATTCTGAAGGGTCTATGTGAAACCCATCACATAAGAGAGATGGGGAAGAAAGGAGAAGGGGTGGGGTGGGAAGCTCATATTTTTATCTAATTTTAAATGCTCATTTTTTTAATTTTATATTAATATTTTTTAAATTATTTTGTTGATATAATATTAATTACTATTTTATTTAAATTTTATGTGTAATAATTTTAAAATAAAAATAAATTATAAATGTTTATATATTGAAAAACAAACAGTCTTAATCATTCAGTATCCAGATCTAAAAATGACATCTTAATAGTTCAAGTGTGTATTCAAATTCAGACGTCTTAATCTTAATGAAAATAAATGCAGCCTTATAAGTATATACGAAGGATCGAGTATCATAGGGTTGTGAATTGATTTAGTCGATGAGTTATTTAATGTAAACAAATGAAGAATTAAATATATTGAAACATCCCATGTGGATTTAATAAACAAGTAGTATATGTCTGTTTAACTAAATTAAAAACTTCGAGATAAGCGGCTTATATCTGAGCTTTGAAGTTTAGTACGTAGTAATTAATTAGTTACAAATTAAAATATGGACAGTGCCACTGATCCATCGATAATCAATGATCAAAGTTGGAGGACAAGTCAACATTTTTTCTCTCTTATACCGTATCATGGACTCAGGGCTGTCTCAACAAGATTGGGTGCTTCAGACGAAACATTATAGAGAGACCCTAATTTTTTAAAAAATAAAAAATAAAGGAAAGATCGTCATATATATTCTTATTTAAAGTCTACTTTTCTAGCCTTTTTAGATGTGAACTCATTAATTATTGCTATATAATCTATTTATTCTAACAATTCTCTTTTAATTGATAATATAGCTAATCTATTCAATCTATCTTTTTGCATAACCTGATTCATATTTTCTAGTTGATATATTTAAATTGAATAAGTTCTAATAATAACTAAAACAAAAATATTTACTTATGAATAAGAATATCAACAATGACAAATTTTCAATGAAATATAAGATAAAGTTAGAACAATAAAACCTGGTTCAAGAATTTGATAAGTTGATATAATGATATCGAAATAGTGTTACGCTGCTTCAATATAATGATTGCTTGTTGCAATGCTTAATAATTTGAAAAAGATGCCAAAAAATAAATCTTGATCTTTCGTAAGTACTAAATTTTATAGCAGAATGTTTAGATGTTTAGGAGAACTGAGAATTTTCAATAATAATAAAAGTACAAGAATGATGAAAGGAAGAAGAAAACAAGTAAATATAAACAATAAAATACTTACCCAAATAAATAAGGATCCTATAAATATACAATTACCGAGAATAGTTATCCCAATTATGCTCAACGTATCCATTCCCCCCCATAAAAGTGAGGAAGTTACCATTCTCTCCCCAAAAAACATGCGGACCCAACCCCCCATAATTAAAGGAAGAAATAAATGCTGTACTTCTTCCCAATATCTCTTCAAAGTTCAAACTTCTAATTTAATGTACACTTATTTTTTAAAGTAGTAAATATATTACTATATAATATAAGAGGGAATGTGAGGACTTTTGTAGTCCTCACAAGAGTTTCCCAAATTTTTTAAAAAAAATTAATTAATTACTTTTATGTCTTAATTTTATTTATTTAAGTAAATTTTTTGATTTTTTATTTTTAAGGTTTACTTTTCAAAAGTTATCGAACCTGGGGACTTTTGTAGTCCTCACAATAATTTCTAATTCTTTTAAAAAAAAATTAATTAATTACTTTTAGGTCCTAATCTTATTTATTTAAGTCAATTTTTTTATTTTTTATTTTTAAGGTCTACTTTTCAAAAGTTATCGAACCTTCTACCTCATTTTTCATGTTCTTTGATTTTCTGGTTCGTGCTCGATATCCGCATTTAAGCCCAATTAATCTAGATAATTAGCACTGTATCGCGCCTATTCGGAGGGAACGCTTCCTCCAAAGATTTTTTCCATATCCATGTTCGAACCCCTAATCCCTAATTAAGAGAGGAGCAGCTCCATCCGCTGCACAAGTTAAATTATGTATTTGTCTTAAAAGTTCATTAACTATGTATAGATTATTTATTTAGAACTAAATAACTTCAGAAAATTAGGATACATAAGTTATAAATGTCAAATTCTGGCTCCGCATTTGATTTGAAGTAAATAATTTTATCAAAATGGAAGTTAAAATATTAAAGCAGTGGAATGAAAATTTTGCTTTTATATAATTACCCAATTGTGGGACTACAATGAGTATATGATTGTTGTTGTACACTTGTACTAACACAGATTATATTTTTTTAGTTAAAATATCTACTTTTATATCTTGAGTTTGGGCCCGGACTTAGCACGGGCCTCACATAACTAGTAGGTTAATATATACATAGAGGGTGTTTAAAAAAAAAAAAAGTAGGCCCCAAAAAGATGGGTCCCTAGGCCATTGCCTTATCTGCCTACCCTTTCAGCTGGCCTGTCACGGTAGGTTAAAGAGACCCAATCAATAAATTAATATCCAATATGTTAAACCATGTAAGACAAAGACATATTAAGTGCTATGCCTCTTGAATAATATTTCTGTGAAGAGAGGACATATTGATCAACTCTAAGCCAAGAATTTAATTCCACTTTCAGTTTTTATTTACCCCAAGAAATAATTGAATTTACGTATACACCCATGTATATGTGTATACACACGACTTATACACGCACAGACAATAGAATGAGAAATGTACTGATATTGGTTTTGTAAAGCTAATTTTGATGTAGAAAGGAGGAATCTTCCTTTAATTTCCTACTCTTATATGTACAAATCAACTTCTATAAGAAAATCAGATATATAGGAGTTAAAGAGATACAAAATTACATCCTTTTCCTTTATGTTATTCATAATTTTATTATTAATACTAGATGGCCTATGCCCGAGCTGCGCACGGGCCCAACATTTCGGATTATAGTGTATCTATGTATATGTAGTTGTGTTTAGATAATGATAATATATATATATATATATATACTATGTTCAAAATACGATTAATATAACATTGTAGTTTGTGCTCCGTATCTAAAAATTTATTTTATTCGTGTTTGCTACGAAAATTTATTAATACTTTTTAAAAGAGAAGACTTGTTTAAAAGAAAACTATTTTCCTCTCTTTCAGATAAAATAATAGCAATATTTAAGCATCAGTTGATACTTTCAATTTTAATTCGATTAATTTAAAAGTGTAAAATACTTATTATTTTTTATCAAATTTTGATTTGGATAATTCTAATTCAAATTATTAAATTAATTTTACATGTTTGAAACGAAACAAAGTAGAAATTAATTTTCTATTTAAACGAAGAAATGCTATTTTTTAATTTTTGGTAAATATTCTCGGTTTTCTTTTATGACATTAATCTCTTTTCACATTTATTAGAGTCATTTTACTTGTCATGTTGTTTTTTACACGGTTTTTTAAGGAAACGTCAATTAGAATTAGAATTTCACTAATTTAGCTTATTAATTATTTGATCTCCATTTAATATTATTTTTTCTTTTATGACATTAATCTCTTTTCACATTTATTAGAGTAAGGAAAAAATTAAAAAGTAATTAAATTCTATCTTATTTTAATATATAAGTATTTTAAGTATGTTACTATACAATAATTTCATTTGCTCCCACTAATGGGTTGATACGTATGTGGCAATGAGTCCATCATTATTGATTTAATTGTTTGATTTTCTAAGCATTTATTTTTTAACATTGTTTGTTTTATTAATATGGGATTCACTTTTTTTTTTAATATTGCTTGATTCTGTTAATATGGGGTCCACTTTTTTTTCCATGAGTTTGGATGTGGTGAGTTCCACTTTTTTTATTGCTCAGTGTTATTTAGTATGGGGCCCATCATTTTTTTTAAGGGACAACGGACGATGAAGCATGGGTCTAAACCCATGCTTTATATAGTTTCTTCTTTTTTTATTTTTATTTTTTATATTGCTTATTGTCATTTAGTATGAGGCCCACCCTTTTGGACATTATTAGTTTACACTATATATATATATATATATATATATATATACTATGTTCAAAACACGATTGATATAACATTGTAATTTGTGATCCGTATCTAAAACTTTATTATATTAGTGTTTGCTAAAAATACAAAGTCTGCACTTTTTTTTTTTACATTGTTTATTTTTTTAATATGAGATTCACTTTTTTTTATATATATATTGCTTGATTTTGTCAATATGGGATACTATGTTTAAAACACGATTAATATAATATTGTATTTTGTACTCCGTATTTAAAACTTTATTATATTAGGGTTTGCTACAAATACGCATGGTGTTTAATATGGGGCCCACAATTTTTTTCACATTTATTAGAGTAAGGAAAAAATGAAAAAGTAATTAAATTCTATCTTATTTTAATATATAAGTATTTTAAGTATGTTACAGTACAATAATTTCATTTCCTCTCATTAATGGGTTGATACGCATGTGACAATGAGTCCATCATTATTGATTTAATTGTTTGATTTTCTAAACATTTGTTTATTAACATTGTTTGTTTTATTAATATGGGATTCATTTTTTTTTAATATTGCTTGATTCTATTAATATAGGGTCCACTTTTTTTTTTCCCGTGAGTTTGGATGCGGTGAGTTCCACTTTTTTTTCTTCCTTTTTTTTATTACTTGGTGTTATTTAGTATGGGGCCCACCTTTTTTTTTAAGAGACAACGAACGATGAAGCATGGGTCTAAACCCATGCTTTATATAGTTTTTTTTTTTTTTATATTGCTTGGTGTTGTTTAGTATGGGGCCCACCCTTTTGGACATATATATATATATATATATATATATATATATATATATATATACTATGATGTTCAAAACACGATTGATATAACATTATAATTTGTGCTCCGTATCTAAAATTTTATTATATTAGTTTTTGCTAAGAATACAAAGTCTGCACTTTTGTTTTTACATTGTTTATTTTTTTAATATGGGATTAATATTTTTTTATATATATATTGCTTGATTTTGTCAGTATGGGATATTATGTTCAAAACACGATTAATATAACATTGTAGTTTGTGCTCCGTATTTAAAACTTTATTATGTTAGTGTTTGCTACGAATACGCATTGTGTTTAATATGGGGCCCACAATTTTTTTTTAACATTGTTTGTTTTTTTAATATGGGATTCAATTTTTTTTTAATATTGCTTGATTTTGTTAATATGAGGTCCACTTTTTTTTCCCGTGAGTTTGGATGTGGTGGGTTCCACAATTTTGTTTTTAACATTATTTTTTTTAATATGGGATTCATTTTTTTTTTAATATTGCTTGATTTTGTTAATATGGGGTCCACTTTTTTTTCCCGTGAATTTGGATGTGGTGGGTTCCACTTTTTTTCTTCTTCTATTTTTTTAATACTGGTTGGTGTTTAATATGGGACCCACAATTTTTTTTATTGGGAGGGCCCATATGGGGCCAATTTTGTTTTTTTGATTGGGATGCCCACAACGGAGGACGAAAAAGGTGCCCAACCCGTGCTTCTTAATAGTAGTAAAGTAATTTAAGATAGGAATCAACATTAAGAATTCGTGGCAAACTAAATAAATTAGTAGGTATGTAAATTGAGAACAACTATTAATGGATTTTCCTTAACATGATGTTTTGTCTCACGAAGAGCCAATATTTTTGCGGGATGTTAATATATTGCAAAGAATAAATATTTGACTTATTAAAAAATATTTCTCATAATTATTGGTTCAACTAACTTTGGATGCAAAACTGATTGGGCTATTTGCAGGATTGGCCTTCGCTGGGGTGGTCTTTAATTGTTTCCCCCTTAAATTGGTGGTCTTTAACTTTTACCCTTCGCTAAAAATCTCTTGATTTCTGATTCGAATCCCCCGCTCAATCAAAAGTTTTAAAAAAAATTGCAAGGTAAAGTTTGGATTCTTAAGGCAGAGTTTTGATCAAAACTCTCCCTTAAGGCATAATTTTGAAGCAAAATTCTGCCTTGTGAATCCAAACAACTGCCTTGCGATTTTTTATTTTTTTTGACTGAGCTGGAATTCAAACCCATATTTCGGGGTATTAGGTTAAGGGCAAAACTTAAAGACCATCAATTTGAAGGACAAAAATTAAAGACCACTCCAAACGAAGGACAACCCGCGCAAAAAAATGAAACTGATTACTAGATGGGTTGACTGGCCCACTTTTAAGTATTGGACTTTATTTTGTATGTTACTTATTTGGGTTGTCTCTAATTTCAATTGTTAATTAATCTCTTAACAATTTTCGAGATGTAAAATCCATCTGCAGAAAAGAAAGATAGGAATTAACACATGAAACCTTGATAAGAAAATGGAGGTTGAGCTCAAGTCAACTGAAAATATCGATTCATAAGATGAAGATCGTTCAAGGTGGTATTTCCCTAAATAATCAGTGTGAGGACTCCGCAGAGCTCATCACATCAAAATTTTGTTACAGCATTTGCTGTTTTTTTCTTTTTCTTTTTCTTTTTATTTTTGTAAATGTGAAAGATCTTGGGGTCTCCAAGCTAAATCAACAGTGACATGCAATCATCAACCATGTGTGTAGTGGTTAATTAATTTTAAGTAGCTGAAAATTATAGTATCTGATTTCATGCTAATTTTTAATGAATAAAGTGCTCTCCATTAAAGATGGTTTTGTACTCAAAATTCATATTTGAGATATCGAAGAAATACTTATCACTCCATCATAATCTTTGGTGGTAAATGAAATCAACTTTTACAAAGACCTCACTCTAATGTTGCATTCGAAGGGCAAAGGTGCAAATATACCTCTAAACTTTGCTATTTAGAGCAGATATACCCCTCGTTATAAAAGTGGTGTATATATACTCCTGCCGTTACAGAATGGTGCATATATACCCCTGCTGTTACAAAATGGTGCATATATACCCTTTTCGCTGACGGGATTTTTTTTAGAAATCATTTAGGTTATTTTTTATTTAAAAAAATGTCACGTGGCTTTAAAAAAAAATGGGTAGACTTTTTTTTAAAGTCCCGGCCATTTTTTAATTAAAAAATAACCTAAAAATCCCGTCAGCGAAAAGGGTATATTTGCACCATTTTATAACAGCATGGGTATATTTACACCTTTTTGTAACGACATCAGTATATATACATCACTTTTGTAACGAGAAGTATATCTATTCTAAATCGCAAAATTGAGGGGTATATTTGCACTTTTGCCTTTATTCGAATGTGGTTAGATTTTGACAAAGAAAAAATTGACAGATTCCCTTCTTAGCTTAGCCGCTCTTACCAAAAGAAAAATATCCCCTGCTCTTTTTTTTTTCTTTTTTTTTTTCGCTGTTGTTATTTTATAAGATCTTTTATGTATCTCTTTATAAAAATACTTTAATGGATCGGTGGAACAAATTCATATTTTTGTGCAGAATGCCTTCAAAGGCACTAATCTTTAATTTTTGACCCTCAAATTCGAAATCTTTAATTTTTGTTCATCGCTTAAACCTATGGATTTCGGATTCGAACTCCCGCTCAGTTAAATATTTTTAAAAAAAAATTGCAAGCTAGAAGTTTGTAGCAAAATTAGGCCTATTCAGACATTAACTTTGCCCGAAAAGTTTGGCCTTAAGGCAGAAGTTTGTCTTAAGGCCTAATTTTAGGTAAAAGTTTGGCCTTAAGGCAGAAGTTTGTCTTAAGGCCTAATTTTAGGTAAAAGTTTGCCTTAAGGCAAACCTCTGCCTAAATAGGCCTAACTTTGCCCGAATAAGTCCAATTTTGCTACAAGCGTTTGCCTTGTGATTTTTTTTTTTTTACTGAACCGAAGTTCGAACCTAAAAATTCGAAATATTAAGCGAAGGCCAAAAATTAAAGAACAACAATTTGTGGGAACAAATTAAAGATGCAAATGACCCGAACAAATTTAACTGCGTGAACTTTTCCAGCGGGGTCCAAAATTCTAAAAGCCTTTGCCAGAGTAACCCAAGGCCCAAACCTATTAGGAATGAAATAATTGCCATGTTTTTTGCGCGGATTGTCCTTCTTTTGGGATGGTCTTTAATTTTTGTCCCTCAAATTGCTGATCTTTAATTTGTGTCCTTTGCTTAAAAAGGTGGCCGAAAATATTTCGAGATTCTAGTTTCAAATCCCCGTTCAGTCAAAAAAAAAAATCGCAAGCTAAGGCTATTGCAAAAGGGAAAAGGGTCAAATATACCACTTTACTTTAGTTTATTTGCTAACTTTGTCCTCCGTTAGCCAAAGTAGTCAAATATACCCCTCCCGTTACAAGTTGGAGCTAAATATACCCCTACCGTTAGCAAAGCTTTAGAAATACGCCTCATTTCTAACATATTTCCACATTGGACTTGGTGACATGAATGTCACATGACATTTAACTTATTCTATGTAGTGCCTACGTATCAATTTTTTAAAAAACAATCTGGAAAATTGATTTATCTAAAAACAAATCTGTTAGAAATGACTTTTATTAAAAATTTGATTTTTTTATTTTATAAAAACCGCTTCTTAAAAAAATATATGGAAAATTGGATTTTTTTTATTAAAAAAAACTGGAAAATGATTCTTTTAAAAAATCAGTTTTTCAGATTTTTAAAAATTAATCCATATTTAAAAAAAAAATTGGACACTTTTAAACAAAAAAAAAAAACTTTACAGTTTTCCAGATTTAAAAAAAAAAAACATTTTCCAGATTTTTTTAACTAAAATATCCAATTTTCGAGAATATATTTAAAAAAATGAGTTTTAGTTAACCCAAAAAGTTTCAAATTTTTAATAAAAGCCATTTATTTTCAGATTTAAAAAAAAAAACAATTTTCTAGATTGTTTTTTTTTTAAATTGCCACGTAGGCACCACATAGATTAAGTTACATGCCATTTGACATCCATGTCACCCAATTCCAATGACTAAACATGCTTATGTAGGAATATGTTAGAAATGAGGGGTATTTTTGAAACTTTACTAACGGTAAGGGTATATTTGGCCCAACTTGTAATGGGAGGGGTATATTTGACTACTTTGGCTAACGGGGGCAAAGTTAGCCAATAAACTAAAGTAGAGGGGTATATTTGACCCTTTTCCCTTTGCCTTAAGGCATAACTAAAAGTCTGCCATCTCCGGTAGACTTTTAGCAATGTCTTAAGGCAAATTATGCCGTCTCCGGCGTAGGTTCTATGTAACTTCACCCGAATAGACATAGGTTTATAGAAATCGATGCCTTGCGAAATTATTATTATTTTCGACTCTGCTAGGTTTTGAACCCAAAACCTCAGGATATTTTCGGCCACTTTTTTAAGCGAAAGGAAAAAATAAAAAAATAGCTAATTGAGGGGCAAAAATTAAAGCCCAGTCCGTAAGAAGGAGAATCGATGCAAATTGCCCAATAATTGCACGGTTTGATCTTCAGATGGATTGGTCTTTAATATTTGCCCTTGAAATTGGTAGGTCTTTAATTTTTATCCTTCAAAATCAAATTTATACTTAGCGGGGACATAAATTTTATAAGGTGGGGTTTTTGCCTAGCAGGGTGTAATTTTTTTAAGATATTGACATGACTTGTGGATAATATGATGGGTAATTTGAGAATTAAATATCAGCACACAAAATAGGTCAAAAGGGCAAACAACCCATTAGGAATATGTACATTTTTTCCTGTGGCGGTACCCATAATAAATCGTAAAAGAAGGCTTTTAATGTTCGATACCCACTGACTGAGATTGCAATATACGAGCATCCGCACCATAATATTCCCCCACCCACAACCACAAGTGCTAGGGTTTTTATTTGTTTTAAAAAGTAGTTAGGTTGCGTAGAGAAGGAAGGCCGTCCACCGTTGAATTCAATTCGGCTTCCTTGTTGTTAGAAGCAATGGGAAGAGGAAAGTTCAAAGGAAAGCCTACTGGTCGCCGCCAGTTCTCTACTCCCGAGGAGATGCGTATGTCCTCCACTTTACCTTATCTTTTTAGATCTATAACTTTATTGCAATTCCAATGGCTTTGATTCGCTATTTGGATTCAAGGTTATCTGTTGCGGCTATTGATTTATTTTAAAATTTTCTTATGCTCGATTTGAATTCAATCTAGCTCGATTTTCGCACTGCTTTTACTATTAGTAATTCGAATATATATATATATATAATGTTCATTGTGCTGAAAGATGTTTGAAATTCCTTGCTAGTTAGAACATCATTTTTTTTAATTAATAACGATGCTAGAAGGTAGCTGTATTTTTTTTTCCCCCAGCAGAAATATTGTATGTTCAACAACAATAACATACCTGGTGTAATCCCACGAATGGGGTCTGGGGAGGGTAGAGTGTACGCAGACCTTACCTCCCTGTTTCCGAATAGGAAATAGGCAAAGAATTATAAAAGCCAAACAAAGCATTCTAAAGAAGAAAAAAAAAAAGAACAGTAACTAAAACTGAGTAATAAGATAATCAAAGTAGGAGAAACAAATCAAAGGACAGGGAGCTAGAAGAGAAAGACTACGACTACTAGCATGGAAGGACAACCGAGACAACTCTCTAAGAAGACCTACTAGCCTTCTACCCTAATCTGTGTCCTCCACAGCCTCCTATCCCTCGGTAAGCTGCACCTACGCCATGTCATGTGTAATCACCTCTCCCCAATACTTCTTCGACCCACCTCTACCTCTCTCGTATGTTCATTCTGGAAGTGCTTATTGTGTATGTATGTCATGAAGAGTTTTATTTTGTGTTGGTCTTATTAGTTTGCAGATTTCGATATATAGAGCAGAAACTTGGAAGGAGAAAATAACTTCTTGAGAAAAGCTTAAAATAGTTAATTTTTTCACTGTGTAAAATCTTTTAATAGCTTGAAACTTGGTTTTTTCTTTATGTCTGGTGCAATATAGCTACAGTATCTTGAGATATCAGATTGAAGTGCTTATACACACCTCAGTTATGGAGAATGGATTTTTCGGCATTACCTAGAACACAAAATTAGAGTAGTGTAGGCTTACAACACAAACATATCAATGTCTTCTCTTTTTCATTCTATGACAACAGTTGACTTTAATAGTTGCTTCCCTATACTCCTCTTTTGGTCCTCTTAGTGGTGGTGCTCCCCCCCTTTGCTGATGCAATTTCTCGGCCTTTCCATACATGTACTGGTGTAAGAAGAGCTCTTCCATGTATTATTAACTGTATGCTGATGCAAGGTTGTGCGATCATGCTGCAACTTCTGCTCAAGCACCCTCCTGTATTTTAAATAAGGCACTGGTTATAAATAGACCTACCTGGTGGCTGGTGGTGCCACTGTTATTAATTCAAATAGTTGATGTTTTGAGCGCCACCATGATACGGTTGGATAAGTATGAAACTAACTGGACAGGGCTAAGTCTGTCTTCGTATTTGCTCTGATTTTGCAGAAGCTGGTACTTCCGCTCGACGTCCTCGCACGTTTAAGCAGGTGAATATATTCGGCTTTAGTTTTTTCTTGGCTTCTGATATATTTATCTTCTCTTTCTTATTTTTAGAAGTTAGCCTATGTATGAGTTACCATTGTCAAAAAAAAAAAAAGAAGAAGAAGTTAGCCTATGTATACTGTTTAACGAGGAGGGTTTTAGCACTGTTGTGTCAGCTTCACACAATTATTCTGGGGGTCAATATGAATTGCATTGGTGATATAGTTGCATGAAACCTCAAAACTTAACCTCTTTATGAAAACATAACCATGTGAAGTGTTAGCTATTGCTATCAACTTTTTATTACGCAAAGAGAAGAATCCTCTGGCAATCATATGATACAATTTGTGGTGTATTAATGCATTCTCATGATGCAATATAATGGTTTTGTTTAGCCACTTTTTTGTGATGTGCGCAAATGGGTGATCATTATCTTGTAAACAATGTTCCGTTTTTGTTGCCTTACCAGTAATTAAAACATCCTCAGTGACTTTTATAACCATTGTCTTCATGCTTAACTTCTATGCCCGTGTTCTATGTAATCGATTTGGGATCTTCAGGAAGAGGCTGAAATTGAAGAAGATGAGAGATCTGAGGAGTCTGAAGAAGAATCTGAAGAAGATTCTGATGGAGAGGTCAGTTGTCTATGATTCATTGCTTGGAAAAAGAGTAAACTGATTTGCAACAACTACTTATCCAAAAAAATAATTCCAAACAACCACTACACTTCAATCCCAAGTTAGTTGGGGTCCGCTAATTAATCCTCACTCCTAATGTCAAAATTGATTTAATTTGGAAACTTGCATCCTTTGTGCTTTCTGTGGCTTTGAAATGTATTTTCAGATGGCTTTTTTCTTTTCATTGTTCAGAAGCGGAAAGGTACTCAGGGTATCATTGAGATTGAGAACCCCAATTTGGTCAAGCCAAAGAATATGAAAGCGAAAAATGTTGATGTAAGATGGGCACAGTGGACTTGCCTTTATTCAATTTATATTACTTTTTGAATGCTAATATGAATGAGGGCTATTTCTTCTGCAGATTGAGAAAACAACTGAGCTTTCAAGGCGTGAAAGGTTAGTTGAAGCTTCTGTTTGTTTCCTTAATGATATGATCCCTATGAAGTCGCAGATAAAGAAGCCTTACTGTGTGCCTGCTTTATGCTTGGCATGAATCCACCCCTTCATTATCTGTTCTTGTATTTCAACGACTGCCCTATATGTTAACATGTTCCTGTTTTATGTTTTTTACTTCCTGCATCTACTGAGTTTCATGCAGTGCGGCACTAACATTTGGGGATTTCTTGTTCATTGAAAAAGTTTTTACTGCCCTACTCCTCCAATTAAAAAAGAGAGGGGTGCGAGGAAAAGGGATTAGGAGATATGGTTGGTAGGATGTTGGGATTTATTTATTCAAGATGAAAGGATTTGGTCCTCTTACATGTAAATCAACCTTCATCAAAGAGAAAGTCCAGGGAAGAATACAGTTTGTAGGCATCTGGGAAGGTCATGCTGTGCAAATATCATTGACACCTTAAGTCTTGTGTATTAGATCTGTTAAAGATTCATGCAAAGCAGTAGCATATTCTGTGACATATGATCCAGTTGGCTTCTGATTCTTTTAACTTCTGTGTCATTGTTAATTTACATGGTTCTTGTTCACAGGGAAGAGATAGAGAAACATCAAGCTCATGAGAGGTACATGAGGCTGCAAGAACAAGGAAAAACAGAGCAAGCTAGGAAAGATTTAGGTAAGATCACATAGCAACACCTAGCACTGTACTTCATTTGTTTTGCTTAAAATTGTCTGGTCATTCTCTTTACTTAGTAGCTTGTCTGAGGTGTCGGGTTGGTGTTTTGAAGTTTTTGTCATCAGAACTAAAGCTTAGCATAATTCTTATTTTTAAGTGTCTTGTTACTTGAATCTGAGATTGCCGTTTGTACTTGTATGGTCATGTGAAGGACTCCATTTAAGTTATGAAGATTGAAATGGATTAATTGTCATCTGTTTGGGCATTAAAAGTAAACTAAATTGATTTTATGCTGTTCCGCCATTGTAGAACTTGGGCTTGAATGAGATTTGAAATGATGTATCATGGACTTGAACTGGTGTTTCTTCTGCTGTACATCATGAAGTGCTACTTCTAATTTCATTGCGTAATTTTGCAGAACGCTTGGCTCTCATACGACAACAAAGAGCAGAAGCTGCGAAAAAGCGCGAAGAGGAAAAAGCTGGTACTTTCTTGTATACATACGCTGGTTGTCTAAGATTCTTTTCCTCTCTTCTCTTGTAGGGGGTCATGTTTGTATTTGTTTCTGTGCAGCCAAAGAACAGAAGAAGTCTGAAGCTCGCAAGTAACATATGGTACCATGAAATGATGTTAATCAGTGATTCCCCAAGTACAAGAAATATCCCTACAAATACTGGCTAATGATGGAGTTTATACTTCGCCGTTCATTTATGTTCTTGTCTAGTTTATAAGTAGTCATCTTATAGATGAAATCATGATATTATAATACTTTAAGCTCTGATTCTGTATACACAAAAGTTCCGTCTGGCTTTTGCATGAACAGTCATGGGAAGGATATACATTTCTTTTTGGTTGGTTGAAGCAAGTTTATTGATACTAATTCAATGAACTATCTTACAGTGTTAGGTAGCAGTGGTGTTTGGTATGAAGAAAAATGCTTTCCATGAAAAATATTTCTAAGAAAATAAGTGGTTTCCTTATTTTCAGTGTTTGATTCGCTGCTGAGTGAAAGCACAATCTTTGGGTCACTGAGGTTCCTTTTCTTCCACCTCTTAAGCTCTGCTATTTCTATGATTTCATTCTTCACTTAGCGGTTCTATACATTTTTCGTTGCTCTTGGCTTAAAATAGTGATATATCACCAGCTTTTTTTATACCTTGGATGAGCCTAGTTGATGTGTTCCTGGATAAGTATACCAGCAAATTAGATAGTGTTTGATCAAATTATGTGTGTTAACATCTGTCTTGGTTAGAGTAAGCGATGTGAGGTAAGACTTGAGAGTTCGGAAAGTAAAATCTCACCTTAGGCAGTGCAAGTTTTGTAGAGTTTGCCCTGACCTCTCACATAGAGAGGACCATAACCAGTTAAACCTATTCTTATGCTTTTTTATTGCTCTAGCCACCGCTTCTACATATCAACCACTTCGATAAACTACAAAGCAAATATTTCGTACACTGCCATCAACGTTTGTAAGTTTCATTTGTTAGCCCAACAGAAAGCATTATCGATTATTGCCATAAATCGTTATATGTCGTCTCTACAACCTCGGCTTCCTGCTTGAACCTTATGATATATGTGAAACATGTGTAGCCAGAGTTGAATGCCACTTAGCCTTCTCTGCAACCTCGGCTCCTGACTCGAACCTTGTGAGATATATATATATAGTATGGACAGATTTGAATACCACTTTTCTCTGAAATCTCGCTTCCGACTCGAACCTTAGATATGGGAAAATCAAGTATGGCCGGTTGAATACCACTTGTCTTTTCTCTGCAATCTCAGCTTCCAACTCGAACCGTATGATATATATGTTAAAAAACAAGTGTAGATTGTTGAATGTATATTCCAGAACATACCATTTCTAAATCTTGGGTCTGTCACTGCTTTGTACTGCTGTGTTACTGCCTTCTTGACTTGGTTTACTCTGGTTGCTCATCCCATATTATGATCCAGTATGAACCATAGTCTACTGCCTCTGTTACACTTACCATATCGGTCATGTAATCTCCTGAGCCTTTGAATAAGCTTGCATGGACTTTGTGCTAAAAGTTAATTTTTATCAATTCCTTGCCATTCGGCATGCTTGGATTCTTTATTAGATTGTATCAGTTTGTAAAATTCAGCTTCCGTATCTCTATTTCGAGTCATAACGTGCAACAATTAGTATTAATTTGAAGTGCTGTGCTGACCAGCTGAATTTCAAACACTGGTAGTAGACATTTGAAAGACCCGAATTCTTTATTTGCCTTCTAGATATCAATTCTTTTTCTAGTTAATATGAGCTTTAATTTCGTTAATCATTTTGAATTTCACGAACAAAGGTACTTCAGAAAAGATAAAGGATGTAGATATTCACATTAATTATCTGTACTTGCATGGGATTGATAGAGTAATAGTAGTAGATTTCACATCTTAACTAAGTAGTGCCGTTACAATTTCAGTTTTTATTTTCTTGGGTGTTAAGCCCTGCGAGGTTATCTTTATTAATTCCTACTGAGAGTGCGGATGCGTATGTATTTCTCTTAAGTCTTAATCTAGTATTGAAAAGTAGATCACAAGTGTTGCAAGACAATGGAGTACTATTAAGCAATTATGTGTACGGTAGACTGCATCTCGATGGTTTTATACTGTTATATATGTTGCCTAGAAGCTGATATTCTGGTGTAGTTGCAAAAACTTCCTCTACCAAATTTCTGCTCCATGTACGCTTAACAAAAAATACCGAGCAAAATAGCTTCAGGGAGAAATTCATGTATTGATCCTGAATTATAAGGTGAAATATGAGCGTTACACATGTAAAAGTACTTTTTGCTCGAGAAACTTCTGGTTGATTTTAAGCAGAAATGTGTCAAACTCCATATGTTTACTACATCACTCAGTAATTGGCCACGCTTAAACCCGGTAATCAAAGATAACCACTATTACTTCAAATTTCACATGTGAAGCTCAATGATAATGGAGAGAGTAAAACTGTAGTCAATATGTGATCATTGTTGCGAGTTCATAGACCATAGACTTTTGAAGCCCAGTCCAATGAATATTGGGCAATTTGCACGATTGTTCTTACTTTTGGGGGTGGTCTTTAATTTTTGTCCCTCAAATTGCCGGTCTTTAATTTTTGTCCCTCAAATTGCTGGTCTTTAATTTTTGTCCCTCAAATTGCCGGTCTTCACCTAAAATACTCGAGGTTCTGGGTTCGAACCCCGTTTTAGTCATAAAAATAAAATAAAAATTCACAAGGAAGTCTTCGCCAATAGGAGACTTTTCCTTATAACGCAGACTTTTAGTTATGTCTTAAGGCAACGTCTGTCGCATAAGGCAGACTTTAGTTATATCTTAACGCAAGCTCTGCCGCATAAGACAGACTTTGCAAAGCCTTATCTTGCGATTTTTTTTCTTGGATTGAGCGGGAGTTCGAACCCAGAACTTCGGGGTATTTTCGATCACCTTTTTAAGCTAAAGGCAAAAATTAAAGACCAGCAATTTGAGGGACAAAATTAAAGACCAGTGCCTTTGAAGGCCAATCCGCGCAAAAAATTGATGAATTTCGGGGACATGACTATGGTGTTAAAAGGCCCATGTTAAATAAGGAGAAGTGGACCTGACTTTTAAACTTTTCTTTGTAAATATTTTTCATCTTTATAATTTCAATTTCTTTTGATTGGTATATATTCATATCTACGAAGTTTTTTTTTTCTTCAACTAATTCAATTCACAACCTTATAATCGGTGTTTAATCTTCAAAGTTTGTAATATAAAGAAAAAGGACCTACAAGAGGCAGATAATTAGAATTTTACTACAAAATGTAGCTTCTCTGATGTGGTGGCAAGAAGCCAAGCATCGGAGCACGAATATATTTTAATCACATTATCATGCAGTGAAAATGAAATAAAATTTGCAATCTTTGTGTTGGATGTCAACGATTTTGACTTTGCTGTGGATAAAATCTAACAGATCAACGATACGGACAAAATGTCCGTATATTGATGGTATCGTTATCATATACTCCATCAGTTTTAATTTCAGTACTTTAATACTAGAAACCAAATTTTAAAAAATAAAAGAGATTTTTGAATCTTGGGTCTTAAACTAAAGATATGTTTAATTTACGCACTTTAAGTCTTGGATTTTTACAGGCCAGGTATAATTTTTGGATTTAGAGAGTTCTCAAATATGAAGACATTCTTTTTTTAAACAGAGTAGAAAACATAAGATATTTGTATTGAAACAGAGGAAATATATCATTTAAAAGATAACCACATATAATCTTCAAAAAGATTGACTACTAACATGAAAGATGAGATAGATAAGCTATACATGTTAAAATATATTGATAATGTAATAATTTTTATCATATAAATATATAATTAAATCCGTTAAGAAAAGATTACCAAGGAACTTGAACCATTTTAAAGCTGAGGTTGGAAACATCCCAACAGGGGTAGGTAAACTAAAGCACATCAACTACGTTCATTGGTTGCGTTTTCTTGGTCGATCGAAGGACTTTTAGGTGTGCTTTTTCAGACATCGAAAATAGATTTTCGAATATTGGATTCAGATAAGAGACAAATGTATGAGTGAAGAAGTCTATTGAAGCCTGGTTCCTGCTTTTGACTTATTAATTATTGTTTGACTTGAAAGCCTAGAATTCATAAGAATTTGCTAACAGAATCTACTAGATATGAAACCTCGGATATGTAGTACTTGCATTATGGGCTAATGACATTCTTTGATTGAGGGGTTTCTGTTCACAATTAAAATAAAATATGCACCAATAAGCATGTGCCACAATCTAGTCCTAGTATCTCGAGGGATAAGGTGAAAAGGCAAATATTGCAGAACATTCAGATAGACTACATTTTTGCAACTAACAATTTCTCTTATATTCCTTTGTACTCTCCCAGAATGGGATATCAATCACTTGTCTCATCTGAATCTCAGTTCAAGCACCATAACTCCATTTTGTACATTTTTTTTTCTTGAAAGTCTTTGGTGCTAATGATGATTACTTTCTCCATCCAATTTATCTCACGCAAACATGAAGTGTTAAAAAGAAAAAGTAACTTTTAAAACTTGTGATCTGAAATAAATTATAGATACTGTATGACGATTAAATCATCTCGTAACGTAAAATGCAAATTTTAATTTTAATTATTTTAAATATAAAAAAACATTATTCTTTGCAAAAAATTAAAATGTAAAATGTATCACCTAATATAAGAGTTTCAAGCAAAATAAGATAGTCAGTCACATGCTCACTGCTAATGCTAAGAATGACGTACGTAGAGAGGAAATAATTTCTGCAGAATTAGATACATAACCAAATCACTTTAATTTCTTTTCAATCAGTCATATATATAGGGGTGCATGCTATCGAATAAAACAAAAAGAAAAACCATTGCATTGCAGAACTATATACTGTTCCGTATACTGTTCTCAATCATTTACACGTTATCTACTACCCACCCACCCACGCACACCCTACGTCCCTACCCAACGAGAAAAAAAAAATACTTACTAGTATTATGTTATGACTTATGACAATGGAGTAGAACAGTTGAGGAAAGAGGGTAGTGCTTTGAACTTCAAAAAAGAAATATACTGAAATTCGTGAAACATCGACTTGTTTCCTTTTCTGTCAAAGCCCATTTTGATGACAATTATGTGCTACTATAATTAAGGAAGGAAGATTTTTTCCTTTTTCCAAACGAATAAAGTACAAAAGTCTTTGACAGGGCAAGGGAAAAGGAGAGCTCCGGGAAAAAGAAAAGAACAAGGGAAAACCAGAGTTAAAAAGGAAAGGAAAATGAAATTGGAACAGATCAGTGGAAACGAAAATAAATTAAATGTAATGGTATTAATTTGTATGACCTTTCATGTTAATGGCTATAATATGAGGAAGTGGTCCTACAACTAATTACCAGTAGAGAGTTGCTGTTATACACCTATAACAACATTTGCCATTAAAATAATATGTGTCTGTTATAGGCAAAAAAGATGCATAAAACCTATGTTTTTTATTTTTAATGTTGTAAAAAATAACAAATTATTTAAAATTTAAATCTCAAAGATATGAATACTTCATTAACTACACATTTAAGAAAGTTAATACAATTTCAATAAATTCATAACTGAATGTATAAAGTTTTAAGCTCTAAGACAGACATTTTAAATCTATAGAAATATAGTATATTAAAATATCAAATTAAATATTTTTCCATGAAGATATTTTATTTATTGTAATAAAACTATGATATTCATATGAATATTAAATAAAGTTATAGAAGACAATGATATTCTTAGATTACAAATATGTATTCATATGTAATATTCTGTCATAAATATAGTATATTAAAGTATCAAATTAACTATTTGATCAAAATCTATACACTTATTATTGGTAACCATATATATTCTATTTTTTATAAAGATAATTAACTACTATATGACCCGAAAAAGCAGATAGTTGTTATATGAGAGATAATTTACAAAGAGCGTATTGTCATAAAGCTGGCCGTTGCCGTTATAAGTAAAATGCTATTATAGAGAAGTAAAATATAACATAAAAGATCGGTTCCGAAAAATCTTAGCTGTTATAGAGAGGTGTTATTATACGCGGATGCCGTTATAGAGAGGTCTGACTGTACAAAGAGTATTTCTTTCTTATTACATATAGGTCAATTTGGTTCTGATTTTGTATTTATCAAACCAAACTAACTTATGCGATTTTTCAAATCTTTAAAGTAAAACAAACCAACAAAAGTCGGTTCTTTCGGTCTCATATTTTTCCCTTTTTTTCATTTTTTTTTCTCCTATGATATTTGCGGGCTATTGCATAGGAGCGATGATTATCTTGTGCGCAACCAAAGAATAGCGCCTGCGCGTTCCCTTATCATAAACAAAAAATCCTTTTTTTTCATAATATCTCAACAACAGAAAATATGTAAGTATAGTGCTTCCAAACATTTCTTCTGTCCTTAGTAAGATGCAACAATGATATGACACTTCCAAATAAAATAACGTAAAATGTGAAATGATTCATGTATTATGCTAAAAATGTGAAATAATTTATGTATTATACTAAAATATAGTGTCACCAACCATAGAAATAATGATAACCCATAAAAAAGTACTCTTAATAAGAGATAATGAAAATGAACATAGATTGATATTTTGGCTTTATTTGCGTTAGTTGACAATTATGGACTATATATAATTCTATAACAGAATTGTTGGAGCATACAAAATTGTATATTTAAAATTGAAATAATGTTAAGAAAAATAAACTATGAAGGATTTTTGAAATACTCATATATTACATTATAATTTTAAAAATTGTATTCATGTAATGTTGATTTGATTTAGTTTTGGTTTGACTTTTTTTTTTAGATAAAAGCAAACCAATTATGGTCTATCATTAACAAACAAAATCATTAGTCGACTTATTTTCTTGATTTGACTTCAGTTTTGTGCGGTTTGTCTGTTTTCTTTGAACAATGTTATATTTTATAATGATATATGAAAAAGTGATGTATAATGTGCATAAAAAAGTGCAGTGTAGTTGAGCAAAAAAGAGATTTTGAGAAAGATATAATTGAATAAGTATATTCACTATGTAAAGAGAGTATAATTAATTAATGATTGTAGAAATGCATTTTATGGTCAACAAATAATAGTGAGCTTATTTGAATCACATGATATTTTATCTTAGAAGGACAAGTAACCATAGTTGTGACAGACCCCTTACGTGTACCAAAAAAAAAAGAAAAAAAAAAGAAAAAAAAAAGAAGAGAATACGGACCCCCCTATGTTAGAATTTTATAAACTTAAGGAGGATAGGGTTGTGGTTTGTGTGAATTTGTAACATCCAAATGAAAGAACAGTACTACTCGTATTTAGGGGCGTTTACGGTTTGGTTAAAAACCGATCTAAATCGAATCAAATCGATTACATAAATCGATATTTACTTGGGTCAGGTTAATTTGGTTTGGTTTTAAATTTTTAAAAACTGATAATATTTAGTTTGGTTTTGATTTTACTAACAACAAATCGAAGAAAAAACTGAACCGAAATGATAAATTTTATCCATAATACACACACACACAATATGTTAATTTTAATAAATACTTTTAAATAATTATATACCTTTTAATCAAAATTTTATTTATATCTAATAGGCTAATTAATGAGCTTTATACCTTAAGCCCATTTTTAAAAAGAAATCCATGAATTCAAACTCCACTACAAGAAAGTACAGTTTTTTTATTGTTGGCAAAATTCAATATTTGACAACAACTTAGTTTTTTTATTGGCAGATATGATGAATCTTTTAAAATGAACTTTTTTTGTTGTCAAATAATTTAATTTTGTTGCTATAGTATTGACTATTATTGCAAAAATTACTTTTGACAACAATAAAAAAGTTGTTGCACATCGTTGCAATAACAACTGTTGGGAAAAGTTTATGCAACAACAAAAAAGGTTGTTGCCTAAAGTATTTTTTGCAACAATAGTCAATACTATTGCAACAAAAAAAATTTGTTGACAAATGTCTTCTTTGTTCTTGTGCCCATTTATTCAAAGAAACAACCATGAGGTTTACCTAGATTTATTTTTTGATAAACTTTATTCACTTAATTAAAATCATAAATCCTAAGACATTTTTTCATAATGCATGAAAGAAAATTATAACTACCATAATGAAAGGGCAATAACGAATTATAAGTTGAAAAATGATAGAAAAATTCTCTCCTAATTGTAGGAAAAAGACATGAAAGAGAGAAATACCGTTAGTTTTTCTAAAAACCGAAAAATCGATCAAAACTGACCCAAACCGATAGATATGTATTATATTTGGTTTTAAATATTTTTAAAACCGACTAAATTGATTTGGTTTAAATTTTAACCCAAAACCGACTCAAACCATCCTTTTAACACCCCTACTGGTATAACGTTGCAAAAGATTCAACTTGTCGATTGTACAAGGAGAGAAGAGAATCTTCAACCTTCCATAACCAAATCGAGGGGGGAGAAATACAAGATATGCATTTTAGCAGGATTGGGTTATAAAAGTTCAGAAACATACTCTACATTCTACCCTCACAATAATGGGATTCTTGTTTAGAATGACAACACACTGTCCGCTAAGCACAGTGTTACCTTAGCTACTCCCTAAATAGACAAGACAAAACCTTATTTTTCTAAAGCTTACTTTTTGTTAACCACTTTACGCCTTATCATCCCACCTCCCTCCCACTCCCCACACGGGGGGGGGGGGGGGGGGGGCAAATGTATTGTTGATCTTTCATTTTTATGTGCTAGCTCATCATACAGTAATTCGTTTTCACTTTTATAGCAAAGGGTATATATAGTAGGATGCTGGGGGTATATAACTAGAAGTCTAAAACCTTTGAGTTTTAAAAATAAAAAAATTCGTGATAACAAGCGTTTTAGTATTCTTTTAGTAAGCTTATATATCGATGTGAATTCAAGTTATTTAATCTCATGAATTTAGATACCAAACGCCCAAAGAAAAAACAAACCGGCATGCAAAATTATATTAAAAGTAAGTAATACTCCTTGAGAATTAGATAGTTGGTCATGATAATTAATCCCACATGATATATATTGACAAGAAAAAATGTCCGTTAGTCCTTAATTATGCTGACTTATGAAGGAAAATTCCCTTTAATCATTTAGTTAGTGATAGAAAACAAAAATGCTTTGACTTTTCTATAAAATTAGATATTTCGCGGATTTATCTTTTTTTTCATTTTACCTTTTCTGTTACAGTACTACTTTTTTGTTGATTCTTGAACACTTTATACAAGTGTCTTAATTAGGCATTTTTCATATATAGGATCATTTTCGTTCTTTATGTCATGAAGTGAAAGGCTACATAGTTTTGCTCCCGAGAAAAAAATTATTGCAAAATAAGATTATACAATAACTCTAAGAATATTTATATTTAAGATAGGTATTGAAGGCAAATAAAATATGAGCAGTGAAATCTTAACTAGTGTAAGTGCTAATAAAAAGAAATGCTATATATAGCTAAATACTTCGAAGAGTCACAGTGCATTTTAAGCAACGTTACGTTAAGCGATGACATAAAATCAATATGTTTCTCTTCCTCCCTTCTGTTTTTGGTGAACGAGTGATGTTCACGTTTTACTCTTACGTCTTATCCATTCCACTAGTTGAAACAGAAAATATACAGAGTCAGAATTTATCGAGGTAAAATTCAATAGTGAATTAATTAAGATGAAAGGCCATCCACAGAATTCCTTTTTGCAAAACGAGAGTCGACCGTCTAAAAACATGAAACTAGTATTTTACATTGAAGGCTAAGAAAAGGGAAATAACAAAGAGAAGAATATTTTTTATACTATATAATTTAACCTAGCTAGCTCTCTATCTTATTTTATAGATAAGACGATTACATATGGTTATTTTTTATAATTGACATCATATATAAAAGAAATTATTTCACAGTATAGTGTGCATAATTTAAATTAAAATCAAGGTGCTTACAACGACCATGCTTTACTTGCAGAAAAAGCAAGCAAGCAAACATGAAAGCTGGCAGAAAATATGAAGGCGATGATATCACAGTTATTGGATTTTTTCTTGACCTTTACAGACACATTTCATGTAGTCATGATCCATGTAATATATGGATTCATCCATTTTACTTATCAACTAATTATATATATCATCCAAAATATTCCAAATAAGGAAATTAAACTCAGAAAATGCATTTATATTATAATAATATGATAATTGTTTCATTTCGTGATGACATGAAACATTGTACACAAAGACTAGTCCTTAAATTTCTGTCATAACTAATGTCCCTTCAAGGAACATACTAACTACTACTACTTCAAATTAAACAGTGACTAAAAGCCCTACTACTACTACTTCTTGTTTTCTTTTTTCTTCAAGAGACGATGAAAAAAAAAAAAACACAACATGACTTGACCGCCGCGCGTCCATCTCTTCAACATCGACAACTGATCTTCTAAATCTGCATTCAAACACGAAAAAAATAAACATTTATTAGGCTTTTGAACAAAGAATTGGCAGAAATTTGGAAAAAAGGGTTTTAGAAGTTGAACTTGGGAAAATGGTATTTTAAAGCTAAAGTTGTATTTGGACATGCACTTCAGTTTAAAAAGTTGAAATTTGTGAATTGATAAAATTTTCACTTGAAATCAAAATTGAAAAACTCACCCTCAAGAATTAACCAAATAAAAAAAAAACCATTCCAATATATAAACAGACCCTTAATTTCCAAGAAATCTTACTCTAATAAAGCAATAATGTAAATTTTTTAAAGAATTAGTATATGAATTAGTACCAAATCAATAGTGTTATCATGAGTTGGAGTTGACGTGCGAACCAAGTAGTAGAATGCACCATGCTGGAGTGGCTGAAGTGTGAGACCCCATTCATTAGTAATTAGCGGTTCTCCAGATGAATGAATGAGCAATGCATCTTCACCGAACATTTCCCTCACATTCAACGGTCCCATCCCAACCTCAAAAGCAACATCATTGATGAACACCATCGATCTCGCAGGACCCGCTTCATTGGGGTCCACCACCCCTACAACCACACGTACACAATCATGAGATAGTGTCTTTAATGGAACCAATGCAGTAGTCAATATAATTCCCCATCCATCCATGCGAACGTTTGGTCACAAAAATCGGACAGGAGATCAGAAAATGGGGGCCAAAGGACAAATCTAACCTTGTCTTATTCCAGTAAAGATGACAAACATTTCCTATCCGTAAACATAACGTATGAGAAAGTGTAAAAAGTACTTTTTGACCCTGTAGAAAACACTGGAGTAAAGTGAACAGGCATCAATCACTTCCATGAAATGCCAGCAGAAGCTAGCTTTTACTTGTGTGCATAAATTCTTTAAATTTCGTATAAGTAGGGACAAACATTTATTCTCGTTCACAGTTCTGGGCTACGGGGCTAAAAAAAATAGAGTGGCTTTCAAGACTTTATATCTTCTTTTTTGTCGTGAAGTTGAAAGGAAAAAGATGTTAAAGTGCACACTCATACTAGATATGGCAAAAATTGGACTGAGTAGCCCACCACATACTCAACATTCCATTAAAACAAGTAAAGAATATAACACTTCAGTTGCTTAAATGTCCTCCCCTACTCTACTCACTAGACATACAAAATAAAATAAAATGGTTCTTCCTCCGTTTAATTTTATACGATGGTGTTTGAATAAACACAGATTTAAGAAAAAATAACTTTTATCACATATCATAAATTTCCTTAGAAGTTGTGATTTTCCATTATAGAAAAGTGATTTTTTCTTAAACAAGCTAAAAAAGAATGTCATATATATAATGAGGCTACGGGTAAACGTTTACCTTGAATGTGACTGTTGGTTGGAATAGTGCCAGTAGTAAGAGGAAAAACAGTGTTAGTACTTGGAGTTGAAGTAACAGTGTACTGCAAATTATTCATCTTCTCATTTTCAGCTTTCTTTGAACTACTAGGTGCTTGGCTTATCCCCATCCATTCACTGAGAAAAAGGCCAGAAGTAGAGTGAGAAAAACTAGTTGAATCAGGGAAGCAAAACCCTTGTGTCATAGCAGCAGTAGATTGATCATGAGTTGGTGCTGGTGGTGGTGGTTGCACAGTAAAAAAGAAAGGTTCAGTACTCAAGAACTCATTGTTATAGTTTTGTTGGTTCACTGAAGCAGTAGGGGAATTGAGCAAGTCCATCACATTTGATGAACCAATTGAGAAAGTCAAAGAAGACTTGTTATGATGATGGTGGCCAGTGGATTTATCAGAGGATGATGAAGAAGAATTAGATGGAGCAGTAATGGCTTGGGAATTATTTTGTTGTTGAGCTTTTGTTTGAAGGTGGCGCTGCTTGTGTTTGCTCCTTGATTTTCTGTTTTGGAACCAGTAGAACACATTTGCATCACCAACTTGTCCATATTCTTGAAGTTTGGCTCGGATTTTTCTTATCTCATCCCTTGGAGGATTCACCATTCCTGAATTGAAGATAGCTTCGAGTATCCGAATTTGTTCTGGCCTTGGATTCCATCTTGGCTTTGGCTCTGGGCTTCTCTCTTCTAATTATTCAAAAAAAAAAAAAAAAAAAAAGTAACCAACATTAGAGAAGAAAATGAAAACATAGAGAATGTTGAAGAATCTTGAACTATAGGTTAGTAAGTATATACCTGGATTGCATGGGGCTCTTTGTTGAATGAGAGAAGAGTTGATGTCATGTTGCCATTGGTGGTGATGAGAATTGCAGGGTTTGGACTTAAACATGCTAGGCCAGTGTCTATTTGATGAAGCCATATTGATGATTTGATTGAGAGAGAAAAGACTCTAAAGATGATGATGAACAAAGAAAAACAACCCCTCTTAGCACTCTTTGTAGTCTAGGCAACCCTAACACTCTTCTTATATAGCCTCCATATATACCTACTCCTGTTTTTAGTTAAATTAAAAAATGAAAATTGTGGAGTATTAAAGAAAAAGCAAATTAGAGAAATAAAAAAGACAAAACCCAAAACAGGAATCGCCTGTTAAATGGTAAACAAAAATAGAAATCAAATTAAATGTAAAGTGAAAGATAGAGATCTAGTACAAGGCCCATACCCTTATAGCTTGTTTACAATAATTTTCAGACTGAAATACTTGTTCACTACTCAAAGTACAAAAGCCCAATTAGTTTCCACCCTGGAAGAGAAAGCTAAGAGAAAATTGAAAGTAGCACATGCCAGGGCTTATATTAGAATCATAATCAGAGTGAAGACAGTGAAAGCTCTTAATGCAAGAAAAATGAAAATGAATTAAATAAAAAAGAAAGTGATATAATTGAGCTAGATGGAAAAGAGAGAGAAAACAAAATTTTGTGGGGTTTAATTTTTTCAGAAGTCTGATGAGATTGTCTCTTTGTTTTACATATTTTTGAGTTATGATGTTTTTTTTGTAACTTTGGGGTTTGCATATATGGAGAAAGGGAGTATTAATGGAGAGAGGTGTAAAGGCATGGATTATTCTAATGGGAAGGGGTTGCTGCAGGAATAAATAGGGGAGGAAGCAAGGGTTGGGGTTTTTTGGGTGGGGTGGCGGGGGGGTGGGGTAAGAAAGGGTTTCAAAGTCAAGATAATGTAATTGTTGGGTTTGAATGGAAAACGGTGGAACAGAAGTAATTGCTCCTTGTAGCTTTGAATGTTTTGGCCAAAGAAAGGAAGTTTTGGATTGACTCGAGGGTCATTTTATTACTACAAACACATTTCAAGAGTTTTTGCTTAAATGAAGGAAACAAAAAGTAATTCCATTAATTTTCTTTTTCAAATTTAAAATATATAAGTTGGCACTAAAAAAATAGAAATTGACGGACTACTTCAAAAATTCATCGCTAATCCTATTTAACGATGAATTATCGAAGGATTTATCAAAAAATCTTATTATTTATGGGTTATTTAGCGATAACATATCATAGCTATTTTTTTTTTTTGGTAGTATGGGCGCTCTAATACATTTATCCTAAGTCCTATGGATTTTAGGAGCCTTTTGGCGTATTATAAATTCTTACACCATTAGAATATAGAGAACTTCTATCATTGTTCAATTTATTTTTAATTTGTATAATATTGGAGTGAGATGAATTTAAATGAGGAACATAATTAGTGCAATTCATATAATCAATTTCTAACTTGTTTGAATTGAGGCATACTTGGTGGTGTTGTTATAACTTTTGTTAGAAAAATAAAACTATGTAACTTGAATCAAATTTTTAAAAATCTCTTGCTGAGGCAAGAATAATTTTAAGCTCTTACTTCACCACTTCAATTCTTCAATAAGCTAGATTGTTGGTTTTGATTTTAATTACTACTCTGTTAGTTTGAAACTAGTCGTCAAAGCTTCTAGTTTGAGACTAGTCGTCAAAGCTTCTTTTACCTTTTTCCACTAGAGGCACACTAACTTAAGTGAGAAAACATGTAGTATTACGGTATTACCCCTAAACACCTCTGATAACTATTGGGTGTTAATGTCTCATTATCTGTCTCGTTATGCGGAGTATCAATACGGGCTTAAAAGAAACCATTTCACATTTTGCTAGGGGAGAATTTTCACTATGTATTCACACTAAATACAATTTGTCACCTATGCTATTTTAAACTTTCATCATAAACTTTAACTGTAAAGCCGACCTTTTCCAAGTAGCATGGTGCCCTGTTGTTCGTATTTCCGGGAAAAAAAAAGCTTCACGATTCCTGTTAATTACTATATCAATGTATATTTATCAACCAGGAGTTACTAAAAGTTGTAGATGACGTTGTTTGTGTGTGAAAAATGAGAATGATTCACTTTGTATTTAATCTTAAATTTTTGTTAAAGTCCTAATAAAAAACCTAAAATGTTGAAGTTGGGTGATAAGAGTTGATGCCTAGAAATTTTACTACTATACTAGGCTTGATCAAATGACACTAACATGTTGAATTTGGGTTATAGAATTACAAGAATGTGAAAATCAAGAAGAAAACGATAGCATATGATATCAAGAAGAATAAAATAAAAAAAAATCTTCAAAATGTCTGACTTAATTCAGTTTACCAAATGACTAGTATTTTGAATTGGATGTAGTATCTTCTTTCTTTTTTTTCCTTTTTTTTTTTTTCTAATGAGGGGGATTAAGTGATGTAAGTAGTAATAGTTGGCACTCAAATATCAAAGCAAAAGAGTAAAAAAGAGTAGTAATTAATGGACTTTGGTCCATGTGGTGTCCCTCTTATCCCGACATACCAAGCTCTAACTCCAACTCCCCTGCGTCCCCATTCCACATTGCTCCTTAATTCCACTTTCCCCAATTATGCTTTTATTCATTTCATTTGTATTTTTAATTGTAATTTACCAATAATAAATCCTACCTTTTTAAGAGCATTTCGAACTAAAACAGAACCACTAAAAAATATCTACATACCTGAAATGGAGTCATCCAAATGACTACATTCAACGTTTACGAGATTATAAAAAGCTTTGTCTTAGAATATTCCGTTTGGAGTACTCATATTTTGACTTAGCACATTAATGTATAATTAAGCAAATGTGGCATATACACGCAGGGCAAATGTAGAAGTTCAGAGTTCGGTTGAATTCAGTAACATTATTGTAATAAATAATTATTAAATATATATTAATATTAAATTTGGAATCCAATTATTAGCATTTAAAGTAGTTATTTCAAATTTCAGAATTCATAAAGTTGAAATTCTAGCTCTACC
The DNA here is from genome assembly GCF_019175385.1 of Lycium barbarum. Taxonomy (NCBI): domain Eukaryota; kingdom Viridiplantae; phylum Streptophyta; class Magnoliopsida; order Solanales; family Solanaceae; genus Lycium; species Lycium barbarum. The sequence goes on along the minus strand of NC_083348.1, from coordinate 83,151,870 downwards.
TCTTCAATGTTAAAAGCATATGATGAGACTAGACGATTGCACTTTATACATCACCATGCGAGCTTAATTAGAACATTTAAACAATTGCTTCAAATAATTCTGGTAAGTAGTTCCACTGGATGTGAACAGTTAATTGTAATATTATTTTTAATTGACTTGATAATCTAAATAGTACTAGTTTTTTTTCTTCTGAAATTTAAGTCCGTCTCGAATTGACTCTTAAGCACTCTAGTTGATTAAATTTCATAAAAGAAGTCTGTACTCTTATTATAATTTTCCCTGAAACCCAAAAGTAAATCCACTGTCTCATGTAAACTTGAACACTTGATTTTGACCAATGGCCATACCTGATGCAGTTACAAACACTACTGCTTAGGTAATTACAAGTCAGATTTAAGACTAACAAGACAAAATTTCAAAGGATAAATGATAGAGTCAATCTCAGTTCACCTTCACTTAAATCTCTGATATGAAAGAAAGAATAAAAAGAGAAATAAAGCACAATGCCATCAGAGGTCTCGCAGAACTGAGAAGACCCATGACCAATACTAGATATGGTAGTTGTTAGTACCACTACGTTTACAGACACGTCACGCCTCTTCTTCTATTTTATTTTTTTTGGAGTTTAACTTACACATTAAGAATTTTAACATTTTTTTATAATTTTAAAAATAATTGTGGTGTCCCAACAAGTTTAATTCATATGTATTTCGACTAATTTCATGGGATATTTGTTATCTCTTATGGACAGATGAAAAGAAATTACCTAATGTTTTTACCTCTACTGGAATTTGAACATGCGATTTTATTTTTAACTCACTTCATTAACCATTAAGCCACACTCTTGGATCACTTATAACACGTTATTACTCTATTTCCCAAATCATCATATCAGTCTATCAATGCACAAACATTTTTTTTTTCCAGTCTCCCTGACCAAACGTGTGCTCCCACTGTTAGTTCAATTTTCAGTAAACGTGGGGGTGGGGAAGGTTAACTAAGCCTGGGATCTTCTGATACATAGTACGTGAAGAAGTAAATACTTGATAGCTAATTTAAGTGATAGCAGTAGATTGAAATCTTTTTTTCCAAGAATTTATTGTCTACTTTTGAGTTTTACCTCATCTCTTTGGCATCACCTTTTTCTGTTCAGTCATTTTGTCTTGAGCAAATTTGTCTAAAGGCTTAAATTCACTACACTTTTGGTTTTCTTTCAAGTACTGCTTGGTCTCTACAGTATATTTAATTCCTTTTCCTTTTTCTTTTGCTTCAGTAATATTACTTTATTTTCCTTGTTCCAATTAAGGACTATTAAAATAAATACATCCGAGACTCGTATATTAAGCTGGCGTTTAGCCATAAATTCCCAAAAAAGTTTTGAAAAATCTGATTTGTTTGAAGTTTTTCAATTTTTTAAAATGTGTTTGCCCATAGTTTTGCAATATATATTTCACGTTTTCTTTGAAAAACATGAAACATGACTTATACCCATAAGTTCTAAAAATTATTAACAACACTCAACTGTACCAACTAAACATACATGCTAATCCCAAATTATGTAGAACCTTCATTGTTGACGTTCATTATCATTTATCACAAATCATAATCCTACATGCAGGTAAGTTTGGCACAAAATTAAATTTTTTATAATGAACTAGCTAATACATTCTAAAATCATAACGCAATATTTTAATAGCAACTACTATAACACAATTACTAGCTACTACAATTCGTCAAATTCCAATTATTTACAAGGATCCATCTGTTTGGCACGACTAAATTAGCTCTCGTTCGGTTCATAGAGGTGCCCTACTGCCCTTAATAAGGATAGATAAGATTTATTTTTTTGGGTCATAAATGGGGGGCTTTTACAAATACGAAATTTTGGATAAGTGTTGAATATTTTTTGAAAAACCAACAGTTATATCTTGGGCCCAAAACAAATTTGGAGCATATTTTGCGATTTGAAGATTTGATTTAAAATCTCCCAAAATTCATGGCCAGACAAATCTTGAAAATATATTTTGAAAAACTGCTTGCAAAATCTATGGTCAAACGGAGCTAGGTGTCACATATTTTGTTTAGACCAAAGAAAGCTAAACCACTTATATTTTAGATAATCAAATAATAGAAAATACCTTTATATATTATTTGATTTTATAAATAAATAATTATGCATTTAAATATAAATGTTGAAACTGATTAATAAACAATGATGTGTTTGGTAAAAGGTGTAAACGTTATTAAAATGATTGAAATATACTTTAAACTATTTACAAAAATATAAATTTGAAAGGTATACTTACATGCCATAAAAAAGTATCTTTAAATGAAAATTTACTAATAGCGAGAGCAAAACGAGAGGGAGTTGGGAATTTCTTTCAGAAAAGGATATTTTGGTGATTGTAAAAATAATTATTGATAAAATAATAGATATTTTGGACAAACAAAGAGTACTTTTAAGTTACAATATCGGAAGTTATATATGAATGAACAACTTATAATTTTGATTTATAGCACTTTTTGATATCTATCAAATATAAAATAAACTAAAATTCACTTATAAGCTAGTTAGTTTGATATGCTTATAAACTTACCCAATTAATCTATAAATAAATTTGTTTGGTAAGTCATTTCACTAAGTAGAGTATTTTTTACCAGCAACAAATATAAAGTTTAAGAGAATTAAAGCCTCAACTTAATTTACCATCAAAGGACGCGATAGCATGTATGAGATCTCCACCCTAAAATAAACGTCTCGAAATTGAATTAAAAAAAATGGAAAAATTCATAATAAGGATCGATTCTCCTTTGTAGAAGAGTCTCACATCGGATGAAAAAGGGATGAGTGGTGTCCTTATAAAGAATTAAGCAATTCTCCCCTCATGAGGTAAAATTTGGGGTTGAGTTAGGCTTACATGGTATTAGAGCAAGATCCGTTCCAATTATTATGTAGCGATGTTAGACCCCCATATTAAATTGCTCACGCTCTAGATGTCCAGCCCTGGACATGAGGTGGGGTGTTGAAGAGTCATATATGGGATAAAAAAGGAATGAGTGCTCGATCTCCTTATTAGAATTTGGACAATCCGTCCGTCATGAACTAGTTTTTGAGTTCAGTTAGAGCCAAGATCCATTTCTTTACCTCCTTAAATAGGTCTTACGTGATACAAATTTGAATCAATTGGGTAGAAACCAGTGGAATCCAAAAAAAAATAAAAAGAATAACCAACTCTAGAAAACCATCTCGAGACCCCTATAAAAAAGATGGTATGAGATTAAAACAGTTAAAATAAATGTATGAACTTGAGTATTTAATTAGGATCCAAAAAAATATAAGTGTCTTACTATATAATTTCATGAGATAAAATGACTCTATGAGGAATCAACTCACTAATTTAACCAACTTATAAGCTAGCTAAGCTAAGCACTCTGTCTGTTGTATAGGCATAGAACCCGTCACATGATTACACTGAACGTTCCCTTATTATTTTAATAGAATAAGGAAATGGGTATGAGTGTCTTGCGCAAAAAGCGCCAACAGCATTTAATCCATGCAAACGTGCATGCAGTAAATACAACACAACATGTTCGATTAAATGCCACATTCATTATTTTGCTGCACATGCAAACAAAAATATACAATTCCTTTCTAGATTTCGGCCGCGATAAAAGAAAATTTTGGAAGCCAGGGAGAGGAAGAACAAAGACCATATTTGATTTATAATCATATATAGTGTGCTCAATATGCTAACAATTTGGTGGTCTTATATTTATGATTCAAGTGCCCATTTTTTGGTTCATTCCCACTCGTCCATGCAGTGAAGTATAGTCTATCTACTATTTTTACCAATCCAATGATGTATGAAAAAGGAGGGAAAAAATAAAGAAACTATTGAGTCATTTATAAGTGCATTTTTATGTTGTAGTCTGTCATTTTTGTTTTGCTAAATTAAGTGCATCCTGTTCTTTTTTCTTTGTTTATAATTTCTCTCTTTGGTATCCGTTTACAGATCCTTCAGAAGCTAAAAAGTTAGCGAATATAACAAAATAGCGATCTGATTTGTTTTCATTGAACACAACACCAGTTGATCGTGTCTAATGATCCGTGAATCACGCCTCCATATAGTTTTTGCTTTGTCAATTGGACCTCTTGGAAATTGATGACCCCAAATTTATTTATACACTAGAAAACTACTACCTGAACTTCACTTAAATGCTGTTACAGCTTTTATTTCACCTAGTAATTAGCCACTTAATTGTATTTTACAGTTTAGATTTTATACACCGACCCTGTAAATAAATTTTTACACCGTCAGATCACTGAAGAGACAATTACTAGTTATCGTACAGAATAAATGAAATCTAATTAATAACTTAGAAAAATGGTAGGTTGTCGCTAGAACACATTAAGATAATTATATAATGTAAAAATTCTTTGCACTATAGTGTATATAATTTATTTATTTTTTAGCTAAAATACTCTTTAAAATATCAAGTCCAACTCCAACTCTGTCATGGTATTGGGAAACTTGAAAGTTGAATACTCTTCTGGGGTGGGTTCCTTCTTTTGTTTGGATTGGGGTTGAGAATATCCTCAATTTTAGGAATATCAAGAATGTATGTGAAAGTGCTTAACAATAAAAGAACTGAGGAACGATTAATATATTTGCAAAAAGTTTGGTTCGTTAGGTATAGTAATCAGATGTTAACATATATTCCGAGTGAATTAGAATCTTTGTAACTGTAACATGTTCCAATGAAGGTACAAAAATCATCAATTAAAAATATACAAAGCTGCCTAAAGTTTTTTTTTTTTTCTAATTAAGGTGATTGTACCGTACATTTCCGCTAGAAGTCAAACTATATTATACCTTATAATATATATTGAAAGAATAATTACGCATGTTTTGAGGACTTCCCACTTTCCGTACATTTCTTTAAATTATTTTAATGGATTTCTTATAATGATCTCAATGTGGAAGCTGATTCTTAGGAATGAACTTAGTAAACAAAAGGCCCAACTCTTTAAGTACTCATGTCTATGAAAATAATTTTTTATAGTAATTTTCTTGTGCGTGCAAATAAAATCAACACTGCTGCCGGTTGGAAAAGAAGAAGAAGAAGAATTAACTACATATAAAGTCTAATAATATTCTTAATGATATGGTGCTCTTTACTTTGAAAAAATCGTGGGAGTTTAATCCAAATTAGACATTATTGTATCATGTTAAAAGTATTTTTGAGCTTACGAAATAATCCAACAACTGGTAGCAGCCTATGATCGTGGAGCTCGACTTACGGCCATTGCTTGTAATTGGTTGGTTTACTACTCACATAGCTCGGAGTCGCACACAAAAAAGCCAATGAGCTTTTCTAGCCATAAATTCTCAGATGATGTGGCTGGTACATAATGAGTCTCCATATAAGCCCCAAAAATCATAGTGATAGGTCATGTAAAACTTAGTTTGAGGAGAAATTGATTGTTGAATACGCAAACAAAATTACATGCACAATGAAATTATTTTAAAGAAATGAAAGCTGTATAAGGTGCAGCGCTAGCTATTCATGATGGCATGAGGTTTTTTAAGAGAGAAAAATTATGCAAAGTTAATTAGGCTAAAACAAACCATATTGTCATATCCTGTCATAAGTGTCTTTTTATTTTTACCCGAACACTTCTATTGGCCATTTGAAAGCATTAGTATATTTAATTTTAATAAAGTGAATTTAGCAATTTCACTACAGAAAAGAATTGATTTAGCTACGAAATTCATCGCGAATTTGTAGTTAAATAACTCGTAACTAAAAGAAGTTTCTGATAACTGGTTGCTAATTCATTACTAAATAGAATTAGCGGTGAATTTTATTGTTTAGCTATAAAAAATTTCTACAGCTAACTCATCGTATTTAGTAGTGTTTTAGTCTCTCAAATATCGACAAATTCTGATTCTGGTCCTTGTGATTTCTAGTTAAGTACATTTCAACCTTTCGATTATTTTATATGATCATTTAATATCCCTCTGACTATGAATTTTCACAAATTTAATTAATTATTAAGTGCTAAACAGTTGAACTTTCAGCGTGTAGTGTTAGGTTTCTACGGTTACTCCATATGCAAGGGTAACATAATTCTAGATACAATTTAAATATCACATATTTTCGTATTAACAACACACATTTTAGTTGACTGATTGATAAAAGGCGTAACAAATGTGACAAGAATCATAATTAGAGTTTGTCAATAATCGAGGGACTGAAAGTGCAATGATCTCTTTATTTAAAGTAAAAGTACAATTTTTGAACCCTTTCTAGTGGCGGATATACCCCCCGGGATGTGTATGTCGTGTGTATATTCACGCACTCTGATCAATTTTTCCAATGTCTAATTATGCTGTCCCATATCTTTTGTTAATTGGAATTGAGCCTCTCGTGATGAGAAACAACTTGACAACATTGTGCGTATGTTTTTTTTTCCCTTTCTCTTTGATGACAGCTTTCGATCGGTTTCATTTGTCATCCAATTTTTAGCCTTTCTAAGCTAAAATGAAAAGTTCAAGAACTCTATAGCAATTCTAGAGACACAATCGAATTCGGTGATGTATTTAAGGAAATGATGCTAGGATTGTCATTAGTTATGTCTAACTTAAAATGACAGGACCTCTTGGTCTGCCAAGTAAGTTGGGATGATTTAGCATAATAGGGAACAGATCTGTGGTCGATGATTATATTAATCATTCCTAAAGCTTACATTCCTTGTGCATTAGGTAATCTATTTATTTTTTAAATGTGAACAAACGCTATCAACATTATAATTAATTCCTTCTTGATTTAGATTCTTTCTCATAATGTAGCTAGGAGTTTGCTTATGTTTTAGGTGTGTATTGAAATTATTTCACTAGGGCCTTTACTTTAGAACAAAAAGGTTCTGATTTAATGACTACATGTAAAAATTCCTAAAATAGATGCTACAAAAGGAAATGGATGGGCCCAGTATTTTTTATGGCCCAATATATCAAAATCCTTCGGGTCATTTGCACGATTATCATTCAAAGGCACTGGTCTTTAATTTTTGTCCCTCAAATTGGTGGTCTTTCATTTTTGTCCCCCATGAGGTTTGGGGTTAGAACTCCAGCTCAGTCAAAAAGATAAAAAAAACATCGCAAGACAGAGTTTCGTAGCAAAGTTAGACCTCAGCAGAGTTTTGAATGCAAAGCTCTGCCTTGCGAAATTCCTTCTATTTTTTTTTATTGAGCTCGGTTCGAACTTAGAACTTCGGGTATTAGGTGAAAGACAAAAATTAAAGACCACCAATTTGAGGGCCAAAACTTGAAGACTAATGCCTTTGAAGGGTAATCCGCACAAAAAAACGAAATCCTTTTTAATAAAGGCTTTTAACATAGGGAAAAGGACACTGTGTGTCCACTCAGCCAAACTAATCTCATGTTTAACCACTATTTGGGCTTAATCCCACCAGGAGTTCGGTCGACCCAAATTAATGCCAAAAAATGGCCGGACGGCCCAAAATAATGTCAAGGCTGGCCGGCCCAACAGCCCAGGTGCTTAAAAAAGTCGCCACTAAAGGGCTTCTACAATATATATACATATGTTGGAATTATATATACACTTTATATACAAGAATGATACAGTTTATATACATATGCTGGAATTAATCATACATTTATTATACGTTAATTATACATTTATTATACACAAATTATAAAATAATGATATGATATTTTTTTTTACATATACAATAGTGATACATATTATATACCACAATGATACAGTTTCTATAATACATTTTTTATACGTATGATACACTTTCTATACAACACTGATACAGTTTATATACACATTTTTGAATTATATATACACTTTCTATACAAGAATGATACATTTTATATACATATGATACATTTTATATACATATACAACAAGGATACATATTATATACACATATGATATAGTTTATATACATATGATATATTTTATACACAAATGATACACATTAGATACAAAAATAGTGATTCATATTTTATATGGTTTCTATACATTACAGATAAGTACTGATACATATTTTATACACAAATGATACATATTATATACAAAAATGATACATACCATAGTGATTCATACAAAAAAAAATCTAAAAATTGTCATTAACAAAAAAGGAAATTATTACAAAAGAAAAAAACTTAGAAAGCCTTGAAACTAACCAAAAAGAAAATGAAAACCTAAGTATTAAAACAAAAATATTTATTTTATAGAGATACACAAGAAGCTAAGTCCTCCTTTCTCTAATTATGTGAATTATTGTAAAAAGAATTGAAAATAAGGATGTATATAACATTTTTTTCCACACACTTGTTACAAAAGAGTGAGTCAATTATTAACAGGGAGATGAAATGAAAACAAAAATAATATATTCATGTAGGGTGTTCTTGTTTCTGGAAGACAAGTTATTAGATTAAGTGACTTGCAGTGATTAAATAAGGTACATAAATAAGTATTGGCTAACGGATGAAATTAGTTTAGTGATTATAATTTGGGTTTAAGAGAACTTTGTCTATCGGGTGGAATTAATTTGGCCGAGACGGCCAATTATGTCCTTTTCCCTTTAACATATTTTGCCATTCGGCCTGGATACTTACAACCGCTATTCCAATAAACATTACCCTAATTATGTATTAAATATGTATATTATATATTATATATAAAAACATCTATTTTCTGATTATCATTTTGGCGAGCGGCTATACACTGTAAGAAACCCCATTAAATAGATGACAAAAGCTAAAACCGAAGGCGTACCAAGTAATTGAATCGTGTGACTATTTAATTAACAAAAGTTATTAATATTTACTTAATGGGAAAATGACTTAATAATACTACTTAAGACTCTATATTACAAAATATAAGAATACTTTTCCTTATTTACAAAACATACTAACTTAATTACAAAACATAACGGATCTGAAAAAATTAAAAGTCCATCCTTTCCTTCCCTTTCTCTAATCTGCCCGGATTTGGGAAAAAAACAATCGACCCTTCCCTTCCCCTTTTTTCTCACAATCTGCTCAGATTTGGAAGAAAAAAAAAATGCTGCAAGCCAAAAAGAAGAAGTGGACTACGTGGGAATAGCTACTTTTCCCGTCATCACCCCAGCCTTTTGTTCCCCAGACCCCAAGATGTGGGATTTCACTGGGCTGTTGTTGTTGCACCCCAGCCTTTTGTTTTCTCTTAATTTTATTTTTGCAAGGTCAAATAACTTTTGAGATTTTCTCCATGTGAAGTGTTTTGTATACCTCTCTAGTTGTCATCTTTCAACTTATGCTTTCTCACAATCTTATCCGAATAAAAACACCAAATTCTGCTTTTTGATGAAAACTTTGTTATAGAAAATAGAGTTTTCATTATGTTTTGGCTTCCTCATTATCAATTTTTCCCATTAGATAAGGAGAAGGCCTCATGATAAGTTATAGGCCGTTGGAAGCGGATTCACAATTTTAACTTTATAAGTTCTGGATTTTAGAAAAAGAAATTTACTAGGTACACAAGACAATTGAGTTAATTGCCCCTCCAGAAATTCGGAAGAAACAAAAACTTCTATTCTGCTTTTGGACTATTTTGAAATGTATTGATATTGTATGAAAATTATATACAATGTTGTTATAGTTGTATCAAATTTCACCCGAATTTGAAGAGAGATACAAAATTGTATTAAATTTTTATAAAATATTGTTGTATTTTATTAAATTTTCAAAAACCTAACATGAACTTTATACAAAATTTATACAGTTATATACATATTTCATACCATTTTTATACAGTTTTCATACACGAAACATGTGACAATTCTAAGCTTTGAGCAAGATATACATACTTCATAGTATGATGTTCATACACAAATTTGAGCTAAATTTTTAAGTCTTGAGTGAGATATACATATTTCATACACAAAATTCTGAGCGAAAATTTTAAGTTTTGAACGAGATATAGACATTTCATACAGTTTCATACACAAAAATTTTGTATATGTTTTGTAAGAAATCCATTGATATATTTTGTAAACTGAAAAGTATCGTCATATTTTATAAATATACCCTATTCTTACGTGTATAGGTTATTCTCCCCTTACGGCCTTACTTAATTATATTTTAACTTTTCTATGTTCTATTAGATCTTGATTGTTGGAAAGCGGCCGAAGGATGTCGAAGTTTTACAAGCAGCATGGCTTGTCGATTATCCCTCCAACTCTCTGTGTGATATGTCACTGTAATTATGGCATGCATTAGACCATGGAGAGACTTGACAATGTTTTCCCTTTCAACATTTTTGAACTCTTTAATATAGTTTCTGAAACTAAAGCTAAAATAAGCATTTAAGGAAAATACAAAATTTTATCAACATCACTAGTACAAGGGAATTATCAAAAGAATACTTCATCAGGTCTCAAATAATAGTTGTTCTGGCAAACTGAATTGAATATATCCCAAAATAGCTTAGCCTTTGAGAAGAAGAAAAAAACGTCATTCATTACTAGTTCTCCATATTTGCCTTTATTTTTTTAATTAGTGGAGTGTTAATTAAGTGAAATATTCGTAATTGGACAAATATATTTGAAAGGGCATGCAAAAACCTTAGAGACATATAATAAGTTGCAGAAATTAAAAAAAATACAAAAAAAAAAAAAAAAAACTAATTACCTGAAAAATTGGAAATTGGAGGGCAATAAAGAATATAGAACTAGCTATTACAAGATTTTATTATAAAGAAGGAACAAATGTTGAAAAGGGAGCTTTAGTACTTCACCTAACAGCTAAATAAAAAGAAGGAAAACTACAAATGAGGCTTTTCTCTTATACTGTTACACAATGATAAGAATATAATTGATGGTATTCGAAAACTTAAGCTTGTGAAAAAAGAGGCATATATAGGACTAATTCAAAGAATGGCACATAGTGTCCTTCGTTTTTGGGGCCTTTTCTTCACCTTAGGAGGTCGCAATGCTACCTTAATTGCAGTATCAAACACAGCTTTCACATTCTGAAAATGCCACCAAACATAAATATCAAAATAATAATAATTAGGGATCAATAAGATTGTTTATTTAACTTTTAATGATTGTTTTGATGATTGATTTAGCTATAAAGGAATTGTTAATTACCTGCTGAGTCTTGGAGCTGCACTCAATGTAGGCAACTGCTCCTATCATCTTTTTCAACTCCTCTCCCTAATTAAAGTAGCAAGAACAGATTAATCAATAACATATTAATAAGTTAGGTATATGTAGTGTATATGCATTATAGAGATTTTTGTTATTTTTTTTTTTTTGAAAAATTTAACCTCAAAAACAATAATATTATATTTATGGAAGGGACTCTAGAAAAGGTATTCATAGTTTTATACACTGAAATTTCCTTTCGAAAGCTTCTTGTATATGATATATAAGTAATGATTTCATTAGCTGTAATTTGTCTTTTGATATTTGAGCAAGCCATCATACGTGGGTTTTAGAATAAAATATAAAATTATTTAGAACCAGGTCTTAAAGAACATTAGTTTTGGTAATGAACAATGATATAAGGGTATATAATGTTTTCTCTGTTTTGGTTTCCGACCCTTCAAGGATCGAGTCCAGATACATGCCAGAAAGTCTCACATTGGGAGGTAAAATACTTCATATCAAAGGTGATTTCATTCCCACGGTTAAATCCATAAGGATGGAGAATACTTACTATCCCACCACAATCCTTGGTGGTGTATATAATGCACCAATTTCCTTGGAATTAAATTAAGACCTTTGCGGGAATTTTTTGCTAATTATTGCAAGTCAATGATGGACTCACCTGGGCGGTTGATATAGGAGTAGCCCCTGGATGATCACTTAAATATTGCTTATCTTCCCTCAGATCTGGCATCATCAGATTTAAATTAACAGGTATAAATCAGTTGCAACATTTGGCTATACTATATGCTTGACAATTATAACTACAAAAGGTATAGATAATAAAATATTAAATTGAGCTTACCAAGTTTAGTTCCCACTAGAACAATTTGTATAGTAGGAGCATAGTGCCTTAACTCAGGTATCCACTGTTGATGATCAACAAGAAGAATTATTGGTAAATATCAATAACTGTATGATTTCTAAATCAACAAAAATCACTTATGGGAGGACGACTACAAGTAAAAAATATATAACCTTTTTGTAAATGTTCTCATAGCTTGCCTTGCTTATTAGAGAAAAAGCAAGCAAAAAGACGTCAGCTCCTCTATAACTTAGTGGCCTTAGCCTGTTATAGTCTTCTTGTCCTGCATTTCACAAATCAACAATTCAAGTTTCAATAGCACATAATTTAATTATACTCTTAAAAAGAAACGTTCTTACAACTACAAGGCACAATATTGGAAGAAGTATTTCCCTTCAATAAAACTAATAGAAAAAAAAAAAGATTCATGATTGAATTAAAATTCATATGTGAATTAAATAAATTTACCTGCAGTATCCCAGAGGCCAAGGTTAACGGTGCTTCCATCCACCACCACATTTGCACTGAAATTGTCGAACACCGTTGGAACATAATCCTATCAAACGACATTAATCTTATGAAATTAACCACTGATATTAACACGAAACAGCTAAATTATAAAATTAAAAAAAGAAAAGAAACATAAATGAAATGAGGAGAAAACTACAGAAAAAAAATAGAGAAATTTACCGTAGGAAAAGTATTACTAGTGTAGGATATTAGCATACAAGTCTTTCCAACAGCTCCATCACCAACAGTCACACATTTGATGAATCTTGCAGTAGTCATGTTCTCATAAATTGGCTATCCCTTGCAAACTTAGTGTTTTTGTTTCTTCTCTCCAACTTCTTGAAGGCCAAGGTCTTTTAGACTAGTTTTTATTCTTCAATGATGCATCTCCTAGATAGTATATATTCTTCAAATACTTCTCTTTTTCCTTCTAATCATAAGACCAACACGTTTAAGTAAAAATAAGTGGATTTGAAACTTAATGAAAAGATATTTCTCAATGGAGAGGGTTGGCATATTGGATTTGGATGGTCTATACACCTAAGCAATCATTGCTTACACGACCCTTTTTACTTTCCTTTAACTTCAAGGCCAGATAGCCAAAGGGAAAAGGGGGTTTAAAAAAAAAAAAAAAGATTTGCAAAAGTTGGTGTAGTGGTGAGTGTTAGTTGGTTTAAGTGTTGAAGAAGCAATTGTATAAATGATCAAAAGAGGGGAAAGGTTGCTTAATTGGACCATATACTATGATGATCAAAATAGAATATTTCAGAAAGTTGTCAATAAATAGAAATTTAAAATATTAGTATGGCGGTTTTATTCAGTTTATCTGGTTAAAGTTCACCATATTGGAGCTTATTATTAGTGGTCATTCGCACAAATGCCCTATTTCGGGGTGATCTTTAATTTTTACCCTTCGACACTTTGAGTGGCCAAAAATATCCCCGAGATTCTGGGTTCGAATCCCAGATGAGTATAAAAAAAAATTGCCAAGCAAAATTTCATAGCAAATTATGCCTATTCGGGCATAAGTTATGCTTTAAGGCCTAACTTCTGCAGGAACGTAACAGAGTACACAAAAATTTGTAAGACAAGGTTTCATAATAAACTATGCCTATTCGGGGTAAAGTTATGTCTTAAGGCATAGTTCTGTAGAAATTAAGTTATCCTATAGAACTACTGCTTAAGGCATAGTTTTTATATAGAAAGACATAATTTTTGCTTGAATAGACCTAATCTGCCACGAAATTCTGTCATGCTATTTTTTTTTTATGCTGCTGTGGTTCGAACCCAAATCTCTGATTTCATAGACCAACGAATAAGGGTACTTTGGCTCACAAATTTTCATTAAATGAGGAATAGGGACAAAAATTAAGGACCGCCGTTTTGAGGGACAAAAATTAAAGATAAGTCCATATGAAGGACGATCCGCACAATTGTTTGTATTATTAGCCCATGTACTCTCTTTAGAAGCCCAATCCACTTTTTACCACATACTGTATATTTTAGAGTAAAAAGAGAAAGATGCATTTTTGTTATTAAATTTTAGAGTAAATAGAGAAAGATGCATTTTATTGTATTAAATTTAGAGTAAAGAGGAGAAAGATACTTTTTTTTTCTTGTATTAATTAGACAGGGTATAGCGCATCATATGCTAACTTCTCAAGCTCTATTGAAATGGCAGTGTATGTTCTAAAGTTTAATGCTGATTTTAGATGATGATTGTGAACAAAATTGATGGTTCAACTAATTATGATCACTCGGCATTGTCACTATTTTACGAAGAATTGAGCAAATTAACCAAAAAAAAAAAAAAAAATTGCTTCATAGGATGAGTATAAGAAATTTGTGAACATAAAATAAAGCTATACAAATAGGATCCCCGCTAAGTAGTTAGTTGTTCCGAAAACTTCCAACCATTTTTTTCATTTTTGCTACTGGCAACAGTTTAGCCTACAATTGACATTGCCACATTGGCATTATTTGGCAACAGATAATCTTATAACTTTATCTATCTCTTTCTTCATATTTTTCTCAACCCATTCAGTTTTCCAACAATCCCTCAATAACTTTAAAAATTCTCAAGGCAGTCCTTTGTTGTAAAAAATAATGGCAGGAGTTTTCGGCTCATTTGTTGTCCAACATTGATTCTACTTTTCTATCCAAAAATATTTTTCTATGTTTGTGAGTGGGTGTGGTTGACAACTTGACATTCATTGGGAAAAATGGGACGAGACGATAAATAAAATTTGAGGAAGATTGCAACTAGTTTGGAGTCAAAATCCTGAGCTAAAATCAACCTGGAAAAAGTTATTGGACAATATATATCACGTGTGTATATTATATATATATATATATACAGGATATCATAGACGTATACACAGATATACACGGCCTCAAAAGCTCTATTTTCCCCCTCATTTTCACCCATCTTCACTGCACCAACCACCAACCATTCCACCACAACAATATTAAACACTATACAAGTAAAAAGCAATTCGATTCTTATTGATAGGAGCATTGTGCCAGTTCTTTTGAGTATTTAGAAATACATCTTGGTATCTTATCAGTAAATAAAGACCAACATTGTAGGGAATGTTCAATTTGTTCTTTTTTACGTTTTCTTATTTGTTTGAAGATTTTGCAACGATCATTTATAGTATACAATAATGGAAAGTAAATTTTGCCAAAAATTAAAAGAAGAGTTGTCGATGATTAAAAGTGTGAACTTGAAGGACGTGATGGGGAGACATCATTTACGAGAGATGATATTGCCGTTTTTTCTTTCTTTGGATTGTGCATAGGGGCATGCCGTGTCATTTGTTAAAAGGTTGTTTGATGGACTTGTAAATGCAACTGATCCCTGCTAGCTTCTGGGCTTCTTATTTAGTTTTTTTAGCCTATATAGCGGTCCGTACTGGGCATTTGCACTTTTTGTATTGGTCTTAGCCTATTTTGTATTGGTCTTACAATTTTTGTCCCTCAAGGTAAATAATTTTTCCCGGGGCATACGATTATTCTTGCATCATAATATCTCAAAAGTTATTCCCACACCCTTAAAGAACTTATGTCCAGCCCATTTGCAGGGTGAAATTTATAGACCAGCTCATTTGAAGGGAAAAGTGTGCAATTTCTTTGTTCGTACTAGCACTTTAACAAAAATAAACTGATTGACAACCTACGAAGGAAAGTTAGAAGTCTACTACAAATGGATAAAAGCAAGATCCCCAACTTCCAAGTTAGGAAGAAGAAACCTCATAAACTTGTTTATGATGATATACGTTGACTTGAATATGTTTGTGAAGCTAATTTTTGCTAGTGATCTGCTTAAAGAGATAGAAGCTTTAACAGTTCAACTGTATAGCAATACCAATAGGGCCAATAGCTCATCTTTGGCTTTAAAATGTAATGAAATGGGCTTGTCCATTTCCTTAGTCTCTTTCGAGGGGGTTAGGCTTCATATACCCACCGTGCATGTATTTTGCAATTTCGTATTAATATACAAAGTAGGGGTCTAAGCCTTACAGCCCACTAAGAAGGTGGCTTCAACTAATATGCATGTGTGTGTGTCTATATATATAATTACTCGGTATAAACAACTAATCAATATAGTTTTCGTTGGAAAACTTACCTAGTTATGCGAATATGGGAGCCTAATTATAAGTAATAATATATGCACTTAATTACTTAACATAATAAGATTGCCAAAATACAACATCTACTTGATTTTAGGCTCCAATCTTCCATATTTTCTTTCTCTCTCGTTTTCTCTATCTCTATCTATTTCGCTTGCGCGCGCGCTCTGTCTCACGCCGCCTCCTCAACTTGGATTTTTTAGGGACAATTAACCTTCTTCTCAGATCGGAAAGGCCAACTTGAAATTTTCACGATAAAGGTATTTTTAAATTTTGTAACTTTCTTTTTTTCTTTGATTATGTTGTTGTTATTGTCTTTTTTATCAGAGTATTGCAAAGCTATCAGTTGTACATATATGCATTGAATCTAGGGGTAGGCATAAATATCAGAAAACCGGGTTGAACGAATTCGGTTCTTCGATTCGATTTTGGTTTTAATTTTTTTGAAGTTCAAATATTATGTTCGTATTCGATTTTGAAGTCTATGTATTTCAAAAATTCGAATTAACCGAAATACTAAATTTTTTAGAATTGCATCCGCTTATTGATTTTTACATTGTGGATACATATAGTAAAATATCAATAACAACTGAACTTGAGAAAGACTTACTTAATTAGTGATGTTTTATTCAATTTTACGGAGTCATTTCACATCTTACCATGCAAAAACTTTTGAGGCTTTACTAAAACATTTCACATTTTACCATGCAAACTAATACTGAAGAACCAACCGAATCGAAAAAGAAAAAGATTGAACTAAATCGAATAAATAATGGTTCGGTATTCGATATATACAATCAAAATAAAAGTATTGAACCAAATTTCTTAAAAATTGAGTCGAAGTATCGAATGTCCACCGCTAATTGAATCTACACAAATAAAATATTTTTTATTGTATGTATATTATTTGTATGTCCAATGTATCACTGGACATATAATGACATACCAAATAGTCATGACACGTAGATAGACACCTTAAATTGACCTTAATTGGCGAGTAAACACACCAACTTAGAGATGTGCATCAAGACACCTCAACTTGGTTTAAGTTGGCTCCGAAAGCACCCCAAACTTTGAAAATCCACATCTAAACACGACTAAATTTAAGTTTTCTAGAAGAAGATATATAGGGAGATAAAAAGAGAGGGACACAAAGAGAGAGTTGGCTAGGAGTGTTTTAAAAGACGATTTCGAGGCGAGATGCACTAAAAAAAGCATCGAGACATACTGGTGGGGCGCAAGTATTGTGCAGTGTAAGTCCCAACATTTTGGGCATCCGTTTGGGGCATAAGCCCTAAAAAAAAAAAAAAAAATTGGAACCAAATTCGTTTTACCTTTTTTTTAATTCTTTGATACTTAAAATTTAACTCATAATCAATTCTCAAAAAAAAAAAAAAAAAAAAACTCAAAAGTCAAAGACCACTTCTAATTGTTTATCCTAATTTCACAATTCATTTGTTGGCGCTTTATCTACAAAGTGCTAACTACAAAAGCAAGAGCTCTAACATACTTGCTCTGCTTCCACGTATGCAACTTTCTTCTGCTTTATTTTAAACAAGCTATTTTTCTTGCTCTCTTTAGTATTTGGTTTAGAATTTTCTTTTGGTGACAACCTAATTTTATTGTTCTGAAGTCTCTATTCCAAAAAAGAAAAAAAAGTTGTATCTGTATGGTATTTGTGATTTATTTTCTAGTTTTAGGTTATGATTGTATGCATATGTCAATTTCTCAATTCAATTTTAACCGTCCCCTGTACCCCTTTTCCTTCCGTACACTGAGATGTAATATATATTGTATTTGTGCCTGATTTAACTTATAGAAATTATAGGCCAACTAAACTATCAGTCTCGTGTCTAATCTAAAATTTATCTCCGAAATTGAAATACCTATGCATAATAATACTTATAGAACTTACTTTTCAGAAGAAAAAAAAAACTTAAAACTTTTCGGAGGCCTTTTAGTAAAAGACAAAAAAAGGTTTTAGAGACCCATTGGCCTATCAATGTCTTTTGACAATTAGAAAGACAAGATGAGTTTGTAATTTTATATTTAATTACTATCCAGTTATTTGGGAATATGTATATATCAAAACTATGAAAAGAAAGGGTTACATATATATTCTTACAATTAGACCATTTACTAATTAGGTAATTATAGAAACATTAATTGGTAAACTGGTAAAAATAGTAATTTACCAGCTCGGGGTTAAATTCCAAGCCATACAATAAATCTCTTTACATGTAAGTGTATTAAACTTGAATTCATATATGTATTGGAATACATTGAGATGACAAAGAAAACCCTATTACTCGAGTTTGATATATATTTGTTATCTTTTTTTTTTTTTGGTTGTTGTTGTTAAATTATATTAGTAGTTGTTTTCCTTCCTAGAAACATATATAAGCACTAGCAGAACCCTATTAGTACTCTTTCGCCTCCGCTTTCTACTCTTCCCAGAAAGGAATCAACCTTCTTCATCTTTGATCTATACTAACTTAATAATTATTATGCACAAAATCATGCACACTTAATGCAACCGTCGTAAATACTAATGTTTTCTTTTCCAGAGCTTTTGTACAACAATCTTCTTCTACTCTGTTGCCTTGTTGGTGGATCATCAAGAATGTCAAATAACGACAACAACAACAATAACAACAATGCAGTAGCAGAAGCACATGAAGTAGGTAGTAATCGTCCTGCCTGTGCTTCATGCAAGCATCAAAGAAAGAAGTGCATTGAAGGGGACTGCGTTATGTGGCGTCACTTTCCAGCAAACAAGATGGAGGAATTTCTTGGGGTTCACAAGGTTTTTGGTATCTCTAATGTTACAAAAAAGATCAAAAGCTTAGATGATGTTGCTCAACAGGATGAAGCCATCAAGTCCTTCTTATGGGAAGCTAAGTTGTGGCAGGTAGAGGCCGACTCATAATTTAAATTTAAGACTTTAAGGTTCTCAATTTACATATATAGAGTTTACTGTTTATGACGAAGATGGTGATTGGTTCAGTTTAGAGGCTTATTCAAAATTTAAACTTCAATTTTAAAGGCTCTATAGTGCCTAGATACATTAAACTTTTGAAATTATGAGTTCAAAATTTAATATTTTTTGAAACTTTAATGGTTTTTATCATACATATCTGGCAGCAGAGCTATATAGATTTAAGAGTGATCAGTTGAATACCCTTCATCAAAAAATTATACTTTGTACATATAAAGGTCAAATTTTACTTTTATTAGATAGATATTACTAAACCTTGAACATTCTTAACGAAATTTCTTAATGACAGGAAGATCCGGTACATGGGCCGTTAGGGGAATACAAGAAGTTGGAACAACAACTTAAGGAGGAACAAAGGAATAAACAGCTGCAAATTGTACAATTGCCTGATGTACCCCCTCCACCACCAACATCAGAGACAATTGGGTACGTGCCCCCTTTGGCAGTGGATCAGAATAATAATATGGTGGCACCAAGAGAAAATAGCGCAAATAATTCCATGCATAGTAATCGGGAAGATTACAATTTGGTGAACTCAACAGTACCTAATTATTCTAATCTTTTACAATGGCACGGTGGAGAAAGCCAAGGAGCTAGTATTAGTCATGATTTGATTAATGTGGTTGGTGGAGGAAACAATAGATTTGGAAATGGTAATTTTCCAAGTCATTATACTAGACCAGTTGTACAGATGCGTAATATTATCCCAAGGCCAGATTTTCAAGGAATTCCTCATCCTTCGGTTACTTATAATACTGGTGGTACTCATGTTCAATTACATCAACAAAGATGTTCATTTAACAATATGGATTTGGGCCAAGTAGCTAGAGGAAGGAGAAGAAAAGAACATGGTGATCAATCTGTGAGTCCAAGTTTTACTGGTAGACATGTTAGAGGAAGGGGAATTGGGCCAATTAGTACTACTTCAGGTTCGTTAGCTGGCCCAATTGTTAGACATGGTCCAATAATTTCAAGTAGTGGTTCTGGTCCTTTTGTTGACTCGAGTACTGCTAATGTGACAATGGTGAGACCAAGTGTTAATGGAAGACAAGTTGAAGATGGAAGAAATCAAAGAGCAGAAGATCTTGCAGCGGTTCTTCAAGATTTCACTAACTATAACCACAACAATTTACCAGGTAAATGTGTAACTTAATTATTATCTACTCCATCTGTTTCAATTTATGTGAACTCATTTGACCGGGGGAGTTTAAGAAAGACTTTAAACTTGTTGTGTTAAATGACTCATATATATTTTGTGTGGCTATAAATCATTGCATAAAGGTAAATTGTTTTCAAATATAGAAATGAGTCGTTCTTTTTGGCACAGACTAATAAGGAAATATGTTCACGTAAATTGAAATGGAGGGAGTATAACTTAATTATTTTATGATGTTATCTTTATTTTTTCCGATTCTTGAAGGTGAACAGAGGCAACACGACTTGGAGAGCAAAGATGAATCCAGCTCCCAGAGGTTGCAACAACAATAATTACTATGCCTCAATACCAAATTAGTTAGGGCATGCCTTATAAAAAAATAAAAAAAAAAGGTAGTTAGGGCATGCCGTGTGGTTCATCATTATCCATGATGCCTTAATAGATTATCTAATGTACTAGAAGTTCAGAATCTATGCAGACTCTAAGAGGTTGTAGTTCTTTTTGAAATAATATCCTTCCATGTGATATAGGTCTATGTCGTCCCCTTTTAATACCATCAATCACTGTGATTTCATATCTACAAACAGATGCATCTGGAGGTCGTCCGATCAAGTCATCTGTCGAATATGATCATTTACCTGATCTAGTATGATCGATGCACTTCTATCTTATTTTTTCCGTGGAATTTTGTGATGCCAGAAATTGTGCACAATAAGAATTTTTGCTCTGGAATCTTCGGTGGCAGTTGTTCTTTTCATTTCATACGATCTATTTGGACGATTCATGTCTGATCCAGCTACCTTTTCGTCTTTGTGTTAGTACAACACATTGCCTTCGATATATAGTTTTGGACATATACTTGTGAGCTGTAACTAATAAAAGGGTAAGATTGGATTTACTATTCACCTTTTTGGTCCAACACACGGTCCTTATTGCAACAAAAGCTCGATCCAAACTTTTCACGTTACTGTTGTGTATGTATATATAAAGGTTTAATTACTATAATGACACTTAGAATCTAGAGACCATATCAATATCGAACTTCCTATATTGTCATCAGTTGGAGCTCTACCAGAAAGCAACTTCCACATAATAAAGTGAGATAATCATTTGAAACAGAGTCCTCTAGATCCAGTGCACATGCAGTTTATTTTTGCTCTATTGTCCTGTTATCCTTTATAAGAATTTCTGGGCACTTATATTTCATGCCACAGGAAATTGAAAATTTGAAGACCGCCGTTGCAATTCTGTTACTTGGCCAGACAAAAAAATTGCATCCCCCACGGAACCTAATTTATACTCCAATAGATCTTGAAAGGACGTAAACAATGGTATACGCTTGGAAATGGACAATTGGCTCGACTCCCATTATCTTGACTTGAATATTTTAAAAAGTACACATTTTTTTTTACTAGATTTAGGTGTACGCGCAAAGCGCGTGATCAAAACACGTACTTCATTTGACAACAATTTGACTTAGCTATGAATTTCGTCGTTAATCCATCACTAAATTGCTTGTAGCCAGGGGCGGATCCACGTGTAAGTGAGGGTGTTCACCCGAACACCCTCGGCAAAAAATTACAGTGTATATATAGGGTAAATTTTCTGTATTTATGTACATATATTAACTTTTGAACACCCTCAGCAAAAAATTACAGTGTATATTTAGCTTCTTCTCTTTTCCGAACACCCTGAATGAAAATCCTGGATCCGCCATTGCTTGTAGCTAAGATATTTTTTAATAATCTGTTACTAATCCATCGCTAAATAGAATTAGCGATGAATCTTAGTAAAAAGAAAGAAAGATATAGAAAGATCTTTTGTTAAAAATTATGTTTGAATTTCAGGTTATAGAATAGTATGTCCATTTTAATCAAAGACTCATCCTATAAAATTTATATGCCAAAATATAAACATGCATTCTTATACTATAATTAGCTTTAAATCATCCCAATATAAACAACTACAACCGATGATATAAAAAGTTTGACGATCCACGCAAAAATGATGCCATATCTCATCCTGCATATGCTTATGAATATTTCTTTCAAAACTCAAGGTTTAATATGCATAATCAAAGCTTAGAGAGCATAAAATTGGTTTTCAAAGGAAATTTAAGAATCCTCAATTGTTATAGCTTCTATTCTGCTAAAAAAATCTGCCCGATAAATACATTACCTCCAAAACAAACAATTTTCTTTCTCTTAACATATTAAGACCTTGATATGCAATAGAGTTGTGGGTGAAATTGCCGCTAACCCAGGTTAGTTCATTATATGAGTAGGGTACGTGCCAAGAATTTTATTGGAGTAGCCTTCAAGTAATTTGCCATGATATGGAACTTCAAACTTATTAGGAGTCACAACTCACAGCTAGTGCAAGAAAGGCAAAAGTATATTCGTACGGCAGTTTTCTGGAAAATATATATTATTAGTCTTATAACAAAAGAAGGACAAAAGTATTAACTTTAAAAAAAATATATGTCAACGCCAAAAAGGACTCCTATGACAGTTATTATTTTGCCAAAAATAACA
Organism: Lycium barbarum; assembly: GCF_019175385.1. Lineage (NCBI taxonomy): Eukaryota > Viridiplantae > Streptophyta > Magnoliopsida > Solanales > Solanaceae > Lycium > Lycium barbarum. The sequence continues at coordinate 83,129,005 of NC_083348.1, read as the reverse complement.
GAGGATTCTTTTACTTTTCCAAAAAATAGTTGTCAAAGTAAAAAAGGACTCTAAAAATAACAGTAAGTTATATTTTTACTTTTTCAAAAATAAAATATTTTCCAAAGCCAATTAAAGAGCTCCAAAATTAACGGCTGTGTATTCATGTGCTATTAACTAAAAGAGGCAAAGTAGATGAATGATAAAAATGTAAGCAGTTGTTTGCATCACTAAAAAAAGTATAATAAAATAAATATGCCTAGAACATAAATTCATCTGTTAATATAAAAATTCAATGCTTAATATCAGTTGCAGCCTAAATTGCACAATTTATTAATCTCATTACAAATTGATTATGAGAACTCAATAAACTAAAGTCGATTAGATAGAAAGCTATAACTTGCAAACATTTTAACAGAATGTGTGGCACTAAATTTCAAAAACACAATAAAAGTTACATCATAGATCATAAGCAAGTAAAGAAGAAGTAGAAATTGACAAAGAAAAATCAAAGCGTCATGAGAAATTAAGAATTCATCTGCTGGATACTTCAAATTACATTGATTAGTAGAGAACAAAATTAAAATATAAAGTTAGAATTCATTGAAATCGAAAGTAAAAATTTCATTTATCATTAATACATAAAAGCGTATTACTCCCATAAAGAAAAAAGGTTAGAAAAAAAAAAAGACATGGAAGATTATTATTATGAGTATGAGTATATATAGATTCACAAATGTAGTGTAATTAGAACTCTAGTTAAAGAAACCCCAAATTTAAAGGAATTATTCTACGTCCAAAGTCCTATAAAAGGTAAAATTTTAAATATTTTCTTTTAACTTTTTAATATAAATAGTTAATGGAAGACTTGCCTTAGAGAAAATATCTTACGGTCTTACTATAATCAATTTAAACAACCGGTAAATCATTAGATCGCTAGGTAATTACTTATCACTTATCACAAAATTAAGAACCAATTTGCCTATAAGGTTTAGCCGTGTAGCAGTTGTATTATTTTACTACGATATTTTAGCATAAAGGTGAAAAAATGGAAAGAAATACTAAATTTTGGGGATATAATTAAATTTACAGTTAAATAATAATTTGAGGGATTCTAATACTATTACACAATTCAAATAAGGAAAGACTTAATAAAAAAAATTAACAGATTTTAAAGTCCTAAATATTTAAAAAATAATTATTAAATGACGATTTTGTCTACGGTAGAGTCTTTTAATGAAGAACAAAAAGTTCAATTAACATTTCTAAGATCCTTCGTGCTTTTAATATAGTACTAGTCTCTATAAACGTGTTTCGCACGTCATCCCCTGTCAATCATAAAAAATGTTAGGTAATATTATTTAAAATTACATATTATATATTTTATAAGTACAAAATTGCTATTTGATTGTATCCACTTATACTCTTTCATTAAGATGTTTTTTGGTATATATCCTTTATGTTTTTACCTTTGTAGAAATTTAAAAGATGTTAGGTCTAAAATAATCCAACATTAGTAAATGAGAAAAAGTTTTATCAATAACAAAAGTAACATGTTAAAATTATTATTAATATTTAATTTACTAAGATATTTTTCACTCACAACCAAACAACTGAAAACATTTTATAGTAAAATGTATGTTTTTATGAAAAATACTATCCCGAAAAACGTTTATGTGACGCAACTCTTTTTTTTTTTCGTATGTATTTCTCTATTTTATTATAAAGTAATATGCTAAAATTATTATTAATCTTTAATTTGCTAAGATATTTTTCTTTCACCAACCAAACAATTGAAAATACATTTTATAGGAATATATTATTTACGAAAAATATTATTCCAAAAAACGTTTCTGTGATAGCAACTCTTTTTCTTTCCGTAGGTATTTCTATATTCTATTCTATTATAATGGTAGCCCCAATGGATCATATTGTTTTTAAATAGCTTAACTTTCTTTTCCATGAGAAGCTAATACACTTAGAAATTAATTGTACTTGCTAATGGAAAGATATTTAATATACTTATTTTTTTGTTTTTAGGCATTTATTTATTTGTAAATAATTTAAGTTGATCTGAAATAGTAGCAGAGGTTTTTAACCTACGCGAATGCACTTTCAACCTCCGCATTTTTTTTTTAAATAATTGAACCCCCTCCTTTAAACATTCCACCTATTATAATTTCAACATTTATAAATTGATGCTCCACATGCCTAAGTCCTCCTAATTCTAAAAAGCATTGGAATCTTACTAAAAAGACTTAAGTTATATATGCGTCATCTTTGAATTGTCCGACATCCAAGATTTAGCCGACGTTTGGCTTAAAAAACATCATTAAGTGACTTGGTTTAAGTAGGGAAAATCTTCGTTATTTTAAATTCAATGAACCCGGCTAATACTTTATACTACATCAAAAGAGGCTTTTAGCGGCAACATATTTTCCTTTTAGCGATAATAGTTATTGCCACAAAAATATTTATCAGCAATTGGTTAATGCCATTAGATCCAAGGTTGCTTAAGCCTTTAGCGGCATTTATTGTTAGGGATAAAGTTTGATATTGCCGGTAATAATTGATTCTAGAATATAATTAGCGGCAATTAAGTTATTGCCGCAAATTAATTACCACTAAAAGCATATTTTGTTGTAGTGTTAATAGTATTAGGACACTTCACGGTAGACGAATTACATGCAGATTTGTATTAGGATGAGGCCTAGATATTACAATCTTAATCAACCAATAATTATTTTTCAATAATATATTTTAACTTTGAATGGTATAAAAACTGTTCAATATTTGAAGGATATTTTGATCAACCAACATTTATATTTATGGTTTTAAAATAATATATATAGATAGATTAGTTTCGCATATTGTCACGCAAAATAATGCGGGCACAGTGGTTCCTCGTAGTCTTATAGCCTGTTTGGCCAAGCTTTTAAAATCTGCTTATTTTAAAAAGTACTTTTCAAAAAAGTATTTTTGGCTAAAAGCAGCTTGTGTTTGGCCAATTAATTTAAAAAGTACTTTTGAGCAGCAATTAGCGTTTGACCAAGCTTTTAAAAAGTGCTTCTATATGTATTTTTCTCAAAAGTACTTTTCAAAAAAGTGCTTTTGAACAAAAGTTATTTTTTTTAGCTTCTGAAAAACTGCTTCTGTTACTCCCCAAAAGTGTACTTATTTTCTTCCAAAAGTTTGGCCAAACGCCTCACTTTTTTTAAAATAAGCACTTATTGAAAAAATAAGTACTTTTGGGGGAAAAAAAAACTTGGCCAAACATGCTAATCCACCGTGCTCAGTACCTTTTCCGGTTCATATATATTTGCCACCATGCTTATGGTACAGGGGTATGTCTAGTTTTTCCCCTAATATTACCTGTTGCAAATAATCCACAGCTGAATAGCATATGATTGAAAATTCGCAACCAAAGACGATTGCATTCATGAAATTCTTATCCTGTATAATATTAAAATCAAATACATGTGTCATTCTAACAAATTAAAAGTAGTCATTTGACTGTCAATTTCTAGAATCATTGTTCAAACCACGTGAGAATAATTCTGTTCTTCGTCCATTTATTGTCTATTATATATGGATCAAATTTTGAGACGTTAAACCCCGTTCTTACGACTAGAATAAAGCAAGTAAAGAATAGTCTAAAATTAGTACCTTACTTTCTTATGTTGATGATTCATGATTCATGAACTTTGTTTGATAAATACTAGTCTCTTATTAAAGTCAATGTTAAAAGAAAATGTCTTGGAAATTAGATCCTTTATTGGCCCACTAAAAAGACCAAGGAAACCCTTACGAACCCAGTGAAGTCACATCGATCTTTGGTCTCTAGAACTTCAAATGTGAGTCATCTAGCTCATCCTTTGTGGAAGTTTCTTCTATTGGTCAACCTGATTAGATTGAAGGTTGAAGAAAAACAACGAATATGTGCCCCCCTAATTACATTAAATTGAAAAATTATCCCCTTTGTTATCAAGATCTTCTCTTATTTAATTTGTCATTTTTTCCTTATTTCATTAAATGACTTCAGCAAAACTCGCTCCATTCTTAATGCACGTCAAACCAATAAACGCATAACACACACTTTCTAAAATTTTAAAGATAATAAATTAATAAATATTCCTATATTGAGTTTTCACGTAATATGACAAACTAATTACAAAGCATGAAAATATATATGAATCAGGGTCAATTAAGTATTTACCTGAAGATCTTACAACATTTTATCGAACCATGTGTAAATCAAAATGATGTGTCTAAATTCTAACTTTAATATAAGATCGTCTTCCACAGGCAACTGCTTTTCATTATTTATTGAGATGGTCAAATTACGTCCAATCTTTTAAAAGAAAGACATCATTCTTTGGAAAATATAGTATGACATTTCCTTTTCAAGTATGATACATCATTGTACATGACAACAATTAACTAGGCATGTAATATCAAGGACAACAAGGGCTAATTTAACCATGTCTACATCCCACCAAGGCACCAACTTGCTATATTGTATACTTTAATTGAAAAAGACGTGCACAATTTTTCACTTGCTTCCTCCTGCCTTCCTCTTTCTCCACGAGACAAAGAAAATTCAATAGATCCCACTGTTACTTTTCTAGTATTCCTCAAGTTAAATACCCGATCTCAGCCTCATTAACAAAAAATTCAGAAACCCCTATCAACAAACAATTCCATAATATCCCTCTTAGATATGGTTCCAACTCCCCAAAGTGATTTACCTCTTAACGAGAATGATTCACAAGAGATGATATTATATGAACTCCTCAATGAAGCTAATCGCCTCAACATACCATATTTATCCCAAAGAAACCAATTTCTTCCCAGAAATCATATCCTTCGTCCAACACAATCCATAGGCAAGAAATACAGAGGCGTAAGAAGGCGTCCGTGGGGAAAATATGCAGCTGAAATTCGCGATTCCGCTAGAAAAGGTGCTAGAGTATGGTTAGGCACGTTCGAAACTGCTGAAGAAGCTGCTTTAGCTTATGATCAAGCGGCTTTTAGAATGCGTGGTGCTAAGGCACTGCTCAATTTCCCATCAGAAGTAGTAACGTCCTCTGTTCCAGTTGAAAGATTACTACATAATCCTCCAAGTTTGCGCTCAAAGTGCTCAAATAGCTGCACTACTTCTAATTCAAATTCAAATTCAAGTACAAATAATGAAGTTTCAAGCGGGTCCAATGCATATCATGCTCAAGATACTAAGACAGAATTGTGCAGGGAGAATTTCTTGGCGCTCTGAACCAATTGCTCAATCGATGTTAAATTGTACTAGCTAGGAGTTATAGTGTGTTAATAACGTCGAGCACAATTTGGACGTGTTAGAATGTCTTTGTTAGATATATCTACCTATTCGAGTTTTACTTTCACATTAGCTTTTTTTTTTTGTTTGCTGCGATGCACGCTATAATCATGTATCCATGTGTAAAAAGATTGCTTAGGATAATTAACATGTTTACAAATTGTAATCTCCTCATTCTATTTCAATTTTTCTCAAGAACACAAATCAAACGCACTATTATATGTGCATATGGCTGGGGGGTGTTTCTAATTCACCTCCCCGTTTTGTATAACAATGTTTTAATTTAGACCTGAGAGTGACTATTTCCACTAGAATCGTCCCTAGTTGTTATATGACGGAATTGTCTTTTGTAGCAGATTAATTATAACTCAAAAACAAACATTTGAGAAATTATAACTCAATTATTTATTACTTTATCCATTCGTTTTAACTCGCACTAGCATAAAAACCCCTCACTTGACAATTCTCACAATTCCAAGTCCTATTTGGAATGATCACAGCACCGTACGTGTTACTACTTAGTATAAGAGGCTAGAAGCACAGGCCTGTCCATCGACATGCCTGCTTGCTCGGAGGGGTAGTTTTGGTATTTCATATTTTTTGTGTTTTAGAGATATTGTACTCAATTGTTTAATGTATGTACTTTCTCTGTCTTGGACAATTAAGTGCCTAGGTGACTTTAGTGAAAGTGTGGGTCCGCCTTGAATTTCTAAGCCACGCGCTTCATTTGCACACTTCTTAAATGACTCCGCGCTTCATTTGCACACTTCTTAAATGACTCATCTATAAAGGTAGACCCCATTTAAACTTAAGTGACTGGATTTGCATCTTTTACTTCTTTCTTTCTCCGTAGCTTTTTCAGTAAGTATATATCCTACATAGCTTTTAGTTATTCGATAGTTAATATGTTAAATAGGTAGAGAAACACCGGTTAGAATTATTTTATAAAATTAATTTTTAGTTTGAAATAAATATTTAATTAACATACTTAATTTTTAAAAGTTATAACTGGTTAAAAGTTGTGATGAATAAGGAATAATATCTGAAGAAACAAGTATAATTAGGTAACAGGACTAACTGTCATATTGTAATAAAACTAATTAAATATGTTTACGAAATAAATTACTCTGGTCTTATTGCAATGCTTAATATTCTGAAAATAAACTAAGATAAGTAGGCATTTTCCAATGTATTAAGTTTCTAATTATAAAGCATCAAAATAGCCAACATAATTTATTAGTAAGTACATAATTATGATAGTTCGCGTAAAAATAAAGATAGAAAGAGTATCTTATACCACACATACAATTATATGCCCGTGTTATATCATACAATAGGGGACATATAATTACCATACATATATGTGAAGTTTTAAAGATTATACTACTCCAGGAACATTTCCCGGAATTCCTGCATTCCAAGTACATATATGTGAAATTTTAAAGATTATCACGTTTTAGTCTAGGGGTACGATCGTTCAAATGATGTTTACTGATTTTAAAAAGTAATTAAAATTCATTCAGTTTTCAAATGGTAGTTAGGGTATGATTAGCGGTTTAAAATGATTATTACCACATTTCTTCAAAAAAAAAAAAATAAAAAAAAAAATAAGGTCACATGACTTGAAACAAAGAAAATATAATATAACACGAATTATTGAACTCTTGCTCTTAAAACTTTTATTTTTCCACACATAACTTTTAAAAAACATCATAAAATATGTTGAAAGAGTCTTATTATTGCATAAAAATAAAATAATTAACATATATTGAGCACGGGCTCGGGTATCTAGTATAATGGAGAAAGAAGATAAATCTCAGAGCATTTTGCGTAGTGGTCACCAGTCGAAAGACACGAGGATTGAGATTATTCTAAGATCAGCCTATTGACTATGTAAATTAACCGCCACATATCAGAAATTCTTTTAAAATAAGGAAGTAAAAGAGTATAAAAGAGTAAGTATAAAGAGTAAGTATTTTCGATGTTTTTTGTAAAAACGAAACTTATGATCTAGTAATATCGGTGTTTGTCGTTGCCTTAATTCCACTTTTCTTGCCCCTATGCAATATGAAGAAATTTTAAAGATATATATTTTTGTAATTACCAAAGGACCTTTAGAGAAAAAAAAGAGAGGATAAAATCATTCCAAAACCGTTTGACTTTTTGTTTTATAAAATACCCGAGCACAATAGAAATTCAAAAGGTGTGCCGTTCATAATTTTTTGTCACACGTTTACCCCAAAAAAAAAGAAAGGCAAATTAATAGTCTAAAAACAAAGAAGGATCAAGGCACGTCTAATTTCAACGGTCTTCCCATCTAGAAAAGCAATTATACGTAATCAATGAGGTCTGCAATATATGTTTTAGGAACCTTATCTTAACTTCTAGAGAAGGATCCATTTCTTGTGAAGAAATAATAACACAAATGGTTAGTCAAACCAACGTCTAAGCTTGAAAAAAAATAAAAATACGTCTAAGCCCTTAAGAAAAGATGTTCGGATCTGGCTTTTTTGGTGCTACTGAAGTTGAGTCCGCAACTTAAATAACCCAAAAAGTATCAAAAGATACCAAAATACCTCACTAAAAAAAACAGTTATCCAAATGTCTTATGCGCACTAAATTAGTGCGCAATAGGGGTATACTAAAACTGCTAGCCCTTTATTCAAAAAAATAGTTTTGAAAGTCACATTTTTTCCGTACTTTGACCAAAGATTAGTCATGTTTATAAACGCCGGAATATCATTATTATATATAGAACCTGATATCTTTTTCTGCGAATAATAATGTAGGCTCAACGCATCAAGTATACCTGTACGTTTGGATAGTCATTTTAGGGGTTGTAAAGTGTCCCAAAGTAAGTTTTGTTTGTTTAGAAACTTGTTATCTTTAGGTTTAAGTGTTTTATTTTATAGGGTTTTGATTAATTTAGGACGTCACACGAGTTATTATTAAACGACAATAAAAACTAAGATAACTAATTATCATTAAGAAAATACTACAAAAAAAAATATAATATTAACATAAAATGTACATTTTATTTACAAATACACAATCTCCATCCCCTTAGGTCCTACATGTGGGAGCCTTTAGAATAACCTTAGGCCTAAGCCGGACCCCACCACCCTCACCATCATCTTCATCCCCCTTCTTCCTCTTAATATGTACACGCTGTATGGTGTGATCATCCTGCGTTCCCTTCCTAGGGGGCTTGTTCAAAACATGATTCCTATGAGAGACGACGGTGGCCGAAATGCGATCTTTGGGAGATGACTCTATCGGAGCAGGAGACGGGTCTACAGGCGCAAAAGAATGTACCTGAAATAACATATAATCAATTTAGTTTAGTTTTATCCTAAACTAAATATAAAATAACATATAAACAATTAATTTAATATATTATTTTATTGTAAGAAATCAAACCCCTGTGTCGATGGGCTCCTGAGATGGCTGGCTAGAGGGCGCCTGAGAGGGCTCATGAGCTGGCTCCTCAGCGGTCTCCTGAGTGGGCCCCGGAGTCGGAGATATAGATGGTGCCGGAGCAGGAGACGGGTCCACAGGCGCAGAAGAGTGAACCTGAAATAACATATAAACAATATAGTTTAGCTTTATGCTAAACTAAACATAAAATAACATATAAACAAATTAATTTAATACACTATTTAATTGTAAAAAATCAAACCTGTGTACCGACGGGCTCCTGAGATGGCTCCTCAGCGGTCACCTGAGCGGGCCTCGGAGCCGGAGACCTGTCGAACTCCTCGAATAAGTAATTGAAGTCCAGCTCCGTGCAACCCTGTAGATCACAAGCTGGACGCTCACTCTGTGGATGGCGAACTGTTGGCTATGCAGGAGATGGCCAGAATATCTGATATGAAAATAAATCTGGCGTATATACAGGTGTCGACGGATGCTCTGAAGTCGACGGCCGGTAAGAAGTCGACGGGATCTCTGAAGTCGATGGAGGTTGCTGGGCTGGAGCTGGAACTGGTGTATGGTCGTCAGACTCATCTACTAGACCACGACCCCCTCTGGCCCTACCCTCTTGGCCACCAACCCCTCTAGCCCTACCACCTCGGCCACCAACCCCTCTGGCATGACCACGACCACCTGTTTCCTGATGCGGGACCTCTGAAACAGGCTCGTCGACATGTCCGAGCTCCTGCGCCTGCTGCATACCGCCCTCGGCTAGCTGAACCATCCGCGCTACATATGTCGCTGTCTCGGGGGCATCCATATGGTCCAAGCTCTCCCAGTGCATCCTCGGTACGGTCCGTAGCTGCATTTGTTTGCAAATATTAATGATTGAATAAATTTGTAACTTAATACATAAAATGATTAATTAAGTTTAAGACTAATAAACTTACCGACGCCACATACTGTCCTATGAGAGCTGCATATCCTCAGCCATCTACACGAGGCTTCGCGGGGTTACTAATCAACCTACGAGTGATCCGCGTGTACCACTGCATGTACATCTGGACCATAGTCGCATGTCCGACCTCCGCTAGCGTCCCCACCATCTGATCCCAACGGTAGACCTGGAGTTGCATAAAGGCCTACCATGCATCAGCGATGGTCGTACGCTCGTCCCGCGTATAATGGTCGTGATCCCAAATAGCCTGCTCAGGTAAATTCTATGCATGGCCGAACTGTCGTAAGACGCGATCGGGCGTGTGATCCTCAACAATGTCCATATGTATCAACGGACACCCCGCGACCTCCACGAGGGCTCACCAGCCTTACAAAACGCTGGCAGCTGATCCAAAATTATACGACGTCCATATAAAAGCTTGTAAAAAGAATTGAATTAGTTAACAATAAAAGACTAAAATAGTAAAATAAAATAAAAAATAACATACTAATATTAAATTAAAAAAACTTACCATGTCCGACGTCATACGATCCAACTGATCCCTGAACGGGAGAATACTGTGGTGCATATCCACATCTCGGATAACGCCTCCTCTCGTCTATCTCCACGCGTATGGCATGGCCTCAACAATATAGTCGAGCGGAGGGGCAGCAGCTATGGGCTGAAAAGGTCTCATCCTAGTCCATACTCATATCTGAAAGGGTCATTAAAAAAATATTTTATTAGTTGTCGTTTCAAAAAGCTATACTTAGAATAAAATTACGCACACTTAAATATAGTACTTGGAGGAGCGGGCAAAATTCAGGAACATCGGTCCTCGCGCCCATAGATGAACGACAAAATCTTCGATACATGAAAGCAAGAACAACAGCGCCCTGACTGTAACATCCCAACTCGCCCAGATGCTGGAGAAACGACAAATACCTCAAGCTCACATAGGAACCCGATGTGTTCGGGAACAGGATGCCCCCGAATATGATGAGAAACTACAGACGAGCACGTCGGTCAACATCAACCTGAGGCGTGTCCTCTGTAATCGGATGCTCCATGTCTACGAGGCGCAAGTGAGTGAAGAGGGAATGCATCGACAGCTGACTCTGTCCCCATATATCACGCGACTGCGGCTCGAAACCAGTGAGCCTAGTCAACTCCTGCCGATATGACGGCATCTGTTGGGGCTCCTCAATATAAAAAGCGCATCTATCTACCTAGAGACCGTAAATGACCTCCACGTCCTGAAGGGTGATGGTGGCCTCACCAGAGCGGAGATGAAATGTATGAGTCTCCGGTCGCCATCGCTCAATCATGGCCATCACAAGAGCCCTGTCATGCTATACGCGACCAACAGCGATGCAACGGTAGATACCGCCCTGATATAGTATCTCTAAGATGCGAGGATGTGGGGGCCGAGCTGCTAAAATATCCCATGCTTGTTCCATAAACCTGGGACGGACCAAGCAGGTGGGATCTACATCCGAATCCCATACTAGCTGGGACCTATGTTGCTACTGTAGATGAAGCACCTCTGGCTCGAAGGGCCCCGGATGAAAGGGGGGGGGGGGGGGGATCCATGGAGGTGTCCTATCTGTTTTACGCATTTTTAATTAATCATTAACATGTAATATTAATTATGTAATCTTTTATCGAAAAATTATACTAAGGATTTTCAATCCTAAACTAAAGATGGTCAGACCTAAACTAAGAATGTTCAATTATACTAACTAACTAAGACTTTAACGGGAAATTATATTAACTAGCTAGATTTGCGAATTAATAATTGTTAATTAATTATTATACTAACTACAATTAACTAACTAATATTATAATAATGCTATTTTAAATCTTAAACTAGGGATGTTCAAACTTAACCTAAGGATTAAATATAATTAACTAACAAATAAAATCCTAAAGATGTTTAGTAACTAAGACTTTAACGGGAAATTATATTAACTAGCTAGATTTGCGAATTAATAATTGTTAATTAATTATTATACTAGCTACAATTAACTAACTAATATTATATTAATGCTATTTTAAATCTTAAACTAGGGATGTTCAAACCTAACCTAAGGATTAATTATAATTAACTAACAAATATAATCCTAAAGATGTTCAGACCTAAAGTAAGAATGTTCAATTATACTAACTAACTAAGACTTTAACGGGAAATTATATTAACTATCTAAATTTGCGAATTAATAATTTTTAATTAATTATTATACTAACTACAATTAACTAACTAATATTATATTAATCCTATTTTAAATCTTAAACTAAGGATGTTCAAACCTAACCTAAAGAGTAAATACAATTAACTAACAAATATTATCTTAAGGATATTAAGGTTTAACTAAGGATGTTCCAACCTAAACTAAGGATGTTCAATCCTAAATTAACAAATATTTCATAAATAAAAATATAAATAACAATTCATTATCATACAATTAACAATTAGCTAGCAAATAATTAACAAATAAACAATTAATTAATGAAGCTATTAACAAATATTTAATAACTAATTAATAAATAATTTAAAAATAAACAATTATCTAATCCGACAATTAAGAAATACGAAATAAATAATCAACAAATAAACAATTACCTAACAAACAATTAACAATTAATTAATTAAAAATTAAAAAAAAAAACGAAAAAAGGGCAGTGGACTGCCTATTTGCGCACAAAAAAAGTGTGCAATTTTTTTTCCCGTAATCCGCAACTATTACACAACAATCATGCTTAGGATAGTAATATATTTAACAATGTAATACAAAATTCGTAGTGAAATACGTAGAATGAAGGTGGTTTTTAGTTTTTGAAATCGAGTTTTACGCGCTTTATTCTGAAATCAAAGCTTTGAAACTTGTTCCTTGCCTTGAATATACCAAGAATATTGACTTTTGAGTTTAAAAAATAACACGAAAATGATGTTTTTAAAAGGTGGGGACCACTGAAATTCGAAGGTTCATCGTCGTTTTTTTGTTGTTGTTGTTGAAAATAGTGAGGACTGTCGGGCTGGGGAAGATGGTGGGGACGATATTAAAGAAGTATTGCACACTAAATTAGTGCGCAAAAGGCATTTTGATAACTTTTTTTTAGTGGGGTATTTTGGTGCCTTTTGACACTTTTTGGGTTATTTAAGTTGCGGACTCACTAAAGTTAGATGTTAAAAATAACTCAGAAGAGAAGGACTACATATGTTGAAATTTATTTAGTTTTATGCTATCACTACAAGAAAGTATAGAAATGACAACAAAAATAATATAGTTAGCAAAATTCAATATTTGACTACAATTTAGTTTTATTGTTGGCATATATGATGAATCTTTTAAAAATGAACTTTTTTTGTTGCCAAACAATTTAATTTTGTTGCTATAGTATTGACTGTTGTTGCAAAACGTGCTTTTGGCTACTACAAAAAAGTTGTTGCAATAACAGCCGATAGGAAAAGTTTATGCAAAAAAAAAAAAAAAATATTGCTGCCAAAAGTACTTTTTGCAACAATATTCTATCTATGACAAAAAAAATATTTTTGTTCACAAATGTCCTTTTTTTTATAGTTATTATTACTTCACTGTTAAAAAAAATGGGTCAGAAAGACTACCTAAGCAGTCAACTCTTAGGGGTCGTTTGGTAGAAGGTATAAGCTGGGATATCGCAGCACTAATTTTTATACCATGTTTGGTAGAAGGTATAAATTTATCCTGGGATAAATTTATATCTTGTACCAAACATGGTACAAAATTAGTGCTGGGATATCCCAGCTTATACCTTCTTATCCCACTTATACTGGGATTATTTTATACCATCTTTTAGATGGTATAAAATAATCTCAATAGATGGGATAAATTAGTTCGGAATTATAATCCCAGGATAATTTCGACTATCTGCCAAACGACCCCTTAATTTTTGTTCTCTTTTCCTCATTTTGACCGTGAATAATACGGAGTATTGGAAAAGGCAAGAACAGCGTTTTTTACTTTCTTTCTTTAAAGGAGATATAGAGATATTGCAGAAATACTAGGGGGTTTTTCATGATTATTCTGGCGGACTAAAATATTTATCCGCAAGTATTCATTTACAACACTAACGGTCCTTTGAAAAAATTATACTGCAACAATTATATATATCGTATACCTTCAAGATATACAATTCACATCTTATATGCCATGAAGAATAATTGAATCACACTGTTGTACACCTTGAAGGTATATGACATGTAGAATGCATACCGTGAAGATATCAAAAAATATCCATGCATGCTGGATATTTTGTAAATACTTTTAAATGAATATTTTCACCTAATTTTTTGGCCGCCTGAGCGGTGGTAACTTCTGGCTTTTAGGGGTCGTTTGGTAGAGGGTATAAGATAGGATATGCTAGTACTAAATTTTTGGGATAAATTAGTACCATGTTTGGTTTGAGTTATTAATTAGTACTGGTAGAAAATTATACTTTAAATTGGGATAATATTATCCCCATTCCTGGTTGGTATAACTAATACCGGTACTAATATATCTTGGGATAACTTTTCTAAATGACCATCTTGCCCCTTAACCTATTTCATATATACGAATTACGTTGTTCTAGATAATCCTTTTCTCATCTTCACTTCTCCCACTAGAGCTTTGGGCACTCAGCTATGGGAGATTGATACTCGAAGAAATCCAATAGATTGATACTCCAAGAAATCCATCTCTATAAGTTTGTCCTTTTATTTTCTTCTCCTTTTCTATTACTTTACCATGTATCTACTATCATTAAAAAAAAAAAAAATCTTTACCATTCTACTTACAAATTGATAAGTTTTTGGTATCACAAGAAATCTTCTCCCTTCTACTTCATGTTTTCCTCCTCTTTTCTGTTACTTTCCTCTTCTTGTAAATTTTTATTTTTTATTAATTATTTTTTCAATTTTGTATGTTTATTGATCATTGAATAAAGTAGCAGGTCTTATTGTTTAGTTTCTCTCAGGAGTAGTTCATGCTAAATCTGAGTTCCTCTTAGATTTCTTCGGTTGTATGCCTCTTATCAGTACTAATGTGGAGAAATGGTTAAACTTTTTTGAAACTGAGAGGAAGATCCACATTTTGTAATCACTAATGTTGGGGTTTGGATTTTTGTTGTACTGGTTTTGATTTTTTGAAGCTTCGAATTTTTTGATGTTATTTTTGTGTTACTAATGGAGATTTCGCGGGATATTGACGATTTTTAGCTTCTTTTGATGTAATGATTCAACTAGAACTATTGTGTTTATAGATGACTATACTATTTCTAATTGTCATCAGTTATAAAAGAGGACCGTATTGCGGTGAAGAACGTAACTCTTTTGTGAAACTTATTTGTTCTAGTGACAATGGTGAAATTTATTTGTACATGAGAAGAAAACAAGAACTCAGTTTTATATTATGTAATATATATGTTTCAGTATATATACTCAGTTTAATAATGATTTTGCAAATTTTAAATGACAAATAAGTGTCTATGGATCCTCAACAATTGTGCGATGTCGAATGCTTTATCATCCTTGAGGAGATTATGGTGCATTCATATGTTGTCTTTATTTGTCTTTTTTATGGCTATTTACAACATAATTTTAAGAATACAATCTAGAAACTAAGAACACAATCTAGAAATAGACGGGTCACTCGATATAGCACTGGTGCTAGAATTCCTAAAATCATGTCTCATCTAAA
The DNA here is from genome assembly GCF_019175385.1 of Lycium barbarum. NCBI lineage: Eukaryota > Viridiplantae > Streptophyta > Magnoliopsida > Solanales > Solanaceae > Lycium > Lycium barbarum. The sequence continues at coordinate 83,113,626 of NC_083348.1, read as the reverse complement.
TTCTATCATTCACGACAGTGATATTGTATGTATTGATAAGCTTAGGATGGATAGAAAGGCCTTTCACATTTTAGCTTCTTTAGCCACGAATACTGGAGGATTGACAGACACTAACAATATGTCATGCACTGAAAAGCTAGCAATGTTCTTAAATATTTTGGCTCATCACGAGAAGAACAGGTCTATCAAAGTTGATTATATGAGATAGGGGTGGAGTGTAAGTCAAGCCTTTAATGAATGTCTAAGAGCTATTCTCAAACTAACTCCCATTGTTACTTGTTAGTCCTAATCTAGTGGCCGAAGATGAGACTGATGATCGATGGAAATGGTTTAAGATAGGTAAATTTCAATATAACATTTGATTTACTACAGAAAGATTTAAAACATTATCATGTAAGCATTTTGTTAATTTATTTTATAGGGTTGTCTAGGTGAGTTGGATGGTACTTACATTCCCATTAGAGTTCGAACTATAGATAAGCCAAGATACAGGACACGGAAAGGAGATATAGCAACTAATGTCTTGGGGGTTTGTGATAGAAATCTTAACTTTACTTATGTCTTACCTGGTTGGGAGGGATCAGCCGCTGATGGTCGTGTATTGCGAGATGCTGCTGTACGAAGGAATGGTTTGAAAGTACCCGAGGGTATGCTTTATACAGAAAGACTTGTCTATTCTTATTACCTCAAAAATAGAATAATATTTTAAAGTAATTATATCATTGTTTATATTTTTTGGGCAATTATTATTTATGTGACGGAGGATATACAAATGGAAATGGTTTTTTGTCCCCTTATCGAGGATATAGATACTAGCTAAGGGATTGGCAAGGTGACAATCCACCACCTCAATGCCGAGAAGAGCTCTTTAATATGAAGCATGCTAGGGCACACAATGTTATTGAAAGAGCATTTGGTGTATTGAAAGGACGTTGGGGAATTCTTAGAAGTCCTTCGTGGTACTCCGTTAAGATTCATACTAGAATCATTAGTGCATGCTGTTTGTTACACAATTTCATTCGAAGAGAGATAGAAGTTGATCCATTAGACATGGAAACAGAATTCAACATGGAGCATCAACATGAACATGAACATGGAAATATTGATACTGTTGAACCATCTAATGAGTGGACCACTTGGAGGGATGAGCTAGCTCAGTCTATGTGGAATGAAAGATCCAGCAATTAATCTTTGTAATTTTTAAATTATGTTGTCATTTTGTGATGCTTGTACACTTTTTGTATGGTTTTCGTCCATTGGAAGATGTAGTAGCTAGTGATATTTTGTGAAGACAAATAGTGAATCTTTTTGTATGTCTCACATTGATGTTTGTGGAGACAATTCACCTTAATGTATATCTAACAATATCTTTTTGAAGACAAGTAGTGAATCTTTACGTATGTTTTTACTTTTTTTTTTTTTTTAATATAAGCAGTGTATCTATGAGTTAGTCTCACATTATTATTTTTCCTAGACAAAGTTAGTTGTATTTTTTTTTTTGGTGATGGCTAAAATATTTATCAATGAGTCATAAGTTAGTAAGTGACTTCACATCTTCTTGTTAATGTTCTTAATTATTTGATTGCAAATAGCAAATACTTGCTCATTTCTTGCTATGTTGTTTATTTGATCAGCTTTGGTCAAGATCATGTTGACGGAATGAGTAATCACACATCATCTTCTATACCAAGCATCAAAAAGGTCGAGCCGAGCAACACCTCAAAGCCGAAGGTCATGGACACTAGAAGAAAAACACACTTATTGATGGTTTAAAGGATTTGTGTGTTAAGGGTTGGAAAGCGGATAATGGCACCTTTAGGCCCGGATACACGACGGAATTGGAGCTTTATTTAAACAAAATCCATCCTAACTGTGGATTGAAATCTCAACCACATATTAATTCTAAAATGAAAGCGTGGAAGAGGGATTACAGGACTATAGCTTTATTAAAAAGTCGTAGTGGTTTGGGCTTTCAATATGGTGAAGGAAGAATTATAGTTGATGATCCAAGCAAATGGGATGAGTTTGTTAAGGTAATGAAAATTTTATTTTCAAGTCGTCGAATATGTTGTTAATAAAGTTTCTTAACATGTGATTTTTGTTGCATATGCCAAGTAAAAGAGAGATATGGCTTTAGTAGTTTGGCTATTTACTATGCTTGTCCTCAAATTTTAAAGTCACTAACTTAACTAAAGGAAGTAATATTGTTTTATGTCAAGACTACTGCCTTAGCTCTATGTTAGGATTGTGAACTCCACTAACTTAACTAAAGGAAGTAATATTATTTTATGTCAAGACTATAATATCATGTCTATTCTTAGACTTATTCCTTTTGCTGCATCAATTTGTATGGTTTGTGGTATCAATTTGTATACTTATAAAGTACGTATGTTGATTGAATATGTTGTTTTATCCTATTTTATTATAGGCTGATCCAAATGCCAAAGGAATGCAAAACAAGACAAGGCCATTGTTCGAGGATTGAGAAGAAATATTTGAAAAAGATAGAGCAATGGGAGAGTTTGCAGAAGGGCCGGAGATGCTTTTGAGGAAATTGTTAGGAGCCAAGGTCAAGGAGTTCCTAATGATAGAAGATTAGGATTTCTTATTGAAGTTGATGATGAAGATGATGAAGAAGATGCTAGACATGAACCTGATGTAGTCCCTGGAAGCGAAAAATGCTCATGGACCTAGTAGAGCTTCTCAAAGTGCAGAGCTTCTGAAAGTGGAAATCCCGAACACCAACAAAACCAACAACAAGGTAAAATACTAGAAGCTCCTCTTCCAATGTCAATGATAAGGAGAAAAGCAAAAAAAGAAAAAGAACTGTTGAAGATGTTATCGAGACAGCTTTAAAGGATTTAGTTGATGTTATGAAGGAATTTACGACAAATCACGGCAAAAAAATAGGTGCTTTAATTGGCATGTTTGGGGCGCGTAATGAATTTGAAATTCGTGGAAAAGTTTTAGATATCCTTTCATTCCCTGCTTCTCAAGAGTTGTATAGTCCAGATCAACAAATCAAAGCATCGATAGGGATTACTTCTGATGTTAGAAAAATGGATTTGTTCTTACGAATGGGTGAACTTCAACGTCAAAATATAGTGTGGATGATTGTCAATGACATGTTTCCAAGTATATGAATATGATTGTTCAGGCTGGCCATGGGTTGATAGTTTTTGCTAAATTAACGACCTTCAAAAGGGTTAATGATTGTATATGTTTTTGAAGCCTCAGCTCTATAAACTTGATATGTGGTCGGGAAGCGCATGAGGATGCAGATGTCAATGTTATATGTGTGGATGGTTGTCAATGATAGGTTTCCAAGTATATAATATGATTGTTCAGGCTGGCCATGGGTTGATAGTTTCTGCTAAATTGACGCTCTTCAAAAGGTTTATTGGTTGTATTATATTTTGATGCCTCAACCCTATAAACTTGATATGTGACGGAGAAGAGCATGAGGATGCAAATGTAAATATTATATATGAATGCTAATCATGTATTTTGAGCTTTTCTTATGGTATGGTATTTTGTGTATGTTTCTACAAATCTTAATTCAGTTTTTGCACTCATTTTTGTACAGTTTCTGCATTTTCTGCATCATTTCTGCGCAGTTTCTGCATCATTTTTGTACAGTTTCTGCATTTTATGGATCATTTTTTCACAGTTTCTGCATTTTTTGGCTTCAGTTTTTGCATTTTTCTGCATTTTTTTGCTTCAGTTTTTTGCATTTTTCTGCACAATTTCTGCATTTTCTGCATCATTTTTGCACAGTTTCTGCATCATTTTTGCACAGTTTCTGCATTTTCTGCCTCATTTTTGCACAGTTTCTGCATTTTTGGTTTCAGTTTTTGCATTTTTTTGCATAATTTCTGCAGTTTCTGCATCATTTTTGCGCAGTTTGTGCATTATTTTTGCACAGTTTCTGCATTTTCTGCAGTTTCTGCAGTTTTTGGCTTCATTTTTTGCATTTTTCCGCACAGTTTTTTGCATTTTCTTCACTCATTTCTACACAGTTTTTGCATTTTCTGCATAGTTTCTACACTCATTTTTGCATTTTTTGACTTCAGTTTTTGTATTTTTTGCATTTGTTTTTGCATTTTTATTTATAGTTTCTGGCTTTTTGCACACTTTTTTGCACTTTTCTGCCCATTTCCAGCATTTTTCTGTATAAATTTAGTACTGCTTATGCATAATTCCTGCATTTCCGGCACTTAGTTTCAATTTCAGTTTCTGTTTTATTGGTTTCTAGGCAACCAATTTACTAGCTTGAGTGACTAACCAAAGTTATAAGAAGAAAAAAAAAGGAAACAAACTAGTGAGAGTTCATTATAATGGGTAATTTATAACCTATGCACAAGGTTGGATCTCTTGCATGTTTTTGCACTTATGCACAATAAGCCATTGGAATATCAAGGTTAAAATTGGAAATGAAAACTTTATCCAGGTTTATCCAACTTCAAACCAAACACATGCTTTGGATTATACATGATATATCCCACCTTTAATCCAATGAACCAAACAAAGGACTAGTACTAAATAATCCAGGGATTATTTAGTCCCAGGACTATAATCCCAGGACTATAATCCCGGCATAACTTTGTCCGCGTACCAAACGACCACTAGTTCACTATAACTAGTTATACAACTAAGACAATTACTCCCTCCGTTTACTTTTACTTGTTCACTTTAGACTTTTCAAGCTATTTAAGAAATAATAAATAAAGTGCATAATTTACCAATATACTCATATTAATTGGTGCATATTTTTATTGGATTTGAAAAATTATTTGAAGTGAGTATTTAATACTATGGTAAAACAAGAAAAAATAAATTGTCTTTTCTGAATATGCTAAAAGTGATAAGTAAAAGTGAAAATCTATTTTTAGAATACTGGACAAGTAAAAGTGAATAGAGAGTATATTACAACTATAAGAGGGAATAAGTAAGTTTTGTAGCCCTCACATATTCTTCGATCCTATGAGCCCGTGACACGTGGCTTTGCTTTTTCCCTACATTTTTTGACCTCATTTATTTTCTTATGACTATTCTCACTTGGACCTTTGTTATTTGACTACATTGACACTAGATATAGTATAATTTTTTGCGGATCTTTTTTTTACTTTTTCCTTATACTAATTTTTTTTTTTTACTTGTCTATTTTAGTAAATCATGAAAAAATTATTAACCTCTTCCTATATTACTCTTATCATTAAGTAACTACATAAAAGTATCAGTCAAGTTTAAATTTTCAAAGCATAATTAATAACAGTAATTTAGTAGTATGTTTTACTCCTAATAGAGAATTTGTTAAGGGAGGTGCAAAGTCACCAAAAGACGAGTAAAAAGGAATCGCAGGAGTCCCTTTTACTCCGTCCATTTCATTTTACTTGGCTCTTATACTAAAAATAGATTTTCTTTCTTACTTGTTCATTTTAGCAATTCAAGATAGATTTATTATTATTTTCTTTTAATATTACCCTTATCATAAGTAACTATACAAACTAATAGTAATAAAACTTCTATTTTCAAAGAATAATTAATATGGAAAATAAAATAATAAATAGCTTCTTAAGGGAAGTGTCAATATGTCAACAAGGGCGAAGTAAAATGAAACGATGGGAGTACATTATTTGTTATACATTCTAGTAAAATTATGCAACTTTGGTTCACAGTTTTACAATCATAACATTTATTAGATCTTACTAATTATATGTTATATTCTTCTCTTTGGGCGTGTTTGGTATCAGAAAAATATTTTTCAAGAAAATATAATTTTAAAAATATTTTTCAGAAAAATAAGTGTGCTTTTGCCTATTTTCTTGTGATGTATAAATACGTAGTAAATCATCATGAGAACCATCTTTTAATTCAGTTCAAACATACTTCAAAATCTATTGATATCATCAATCAGTCACATATGTCATCACATAATCGACTAAGTACTCATCACATGACATCGGTAAGATGAGGTGTATTTGAGGGCGGAAAGGACACAACGAATGTGACACGCCACTGGAACATGATTTTTCTACTTCCACTAGGGATGTCATTTTAAGAAATTTATTTCCAAAGTTTTGTTTTTTATGAATATCGAATCTTGTGTTTGTAACACCTCAGACCTTTAACTTAAGCTTTGACCATGATTCTAGACTTAGAAAAACCAGACAGAAGTGTTGGAGCTGGAAATTGGAATTTGCAGGTAAAGTGTGGGTCGTACTTCAAAGCACGGGATCCAAGTGCGGGTCACACTTGGAAGGACGGGGCGTACCTGGTGCCCGCACTTCACCAAGGAAATTAGCTACTCACTGGAATTTGACATTCTAGGGACGAGCCACAAGGTGCGGATCGTACTTCAAAGTACGAGACGTACTTGGCGGCCATACTTCGTCCGCTTCAGTGAACAGTATAAATACGCAGACTCAGCTTTATTTTCTTATTTTCAAATTCCTGAACCTTAGGACGACCTGCTCTCATTCTCCATCACCAAGAACACTAAGGTAAGCAATCCTAGCCTATTCCAAATGGATTCTAACATATATCTATGAACATTAAGCAAGGATTCATTGTTCTTAACCTAGGGTTTTCAAGAAAACCCATATAAGGGTTCAAGACTGAGGTTTTTGGGATTCTTCTCAAAGTTCAGACCTTTCTTGCAAATTTTAGAGCATATTCAGGTATGTAGGGCTAACTATCTACGTTAGGGAATGTTCATGATTCTACCTACGCCTCTCTCTACATGCTTATTAGAAATTTGACTTAGAATACAATTTAGCCTTAGTTTCTTGAATAGTTGTAGAACTGCTATCTTTTAGGGTTATAGTTTCATAATTCATTCATGGTGATCATTATGAATATCATGAATGTTGACACCCAATTTTGTCCCTCATTTATTTAATTTTATTTACTCGGGCTTTCTAAATTTACTGACGAGCTAAATATTTTATTTTTCACTATTCTATCTTTTATTACTATTATTTTTGCTACTTTTATTTTTAACATTACGAGCATTACTTTATCACAAATTTTAAATGTTCGTCATCGTTTCATTTTTGGATTTGGAATCGTTAAATTAATTACAAGACAACATTGTGTAAAATCTTTATTTTTCTACATATTAATTATTAATTGTCTTTACATAGTATATGTTATACTAGTTATTAAATTAGAAGCCCAAAAAAATAATTAAAATAGAGGAGGAAGACCCAATATTTTTCAGTCAAATAAATGGCCCAAATAATCAGCCTACACGTTTTAATTCGACCAGCCCATGTTTTCAACAGGCTAGTCCAAATAATTCCCCTACCCGGTCCAGCCCAACAACACTTTATGCCCAACCCGACCCATTTCACGTTTTATCCACACCAAAAAAAAAAAAACTAATCTCTTTCTCATTCCTTTTTCTCCCTCAGCCGCATACACTCCCTTCTCTCATCCTTCACCCGCCTCTTTCTCCTCTTCTCTCTCTTCTCCACACGCTCCGTCCACCTCTCCTTGTCCCCCCATGCTTCATCTCTGCCACCTCCACTGCTGTCCCCCACGTTCTCCGCTTTCTTCAAACCCACGCTCCTTCCACTTCTCTCTGTCCCCGCTCCTCTCTCTCATACGCTCCCCTCTCTTTTCTATAAAAGGAGGAATCCCTACTTTTTTTTGGGTCGGGGGTTCAATTCATCGAAAACACGGATTGGTGATACATAAGCAATTTCTATCAAAGTCTTGAGTTTTTTTTTTTTTTTTTTTTTTTAAATCTGATCTTGAACCCTTTAAATCAGAAAATACTGTTGTGGAATTATGAGATCTGTGACGAAAAGTTAAGTTCTTGAAGATTTGATTAACTTTCGTCGTTGTTCGGCAATGAATTTTAACTGCGACAGAACCATTTTAATTTTCGAGTCGTGTTCGGGTCTATTCATAACGGGAGAGTAGATTCGACGACCTCGACACCCCAATTCACTGCACCAACAGAAGGTGAACAATCCTTCATTAATTAGTTTGATTTCAGTTTTAGTAATTTAATAAGTATTTATGTGTTTATACATGTCTGTCGTTTCGATCAGTTTAGTTCGTTCATGTGTATTCTGTTATTTGTTAATCTAATTCTAATTAGTATCTTGATAGGATTCGTGTATATTTGTGTTTATTTAAACAATTGTGGTGTTGTCAACTTTGATTCGTTTACCGCTTTCATAGATAGTGGTGGTAAGTCGTTTAGTTGAAATATGACGAGTGTTAATTTTGCTAGTTTCCTGCTTATTTAAATAGTTGTCAGGAGTGGTTTGGTTAAATATGATGAAGTGCTAATCGTGTTAGTCTGTTGTTTACATAGTTGATGTAGTTTTCTAGTAAACATGGTTATTGTTAATGCTTAATTTTGTTAGTTTGCATGTTACCATTAGAAATGTGTGACTTTGATGTTTTGGTAATTTTATTCGAACATGAGTGATCATACGCCTAATTTGAAATGAAGGATTGTTTGATTCGATCTGTTTAGTGTACGTCCATTCGGAACTGTGAATACCCATTAAATTAAACATGAGTATAGTTTTACTCTTTTAAGTTGAAGCCATAAGTTTGTGTTTGTTGAATGGGAATTAGTGTCAAATATCTATTGTTCTGTCTCTGCTGGAAGGAATAATGAAATGTCTTTAATCCATTGTGTCTTTCCCTGCCTTCATCATCTGTCTACAAACTCAGATTTCTCTGGGATTAGTTGAGCCAAAATTTAGCTTGTGAAGATTGTTGACACCCAATTTTGTCCCTCCTTTATTTAATTTTATTCACTCAGGCGTCTAAATTTACTGACGAGCTAAATACTTTATTTTCACTACTATTATTTTCGCTACTTTTATTTTCAACATTACGAGCATTACTTTATCACAAATTTTAAATGTTCGTCATCGTTTCATTTTCGGGTTTTGAATCGTTAAATTAATTACAAGACATCACTTTGTAAAATCTTTATTTTTCTACATATTAATTATTAATTGTCTTTACATAGTATATGTTGTACTAGTTATTAAATTAGAAGCCCAAAGATAATTAATATAGAGGAGGAATTTCAGCCAAATAAACAACCCACATTTTAATACCCAACCCGCATTATATCAGCCCACATTTAATTCAAACGACCAGCCCGTTACCCCTAAATTTTCGGACCAACTGAGCCCAAATAACCCCCTACCCGTCCAGCCCACGTTTCACTAAACCGACCCAGCCCATTTTCGTTTTCTTCACCACTACCTAAACGAACCCTAATCAAAAAACGCAGCCCTCTTCTCTCTCTCTCCTCTATCTTCATCTCTCTTCAGCCGCACCCCCTATCCTCTTCACTTCCTCTCTCCCACGCCCACGTTCCTCTCCACTCACCTCTCTCTTCTCACCCTTCTCTGCACCTCCACACTCCCTTGTCCCCCACGTCTATCTCTTATACGCTCCCCTCTCTTTCCTATAAAAAGGGGAATTTTTGGGGGACAAAGGGGAAGGGGATGGAGACAGATCGAAAAGAGAGGGGACAGACCCGAGAAATTCCCCCTCAAAACAGATTGAACAAGGATCTGGAACCAAAATTCCCTACAAAACACAAGTTTTAATCATCAAAGATTGCCTTACTCGAAAAAGAACAGCCAACAATCACTCTATTTTTGGTTGGAAACTTTTGTTACTTTAATCGGGTTCTTCGAGTTCGAGTATAAATCCGAGACGTCGACACCCACTTCACTGCACCCACAAAAGGTCAGTGTGTTCTTTTATTTCGAATCTAAAATCTGTGATGTTGTTCGTGTATGATGTTGCTTCAGTTTGGTTAAATTTCAGTTTAGCAGCTTAGTAGTATTGCATATGTTCAAGTTTTAGTTAGTCTAATCTCGGTTTAGTAACGAGTAATGTTTAATTTACCTGCTGGTTATGTTAGTTAAACAATGTTTGTGAGTTGATGTTTTGATCAAGGATTGTTTTATTGGGTCTGAATTACTACCATTATGCGACCAGTTTTAAGCCTTTTGTGTAAGACTTGATCCTGGTTGATCCTTATCTCGTATGATTTTGTATGTTGACATCATGAGTAATATATAAATTGATGCGTATCCTTGAGGCATTGCCTGTATTTGCCTAATGTATAATTTTGATAGCTTGTCCAAGTATCTCGATCCCTGTGGGTCTAGTTCTGTGTTTTTCTCAAAATATGTGTGTAGTCTGATGTATATACTCATACTTGGAACAACTGGTGATTACTTTTCTCTATGTTTGTCCATGTCTACTTAGTTGTTAGTTAAATTTGCTGTTTGGCTGCCCATGGATGTGCTGAGAATGTTCTGTCAACATATCAATCACAATTTACTATACAAGCATGTTTAGATCAGTGTCCAAATCACATATGTTCTAAAAGGTTGTGAGATGAAAGTAACGTAGACCAATATAATATCCTATAAGATACCTATTGTACTGCTATTAGACTGAAGAAGTTCAACTGATTACAGTATTACATGAATGTGTTAAGCTAAATTTCAGAACTGTGTACATGAAACTTGGTGTGTCTGCCTCAAGCTATGCCAAATTCACAATGATTAGTAACTTATTTATAGGTGTGACTAATCCTCCTTTGCTGCATATGGTGCTATGTGATTTTGAGTGCTTTCGCTTCTTGCTTTACATTCCATGCCTGCTTTGACTGCACTTAACCTTGTCCCTTCCAAACTGTCACACTGCCTGAAGTGCCTTGCACACCTCAAACACCCATCTGATAACTTCATATTCAACTGTGGCTACCTGAATTACTGCCTTGATGACATAATATGGTTTTGTGCTTCTCAACTCAATTCATATGTGACCATAAGCATTGAACCTGGTTTGTATGCCCATCAGTACCTTGAGGAGTTTGTTTTTGGACTACTTGAATTCTGTATTGATAGTCCATTCTCATTAGTCTTGCATAGTTAGTTTCCTCCTTTAGAATACTGCAACATTGCATCTCACTTTGGACATCTCTACTGATCATAAACATCAAACCTTATCAGTGTCCTGTTTTATTCCTTAAACTCTGCAGTACTGATTATGATTCACCACTTCCCCTGTTCTAGATAGGTCATCATGTATCATTGAGTGAATTTTGCACCTCCTTGTCAAGCATGTTGTAACTTGCCTGTCCTCTTTCATCTTGGCTGCTGCATATCCATGTTATCCTGTGTTACTGTTTCCTTCTGATTTTGGCATGACCCTCCAGCTCCCTGTTGATTGGCTTTCTTGTGTTTGTTAAGTTCTCTCTCTCTTTATTGGTGTGTTATAAAGGGTTAGAAGGACTAAAACTAGGAGACAAATTGGAGGAATAGAGTATCTAAATCAGTGGAGAAAAGTATTGGTTAAATGAGATACAAGCTGATCTATAAACTGACCATGACCCTTTGGATGCTCCCTTTTTGGTGATTTTGTTCGAAAACTATAAGGCTGGCACCTTTAATTTGCTGTTGGCTCTGGTGCTATAAAAAATCAGAATGGATTCAAGGCGACTAAGCATTTAAAAGCCTAGTTTAACAATTTTAAATCTATCCAAGTGACCTGCTGAGTTGTGAGAAGATGTTCGAAATTTATTTGTTGGTGAAACAATATTAGCTGAGCATTACTTGACCATTTCTTGAATTTGAATCTGATTAGGCTCACTAAAAAGGGTGATAAAATTAGAAGGGTATACACCCTCGTATGCTGTTTGTTTGGATTTGTAAGAAGGTTGAGGATTGCCATGCCCAGTTAGCATGTAAAAGGAAACTGCCAAAGCCCTGTTTACGTAATCAACGTTATGCCGGCTGTCTATCTCATACTTATGCTCTGGAGTGCTCACGTTGGTTTTTCTTTGCATATTTCCTATCTGATTTTCTGTTTGTTTTATGGTATACCTCGAAGTATACATGAGTATATGAACCTTAGTATAGACCTGATGTATACGGGGGTGGCATATCAGTGTATACCCTTCAGTTATACCAGATATACTCTGGATATTGTGCATATATCAGTCACTGCATATGTCTGAACTCTCCCACGTCTAATGCACAATAGATATTATACAGTTTGATTCATCTATGTTTGGTTGTTGCCTTGTTTACATGTGGTGTGTGGTGGCTGAATTTGTGTGCGTATAAGATACACCTTAATATGCACAATAATATACATGATCTATTTTTTTTTGAGTTATATTTTACACGTTTTAACCTCATTCGTTGATTATATACTAATCATTTTCTTTCATTTTTATGCATGGCTATCGCATACGAGTCCCTCGGACTTGTCTCCTTTCACATTTGGCGTTGGGCCAACAGCCCAACATGATCTCCACCATATCAGCACAATCATAACAGTGGCAGCAAACAGAAAGTGGGCTGAGCCCATTTAAATCGTTTTACTTTTTATTTTATTTCTTTGTGCATTTAACTTGTATTATATGACTAACATTTGTGCTTGTTAATTAAGATAAACTTTAGTAACATTAAGGGTTTTAGTTTAGTAATGGGTAGTTAATTCCATAAATTACATTCACTTCTATTTTTAAAACTATTTATAGTATCTATAACATTTATTTGAGTAATTGATTTTCAAAATAGCATGACTACATCTTTTGGCTAAGGGAATCATAATTTATGTTTACTATCTTAGAAGTTTAAAATGTCACAAATCTTACACTAACGTTAGCTTATCCTAAGAAATAAAAAGCAAATTAGGTTCAACGGATAACTTTTTCATTTTAGTTCCTTTCCAGCACTTGAAATACATATTTGTTTAAAACAACCTTCGCACAATATACATTAAACTAATAGTCTTTCTATGAAACTTTTTTAAAATTTATTTAACATTAATGTTACATTAACTCTTTTAATTTGTGAGTCGGCATAACTCACTTTTTCCAAATACATATAAACATTACATGTTCCGCTTCTTTTAGTTTATCTTAACTAAACTCTTTATGCAATTACCAATTTCACTTTAAACAACTTTATCAATAATTCACAAAAAATCATTTTTCTTTCTATAATGTTACATTTACATTTAGCCTAATTAAATCTTAGTCCGGTCGGTTAACCATTGTTAATGGGTCTTAAAGGATGCCTAATACCTTCCCTTTAGACTAATTGAACCTTACCTAGAATCTTAAGTTTCGCAGACCTTAAATAGAGTTAACTTTAAACATAACTTTAATAAACTTTAGGTGTCCTAATTCACCATAAATAATTAGGTGGCGACTCTTTAAAATAAACAAAAATAGGAATCACCAATATGTCGTACTTCTAATTTAACCCGGTTAAAATGGGGTATGACAGCTTGGCGACTTCACTGGGGACTCATTAGGTTCTAACCATAACAGACTTAGTTTAAATAGGCTTTGTGTGCTTATTCTAATTACTTTATTTGTTTGTTAACTGTTTTTACATGCTATTAATTGTTTGTTTGATATAAACTGTTTATGTGTTACTTGCTTTGATAAAACTGTCATTCCGTTCATATTTCTTCCACTCCTGAAAAACTCACACATATTCACACACTTAAAACGGCTTCGCGGTTCGCGCCCGTGCACTACTAAATTACCCCTTTAGTTGGATTGATCTTGTGGATTTAGTCGATCGGTGGTGCAGTCGACGGCCACAGACTTTCCACTCCCAAGTTGTCCGCTTGGGGGAACCTTGTGTCATAGGAAGCCAACTCTTAGTCAGCCTAAGATAGAGCTAAACCAACACCTTTTATTAGGAGCATACATTTCATGACCTAGGAGACTTAATACCCTTGGTGTATTAAGCCCATTAGACGACTTTACCCAAACGTCCAAGCGGGTTCACGACCCCGAGTGACACTAATCATACTTTATGTGCATGTTTGAAGGATAACTGTGCCTAAATATTGACTATTTTCTCTAATTAATTAAACTTTAGGAGGGAGGGCATGACTAATATTTCTATGACAGGTATGATGTTGTATCGGAGTTCATCAACAAATGACGAAGACCAAAGATATCACAAAATGGAGCTAGATGTCATATTTACTTTACTTAGATTAGGAAGCATTTTATATTGTACTCATTCGACATGTAATAAATATTACATTATTCTTGTACTTTATTTTGGGAAATAGAATTTGTTTAATTAATCAAAAGCAATGGGATGACGTATTATGGCACACTTTACCCTTCAAACAAACGTTAGGCCTACCTCTGGTACGAAGAGGTCACATGCATACTAGGACGCGTTATTGTTTGATATACTCATTTACATTTGTTTGACAACTTGTTTGACTTTATTTGATGAATTATTTGCTACATGACTTACTTGACTCTATGTGATCATGACTTTACCTAGATATGTTGTGAGACTGACACCATTGTGTTTCTTTTTATTTTTATTCCCAACAAAAGAGTTGATTCGTGTTGACTCTCGATGGCCGACCATCCTTACCTCACAAGGTCAAAGACATCATCGTTACCTCAACGCAGCTGGGCTGTTCAAGGAAAGGCAATTATCATGTCTGATCCAGCCGCATCTATTTCAACTGGTTCGGAAAACATCGTGGTCTCTAGTGATCCCCCTGAGACTTCTGAACATAGCACTACCATTCAGCATGATGAACATATCGCCCGCCTGACTCAAGAGATCGAGGATCTACGCGGAGAATTAAATCGGGTTAGAAACATGACCAACTTATCCGTTACACTCCAAAGTCCACCTCCTGAACCTAGGAACGTCGCACCAAACCCGCCTCATTTTCCATCACTTGAACCTTCAGTTCCTGAACATTTTCCTCCACAAAACAATGCACCTACCAACAACAACTTACCTCCAATCACCCCCGCAAATCCACCAAATCCATCATCGGTCTATACTCCTCCACAAAGTCAGCCACCCACTTACACTAACTATACCCCTCCACAAAATCAACCACCCACCTACACTACCTATGCTACTCCTAATCCACCACCTGTCAACCCACCAAATCAATCACTAGCTCATATTCCTTACATTCCTTTACCCACCAACACTAACCCACCACCTACAACTACTCCTCTAAACCCACAAAACCAAGTCATTACATACTTTGACCATCCACAACAGCCTTTCTACCCTTACCACTACGCTGGACCCTACCAAGCTCCGCTATTCCCTTACCCTGTCTACAACACCCAAGCAAATTACCACCAACCTCGAGCACCTCACTATCAAAACCCACGTCCATACCAATCTGTTCAAGCTCCCACTTACCAAAATCGACCACATACCACACATAAAGCCCGTCCAAACCCTGTCATAAAAAACACCCGTAATTACACTCGGTTCGCTGAACCTTTGGCTCAATTATTCAAAAAACTGAAAGTCGCAGGCATGGTACAACCTATTGAAGGGAAAATTCCCGACCCTATTCCAAAATGGTTTGATGGCTCCAAGCGTTGTGCATATCATTCTGGAGTTGCTGGGCACGCCACTGAGGATTGCTATGGCCTCAAAAACAAAATCGAAGCCTTGATTAAGGAAGGAGCAATCCAGCTCACTGGAGCTCGGCCCAGCATGGATCACAATCCCTTTACCTACGCACGAAAACGCCAACGTGAACATGATAACTATCAAAGAAGTTAAGAATCTGAAGGAGGCCATTGCGCCAATTGGAAAGATGGAGAGGGGCATGTTATCAACTTTTTGTTGCGCCCGTGGGGACAATCCAAAACAAGTACCAGTGAAGATTGCTGCTACAACTATTCACAATACCGAGACATCGACCGCACGAGGTACCGAACTAGGAGAGACTCTGAAGAATTGGACTTGTACTCCGTCCCTGATTCGCCGGGAGCCTTAGTAGTTTGAACATGTAGTGAACTTGTTTTTTAAATTGAGGCTTGAATCATGCTTTTGTTTGCTTTGGTTCATCTTTTGGAAGCTTGATTGCAGAATCTATGAATGCATTTTCTGATTTTCCTTAAACGTCTATTATTGCTATTCTTTACTTTATTTATCAAATCTGCCAACTCTATGATTGTGACATAAAATGAACGAATAGACAACATACATCTCGATAGAGTAACAAAGAAAAACAAGGACACGAACATGAAAGCTATCAGTTAAGAAGAAATCAAAGAATGACAATAGGTTAGACAACATAGTTTGCAACCATTCCGTAATAACTACGAACTACGCTGACCTGATTCTCATGGAGGGATACGTAGGCAGCCCACATAGGGTTCGGTTGCATTATAACAGAAAACCCAAAAAAAAAAAAAAAACCTTGTACAAGGAGAACTATACATGGCTGGATTCCCTCGGCGGGATTCGTAGACTATCAACATACAGGTCCGTCACATTTAGATAAAATTCAACAAATCTTTTACCATTTATATAACAGAACTACGCTGACCTGATTCCCCTGGTGGGATACGTAGGCAATCCATATCGGGTTTGGTCCCTTTATTAGAAAATTTTAGACCATTTTTATGAACCTCACGAACTACGTTCTGACCTGATTCCTTGGCGGATACGTAGGCAACCTATACAAGGTTTGGTCACACCACAACATAGGTTTAGTACACATTTCTGAATCAAAACTGGGGCATATTTTGAAAGATTATACAAGAGAAAGTTGGACATCAACAATATTAAGGCTACTAGACAGGAAATAGCATAGAAAAATGACTTTTCAATTGTCTCGGAAGTGTCACAATCGGAAGTTGGCAGAAATATTTTACCACTTACATACATATATTTACATATATATCTTTCCTTACATACATACATTTGCATATACATATTTCACAACTTATATACATATAGTTACATTTCCTTATACACATACTTACATACATACCTTTCAAATGAAACACTTTCTTTCAATTGTTTCACTACTGTTCATCTACCAAGGCTTGAACGGAGATCACAAGATCCAAACAAACAAGACGAATAGAGCGCCAACAACGTCAAGCTTAGAGACAACACGAATCAACTTCCCCCTCCCAAACTAAGAATTTTTCTTTGAGTGCAGGAACCAAAAGGCCGCGAGACCAACAGTCAAGTCTATCGATCACGGCTAAAAGCATCGCTTGGCCATTACGGCCTCGCCTTAAAAGCCAAGTTGACGAAATTGAAGGCGAATTAAATCAGGATCACATGTCATTAGTTCGGCCTGTCACGATACCATCAACATCATAAGCCAAACGGCTATTATATCACTTTACTCCATACTTTATCAATTACTTTATTATATACTTTACCAACTTTAACCACTTTACTCTGAACTTTGCAGGAATCAATGTTAAGTCTCCGAAGACAACCGGGGGCATCACTCGGCTATACGGCCTCAACATCATAAGCCAGACGGCTACACTATCACTCTACTCTACCAATTACTTTATCATTTACTTTACCAACTTTAACGACTTTATCCTGAACTTTGCAGGGATTATCATCAAGTCTCCGAAGATAACCGGGGGCATCACTCGGCTACACGGCCTCACATGCATAAGCCGAATGGCTACTCTATGACCTTACTCTCTACTTTATCATTCACTTTACCAACTTTAATGACTTTACACTGAATTTTATAGGAATTATCATCAAGGCTCCGAAGACAACCGGAGACATCATCCACTTTACGACTTTACCCAGAGTTTACGGGAATCTTCATCAAGTCTCCGAAGACAACCGAAGAGATACCATCAAGTCCCCGAAGACAACCAGAGACATCACATGGCTACACGACCTCATACGCATAAGCCAGACGTCTACACTATGACTTTACTCTCTACTTTATGATTCACTTTACCAACTCTAACGACTTTACCTTGAACTTTACAGGAATTATCATTAAGTCTCCGAAGACAACCGGAGACATCATTTGGCTACATCATTTATCATCAAGTCCCGGAAGACATCCGGAGGCCTTATCACTATCATCTTCAAACGACAACTAGAGATATTATTACATCTTCAGCATAAACATCACGCATTCATTCAAGTCCCTGAAGACAACAGAGACAACATTTGGACACGCGACCTCAATATAAGCCACACGGCTTCATCTTCACTCTCACACTCATATTTATTATCATTTTTATATTCTTTATAAGTTGTGTACTTTCAACTTTATGCCAAACTTTATTACTGATTTTGACATGAATTTCAGTTTTGACAGAAAGTACAATCTACAGAGACGCAGCGCAACGTGGAACTTTATCTTATGCAGTGAACTGGGGCAAACATGCAGAAGAGGAATATCAAACTCATAAGCAAAGGTCACGGATCTACTCTCGAACTCAACTCCGCCTACGTTCACAAACACGTGATACGTAGGTTAATTTCTCTTTCATATCCCCCGCCAAGACTCTACTCAATCAACTCTTTTCATAAATCTCATATCCTTTTCTATATCCTAGTGTCTCCATAACTCGACACTGGGGCATTTTTTTTTAGAATTTACATTGTGGCTAGTAGAGTCTTACTTATAGGTATGTTGCGCGCCACATTTATAATTAGGAGGCTATAGGCGTATGCTCCATTCTCATCACCTGTCCACAACCCTTGCAAAGTTATAAATCCATAAATAACATTCTCTCGACAGGTTCGACCATAATTCCTTATACCTCCATAATATTTTTCACCGATTCTCCTAACCCATATTTTCTTAAGTTCATATTTGTTGATCGGAACAAAATTGGGTACTACGTCAACTTCTTCGCCCGAAGATTTTTACATCATCTCCGGTCGAAGAGGGGCATCTGTTGACACCCAATTTTGTCCCTCATTTATTTAATTTTATTTACTCGGGCTTTCTAAATTTACTGACGAGCTAAATATTTTATTTTTCACTATTCTATCTTTTATTACTATTATTTTCGCTACTTTTATTTTCAACATTACGAGCATTACTTTATCACAAATTTTAAATGTTCGTCATCGTTTCATTTTTGGATTTGGAATCGTTAAATTAATTACAAGACAACATTGTGTAAAATCTTTATTTTTCTACATATTAATTATTAATTGTCTTTACATAGTATATGTTATACTAGTTATTAAATTAGAAGCCCAAAAAAATAATTAAAATAGAGGAGGAAGACCCAATATTTTTCAGTCAAATAAATGGCCCAAATAATCAGCCTACACGTTTTAATTCGACCAGCCCATGTTTTCAACAGGCTAGTCCAAATAATTCCCCTACCCGGTCCAGCCCAACAACACTTTATGCCCAACCCGGCCCATTTCACGTTTTAGCCACACAAAAAAAAAACCTAATCTCTTTCTCATTCCTTTTTCTCCCTCAGCCGCATACTCTCCCTTCTCTCATCCTTCACCCGCCTCTTTCTCCTCTTCTCTCTCTTCTCCACACGCTCCGTCCACCTCTCCTTGTCCCCCCATGCTTCATCTCTGCCACCTCCACTGCTGTCCCCCACGTTCTCCGCTTTCTTCAAACCCATGCTTCTTCCACTTCTCTCTGTCCCCGCTCCCCTCTCTCATACGCTCCCTCTCTTTTCTATAAAAGGAGGAATCCCTACTTTTTTTTGGGTCGAGGGTTCAATTCATCGAAAACACGAATTGGTGATACATGAGCAATTTCTATCAAAGTCTTGAGTTTTCTTTTTTTTTTTAAAAAAAAAAATCTGATCTTGAACCCTTTAAATTGGAAAATACTGTTGTGGAATTATGAGATCTGTGACGAAAACTTAAGTTCTTGAAGATTTGATTAACTTTCGTCGTTGTTCGGCAAAGAATTTTAACTGCGACAGAACCATTTTAATTTTCTAGTCGTGTTCGGGTCTATTCATAACGAGAGAGTAGATTCGACGACCTCGACACCCCAATTCACTGCACCAACAGAAGGTGAACAATCCTTCTTTAATTAGTTTGATTTCAGTTTTAGTAATTTAATAAGTATTTATGTGTTTATACATGTCTGTCGTTTCGATCAGTTTAGTTCGTTCATGTGTATTCTGTTATTTGTTAATCTAATTCTAGTTAGTAGCTTGATAGGATTCGTGTATATTTGTGTTTATTTAAACAGTTGTGGTGTTGTCAACTTTGATTCGTTTATCGCTTTCATAGATAGTGGTGGTAAGTCGTTTAGTTGAAAAATGACGAGTGTTAATTTTGCTAGTTTCCTGCTTATTTAAATAGTTGTCAGGAGTGGTTTGGTTAAATATGATGAAGTGCTAATCGTGTTACTCTATTGTTTACATAGTTGATGTAGTTTTCTAGTAAACATGGTTATTGTTAATTCTTAATTTTGTTAGTTTGCATGTTACCATTAGAAATGTGTGACTTTGATGTTTTGGTAATTTTATTCGAACATGAGTGATCATACGCCTAATTTGAAATGGAGGATTGTTTGATTCGATCTGTTTAGTGTACGTCCATTCGGAACTGTGAATACCCATTAAATTAAACATGAGTATTGTTTTACTCTTTTAAATTGAAGCCATAAGTTTGTGTTTGTTGAATGGGAATTAGTGTCAAATATCTATTGTTCTGTCTCTGCTGGAAGTAATAATGAAATGTCTTTAATCCATTGTGTCTTTCCCTGCCTTCATCATCTGTCTACAAACTCAGATTTCTCTGGGATTAGTTGAGCCAAAATTTAGCTTGTGAAGATCCTGTACGATTTAAATATATGCCTATGATTGTTTAAGTATGATTCATGTGTCAGCGGTATGAACTGAGCTTTTGAAGAGGTGGCTGTAAATAAAAGGGGAGCATTTTGAGTGAGGGGTTCGGAACGAACCGGCTGGGAGGTGGTAAAATAATTTGCTTGGTTAAATTCGTCCAAATTTGGGAATGGAGGTGGCATAGGCAAAGTCTGACGAACCCCATGAGATGGAGTCATATGTGGTGGCGTTTGAGAAAATGACCGGTTGTGAAGTACCATGTGACTTAATTCAGCAACTCGTCGCTCCAAACGAGCAATGATCTCCAAATGTGTTTCTGGTTGATTAGAAGATGTGGGATCACTCGTGATCGGTAAACTAAGAGATGGCTCAGATGAAGTGATTGCATTGATCAAACTTTGCTCCATTTTAGAACGAGTCTTTTTAGTTAACCAGGCGATTAGTGACGAGTCAGAGTCTGATTTCTTGGCTCTAGACCGTGTGAAATATGGATGCTCCGCCAGTTCCCCTTTAGCACAAGTCAACCTTTTGTGTTTTGAAAATAAGTTTAAAAGAAAAAAGATAAAACAATAAAAGAAAAAGAAAATGAGTCAGTATACGGTAAGGACATATTATTGCATATA
Source organism: Lycium barbarum (assembly GCF_019175385.1). NCBI lineage: Eukaryota > Viridiplantae > Streptophyta > Magnoliopsida > Solanales > Solanaceae > Lycium > Lycium barbarum. The sequence goes on along the minus strand of NC_083348.1, from coordinate 83,092,392 downwards.
AACACATTATTGCACATAATACATCGCGTTCTATAATGCAAGGGACCTCTTTATGCCAGAGGTAGGCCTAACGAATATTTGAAGGACAAACATGCCTTTTATGTATCATTCCACAACTCCTCCTAAAAGTAATTTGCAAGAATAAGAATTATTACATGCCAATAATCAACCTAAGATATCTAATACTTCAACTTCACTAATTTCCTTTGGTTGTCTTCAACCTCCGGCATTAATTAATGCTCCACGGCAACCTGCAACAAAATGTCAGTTTCCTTGAAATATTTATCTATAGAGTATTAGGTCCACATATTCCACATATTTGTCCTTCAAATAATGCACATAGATAGTGAGTAGTGTCACTTAGAGTCATAGACTCATTTGGACATTTGGTAAGGTTGACTAATGAACTTAATACTCCAAGGGTATTAAGCCTCCTAGGTTTAAAATGATGCATGTCCTTACAAGGTTTTTGGTTTTCGCTCTACCTAGGTAGACTAAGAGTGGTTTTCCTGTGACACAAGGCTCCCCCAAGCGGACAACTTGGAAGTGGAAAGTCCGTGGCCGTCGACTGCACCGCCGATCGACTAAATCCACAAGACCAATCCAACTAAAGGGGTAATTTAGTAGTGCACGGGCGCAAACTGCGAAGCCGCTTTAAGTGTGTGAATATGTGTGAGTTTTCCAGGAGTGGAAGAAATATGAGCGGAATGCCAATTTAAGGAAAGAAATAACATACATATTACATAGAAAATTTACATAAAGAATAAAATAAAAACAACCAAAATCATATAAGGAAAAAGCAATAATAAAGGCAAAAAAAGAAAAACAAACAAAATATCCAACAAATTAACTATTAACCTAAGTTGTTATGGTTAAGAACCTAAAGTCCCCAGCAGAGTCGCCAAGCTGTCACACCCCATTTTAACCGGGTTGATTTAGGGTATGACATATTGGTGATTCCTATTTATTTTGTTTTAAGGAGTCGCCACCTAATTAATTTTAACGGTGAATTAGGACACCTAGAGGTTAACTAAGGCAAAGTTAAACTGAACCTCAATTAATAGTCTGCTTAACCAGTGTGATTCTAGGTAAGGGCTCTATATTATCCTAAAGGGAAGGGGTTAGACATCCTTTAGAATCCGTTAACTTACGGTTATCCGACCAACTTAGATTAATTAATTAAATTAAATGTAGAGTAATAAAAAAATTTAAAAAATGACCTTAGAATATTGCTAAAGTTTTAAGAAGAAAATCATGTTAATTAAAATAATATTTACAGAAAAGAGATAATAATTTGTGTAAAGAAAAACTTTAAATGCCATTTTAGAATAAAACTAATAAAGGTTATTAAGGCTTTAGATCAAATGCTATTTAGAAATAAAACTTATAAAAGATAGTTTGCATAAAGGAAGACTTTTAGATGCTATTTAAATAAAACTTAAAATGTTGTGAAGATTTTATATGAAATATAGTAAATGCTATTTAAAATTATACTTGTAGGGAATATAACAATTCTGCCAATAAATAATAGCTTTTGAGAAAAGATTTAGCAATTTTGAATTTTATGTGGATGTGGAGATTCTAAGCTTATAGATATAATTCAAAAGGAAGTGAATTTTCTTACTCCTTTTATTATTTTATAAATTATGTTTAGTTAAAAGATGATTGATTCAAACTTGAAGAGTTATCTATAGAATATACTTATATTTGCCTATTAGTGATTTCTTGGAATTTCTAGAATAGAAGGATAAAACACAATTCTTTTAATTCAAAATACGCAATCATGCTATTTTATTTTGGGAATCATTTATTCGGAAAGTGAGTTGATCGCTAATTATCTTAGATTATCTAACCATTACTAAACCCACTAATGTCTCTAAGATCCATCTAAATTAGCAAGATAAAACATTAGACATACAAGTTAAATGTAAGAAAATAGAATAGGGGGGAGTTAAATGGGCTCAACCCATTTTTTACAAACAACTGCAATCTGTTCGCCATTGAGCTTGGCCAAGAATTCTTTTTTTTTTGTATGCCTGCGGGCTGGCTGCTGATTTGGGGATGACTCAAGAGTATTATGTTGGGCTTTTGGCCCAACACCGAATGCAGAAGGAGACGAGTCCTTCGGACTCGTATGCGGCGGTCATGTGCAAAATGAAAGGAGAAGGATTAGTATACGATCAATAAGTCTAAACGTAAAAACACAAATTCAAACAACTCCGTAGATTATATATATATATATATTATGTATACTTAAGCATAATCCATGCCTACACAGATTAGCCACCACACATATATGAACAGGCGGTACTCAAACATGGGCAGAATCAAATGATGTAGCATTCGTTGTTCTTAGGCGTGTATAGAATTTGGGCATATGCAAAGGCTGGTATACACATAATATTCAGAACATACTTGGTATACTTGAAAGGTATACACCAATGAATCCAAGAGAACCAAAAGATATTCCTAAATGAGCAGTTTCAGGCTTACGTATGCAGATTATCAGAAGGCCAAAGTATTTGTTATTCCTAAATGAAAGCATGTTCAAGTCATTACCAAATTTCGTTCATTTAGGACTTCCAGCAAAATATTCAACCGCCTCAGTTGCATTTGTTGACACCCAATTTTGTCCCGCCTCTCCTCCGAAATACCTATTTGTGCTTCTAATATTTTTGAGAAAAATAAAATAAATATATATTATGTTACTATAATTATTAGCCTCTTATTAATACCGCCATTGCATTATTCTATCAATTATTATTATTACTATTACTGCATTTATTATAATTCACAATTTTATCATTTCGGCATTTTACCAGCTTACGCACACGCATCGCATTTACCTTTGCATAATTAAATAATAGTATTTATTTCACTGTGGATTTTCAAAAATATTGTTGTACTGCTATTATAACACCATATGACTTTATTACCCGAGTCCTAATAATCACACATTTTGTATTAAACAATATTTTGTCACCCTCGGTATATCATTAATTAAAATGGGTCTTTTATTCAAATTCAGAAGCCAAACTATTTCATGCGCTCAGTCCGTATTTTGACTTACCGGACCCCAAATCAAAGTCCGATTAACTCCTAAATATTTTTGGACTAGCCCGTATCTCTTATCTCAATTTTTAGAATAATCCGTGTTTCAATTTATTAGTCTATTCTTTTAATACCCGGTCTAAAAATTGACCCAGTCCATAAATGGACCGGGTCTGACCCGTTTCACACAAAATAAGGGAAACCCTTTTAGGGTTTCCCCTCATTTTCTCACCCCGCCTCCTTCTTCGTTCATTTCTTCTATCTTTTCCTCCATCTCCGCCTCCCTTCTCTTCTCCACCTCCCCATCGCCACCACCTCTACACCACCATCTCCTCACTTCTCATCGCCACCCACCGTTTCTCCCTCCATCGTACATACCCCTCACATTCTTCTTCTACCTCTGACGCCTCCATGCTCCCACGTTATCATCCACTTCATCTCTGACACCTCCCACGCCTCTCCCATACCGCTGCCATTTCCACTACTCCACGCTCACTGTCACCCCACTTAATTTTGTCCCCCACCACGTTACACCACATTCCTTCACTCGTCTGACACCATCTCCACCTTCTGTTGTTCCCCGCTCCCTTTCCCTTTATTCAACACAAAATACATGGTAGATCTATAAATGGAGAGAAAAAAGAGTTTCCCGGAGAAGAAACAAATCTCGCACCAAAAAAAGAAAAAAAAGAGAAAAAGGGGAAATTCTCTAAAGAGAAGGAACAAGTTTTCCAGTAAAAATCCCTTAAGCAATACTGTTTCTTCGGTCTTATTTCTAAATATCGAGTCGAAATCCAATCGTTTCGCTTTTCATTTGCGTTGGTCGTGTTTTGAATCTGACCATTACAATTCGAATTTAACGAGTATTCGATAATAAGACAGAAACCTACGCACCCCACTTCGCTGCATCCACAAAAGGTTAGCATGTTCCTTTCCTTTTCGAATCCGAAGTTTCGAGTATGTTAGCATGTTTATTTCGTTTTGGTTGAATCTTAGTTTATAACTTGTAGTATCGAGCATGTTCAGGATTGGTTAGTTCGATTCTGGTCTTAATGATTCTCGTATGTTCGTGTCTAAATTTAGTTTGGGTTTTGCAATCTGGAAGTTTGATAGAATATATTTGTTTATGTCTTAACTTTAGCTTAGTATGTTGTTGGTCGTAGTTCGCAACTCTTATTCAGTTGTGTATGTGGCATGTTCTGTTAGAGAGGTAGGCATTCATCTAATAATAATCTTGTTAGCTTGATCATTTCAAATGGAAGGAGGAATTTGTTTGTTCATCATTCAGAATGTATGACTTTCCTAGTTTGGGTCCTGAAGCTAAAATATGTCTAAAGTAAAGGGTTGTACATCTAGCTAACTAGCCTTCAACTAAGGAGTGCTAGAAGCAGCATAAAAGGTAAAAAATAAAATAAAGAAGCTTGTCTATTTACTGTTCTAACCATTCATGGTAATATCTGAATTAAAGTGAATAGGAATGGTTCAGAGATGGTAAATCTTATAAGATGAGAATTGCTTAGTTGATTCATTCCCAACATTACTGCTTGACCAAACCTTGCACTGTTGAACACATAAGTTCGATTGAATGTTGTGCAACATCTGGATAATCATGTTTGCTTCAAGCCTGTGTCATTTAATTCATGTTGAATATGTGTTATGACCATACATGTATGCCATAGCATTGGCCTCAGGATTATGTGTTAATTAGTGTCTCGAGAAATATTTGACTGCCTAGGTTCTGCCTTTAAGGTTCATCCCTATTAGTTTTATTTTGCATAGTTAGTTTTGCCCCCCTGTGGAATTCTATGGTATGGTATTTTAGCCTAAACATACTCATCGATTGTGAGCATGCTTATTGATTGTGAGCTTAGACTTGCGCTCTTGTCTGAATCTGGTATACCTCTTCCTGCATGCTATGACCTGCTTGCTTTTCTCACTCTGACCATTGTTTGATTACGCCAACCTATTTTGTTGATGTTCCTTTGACTCCTGCATGGCATCCCCTCCTCTTTTGACATGTATTTTGGCTTATTTCTACTTCCCTGCTTGCTTCAGTCGCATTTCCTACGCAAACATGAGCAGTCGATATATGTTTAGCCACTTAGTGTTTGTTTGGTGTTGCTGTTGGCAAGAAACTGCCTTCAGTTGTTTCAGTTTATTTGCTTACTATAGCAGCTGATAAGAAACTGCATTTAATATTCAAATTTGTTTGCCGGCATACAGTCGGATATGAAGCCATGCCCAGTTATTGAGTTTGTCATGTGTGAGTGTTGCAGTTAGTATAAAAAATCAGATTCAAAAGAACACAGTTTGTTTATTCAGTGGAGATTGTAGTCATGGTTTAGAGAGTTACGGGCTGATATTTGATTGATCCTTTTATTAATAGTGTATGGTTAAAATATGATGTCCATCTTGTCAAATAATAATGTCCAAGCCCCTGTCTATGTGCTATACACTATGTGACTTTGCGTAAGTCTCCAGCTAATTTCCAATAATGCGTATGTGGGCGCCACTGCTGTTTGCCTATGAATTACGCATATGTATACTCGAAGTATAATATACATCACTTGTGTGCAATGCATAGTCTATATTTCAGTTTGTTTCGCTCAAATTTCGTGCGCTTGTTATAAGTATATTTCGATTTAAAAAAATCTGCATATAAATGCAAATCGATATTGTGTTCGTGAAATGCAGTTGGATATACATAATATACATAATCAATGGAGTTGTTTTAAATTCATATGTTTGTATGCTTAATCTTATTGATCATATACTAATCTCCTTCTTATCTTTCTTTTATGCATGAACCTTGCGTACGAATCCGAGGACTCGTTTCCTCTTTCGCATTCGGTTTTGGGCTAAAAGCCCAACGTTATCTCCTCTCGGGTCAATCTGCGCCTACAGCAGATAAAATATTCTAGGCTAAGCCCAATAGCAATCCCAGGCCTGCAGCAGCACACAAAAGAAATTTGTTGGGCCGAAGCCCAGCGGTAAACAGTTTCCAGCGATGGCCCAAATAGGCCAGACCCATTTAATAGCAGCTTTTCTTAAAATATGGGTTGAACTCATTTTAATTATATTTTCTTTATCTATTTAATTTGTATACTAACCATTTGTTTGTTCTTATCTAGTTTACATAAACCTTAATGAATTAATAGATTAGTTTTAGTGACGGGTACTTAGTTTAAGGAAAACTAATCATCAACTCCATAAATTTTATTATCTTCTGTTATGTCAAAACTATTTATAACGTCTAATACTTATATGTTATTCGAAATGATTGATTCGCAAAATGGCATGACTATATATTTTTTATCGTATCAAGACTTCATTAATATGCCATTACAAACTCAAGCATATTTTATACGAAACTCATTCAAGTTGAAACGTTCATGCATATTTGTAAGCCTAATTAAGACAATATATTTAGAATTCTACTTATAAATCTAGATTTTCTATATTGTTACATTCCTATAATATGAATTATTCAAAGTTTAAAATTGCTAAATCCTTTTCTCAAAAGCCAATATATATAGGCAAAACATCCTAATTTCATACAAGTTTTATCTTGAATAGCATCTATTATATTTTCACATAAAGTCTTTGTAACATTTAAGCTTTATTTTTTTAAATAGCATTTAAAATTCTCTTTTATACTGTTATATTTTTACAAGTATTATTTTAAATAGCATTATTTATTGCTTTCATTTGAAACCTAAGCAATATTTATACTTCTTATATTTTTAAGTAGTATTTAGAGTCCTCTTTTTGTGAAAATTATTATATTTTCTGTAAATCTTATTTCAACTAACATTATTTTCTTTTAAAAACTTCAGCAATATCTTAAAGTCATTTTCCAAATTTAGGCATTATATTTAATTTAATTAATTAATCTAAGTTGGTAGGATAACCGTGAGTTAACGAATTCTAAAGGATGCCTAATCCCTTCCCTTTAGGATAATATAGAGCCCTTACCTAGAATCACACTGGTTAAGCAGACTATCAATTGAGGTTTAGTTTTAACTTTGCTTTAGTTAATATTTAGGTGTCCTAATTTACCGTTAAAATAATTAGGTGGCGACTCCTTACAACAGAATAAATAGGAATCACCAATACGTCATACTCCTTAAATCGACCCGGTTAAAATGGGGTGTGACAGCATTCTTATCAGAGGGAAGACAAAGGAACTGAGAGTAGGTATGTGCATTATAATCACACAGAAGCATGAGTATTTAGGGTAGTCATATGAAACTACCTATGAACACAAATCTGCTAACAAGATTAAATATCGTCTGAAACTGAATTAAGGCACGAATAGGCAGATTCTGTTAACTACCAGCCTGGAAATTGAGCTATATTAAACATGAATGTCTAAGTATTTTAACTACTAAAACGAAATTAAGCCAACTGAAATAGGGATATGCCCAAAGGCTACTGAGCTAAGCTAAACTGAACATAAAACAAACTGAGCATTTAGATCATAACTATAAACCAAACAGGGACAGCGAGATCAAACAACGAAACAAAGCGAAGAGAAACAGTACAACTAAGTACACTGATACCAGCCAAGCCTATATTCAGACTTAAGAAAATGTTCAGTTATGCACCATCTATGATGATAAAGAACAGCAGCAAATTTCAAACCTGTTGGCATATTTAAGCCATCATTTTAAGATACTGCAACAAACACTCAAAAGGCAATATGCCTCAGACAAACAAACAGATTTGCGTACTGGATTCCTATCTAACAGGGATATGATGATGACAGAAGCAAACAGGATTTTATCCATTCCCTCTGCTTTTCCAGAACAGGTTTTGGTATTTGAAACATGTTTCAACAGGACAGTCCATTTTAGCAAACATTTCACTTAAGCCAGATCGAGATGACTTGTTAGGTAAACTTTAAACAACCTTTAGAGAAGATGATATGCTTTAGTAATTTCATGCGATGTATTTGAGATAACCAGGCAAATAATCACGCTGAACTTAGAGATACAGGCAGCAACATGACATGATCTTAGTGAACACATTACAACGACCTAATGATTTCATCAAAACAGCAAACTGCTCTAGTGAATATATTAACAGCTTCCTCAACAAAGCAGTAAGAAAAGGAACTGAAATGAATGCGACAGCCTGACCCCAACTCACTTGTTCACGACAAGTTAACATAACAAGCAGCATAGAAGGACATAAGATACAATGACAAATAAGGGAAATGTGAGTGTACATTTATCAGCAGACATAACAACAGATTTAAAGACTAATCCTGGACCATTTTTTACCATAAGAACCAACCTCAACAAGCATTACCAGTATTAAAGAGGAAGCATATCACATATCACAGGTTTGTAGACACTCATACCAACATATTATCCCTTATAGAATTAAATCAGACATGTATTCCATATTAGACTCAAATCGATTGAAAGCAAAACAAGAAACGTTCATTAAACGACTTTAGTAGAGACATATCAAACTCAATACAATACCATTAGACAGTCTTCTTATCAAATATAAATGAAAATCAAAGCAGATTTCTATTGCGAAAACTAATGACATGCTGAAACGATAATTAATTTACAAATTAATTTCACACAAATGCATGTAGATCCGCGAACACCCTTAAAACTACTAAAAACTGAACAATAAGGAAGAGGTTTTACCTTCTTCGGGTGCAGCGAAGTGAGGCGAAGGTTTCGATATCCACTCGAACACTTTGAAATTCGAACTTGCGTATGCTTGGGTTAAAAGCGACCCAGAGGCAAGCAGAAAAAATAGAAAAATTGATTTAATGTTCTTGGTTCGACCCTTTTAATTTCTTACGACTACTGAAAACTTGATATATATATATATATATATATATATATATATATATATATATATATATATATATATATATATATATATCTATATTCGGAGAATTTTGGGGTTTCAAGATCTTTAATCTTCAGGGGATTTCTACGGTTAAATGAAACAGGTTCTAAGGGAATTTCACCAATCCAAAAAAAAACCCCGTCCCTTCCACTCGAATCCCCCCCTTTTCTGATAAAAAAATGGACACTTATAGACTGATTTAGGGTTCGAGTTTGAGAGGAGAGGGGACAAAAGCGTGGGGAACAGGGCATGGTGGATGGCAGTGGTCAACGTGGGGGACAAGGTGAGTGGAAATGGCAGCGGTATGGGAGAGGCGTGGGAGGTGTCAGAGGAACAAGGATGAGTGGGTGTGGCAGAGGCATGGGGTGTCAGGTGAGGCGTGGTGGTGGCGATGGAGGAGGGAAAGAGGGAAAGGGGAGTTGAGGGAGCGGCGGAAGGAAAAAATGAGGGGAAACCCTAAAAGGGTTCTCCTTATTTTGAGTAAAACGAGTCAGACCCGGTCCATTTGTGGACTGGGTCAATTTTTAGATCGGGTATTAAAAGAATAGCTAGCGAATTAAAACACGGACTAGTCTACAAATTAGGGTAAAAAACATAGGCTGGTCAGAAAATATTTATGAGTTGATTGGACTTTGATTTGGAATCCGATAAATCAAAAATACGGACTGAGTGCAAGAAATAGTTTGGCTTCTGAACTTGAATAAAAGACCCATTTTAATTAATGATATACCAAGGGTGACAGAATATTGCTTACTACAAAATGTGTGATTATTAGGACTCGGGTAATAAAATTATATGGTGTTATAATAGCCGTGCAATAATATATTCCGAAAATCCTCAGTGAAATAAATACTATTATTCAATTATGCAAAGATAAATGCAATGCGTGTGCATAAGCTGGTAAAATACTGAAATGATAAAAGTTGTGAACTATAATAATAATAATAATAATAATAAATAATAATAATAAAATAATAATAATAATAATAATAATAATAAATAATAATAATAATAATAATAATAATGGCTAGTAATTGTAATAGAATAATGAAACAACGGCTTTGATGAAAGGCTAATAATTATAGTAAATATAATATATATATTTTTTAATTTTTTCAAAAATGTTAGAAGCGTAAAATAGGTATTTTGGAAGAGAGGCGGGACAAAATTGGGTGTCAACAATTATTTCAGATGTTTTAGACTTAAACAGTATTTCCGCATTTTATACATTTCAGCCAGACTTTTTAGTAGACCAGCATGAGTTAGTCTTATTTCCTTATTTTAGCATGTTTTGATATCACATGTTGATTCAGCTAGCCTATGGGTTCACTCGGTCACATGCAGTTAGGCACCGAGCGCCGTGTTACGCCTAGACCATGGTTCGAGGCGTGACAGTGTTTCTTTGTATTTGTTAATTCTCCTTCCAAACTTCCTTCCTCATAAATAATTTGATCTTTAAAATTTATTCAAATTGTATGACTAAGAAACTTAAATAATTATGAAGACATACAAACAAGACATGATAAATGCTTCACCAGATAAACTTAATTATGCAATAGAAAATGTGACACAAGTTATATTTTCTAAATTAAATTTACTACTCTTGTATCATGAGTTTGGGGCCGGACTTAGCACAGGCCTCATGCAACTAGTAGTAGGATAAACATACAAAAAAATATTGTATTTGCAACTCAATATTCATGAAAGATAATACGGTGATGACTAAAATCTAGTGGCAGATAATTTTGTACAAAATTATTCTACAAATAGTTCCTATACATAACATCCAAGAATTTACCCTTACCCTGTATCTTCCCTAATATTGTATCTAAGACTTATTATTTCTTCTATCACAATGAGGCTAATAAACTGTCCAAATAATCACTTCCAAGATCTTCAAACTCTAGGATATCCAAGTCACTTTCAAGATGCTCCTCCATGCTTCTCGTAATCCTCTTTTGCACAGGCAATTGATTAATTATATCCAAATCCTCATACATGTTCCAATCCCTAGATACCCTTTTCCTTGAATTATATGCACTACTCATTTGTGAAGCTGATGATGAAAAGGTCCATTCTTTTTCATGAGGACAATTAGATATTCCCATAGCTTGAGCAACATTTTCAAGAGGGAAATTCAAGTAGGCCTTGGGACCTCTAATTCTCAAAGCCGCGTTGTCATAAGCCATGGCAGCTTCTTCAGCAGTATTGAAAGTCCCTAGCCAAACCCTAGCTCCTTTTCTTGATGAATCCCTTATCTCCGCCGCGTATTTTCCCCATGGCCTCCTTCTTACCCCTCTATAATGCCGCGTATTAATTACCATCTTCTTCTTTGTCTTCTCAACTCTGACGACGTCTTCATCTTTGCTTGTTGGTCCGTCGTTTGAATTTTTGTTGTCATTAGGAGGCGCAATAATTCCATCAAGAATCTCTTCCCAAGTTTCAGCTCCCATTGATATCCATCTCCCTAAGCTTGGCAACCTTTCAAGAATTGGAAGTTGTTCCCAATATTTTTCGGAACATTCACTTGTCACTCTTTGATCATTATCTTGATCATTCTTGGATATGAAGTTTGCCCAAACATTCTCTAGTATCTCTTCACATGCTATTTCTTCTTGTTGGTTATTCTTTTCCACATGATTCATCTTTAATGAATGTTGCATATGAATAATATTTGTAGAAATTAAACGACTTGAGGACTATTTATAATAAGAGAGTACTATATCTTATGTGCAAGGCTTCTCGTTTGGTGATGACTAGGAAATAACAGCTAAGCCAATGGTTTAATCTAATTGATGAATTGTAAGCCAGTAGGATACTTGTATTACAAACTATGATTAAGCTAAATTCAAGGATGATTACTAGAATTTAGACATGAAGAAAGGTGTTCACTTTGGTGTTTTTAATATTTTCTTGTTGAATGCTTTGGTTATGACTCATCATTTTGTATGTTGTTAGCTGGAAAAGCTATCTTCTATTATTTATTTATCGTGAAATTCCTTTTTGACTAAATGATTAATGAGATAACAAGCAGGTGAAGAGTATGAGAAAACTTCTTCACGTCTCATTGTTTTGCTTTCTCGTCACTGGTTCCTTGAACTGCAACATTTTGAGTTTATTTTCTTCTTTGAGATCGCAATAAGTCCACATCTAATTAAATTTGTTAAACTTCTTAGTTAAGGAAGGAATGTTCACGTTGAAATTAAACCCTAAATTGATTTTAAAAGCTCCCCCAAAAAAGTAAGGAAAAAAAGGGTAAAAACTTATCCTACACTGGTGTTTAATTATGCAAAATCATAGATGCATGACATGTGTTTGAACAATACTTCTTTCACTAAATCATGGTTAATTATTTTATATTTTCACCTCATTAAATCACTTAATCATACTAATAAGTTAATATAATTTGGTAAACTTCCGATATGGGCGGGTGTTTAACCAAAAAAATAGAGAGACAGGCATGAGTACAAAAACTTAGGAACTGTAATAACAAAGTGAACATTTACGTTTTTTTCCATCACCAAAAAGAAAAAGAAACAACATGAGGAGGGAAATTTTCCAATTTTCATTTTTTTTTTTTCAATTTTCTTTTCCTCACTTAACTTGGAAGAACTGGAGATAATACCTTTGACATTTGTTTGAGTTGCTGGCCTGTCAAGATTTTTCTTGTGTATGGGCAGAAAAGCCATTTCTTGCGAAATACTTCTCAAATCATAGAAGAAGTGACCCAAAAACTATTTGTTTAGGGTAAAAAAAAAGTTTATTTTAAAAGTTTATTCTTATTGCTTTCCCACAGCCTTAAAAGGTTAGAGGCGGTGTTCTTTCCAATAAATCCCATATCAATGTTTTAGAAATCTTATTATTTTACCTTTTTTAAGATTTTGTGTTCGTTTGTCTTATACTACCGGTTTAAAATAATTGATAACATCAGCGTAGAAGTTAATTTTACAAATAATTAGCAATTAAATTATGTGTATGGGTAAAAGAGTGGTGGGTACTTTTTTTTATTATTGAAACGAACTTAAATCCCTTAAAGTTATTACAAAAAATATAAATGTAACAATTATTTGACTGTGTCCACATTGGGACCATAAATTTGGATTCGCGTTGGAAAGTCCACATTAGGAGGGTAAAACTCTCCTTAAGGAAGCTGACTCAGCACTAGTGGAACTCAAACTCGAGAACTCTGATTAAGGATGAAGGAGTGTGTTGAGTAGTATGTACTAAGGGTATTTTAGTACTTTCCCTAAGTACAATTAGTTGCTAAGTTGGTTATAGATTATAGTCGTTAACATTAGTATAAGTACGCTACTACTCCTCTATGTAATCAGTTTGTGATGAATGAATAAATTTGCTTTCTCTGCTTCTGCTCCTTCTCTTTCTTCTTCTCTACCTATCCATGGCTTTCTAAAGCCTCTCAATTTCATCATGGTATCAGAGCACACTGATTGAATCAACCAATCGATCTATATTTTCAGTCGGTGATTATCATAAGGATTGTCATCAGTACGATTGAATTAATCAAAGTTCAAATTCAGTTGATTGAATTTTCTAGGGTTACAATCGCAATCAAATCGTACAATTGAACGTAGATTCTATCAATTGACAGTATACAGATCGTAAATCTGTCAAAGTCATTGAAGAAATCCATTGCATCTTGAAGTTCTTGTTCGTCTTGTTGAAGATCTTGTTCGTCTTGTTCATCTTGATGCTTGTCATCTTGAAAAATCCTTCATCAAAAATCTTCATCTGAAGTATCAAATCATGACTGGAAACAACAATTAGGAACGCACTAATCCTCCAATTGAGCCAGTTACAGCAGCTGCTCAGGTGCAACCAATGGATCACAATCATCCTCTATACCTAGCGTCAACAGATGTGAGCGGTATCACTATTATCTATTTTCAATTAAAAGGAAGTGAAAATTATGCTGCATGGAGTAGTTCTATGAAAATTGCTCTATTAGGTAGAAATAAGATAGGATTTATAAATGGAAATTGTAAGAAGGAGACATTTCCTGAAGAATTATGGAATTTGTGGGAAAGAGTGAATGCTATAGTCTTTGTTGACACCCAATTTTGTCCCACCTCTCCTCCAAAATACCTATTTACGCTTCTAATATTTTTAGAAAATTAAAAAAAATATATATATATTTATATATATATATATTTTTTTTTTTACTATAATTATTAGACTCTTATCAATACCGACGCTTCATTATTCTATTATAGTTACTAGCCATCCTCGTTATCATTTATCAATCATTATTATTATTATTATTATTATTATTATTATTATTATTATTATTATTATTATTATTATTATTATTATTATTATAATTCACAATTTTTTTTTATCATTTCAGCATTTTACCAGCTTACGCACACGCATCACATTTAACTTTGCATAATTAAATAATAGTGTTTATTTACTGTGGATTTTGTAAATATTATTGCACGGTCATATAATTTTATCCGAGCACTAATAATTACATATTTTAGTCCGTATCAATTCAGTCCATAATTAAATCCTAAAACTATTTTGGGCTAAAGCCTAATTTGTGAGACCAACCCAATTTTCGGACCAATCCACATTTTTCAATACCCAGCCCAACATTTTCAGCCCACTACTCAAACAGACCAGCCCATACCCGTTTTAACATTACCCGACCCGGAAGCCCAATCCCGTTCAAAAGAAGGGAACCCTAGCGGTTCCCTTCTCATTTTCCCTCATTTCCCTCACCTCACCGCCGCACCCCCCTTCCCCTTCTCCTTCTTCGTCTCTCCCTCTTTTCCGCCGCTCCCACTTTTCCCTGTTTCCTCTCTCTGTCTCCCACCTCTTTCTGTTCCCCACCTCCGCACTTCCCTTCCCCGCTCCTCTCTCCTTTTTCAAACAAGCCAAAACCCTATAAATAGGGGCGGCTTGAAATCACTGAGACAGGTGCTGGAACCCCCAAAATCGCCTCACGAAAGCAGTTCTTGAACTCCAAAACCCCCTAAGGCAAGAAACAAGTTTTTTTTTTTTAGTGGCAAAATCACTTAAGCAATACTAGTTCATCAGCCGCCTCAAAATATCCATAAAAAATCAGTTTCTTTAGCAAATCGTAGTCTCATTTTAATCGGGTCAAAATATTGGATCCCATTTTATATTCGTTTGCCTTGTTATTGCTGTGAATCCGAGTGTCGCAAGCTCGGATTTGATAGTGTTCGAGGTGGATCAAAGACTCGAAACCCCACTTCGCTGCACCCGAAGAAGGTAATTTCTTCCTCATCTTAGTTTATTTTCAGCCTGGTAGCTTAGTTCGTTTATGGATTTTGTATGAATTGATTTAGTAGTAATCTCGTTAATATAGGCAGTCTGCTATATTAGTGCAATTGAAGAGATTTTGTTGGTAATTAAGCAGTGTTTTATACATGTTTTAAATCCGGATTAACCATACCAAGGTGCTGATAATTGGTGTTATTATATTTGATGTTGGTTAATTGAAACCCCTTTTAGTCGACAATGTTGTAGCTGCTTGTTTAAATTGATATGATTGATGCCGGCTGATTAGTTTAAGATTTATTTTTCTCTACAAAGTCATGGTTGTTTGTTGAAGCTGCTAGCATTAATGTTGAATGGCTAGTATGAGACTTAGGTTAGTTTACCACATCCTTACTTTAAGTCGAATTCGATTAACGCTAGATAATAGTTGCTGGTCTGGTTAGCTGTAATTCCCTCTAGCTTACCTTGCCATAACTGTTTGTTAAAGTAGAATATGATCAATGTTGAAAAATGTTGGTTTGAAGTTCATACTAGTTCATATTGTCATAATCGACTATCATGAGTTGAACATGATTGGCATTAACTACAACTTTGCAATTTTGCTAGCCCATACTGATATATCTATCTGCTTTAAGATTGGATATGGTGAGTGTTGAGCATAAGCTTTATGATATGCTGTTAACTTCATATGTCATTATAGTTTTCCCTTATTTGAATGCGACTGATGCCATATGAACCTCTGGTCTGATTTTAGAGCTTGCATTACTATTGTTGTCCAGATTAAATGTGATTAGCTATTAATAAGAATCTCACACCAGTAGTAAAGGCCTAAGTCATGAATGTTTGCTTTGGTTGATATGGAACAGTATCAGTATAAGTCTGCCTAATTTTGAATCATAGATGATTGTTGAGTCACCCTGACCAATCTTGACTGCTAACCCATGTGAACCCGCCTAATTTGAACTATTGCAAGTGTGCCATGAAAAACAACTCTAACTAGCATTGATGGTGACTTAGTAAACCATGCCTTGATGTGTCTTTCCTTTATAAAAGCATGACTGCTCTTCACATGCTTGCTTACTCAATTGTCATGTTGTCTTAATGGAACAATTGCATACTTGACTCCATGTTTATTATGCACTATTGGAATCCTTCTTTAGTCTCTATACTTTATCACTTGTTAATAATATATCCATGCTCCATGACTCACCACATAATTGTCTGTAGTTATCCAAGTGTATAATACATGTCTAGTAACTTCATATTCAACTGTATCTATCTAAATTACTGTCTTGATGACATAATATGATTCTGTGCTTCTCAATTTAACTCATATGTGACCATTATATAATCATAGCATTTGAATCTGGTTTGACATGACCATCAACACCTTGAGTTTGATTTTTTTTTTTTTTTTTTTTTTTTGGATCACCTGAATTCTATATTGAGAGTTCATTCTTAGTAGCTTGCATAGTTAGTTTCTCCCTTGGGAATTCTGTGGCATTGCATCTCATTTTGGATATCTTATTGATCATGAATATCAAACTTCATCCTTGTCCTGTTTTACTTCTTGAATTTTGCATTACTGTTTATGATATATCACTCTCCCTGTTCTAGATATGTCATCATATACCATTGAATGAATTTTGCATAGCTTCTCCCCTTCAAACATGTTGTAACTCGCCTGTTCTCTTTCACCTTGGCTGCTGTTTTCTTTGTTATGCCATGATATATCAAATCTTGTGTTCAAATAATGCATTACGTTGACTGAATTTAGAATCAGTACCATTGGACTGAAAATCTGTTTCTTAGAGATGAATCATGAGCTATTGGCAGGGGTGATATCTGATGTAGCCACTAGTGTTTGTCTTGTTAATATGAAAAAATGTGGACTAAAATGTGTCTGAATATTATAAGTACTCCTCCTGAATTCAGGGGTTGCTTTGTACCACAAATCTGCCATGTTTAGGTTCAATACGCGCTGTGTATTTCTAGTGCATCTCTTTTAAACTCTGCCTATGCCACACATACAAAATTCTCCATCTAAAATGATTAAATGTGTATCCAGTGTGCAAATCTGTGTGTTGACTGCTGTATGTTACCCATTTTTAGTGCTTTTTTTTTGTATGTCTTGAAATGATGTCTCAAGTATGTCAACAGGTTGAAATTTGCTGATGTTTGAGTATTCTGTGTCCTCATAGATAGGGTATTATTAAATAGTTTCTTAAGTCTAAATACAGGTTTGGTTGTGGATCAGTGTGTTTAGTCATAATAGTGGTCTCTTTGCCTTTCTACTCAGCTTGTTGTGGTGACAGATCCTGCTGTCCCTCCCCTGTTTGGTTTCACACTACTGGTATTATATCCACGATGATCTTCTTCCTTGCTTCGATCAGCTTCAGTTAAATAAGACCAAAAAAAAATACTTTATTTTAAACCTTCCCTTTTTTTTAGTTTCAATTCTGTCCTGTTAATTTTGTTCACCCACTTATACTTAAATCTTTGAATGCTCAAGTCCATGATAGTCCTTTCTTGAACTTAATTGTCACCGCATGCATATTTGCCAAAATTTGGAACACTGATTTTCTGTTTGCGGTATGATATAACTTAAGAAATACATATAATATACGCAATCTGCTGGTTTGACTGAGTTGTATTTCACATAGTTATTACATCTCACTGATTGTGTACTAACTTTTTCTCCTCTCATTTTTTCTGCATGACTGCCATATATGAGTCCGAGGGATTCATTCTCCTCCCGCATTCGGTGTTGGGCTAAAAGCCCAACGCAATATTCTCGAGTCATTTTCTCATCAGGCCTGTTCGCAGCAAAGGAAACAGAATATTTGGGCCTGGGCCCATGTATACGGCAGCAGCAGCCCCCAATAATAAAATTTGCTGGGCCGAAGCCCAGCAGTGGCCCAGATCCAAGGGGACTGCTGGGCCGAAGCCCAACAGTATAACAGCAATCTCAAAATGGGCCGAGCCCACTTATTTTATTTATGCCTTTGCTTATTTTATGCCTTTAACTTGTATGTATTATTTGACTAACGCTTTCATATTTTTCTGCTCTTCCTTAGCTTAGTTGGACTATTGAGAATTAGTATAGATAGTTTAGCAATGGGTAGTTAGCTTAAAGAAGACTAATAATCAATCCTACGAGTTTATTTCTCTTCTTTTGTGTTAAAATTATTTATGATGTCTAATATTATTTCATTCGGAATAACAGATTTGCAAAAAGGCGCAACTATATATATCAATCAATATCTCGGCACTTCAGTATCTTTTTTTCTACTCCTAAAAATATCCCGGCATTTCAGTTTATTTGTTAAAGGAAACTGCACAAACCCACTTTTTCTTTTACTTATGCGTCTTATTTTAACAGCATCATTATTTTAAAATCTTTGCAACATTTATAAGTTTATTTCTAAACGACATTTAAAGTTTCCTTTATGCGAATCATTACATCTTCTACAAAATGCGTTCTAAATAGCACTTTTATTTAAAACTTTAAACAGTATTTATAAATCTCATGGCATTTGAAATCTCCTTTTATATAAATTATTATATTCTCTTCTATAGGTTTTATTAGCATTTTATTTCGGAGCCCTAGCAACATTCATAAATTTTTATTTCAAATAGCATTCTAAAATTCCCCCTTATACAAATTACTAGTCTCATTTTTTCTTTAACAACCTTATTACTTGAAATCTTCTTTCTTTATATAAAAAAAATAAACATTTTAAAATCCTCTTTTGCATAAATTGTTATATTTTTTATAAATCTTATTTGCACAAGCTTTCTTTTAGAATTTAAATACTATATCCAACATTGATTAATTAACCTAAGTTTAGTCGGATAACCGTAAGTTAACGGATTCTAAAGGATGCCTAATCCCTTCCCTTTAGGATAATATAGAACCCTTACCTAGAATCACACTGGTTAAGCAGACTATTAACGGAGGTTTAGTTTTAACTTTACCTTAGTTAACATTTAGATGTCCTAATTCATCGTTAAATTAATTAGGTGGCGACTCCTTAAAACAAGCAATATAGGAATCTCCAATATGTTATACTCCGCTCTAACCCAGTTAAAAGGGGGTATAACAGCTTGGCGACTCCGCTGGGGATTTTTAGGTTCTTAACCATAACAACTTAGGTTAATAATTAAATTTATTGGATGTCTGGTTGTTTTCTTTATTTTTTGCCTTTATTGTTGCTTTATTTTTTTTCTTTTATGTTCTTAAGTGATTGTTTTATTATGTAAATTTTCTATGTAATATGTATGTTATTGCTTTCCTTAAATTGGCATTCCGCTCATATTTCTTCCACTCCTGGAAAACTCACACATATTCACACACTTAAAGCGGCTTCGCAGTTTGCGCCCGTGCACTACTAAATTACCCCTTTAGTTGGATTGGTCTAGTGGATTTAGTCGATCAGCGGTGCAGTCGACGGCCACGGACTTTCCACTCCCAAGTTGTCCGCTTGGGGGAGCCTTGCGTCATAGGAAAACAACTCCTAGTCAGCCTAAGATAGAGCTAAGCCAAAACCCTTTAAGGGCATGCACGAACCTAGGAGGCTTAATACCCAGGGTGTATTAAGTCCATTAGTCAACCTCTTCCAAAATGTCCAGGTGGGTCTACGACCCCGAGCGACGGTTATCACGTTATGTGCATTGATTTGAAGGATGAATGTGCGTTATGTGGACCATGTGCTATTTAGGTAGAACTAACCATTTGTGAACACAGGTAACCATGAGTCAACACAATGCCTACCCGAGATTCAGCATGGTTTTGAGCGTCCCTTCCCAACTAACAGCATGGTGGGTTGATTTGGGGGATTACGGACAGCGGGTTGTACGTGGAGCATTGGGACACTTACCGTCTTTGATGGATATCCAGCCCTGCAGAGACATCATCGAGGCTGCAACTGTGTTTTGGGATGAAAAGAGGGTCGTGTTTAGATTTAGCAACATTGAGATGACTCCGTTGTTAGAGGAAATAGGAGGCTATATAGAAAATGTGGCATTATTACGTAAACCAAGAAAATGGCAAAATTGTGGCATGATTATTCCGAGGCAACCTTTACCAAAAGAATTTGCTGACAGCTTCGGGTTCAGAGAGGGTAAAGGTGTGGAATGTTTGCAGAAGTCTATGATACCACTCGAGTATTTGTATCACAGATTCGGTTATCAAAGGAGTTTCGTCGATCATCAGGATGAATTCTTCTCATATGACTCTTGGAAGCAGAAACGGTGCTTCGCTTTCGCAGTATGTTTTTTAGGGACTATAGTATTTCCTAAAGGAACCACAAAAGACATTCACACCCATCTTGTTATTGTAACTAAGGCTCTTTTTGGTGGCATCGACGGGAAACACTACACTCTGGTCCCTATGGTCGTGGCAGATATCTACCGAGCATTAGGGCGTTGTAAGCGCGGGTATAAGCATTTTGAAGGATGCAACTTGCTTCTGCAAATTTGGCTGATGGAACATCTTCAGAAAGTCAACGGGGGTCTAGCATTCCAGAAGCCGACGGGTGAGAATCACATTCTGGGTCATGTTCCAGGCGCTATCTTGACAGTAAAATCATTTGAGAAACCAAAGTGTGTGAAAGAGTGGGTAGAATTTCTTAGCCATTTGAACGATGACTCGATGCAATGGATGTTCAGTTGGTTTCCGTCTGAGGTTTTGGTGTTTCGAATGAAGATCGTACCATTTTTGGTCTTGATAGGACTTCGAGGTTTGCAGCCTTACGCCCCGCTGAGAGTTTTGAGACAATCAGGGAGGAAGCAAAACATACCTTTAGTGGCAGATATGAGTCATTACTGTGTTGACTACAAAGAAGGGAAAATTCCTTTTGCAAAAGAGGTTATTCGCATGTGGAAATTGAAAGAGACCACAAAAACAGATTCAGTTGAGCCAAATAGATACCAAGCTGGGTGCGAGGACAACTATGTGGAATGGCTGGCCGCTGATTTGGAGGAATCAATCAAACCCGGTGTTAGTTTGAAAGATCGGATTAAGGATGGGGAAGCCGAAGCATGCATATTACTCCGACAATTGCGTAAGAAAAGTCTTGTTTCTGAAGCCGAGCATCATGCGCAACTTAAGGAAAAGGAAAGGGAAGCAGAGAATTGGAAGCAGCAAGCACTTAGTTACGAGCAAAGTATGCAAGAGTTGGATACACTTCTGGCTGAACAGGGCGATACTTGTATCAAAGAAGGCATCAAAACAGGGGGTGTTCTAGCTATGTCATACCTTGCCCAGAATCGCCGAAAGATCGATCAGTCAATTCGGGCAACCAAGAGGTTCAAGAGCGACGAAGGGCCATCTTCATTTTAGTTAACTTGTTCAATAGCGATTGTAATAATTTCTTTTGCATTGGGATTGTATTCGTTTTGGGCTTTCAATTAATAGCACACTGGAATGACACATGACTACATATGTTATCCTTCAAATCCACGCTAGGCCTACCTTTTGCACAAAAGGTCCCTTGCATAATAGGACGCATTGATTTCCTTCCGATATGTTTTGTTTGCTATTCAATATATGTTTGTTTTGCAATATGTTTTGTTTGCTATTCAATGTATGTTTGCTACGCAATATGTGCTTATTTGCTATGCAACATGTGCTTATTTCAACATTATCTGCTAAATCTCCATATTATTTTAAACAGCAATCATTCGGACCGTACTAACACAGCTTTCTTCATTCTTTAAAGGTTTATTTTTACTATCCCCCAGAGGTTGATTCGCGTTGACTGTGAACTGGCAGACCACCCATACTTCACGAGATCAAAAGCACGAACATCCGGCAATATGAATGATTCAGGGGCATCCGAACAGACTGGCTTGGGACTCGTCACTCTTCCAAGAGAGGAACCTGAGGCTTCAGGAGGGGGAAATGATGAACTCATTGCCCAATTGTTGCAGCAAATGGCCAATATGCAGACCGAAATTGAGCGACTGCGGAATCTCACCAATCTGTCCATCACTTTGAACGCCCCTCACCCTGAGCAAAGAACAAACACAACAATTCCACCATCCTTTTCGCCTGTCGATTCACTCGCTCCACAACCTTCTCCCTCAAACCCTCCACTTTACACAGTCCATCCAAATACCTCCAACCCCCAACAAACTAACCAACAATCCGCCTCACAACAGTCAAATCCACAACAAACCATTCCACACCAGATCCACCCGCAACCAACCATCCCGCAACAAACTATCCAACAACAAACCATCCCGCAACAAGCCAACATACAACAAACTACATCACAACCAAATGACCAGCAACAAGCCTACCTCCAGCAAATTAACTTCCAACAAACCAATCCACAACCTTTCGCTACTCCTTACATTCCTCAACCTGCAGTTACCCAAATTAACCCACATACCCAAAACTACCAAGCAGTTCACCATACACCATTGGCGCATATTGCCAGCCATAACACACAGTATGCGGCAGAAGCTCATCCTTTCACTACCCAGGCACAGGCCTTGCAACATCCAGAAGTTGACCCCTATGAAGAGTTGGAAAGGGAAGCTAGGGCAAGAGCGGACGAAGATGTGGCAAAAGAGCTTCGCAGTCTGAGGGAAGCAGTCAGGAACATCCAAACCAACAGGGGATGCGAAGGACTTGAATATGAAGATCTGTGCATTCACCCGGACATTGAGTTACCTGCTGGATATAAGGTGCCGAAGTTTGACATGTTCGACGGGAAGGGAAACCCTCGGGCTCATTTGAGATCATATTGCGATAAGCTTGTCGGAGTGGGTAAAAATCAAGCTATCAGAATGAAACTGTTTATAAGGAGCTTAACTGGAGAGGCACTCGATTGGTACACATACCAAGACCCGCAGAGGTGGCACAGTTGGGGAGATATGGCCCAGGAATTCATGGACAGATTCAGGTTCAACACTGAGACTATCCCGGACCGGTTTTATTTGATGAAGCTGGAGAGAAAATCAACAGAAACTTTCCGGGAATACGCTATGCGTTGGAGAGCAGAGGCGGCAAAAGTCCAGCCTCCAATGGCAGAGAGTGAAATGACGATGCTTTTCGTACAATCTCTAAAGGACCCCACATATTATGAGAGAATGTTAAGTGTCATTGGGCAGAAGTTTGCTGAAGTCATCAGGATGGGGGACTTCATAGAAGAAGGGATAAAAACAGGAAGAGTTACAAATCTTGCGGCCTTGCAGGCCACAAGTAAGGTCATTCAGGCGGACCCTGCTAAGAAGAAGAGAGACGGAGTATCCCCGGTCATGGCCATCCAAGATCAAAGACCCACCCCAAAATCAACCCGCCAATATTCTTCACCCCAGCCCTCGCACTACAGCCAGTACACCCAAATACCTCAGCCTTATTACCAACCCCCACCTACCCCCCTTCTGGTCTATCATACTCAACCAACATATTACTCACCCCGGTCACCTTCCTACCAAAACCCACCACAACACCGTCCAACCTACGCAACGCAACCCCAGTACCATTCACCAAACCGCCCACAAAACACCCCTAGACCACGCCCAAATGTCGAAAGAAGACCAACCAAAACTTACACACCATTAGCCGAGCCTTTAGCCCAACTGTACGAGAGGCTAAAAATGGCAGGGATACTCCAACCGATTCAAGGAAGAACTCCTGATCCCATCCCGGGATGGTATGACGGGACTAAAAATTGTGCATATCATTCGGGAATTGCAGGGCATGATACCGGAAGCTGCTTTGCTCTCAAGGATAGAGTTGAGACGTTGATCAAGGAAGGGGTCATACAGCTTAAGGAAGCTCCCCCGAACATAAACGACAATCCGCTGCCGAATCACGGCGATGCAAATGTGCACATGATCACCCTTGATGAAGATTGCAATCTGGAGGGGACTATCGTGCCAATTAAAGAAAGGGAGGAGGTTGAATCGTCGGCTTGTGTTGCTCCAATAATCACGGTTCAAAAGAGGGCCCCATTCGAAGTACTCACCCCAAGGCCCAGGATCACAGCTTTTGTTGCCCCAACACCTCCTCGCAACACCAAAGCAGTCCCCTGGGATTATCAATCTGGTGAAAGAGACAAAGGGAAAGGAAGAGTAGTCGTGGAAGCCGTTGCCACCGGAATGACTAGGTCTGGACGGTGCTATGCCCCCGAAAAGATAGCACGAGGGGCGTCAAGCAAGGAAAATGGTCCGAAGAAGGCCGTTACAGAAGCTGAAGTCGAAGAATTCTGGAGAAAAATGCCAACGAAGGAATATTCTGTTGTAGAACAATTGAAGAAAACGCCAGCTCAGATTTCCTTATTCGCATTATTGATGAGTTCTGAAGCTCATAGGAGCGCTCTAGTGAAAATACTGAATGAAGCCTACGTTCCGGCCGAGACTTCCAGTGAGAAATTATCGGCTATGGTAGGGGAGATCCTTGAGGCCCACCGGGTCTCTTTTCATAACGACGAGTTGCCACCTGAAGGTTTGGGGCATAACAAAGCATTGAACATCACCATCAAATGCAGGGATAAGTTCATCTCCAAAGTATTGGTCGACGGAGGCTCTGCTGTGAATATATGTCCTGTTGCCACTCTACGAGCATTAGGGATAGACGTCGGGAAACTCCGTGACAGTCAAGTCAGTGTCAAAGGATTTGACGGAGCCCAAAGAGATGTTGTTGGAGAGATCGATTTGTTTCTGGAGATTGGGCCTGTGGAGTTCATTGTGAAGTTCCAAGTGATGGACATATCTACTTGTTACAACCTGCTGATCGGGAGACCATGGATCCACATGGCTGGCGCGGTTCCTTACACTTTGCATCAGAGCCTGAAGTTTGTGTGGAATCACCAAGAAATAGTGATCCATGGAGAAGGCAACAATTCTTTATACCCGGAATGTTCAATTCCTCCTATTCAAAGTGTGGAAAGGCTAGACGGATCGGTTTTTCATATTAAGGAGAATGTGTGCACTGCTCAAGCGAAAAGAATGGAATTGCCACAAGTACTTATGATGGTGGCGTGGGAGATGCTGAAGAATGGCTTCCGACCTGGTCAAGGCCTTGGTCAGAACTTGAATGGAATTGTGGAACCAATTCAACTGCCCGGGCATAAGCATACTTTCGGTCTCGGATATGAGCCCACCCCCGAAGAGATTGCTTCAGCTAGTCTCAAAAGAAGAGGTGACATTCCCTTGCCAAAGCCTGTTCCTTGCCTGAATCAGTCATTTCTTAAGGCTTCCGCTGCCCAAGCACCAGAGGAAACGCTTGAAGACAAACTCCTGGAAAGTTTTAAACACTTATTCATCACCGAAGAAGAAACTGAATGCAGTATGGTTTTGGATGGGTATTCTGAAGACCCGACTATCCGGGATGCAGAGCCAGGATGTCGTTTGAACAATTGGATTTGTAACCCGCCCCCGTTTCTCCGGGAGTCTTGGTAGACTAATTGTATTCAGCATTTGATGAAACAGACACGATTTGAAATTGAGGCCTGAATCGTGTCTATGCTTTTGTTATTTTTGCCTCTAAACTTTGAAGTTCAAATGCAATTTTCAAGCCATGCTTTTATTTATATTTTTTCCGTCTTTGCTTAATTAATTTTCTTTTATTTTTCAGCAATCAAATTAACAAATCTGCCAATACTGTGAATGTGACACATAATGAAACAAGCAAGCCCATAGGAAATGCCGAGCAAGATTCTGAAGAATATGAAGGGGATATGCAACCCGAGGGATTAACTAAGGATTTTGAGTATTTTGAAAATAAGCCGAAACCAAATTTGGATGAAACGGAAATTATAAATTTGAGTAATTCAAAAATCATTATGGAAGTGAGAATCAGTGTCCATTTGACCCCGTCGCAGAGAGAAGAATTGATCAAACTCCTGAAGGAATATATAGATGTGTTCGCTTGGTCTTACGATGATATGCCCGGATTGAGCACTGACATTGTTTCGCATAAGTTGTCTCTTGATCCATCCTGTCCTCCGATAAAGCAAAAGAAAAGAAACATTAAATCAGACTTGAGCTTAAAAATCAAGGAAGAGATCTCCAAGCAGTTTGATGCCAAGGTCATTCGAACTACGATGTACCCCACTTGGCTAGCCAATATCGTTCCCGTGCCAAAGAAGGATGGCAAGGTTAGGGTATGCGTAGATTATCGGGATCTCAACAGAGCCAGTCCGAAAGATGACTTTCCCCTTCCAAATATCCATATGCTCATTGATAATTGTGCAAAGCATGAGTTGCAGTCTTTTGTTGACTGCTACGCGGGATATCACCAAATCCTGATGGACGAGGAAGATGCAGAGAAAACAGCATTCATCACACCTTGGGGGGTGTATTATTATCGGGTGATGCCTTTCGGGCTCAAAAACGCAGGGGCCACGTACATGAGAGCCATGACCACCATCTTCCATGATATGATCCATAAAGAGATTGAAGTCTATGTGGATGATATCATCATCAAGTCGCGAAAGAGCTCAGACCATCTGACGGATTTGAGAAAGTTCTTCGACAGGTTGAGGCGATACAATCTGAAGTTGAACCCCGCAAAATGTGCATTCGGTGTTCCTGCAGGGAAGTTGTTGGGTTTTATTGTGAGCAGAAGGGGCATAGAGTTAGACCCCTCGAAGATAAAGGCCATTCAGGAGTTGCCTGCCCCAAAGAGTCGGAAAGATGTGATGAGTTTCCTCGGGCATCTCAACTACATCAATCGATTTATAGCGCAATCAACGGTGATATGCGAACCAATAATTAAGTTATTGAGGAAGGAAGCTCCTACCAAATGGACTGAAGATTGCCAAAGAGCCTTTGACAAAATCAAAGAATATTTGTCTAGCCCGCCTGTTTTGGTGCCTCCAGAAGCTGGAAGACCTTTGCTATTGTATTTGTCCGTATCGGAGAACGCGTTTGGATGTGTATTAGGTCAACATGACGAAACAGGAAGGAAAGAGCGAGCAATATATTACTTGAGCAAAAAGTTCACACCTTACGAGGCACGGTATACGTTATTGGAACGCACCTGTTGTGCTTTGACTTGGGTTGCACAGAAGTTGAGACATTATTTGTCTGCATATACTACTTACCTCATCTCAAGGATGGACCCACTCAAGTACATCTTCCAGAAACCTATGCCTACGGGGAAGCTAGCTAAGTGGCAAATGTTGTTGAGCGAGTTTGATATTGTGTATGTTACTCAAAAGGTTGTCAAAGGGCAGGCGATAGCTGATCATCTTGCAGAAAATCCTGTGGGCGAGGAATACATACCCCTTAAAACCTATTTCCCGGATGAAGAAGTGTTGTTCATCGGGGAAGATATCGCAGAAGAGTGCCCAGGGTGGAGACTGTTTTTCGATGGGGCGGCAAATGCTAAAGGGGTCGGCATTGGAGCAGTTTTGATTTCAGAGTCAGGACAGCACTATCCCATTTCAGCCAAAATCAAGTTCCCGTGTACCAATAATATGGCAGAATATGAGGCTTGTATTCTTGGCCTCAGAATGGCCGCTGATATGCATATACAGGAACTTTTGGTTATAGGCGATTCAGACTTACTGGTTCATCAAGTGCGAGGCGAATGGACCACTAAGAACGGGAAAATACTGCCATACTTGCATTGCGTGAAAGATTTATGTAAGAGATTCATCAGGGTGGAATTCAAACACGTTCCGAGGACACAGAACGAGTTCGCTGATGCTTTGGCCACTCTGTCCTCTATGATTCAGCACCCGGACAAGAATCGCATAGATCCTATCAAGATAAATGTGCACGATCAACAGGCATATTGCTTCTATGTGGACGAAGAGCCTGATGGAGAACCTTGGTACTATGACATTAACAAATATCTTAAGACAGGAGACTATCCGGAAGGCATAACCAGTGTTCAGAAGAAAACGCTTCGGAGATTAGCAAACCATTTTTTCCTAAGTGGAGAAATCCTATATAGGAGGACTCCAGATTTAGGATTATTAAGATGTGTTGATGCTAAAGAAACGGCTCGGTTGATTGAAGAAGTGCATGGCGGTACATGTGGGCCTCATATGAATGGCTTTAATCTGGCCAAGAAAATCCTTCGCGCAGGCTATTTCTGGATGACTATGGAATCAGATTGTATCTGTTTCGTGCAGAAATGTCATCGATGTCAGATTCATGGTGATTTGATTCGGGTTCCGCCAAATGAATTAAATGTGACAAGTTCTCCGTGGCCTTTCGCAGCTTGGGGTATGGATGTCATTGGTCCTATCGAGCCAGCCGCGTCGAATGGACACAGGTTCATTTTGGTAGCCATTGATTATTTCACAAAGTGGGTGGAAGCATCTTCGCACAAGTCGGTAACAAAGAAAGTGGTAGCAGATTTCGTTCGGAGCAACATTATTTGCCGATTCGGAATCCCAGAGTCAATTATAACAGATAATGGAGCTAATCTTAACAGTGATCTAATGCGGGAGATTTGCGAGACATTTAAGATTACCCATCGCAATTCCACTCCTTATCGCCCTCAGATGAATGGGGCAGTCGAAGCAGCCAACAAAAACATCAAAAGAATACTGAGAAAGATGATCGATAATTACAGGCATTGGCACGAAAAACTGCCGTTAGCTCTCCTCGGTTATCGCACTACTGTGAGAACTTCAACGGGGGCAGCACCTTATCTTTTGGTCTATGGGACAGAGGCGGTGTTACCTGCTGAGGTAGAAATACCATCTTTGAGAATCATCCAAGAAGTTGAGTTAAGTGACGCTAAGTGGATGCAGAATCGATACGAACAATTGATGCTCATTGACGGAAAGAGATTGAATGCTGTTTGCCATGGACAGCTTTATCAGAATAGAATGGCCAAAGCTTTCAACAAGAAGGTAAGACCGAGGCAATTCAAAACAGGGCAATTGGTACCGAAACGCATATTCCCATGTCAAGATGAAGCCAAAGGAAAATTTGCACCTAACTGGCAGGGACCTTATATGGTTCATCGGGTATTGACGGGAGGAGCATTAATCCTAGCAGAAATGGATGGCGAAATTTGGCCGAAAGCTATCAACGCAGATGCCGTCAAGAGATATTATATTTAGAAACCTTCTTTTATTTGCATGAAATATTCTTCAACACTTTTCCATGTAATAGCACTACTCTCCCTTAGCGGGACGCATGACAAACCTATATCGGGTTAGGTCTTTAAGATAGAATTTCTCTCGAATTTTATTTTTTTCTTGTATTATGAACTACGCCTGACCTGATTCCCATGGGGGATACGTAGGCGGCCCGCATAGGCCTCGGTCACATTCTCACAAAACCTCAATATCCTTTTTGTATTATGAACTACGCCTGACCTGATTCCCATGGGGGATACGTAGGCGGCCCGCATAGGCCTCGGTCACATCACTTCAAAATTCCAATTTTATTTCTGCTTGTAATTATGAACTACGCCTGACCTGATTCCCATGGGGGATACGTAGGCGGCCCGCATAGGCCTCGGTCACATCACTTCAAAATTCTAATTTTATTTCCGCTTGTAATTTGAACTACGCTCGACCTGATTCCCCTAGTGGGATACGTAGGCAGCCTATGTAGGCTCGGTCTCGCCATTTTGAAAAGATCAACATCCCTTGCACCAGAAACTGGGACAATTTTTTTTACAAGGGATCACCGTAAGACAACATCGACAGACTCGGGAGAATATTGTTCGACAGAGTCGTCGGGCAGAAGAAAACTTCGGAAAAGGGGCATTCGCTTTGTTTCACAATGTGTCACAGTTCCGAGTTCAGCAAAATTATTTATCACCATACATATAGTTTACTATGTCTATTTTTTCGAAATAATGTGATTCTAATCAGACTGTTTACTAGTCGGCCAAGACTTAAAATGAGCGGAGGTTACAAGTTCATACGAAGCTGGAGGCACGAAGCGCAAGAGCCAGATCCCCAAGTCAACGCGAATCAACCCCCTCCCCAAACTTACAAATTTTCTTTGGATGCAGGTGGCCAAGTTGCAGGAGTGAAATAGGCACGACCTTGAAATGATGGCGCGTCAAACGGTTTGAGCATTCTTCTATCAATTATGTCTTCAAATATAAATAACTTTCGGCGATCACCATAAGCTAATCTTGCAAATTATTTTCTTCAAATATATATCAACGCACAAATATTTTGTATTGCTTTCGAATACATTTCTTTTATTTTTTGCCACTGCGTGTGCTTACAGCCGCATTGCACTGCACCTGCATTAATCACCGTTTTTCATATGATGCATGGGCTGCGCACCGCCCTTTGCATCGCTTTCATATATTTATTGGGCCATGCACCGCCCTTTTAAATTTCTGCATAAGGCCATGCACCGCCTTTCATATGATGCATGGGCTGCGCACCGCCCTTTGCATCACTTTCATATATTTACTGGGCCATGCACCGCCCTTTCAAATTTCAGCATAAGGCCATGCACCGCCTTTCATATGATGCATGGGCTGCACACCGCCCTTCGCACGTTTTCATATTTACTGGGCCATGCACCGCCCTTTTAAATTTCTGCATAAGGCCATGCACCGCCTTTCATATGATGCATGAGCTGCGCATCGCTCTTCGCATCGCTTTCATATTTACTGGGCCATGCACCGCCCTTTTAAATTTCTGCATAAGGCCATGCACCGCCTTTCATATGATGCATGGGCAGCGCACCGCCCTTTGCATCACTTTCATATATTTACTGGGCCATGCACCGCCCTTTTAAATTTCTGCATAAGGCCATGCACCGCCTTTCATATGATGCATGGGTTGCGCACCGCCCTTCGCACGTTTTCATATTTACTGGGCCATGCACCGCCCTTTTAAATTTCTGCATAAGGCCATGCACCGCCTTTCATATGATGCATGAGTTGCGCACCGCTCTTCGCATCGCTTTCATATTTACTGGGCCATGCACCGCCCTTTTAAATTTCTGCATAAGGCCATGCACCGCCTTTCATATGATGCATGGGCTGCGCACCGCCCTTTGCATCACTTTCATATATTTACTGGGCCATGCACCGCCCTTTTAAATTTCTGCATGAGGCCATGCACCGCCTTTCATATGATGCATGGGCTGCGCACCGCCCTTTGCATCGCTTTCATATTTACTGGGCCATGCACCGCCCTTTTAAATTTCTGCATAAGGCCATGCACCGCCTTTCATATGATGCATGGGCTGCGCACCGCCCTTCGCACGTTTTCATATTTACTGGGCCATGCACCGCCCTTTTAAATTTCTGCATAAGGCCATGCACCGCCTTTCATATGATGCATGAGCTGCGCACCGCTCTTCGCATCGCTTTCATATTGCCTGGGCCATGCACCGCCCTTTTAAATTTCAGCATAAGGCCATGCACCGCCTTTCATATGATGCATGGGCTGCGCACCGCCCTTCGCATCGCTTTCATATATTGCCTGGGCCATGCACCACCCTTTTAAAATTTCTGCATAAGGCTGAACACCGACTTTCATATATCACATGGGCCATGCACCGCCCTTCGCATCGCTTTCATATTGCCTGGGCCATGCACCGCCCTTTTAAATTTCAGCATAAGGCCATGCACCGCCTTTCATATGATGCATGGGCTGCGCACCGCCCTTCGCATCGCTTTCATATATTGCCTGGGCCATGCACCACCCTTTTAAAATTTCTGCATAAGGCTGAACACCGACTTTCATATATCACATGGGCCATGCACCGCCCTTTTTAAATTTATGCATAAGACATCGCACCGCACTGCACCTGCCTTGTCTTGTTATTATTTTATTAATGCCCTGCATATGCTCGCAGCCGCATTGCACCGCACTTGCATCGCTGTATTTCAATATTTATTTTTACTGACTATTTTCATCTAGTTTTTAGTTTCGCAGGAGCTTTAGCGCAACGTGGAACTATTTCTTCAGCAGCGAACTGGGGCAATACGTCAGGAAGGACAAGCAGACTTCTCGACAAGGGTCAAAGATCTACCTCGAACACTCGGCTCCAAATTCAAATTTCCCGTTCATATTCCAGCACAATCAATTTTCAGGGTTCTATCACAATACCCAGTGTCATCATAATTCGACACTGGGACAATATTTTTTGCGAAGATTCGCATCAAATCGTGAGTTGCCAGTCATAGGTGTCGTAGTCTTCCCAGAACTACACGCGGCCTGATTCTCGTGCAACCCGAGATATGTAGGCGATTCAAAGACCAGAGTTCGGCCGTGATTTTCTTTACCCTTAGTCCTCCACAATCCTTTAGCCGGGACAAAATAGGCTACTAAGTCAACGTCTTTGCCCGAAAATTCTTTCATCATTATCGGACAAAGAGGGACAAGTTGTTGACACCCAATTTTGTCCCACCTCTCCTCCAAAATACCTATTTACGCTTCTAATATTTTTAGAAAATTAAAAAAAATATATATATATTTATATATATATATTTTTTTTTTACTATAATTATTAGACTCTTATCAATACCGACGCTTCATTATTCTATTACAGTTACTAGCCATCCTCGTTATCATTTATCAATCATTATTATTATTATTATTATTATTATTATTATTATTATTATTATTATTATTATTATTATTATTATTATAATTCACAATTTTTTTTTATCATTTCAGCATTTTACCAGCTTACGCACACGCATCACATTTAACTTTGCATAATTAAATAATAGTGTTTATTTACTGTGGATTTTGTAAATATTATTGCACGGTCATATAATTTTATCCGAGCACTAATAATTACATATTTTAGTCCGTATCAATTCAGTCCATAATTAAATCCTAAAACTATTTTGGGCTAAAGCCTAATTTGTGAGACCAACCCAATTTTCGGACCAATCCACATTTTTCAATACCCAGCCCAACATTTTCAGCCCACTACTCAAACAGACCAGCCCATACCCGTTTTAACATTACCCGACCCGGAAGCCCAATCCCGTTCAAAAGAAGGGAACCCTAGCGGTTCCCTTCTCATTTTCCCTCATTTCCCTCACCTCACCGCCGCACCCCCCTTCCCCTTCTCCTTCTTCGTCTCTCCCTCTTTTCCGCCGCTCCCACTTTTCCCTGTTTCCTCTCTCTGTCTCCCACCTCTTTCTGTTCCCCACCTCCGCACTTCCCTTCCCCGCTCCTCTCTCCTTTTTCAAACAAGCCAAAACCCTATAAATAGGGGCGGCTTGAAATCACTGAGACAGGTGCTGGAACCCCCAAAATCGCCTCACGAAAGCAGTTCTTGAACTCCAAAACCCCCTAAGGCAAGAAACAAGTTTTTTTTTTTTAGTGGCAAAATCACTTAAGCAATACTAGTTCATCAGCCGCCTCAAAATATCCATAAAAAATCAGTTTCTTTAGCAAATCGTAGTCTCATTTTAATCGGGTCAAAATATTAGATCCCAATTTATATTCGTTTGCCTTGTTATTGCTGTGAATCCGAGTGTCGCAAGCTCGGATTTGATAGTGTTCGAGGTGGATCAAAGACTCGAAACCCCACTTCGCTGCACCCGAAGAAGGTAATTTCTTCCTCATCTTAGTTTATTTTCAGCCTGGTAGCTTAGTTCGTTTATGGATTTTGTATGAATTGATTTAGTAGTAATCTCGTTAATATAGGCAGTCTGCTATATTAGTGCAATTGAAGAGATTTTGTTGGTAATTAAGCAGTGTTTTATACATGTTTTAAATCCGGATTAACCATACCAAGGTGCTGATAATTGGTGTTATTATATTTGATGTTGGTTAATTGAAACCCCTTTTAGTCGACAATGTTGTAGCTGCTTGTTTAAATTGATATGATTGATGTCGGCTGATTAGTTTAAGATTTATTTTTCTCTACAAAGTCATGGTTGTTTGTTGAAGCTGCTAGCATTAATGTTGAATGGCTAGTATGAGACTTAGGTTAGTTTACCACATCCTTACTTTAAGTCGAATTCGATTAACGCTAGATAATAGTTGCTGGTCTGGTTAGCTGTAATTCCCTCTAGCTTACCTTGCCATAACTGTTTGTTAAAGTAGAATATGATCAATGTTGAAAAATGTTGGTTTGAAGTTCATACTAGTTCATATTGTCATAATCGACTATCATGAGTTGAACATGATTGGCATTAACTACAACTTTGCAATTTTGCTAGCCCATACTGATATATCTATCTGCTTTAAGATTGGATATGGTGAGTGTTGAGCATAAGCTTTATGATATGCTGTTAACTTCATATGTCATTATAGTTTTCCCTTATTTGAATGCGACTGATGCCATATGAACCTCTGGTCTGATTTTAGAGCTTGCATTACTATTGTTGTCCAGATTAAATGTGATTAGCTATTAATAAGAATCTCACACCAGTAGTAAAGGCCTAAGTCATGAATGTTTGCTTTGGTTGATATGGAACAGTATCAGTATAAGTCTGCCTAATTTTGAATCATAGATGATTGTTGAGTCACCCTGACCAATCTTGACTGCTAACCCATGTGAACCCGCCTAATTTGAACTATTGCAAGTGTGCCATGAAAAACAACTCTAACTAGCATTGATGGTGACTTAGTAAACCATGCCTTGATGTGTCTTTCCTTTATAAAAGCATGACTGCTCTTCACATGCTTGCTTACTCAATTGTCATGTTGTCTTAATGGAACAATTGCATACTTGACTCCATGTTTATTATGCACTATTGGAATCCTTCTTTAGTCTCTATACTTTATCACTTGTTAATAATATATCCATGCTCCATGACTCACCACATAATTGTCTGTAGTTATCCAAGTGTATAATACATGTCTAGTAACTTCATATTCAACTGTATCTATCTAAATTACTGTCTTGATGACATAATATGATTCTGTGCTTCTCAATTTAACTCATATGTGACCATTATATAATCATAGCATTTGAATCTGGTTTGACATGACCATCAACACCTTGAGTTTGATTTTTTTTTTTTTTTTTTTTTTTTGGATCACCTGAATTCTATATTGAGAGTTCATTCTTAGTAGCTTGCATAGTTAGTTTCTCCCTTGGGAATTCTGTGGCATTGCATCTCATTTTGGATATCTTATTGATCATGAATATCAAACTTCATCCTTGTCCTGTTTTACTTCTTGAATTTTGCATTACTGTTTATGATTTATCACTCTCCCTGTTCTAGATATGTCATCATATACCATTGAATGAATTTTGCATAGCTTCTCCCCTTCAAACATGTTGTAACTCGCCTGTTCTCTTTCACCTTGGCTGCTGTTTTCTTTGTTATGCCATGATATATCAAATCTTGTGTTCAAATAATGCATTACGTTGACTGAATTTAGAATCGGTACCATTGGACTGAAAATCTGTTTCTTAGAGATGAATCATGAGCTATTGGCAGGGGTGATATCTGATGTAGCCACTAGTGTTTGTCTTGTTAATATGAAAAAATGTGGACTAAAATGTGTCTGAATATTATAAGTACTCCTCCTGAATTCAGTGGTTGCTTTGTACCACAAATCTGCCATGTTTAGGTTCAATACGCGCTGTGTATTTCTAGTGCATCTCTTTTAAACTCTGCCTATGCCACACATACAAAATTCTCCATCTAAAATGATTAAATGTGTATCCAGTGTGCAAATTTGTGTGTTGACTGCTGTATGTTACCCATTTTTAGTGCTTTTTTTTTGTATGTCTTGAAATGATGTCTCAAGTATGTCAACAGGTTGAAATTTGCTGATGTTTGAGTATTCTGTGTCCTCATAGATAGGGTATTATTAAATAGTTTCTTAAGTCTAAATACAGGTTTGGTTGTGGATCAGTGTGTTTAGTCATAATAGTGGTCTCTTTGCCTTTCTACTCAGCTTGTTGTGGTGACAGATCCTGCTGTCCCTCCCCTGTTTGGTTTCACACTACTGGTATTATATCCACGATGATCTTCTTCCTTGCTTCGATCAGCTTCAGTTAAATAAGACCAAAAAAAAATACTTTATTTTAAACCTTCCCTTTTTTTTAGTTTCAATTCTGTCCTGTTAATTTTGTTCACCCACTTATACTTAAATCTTTGAATGCTCAAGTCCATGATAGTCCTTTCTTGAACTTAATTGTCACCGCATGCATATTTGCCAAAATTTGGAACACTGATTTTCTGTTTGCGGTATGATATACCTTAAGAAATACATATAATATACGCAATCTGCTGGTTTGACTGAGTTGTATTTCACATAGTTATTACATCTCACTGATTGTGTACTAACTTTTTCTCCTCTCATTTTTTCTGCATGACTGCCATATATGAGTCCGAGGGATTCATTCTCCTCCCGCATTCGGTGTTGGGCTAAAAGCCCAACGCAATATTCTCGAGTCATTTTCTCATCAGGCCTGTTCGCAGCAAAGGAAACAGAATATTTGGGCCTGGGCCCATGTATACGGCAGCAGCAGCCCCCAATAATAAAATTTGCTGGGCCGAAGCCCAGCAGTGGCCCAGATCCAAGGGGACTGCTGGGCCGAAGCCCAACAGTATAACAGCAATCTCAAAATGGGCCGAGCCCACTTATTTTATTTATGCCTTTGCTTATTTTATGCCTTTAACTTGTATGTATTATTTGACTAACGCTTTCATATTTTTCTGCTCTTCCTTAGCTTAGTTGGACTATTGAGAATTAGTATAGATAGTTTAGCAATGGGTAGTTAGCTTAAAGAAGACTAATAATCAATCCTACGAGTTTATTTCTCTTCTTTTGTGTTAAAATTATTTATGATGTCTAATATTATTTCATTCGGAATAACAGATTTGCAAAAAGGCGCAACTATATATATCAATCAATATCTCGGCACTTCAGTATCTTTTTTTCTACTCCTAAAAATATCCCGGCATTTCAGTTTATTTGTTAAAGGAAACTGCACAAACCCACTTTTTCTTTTACTTATGCGTCTTATTTTAACAGCATCATTATTTTAAAATCTTTGCAACATTTATAAGTTTATTTCTAAACGACATTTAAAGTTTCCTTTATGCGAATCATTACATCTTCTACAAAATGCGTTCTAAATAGCACTTTTATTTAAAACTTTAAACAGTATTTATAAATCTCATGGCATTTGAAATCTCCTTTTATATAAATTATTATATTCTCTTCTATAGGTTTTATTAGCATTTTATTTCGGAGCCCTAGCAACATTCATAAATTTTTATTTCAAATAGCATTCTAAAATTCCCCCTTATACAAATTACTAGTCTCATTTTTTCTTTAACAACCTTATTACTTGAAATCTTCTTTCTTTATATAAAAAAAATAAACATTTTAAAATCCTCTTTTGCATAAATTGTTATATTTTTTATAAATCTTATTTGCACAAGCTTTCTTTTAGAATTTAAATACTATATCCAACATTGATTAATTAACCTAAGTTTAGTCGGATAACCGTAAGTTAACGGATTCTAAAGGATGCCTAATCCCTTCCCTTTAGGATAATATAGAACCCTTACCTAGAATCACACTGGTTAAGCAGACTATTAACGGAGGTTTAGTTTTAACTTTACCTTAGTTAACATTTAGATGTCCTAATTCATCGTTAAATTAATTAGGTGGCGACTCCTTAAAACAAGCAATATAGGAATCTCCAATATGTTATACTCCGCTCTAACCCAGTTAAAAGGGGGTATAACAGCTTGGCGACTCCGCTGGGGATTTTTAGGTTCTTAACCATAACAACTTAGGTTAATAATTAAATTTATTGGATGTCTGGTTGTTTTCTTTATTTTTTGCCTTTATTGTTGCTTTATTTTTTTTCTTTTATGTTCTTAAGTGATTGTTTTATTATGTAAATTTTCTATGTAATATGTATGTTATTGCTTTCCTTAAATTGGCATTCCGCTCATATTTCTTCCACTCCTGGAAAACTCACACATATTCACACACTTAAAGCGGCTTCGCAGTTTGCGCCCGTGCACTACTAAATTACCCCTTTAGTTGGATTGGTCTAGTGGATTTAGTCGATCAGCGGTGCAGTCGACGGCCACGGACTTTCCACTCCCAAGTTGTCCGCTTGGGGGAGCCTTGCGTCATAGGAAAACAACTCCTAGTCAGCCTAAGATAGAGCTAAGCCAAAACCCTTTAAGGGCATGCACGAACCTAGGAGGCTTAATACCCAGGGTGTATTAAGTCCATTAGTCAACCTCTTCCAAAATGTCCAGGTGGGTCTACGACCCCGAGCGACGGTTATCACGTTATGTGCATTGATTTGAAGGATGAATGTGCGTTATGTGGACCATGTGCTATTTAGGTAGAACTAACCATTTGTGAACACAGGTAACCATGAGTCAACACAATGCCTACCCGAGATTCAGCATGGTTTTGAGCGTCCCTTCCCAACTAACAGCATGGTGGGTTGATTTGGGGGATTACGGACAGCGGGTTGTACGTGGAGCATTGGGACACTTACCGTCTTTGATGGATATCCAGCCCTGCAGAGACATCATCGAGGCTGCAACTGTGTTTTGGGATGAAAAGAGGGTCGTGTTTAGATTTAGCAACATTGAGATGACTCCGTTGTTAGAGGAAATAGGAGGCTATATAGAAAATGTGGCATTATTACGTAAACCAAGAAAATGGCAAAATTGTGGCATGATTATTCCGAGGCAACCTTTACCAAAAGAATTTGCTGACAGCTTCGGGTTCAGAGAGGGTAAAGGTGTGGAATGTTTGCAGAAGTCTATGATACCACTCGAGTATTTGTATCACAGATTCGGTTATCAAAGGAGTTTCGTCGATCATCAGGATGAATTCTTCTCATATGACTCTTGGAAGCAGAAACGGTGCTTCGCTTTCGCAGTATGTTTTTTAGGGACTATAGTATTTCCTAAAGGAACCACAAAAGACATTCACACCCATCTTGTTATTGTAACTAAGGCTCTTTTTGGTGGCATCGACGGGAAACACTACACTCTGGTCCCTATGGTCGTGGCAGATATCTACCGAGCATTAGGGCGTTGTAAGCGCGGGTATAAGCATTTTGAAGGATGCAACTTGCTTCTGCAAATTTGGCTGATGGAACATCTTCAGAAAGTCAACGGGGGTCTAGCATTCCAGAAGCCGACGGGTGAGAATCACATTCTGGGTCATGTTCCAGGCGCTATCTTGACAGTAAAATCATTTGAGAAACCAAAGTGTGTGAAAGAGTGGGTAGAATTTCTTAGCCATTTGAACGATGACTCGATGCAATGGATGTTCAGTTGGTTTCCGTCTGAGGTTTTGGTGTTTCGAACGAAGATCGTACCATTTTTGGTCTTGATAGGACTTCGAGGTTTGCAGCCTTACGCCCCGCTGAGAGTTTTGAGACAATCAGGGAGGAAGCAAAACATACCTTTAGTGGCAGATATGAGTCATTACTGTGTTGACTACAAAGAAGGGAAAATTCCTTTTGCAAAAGAGGTTATTCGCATGTGGAAATTGAAAGAGACCACAAAAACAGATTCAGTTGAGCCAAATAGATACCAAGCTGGGTGCGAGGACAACTATGTGGAATGGCTGGCCGCTGATTTGGAGGAATCAATCAAACCCGGTGTTAGTTTGAAAGATCGGATTAAGGATGGGGAAGCCGAAGCATGCATATTACTCCGACAATTGCGTAAGAAAAGTCTTGTTTCTGAAGCCGAGCATCATGCGCAACTTAAGGAAAAGGAAAGGGAAGCAGAGAATTGGAAGCAGCAAGCACTTAGTTACGAGCAAAGTATGCAAGAGTTGGATACACTTCTGGCTGAACAGGGCGATACTTGTATCAAAGAAGGCATCAAAACAGGGGGTGTTCTAGCTATGTCATACCTTGCCCAGAATCGCCGAAAGATCGATCAGTCAATTCGGGCAACCAAGAGGTTCAAGAGCGACGAAGGGCCATCTTCATTTTAGTTAACTTGTTCAATAGCGATTGTAATAATTTCTTTTGCATTGGGATTGTATTCGTTTTGGGCTTTCAATTAATAGCACACTGGAATGACACATGACTACATATGTTATCCTTCAAATCCACGCTAGGCCTACCTTTTGCACAAAAGGTCCCTTGCATAATAGGACGCATTGATTTCCTTCCGATATGTTTTGTTAGCTATTCAATATATGTTTGTTTTGCAATATGTTTTGTTTGCTATTCAATGTATGTTTGCTACGCAATATGTGCTTATTTGCTATGCAACATGTGCTTATTTCAACATTATCTGCTAAATCTCCATATTATTTTAAACAGCAATCATTCGGACCGTACTAACACAGCTTTCTTCATTCTTTAAAGGTTTATTTTTACTATCCCCCAGAGGTTGATTCGCGTTGACTGTGAACTGGCAGACCACCCATACTTCACGAGATCAAAAGCACGAACATCCGGCAATATGAATGATTCAGGGGCATCCGAACAGACTGGCTTGGGACTCGTCACTCTTCCAAGAGAGGAACCTGAGGCTTCAGGAGGGGGAAATGATGAACTCATTGCCCAATTGTTGCAGCAAATGGCCAATATGCAGACCGAAATTGAGCGACTGCGGAATCTCACCAATCTGTCCATCACTTTGAACGCCCCTCACCCTGAGCAAAGAACAAACACAACAATTCCACCATCTTTTTCGCCTGTCGATTCCAACAATGATGATACCTTTACCTTCAGTTAATCAAGTGTATTCTATGATTATCAGTGATGAGAGTCAAAAATCAGTGGCTCAGTGTGTTAACAGTTCAGGACTGTTGGGATCTGCACCTGCAAATATGCAAGAGGCAGTGGCTATGTACTCTAAAACTGGTTCACAAAGAGGAAAGAGGGGTTACTACAATCCTAACTACAATTCTAGTGTTTTTTGTGACAATTGCAAAATGAAAGGACATCTCATGAAAGACTGTTATAGAATAGTATGATATCCTCCTGATCATCCCAAGTATAATGAGAATAAAGGGAATGTTGACAATAGGGGAGCCTATTATAGAAACAATGAGAGGAATTATGACCACAAAGCCAAACATAAGAGTTGGTTATGGCTCTAGTGCTCACAATGTAGTGGCAGAAGGAGAGTGGAATGCACAAGGTGTACATCAAGGCTATGGTACTGGTGGTTATCAGGTTGGTTCTCAAGGACAGAACTATAATGGTTCTCAGGGATACAATGTACAAGCTGGGTTTGGACCCAATGAGAGCATGAGTAACTCAACATCAGGACCTGGTTATTATGTTGCTCCAACTTCCCAGTCTGGGACTATAGTAATGCCACCTAAGTTCACACCAGAACAATGTGAGCAAATCTGTAAGATGGTGGAGCAAAATCAAGGGAACATGATCTCAGCAAACTCAGTCAATATGTCAGGTAACAATAGTTCCACAGACAATAATTCAAGTTCCTTGACTTGGATCATTGACACTGGAGCTACAAACCATATGACTTCACAAGTAGAGTTACTGGATAGACACACTATTTCTCAACTTGGAAAACCAAGAAAAGTTTTCTTACCTAATGGTGATGTTTCCTTAGTAACTCATACTGGAACTAGCAACATATCAACTAGAAGTGCACTCAGTAATGTGTTACATGTGCCACAATTCAAACATAATTTACTTTCTGTGTCAAAAGCTACTAGACAACTACAGTGTTCTGCAAGATTTTTTCCTGATTTTTGTGTGTTTCAGGATCTTTACAATGGGAAGGTGAAGGAGATTGGTAGACACTGGGATGGACTTTACTTCTTAGTCAACTCAAGGCTGCCTGGACAAGGAAGATCTGGAAGTCATATATCTGTAAATAATGCTACTGCACCTACTATGAGTTTGAATAAAAGGGAGATCAGTACTTGGCATAGAAGGCTGGGGCATGTTCCAGCCAACATATTGCACAAGCTGTTCCCTGGTCAAAAATCCCACATTATAGATATAGTACAAGAATGTCGTATGTGTCCTAACGCTAGGCAAGCAAGAGTGTCTTTTCCTCTTAGTACTTCTGTCAGTTCACAGTCATTTGATTTGCTACATATGGACTTATGGGGACCTTACAAGGTTAATACATATGATGGTTTTAAATCATTTCTAACTATTGTTGATGATTTTTCTAGAATGACTTGGATATTTCTCTTAAAACTTAAGTCTGATGTCATTATGGTCATTAAGCAGTTCTTTGTGTTTATTAAAACTCAGTTTAATACCAGTGTCAAGGCTTTAAGAACAGACAATGGAACTGACTTTGTTAATTCTGCTTGTAGTGAGCTGTTTACTAGTTTGGGAATTCTTCATCAAACCTCATGTCCATATACCCCTCAACAGAATGGTATAGCTGAGAGGAAACATAGACACATCCTAGAATTAACCAGGGCTATTAGGTTTCAGGCCAATATTCCTTTAAGGTTTTGGGGGCATTGTGTCAAGGCTGCCACCTACTTGATTAATAGGATACCCTCTACTATTATTGGGAATATTTCACCCTATGAGAAATTACATGGGAGGAAGCCTTCACTTATTCATTTGAGGGTACTGGGATGTCTCTGCCATGCTAAAGTGGTACAAGAGAATGATAAGCTTATGCCTAGAACCAGAGAAACAGTTCACATGGGGTATTCTGAGACCCAAAAGGGGTATATACTATATGATATAACTAATCAAATGTTCTTAGTAAGCAGGGATGTGAGTTTCAGAGAAGATGTGTTTCCCTTCCAAACTAAGGCTACTTCCCAAAATGCTACATTATTTCCTGTGCCTGATCTAACTTTGGTAAACATGGATACTCAGTTATCGTTGAGCAATATTGGTGTAGCTGCAGGACAACAACAGGATCCATATACACATGGACTTCAGTCTGTTCCTTCTCCTACTACTGCTGGTATCCCTACAGCTGCTCCTAATGCACAAGTTCAGTCTGATAGACTACAAGAAATATCAGAAGCAGATATACCATCTTCAGTA
Source organism: Lycium barbarum (assembly GCF_019175385.1). NCBI lineage: Eukaryota > Viridiplantae > Streptophyta > Magnoliopsida > Solanales > Solanaceae > Lycium > Lycium barbarum. The sequence goes on along the minus strand of NC_083348.1, from coordinate 83,049,354 downwards.
CAGGTTTATGATAGCACACAATCACACCAACAACCAACAAGAAAATTACAATAGAAAACAAGGGCATCCAACAGAGGAAAGCATCAACCAGGATGGATGAAGGACTTTATATCCTTAGCAGTGCACTCTGATGTTCCATATGCATTATCTAAATATGTGTCTTATGATCATTTATCTTCTAAATATAAATGCTACTTATCTGCCTTCTCTAATATTGTGGAACCAACAACATATGCAGAGGCTGTTAAGGATCCCAAATGACAGGAAGCAATGCAGAGTGAGATAGCAGCATTAGAAAGCAATCAGACTTGGAAGGTGGTTTCATTACCACAAGGCAAGAAGCCAATTGGCTGCAAGTGGATATACAAAGTCAAGTATAAGGCCACAGGAGAATTTGAGAGATATAAAGCGAGATTGGTTGCCAAAGGGTACAGTCAGACTGAAGGTATTGATTACCAAGAAACGTTTAGTCCAGTAGTCAAGATAGTGACAGTGAGAACTGTGTTAGCTATTGCTGCTTCAAGAAAATGGCACATTCACCAAATGGATGTTTATAATGCATTTTTACAAGGTGATTTATTTGATGAAATCTACATGGAATTACCACAAGGTTTTAAGAGTCAAGGGGAGAATACACAAGTATGTAGACTCTCAAAATCCTTGTATGGCCTAAAGCAGGCACCAAGGCAGTGGAATGCAAAGCTGAGAGAGGCATTGATCAAGTGTGATTTCTCTCAAAGTCAACATGATCATTCATTGTTCACCAAAAAGACAGTGAAAGGCATTGTTATAATCTTAATATATGTTGATGGCATGCTTATAACTGGGGACAATCTTGAGCAGATATTAGAGACAAAGACTGCTTTGCACAAAGCTTTCAAAATCAAGGATCTTAGAGAGTTAAAATATTTTCTGGGAATTGAGTTTGCAAGGTCACAACAAGGGATTGTCATGCATCAGAGAAAGTATGCACTTGAATTGATTTCTGAGACTGGGTTAAGTGCTGCAAAACCAGCTAACACCCCTATGGATTCTACAGTAAAGATGACTACTAAAGAATATGATGAGCACAACAAGGAAGACAGGAAAACTTCAAAGAGAATAGAAGATGAAGAACTAGCTGATCTAGGAACATATCAGAGGATTATTGGTAAACTCTTGTACTTAACCATTATAAGACCTGACATATCTTACAGTGTCCAAACACTTAGTCAGTTTCTACAAAGACCTAAGAAATCACACCTAGATGCAGCTATGAGAATTATAAGATACATCAAAGGAAAACCTGGATAGGGTGTGCTTCTCTCAAGTAAGCAACAAGATGAATTAACTGCCTTTTGTGATGCTGACTGGGCATCATGCCCCTTCTCAAGAAAATCAGTCACAGGATTTGCTATTAAACTTGGAGAGTCTCTAGTGTCTTGGAAATCCAAGAAACAGTCCACAATTTCTAGGAGCTCAGCAGAGGCTGAGTACAGGAGCTTAGCCTCAACTGTTGCTGAACTAACATGGTTAATTGGCTTGATCAAGGACTTAGGAATCACTGCAAAGCTGCCTACTTGCATTTATAGTGACAGTAAAGCAGCTCTTCAAATTGCTGCTAACCCTGTATATCATAAGAGGACTAAACATATAGAGATCGACTGTCATTTCATACGAGAGAAACTACAACAAGGCTTGATGAAAACTGAGTACTTGGCAACACAAGAACAACCAGCTGACATGTTAACCAAGAGTCTTACCAGAGTGCAACATGAGTTTTTGAGTTCCAAACTTGGTGTCCTAAACATCTTTATACCACCAAGTTTGAAGGAGAGTGTTGAGTAGTATGTACTAAGGGTATTTTAGTACTTTCCCTAAGTACAATTAGTTGCTAAGTTGGTTATCGATTATAGTCGTTAACATTAGTATAAGTACGCTACTACTCCTCTATGTAATCAGTTTGTGATGAATGAATAAATTTGCTTTCTCTGCTTCTGCTCCTTCTCTTTCTTCTTCTCTACCTATCCATGGCTTTCTAAAGCCTCTCAATTTCATCAGAGTGCTTACCACCCTACAACAATCTTTGTTGGTGCCCCGTTGAAATCCTTATTCTTCATTTTATTGGTCATTTTCTTGATCTATTGGTTCAAGTGAAAGATTATACATGAAACACGGGATTTCAGAAACAAGCCACACGCTTCTCCTCGTAAAGAATAACTTAGCAATTATGGAAGAGATCAGAAAGTAACACTTAATGGCAAAGCAAAATATTGAAAAGATGCTATTGCGGCCGTTAACATTCGATGTATTTTGATTAAAAAAAGTTTTAATGTTAAGCAATAGATGCAGCAAATAAATATAAGGTTTTGACTATTACTAAGTCAACTTGCTTTCATTATACTAGTATTTTCCCCTTTATTTTCTTTTCATGTGTAATTCATTTCCTTGATGTTAGTACGATAGTATTCATAGAGTTTTTGCTTACTTTTGCTTAAACATGTTAATTTATCGGTGATCCTTTTTTTATACTTGACTGAAATAAACCTCCCGTTATTCAAGGACATGAAGTGTGGTCACCTAATGACATGGCATGTCATCATTTCTCAGAAATCATGCTTATCTTCTTTGTGTAGTTTCGAATTTTATGAACTGATAATATAAAAAGTAATTTTTACAACTATCTATGTACTCTATTCAACTTGATATATTAGACTGTTCTTTTATTTTCTAAATTACAAAATTAGGCTTATTATAATTTATTGTCTCGTGTTATTTAAACGTGATGATGTAAAATAACTACGGTCCAAAATAAAGTCCATCTCATATTGATTTTGAAAATAAGCCTACTCAGGTTATACATTCTGGATTTGCTCATCCACCTACATGTACAGTGTCTCATGTGTAAAATACATAAAATAAAAATAAGAGAGATTTGTCAGTGAAAATCTTTCCAAAAGCACAAGACAAATCAAAATGTAAGGATATGTGAGCGGAAGATCGAGACACAACTAAAGCGAGACAATGTTGATCATCCATTAATTCAACATATCAATATCAAGTTTCTTCCATTAAAGTAATGCTACAAGTTTATAAGGGTCGTGAAATTGAGTAAACTATTACAATTTCTTAAGGCATTGTGTCGATTCAAATACAGCTACATAAATTTGAACCTCAATTAATACCAGGGCTAATATTAGCAACTTAACAAGTTAGCATCAATTTCAATCAAACTCAATGATGAAATGGAATCCGCTTGACTACTACTCGACAACTTGTCCTTATCTCAAGCAGTTCATCCTTTACATTAGAATCCGCGACTTTTGTAGCACAAAAAAAAAAAAAGTTGAACCAAACCAAAAAAAAAAAAAAAAAAAAAAAAAAAAACATTTATAGGTTTCACGCACGAATTTAGTGCGTGAAAGGACCAAACTGCAAAAAATAAACTTTGGCCCTTCACACACAAAATTCGTGCGTGAAGGAGGCAACAAAAAGTTGCCCCCTCCTTCCCCACCACAGACCTGAACCTTTCACTTCCACAAATCCCCGCCATTAACGCCCCATTTCAGTGGTCCCCAACCTCCCAAAACGTCTTTTTCATGTTGTTTTTCAATCCAAAAGTCAATATTCTTGGTATATTGAAGTGTAGGAACAAGTTTCTAAAGTTAGATTTTGGAATAGAGCGGCGCGGAGCTCATTTTCAAAACTCAAAAACACCTTTATTCTAGGTATTTTACTACGAATTTTTATTACATTGCCAAATATATTATTACCTTAGGTATGGTGAGAGTGATCTATGGTGGATTGTGCTTTTTTTTTGTGCGTTTTTGGGCAGTCTGCACCAACCACGGCGATTGCCCCCCCCCCCACCCCCTCCCCCTCTTTTTTTTTAAAAAAATTGTTTATCTATTGTTAATTAGTTAATTATTTATTAATTGTTTATTTAGTATTTTTTAATTGTTCGATTATCGACTTAAGTATTTATTAATTGTTATACTAGCTATTTCAATTGTTAGACTAGCTAATTATTTATTTAGTTTTTGTTAAGCCAATTGTTTATTTGTTAATAATTTCTTAATTGTTTCATTAGTTAATTAATTGTTTATTTGTTAAATATACGATAATAATTTATTATTTTTTTTATTAGTTACTTAATTGTTTATTTATTAAATATATGATAATAACTTGTTAATTATTTGATTAGTTAGTTAATTGTTTGCTAACTAATTGTTAATTATTTGACTTATTAATTTTTAACCTTTATATTTTAGGATTGAAAACCCTTAGTTTAGGATTCATAACCCATAGCTTAGGATTGAAAACCCTTAATATAATTTTCGATAAAAGATTACTTAACTAATATTACTTGTTAATGATTGATTTAAAATACGTAAAACAGATGGGTCACCACAATCCTTAATAAAATTTTCGATAAAAGATTACATAACTAATATTACTTGTTAATGATTGATTTAAAATACGTAAAACGGATGGGTCACCACAATCCTTAATAAAATTTTCGATAAAAGATTACATAACTAATACTACTTGTTAATGATTGATTTAAAATGCGTAAAACAGATGGATCACCACCTGCTTGATCCAGGGCCCTTCCACCGAGAGTTACTGTATCTTCAGCCCGAGCATAAGTCGCAACATATATAGACATCCGACCTGCAGCCTGAGGCTCAGGTCCGTACCCGGTTAAGGGACTCAACATGGGAGATTTTAGCTACTCGCCCCCACATCCTCGTGTCCTGGATATACTACGTCGGGGCGGTATCTACCGGTGCGTCGAAGTTGGTCGGGTACAGCATGATAGGTCGCTAGTGACGGCATTGATTGAGAGGTGGCGACCGGAGACGCACACATTTCATCTCCGCACCGGTGAGGCTACCATTACCCTTCAGGATGTAGAGGTCATTTATGGGCTACAGGTTGATGGACTCCCATTGTATATTGAGGAGCCTCTTGTGCTACCGCCTTACCGGGATTAGTTGACTAGGCTCACCTGTTTCGCGGCTCTGGATGGTCATATTTCCGGCCAGAGTCGGCTTTTGTTGTCGGCCCTTTATGCTCACTTGCGCCTCACAGACATGCAGCATCCGATTGGAGAGGACATGCCTCAGGCTGATGTTGATCAACGTGCGCGTCTATACCTATTTATCATATTCGGGGCTATCCTGTTCCCGAACACTTCGGGTTCGCATGTGAGCGTGAGGCATCTTTGGTATATCGACGATCTCGCCGAGATACGATGTTATAGTTGGGGCGCTGCTGTGCTAGGCTACATGTAGCGAGGATTCTGCCGATGTTCTATGGGCACGAGGGTAGAGGTCCCTACATTTTGCTCGCTCTTTCAGGTAATATATTTAAATGTGTGTAATTAAACACAAAATATATTTTTTTTAAATGACGACTGATAAAATATTTTTTAAATGACTATATCAGATATGGGTGTGGACTAGGTGTTGACACCCAATTTTGTCCCGCCTCTCCCCCCCGAAATACCTATTTATACCTCTGGTATTTTGAGAAATTAAAAAATATGCATTTTAATTTTACTATAATTATTAGTCTTTTATTAACACCCACGTTTTATTATTCCACTGCAGTTATTATTATTATTATTATTATTATTATTATTATTATTATTATCATTATTATTATTACTATTCTTAAATTATCATTTTTATTATTAATTGCTATTAATCATTATTATTCTTGTTATTACCATTATCATCATCATTATTATTATTAGCAGCATTATTATCGCTATTCATTCGCTACTATTATTTAGTATTATTGAAATTTGCATTTCAGCGTTTTTACCAACTTCCGCATACACATTGCATTTATTTCGCGCATTTCAAATGATAGTGTTTATTTATTGTTAAAATGATATTGCACGGCTATTATAGCATCATATAATTTTATTGCTCGAGTCCTAATAATTACACATTTTTTGTATTAGGTAATATTTTGTCATACTCAGTATATTACTAATTAAAATGGGTCTTTTATTTAAATTTGGAAGCCAAACTGTTCCTTACACTCAGTCCGTATTTTGACTTATCGGACCCCAAATCAAAGTCCGATTAACTCCTAATATTTTTTGACTAGCCCCTATCTTTTATCTCAATTTTTAGACCGGCCCATGTTTTAATTCTAGCCCATTCTTTCAATACTCAGTCCAAAAAATTTGACCCAGTCCACAAATGGACTGGGTCCAGCCCATCTCCGTTCAAAATGAGGAAACCCTAAAAGGGTTTCCCCTTTCATTTTTTTTCTCTTCACCTCCGCCGCTTCCCCTCCCCGCCCCTGTTCTCTCTCTTCTCCTTCCCTCTCTTCTCCCTCCATTTTCGCCCATACCTCTCCTCTCCCCCACTACGCCCTGTTCCCTGCTGTCCCCCACTTCATATTGTCCCCCCACGCTCCTCTCTCTCTTACTTTTCGGACGAAAACCCTAGTTCAAACCTAAGATTGATGTTATAAATAATGTTTTCCCAAGTCAGAAATGGGGGGGGGGGGGGGGGGGTAGATGGGATTTTCATGAAATTCCCCTAGAACCTGAGGTTTTTTTGAATCGAAAAAATCTGTTGCAATTTTTTTTTCCCAAGAACTGAGACCCTTTTTTTTGAATCGCAGAAACCCCCTCCCCCTAAAAAATCAAAGCTTCCAGTCGCAAAAATCCCTAAAATACGTTCTATTGGCAGTTTGATCTTTGTTTGTTATCAGTAAAATACCGAATCAATTCATCGTTTGCCTTGGTGTTTGTTGCGAATCCGAGCATCGCAAGTTTGGATTCGATTGTGTTCGAGTAGATATCGAAGCCCCGCACCCATTTCGCTGCACCTGCAAAAGGTAATTTTCCTTTATATTTTCTTTTATTTCGGTTCTGCACAAATTATGATTAGTTTCTTTTTGTGTCAACTGTAAGATAAATTGTTTACTTCTATTTCTATTTGTATTTTGTGTTTAAACTCTGACTCTGTTTGTTTATTCAAAAATTTGGTGTAATTAAATTGTTTGCTTGTTTCAACCAGGATTGTATACGTTAAATTTAGTTAGGTTTAATTGTGTTCTCACCATTTGCAAAGTTTAATCATGTTTAAGAGCATCTAATTCTCGACTATTGTCAGCTGGGTCTTGTTTAGTCGAGATTCAGTAGGTTGAGTAAATGATCCAACATACTGATTAAATGCATTTCATTCCCCAAAGAATATTCTCATGTTGTTTCTCCGTGTATTGGAATGGTTCATGGTCTACAATTCACTATAGGTATTTTTAAGTGCTTAGTGCATTTCTATCTACTGATTAAGGTCACTTCTATACCTGTCTATCTGGATAATTCATGGCGCATTTGAAATAAAACATGCTTTCGTATGTGAGGAATGGTCATTTGTTCCCTTATGTGATCCTTTTCTGCACAGCACTAAGTGGTATCCCAACATGTATAAATATGCGATTCAGATTGCTTTATTTTAAAGTAAATGGCACTGTTGGTTTGAATACTTGTTTGAAAGTCCAGAATGGCATGAATCCCTTTTTTGTGAAGCAGGCATAGCATGCTCTGGTCCTGTTTCTTACCATTGTGTAAATTGAACATGTGTGGAGCCTAGAGGTTATTTTAGATCGCAACATTATCATGAGTATATCAAGAATGTATGCCTGTTTTGATTAAATATTCAATCATGTGTCTATCATAATTTGAGGAATGCACTGCTGAATGGTTTGATCTGTTTAAACTACTTATATGGTTCTGTGTCTGAGTTTGAACATAGATGAGGAATAACCCCAGTAATAACTAGGTTTGGATTGAGTTTTCCCTGTGAATGTTTTTCTACTGGCTAACTCAGTTTTCTGTGAGTTTAACAGCGTTTCTTTCCAGGCTCCTTTTTCTTGACTGGTCTTAAAAAAAAATGATGTTTGATTTGGTTGTTTGAAGGTCTTAATTCTTTGTTCGAGTTGACTTCTTTCTCTTTCAGATTCTTCTGTGGTTCTTGATTTAGCTCATTTTTCATACTTTGCACGTTCTGATGTTTTCCTTATCTCTGAATCCATGAGGATCAGTTTTCGGTACCAGGTTGTTTTTCTGTTGTCATAAATGATCCCTTTGTTCTTGCTGTTCATCTTCTTCATTTCCTTCATATTTGAGTCGAGCAAAAATTCAATAGATCAAGGGTGCGTTTGGTTCTGTCTCAGTAGGCTGTTTCCTTCAAATTCAACTGGGAGTTTAGTTCAGCTTTAAACTAAGGACGCACATTTCAGTTCTTTTCTTTTTATCTTAGCTTGGCTGATATATTTAACCTCTTCTCTGATTTAGGTTACTATCAAATTAAAGTTGATATTTGAAGCATGCTTACTAGTTTAAAGCTGAACCCAGACCTCTTCGCATACTCCTTGATGACTCTGTTTCTTCAAAAAAAATGTAAAAAATCTTTTATGTGTTTTGGTGGTTGTTTAGTCACACGAACCCTCCGAATATCCTCCTTTGCACTAGTTAGCGTGTTGATAAGGCCTGCTTGCATACTTTGCCCATGTGTGTTTATGTCCATGTTTCGAAATAACTCCGCAACGTTTGTTTAATTGAGTCTATGCATACCACGTGTGTCTTGAGATTTATTGGGTACATATGTTTCTTTTTTTTTTTTTGCTGGATCCGTTACGACTTCCTTTCGTCCAAAACATGGAATACGCATCAAATCTGATTTCGTATAAGGAGATACTCGTATATGGATATACTTGTGTGTGGATAGCCTGATCCAATTTAGTTTTCTATTTGTTATGTGATAGTATTTAAAATCTCTTTCTTTGAATTATGGATTTTGCATTTTTTGAATTATTAATCATCTAGACCCATACTAATCCATTTCCTTTTATTTTATGCATGACATTCGCATACGGGTCCGAGGGACTCGTCTTCCGCATTTGATGTTGGGCTCAAGGCCCTACGGAATATCATTTCCCCCCTCTGCCCGCTGCCAAAGAAATAAAAGTGGAGTTTTGGGTCAAAGCCCAAATATAAGAAAAAAAAAAGACCAGCAGCAGTCTCAAAACGGGCTGGCCCATTTGACATTATTTGGTCCCCTTTTATCTATTTTGTGCCTTTATTTGTCTTCATAACTTGTGAATTCTGGTAAATTGGTGGGTTAGTTTAGTACAATGGGTAGTTAATTAAAGAGAAATTAAATAGATAACTCAGTAGGCTCCATTTTATTTACTTATATTATCTATAATATCTATCTTAAGTTATTTACATTATCTTTAATATTCATCTCAAATTATTTACACCATTTATAATATCTACTAATATTAGAATCATAAACTTCCGATAATGAGAACAAATGTCATGAGCCGGAGGATTACTTTCCACCCCTTTATCGCAATAGGGATTTAACGTATCATAGACCTAAATATATGAATTCAGGTATTATAAGTTGATCTAATTTTAATTAAGCTCGGTTAACAAAAGATAACAAAAGGGTAAAGAAACTCGTTAGCTGTTTCGTATTTCATTTATACTTCTAAAGTACAGGATCAACTAATACTTCATCGTTTAGTTTGCCTCAGATATTTGCTAAAATATCGCACAAACCTGTTTTTTTTTTTAATTATATGCAAATCATCATCTTTTGCCAATCCTATTATTATACTTTCACCTAAGACATTAGCAGTTTTAAGCCTTATTTAAATAGCATTTTAAAATCTCTCCTTTATACTAATATTAGTCTTATTTAAAATAGTATTATTATTTGAAGTCTTTTTTTTAAAATGACATTTAAAATCTTCTTTTGCACAAATTGTTATGTTTATACAAGTCTTATTTGCACAAGCTATTTTCTTAAAATTTAAATACTATATCCAACATTGATTAATTAACCTAAGTTTGGCTGGATAACCGTAGTTAACGGATTCTAAAGGATGCCTAACCCCTTCCCTTTAGAATGATATAGGACCCTTACCTAGAATCACACTGATTAAGCAGACGATTAATGGAGGTTTAGTTAATTTTACCTTAGTTAATAATTAGGTGCCCTAATTCACCTTAAAATTAATTAGGTGGCGACTCCTTAAAACAAAGCAATTTAGGAATCACCAATATGTTGTACTCCGCTTTAACCCGGTTAAAATGGGGTATAACAGCTTGGCGACTCCGCTGGGGACTTTTAGGTTCTTAACCATAACAACTTAGGTTAATCATTAAATTTGTTGGATGTTTGGTTGTTTTCTTTATTTTTTGCCTTTATTGTTGCTTTATTTTTTTTTTCTTTTTATGTTCTTTTAAGTGATTGTTTTATTATGTAAATTTTCTATGTAATATGTATGTTATTGCTTTCCTTAAATTGGCATTCCGCTCATATTTCTTCCATTCCTGGAAAACTCACACATATTCGCACATTTAAAGCGGCTTCGCAGTTTGCGCCCGTGCACTACTAAATTACCCCTTTAGTTGGATTGGTCTAGTGGATTTAGTCGATCAGCGGTGCAGTCGACGGCCACGGACTTTCCACTCCCAAGTTGTCCGCTTGAGGGAACCTTGTGTCATAGGAAGCCAACTCTTAGTCTGCCTAAGATAGAGCTAAACCAACACCCTTTATTAGGAGCATACATTTCATGACCTAGGAGGTTTAATACCCTTGGTGTATTAAATTCATTAGATGACTTTACCCAAACGTCCAAGCGCCGAGTGACACCAATCATACTTTATGTGCATGTTTGAAGGATAATTGTGCCTAAATATTGACTATTTGCTCTAATTAATTAAACTTTAGGAGGGAGGGCATGATTAATATTTCTATGACAGGTATGGATTTGCATTGGAGTACAACGAATGATGAAGATCAAAGACAGCACAAATGGAGCTAGAAGTTAGACATAGGAAACTGTATTTACTTTACTTAAATTAGGAAACACTTTATGTTGTATTCATTTAACATGTAATAAATATTGCATTATCTTGTACTTTATTTGAGAAATAGAATCTGTTTAATTAATCAAAGCAACGGGATGACATATTATGGCACACTTTACCCTTCAAACGACGATAGGCCTACCTCTGGCACACAGAGGTCACATGCATATTAGGACGCGTTTTTGTTTGATATACTTGTTTGACAATTTGTTTGACTTTATTTGATGAATTATTTGCTACACGTCTTACTTGTTCACGAGACTAACATCATTTATACTTTATGTTTCTTTTATCTTATTCCCAAAAAAAAGTTGATTCGTGTTGACACTCAATGGCCGACCATCCTTACATCACAAGGTCAAAGACATCATCGTTACCTCAACGCAGCTGGGTTGTTCAAGGAAAAGCAAATATTACGTCTGGTCCAGCCGCATCTATTTCAACTAGCCCGGAAAGCATCATGGTTTCTAATGACCCTCCCGAGATTTTTGAACACGGAACTACTATTCAACGGGATGAACATATCGCCCGCTTGACTCAAGAGATTGAGGATCTACGTGGAGAGCTAAATCGGGTTAGAAACATGACCAACTTATCCATTACACTCCAAAGTCCACCTCCTGAACCTAGGAGTGTCGCACCAAACCCGCCTCATTTTCCATCACTTGAACCTTTAGTTCCAGAACATTTTCCTCCACAAAACAATGCACCTACCAACAACAACTTACCTCCAATCACCTCCGCAAATCCACCAAATCCATCGCCCATCTACACCCCTCCACAGAATCAATCACCCACCTACACTACCTATGCCGCTCCTAATCCACCACCCGTCAACCCACCAAATCAATCACTAGGTAACACTCCTTACATTGCTTTACCCACCAACACTAGCCCACCACCTACAATTACTCCTCTAAACGCACCAAACCAAGCCCTTACATACTTTGGCCATCCACAACAACATTTCTACCCTTACCATTACGTTGAACCCTACCAAGCTCCACTATTCCCTTACCCTGTCTATAGTACTCGACCAAATTACTACCAACCCCGAGCACCTCAATATCAAAACTTACGTCCATACCAATTTGCCCAAATTTCCACCCACCGAAATCGACCACATACCACACATAGAGCCCGTCCAAACCCTGTCATAAAAAACACCCGTGATTACACTCAGTTCGCTAAACCTTTGTCTCAGCTATTTGAAAGACTGAAAGCGGCAGGCGTGGTACAACCTATTGAAGGGAAAATTCTCAATCCTATCCCAAAATGGTTTGATAGTTTCAAGCATTGCGCATATTATTCTGGAGTTCCGGGGCATGCCACTGAGGATTGTTATGGCTTCAAAAGCAAAATCGAAGCCTTGATTAAGGAAGGAACAATCCAGCTCACTGGAGCTCAACTCGATATGGATCGCCATCCCTTTTCCTACTCACGAAAACGCCAACGTGAACATGATAATTATCGAAAAGTTAAGAATCAGAAGGAGGTTGTTACGCCAATTGGAAAAGATGGAGAGAGGCGTGTCATCAACGTTCGTTGCGCCTGTGGGGATGATCCGAAAACAAGTGCCAGTGAAGATGGCTGCAACAACTACTGAGACACCAACCATCCAGGGTACAGAACCAGGAGAGACTCTGAAGAACTAGACTTGTACTCCGTCCCTGATTCGCCAGGAGCCTTGGTGGCATGAACATGTAGTGAACTTGTTTTCTTTTATTGATGCTTGAACCGTACCCAAAATTTTGTTTGTTTTGCTTCACCTTGTGGAAGCTTGAATTGCAAAACTATGAATGCATTTCGGATTTTCCTTAATCATCTATTTTCTACTTTACTTATCAAATCTGCCAACTCTACGATTGTGACATGAACGAATAGACAAATCCTGAGAGAGTAACAAAGAAACTAGGGGACAAGACAAGATTCCACTCGAGAAATTGAAATAGCCGATAGGTGACAACCTAAGCCTAAAGCTGGCAATTCAAGAAGAAATCAAAGTACGCCATTAGGTTAGACAACCTAGTTTGCAACCTTTCCTTTAGTTGCGAACTACGCTTGACCTGATTCCTCGGTGGATACGTAGACAGCCCACATAGGGACTCGGTCATACTAGGTTAGAATTTTTGTCATTCACATGCGTACGAACTACGCTTGACCTGATTCCTCGGTGGATACGTAGGCAGCCCACATAGGGACTCGGTCATACTAGGTTAGAATTTTTGCCATTCACATGCGTACGAACTACGTTCTGACCTGATTCCCGAGGTGGGATACGTAGGCAACCCACATAGGGTTCGGTTGCTTTATAACAAAAATCCAAAATATCTTATGCGTCACGAACTACGTTCAGACCTGATTCCTTGGTGGATACGTAGGCAACCTATACAAGGTTCGGTCACAACATAGCATAGGTTTAGTGTACCCTTCAGAATCAAAACTGGGGCATATTTTGGAAGATTAGACAAGAGAAAAGTTGGACATCGACACTATTAAGGCTACTAGATAAGAATAGTACACACAAATGACCTTTCAAAGTTCTCGGAAGTGTCGCAATCGAAAGTTAGCAGGAATATCTTACAACTTGTATACATATATTTTCATATATATCTTTCCTTACATACATACACTTACGTATATATTTTTCAAATGGAAGACTTTCTTTCAATTGTTTCACTACTGTTCATCTACCGAGGGTTTAAATGGAGGCCGCAAGATCCAAACAAACAGGATGAATGGGGCGCCAACAAAGTCAAGCTTCGAGTCAACACGAATCAACTTTCCCCCTCCCAAACTGAGAATTTTTCTTTGGATGCAAGAACTTAAAATCGCGAGATCAACAATCAAGTCTATCAATCAGGGCCATTGTGGCCTCGCCTTAAAAAGCCATGCGGCTTTGCTTTCAGCCTTATCTTTTAATTTTTTTTATTTTTTTCTTATCAAAATAATTCTATAACTTTATACACCTGTTTTTAAAGGTTGACGAGATTAAAGACGAATCAAATCAGGATTACGTGCCATCAATTCAGCCTGTCACGATACCGTCAGACTACAAATTCTAGAGCTTCTTGTGTCCCTCTTTTACGGGTTATCTGGCATTGAACATTGTTTTGGCTGCGAATCTGCATTAAGGACGAGATACAATGGCAAAAAGATTTGAGTCATTCAACACCGGTGTGGGGTTGGTGCAAGCGCAAAATGAGGATAGCGAGAAGAATGTAGTACAAAAAAGCGTATTGGTCAATTTGGGAAATACCCTCAGCCTTCTTCCTAACACAAGTTCAGCTTCCAACTCTACCCGAAACATTTCCTTCACTATCTCTCCTCACCCAGCTCCTACCAACATACCGCCAAGATACTCTATTAAACCAGAAGTTTTGCAAGTCACATTGATACCTAATGTCCAAAAGCCTGCACTTGCAGCGCCCTTCACAGAAAACCAGCAAAATCAGCTAGCGGTATACCCACACAAGAGATTGAGGAATGAAATGAATACAATCAATCAGAATAACTCGAATAGAGAGATTCACAATTTAAGGAGAATTATCGAAGAAGAGATGCGGGCGAGAAATGTCCAAAGTTTAAGATATGGAAGTTTGTGCATGCTTCTGAATGTTGATTTGCCGCCAGGATTCAAAGTGCCAAAATTCAACACCTTTAATGGCCGAGGAAATCCTGTTACGCACTTGAAGGACTATTGTAGCAGATTAATGGGAATTGGGCAAGATGAAGCCATAAGAATGAAATTGTTCATTCAGAGCCTATCAGGGTTGGCGCTAGATTGGTACACGGAACAAGACTTTCGCAAATGGTACACATGGGAGGACATGGCCCGCGACTTTGTAGAACATTTCAAATTTAACATCGGGGTTAGTCCAAATCTGTATGATATGCTTGAGATAGAAAGAATGCCACATGAGTCTTTTCGGGAATATGCCATCCGGTGGAGATTGGAAGCTTCAAAAATACACCCTCCGTTGCCCGAGAATGAGCTGATTTCAACTTTCATCCAAATGCAAAAGGGCATATACTATGAAAAGTTGTTATGTGCGCGGTTACGCGACTTTTCTGATTTAATTCAAGTTGGAAAGCAAGTAGAAGCGGGCATTCGAGCAGGAAAAATTGTTGATACTTCATCAGTACAAGAAACTTTTCAAGCCGAGACATTCAACAACTTGCAAGGCAAAAACAGAGAGACCGACTCAACTGTCAGGCCTACACGTCAGCCGCAATCACGGCAGAACTATCAATGTTCGCGTGATCATGTATACCTTCATCAACGAGGCTTTCAAAATCAAACCGATCAAGCACAGTCTAGCTTACGACAGTCAGAGCACGCAAAATTCCGCACTTTTACTCCTCTTGAAGAGTCATTAACCAGCATATTTGAGAAAATGAAAGCCAAGGGACTCCTGAAGCCAAAGAAAGGATGGATCCCTAAAAGCCTACCGCCAGATTTTGATTGGTCCAAGAGTTGTGCTTACCACTCTAATATTCCAGGTCATGACACAGAAAATTGCCCGGCTCTTAAGCATAAGATCCAGAACATGATCGAAAAGGATAAGATAAGTGTGCAACAAAATAAATTGTGCGACAATGATGGCCCTTCAGTTGCAAATGCAATTATTGTTACCGGTGATCTGTCAAAATTGGCACCGAGACATTTGAAAAGGAAGTGTGGAACTAAGTAAGACGATTGAAAGGATCTACCGTCACTAGCATTCTCCACCCATCAGCTTTCCTTCTTGTAATTTTTGCTAAAGCTTGTTATGAACTACTTTCGACCTGATTCCTTCGGGATAAGTAGGCAGTCCATTCTCGGACACGGTCTTAATATAGTGAAAATTCCATATTCCCCATAAAGCAACACTGGGGCAGCTTTGCAAATGGCCTATCATTATTCGACAAAAGCATGAGTCGAAATCTCGAGCAATGTATTAGCGTCACCAGATTGTTGCAATGACATCACCTCGAGAAATGCAGATTCAACGCCAAAGCTTTGGTGTTCAATGCAAGACAACCATTTTATTTTACACTAACAAATTTTCTTTGAGTAACGCAGGGGCATATTTTAGCTATTTTTGAAGGATATCGCACAGTATCAAGTCGGCAATTGCAAGATTCAGATAGAGCAAAGGGCAAAGTCAACTTAATACTAATTAAATTTGAAACTTACAAATTTCTTTGAGTGCAGGAACTTTTTTAGATGCAAATTTTGGCAGGGTAGAAGGTCCCCAAATCTTCGGCATTACGTCATGAATATTTGCTGCTGCAAATTACGCACTGCGTCAAACTCGTCTCACCGCATACAAATAAAGCATCGCAAAAGCTCCTCGCTCCACACTAATTTTAGTAATCATAAACCAAGCACTGCATTTAGCCTCGTCCGCCTTTAATAGGACATTTTTAGGCTCGTCCGCCTTTAATAGGACATTTTTAGGCTTGTCCGCCTTTAATAGGACATTTTAGGCTCGTCCGCCTTTAATAGGACATTTTAGGTTCGTCCGCCTTTAAAAGGACATTTTGGGCTGTGCACCGCCCCTTTGAAATTTTAGCATAAGATCGAGCACCGTCTTCTATCTCAATTTTATTCTGCCTTGTAATTTGAACTGCGTTTGACCTGATTCCCTTAGTGGGATACATAGGCAGCCTATGTCAGGCTCGGTCTCGTCATTCGCAAAAGCAACATCCTCCTATACCAGAAACTGGGACAAATTTTAAGGGCATCACCGCAAAAGCTCAATATCCTCCTATACCAGAAACTGGGACAGTTTTAAGGGGCATCATCGCAAAACGACACCCTCTTATGCGAGTAACTGGGACAATTTTAAGGGCATCATCGCAAGCGACATCGAGAAACATGAAAGAGAATATGGCCAACAGAGTCATCAGGCAAAAAGAAGACTTGGGAGAAAGGATACTCGCTTTGTTTCACGATTCCCAAGTTGCGGAAGCCAAAATATATAATGTTCGCAGCCTTGCAAGGATTGCACGTCGAACGGTTTGATCTTTCTTATAACGATTATGCCTCTCGAGTATCAATAATATACGAGATTCGCAACAAATTAATGCTTGAGTCTTGCAAATGATTTTTCAAACGTGTCGATGCACAAACATTTCCTATTGCTTTCAAATGCCTTGCATAAATGCTTTCAAATACAATGCGCATGCACTATTGCTTTAAATGCCCCGCACTGCACTACTGTTTTCAAAATGCCCCGCACTGCAAAAGCAACCGCACCTGCATTACATTATTACTTTCAAATGCCCTGCAAAGGCACATCATCATTGTTCGCAAAAGCACCTCATTTAGGCCCGTCCGCCTTTAATAGGACATTTAGGCCCGTCCGCCTTTAATAGGATATTTAGGCTCGTCTGCCTTTAATAGGACTTTTAGGCCCATCCGCCTTTAATAGGACATTTAGGCCCGTCCGCCTTTAATAGGACATTTAGGCCCGTCCGCCTTTAATAGGACATTTAGGCCCGCCCGCCTTTAATAGGACATTTTAGGCTTGTTCGCCTTTAATTGAACATTTTAGGCTAGTCCGCCTTTAATAGGGCAGTTTAGGCTCGTCTGCCTTTAATAGGATGTTTAGGCTCGTCTGCCTTTAATAGGACTTTTAAGCTCGTCCGCCTTTAATAGGACACTTTAGGTTTGTTCGCCTTTAATTGAACATTTTAGGCTAGTCCGCCTTTAATAGGGCAGTTTAGACTAATCCGCCTTTAATAGGACATTTTGGGCTGCGCACCGCCCTTTGAAAATTTCTGCATAAGGCTGTGCCTCGCCTTTCATATGATGCATGGACTGCGCACCGCCCTTTGCATCGCTCTCATGTATTGCTTGGACCATGCACCGCCCTTTTAATTTTTTCGCATAAGGCTGCGCACCGCCTTTCATAGGATGCATGGGCTACGCACCGCCCTTTGCATCGCTTTCATATACTGCCTGGGCCATGCACCGCCCTTTAAATTTTCTGCATAAGGCTGTGAACCACCTTTCATATGATGCATGGACTGCGCACCGCCCTTTGCATCGCTCTTTCGTATATCACGTGGGCCATGCACCGCCTTTCTAAATCTCTGCATAAAGACATTGCACCGCACCTGCCTTGTTTTATTATTATTTTGTTGCTGCCCTGCATATGCTCGCAGCAGCATTGCACCGCGCTTGCATCGCTGTATTTCAATATTTATTCTTACTGACTATTTTTATCTAGTTTTTAGTTTCGCAGGAGCTTTTAGCGCAACGTGGAACTATTTCTTCGGCAGCGAACTGGGGCAATACTTCGGGAAGGACAAGCAGACTTCTCGACAAGGGTCAAAGATCTACCTCGAACACTCGGCTCCAAATTCAAATTTCCCGTTCACATTCCAGCACAATCAATTTTCAGGGTTCTATCACAATACCCAGTGTCATCATAATTCGACACTGGGACAATATTTTTGCGAAGATTCGCATCAAATCGTGAGTTGCCAGTCATAGGTGTCGTAGTCTTCGCGGAACCACACACGGCCTGATTCTCGTGCAACCCGAGATATGTAGGCGATTCAAAGACCAGAGTTCGGCCGTAATTTTCTTTACCCATAGCCCTCCACAATCCTTTAGTCGGGACAAAATAGGCTACTAAGTCAACGTCTTTGCCCGAAAATTTTTCATCATTACCAGGCAAAGAGGGACAAGTTGTTGACACCCAATTTTGTCCCGCCTCTCCCCCCCGAAATACCTATTTATACCTCTGGTATTTTGAGAAATTAAAAAATATGCATTTTAATTTTACTATAATTATTAGTCTTTTATTAACACCCACGTTTTATTATTCCACTGCAGTTATTATTATTATTATTATTATTATTATCATTATTATTATTATTATTCTTAAATTATCATTTTTATTATTAATTGCTATTAATCATTATTATTCTTGTTATTACCATTATCATCATCATTATTATTATTAGCAGCATTATTATCGCTATTCATTCGCTACTATTATTTAGTATTATTGAAATTTGCATTTCAGCGTTTTTACCAACTTCCGCATACACATTGCATTTATTTCGCGCATTTCAAATGATAGTGTTTATTTATTGTTAAAATGATATTGCACGGCTATTATAGCATCATATAATTTTATTGCCCGAGTCCTAATAATTACACATTTTTTGTATTAGGTAATATTTTGTCATACTCAGTATATTACTAATTAAAATGGGTCTTTTATTTAAATTTGGAAGCCAAACTGTTCCTTACACTCAGTCCGTATTTTGACTTATCGGACCCCAAATCAAAGTCCGATTAACTCCTAATATTTTTGGACTAGCCCCTATCTTTTATCTCAATTTTTAGACCGGCCCATGTTTTAATTCTAGCCCATTCTTTCAATACTCAGTCCAAAAAATTTGACCCAGTCCACAAATGGACTGAGTCCAGCCCATCTCCGTTCAAAATGAGGAAACCCTAAAAGGGTTTCCCCTTTCATTTTTTTTCTCTTCACCTCCGCCGCTTCCCCTCCCCGCCCCTGTTCTCTCTCTTCTCCTTCCCTCTCTTCTCCCTCCATTTTCGCCCATACCTCTCCTCTCCCCCACTACGCCCTGTTCCCTGCTGTCCCCCACTTCATATTGTCCCCCCACTCTCCTCTCTCTCTTCCTTTTCGAACGAAAACCCTAGTTCAAACCTAAGATTGATGTTATAAATAATGTTTTCCCAAGTCAGAAATGGGGGGGGGGGCGGGGTAGATGGGATTTTCATGAAATTCCCCTAGAACCTGAGGTTTTTTTGAATCGAAAAAATCTGTTGCAATTTTTTTTTCCCAAGAACTGAGACCCTTTTTTTTTTAATCGCAGAAACCCCCTCCCCCTAAAAAATCAAAGCTTCCAGACGCAAAAATCCCTAAAATACGTTCTATTGGAAGTTTGATCTTTGTTTGTTATCAGTAAAATACCGAATCAATTCATCGTTTGCCTTGGTGTTTGTTGCGAATCCGAGCATCGCAAGTTTGGATTCGATTGTGTTCGAGTAGATATCGAAGCCCCGCACCCATTTCGCTGCACCTGCAAAAGGTAATTTTCCTTTATATTTTCTTTTATTTCGGTTCTGCACAAATTATGATTAGTTTCTTTTTGTGTCAACTGTAAGATAAATTGTTTACTTCTATTTCTATTTGTATTTTGTGTTTAAACTCTGACTCTGTTTGTTTATTCAAAAATTTGGTGTAATTAAATTGTTTGCTTGTTTCAACCAGGATTGTATACGTTAAATTTAGTTAGGTTTAATTGTGTTCTCACCATTTGCAAAGTTTAATCATGTTTAAGAGCATCTAATTCTCGACTATTGTCAGCTGGGTCTTGTTTAGTCGAGATTCAGTAGGTTGAGTAAATGATCCAACATACTGATTAAATGCGTTTCATTCCCCAAAGAATATTCTCATGTTGTTTCTCCGTGTATTGGAATGGTTCATGGTCTACAATTCACTATAGGTATTTTTAAGTGCTTAGTGCATTTCTATCTACTGATTAAGGTCACTTCTATACCTGTCTATCTGGATAATTCATGGCGCATTTGAAATAAAACATGCTTTCGTATGTGAGGAATGGTCATTTGTTCCCTTATGTGATCCTTTTCTGCACAGCACTAAGTGGTATCCCAACATGTATAAATATGCGATTCAGATTGCTTTATTTTAAAGTAAATGGCACTGTTGGTTTGAATACTTGTTTGAAAGTCCAGAATGGCATGAATCCCTTTTTTGTGAAGCAGGCATAGCATGCTCTGGTCCTGTTTCTTACCATTGTGTAAATTGAACATGTGTGGAGCCTAGAGGTTATTTTAGATCGCAACATTATCATGAGTATATCAAGAATGTATGCCTGTTTTGATTAAATATTCAATCATGTGTCTATCATAATTTGAGGAATGCACTGCTGAATGGTTTGATCTGTTTAAACTACTTATATGGTTCTGTGTCTGAGTTTGAACATAGATGAGGAATAACCCCAGTAATAACTAGGTTTGGATTGAGTTTTCCCTGTGAATGTTTTTCTACTGGCTAACTCAGTTTTCTGTGAGTTTAACAGCGTTTCTTTCCAGGCTCCTTTTTCTTGACTGGTCTTAAAAAAAAATGATGTTTGATTTGGTTGTTTGAAGGTCTTAATTCTTTGTTTGAGTTGACTTCTTTCTCTTTCAGATTCTTCTGTGGTTCTTGATTTAGCTCATTTTTCATACTTTGCACGTTCTGATGTTTTCCTTATCTCTGAATCCATGAGGATCAGTTTTCGGTACCAGGTTGTTTTTCTGTTGTCATAAATGATCCCTTTGTTCTTGCTGTTCATCTTCTTCATTTCCTTCATATTTGAGTCGAGCAAAAATTCAATAGATCAAGGGTGCGTTTGGTTCTGTCTCAGTAGGCTGTTTCCTTCAAATTCAACTGGGAGTTTAGTTCAGCTTTAAACTAAGGACGCACATTTCAGTTCTTTTCTTTTTATCTTAGCTTGGCTGATATATTTAACCTCTTCTCTGATTTAGGTTACTATCAAATTAAAGTTGATATTTGAAGCATGCTTACTAGTTTAAAGCTGAACCCAGACCTCTTCGCATACTCCTTGATGACTCTGTTTCTTCAAAAAAAATGTAAAAAATCTTTTATGTGTTTTGGTGGTTGTTTAGTCACACGAACCCTCCGAATATCCTCCTTTGCACTAGTTAGCGTGTTGATAAGGCCTGCTTGCATACTTTGCCCATGTGTGTTTATGTCCATGTTTCGAAATAACTCCGCAACGTTTGTTTAATTGAGTCTATGCATACCACGTGTGTCTTGAGATTTATTGGGTACATATGTTTCTTTTTTTTTTTTTTGCTGGATCCGTTACGACTTCCTTTCGTCCAAAACATGGAATACGCATCAAATCTGATTTCGTATAAGGAGATACTCGTATATGGATATACTTGTGTGTGGATAGCCTGATCCAATTTAGTTTTCTATTTGTTATGTGATAGTATTTAAAATCTCTTTCTTTGAATTATGGATTTTGCATTTTTTGAATTATTAATCATCTAGACCCATACTAATCCATTTCCTTTTATTTTATGCATGACATTCGCATACGGGTCCGAGGGACTCGTCTTCCGCATTTGATGTTGGGCTCAAGGCCCTACGGAATATCATTTCCCCCCTCTGCCCGCTGCCAAAGAAATAAAAGTGGAGTTTTGGGTCAAAGCCCAAATATAAGAAGAAAAAAAAGACCAGCAGCAGTCTCAAAACGGGCTGGCCCATTTGACATTATTTGGTCCCCTTTTATCTATTTTGTGCCTTTATTTGTCTTCATAACTTGTGAATTCTGGTAAATTGGTGGGTTAGTTTAGTACAATGGGTAGTTAATTAAAGAGAAATTAAATAGATAACTCAGTAGGCTCCATTTTATTTACTTATATTATCTATAATATCTATCTTAAGTTATTTACATTATCTTTAATATTCATCTCAAATTATTTACACCATTTATAATATCTACTAATATTAGAATCATAAACTTCCGATAATGAGAACAAATGTCTTGAGCCGGAGGATTACTTTCCACCCCTTTATCGCAATAGGGATTTAACGTATCATAGACCTAAATATATGAATTCAGGTATTATAAGTTGATCTAATTTTAATTAAGCTCGGTTAACAAAAGATAACAAAAGGGTAAAGAAACTCGTTAGCTGTTTCGTATTTCATTTATACTTCTAAAGTACAGGATCAACTAATACTTCATCGTTTAGTTTGCCTCAGATATTTACTAAAATATCGCACAAACCTGTTTTTTTTTTAATTATATGCAAATCATCATCTTTTGCCAATCCTATTATTATACTTTCACCTAAGACATTAGCAGTTTTAAGCCTTATTTAAATAGCATTTTAAAATCTCTCCTTTATACTAATATTAGTCTTATTTAAAATAGTATTATTATTTGAAGTCTTTTTTTTAAAATGACATTTAAAATCTTCTTTTGCACAAATTGTTATGTTTTTACAAGTCTTATTTGCACAAGCTATTTTCTTAAAATTTAATTACTATATCCAACATTGATTAATTAACCTAAGTTTGGCTGGATAACCGTAGTTAACGGATTCTAAAGGATGCCTAACCCCTTCCCTTTAGAATGATATAGGACCCTTACCTAGAATCACACTGATTAAGCAGACGATTAATGGAGGTTTAGTTAATTTTACCTTAGTTAATAATTAGGTGCCCTAATTCACCTTAAAATTAATTAGGTGGCGACTCCTTAAAACAAAGCAATTTAGGAATCACCAATATGTTGTACTCCGCTTTTACCCGGTTAAAATGGGGTATAACACTAGGTTGAGACCTTTTCAGCCCATACCAGCTCACCCTCCCGCTGACTATCTTACTGTGCCGATGCCATACACGCGGAGATGGTCACGAGGCGTACGCTGACATGCGGAGACGCACCACAGCCTTCTCCCATTTAGGGATCAGCTAGACTGCATGACGGCGCAGACGGTATGTTCATATTTTGGATCCACACGCTAGACCACATAGCTACTATTTTAGTATTTTATTGTTAACTAGTTCAATTCTTTTTACATGCTTTTATAAAGACGCCGTATGATCATATTTTGGATGAGCTGCCGGCATTTTGTAGGGCTGGTCAGCACATGTAGATGTCGCGGTGTCCATTGATACATATGGATATCGTTGAGTATCACGCGGCCGACCGCGTGTTACGGCAGTTTAGGTATGTACAGAATATACCCGCGGCTACGGATTGAGAGCATGACCACTATGTGAGGGACGAGCGTGCGGACGTCGATGATGCATGGTGAGTCTATATGCAGCAGCAGGATCAGAGTTGGTATGTGAGGATGACGAGCCTAGCGGTGTTCGAACATGACACTCCGATCCATGTGTACATGGAGTGGTACATGCGGATCACTCGCATCATTATTGGCAACCCCGTTAGGCGTCGTCCAGATGGCCTGGGATATGTAGCTCTTGCAGGAGCGTACGAGGCACTGGTAAGTTTTATTAGTCTTAAACTTAAACCATCGTCTTATGTACTACTTTACAAATTTATTCAATTGTTAATATTTGAAAACATATGCAGGTACGAACCGTTCAGACGATGCACTATGAGAGCACTGCCCATACGGAGGCCCCCGAGACAGCGGAGTATGCAGCACGGATGATTGAGCTTGGTGAGACTGGTATGAGCCAGGCACATGACTTTGAGCGTCTCTATGACTGTGCTCCCACTGCCCCACCTGGGGCAGCAGGTGGTCATGGTCGCCGAGGAGCTGGTGGCCGTCGCAGAGGTGGTAGGGATGGCAGAAGTGATGAGGCTCCGTCGGCTTCAGAGATCCCACCGATTTCTTACCGGTCGGCGACTACAGATATCCCATCGACTTCTCATTCCCGGCCGTCGACTTCACAGACACATTTGTATACGCCAGACCCTTTTTCAGATTATGTGCCCTGGCCTTCATTCCACATCCACCTGTTCGTGATCCACAGGGTGAGCGGCCGGTTCGTGATCTACAGGGTGGCCTACATCTGGACTTCGACGACTCCATGTTCGAGGACTTCGTGTTTGATATGGCACCATCTGCATCTCACCAGGCATCTCAGGAGGCCGTCGACACATAGGTTTGACTTTTACAGTAAAGTAAAATAATTTATTAATTAATTATTTATTTCAGGTTCATTTTAGAATAAATCTAAACTAAATTGTTTATATATTATTTCAGGTTCATTCTTCTATGCCTGTGGACCCATCTCCTGCACCGGGGCCCACTCAAGAGACCATTGAGGAGTCAGCTCAGGAGCCCTCTCACCAGGCATCTCAGGAGGTCGTCGACACACAGGTTTGATTTTTATAATAAAATAATAAAATTATTAATTAGTTGTTTATTTCATGTTTAGTTTAGAATAAATCTAAATTAAATTGTTTATATGTTATTTCACGTTCATTCCTCTGCGCCTGTAGACGGGTCTCCTGATGAGATTGACGAAGAACTATGTTATGAACCGGCCCCACCTCCCACCGTCATCTCCCATATGAAGCATGTTATGAACTGGGGTTCGGGTCGAAAGAAGGGAAGCAAGGATGATCATGCCATAGAGCATATACATATTAAGAGGAGGAAGGGGGATGGAGATGATGGTGGTGGTGGTGGGGTTAGCCTTAGGCCTAGCCAAACTCTAAATGCTCCCATTTGTGGGACCTGAGATGGAGATATCATCGAGGACAATTACTTTGTTCGTTATAGTATCAAACCAAAAGCCCATGTTAAATTTCCAATAGGGGTGGGCGTTCGGTTCTTCGGTTCGGTTTTATCAAACTTCAGTTTAGCTACTTCGGTTTCGGTTTTTTGAAGGTGGACACCGAACACCGAACCAAACTAGTTCGGTTCAGTTCTTTCGGTTTCAGTTTTTTGAAGTTCGGTTCGGTTCGGTTTTGATTTTTTCAATTCGGTTTTTTTTTTATATGATATTAGATGCGATTCCATTTATACTAATTCCTATTCTCAAAAGCAACAAAACATAAAACTAACAAATTAAAATTAAACAAATAGGATACACAAGAACAGAAAACCATAACCATAATATAGGATTACTAGGTGTTATATACATACAGTAAGAATAATTAAGAAAACACATAAAGGACATACATTAATCCTAAAGACACATCCTAGTCACCTTTCTTTATTAAGGATATCTGATTTTCTCAACTGAAGTGGAAAATTAGGGATACAAAAGTAAAAGAGAGCTTATTATAATTGGGTTTCTTTTTTGGGCTTAAACTTAATGGGTCTGGACTATTTTAATTTTTTGGGTAATGTATAAATTTCGATTCTTCGGTTCGGTTTCATCAAAGTTCGGTTCGGCAATTTCGGTTTCGGTTTTTTGAAGGTGAACACCAAACACCGAACCCAATTAGTTCGGTTCGGTTCGGTTCTTTCGGTTTCAGTTTCTTAAAGTTCGGTTCGGTTCGGTTTTTCGGTTTTCGGTATTTATGCCCAGCCCTAATTTCCAACAACTTTAAATTATGAAACACTAGTTAGTTACATGCACAAAAGAATGAAAACTACACCCACTGTGTTTCGAATCTCACTAACTAGTAGATATCCACAAACAATATCAAACGGTGTAGTGCGTTATGGCATGCACAATATCAACGATGATGAATCTTTGAGTGATTATTGAGGATCGCCGGAAGAATATCGTGATTTAATATCCATTAATGTTCTTGAGATGTATGTTGAAAAGATACCTCGAGAAGAAGTCCCTCAAGTCCAGCCTATTCATGGTAACATTTATGGGGACTTTAGTTCTTATGGAGACATTTGAGTGGTCAAGTGCCGCTGAAAAATCTAAGCCAGCAATTTAATCAAGCTTACAATGAAAATTGGTAAATATGGATTTTTCATATTATTTTTATGTGTAGTAGCATGTGTTTGTGGTATGAATTGGTAAATAACCAGTTTTTCAAATCTTTATAGGAATTATTCTCAAAACTCGCCAGTAGTACCAAATATGGATGTTGGTCAATCCTCTTAGTTCGGTGGAGTTGATCATTCTCCACACCATGAAAATGCTTATGAACAACAGTAAGTTCATCACCTTGATATTAAATTATATATATATATATATATATATATATATATATATATATATATATATATATATATATATATATATATATATATATGATGTTGGTATTTAAAATATGTTACTTTTCGTGTAGGAGGATGAATGCACTTGATAATGAAGATTTTCCAAATTATTACGAGTCATCATCAAGTGATGATGATGAAATAGCTAATAATGCAGAGGTAACCGATCATGAAGATGATGATGATGTTCAAGTTGCTATGGCCAACAATATTCCTCAAAGCCAAAACCAACAAGAACCAATGCACCACTACATACCACCACCGATGGCTGAAAACCCAACTTCTGAAAGCCTAATTCAGTGGCATTCTAACAATATCCCTTATCTTGACAGCCTGCAGGGTCATGATGATGCATTTGTCTTCACAAGAGAAGATGATGATAGTCGCCTAAAAACCTGGATTGAACCAAAGGATCTCAACAGAGATCGATGCTACCTTGCAAAGGGAATGTTGTTCGCATTCAAAACGGCGTTGCAACGGGCTGTCAAATTTTATTGTCTTAAGGACATGAGGGAATTTAAGGTTGATCAGTCAAACACAAAGATATGGAGGCTAGTTTGTAGACGACGGTATCAAGGCTATGAGTGGTTGCTTCGGGGAATTGCTAAGCCTGATGGTATGTGGGCTATCACAAAATTCCGCAAAAGACACACTTGTGATATGGAAGAAAATCGAGCAGATCATTATAATTTAGATACAAACATGATTGCTCAAGTGTTACTTAAAGACGTTGCCGAAACGCCAAGGTAACTTATCCTACCTAGTACATTATATGTCTTATATCAATTGAAAGATCATTACTAAATGTTGTTTGTTTAAACTTGTGCAGGTTCCCCATCAAAGATTATATTCGAAATGTTCAAACCGTATATGGGAAAACTATGAGCAACAGAAAGGGATTTCTCGGGCGTAGACGCGCTTTTGAGATGGTCTTTGAAAATTGGTACACTTCTTTTCAATCGTTTCCAAGGTATATGGCGGCTCTACAACATTTTAATCATGGTACTGTTGTAGAGTGGCGGCTTATAGAGTGTAAAATCTTCAACTTCATATTTTGGACATTCAAACCGTGCATTGATGGTTTTGCTCACTGTCGACCAGTGATATCCATAGATGGTACGCATATATATGGTGCCTACGACATCAAGCTCCTAATTGCAATAGGAATGGATGCCAATGGGTCAATATTCCCTCTTGCTTTCGCAATTTCCGCTAACGAGAGCAACGACACATGGGGGATCTTTTTAACCCATTTGAAAACTCATGTTATTAAGGATCGTACCGGCATATGCGTGCTGTCTGATCGTTGTTGACACCCAATTTTGTCCCTCCTTTATTTCAACTTATTTCTGCGGGCTTCTAAATTTATTGGCGAGCTAAACATTTTTTACTATTAATATCGTTATTTTCATTTACTAGCATCACTTTATCACAAATTTCAAAAGGGTTCGTCATCACTTTATTTTCATTAAATTAATTATACTTTATCAAGTCCTTTATTTTTCTACATATTAATCATTAATTATCATAGTATATATTGTACTAGTTATTAAATTAGAAGCCCAAAAGGAATTAAATTGAAGGAGAAGAGGGCATGAAATTTAGCCAAATCCAAGCCCAATCAAACAAATATTTTTCGGATCCTACCAGCCCAACTACACGACCAGCCCATATTTTCCAACTCGCCAGTCCGTTATCCGGCCCATTACCCGCTTACCCGACCCGGTCCATTATTTTTACTCAGCTAAAACCTAATGAAAGAGAACAAGACGCCGCACATGGCCATCGTCATCTTCTCCTCTCCATTATCAGCAAAGAGCTGAACCCTCTTTCGACCATGGCAGATCTTTGCCCCCATTTTCGTGCAATCTGCTTTGCTCCTCCCTCTCTCCTCTCCCTTTCTAGCTAAAATCTACTCTCCATTTAGCCATGAACAGATTTTGCCTTTCCATTTTCATAAAATCTTTTGCTTTTCAGAAGGTCACGGAAAAGGATCACAAACAAACGATTTTGTCCAAACTCAAACGGCTATTCACTCAAAATCGTTGACTCAACTTTGAATCGATTTCAAATTCCCGCCTAACAAAAACCCTAGCCATTTCCTACCCATATAAACATCACTCTAAGTCTTCAAAGGAAGGGGAGGTTTTTTTGGAACGGAATACTTCACCATATTCAACATTTTCTATTTTTCACCACTACTCTAAATCTTGGATTTGTGTCAAATCCGTTCTGTTTCGGGCGTAGCCGTTACTTTCGTTTTTGAGATTATTCGAAAAATCAAACCAAACTTATTTTTAAAAGGAATATACTGCTTCTGCTGATATCGAATTTTTTTATTCGAAAGACTTTTTTCAAGTTCGAGTTCGTCGGGTTCGAGCCTAGATTCGAGACTCCCATCCCCATTAACTGCACTCAAAACAGGTCGGCACTGTCTCTCTTTTACTCTATTTGTTCAAATAAGATACCCTGTCATGAATGTAATCTGTTTGGGTAGATACGATGAAATGATCGTATGACACGTCGATGTTGGTTGTTGATTTAATTTGGTCTCAAATCTGTGTTCTATGCTCAGTTCTATTAGCAATCATATTGTTCTAAGTAATGTACCCTGTGACAAATGTAGTCTGCTTAGATTTAAATACGATAAAATGATTATACAACATGTCGATGTTGGTTGTTGAATTCTGTTTGGTCCTGTTCTATTTCATCATTTTCCAGTTCTGTTGTTAGTGTACGTGTTTAGTTCGGTTGTTATTTGAGTTAAGGGATTAGTTTGCTCCTCCTTCATATTTTAGAAAATGGGGCTTGTATGGAAATTTATGATTCTGTTTTAGTTGCGTAAGGATTAAATTCGGATGATGTTGTGCTTGTTTCCCTGCTGGTTTCGTTATCTGCTTAAGTTGTGATGAAATACAAGGGTGTAAGCTTAGATGTTTATTTTCAGCATTGCCTTTCTTATTCAGACTCCATTTATGTCATCATAGTTAGTTAGTCTAAGTAATCAATTTGTTTTCCAGCCTGCAACTCTTTGTTTGTAAAACGAGAATGACTGGTTAAGTATCCTCTTCCATGTTTGGTTGTTGTGCTAAAATAATCTAGTCGGTTTGTTGGTTTGAGGCTTCATTTTCCGACACAGTAGAAATCACTATTAATATTGCAAAAGCTTTAGTTTGTATTAGTGCGGGTTTGGGGTCGTTTTCTCCTGTTCTTGTCCTTGTAGCGTCCATTTCTGTTTTGAGCTTCAAGGTGCTTTTTACTTTCTTCATACTCACGTACGCAATCTTGAAGCTGATTAAATGCTCTATCCCGCATCATCTCCATCTCGTCATTGTAGCATTCGATCATCTTCTCCTTTTGATTCATCATATTATCCATAAAAACTTCTGTTCTGCTTACTTTCTTCTTCATCTCTTCACATCACTTATTCTTCATCTTTGACGCATTTGTTAAGTCGCATAGCAGACTTGAATCTTTCCTGTTGTTCTCTTCTTGTATTTGAAAACTGACTTTAGATTCCCACGTTTGCGGAGATGTTTACCAACAGGACCATTAGAGTAGTAATCTTCATTATTTGTCGCCTTGGTTTTCAATCTTGATGCTGCTCAATATTTCATTTATTCTATAATTTTTGTTTTCTGTTCATTTAGATTCAGGCATGAAATAATTAATTTCTCGGGATTGTTCTTTTTTTTAGCTTGTCTCGTTTGGTAGTTTATTTGTGGAAGATAATATGTGATATAGTTATTTATTTCCTTGCTTCTTACGGGAACTATAGGACTGTTTGGGTTAAATTCGTTAGTTTTAGTCAATCACTTTGGTTAAGGATGCTAGTTCATTTCCATCTACAATATGTTCTATTCATGTCTAGCTAAAAGGAAATTCTGTGGAAATAGATTAAGTATAAAAACCTAGCATCTTCTATAACTCTCTTTCGGCCTTTGTGGCAGCAGCTTAATAGAAGCAACCCCTAATTTCTGTTTAGATCTTACCTTGCGGTTTTATGTAATCCATTCAACAACTGGAGGTTAAATGAATGTATATGCGAAGTATATTTCAATATACACAGTATATACACAACTTACTGATTCGTTTTGAGTTTATGTTCTACATGTTTAACCTTATTTATTGATTAGATACTAATCCTTTTTCTTTTGTCTTTTTTATGCATGACTATCGCATGCGAGTCCGAGAGACTCAGCTTCTTCCACATTCGGTGTTGGGCTAAAGCCCAACATGATTTCTCTTTCGAGTCATTACCATTAGCCGGATAAAAAGGGCTCCTGGGCCGAGGCCCATAACAGCAGCCACAGCCCGCATCAACAAAAAATAAAAATAAAAAAGACTTTCTGGGCCAAAGCCCAATAGCAAACAGACTGCGGCAGTAGTTCTAAAAATGGACTGGTCCATTTGCTCCTCTTTCCTTCTATTTCATTTTTTGTTGTGTATTTTTATTTGTATTGCATGACTTAACACTTTTATTTCTTAATTTCGATTGAACCTTAGCGAAATTAGTGTAGTTTAGTTTTGATAATGAATAGCTAATTTAAGGAAAACAGATAATTAATCCCATAGTTTCATTTTCTTCCGTCGTATTAAATTATTTATAATACCTCTAATATCTATCTATATTAAAGCAATCGATTTTCAAAGGTGTAAGGCCACGAACACATATTTTGAATTATATTTTCATTCCTACTATATCGAAAATCTCAAAGTATTACTGATATACAAATATAAATTCAAGCATATTTTATAAATAACTCTCCAACTTTAAATTAGTCACGTACATTTTCAGCTAGGCATAGTTAACAAACATAATAAAGAAGAAGGGAAAATTCCATCTTGTATGTACTCTTAAACAAAATTAGTTAAGGTCTCCCCCCCCCCCCCCCCCCCCCCTTTTTTTTTTGAGTTAATTTCAAATATATCCCGTGCTCCTTCAATTTATAACTAAACTCTTTTATACAAATTATTATTGTTACAAGTCTTATTTCTAATAACATTATTACCTTTTCCTTTAAAAACTTTAGCAATATTTATAAGTTATTTCCCAAACATTTAGAATATTATATTTACACTTAGCCTAATTAACTCCAAGTCCGGTCGGTTAACCGTCTTTTAACGGATCTTAAAGGGTGCTTAATACCTTCCCTTTAGATTAATAGAACCCTTACCTAGAATCTTTTGGTTTCGTAGACTTTAAAATCAACTTTAGATAATTACTTTAATCAACCTTAGGTGTCCTAATTCACCATAAGTAATTAGGTGGCGACTCTTAACTTTAATTAACCCCGGAATTACCGGAAGTTATAAACCATTTTGACTTCGATTAAAATAGGGTATAACAATCGTCATAAAGGCATATTGCACAATATGGATAATTTACCGGGGTGGCAGCCTCCCTTTGTTTACCATCGCTATTGCTTAAGGCACTTGAAAGAAAATTTGCAATCAAAGTTTCACAATGGCACTCTAAACAAATTGATGTGGGGGGCTGCGATGGAGCATCAACAACGAAAATGAGCTGCAAAAATGGATCTGATCAAGGCAGTGAGTGAACCCGCATACGTTTGGTTGATGAAGCTCGAAGTTGAAAAATGGACGCTTCATGCTGATGGAGGCAAAAGATGGGGCATGCTCACAACAAACAGCTAAGAGTCTTTCAATGGCTTGCTGAAATTTGTTCGAGGACCACCTGTCACCGCAATGGTGAGAATGACTTTCAAGCAGGTTGTGGAGCGATTTGTGGTTAGGACAAGGCTGGCCAGAGCAATATTAGCCGAAGGCGGGACATGGATGCCAAAGCCCTTCAAAAATATGGAGCATTATAGAAAATAATGTGAGCATCACCAAAGGACCGAGTATGACCCAATTCAACATGTGTATGAAGTTAGGATGGGTTATTACAACGGTAAGGGTGGAAACGTGCATACCGTTTATGAGGCAACAAGAACATGCACTTGTGGTAAGTGGCAACCGTACCACATATCGTGTTCTCATGCTGTCAAATGCTTCGAGAGAATGAGAAAAACGGTAACAAGTTATGTGGCGGGGGAATACAAGGTCCACAATTACCTTAGAGCATATTCCAGCCACTTCCACCCACTTGGTAATGAAGCTTATTGGCCAAACGAGCCGTTTTCGATCGTTGCTAACAAGGATTACATCAGGAAATTAGGCATTAACTCACGGAGTCGTAGACCCAATCAAATGGATGTTAGTGAAAGAACTTACTCTCGCAAGTGCTCTACATGTAAGCAATATGGCCATGACAAGCATTCGTGTGGGCAACAAGGCCGTGGTGGGACAAGCACGTCTTAAAGTAATAGAGCCTCTAGAACTTGAAGATTTTATTGTTATTGTAATTTATTATTGTATTGCTTTGAATTAGTATTGTAATTAAATGGAATGAATTATTTTTTAATTGGTATAAACCTCTCGTATTGAATGAATTATTATTAAATCAAATATTTATATTTGTACATTCAAATATAATAAAATACTTAAATCAAAACCCTATAAATATTACAAGTTTCAAAAATTACTTCGGGGCACTTTAGAACCCCTAAAACGACGATCCAAACGTTTAGGTGGACTTGATGTAATGAGCCGACATTATTGTACGCAAAAAAAGATATTAAGTTTTATATAAAATATTGATATTTCGGGGTTTTGAAACATGATTAATCTTTGCCTAAAGTATGGAAAAAAACGTAATTTTGATAGGTTAAAAAAAAAAAAAAAAGGCCTCCTTCACGCACGAATTTCGTGCGTGAAATGCAAAACTTTATTTTTTGCAGTTTGGTCCTTTCACGCACTAAATTAGTGCATGAAACCTATATATGTGGTTTTTTTTTTTTTTGTGTTAGTTTGGTTCAATTTTTTTTTTTTTTTTGTACTACAAAAGTCGCGGATTTCTTACATTAATATACTTGAACATGTAATGTCGAATTTTTTTATACTCATAATTTTAAATGAAAAAAGTACATCATCAGAATAATTTGGCTGATGGGTTTTAATTAGATGAACCCTTCATACAGGGGGCATGGTACGGTATGATACGGTATTTGAAACTTTGGTACGGTAATTTTGGTTTTTGGTTTTTAAAATACGATACCATTACCATACTAAATTAATTGGGTATGGTTCGGTATTTTTGCATTCAGTTTCGGTATTTTACGGTACGGTAGATCGGTAACCATAATTTGTTCGACTTCGACTTACATATACTAATATAATAGAGAATTATATTTTTGACAATTCAAGAAACGCCTCAATTATATCGTACTAACACCTTAAACATGTAAAAATATTCAAAAGAAAGTATAAGCAATCCCTTTTGTAAATTAATTACACAAAAAGTGCATTTCAATCAAGATAGATTAGTCAAAATTTCAACGTCTGAACAATTAATTTTATACTAATACTAGTTTATGTATTTGTTAGTATTACAATACAAATATATGAATTGCATATGTAACTTATATACTTCGGTATGGTATTCGATATTTCGGTATTTTTTTATAAATACCGAATACCGTACCGAATACCAAACTTTTTAAAAATAAATACCAAATAACATAATATTAAAATTGTGGTATTAAAAAATTTAATTTTAATGCGGTAATCAGTATATATTATACTATGCCACCCCTACCTTCATATCACTACAAAAAAAATCCAAATTACCAACAACAAATTTAGTTGGTAAATTGACAAAATCAGTTGGCAATTTGAATTATCAACGGATATTGATCCGTTGCTAAAAGGCTCGATGGTAAATTTTGCCAACCAATTTGATATCGTTGGTAACATTACCAACTAAAATTCGGTTGGTAAAACCACAAAAAAATTGTTGGCAATTTATGAATCTTGACTCTATGATTTCCGTTGGTAACTTTGCTAACTAAAATTCAGTTGGTGTTCAATCAGTAACTTTACTAATGGACAGAGAACAGGTTAGTAAATTTGGTCATTTATTATTCAAATTTCGTTTGTAATTGGTTGGTAAATGTATTAACAGAAAAAGTGTCATTGGTATCCCGTTAGAAACTATACTAACACATAACAACTTGGTTGGTAAGTCCGGTCATACTATTTTCAAAATACATTGGTAATCCGTTAGTAATTTTAGTTACGAAAAAGATCTGTTGGTAATCCAAAAAATTTCAAATTCATTAGTAAATATGGTTATTATTACGTTAGTAATTTGTTAGCAATAGAAAAATTCCATTAGTAATTCGTTAGAAAGTTTAATATCAGATTCTAAACCTGTTAGGAAATATTACTAACCGAATAGTAATTCAACATTAAAATTGTCATTTTAAATATTCATATTAATTTAAAGATTTGAAAAGTCTAAAAAACTAAAATAAAACAAAAACAGTAGCTATTTTATAAACAACAACATCCACCGTAAAGTTAATAAACAATCCAAAATGTATCTAACGTAAAAGACTCTAAAATAATTTTAAATAGGACTCTTGTCATTATTTGACGACGAGTCACATCTACGAGAAGGAGGTGTAGGTAAGCTAGCTAGGATGAGCGACATGAGTGCTTGGAGTATTTGATCAACTTGCTCTTGCACCTCTTGTTGCACTTCATGTCTCATTTCTTCACGCAATTCTTGTCGCATTTCTTTTCCCATTTCTTGTCTAATCTCTGCTCTCATGTCTTCCTTCATTGCTTGCATACGTTGTCCAACACATTCAGTCACCCAAGCATCAAAGTCTAGATCTGGAGGCCGAGATGTTGAAGAGGATGATGCACCAACATGTCCGTAGAAAGGTGTTTGAGAAAACCAAGACCATAAATGCACGGCTTCTTAACCCAGCCAAATTCATCCAAATAAATTTGTGAGAAATCAACTGTAGGAGGCTCACTACCTCCATCTTCAAGTTGAGATGCAGATGTGATTTTAGACATTATAGCATCCTCAAAGCAAAAAATATGATATGAATTCTATAATAGTAATTTTTTTTTAAAGAAAAAACCATCAAGAACAGTCTTATAGACTAAATCAAAATGCTAACAAATTAAAAGGCTTATAATAACTTATAACATGTCAGAGCATTGACTAATGGTCTATCTGATTCATTCTATTACACTTAATTCTCAATAAAATCTTTACTCTCCTAGCAAGTGGGAAGTTTCAAAGTTTAAACGACTGGAAGGAATGGAAAATATGAAATGACTGTTATAAATGAAGAGCAATTAAAGTATACATTCTTTCAACAACAGTTCAATAGCAAGCTAGTCAAATGTTTCTTTTTCTAAACAGCACCTCAACAGCAAGTTGATAGAACAGTCAGAGTTTAGTATCCACAGCTAAAGCTTATCACGCAGAAAATAAGAACACAAACTGAAGCTTCTCACAGAAAAATAAGAAGGCAACAGAAAAAATCTCCTTCAGACAAAATCTCCTTCTAAAGCACATCCACTCACTATCCTTAAAGTACTCAACATTTATCTGGTTTCACATTATTAAGAACAAACACTGAATCAAGTAGCAGACAGTACTTTACTCAACAAAAATAACAGTCTAATTAAGGGTTCTCATCTCCCTGCTCTGTAACTTCCTCATCCCAATTATGTATCAGTCTAATTCTCTTCCTTTTCTTCTTAGATTCTGTTGGATTTACTTACTATCATTTGTAATCCCAGTTTAGTGTTCAATATAAGCAGTCTATTTTCAGTTTGTTTCAAAAGAGCAACATAATTTATGAAATCTTTGGATAGTAAAAAAGGGTACAATATACAATTAAGCAGTAAGACAAATGTTTCC
This sequence comes from Lycium barbarum, assembly GCF_019175385.1. Taxonomy (NCBI): domain Eukaryota; kingdom Viridiplantae; phylum Streptophyta; class Magnoliopsida; order Solanales; family Solanaceae; genus Lycium; species Lycium barbarum. The sequence continues at coordinate 83,012,985 of NC_083348.1, read as the reverse complement.
ACCCAAAAAAGGTCTAATGTTCCTCTGCTTTTCGGAAAATGGTCTTTGTGTTTTTAAACAAGGAACTAGGGGGGGAAACAAACTGGAGAAATTAAGTTTTATGTAACAGGTGGCTCGAAAATTGTAAACCTAACAGAACTCCTGAAGCCACTTCACGACTATCTTAGATAATTCTCCTTATCAAGGGGATTCAAAAACACAGGTAGCCATATATTCTATCTTTTTTTAATCTAGAACCATCAACACAAATTAAATAAATCCTATATATTAACCAAACAAATAAAGCACAGCAGAAGATACCCTATGGACGGATGGATTCAAACAAAAAAGAGGAAAATAAAATTGATAAAGACTACTTGCCAGTTAGTAGAAAGGAATGTGGAACTGAGAATCCAAGAGTGACAGGCAGATTGTGGGATAGTACAGCTTGAGGATTTACATAAAAGTACTGGCATCGTGAACGTGGGCTGAAATTGGAGAATAAGAAACTGAAATAACGGCACGAGGGTCTCTATAATTCAGGAGGTGGAGAGTTTAGGCGGCATTTTTTTTCTTTTTTCTCTGCTTCTTCTTAATTTTCCTTTTTCCTGTGGACACTTTGACTTCTTTCGTATCTGATTTGGAGCTCTGTTTTGCAATTTCTTTTTAAGATTCTTATATTATATTACTGGTAACTAGTTAAATGACTTATACATGGATTCTTGGTTATTAAATTATTATAAATGAGTAGTAAAATTTTAATTGCACTAAATTATTTTTTTGAACTAAAAATACAAATTAAGTCCAAAAAAAGTTTATAGCTAATTTTTTTAAAGTTCGGATGTACGATGAAATTAATATTAATACAAAAAATTATAATCATTGGTTGTCGTCTGAATATGCAAAGACGAACACCTAATTAAAATACTTAGTATTATTAAATCAACCATGTAAAAATACTACACTACGTATTTTAATTTCACAATGAATGGGTCAACTATTTAATTTATTTCTCATAGCAAACAAAATAATTTATTTTTATGAGAGTGCAGAGCTGTGAAATAAACATGGCAGACGTGTAGATCAACTTCAACAATTAATTTCAGCCAATATAGAAGGATTTTGAATTTTGTTTTGATATGTTACAGTCTCGGATGTCTAGTTTCTACAAATCAAATTGCTCGTGATTTAAGGCTCCTATATTGAGATATGATTTTTTGGTAGAGAGTATGCAAAGTTGTGAGCTCGACAGGCCAAACGTGTAGATAAACATTATAACTTAATTCTAGCTAATCTAGAAAGAGTTTTGCTTTTACTTTTGACATGATGTAGTCCTCTGAATCTAGTTTCGAAAGAATCAAGTAGCTCGTCATTTTGGAAACTCATTCGATGAGATGTGAATTCTCCATTCCAGACACGCAAAGTTGAAAGATTTTGGGATAAGAGAAAAAGGGGCACAAAATCAGGAACAAGATGCTTATTCGACATGAAAGGATCTCTTGATTTTACATTAGAAGCTATTATTAAGGGACCACTTTGGTATTTAGACTATTGGTCAAAAGAAACTGGTGCAATAAAATCAATCTACAAATTGAAGTCTCATCTTCAAATTTCAGCGCGTCTATACTCGAACTGTCGAACAAGCCTTGAGACTGTGACTCAAAAAAATTAAATGTAGTTTGAAAAAAAAAAGGATTCATATTTGTTCACTTGTAATGTTGGAGTGTGACATTAGATATCGACTAGTTCTAGTTATATACGAAATGAAATAAAAATATATTTCTTTTTTCCTACTATCCTAGGGGATTCAAATGGACTAGAAGTGCTTTCGACCCCTTACACATGTGAATTGAATGAATAAATAGATGAAATCAATCAAATAATTTAACTAACAATTCGAACCAAAGAATAGAAGAACGAAATACATATGGGTTCACGACGACTATGTGGCTAAAAAGTTATATATATATATATATATATATATATATATATTGAAGTAGCTCTAACAATTCAGACTTCAATCCGAAGTTCTTCATTCATGAATCCTAGCGAGAAAATAGTTAAGTTTTCATTGGTTGTTGCTCCCAAATGCACACACAAGTATATGTGGTCGTAGAAGTAATATAGAACTTTTAAGTTCAGATATCGATCCCACAGAGACTTAGATTCTACTGTTAAACTAATTCAAATTCGAATCAAACTATTCAAGAAAGTGAAAATCAAAGTGTTTGTTGTAACTAAACTAAAACTGAAAAGAAACAAGTCATGATTGGTGTTTTTGTGACTGCGAATATTTTGACAATGACTGTAAGATTTATCAGATGAGAGAAAGTTCTAGGGTCATGGCTTTCGACAATCCAGTTGATCTTCTGACAATTCTACCTATCTTATTTCCTGGGTTACTAGTTGACGAGTTAATTATAACTTTATGATATTCTCTCAACCTACTCACAAGCCTGTAGATGTGACTATAACGTTTATATCTCTATGGTTATCAGAGGTAACAAGAATGCATTTAATTCTCCGTATTCAACTAAGTAGGACTAAAGGGTATATCTAAATCCTCAGTAGGGAAACGATTAAATCGAATAAACTATATTTATTCTTATTACGTACATGAATTCCCTTTCTCAAGTCCAATTCATGCACCACAGATAGTGTTTAATTATTGACCAGATAATCAAACAATTAAGCACAAGAATAAATAAGCAACCCAAAATATGGAAATTTAATTGATAGAAATTGTTGTCAAACCAACTATCATGTCTTTTGCCATAGCCCCAGAATTAAGAAGTTTCGCTACTCATGATTCTCAATGAACAACAAGAATTCATGAAGAAAGTAGGGTTGAAAAGATGGAAAATAAAATAAACCTAGAGAGAAAGTAGAACGGTGGCATCCAAGTCTTAGAATATCCCAGCACACCGTTTACAGCCAATAAAACATTTATATATAGCCTAGGGTTAAAACAAAAAATAAGTAAACCTAATCCCGATCGAAATGGGAAAGTTGCGCGTAACCATGCTATCCTTCCACGATGCGGATGGATCGCGCGAGCCTGCTTCCGCTATGCCGAAGAAAATCCTGATTGTGAATTTTGGTCAGGAGCTTGTTTTGTCCGCTTTCTCCCCGCGATACGGATGAAAAGCATGATTGTGCAATTTGATCAGAGATAGAATTCCTTTGATTTTGTTCCGCGATGCGGATGGATAGCCAATTTTTCAATTCGTCACTTCTTCTCTACTGTTTCTGCTTCTCAGTCGCCACGATCAGATGCCAAAGCTTCCAAAAAGCCCACCAAATTGCCCATTTCTCCTCCAAATGGTTGCGTTGCACCTATTCACAAAACATTACAACATAAGCCCGGATACTACGATTTTGTCTTCAAGAAAGCAAGTAAAGTACTAAGTTTTAGAGGGAAAGCGACACGAAACTATAGATATTTGTGCCAAATATCATTGGTCGATTGTTATCATCAATTAACTATTTCTTTTTGTACAAGGAACTTATAATGAATCCACTGATTTATACTTGCTTTTATTGGACCTGGAATTGATCAATGGACTGTTGCAGGTTAAGCTGTGGAGGGTATCGTGAGAGAACTTGAGGCAGAGGGAAAAATATGAGGTACTCTATTACTTAGTCTAGTTTTATGGAAGCTTTAACAATTTATGAACTGATTGTAGTATTACTTTTATTTTCGAAGACTTTTGTTTAATCTTAGCTTAGAAATATGAAAATAAATATATTTTCTATATTTTACTATCTTCGACTTATTGTCATTTGCTTTTTCAAATTCTATTATGATTTCCTCTTAAGTAATTGTTATTTGAGAAAAGAACCTACACGGCGGGCTTCTTTGTGGATGATGAATTAGTATACTGACTCACTTCTATCATTTCCATTTATAGTCCAAGGAAAACTCTTTTAAGAAGTGTTAACGGTCCAATAACCAATAAAAAAGCTAGTCATTAGTTCATAATATATAACTAATTAACTCGAATATCTTTAAATTTTTTGACCCAATTTCAAAAATAAAAAATAAAAAGAGGGGTGAGATGCCATAAAAAGAACTCCACTCGAATTTTTAGCTATTTATAAGATGATATTACATGAAAAACGCAATCGATTCTTTCATTTCTGTGGGCCGTTGGCCGTATGTCAAAATTTCAGGACTTTAATACCGGTAATTTTAACACTAAATTTAAGTGTTAGTGCTTGGTGTTTTTTCTTTACAAGGGAGTGTGTGCAAGTTGTTTATTTCAAGCATAGGCTAAACCAATAAGTTGTTTCCTTTTCCATAATAACTAGAAAAGAGAGGTGCATGTTTTCGTGTATTACTTCTGAATAAATTCAGAAATTATATGTAAGAACCATAGCATTTAGCGATCCATTGGTAAATCAATTTTCTTCTCTATTAATCAATAATGTAGAACTATTAACATAGCTAAAATGAATGATTTGAAATTTTGATAACGGGTTTTCAAACGAGCCTTACGATGAGCTTTAGAAACTCTAGACTGAATAGTTGTTTTGAAATATTTACATATCATTAGTGTCAATATTGGCATGTTGGGAATAACAAAAGAAATAAATTACTGGTATCTATGTATTATTTTTTTTCTTTCATAAAAGAATTAAAGAACGAATCATGGTAAGTCCATTCGTTCTGACGAAATTAGTAATAATATTCGTAAACGTATTGTACAATAAAACTAGATAAGTAAATATATATTAACCACTAAATTCTATATCGGTCCAACATCAATTGATTTAGAATCCATCATTAAAGTTACCACCAAATGCTAAATTCATCAAAAATATCAATTGATTTAGCATTTCTTGATTTACCAACCGTTTTAGCTCCGGTTGGTAATTTAGCAACCAATTTAACCTTCTCGTTGGTAAATTTACCAACTGTTTCAATATCAGTTTGTAATTTACCAACAAATTTGATCTCAGGTGGTAGCAATATTTGACATTTGTATGTAAAATCACCAACTAAAGATGGATCGGTTGGTAAATTTTACCAATCGATTAATAACCTGTTGGTATGTTACCAACTGATTATAATATGTTAGTAATCTACAAACCATAAAATTAATTAGTTGGTAAAAATTTCCAACTGATTGAGTATTCGTTGGCAAGTTACCAACAGATAACAATCAATTGGTAATTTACCAACGCATTCCTAATTGGTTGGTAAAATTAGCAACAAAATCCTTTTGTTGGTAATTACTTAGTTAGTAATTCGTTGGTAAATTGTTAGTAAACTATATTCCCCGTTTTTCTGCCATATTTACCTACCAATATATACTCCGTTGGTAATATTACCAACGAAAGGTGTCTGTTGGTGATTTTTCAGTTGGTAATATGTTGGTAAAAAGTTGCTAGATTAGGCGCCACTTTTTCCCGCCATATTTACCAACTAAATTATTTAGTTAGTAAAATTTTAGTTGGTATTCCGTTAGAAATCTGTTGCTAAATTTTGAATAACAAATCAGTTACAAATTTGTTACTAATATACTAACGGATTTGGGTCGTTTGTAAAATCCGTTGGCAATTCAGGGTTTTCTTGTAGTGATATATATGTAGTGCAAGGGTCCATGCACCCATGGTCATGGTCTGGTTCAGGTCTACCCTTGACTGTGACTCTTGATTGGAAAGGGACCCTTTCTGCACCTGTGACAGCGAGAAGCTGGCTCACTTTCCATTCATTTAATATTAATTACAATCCTTACAAGTTACAACCATTTTGTGGGCTCGTGAATAAGGTCTGCAGAAGAAGAAGAAGGAGAGTGGAGAAGTTTCGTACACGTACTTATAATTCTCGTGTTAAAAAAAAAAGTTAGTCATTGCTTTTATATAAAGTCCTAATTATGCCACCAAGGCTGTCCCTGTTTTATCTGACCTTTGTTGGTTGTAATCAATTTTGCACCTAACATAGTTATATCAGGATACATATCTAAATTGTTTAAAGTTAGCATTATCAAGTACTCCCCTCGGTTCATTATTTCACATGAAAAATGATTGAAATATGCTACTGAACTTTTGGAAAATGACCCAGGTATGCTATCCGTTCAAGTTGGGATAGAATATGTCCTATTATAATAAGATTGATCTAAATATGGCATTATTCACTAGTACAACCGCGAAAGCTTCCAACAGGTGGCCTTTTCTTATCAGAGAAAAGACTCAAATATTTCGTTGAAATTTGTGAAATGGTCTAGATTTGCCTCTTAATTTTGCGAAATTACTAATTATTCCCATGACAGCAACATCATCTTCTTCAACACACAAAAGCTCCATATATAATGTCTCTATCCCCGAACTCAATTAACCACCCCCAAACCTCGAATCATCGACCAAATAGAACTCAAACAATGAACAATAGTGTGCACCACCAAGTTAAATTTTCGCCTTTGCTGGACACTCAATCAATTCAATATTACCAATCCTTCTTAGATCACTAATAGTGATGTAAAAGTTCCACCTCCTAATGCTAAAAAAAGCCTAAATATACAATATTTAGCTTCTAAATCATTTGTCCCAATATTATGGTGATCAAGGGTGGGGTATAGTGGTTGAGGTGCATTGATCTTACAATAGAGGTAAAATGATGGTAGAAAAAAAATGAAGTTATGAGAGTGGATTTTTGCGTGGAATTTTTGTGTGTTCATTATGTGAGTGTTGTCGAGGTGAAGTGGTGGTGCAGTAACAGTTGTTAGAGTCGAGAGAATCAATTGTTATAGTGATGATTCATTTAGAGCGATGATGAGTGGTAGTTGACAAAAATGAAATATGCATAATTTCGCAAAGTTCAGGGGCAAATCTAGACCATTTCACAAAGTTTAAGGGCAAATTTGAGTCTTTAATTTCTCTTGTAAAAAAAGGTCACGCGTTGGAAAGCTTTCGTCGTTAGTGAATAAGAGCATATTTGGACCAATTTTGTAATGATAAGGGTATATTTTACCCCAACTATTGATAAATGACATGCTTGGGCAATTTCAAAGTTCAGTGGCATATATATTTAAACCTTTTTTCCCATTTTATATGGCGGTATTAATTAGACTGTACATAACATCCGAGAAAAAAAGAAATATCTTACTACAGACCAAAAGGATTTCTAGAACTTGTAATACTAAACTTATCATGCTATTTCGATGACTATAAAAGTAGATGACTAATCTAATTACATGAAAATCCCTTTAATTTACTCTTATAATCATCTTTCAGCAGCACTAAGACTACAGTAAAATTTTGAGTTCTTTCTTTGTCCAGAATTCTCCTACCGACTTATTCGTTTAGCTATTAATCTATTTTTAATTTTTTTAATTTTTGTTGACGAACTGACGATTTTACTGAAAGGAAAGTGTTCAAAGTAAAAGGAAGAACTGAAATACGAGGAGAGGGTACATCTAAATGATGCTACCCTGAAATTGCGGAGATAGATCTAAACGATACTATCTCTAAATGGTCATTGTTTAGTTGATCAACTAAGAACACAAGGGGATTATCCCAAAATATAGATTCTCCCAATTAATCTATGCTTAGTCATTGGACTCATTGCTTTCCCCATACACTACTCTTTCTGCCCGTAAAAGCCAGCCTGAATGAATTTAGAAATCAATCATTGGAGGATAATAAATTTACCTGTTGCTGCAATAGAAACACAGTTTTTCCATTAGTCATATATAGACTATAGATAACTTAATGATGATCAAATAGCTAGACCAGCGGTAAAGGTAGGTGTACATATCAGCCAATGGGTTAGCGTGTTACTTTGCCTTCTACTCTCGAGTCCTGATTACACGTCTACAAATAACATTTCAAGGAGATGCATGCCTCTAATGATGGGAGGTCAGGCTAGTGAAAGAGGAAAAGAACAATCTTATGCGAATCAACATACCTAGGACACAAAATAATAACTCCACCAATAGATTATTCATTTTTGAGTAACTCTGGAGGAGTATTTGTTCTGGCTTCACCTTTTCTAAATTTCTTGTATTTATCTCGCACAATGTACGTACTTGCTTGATTGAATCAATTCTTGAACTTTCCCCAAAAATAAAAGGACTTATATAGAGAAAATCAAGCATTCTCTGACATGTAGTCCTTTTAATTAACGTTATTAAGTGAGTTTTCATGAATGTGTTAAAAATTACTTATATGGTCCAAATGAAGTAAATTATTGTGTCCTTCAGTTTTCACTTAAAGCGTAGTACGTACATTTTGACCAACATATATATAAGCTATGTAATTATTTGAAAAAAATTAAAAAGAACAAAATCACTAGCATATCATCTTATATTCTGCTTCTTAAGAAAAAATGATAGTAATATAATTGGTTGGCTACTTGAATTTTAGTCTTGTCGATAGGTTCAATTGTTCACCTTCTAATTAAATTCCTTCTACATTTTCTTTCCCCCGCCTTATTAAAAGAAATATTTTTTATTTTATTTTTAAAAGCAAAAATGAAAGAGACCCTTCAAATGATTCTTTTTACGGAAAAGGCTCAAATATGTCATCCAACTATCGGAAATGGCTCATTTATGTCACTCGTCAATAGTTTGGCTCATTTATGCCATCGAACTATAGGAAATGGCTCATTTATGCCATCGAACTATAGGAAATGACTCATTTATGCCACTCATAAATAGTTTGACTCATTTATGCCATCGCCCGTTATCAAAATAATTCATCCATGCCATTTTTCATTAACGCTGGTTTTATAATACCAGATATAACACGTGGCCTCCAATTAGAGGTCTATGTCATTTAATTAAACCAGTCCAATTTTAAATACCAAATTAATAAAAAATCCGACCCATACACCTTACCCACCCACAACCATAATCTAGTTGCAAGTCACGTGTCATATGGTATTGTAAAACCAGTTTTAATGAAATATGGCATGGATGAGCCATTTTGATAACAGGAGATGGCATAAATTAGTCAAACTATTGATGAGTGACATAAATGAGTCATTTGCTATAGTTCAATGGCATAAATGAGTCATTTCCTATAGTTCGATGGCATAAATGAGCCAAACTATTGACGAGTGATATAAATGAGTCATTTCTGATAGTTAGATGTCATATTTGAGCCTTTTTCGTTCTTTTTATGAACCCAAAAAGTGCCGCAAATATCAGTTTTTGTTATGTCAAATCTTCTGAATTGTAGCATGTCTACTAGCTTAAGATTTTCTCTAATGCCAAGCCTAGACTTCATTACAGTCCATTCTATATGCAAAATTTTACATGAGTTTGGACTTCTCTAACATAAAGTGAACTAGTCATAAATGATAAGCACCCAAACAAAGGTCCGCTGCAATTACTGCTCCTACACATATTTGTTTTCTATTGTATATATACAACACACACAAACCACTCAAAGTTCATTCGTGTCATCTCTTTAATTTGTCTTAATGGTCTTTCTAAGATTGGAGACCAAAATGAGATGTTCTTGTATGTGTTTTCGATATTCTCCATTCCTTATTCTTTTCATCATCATTACTAACATCAGTGCTCAAACTCGATCATTAACAAAAAAGAACCTGCTAATTAGGCCTTTCAATAACACCATTTCAGCTTTCTTTGTGTTTGGAGACTCCACAGTTGACTCTGGCAACAACAACTTCATAAGCACTGTTACTAAGTGCAATTTTCCTCCTTATGGAAGGGACTTTGTGAACCACATCCCCACTGGACGGTTCACCAATGGCCGCCTCGTCACTGATTTCACGGGTACTTTCTAACTGCTCCTCCTGTCCCAATTTACGTGATACTATTAATTGGACATAAAATTTAAGAAATAAATAAAAACTATTGAAACTTGTAGTCTAACACAAGCCATCAATTATTACTCCCTCTGTCCCAATTTTTGTGACATTTTTCGCTTTTCAAGAGTCAATTTGACTAAACTTTAAAGCTAAATTAGATTAGATTAACTCAATATTTAAGATTAAAATTTATATATGTAAAAACTACATGAAAAATACTATAAGTTGCAACTTTTCTCATATCAATTTGGTAAAAAAGTACCTCTTAAAATGTTAGTCAAATTCATGCAAAACGGTTGGTTTTCACGTTGTGTATAAGTGTGTTTTTTTCTGACAAAATAAAAGGAAAAGATAAACAAACATGTACATTTATTTCTTTGCTTTTGTCTTTCATAACTGTGTTGATGTTGTGTTTTTTGGAACAGCATCTTATATAGGAGTGAAAGAATTCGTGCCACCATATTTGGATCCAGCACTTAGCTTGGAGGAGCTGATGACTGGCGTTAGTTTCGCCTCTGGTGGCTCTGGTCTCGACCCTCTCACAGCTCAAATAAGTGTCTCTTTCTCTCTCACTTCAATCATTTGTTCATTGTGTTAATCAAGTTTGTTTCAACTAAATTGCATAGATTAATCGTATCCAGAGTTCTACACTATCATTATATTTTAATTCAAAATAAGTGTACACTTATCCATTTGTACACTCCTTAAGAAAATACTAATTTCTAAAAAAAAAAAAAAAATTACCTAATCAATATAGTTTCTTGATTACATAAAAACTCACTTATCTAAATAGAGATAAATTTAGAAGAAAATAATTAATTTCTTTTTTATTATGTAAGTGAACACTTATTTTGAACTAAAATAAATTAAAATACTAAGTGAACACTTATTTTGAAGAGGAGTGAGTACTTTCGATGACATCTGATAGTTACAAAAGTTGATCTATAAAAGTTAAAACTTATTCAAGGTTAGTACTCCCATGATCAGCTTTAAATTTATAATAGGGTGTAATCTGCACGTAATCAACATTCTGCATAATATACTAAGACATATTAAGTGCAACATACACCACACATGCATGGGATTTGATTAGGCTTGGGCTTGCGGCATGCTAGCTGACTTTTCTTTTTAAGCAAATTGCTCTACTATACTCCCTCCGTCCATTTTTACTTGTCCGGTATACTAAAAATCGATGTCTATTTTTACTTATTCAGTTTAAAAAATCAAGAGATAATTTACCATTTCGTACCTATTTTACACTTATTATTAATTATTGAGTTGCAAACTTCAAGAAACTGTTAGTGATTGCACAACTTTTATAATATGTTTTATTAATTACAATCATTAGATGACTTAAAATAGTAAAATTGTCATTCTATTACTAGCTCCTTAAAGGGTGTCAACTGTCAAGTGATCAATACAGGATAATTAAAAATGAACGGGGAGATAGTAAATTAAGTATAGCTTTATTGTAAGGTCTATTAATTGCATCAAGAAAATTAAATGAAAAAGATCAGATTTATGCAAGACCTTGCTTTTAACATTAACTTTTCCAGCCGTTACAATTTTTATTGTAAACTTAAGCAGTTAAGCTGTTCATTTTCGAAGAAGCGGTGTGACATTGATAAGATTGTATATACATACACCCTCAGCTTCATATTACATGATATTTTTAGTTTGGACACATCCGTTAAGAAATTCACTCATTTCTAGAAAGTAAAAGCTAATTATACTAAATTACCCTTAGTTAATATGGTTATGTAAACATTCACTTATTTTAAAAAACTCAATTAATACTCTCTCCGGATCAAAAAAGTGTCTACTTAGCCTTTTTTTCTTGGGTCAAAAAAAGTGTCCATTTAGTAAATCAAGAAACAATTAACCTTATCTTTGCAAATTGGCCCCTATTAAGTGTTATGTGATCAAATCTCAATGCCTATTTAATTAGGGGTAGTTTAGTCAATTTACATATTTTTTTCTTGAAGTGAGTTGTTTCTTAAGGGGTGTGCAAATTGCTAAGTGGACTCTTTTTTTTATCAAGATGGAGTACCTTCTTGATAATATCTAAAAAATCATTCATTTTGGACTTAATATAAAATCTAAAAACATCATTTATAAATATATATGGACCGGCGCATAGATTTTTGGAGAAATTTGTAATTACCTACATTAAATTCCATCAATGAGAAAAATGGTCCGCGAAAAAATATTACTCCGAAAGACAAAAAAAAAAAAAAAACCCTTCTATTTGTACAGAAATTTATTGACAATTAATTTGGTGATTTGATATTTGTCAGGGCGTAATTCCACTGGAAGAGCAGCTAGAATATTTTAAAGAATACAAAATGAGGCTTGAAAATGAGATTGGAGAGGAAAGAACAAAATTGCTAATAAGCAAAGCAGCATTCTTGATAAGTGCTGGCACAAATGACTTTGTTATTAGTTATTTTAATACTCAATTTCGAAAACGGTTCTACACTGTCTCTGGCTACCAGCAGTTCATGCTGCAACAAATGCAACAGTTTCTTCAGGTAAAGTCTCTTTCAACTAATAATTTAAAAGTTAACTGTAAATCAATATGTATAAAAGCATTAATTTATCATAACCTGATAAAAATGGTAACTATTATAGAGATTGGACTATATTGATAATGTATTCTTACACGTCAACATATTGTGATTTCAGTCTAATTTGAAAAGCATTACACGTACATTATGAAAATCACTACTAGACACTAGTCTAGGTATCAAAAAGGAAATAACTAAAATGCTGATCACTTGGAGTTGAATAGAAAGTGTTGAAACTTGGAGTTGAATAGAAAGTGTTGATGAATAGGATTTATGAAAATCACTAATAGTCTAGGTTTCAACACTTTTGATGGTAATAATCAAGAAGCTAAGTGTAAATATTTTTTGCGATATTTATGCTATATGTAACTGTCTTTTATGTGAAGTAAATGATTGACTGTGTAAATATATTTTATACTACTTCCTCGAAGGACTTAAACTCAAATGTTTTAATGGTGGTAATTAACGAAGGATGGTAGGGATATGTTTGTTGTGTAACTGCCGGGAGTAAAAGCAACAAAAGAGAAGTTAGGTGTGCATCTTAATGGTAACAACAAATATATGACCCAAAAAATGAATGATTTAAAATGCACGTTTCAACTTAGACCATTATAGTCGCCTGCGTGTTTCTTTTTCCCAAATAGGACCACCAAGGATGATCCCAGACATGCAGACAAGCCATAAAAGTTATAAGTACCATTTTTGGTCGAAGGACGCTTTCCTTATATGTGGCACTTTTATTTATCTTCTCTAGATTTTATTACATCAATTTGTGATGAAGTATCATATCGTTATGTTACCAGACTTGGTGTGTAATATAAGTTAGCTAATCAAATTCAAAAGCTTAAAAAGAAAAGAGGAAAGCAAAATAACAATTTTTTTTTGACATTTCTTGGTAGCTTTTATAAGTAGGGTTGTGAAATGGACGAGTTGGGTAGAATCCGGCTGGTTAATAAAGGCTTGCCTAGTTTGAAATAGATTGAGTCAAAATGGGCTAAATAATGGTCTACATCATTACGCAATCCGCCCAACTTTTACCATGTTGTAATTGTTTGTTTGTTTTCTTATTGTTTGTTCAATTGCCTAATAAAACTAATAATAAAACTTTTTTCTTTATTATGGTTATACACAACGTATAAAACAAAACAAAACAAAAGTTTCTTTTTTAAATATTTTACAAGGTTTCTCATGGATCAATTTCGATTACATATTTAATCCAACTCAGCCCAACTTATATATGGATTAAATTGAGCGGGTCAAAATGAATTATATTAATAAATGAGGGATTACTGCCCAAATTTGAGCAGATTGGACACATCATGTTTTCATGTGTTTATTTTTCCACCCTAGGTATGAGTTTCCATTTGAATGGTATGAATTTACAAAGTGTTTAACATGCTACTTCTGATTTGATTAAAAATATTTTCAATGTTAATTGATTTAGGATTTAATCGGTGAGGGAGCTCGACTCGTCGGAATTGTAGGGTTACCGCCAATCGGGTGCTTACCGGTGGTCATCACCACGAACACGGCCAGCAACCCATTGCAACCCCGTCAATGTATTGATTCATACTCCGCCGTGGGAAAAGAGTATAATTTTCTTCTCCAAAATATGTTAAAGAATATGAATATTCATGGCACACAATTAGTGTATGGTGATATATACAATCCTTTATATGACATGGTACAAAATCCCAACAAGTATGGTGAGTGACAAAAACTTCTCTTTTGTTAAGTCCATTTTGTTAGGTCCATTCTTTGCTTGTTCTGATTAATTAAAAATGTACCTACCAATTCTTTTTATAGGTTTTGATGATGTCTACACTGGCTGTTGTGGAACTGGGCTTTTCGAGCTTGCACTTTTGTGCAATCCAAATTCAATTGTTTGCGGTAATGCTTCGGAGTTTATTTTTTGGGACGCAGTGCATCCAACTCAAGCTACTTATTATAATTTGTTCAAGTCCTTGCGTCCCACCATTGATTCTATCCTCAAGCAATAAAAAGTTATTTGGTTGGCGGGAATAAGATGTGCTTGGTGATTTGGAAATTGTGTAAGAAATATATTACATATATCATGATTAGATCATTATGGAGGTGGTAGATGATGACTTGTGGACTTGTGGTTGTGGTTTCTTCTTTTTTACTACTAATTGGAAATACTTTTTAATGTTTGGGTCTACTAAGAACAAAAGTAATTATTTTTCAATTTTAAAAACTAAAAACTGACTATTTGTGAATTTTACCGGGCAATTTGCATGATTGTCCTTCATTGGGGGTGATTCTTAATTTTTGTCCTCCCCCTAAAATACCTTGAGGTTCTGGTTTTGAATCCCGGCTTAGTCATAAAAATTATAAAAAATTCGCAACGCAAGGCTTTGCAAAAAAGTCTGCCTTATGCACAAAGGCGGATCTAGGATTTGAAGGTGACAGGTGCCATAATTTTCTTAAATGTGCATCTTGTTAGGAACGTATATTTGGGTATAGTCCATCTCTTTTTAGTTTATTCGGATCAACTTAATTGGCTTTTTTTTATTTGCAAATATGAAAATTACATCTCAAAAATCAAGAAACGAACATAATTAGCATTTTAAACAAGGAATCACACCCATTAATACCCATTAACAACAGAAGTAAAATCAACATTTTCACCAAGAGATTGCATCTCTTATGTGTATTAAAAAATGAATTTGCACAAATAAAATAACATCTTCAATAAGGGAATTACACTAATCGAAATAAGAAAAATAATAGAAAAACTCTTCAATAGGTAAATACACCCCATAAGTAAATGTAGAATTAGATAAACTACAAACTCTCAAAAATAAATCATAAATTTCATTTTTTTAAGCAGTGCTTACGAAATTTCCATCACAATTTAAGTAGTAAAGTGATTTAAGTTGAATTTAACAATTATCGAATAGCATAATTTTTTATAATACACTCCCTCTGTCCGTTTTTGTTTGTCCATTATACTAAAAATATATGTCCACTTTTACGTGTAAGTTATATAGTTTGAAAAACCAAGACATAATTTACCATTTTATACCTATTTTACCCTTATTATTAAGTACTCCAATTCATTTCTCATTTTATTTATTGCTTATTAAGAGTGTCCCAAGTCAAATATAGACAAGTAAACATGGATGGAGGGACTAATAAACAAAAGAAATTATATAAAAAAAAATTGAATTTTGATCTCAATCCAAAATTTTCATTAAGACACAATTTTTCGATTTAAATACTCACAGATTTGAGATTAAGAGAAATGCTTAATTTAAGGGTTTTTGAAGTTTCTATTTGTGTGTTCTCGCTAAAGTTCACAGATAAAATATTAGAAAATAGGAAAGACAATATAAATAATAAAAAGATAAATAGAAAATTGGGAGAGTCAAAAAGAGAATTACTGGTACAAAGGAAGTAAAAAGGCACAAAGAAAAATGGGAGTCGGAAAATGTTCAAGGTAGATTCAAACTTGTGTCCACCAGCCGTGGCACCTTTGTCTAATTTACAACTGGGGGTAGCAGGATCAAATATTTAACCTAATTTAAGCAAATTACAGCATAACTATATAAAAATTTTATTAATCTAGGGAGTGTTATGCCACCCCCACCCTAAAGCGTGGATCCGCCCCTGCTTATGCAGCAGACTTTTAGTTATGCCTTAAGGCACAGTCTGCGGCATAAGGCAGACTTTTTGCAAAGTCTTATCTTGCGAGTTTTTTTTTTTTTTTACTTAGCGAGGGTTCGAATCCAGAACTTCAGGATATTTTCGGCCACTTTTTTAAGCGAATGGTAAAAATTAAAGACCAACCATTTGAGAGACAAAAATTAAAGACCAGCCCAATGAATTTTACCAGTAATGCATATGATTTTCAATCTGGTTCAAATTGCCCAACGTGAGGAAGCCCACTCTGAAAGAAGCCCGCGTCTAATTATTGAATGATTTGATTTCTACTTCTGCTGTATAATTTTTCACGACGATGCCCAAATTATTTGAGCACTTAATTTATGTTTCTTGAGAATTTCCAGCACATTAATCATCATAAAATTATCCAAAAACTAAAGTCATAAGGTTGACAGCCTAGGCTGGTGACCCCCATCCCACCTAAGATGGACCCAATTGGTTGAGCCTACGTGATAATGTTGGAGTATATATCATTAATCATGCATTTAGATATGATATATTCTAACAATTGTCATGATTAAAACTCTAAGAGGGAGATTATTGGGATATATACTGTTAACAATGTGTTTGGATATAGTATTTATTATAGAACAATTATTTATTCAACTTTAATAAAGAGTTAAATAGATCATGTACTAGTATGTGTGTCCTTTACTTATATAGTATATGATTTAGTGTATAGAGTTTAGCTTATACATGAAAGATAAATCATCGGTTCTTATAAGTATAAAGTTTTATGTTCACGATCTAAGATGAAAATTGGACAAAGCTATCGGTATGATTGTAGTACAACATTAACTATAATTATCTTCATTATAGGAACAGTATAGTTCCGACTTCTTGTGCTAGTACATTTTGTGTGTATTGAATGAACCAAGTAGAGATAAGTGTTTTTGTACTGAATATATAAAACAACATCTCTAACTCTGTCAAGCCCCAAAACCCACCCTAGACGTGACCGGCATCCGACGTCATGAACAACATCGGAAGAACCTAAACAACACAACAATAATACTTGAACCCGCCAGTTCAACATTCGCCTCCAACAGTTTATAATTTAAATGTAACAAATCATGAATACATGAACTAAATCAGCGGAAGTCTTTAATATCATAAAAGTAAATGAAAACGTGACAACGCCCAAGAGTTAACAAAACTCAACAACTACCCACAAGAATGTATACTATGGAGCTTCTAGGATAAAGAGGTAATAGTTTGACTCATCGGGACGCAGCCCAAAAACTAATAATAAATGAACAAAATAATAGGTGTCCCACGAATGAACGTGTGGGCTCACCAAATCAGCAGCAACAGCAAGTCCTTCCTAAGCGCCTGAAGTATCAAGAACCTGCTCTCCTCCGTTACCTAACATACCATCAAAAACAACAATGGTATGTCTGAGTACTTCGTACTCAGTGAGTGCCTTGGGGAAAATAAGTAATATAAAAATAAAATAGAATAATACATAAAGAAATCAGTTCTGAAAAGATAGTATAAAAACTGTCATTCCACTTTATGATTCTTAATATCATTTGTTGAACAGTTTATAAAGCCATTCCAAAATCCCGGTTTCAATTATGCTTTAAATCGATCAGGCATAAATATCAGTTCCATAATAAAGATGGATATCACAATCGCCCATATAGGCCCAACTCAATATCAACAACATTGCATAATACACCGGAATATGGATTCACGGTGGCTACTCTTCCTCCCGAATAGCAACGCACACTGCGCAATTCACCGGAGTATGGATTCACGGTGGCTACTCTTCCTCCCGAATAGCAAGGCAATTAATACACCCCAGGTAGCGAACCCGGAAGTGGCCACTCTTCCTCCCGAATGGCAAGGCAATTAATACACTAGGATCCATAGTGGCTACTCTTCCTCCCGAATAGCAAGGCAAACACAACAACAAAGTCCATGGCATAGAAGCCGATTCACAATTTGTCTCAAAGTAGTCACACCATCAATAACATTAAAGTTCATTATGCCATATCGAAAGAATAAGTCATTCCAATCAAAGTTTTGAAAACGTATAACTTCTTTACAAAAGATTTCCATGTCATAATTCATCAATGAGAATGTCATCACCAACTCTTAACCATCATTATTAAGCATCTCTCATAGATGAAAACATTCATAATATCTTATACATATATAGGGTTTGTTACAATCTAGGTTTAATGTGGATTTGTCCCCTCACACACATTAACCACCATTTAGACATGAATTAGAGTCCAAGAAACATGAAAAGATTACTCTTACTTTCATTCATTAAAGAATCTTGAATAAAATTTATACTTCCAACAATAGTTTCAAAAGTTACTTTCATTCAAAATAAGTTTTTAAAAGAGAGACATACCTTAATTTGTTAAACAAGGTTTAACAAATCACTTTTCTAATGAAGAACACCCAAACCCTAGCTTGAATCACTTTGGAAAGCATTATGTTGCAAACCCTAGGTTTTGATCACAAAAATCATGTTAAGAATCATGGGTTTGATGTTAGAATGATTTAGTAATGTTAAGGATGCCCTTACCTTTGATTTGAAGACTTGGGGGAATGATTTTCGTCCTTAGGGTTGTTTAGGAAGTGGAGGAATAAACAAAACAAGGGTCTTATTTATATTTTTCTGCTGAAAACGGGCCAAAGGACGCCTCTGAAGGACGGACCGTCCTTCGTGTTACGGACCGTCCTTTGGACCATCCCTTAGTGGAAATTTCCAGAGAGTTTCTGGAAATTTTTGAGACGTTACGGTTCATGTTACGGCCCGTAACACGTGTTACGGCCCGTAACACGTGTTACGGTCCGTAACGTCTCACCGTAACACAGGCAAAATTTCCAGCGAAGACAGGCTTCAGTAAAACGGGCATAACTTTTTGTACGTAGCTTTGTTTGGGCTGGACGACCTACCGTTGGAAAGCTATTTCAAAGATCTACAACTTTCATCAAGGAAGTTTTTCCAAATTCGCAACACATTTTCATGAAAATCTCCCAGAAGACAGAACTACCAAAACTTAGGCGAATTTAAGAGCCCTTAAGAACTTCACTAGTTGGTTTGACTTCAAAACGACCATCCTCCACCCGAATTCATCAAGAATGGATTCATATAGATAAAATATCATCTTAACACTAGATTTTTACATATTCACACTAGTTCAAGTTTACGGGGTGTTACAAACTCATTAAATATACTTATACTCTTAATCTTGATATGATTATTATGATCAATGTGATTTGTTCATTATTTTGATTTATTAAAAGGTGCGACTCAATTGAGAGCCAATATATTCTTGATAAATTGGATAATGGCAAAATACATTTGTGAAATATTAATTAGTTGATAGAATCCATGTCTCGACTTTGAGATTGATGCGATACCTTTTTATGAATGCTTATATGTCTCATGTGAAAATCCTGCAGGTGAATTTTGTATCCGTTACATGATATAAGTTAAGCAGAAATAAAAAGGATTCAATTAGTCAATGCGTTAAATTGTCAATAATTTAATTTAATTGATTGACATATGTAATCTTAACATTGATAGTTAAATAAGTTTTAATGTATGATTTCGAAATTAAACTGAGGAGTGCAGTTACAATTTTTTAGTAGAATAAATTGTAATTTATTGTGATAGGATTAATTATCCCGTATTCCGAATTAGTATCACAATAGGAAACCTTATTATTAAATCTGTGGTCCCTACTATGCCTGAATAATCTAGAACAAGAAAATAATATTCTTGGTGGGCAAGGAAAAGCCACACGTTTTTTACTAGGGTTTTACATCCTAAATGTAGGGGTGGGCATGGTACGGTATTTGAGACTTCGGTACGGTAATTTCGATTTTCGGTTTCTAAAAATATTATACCATTATTGTACCAAATTAATTCGGTATGGTTCGGTATTTTAAAGTTCGGTTTCGGTATTTTATGGTACAGTAAATCGGTACCATAGTTTGTCCGACTTTGACTTATATATACTCATATCGTGGAGAATTATGACTTCCACTACTTAAGAAACGTCTCAATTATTATGTGCTAAACACCTTACACATGTAAAAATATTCAAAGGAAAGTACAAGTGGTCCCCTTCGTAAATCAATTACACAAAAAAGGCATTTAAGTCAAGATAGAGTAGTCAAAGTTTCAACGTTTAAACAATTAGTTTTCTAATAATGCTAGTTTATATATTCGTTAGTATTATAATACTAAGATATATGAATTGTATATGTAATTATATATTTCGCTATGGTATTCGGTATTTCGGTATTTTCTTTATGAATATCGAATACCGTACCGAATACCAAACTTTTTAAAAATGCATGCCAAATACCGTACCAAATACCATAATACCGAAACTGCGGTATAAAAAAATTTGATTCCGGTATGGCATAGTAATCAGTATTTACCATACCATGTCCACCCCTACCTAAATGTGTGTATATATACAAGGCTTTTCAGCCCTAAGTGATACACTTTTCTTAGCCGCAATACTCGCCCCTCGGGTATTCTAGTTCATAGAATATTTAGGATACATAGTCGAAGATTGCGGAATTGGTGTGCAGTGCTGCTGCGGAAATCTCATGCTTGAAGGATAGATTCGTGGTCGCAGTCACGTTTCAAGAGATAAGTGACGATTTTATGTTTGATTAAGATCTGTGATTATGTGTTGTCTATATTTAAGGCAAATTCGATTCTAGTTATTTGCTTTTGCTTTTTATGCCTGTATTCCATTTGTTGTAGCGGGCCCTAAGTCTGCCCCCGCCCCCTATTTTAGAAAGAACAACTAAAGTCATCAATACTAACTTTAATTTTAAGCGAAAAGAACACTTTTACAAAAAATTAATAGATTTATTCAACTGAATCAACACGCAAATTGGAGAACCACACATTCCAAAGTTCCCCACTTCAGAAGCTAATTTTCCTGCAATCTGGAATAAGCCACAAAGCATAGACACAGGCACGACTAAACAAAACAGTTTTTCCCGACATTAACATT
Source organism: Lycium barbarum (assembly GCF_019175385.1). Taxonomy (NCBI): domain Eukaryota; kingdom Viridiplantae; phylum Streptophyta; class Magnoliopsida; order Solanales; family Solanaceae; genus Lycium; species Lycium barbarum. Next base: position 82,991,971 of record NC_083348.1, on the reverse strand, counting down.
GGTAGGAAACTAACAATTAACAAAATGATTTTTTTTTTTTTAAAAAAGATGATTATTAGTCGAGTAAATCAACATTTATTGCTTTAAGAGCTTCATCAGCCATGATCTTATACATTTTCTCAGAGGGATGAACAGCGTCCCAGAACACAAACTTTGTTCGATCAGCACAAGCTTTCAATCCCTTACAAGTCTCTCCATACTCTGTTGTTCCTGTCCCACAGCACCCCTTACTCGTCTCTGTAAAACCTGTTAATTAATTCATTTCCATAATTATAATTAGCAACATAAAGTACATGTGAAATAAGTAAGATACTTTCACGTAATCTAAAAATAGTTTATGAAAATAAAAGTTACTACTTATTTTTCCATCCCATAGAAAACATATTCCATGGGATACAAAGAGTAATAAACGTAGCTTTCTTACCGAATTTATGGGGATTTTGGACTGCTTCAAGAATGATGCTATAGATGTCTATGTAGGAAGCTTTAATGCCAAATAATCTTTTAAGGGCTTGCAATTCTCTTTTGATTTTTAGATTGAAAGAGAAAGCAACTTTGTTCAAATCATCATCGCACTTTGTTTCATCATCCCGAATGGTTCTAAGAAGTGGTTCACACCCAAGAGGAGGAACTCCCACCACTGCAATTCTTCTTGCTCCTTGACCATGAATTATCTGTAAAATAAATATTTAATTAAGTCACTTCATATATCATATAACATAAATGTGCAAGCATAAAGCCATTATAAGTGTGCGTTGCCAACTATTTCATTAGTTTCATCTAGAACTACTATAGAAAAAGACATGCATCCCTAAGTAGAAACTAGGAGAAATTGAAAAAAATAAAGAAAATAATCATATTTGGTCAATCGATCTAATTAAACTTATACAAGGACTACATATAAGCTTTATAACAAAAACTTAGCTTGAATTAACGAACTGCATGTTGATTTTGTTTTTTCCGTAGGTTTAAGTTTTGGAAATGACTAGTAATAAAATTTTACTGAAGGGTCTACTAATTAATTTGGTAAAACTTTACTTAAAAAATGAATTGAAAGGGAAAGTACGTAAATACAAGTTCACAGAGAACACACAATCTTTCTATGCCTTACCCCGCGCTTTGAATCTTAGTGGAGCTAGGCAGCAGGAACAAGTAACATACGCACGAACCACTCATTTCAATTCCACCAACCAAACTTTACTCATTATTCATATAGAATATCAAGAATGATCTTTTTATCTAGGAAAGGGCAAGTAATGCATATAAATACACCCAAGACTGTGGTCCAGTTTGTAATACAGTAGTTTTTTTCTGGTGATTAATAAAGTTTTATTTTCACAAGAAAGGAAAAAAAAGAAGAAGAAGACTGGTCCAGTAGTCAATGAAATGCCTAAAATTTTTTATGGGCAGAATTATAAATTACCCTTTTACTTGTGCTGATGGAAAATAATAGTATCTGATTGAACAGCGATATATGTGCAAGCTGACGGCCACCATATGTTATTTAAAAAAAAAAAAAATCAAATCACCATACCATACGTTATTGAAAAAGGAGAAACATATAAACTCGTCTTCAAACATTTGAAAGGAGAGAGAGAAAGAAGACCTTGACGTGAGTGAACAAGGAATGGATCAAGAAGTTCTGGTACTGTTCCACCGTGTATTGCTTTGAGCGTACAAGTTCCACAAAGTAATTTTGGAGGAAGTCATTAGTGCCCATACTTATTATATATAGTGCATTCTTCATGGTTTCTTTTGCTTTCTCAGCTCCCACCATTTGCCTCAAGTGGATTTCATAGTGCCCGAGATACTCCCTTTGCTTGGCTAGTGTCATTGCATTCTGATTTTTCAGGAAAAAGAAAACGTTTAAAGATAGAAAATTTAATTAATCCAAAAAAAATAAAAATACGAAAGGACCAGGTGGCTAGGAAAAAACGTACAGACAAATTGGCAGTGAGATCATCATAACCAGAAGCTGCCGATGCAAAACTAATGCCATGTAGCATATCCACCTTGTTTATTTGTGGGTCCAGAAACCCTCTTGTCAAGTTCACATAACCAAGTGCCTCCGCTGCAAAACCATAATTATACTTTTGTGTTTAATCATTTTCAGTTGGTGTAGTAATTAATTTATAAAAGTAAAATATAACAGCCAATCAGAATTGACAAGGTACAATATACTAGCTCTTGTGCATGCTTCCACCATATTAGTTAAATTAGACCATTTTTTTCACGGGAAAAAAAAGAGAGGTGGAACCATTGGTTCTAAATTTTAGAACGATAGTTTCAATTGTTAATGCTTGAGTTCTAAATTTAATATGTTTACATGTATTTTAATAAATTTTATAATAACAAAACTACACTATTTGAGCAAAAGCTAGCTACTGCGTTCGGTGAAACCCGTAGCCGGCTTCTGCCTCTTTGAGTGAGAATGTGAGGCCATAGTTAAGACGAAAGATAATGGTATAAATTTACACGGGCAGAAAAGTAAACAAAGAACAAATGTAAGACAATAGCAAATGTTAGGAGCATACTTGAAAATTTTCTTTTTTCAAATCAAACCATTAAGTGGAAGCATCAACATCTAATTTTTCAAACATAAACAAAAACCAAAACAGCCAATGAAGATAGTGAGTAGTTACCAATGAAGTCAGTGGCAAGTTTTCCATTAGAGAACCTGCCAGTAGGTTGAGAATTGGGAAGGTCCATCCCATAAGGCAAGTAATCGGCCTTGTTTATAGTAGAAATATGATTGTTATTTCCGGGATCTACACTTGAATCTCCAAACACCAAGATACATGTCACATTGTTCTTTGCTGCCAGTTTCCTCAGCTCACTTACTTCAATGGCTTCTACTGCAGCATTATGATGAAATGGCACCAGAGCCAGTAGAAAAATGAAAATCAGCCTCATCAGCATTTTCACACACTCAATTCAAACAAAAGAATATTACGTAAACTTTACTGATTAAACTTCAATTGAACTCTGCCTGTCCTTAAATAGGGTAAAAGGACTTTATTATTGTTAGGCCAAGTAGCAACTACCCCTTCTCTCTCCTTTTTTTTCCGGGTCGGTGGACAAAAGAGAGTCCGGAACCAAAATGCCCAAAAAAAAAACATTTTGAACCAAAATACCTCAATAAAAAAAAAAAAGTTACCAAAGTACTTTTAGCGCAGTAAAATACTGCGCTATAGCACTTCACGGCTCCGTCTCCGTTAAGTGCTATAACGCAGTATTTTACTGCGCTATACAAAAATTTCTCTCACCTATAACGCAGTAAAATACTGCGCTATAGGAGTCCGTCATTTTCAAGTCCATCACATTTTCACTCCTCTTTACGTAGTTTATCTTTTTTACGTAGTTTAGCCGTATATTAATCATGCTTTGAGATTCCGGAACTTCAATATTTTATATAGAACTCTAGTTATATTTGTACAATTAATAAAATAGGCTCAACACATCAAGAATACGCAATGCTTTGGATTGTCATTTTAGTGGTTGAAAAGTGCTCGAAGTCCTTTTTTATTTGAAGACTTGTAGTCATTAGCTTTAAGTTATTTATCTTTTAGGGTTTCGTCTTAATTTTAAATTAATGCTTAACTTTATTTCGAATGTGTCACATTTTTTTTAATTATCAATTTAGGATGTGAAACTATGAACAATAATAAAGACTAAGATAATATTTATAAATATGTAAAAAATATATAATATTTACGATAAATTGTACAACACTAATGTATATACACTATCAAGGATGGGTCCCACATGTAGTATGCCGGAGACTATCCCTAGGCCTAAGGATCATACCATCCCCACTGCCCTCGCCATCGTCTCCATCGCCCTTTTTCCTCTTAATAACCGGGCGCTCCAAGTCATGATCATCTCCTCTTCCCCTAGCCCTTGCGCCCTTAACTAGAACGTGCTTCTTCTTGGGATCTAGTCCCACTGGCTGATAACGTCCAAATCCACCCTATTAATTAGAATGAGCACGGTCGTATGCAAATATATTTTACCCAACTATGAGTCGGGGTCGAATCCCACAGAGAACAATATGTAGGTGATTTAAGCAGATTAGGAATTATCACTAATAATAGTTATGCCCGAACGCATCAATGGTGGTTTTTGATAAGGTTTTTATAAAATATGGAAATATAAATTCTAATCTAGAAAGCAAGTAAATTGATCAATGGCAACAAGAATAGAAGGAGGGAAACTACTTCTCAAGTAACGATCCAATCTATTTCACGAATTGTAAATAATAGCAAGTTTATGTTATTTAGCCTCGGATAATGACTCTAAATTATCTTCTTCCGAAGATTAACTAGACTACCCAATTGAAGATCCCTCAAGCAATTAGGAGCATTAAGAACACCCGAATATGGCTACAAGTGGTATTGCCTATTCCTAGGTCAATTTCCATTAGATGAAGGTTAACGCCCCAAATTCATGTTAATTATTCTAACCCAACTCCGTTCTTCCTCTTCCGAGTTTCAAACAAAGTAAATGGGCGAGTTCAAAGGTTAGCTATTCCATTGAAAACATTCAAGAACAAGAATAATTAAAATAGCAAAAACTTACTTGATTAAGAACAATGCAAATGAATAAATAAGCACAACAAGAGTTTCAATCTTAATTGTCACCAAGAGATTTCCATCAACAAGGATTAAAAAAGAAGAGAGAACATTTTTTGTAGGAACCCTAGCCTCCAACTTGTGGGAGCTGCCAAAGATATCTAATATTTTGCCCTAATTTTCTATTTATATGAACTGGAATGGAAGAAATCGTCAAAATCCGAGTTCTGGTCGAAATTCCCGAAAATCCTTCAACGCGATCGCGCCATGTGTCTGCGCGATCGCGTGGATGACGTCAGCTCCCCTGCTCCCTTAATCGCGATCGCGTGTCGAGCCTGCGCGATCGCGTGTCATTAACAACGCGCGTGGGCGCGGTCGCGTTACATTCCAGCGCGAACGCGTGGAGTGCAATTCCCGCGTGGGCGCGATCGCGTGGGTACTCTGCGCGATCGCGTAGAGTATTTTTCCACGGTATTTTCCAGAACTTCCAGTTATTTCTAGTTTTGCAACTTTTTTGCTTGTTTTCCACACTTAGGCTCTAGGGACCTCGTATTACCTGAAACATGACAAAAACTACGTAAAATGACATAGACTTGCTTAAAAACAAGTAAAACTTATAGTTAAAAAGCATCGATTGTGGTGTAAAATCACGCCACATCAACACCCCCAACTTAAAGTATTTGCTTGTCCTCAAGCAAGCCATACAAAACTATGACTCAATCTAACACCTAGATATTATAGAATAACAATGTCTGCATTGGTTTTGACTCTGAACTACCGGCATGCATGTTTTCCTTTAAACGACCACCCCAACTTCCTACTTTAAAGCAATATGCACAACTCAAGAACACTACGACTAACAATGAAGCTTCAATGAATGACATTACATTATCGAACATATTATGGTGCACACAAACGCTACTTTAGGCGGTCACTTTATTTTGTTCAATTCTCATCCTTATGCCCTCACATAGACCAAAGAATGTCCCAACACACATATATACGACAAGAATGGGACGAAGACGAAAGAGAAGAGAAAAACACTCACACTCACAAAGAAATTCATATCTACACATGCAAATACCATAGGCTTGCCCTTATTTTCTATGTTCTCATCCTAGGCTCGTTCGGTTGTGATCACATTAGGACTTGTTTCGGCTTGTAATGTAGGTTTAGGGACGGGTCGAATACTTTTTGGATATTACTGACTCACCCTCCTTGAACACTACAACATCTTGTCACCTTAATTCGCCTCTTTTCTTTTCACCCCTTTATTTTCTTTCAGTTTTCAACCTCGATGTGGTTTTACTCCTAACCAACTTACAAATCTTTTTTACAACAATTTTCTGAATTTTTTTTATTTTTTTATTTTTTTTATTTTTTTATTTTATTTTATATATATATATATATATATATATACGCAACTACCACATCGAATCTCCACTAGCAAACTCCACCACCCCCAACTTATGTTTTTAACATGTACTCCACATTTAGTTCACCCCCAACTTAGGCATTTTGCCTCATCCAACTAGTAGCATCAAGGAGGAAACGGGTGCGAAGATGGATTAATTTCACAAAGGGTAAGGTTTCATAATTGGCTAGCCAAGAAAAAGGTCAAAAAGGCTCAAAAGAGAAACTAAGGATATTTAACACTTTTGGTAAGGCTTATTTAGGCAAGGTGACTATTTCAACAAAGAAAGCCTAAGATCATCTCACAACCAAACTAACTTTCGGATTTCATACAAGACCAACCGGGCAAGTTCTAGATTATACATGCATAAACAGAATCAAACTAACAACTCACACACACATCGGCATAAGGACAATAATTTTTACACTTGTGACCTCCTAAGTAGTAATTCATCACACACAACACCCCAACAATCATAATGTCATATAAAGAATCAATCATGTCAGACAATAACTGTTCTAAGTATGCATTTTTCAAAATTTCGAGGGGTCTAAAAATTTCAACAAAACACAATACATGCCATTAGTTACCAAGTAGTACCAAATAAAACAAAATTACTCTATTCAACCTAAGTAACATCCTAAACATGCCAGTTTCAACAAAATAAAAACCCCCCTCAGGAAAAGAACTCTGGCAAAGAAAAGCCGAGGAGGTTCCTACCCCTAACTAAAAAAACTTGCAGTGTCCTCACTGCAGTACATCAACACAGAAAAACTTTTTTTTCCATACCTCGTAGCACTGCGTGCTATGGTCATCTCTGCTCACCCTCTGAACTGGAGCTGCTGGGCTCTGGCAGGATAAAATCGTCCTCATTTTCCTCCTCTTCATGCTGTGCGCCGCATACACTCCTCAGAATGCTCATCATTTTGTTCAGGATTTTTGTTTTGCTTCTTGGCATGCTCCCTTGCCTTTTTCTGCCTCCTCTCTATTTTTCCCTGCTTTTCTTTGATATGCTTCATGTCCTCCACCACACCTGCTAATGTCGGACCAATAGGAACAGAGGGAGCTGTAGATGTGCCTTCTCCATGTGGGCCCGAAGGGAGACTAGCCACTAGCTGCTTAATCCGATTGTCCACCCCATGGACCTGGGTGGAGATATATTGGAAAGGCCTGGCGGCTTCTTGTAGTGGTGGCAAAATTGGTATAGCCATGGGGGGAGCAGATGCTCCACCAGTCGACTCTGATGCAGTAGAGGTGAACTGCCCAAATGATGATGTTGCTATATCAATCTTCCTTTTCTTCTGTACATTACCAGGCCCTCTCTTTTTCAACGGATAAATCGGTCCAGCAGGTCCTTTTTCTCTGTCGCCTGGTCTTATGGGCACTCCATCAGTGGAGCACAAGTAAGTGATCAATGATGGGAAGAATAAGCTCTTGGTCCGTTCAAGCACCACCTCCCGGATTTCCTGCATAATGAGCCTCCCCACGTCAACAGGCAATCCTTCCATCACAGCACAAATTACTTTAGCCCTCTCAAGCGGCACCTCTGAATCATGTTTTGAAGGCAGCACCCTGGATGTGACAATATCAAGCCAAGTTTTGGCTTCAGTGGTGAACTCTGCAGAGTCAATCCTTTTCTGCATTGTGTTTAGCCACTTTGGTTGTTCCCCACCGTGAAGGTGGGTCACAAACCATTGTTGCCGCAGGTTCTCGTACATCTGTGCCATCTCGCTGTTGTCACCATCCTGCAGATTATAATAGGCATTGATTCTTGAGGCATTGCACAGGACATCCACACCTCTGACTTTGACAATTGCCCTATGTGTAATGTCTGCCTCTGCAGCATTTGCGTAGAATTCCCGCACCAGGGTATGATTTGCCCTGATTGGTTCATCTGCAAAGCGTATCCAGCCGCTTGTTACCAACCTTCCATAGAACTCGGGCATCTTTTCTTCCAAACTTTCTGTTACAAAGCCCCTCTCTTCAATGAAGCTCTTTCCCAGCAGTCTATCATATAGCTTCGAACATTTTGCTGACTGGAAGGTGGTGGTGTCATAATATTCAATCAAGGGTACTTGGGCAGCACTGGATGATGAAGCCATTTTTTGAGTTTAAGTACCTACAAAACAAACACAATGCATATGAACACCTACAAGGATGTATAATGAGGAGTTGGGTTAAGGACATTGGGCACCCAAGTTTTGAACAGCTCTGTGCGAGCATTCTGTTTGTGAACTGGGATTTTTCCTTCAGCGCGATCGCGTGACAAGGAGTCGCGATCGCGCCATTTTGCTGTTTTCCTTCACCGCGATCGCGGTTCAACATGACGCGTTCGCGCAATGTTTGAGCCATTATTCAGCGCGATCGCGTCTATTATCAGCGCGATCGCGCTGAGTCATTTCAGATTCTCAGAAACATTTTCACAAACAGGTTATGGGCATCATTTTTGGGGCTTAAATTCAATGATTCTTAGCACGTATTTTGCCCCATTTTTTTCTTTTCATATCAACACCCAACTCTCAACTCACATCACTCACAACAAACAACAATTTTCTTGACAAGAAATTCAACAATTTCATCACATTTTCATGCTTAAACAAGTAAAAGAAAAAAAAATCTTTCACAATTTCTAACATGGAATGATGATAAAAACAACCCTAGGAACAAGACAATGAAGGAATCACATACCTTGTGGTTGCAAGTTGAAGAATTTTTCAAAAAAAATTAAAATTGTGTTTGAGAGAGAATTAGGGAAATGGGAGGAATATGGGAGGAAAATGGGGGATTTTAACCCCCAGGTCTGTTTAGTTCTTTAAAAACGCGCCTCTCCGCGATCGCGTGGTGATGTGGCGCGATCGCGCAGAGTAATTTACTCGTTTTTTTTTTATTTGAACGCGATCGCGTGGGTTCTCGGCGCGATCGCGAAGGGATAAATTTGGCCCTGTTTTTCCAGATTCAGAAAATAAGCAGAAACCAGCAGCTACTGATTTGTGGCTGTTCTGAAAACTCAACCTATTCAAAACAATTCCAAAAATTGTGAAATTTTGCAGATTAGTCACAAATCATAAACTAAACAATTCTAAAAAATTAAATTTCAAAAAATGATTAAAATTTTTAAAAACGATGGGTTGCCTCCCACCAAGCGCTTAAGTTAACGTCGCGGCACGACGGATACCAATTTTACCGCTTTTCTCGCCATTTGGAGCATATGAATTTGCGCCCCAATTTTGAATCAAGATTATGATGACGCTCATGGGGCGGTGGCAGAAAAACAAAAAGGCCAACTCTCGGATGTCTCATTTTGCACTTTTTGGCCTTTGAGTGAGGAATGCCATTTTGTCTTCTTGGCGTAGCAAACTTTAAAATAAAAACGCTTTCTTCTTCATATCCAAAATTCTCTATTGGCTCGGTTAGTTCAACTTCCATATCATCAACCAAGCACAATGTTGAAAAATGGTTAGAATGTGGTCCAGCGCGCTCAAATTCCAAATTTGCATGAGTGTTGGCATCTTCACCAAAAAATGAACTAGAGTCTTCAAAAATCATGTCATGAACTTTTCTATGCAACTCTAGTATCATTTCTTCAATCTTGGCATCATTCACTATTTTTGGATTTGTTGGTTGGTAATTTATCATTAGCTCTTGAAAATCAATAGTGACCACTTCTTAATTGGAAACTAACTTAAAACTACTATCCATGGCCTTTTGATATTGAGTGTTACATTCCTCAATCTTTGCATTCAATTCGGCCTCCAATTTTTGGATAGCAATTTCAAATGACTCCATTTCTTGACTTTGCTCAACATGCATTTTTAGATATTCTTCCATCATCCGTGAAAAGCCTTCACGGTGATTTTCATAGGCTTCAAGTTGTTGAGCTTGATTCATTAGCCAATCTTGGCTCAAAATTTCCTCTTTGTCAAGTTTTTCTTCATGGTGAGAATCGTCCAAAGCTTGTAAAAATCCTAACATGGTGAAATCCATGTTTTGGACAGTTTCATCATCTCCATGTTGAACTACTTCCCACCAATTGGCCACAATCTTCCCATATTTTTCATTTCTCGCCATAATGCTATTCAACATTTCCTCAATTTCCTCTTTTCGAGAATTGGAGATTTCTTCTTCATGACTTAGCTCATTTTCTTCAAGTTGAACCATTTCTTCAATTTCACAACTCTCGTCGTGGTCACAAGAATTTTCGGGTTCATCCTGTAAACTTGAAATCTCTTCTTCAACCATTTCATTTTGAGGAGTCGACATTTCCATGACAATTGAGGAATTGGCATCCTCAAATGACTCATTCATTCTTTTTATGGCTTCTCCATTTTTTAAAATGGATTGTTGGAGGAGCTTTCGCTCTTCCTCCATTTTAGCTTCTCGATCTAAGTATGTTTGGAGCATTGCCATAATGCCTTCATGTCCGGCACTTTGTCCTTCACTTGTCATGTTGTTGTCCCTGTCAAACTCAAAAGCATAGCTAGCATTTTCGTTAGAACAACTAGGGGGAGGGGAAGTGGAATAATTGAGACAATCACCCCAATGTCCACCTTGACCACCACATATATTACAAACACTCTCATCATAGGATTGAGACGGTGCACACATCTCTCTCCCGGGAGCATATTCACAATCTTGCCAAAAGTGGGGTCCTCCACAATATGGACATGGGTCATCAAAATATGGATTACAACCATCAAACCCATTTTCATTCCAAGATGCCATTTTTTTTATTATTATTTAAAAAAAAAAAAAAACACAGAAAACAACTACACAAATATTTACGGGTTCAGTTCAAAGCAAGTTAGCTTATTTCCTAGATTAGCCAAAATACACCAATTGTTCCCCGGCAACGGCGCCATTTTTGATAACGTCCAAATCCACCCTATTAATTAGAATGAGCACGGTCGTATGCAAATATATTTTACCCAACTATGAGTCGGGGTCGAATCCCACAGAGAACAATATGTAGGTGATTTAAGCAGATTAGGAATTATCACTAATAATAGTTATGCCCGAACGCATCAATGGTGGTTTTTGATAAGGTTTTTATAAAATATGGAAATATAAATTCTAATCTAGAAAGCAAGTAAATTGATCAATGGCAACAAGAATAGAAGGAGGGAAACTACTTCTCAAGTAACGATCCAATCTATTTCACGAATTGTAAATAATAGCAAGTTTATGTTATTTAGCCTCGGATAATGACTCTAAATTATCTTCTTCCGAAGATTAACTAGACTACCCAATTGAAGATCCCTCAAGCAATTAGGAGCATTAAGAACACCCGAATATGGCTACAAGTGGTATTGCCTATTCCTAGGTCAATTTCCATTAGATGAAGGTTAACGCCCCAAATTCATGTTAATTATTCTAACCCAACTCCGTTCTTCCTCTTCCGAGTTTCAAACAAAGTAAATGGGCGAGTTCAAAGGTTAGCTATTCCATTGAAAACATTCAAGAACAAGAATAATTAAAATAGCAAAAACTTACTTGATTAAGAACAATGCAAATGAATAAATAAGCACAACAAGAGTTTCAATCTTAATTGTCACCAAGAGATTTCCATCAACAAGGATTAAAAAAGAAGAGAGAACATTTTTTGTAGGAACCCTAGCCTCCAACTTGTGGGAGCTGCCAAAGATATCTAATATTTTGCCCTAATTTTCTATTTATATGAACTGGAATGGAAGAAATCGTCAAAATCCGAGTTCTGGTCGAAATTCCCGAAAATCCTTCAACGCGATCGCGCCATGTGTCTGCGCGATCGCGTGGATGACGTCAGCTCCCCTGCTCCCTTAATCGCGATCGCGTGTCGAGCCTGCGCGATCGCGTGTCATTAACAACGCGCGTGGGCGCGGTCGCGTTACATTCCAGCGCGAACGCGTGGAGTGCAATTCCCGCGTGGGCGCGATCGCGTGGGTACTCTGCGCGATCGCGTAGAGTATTTTTCCACGGTATTTTCCAGAACTTCCAGTTATTTCCAGTTTTGCAACTTTTTTGCTTGTTTTCCACACTTAGGCTCTAGGGACCTCGTATTACCTGAAACATGACAAAAACTACGTAAAATGACATAGACTTGCTTAAAAACAAGTAAAACTTATAGTTAAAAAGCATCGATTGTGGTGTAAAATCACGCCACATCACTGGCACGCTCAGAACCTTAGGCTGAGCTGGGTCTAGAAACTCGACCTCTTCCTCATCGGGAGTCGCCACCGCAAGCGCCGAAGGATGAACTTGAAAAGTATATAAATATTAGTACCATTTCTTATTTATATTGAATACATTAACATTATTTATTTAATCAAACCTGTGTGTCAACGGGCGCCTGAGTAGGCTCCTGAGATGGGTGTGGTGGTGAATATGAGGTAGTCTCCTGGACGAGATGTTGTTCGAAGTCCAAGTAAAGGTTATAAAAATTAAATAAATATTTACCTTATATTGAATAAAATTAGTTTTAAGTAAAAAACTTACATGCGCCTCGATAGTCTCGTGAGAAGACACCTCTGCCTCAACAAGCTGATGAGAATGCTCCAGAATGAGCAGCTCCTGTGGACCCACTGGCGCCGAATCCTAAAATATGAAAAAAATGAAATAATAAGTACTTTAAATGATCAAATATGTATATTAAATATTGAACTTATATTGAATAAAACTAATTTTAATTAAAAGCTTACATGTGGCTCGACAGTCACATGGGAAGACATCGCTGGCTCGGCAGGCCCATGAGAAAATGCCTGAGTGGGTGGCTCTGGTGGACCCGCTGGCGTCGAATCCTAAAATATAAAATAGTACTAAATAATGAGTAACATATATATATATATATATATATATATATATATATATATATATATATATATATATATATATATATATATATATATATATATATATATATATTTAAAATAAATAAGTATTTTAAATACTAACCGGGATCAAAAACTCATCGAAGTCAAGAATCCGGGCTCCCTCTAAATTCCTCACAGGCCGCTCATCAGCTAATGAAGCGCGTAATGCCGCTCAATCAACGTTATCACGCTCCTCCATGTATGCATTCTGGCTCGACTGTGATGAAGACCCGAGTATCTCAGCAAGTAAGAGCGTCGGCGTAAACGTAGGTGAGTCCCCAGGTGAGCTGTCACTGGCCTGGAACGGCTGCGGATGGACTAGACCGTGAACGCCCTCTGGAATGGGATCGGCCTCATCCGCCTCATCTACCAGATGGTGTCTTCCACCACCAGGTCCTCTAGCAACAGCGCCGCGTCCTCTACGCGCACGACATCCTCCGGCAGCACGGCGTCCTCTGCCAGCACGGCCTCCTCCTCTGGGAACACCCGGTGCTGCCTGATACTCAGCCTCAGGAGCAGGCTCCGCCATGCGCCTAATCTCGCCTACCTGCCGGATACCATCCTCGGATATCCTAACCATCTCCGCGGCAAGCCCCGCAAGCCCAGGGTAAGGCATGTGTTCTAACCCCAAGATGCGTAAACGTTGTACGGCCACCAGCTGCATTTGTGTTTAACAGAAACAAAAAAAATTATTTTTAAAACGTAACAATTAATGCAATTAGATAAATCTAAATACGATAAACTTACCAATGTCTCGTACTGCCCCGCGAGTGCTGAGTATCCTACATCCCTAGGGGGACGCAAAGCTGGGTTGCCGATCAATCGGTGTGTGATCTGATGATACCAACGCATGTGATGCTCAATGGGAGTCAAATGGCCGACCACCGCTAAAGTGCCCAACCTGTTCTCCCAATGGTGGAGCTGGACATCCATGAAAGCCAAAAAATCATCATCAACGGCAGCCCGATCGTCCCGCTGGTAGTGTCGGAGCTCATGACGGACATCAGGGGGTATACTCTGTGTATGCCCAAACTGCTGTAAGACACGCTCGGGCATGTGATCCTCTACGATAACCAGGTGTATCAATGGACACCGCGACCTCCAAACCCCCTGACCTGCCCTACAGAAGGGGGACAAACCATCTAATATAGCAGCGTACGATGTCCATATAAATAGCTGCATAACATATAAATACAAATCAGTGATCACCAAGTAGAAAAGACGTTTAATTAAATTATTAATGTAAATTCAAATAGTTTTACCGCATCGTCCGTTATGTGATCAAGCTGGTCCCGGAATGGAAGAATACTGTGGTGCGTATCCACATCCCAGTCAAAACCCGCTGTCCACCTCCTCGCATAAGGCATGTCAATCTCGAGGTGATGCCTAGGTACGGGCTGAAAAGGCAGCATCCTCTCCCACGCCCATAACTGTAAGCGATATTAGAAAATACGATTTTTTAGTCATCCTTTCAAGAGGTTTGTTGACATTAAAGGAACACACACTTAAAACATTACCTGGAGAAGAGCAAAAAATCCACACACATCTCTGACGGCACCAATAGACGCTCGGCACAGGCATCTGTAAAGATACGCCAAAACAGCACCGCCCCAGCTATAGTCTCCCAAGCGGTCCAGATGCTCCAAGAAAACCAAGTAACGTAAACTGACAAAGGCACCCGATGAATTCGGGAACAAGATGCCCCCAAATATAATAAGCAGGTACAAACGGGCATGACGATCAACATCGTCCTGCGGGGTGCCGTCCACAATCGAATCCAGACCCTCCAAATAAGTGCAGAGTGCACTAAGCTGAACCCGACTCTATCCCGATATCTGGGTCGCGGCATCAGGCACGAAGTGGGTGAGCCTAGTCAACTCTGTCACCCACGTCTGACCAGGAGGAGGCTCGTACCGAGTGTACAGTGGCTCTTCATCTACCAGCAATCCAAAGAGGACCTCCACATCCTGAAGTGTAATCATGGCCTCACCAGTGCGAAGATGGAAGGTATGTGTCTCTGGCCTCCACCGCTCAACCATGGCCGTGATGAGCACCCAATCATGCTGTACCCGACCAACGGACACGCAACGATAGATGCCGCCCCGAAACAATATCTCCAACACGCGAGGGCGTGGGGGGTGCTCGCGTAAAAGAGCCCACACTCTCTGCAGCCTACGGGGACGGAGCCTAGTAGATATCCCTATAGTACAGGCCCATAATAACTCTGACCTATGATTGTCTTGTAAAGACAATACTGATCTATCAGCGGGCCCCGGGTGATCATCGGGCCTCGGGTGAGCATCGGGCGTCGGGGGAACATCGGGCCCAAGGGGAACATTCGGATCCATGAAAGAGTCCGGTCTGTACAAACTAAATTAGTCATTATTCTTGAAATGAAAGATAAATTATATTAACTAATTAATAATTTGTAGGGAATATGTGAATTATGTAGTATTATATCTTGTGAATAGTTAACATGGGATATGCAGTAAATTTAATATGTGATAGTAAGGACACATCTATGATGACAAAGATTTTTAAGTTAATTACTTTTGAATTATGTGATGGCAAAGACTTGTTAAGTTAATTAGTTTGGGAATCGAAATTCAGCAGTAATATTTGTTTGGAACTCTATTTTGAATATGTGATATATTTTTAGTTGACCAAATAGCCAACACAACTGCGATAAAATTAAACTAAAAGAGTATATTCGTCGACCACATATTTTCCTACAAACTTTACATTTTTTTCGTGAGATTATGTATTTATGAAAAGAAGAACTTTAACTATTCTTTTTAAGATAATCTTTTTTTATTTAACATATATATTCACGCTTTTAAAATTATACAGATTAACATTTCATAATCATTTACAACTTGTTTGGATGGTTGTTACCTATTGTATTATATTATGTTATTAGTTTAAATAAAATGTTTGCTTTGATTGCTACTTTAATTTTATTGTTATGTAACGACGAAAGGTCCTATTTTATGTAACCACTGATTTGGTCCTATACAATACAACACAATGCGATAACTGTCAAAACAATACATAACAATCATCCAAACAAAGTGTTAACAACATAATTATTCATTACCAATCAACTTCTTTCAATTCATAAAGAATATTTAACAAATACTCAATTAACAAAATAATAATTCATTAACAATTCATAAATAATTAACAAATTAACAACTCATAAATATATAACAAATTAACAATTCATAAACATTTAACAAATAATGAATTAAACAAAAAAAAAAAAAAAAAACAGAACAGTGGCATAAGCCACTGCCCAGCCCGATCAAACAAAAAAAAAACGATTTTTTTTTTTTGAAAATGAATGACGATTAAATGTTAAACATGCATGCAATATAATGTATATAACAAAATAATAACAAAAGTTCGTAGTAGAAAATATTAATCGAAGATTTTTTGTAGAGTTATTTTAATCGAGTTGTACGCCGTTTTTTCTCAAAATTCGAACTTAGAATCTTGCTCCTTGACTTGAATATACCGAGAATCTAAACTTTTCGGACGAAATTTAATAGAAAATGACGTTTTTTGGATGTGGGGACGGCTCACCCCCAATGGCATTTTCAATTTTTTTTTTTTGCCACTGGAGGGACCAATGGTGGAACCCGATGGGGTTTTAGTGGGGTGATATAGCGCAGTATTTTACTGCGCTATAGGTGAGAGACAAAGTCCTATAGCGCAGTAGTTTACTGCATTATAGGTGAGAGAAACTTTTGTATAGCGCAGTAAAATACTGCATTATAGCACTTAACGGCTTCGTCTCCGTGAAGTGCTATAGCGCAGTATTTTACTGCGCTAAAGGTACTTTGGTAACTTTTTTTTTTTTGTTGGGGTATTTTGGTTCAAAATGATTTTTTTGGGGCATTTTGATTCCGGACTCGACAAAGGATAGTCAGTAAGACGTTTGTCTGAATTATGTGACAAAATAACTGTTTGTCATGAACGTGTTAATTTCATACTGTCACTTATTTTACGCATTATAATAATAAGGAATAATTTTAGAGACATTTCTTCAGGTTTGATTTCATAATAGTGTGATTTGAAATATTATAACTTCCTTTAAAGTTCAATTTATTTATGACTTTAAACTTTTGCACGCTATTTACCTAAATATTAATAGTACTAGTTATTTGATTTCTCAAATTGTTTGCTTCTTTCAACTTTTATTAGAGTAGTAAGAATATAATCTTGAATTTCTAAAACGATAAACTAAATATTTTGGAATAATTATTTTTTGTAAGAGCAACATGTAAATAAGACCGGAGGAGCGACATGTAAATAAGCACCCACGCCTACCACTTTTTCCCCTGCCCTAATAAAAGGGCAGCAAAGCAAAGGCATTATTTGTACTCCCTTCGTTCACTTTTACTTATTCACTTTTGATTTTGCATGCTTTTTAAAATTTAAGAAATGAAATAAACATTTTACTATAATACCCATATTAATTGGTGTATAATCTCATTGGACTTGAAGAATAATTTGAAAATGAGTAATTAATGTAAAAGGTAAAACAAGAAAAAAAATTGTCTTTCCTTACTAGGTTAAAGTAGATAAGTAAAAGTGAAAATTTATTTTAATATAATGGATAATTAAAAATGAACGGAGGGAGTATTTGTCAATTAAATCCATCGTTTTCAAATTGTCACGTGGCTTTCGTTGCTTTCTCGGTCAGCCTATAATTAATATTGTTAGGTTTACTAACAGCCACCCCTGCCGCCTCTTCCTTACCCAAAAATAAAAAGGACAAAAACAGCTTTTATGTGAATTTGTTTGCTAATTAATGTCCCAATTTTCAGATTGATCATGTCATTTGGTTGTTGAGAAGATTTGAACTATTGGAGCTTTAAATGTCTTTGATGATTCCTCAATCAGCCGATATTTCACACAAAAATCTCCTTTATCTGAAAACTCTTGTTTGATTTCTATTATTATCCTTTGTACTGCTAATTCAAGAATGCTTTTATTTTTCTTTAGCCAAACTACAGCTTGATCGACTCCATCTATCACGAAATATAGTGATGCACTCCCCTTTTTAGTATGTCACAAAAAAATGAGACTATGTTTTTATATTTAAAAATTACTCCATTATACTTTAAACTTTGCATTTACTTTTAATGAGAATAACTTATAGCGACACAAATATATATGACTTATTTTATATTATAAATTTTAAGTTTTTTTTAATTAAATGCCATGCCCAATTTCACATAAATTTGGATTAATAAGGGAGTAATATTTTCTCCTATGAAACTGAAAAAAGAAGGAATTTGATCAATAATCTCGTCGTACAATCTCCAGAGACTGACAAACATCTTATAAATACGCAACCGGCGGTACATTAATTTTCCAGCCAACCTTTGAACAGGATTAATGGCCCAGCTAGCTGGTTCCCATAGTGTCTACGACAAATGATAAAATAGCTGGAATTTTCTTAAATTTGGTGGTTGCAGATTTATCACATATGAACCCTAAGTCACGCGAGTAGTTGTAAAGTCTATCTAACATGCATGATAGGTCCTACATATCTGTCCATTTGCTAATGCAACCCAAATCCTTTGAGAAGAGTTCACATATATACATATTTTGTCTTTCTTTGTCTTCTACACTTTACCCTCCCCCACGATGTGGGATTTCACCGGGTTGTTGTTGTTGTTGTTGTTGTTGTTGTTGTTGTCTTCTATTATTCCACTTGAAATCCCAGCTATTTCATTTGAGTCGTGCTACCAATTCTTGTATTCGCTGTTATCGTATATACTAGACGGGATATGCCCGTGCTGCGCACGAGCCCAACATTTCGGATTATAGTGTATCTATATATATGTAGTTGTGTTTAAATAGTGATAATATATATATATACATATATATATACTATGTTCAAAATACAATTAATATAACATTGTAGTTTGTGCTCCGTATCTAAAACTTTATTTTATTCGTGTTTGCTACGAATATTTATTAATATTTTTTAAAAGAGAAGACTTGTTTAAAAGAAAACTATTTTCCTCTCTTTGAGATAAAATAATAGCAATATTTAAGCATCAGTTGATACTTTCAATTTTAATTTAATTAATTTAAAAGTGTAAAATACTTATTATTTTTTATCAAATTTTGATTTTGATAATTCTAATTCAAATTATTAAATTAATTTTACATGTTTAAAACGAAACAAAGTAGAAATTAATTTTCTATTTAAACTAAGCAATGCTATTTTTTAATTTTTGGTAAATATTCTCGGTTTAACTCATTTTACTTGTCATGTTGTCTTTTGTATGGTTTTTTAAGGAAACGTGAATTAGAATTATAATTTGACTAATTTACCTTGTTTATTATTTGATCTTCATTTGATATTAAATTGTATCTTATTTTTTAAATATATATTAAGTATATTTATTTTAGTAAACATAACAAATAAATGACATGGCGGAATAGCAAATACAGCAATTAAATATTTTGAAGAAAAGTAATAATATGGGGTCCATGTTTTTTGCTGTGCAATAATTTCATTTGCTCTCACTAATGGGTTAATATGCATGTGGCAATGAATCCACTATTATTGACTTGATGGGGATACTTTGGGAATTACATGAATATTGTTTGATTTTTTAATATATGAGGTGCACGTTTTTTTTTTTTTTTTTTATGTTGCCTTGTTTTTTTTTTTTAATATGGGATCCACTTTTTTTTTCATGAGTTTGGAGAGGGTGGGGTCCACTTTTTTTTTCATGCGTTTGGAGAGGGTGGGTTCACCTTTTTTTTTTTTTTTAAGAGTGACTGTCGACGAAACATGGGTAAACCGATGCTTCTATATAGTAGAAAAATAGAAATATAATAAAGTATTTCTATCTAATTTTTAGAAGAGTTGGTAATATAAAGTATAAAATGTCATTTTTTTGCCCTTAAATAAAAAAGTGGGTGAGACCACAAAGGATTTTTTAACCTTTAAATAAAAAAGTAGGACCGAACACGAACGACGATCTTGCCTAAACCGACTCTTCTATATAGTAGTAATAGTAAAGTAACACATATAACTTTTTTATCAAATTTTGATTTGGATAATTCTAATTCAAATTATTATATTAATTTTACATGTTTAAAATGAAACAAAGTAGAAATTTGATTTTCTATTTAAATGAAGAACTTCGATTTTTTAATTTTTAGTAAATATTTTTTGTTTAACTCATTTTACTTGTCATGTTATTTTTTACACGATTTTTTAAGGAAACATCAATTAGAATTATAATTTCACTAATTTACCTTATTAATTATTTAATCACCATTTAATATTATTTTTCCTTTTATGACATTAATCTCTTTTCACATTTATTAGAGTAAGGAAAAAATGAAAAAGTAATTAAATTCTATCTTAATTTAATAGATAAGTATGTTGCTGTACAATAATTTCATTTACTCTCACTAATGGATTGATACGCATGTGGCAATGAGTCCATCATTATTGATTTAATTGTTCGATTTTCTAAGTACTTTTTTTAATATTATTTGTTTTTTTAATATGGGATTCACTTTTTTTTTTTAATATTGCTTGATTTTGTTAATATGGGGTCCACTTTTTTTTCCTGTGAGTTTGGATGTGGTGAGTTCCACTTTTTTTTATTCTTTTTTTTTTAGTACTGGTTGGTGTTTAATATGGGGCCCACAACCACAATTTTTTTTAACATTGTTTATTTTTTTAATATGGGATTCACTTTTTTTTTAATATTGCTTGATTTTGTTAATATGGGGTCCACTTTTTTTTCTGTGAGTTTGAATGTGGTGGGTTCCACTTTTTTTTTTTTTTTTAATACTGGTTGGTGTTTAATATGGGACCCACAATTTTTTTTAATATTAGTTGTTGTTTAATATATATGGGGCCCATAATTTTTTTTTTTAATTTTAGTTGTTGTTTCAAGATTTGTATGCCTTAAAATGTTGTACTTGATGCTTTATCACTTGTTCACGTGGGTATTAATTTGCTATACACTGGGTCCACTTGTATTTGAATGTCACGCATTGGCTTTGCAATATCCAAAGCTCTGCATCATGACCATGTGGGTCCTACGTTGATGTCTCAATTTGACATTTCCCACTTTGTTTGTTTTACTTTTGACTGTTTTGGCGACGAAGGCAGACGACGAAGTGCCCCAAACTCCCTCTTCTAAATAGTAGAAAATAATACTCTTTGACTTAAAAAATTTCCTCTCTATCTATATTTTGAGAACTTAAATTCGTGAAAATTCAAATTCAAAACCAGAAAAGCAGCGGTTCATCATATATATATATATATATATATATATATATATATATAGTATATCATGTTATCAGATAATACTTTTGTATTTATGTATATTGAATGAAATAAAATACCAATATTATGCAACTACTTTGGTTTGTTAATTGTAGCGATATGTATGCATATGGTAAAGTATAGAATATTTTCATTAACTTTAATGTGATAATACACACATAGTTACAGCAAGTGTACGTATTTCAAAGGACGTTGGGCAATTAAAAGCTTGAAAAAGTAGGTATATTTCAACTTCTAAAGTTGACCATTAATCTTAGCATTCATTATTTTGGGCAAACAGAGCATTTTTTTTGCATGGATTGCCCTTCTTTTGGGGTGGTCTTTAAATTTTGCTCCTCATATTTGTGGTCTTTAAATTTTATTCTTCGCTTGGATACCTGAGGTTCTGGGTTCGAACTCCCGTTCAGGCATAAAATAAAAAAATAATTTCGCAAGGCAGGGCTGGGGGGAGTGTATGCCGGATCCGACATAAAGTCCTTAAGGAAAAACTAAAGTTATGCCGGAGGGGGCATAACTTTTCCTCAAGGCATAGTTTAGTTATGCCTTATGGGGCAAAACTTTTTCTTAAGCAACTATGCTTTATGGGGCAGACTTTTAATTAAGGCATAACCAAAAGTATGCCCCATAAGGCAGAATTTTTTCTTAAGGTATAGACTTTGCCTTATAAGGCAAACGTTTAGTTATGCCTTAAGGAAAAATTCCGCCTTATGTGGCATACTATAAAAGTTTGCCCATTAAAAGTATGCCCCCACCGGCATAAACTTGTGAAGGAATTACCAAAGTTATGCCGGACCCGGCATACTTATGCCAAGTCTGCCCATAAGGCATAAGTATGCCGTATCCGGCATAAGTTTGGTAATTCCTTAACAAGTTTATGCCGGTGGGGGCATACTTTTAATGGGGAAACTTTTATGTCGGACCCGACATAAACTTGTGAAGGAATTACCAAAGTTATGCCGGACCCGGCATACTTATGCCTTATGGGCAGACTTGGCATAAGTATGCCGGGTCCGACATAACTTTGGTAATTCCTTCACAAGTGTATGCCGATGGGGGCATAGCGAAATTTAAACTCTGTCTTGCTAATTTTTTTTAAAATTTTAACTGTGTGGGGGTTCGAACCCGGAACCCATGAGATTTAGTCGAAGGGCAAAATTTAAAGATTTCAAATATGAGGGGCAAAATTTAAAGTCCACCCAAAAGAAGGGCAATTCTGCGAATTGTGAGCAGGGCAAAGTACGTTTCATACTCCAATCAAACATAAATGAAATATCAATTGCTACTCCATGAATCTCTCAAGGAAACGCTTTCAGTGTGAATGCTTTTATTTTTCAATGCAGCAAGAATTGGAGTTTTTTTTTCTTATAACAATGATATACGGATAGTTTACACATACCTCGATTAATTTGACGAAATATATGTTATCTACTACAGGTATCAGATAACTATGATCACATAGTCATTAGCTTGCACGAATGAGAATAAGTCACCTAGTATTTTTGTTTCCCGCTAAAAATTGTACCTAAGTCGTCCTCATGAATTTCAACCACTTCATTAACCACTAACCTATTAAGCAACACCCTTGAGTGGAAGAATTCTTAGATAAGTACTCTTGCGTACTCTCTCTCTCTGTATTGGAATATCATAAATGAGTCGTCCAAGCTATGCACTCATGAGTAAGAGTATCTCAAGTCAGAATCAAGATTGAGTATCTCAAGTCAGAATCAAGATTTTAAAGCTTATTAGACTCAGAAAGTAGATATGATCCTACACATTTTCGGAAAACACGAAACTCTTTTGTCCCCAGTCAAATCTCATCCAGTGTACTCTAAACATTTATACTTAGCTAAACGAAGAAAATCATATACTTATATACATGATTCATGGTCCTTTAATTTGTAGAGATTAATATACACAGGGGCGGACACACCTTGTATGAAGGGGTGTCAACCAGGGGCGGATTTACAGGGTAGAGAGGGTGTTCATCCGAACACCCTCGGCAAGAAATATAATGTATATATAGGGTAGGTTTTTTGTGATTATGTACATATATTAACTTTTGAATATCCTGAACAAATGCAAATAGTCTAGGGTGTTCAAAATTGTCTATAGCGTCCTAGGTTCGATTCCTAGGAACAACATTATTATTATTATTATTATTATTATTATTATTATTATTATTATTATTATTATTATTGTTATTATTATTTATATTTGGCTTTTGTTGGTTTTTTTCGAACCCCCTGAGTGAAAATCCTGGATCCGCCACTGGTGTCAACCGACATGGCTTCGTCCGAAAATTTTCGTAGATATATATTACATGCCAAAAAAAAAAAAGCCAATGAATAAAAGGCTTAAAATGACAAACCGTGGCAGTAAAAGCCAGTTGGTTTAGCTGTGAAGGCAGCCTAATGTGTCTGAGATGTCGGGGGTTCAATACTCAGTAAGCACTGTTTTTCTTTTTTTTTTTCCAGTTTTTCTTAAAAATATTTAGAGCCTTATAGCTGGTAGCCTGGTATTGAATATTAATTGAGATACTAAAGTTAGTAATTGACCTACATTTCGTGGAGACTGATAAGGAAATTAAAAAGATGTTGATTATTCAAGCATGCTTAAAATATGACTTAATTTAATTATTCGTTCTCCTGTTAAATTTGTAATATTTTGGTGCGAAGCTCCGGTTAGAGTTTCTTCACATTCATTGTTTTTCCTTTGTTTGGTGCACTTTGTGAAATTATTTAAATTTTTTCTAAATTGATTTTTTGAAATTGTAATTAAGTGGAGAAATTTTCCTAAAATATTTTGCAAACTTTTAAAACCAAATTTAACATCTCAAAATTCATCTTGCTTGGAAGAAAGAGGAAATAAGTCGGAAAAAAAAAACATTGATAAGTGAGAGTTGATTTAAGTTCCTTGAAAGTTGATCCCCGTAAAAGATTCACATTCGAAAATATTATCAATATGACCATGATGCAAGAATAAAAACACATTTTAAAACACGTAAATTTCAACCTCGAATCACAAGTTTTCTCAAAATAACTTTTATTGTCAATTGTATTTAATCTCTGATGGTTTGTTGAGTATGAAAGATTGGAATATTAGTGTTACAAAAGATGCAGCCTTTTAATATTGTGTCGTTATAGTGATATATTCTTTTGTCACATCTTAAATGCGACACTGCTTATTAAAAATTCTGCGTACGCCACTAAATATACACTCTCCTAATCAACACAAACCCAAGACAATCACTTTTTCTACTTGATATGATATTAAATGCAAATTTATATCTACTTAGAATCCCATCATTACTCCGCCTTATTTAACATGGCTTCTCTAACAATCACTTTATAAAACTTACTTTTAAGTTTTGGCGGTGATTAGACATGACCTAGATAGGAGAATGTGGAGATCGAGAATTAGGTTAGACGGTTAGTAGGTAATCGAGCATTGTTTAATTTTTCTTATCCATATTATTATTACTACTCTACTGCTATCTTAGTCATCTATTTTATTATTGCATATTGTTTCCTTCACTTTGGTCTTTTGCTTCGTTTACCATATTATTTAATTTGTAGTTGCTATTGTTCTCTTTCTCTTTTATTTTTTTGTATTTCCTTTTCGTACTTAATTTTGATATACTTTACTTGAGCAGAGGATGTATAGGAATCATCCTCTCTACCTCACATGTAGGAATAACACTGCATACACACCACCTCTCCTCAAACCCCACTTGTAAAATTATATTGAGTATGTTATTATTGTTGTAGTCCTAGAAAATTGCTCATAACACCTTTGCCACCCATAACATATTGAATGTTTGAATGATGAAGGCAAGTGGACTGTTGATCCTCCTCTGTTATGAAAAGACACTTCTGTTTTTTTTTTTTTGTGAAGAGAAAAGAAAATCAAAATCATATGAAACTTCGCACAAGAATCCGTTGTAGTCTAGTTGGTCAGGATATTCGGCTCTCACCCGAAAGACCCGGGTTCAAGTCCCGGCAACGGAATTCAATTTTTTTACTTAAATTATGTTTTTGGGGCCTGTTTCCTCAGTGACAGATACCAATAAAATTAAACGATTATAACATCCATCTGAATCACCGCATTACAGTGGCGGGAAAAAACCAAAGAGGGGAGTGAGAATCAACTCGTTTCTTCCTAGGGTTTTGAAAAAAAAAATGGAGAAGAGAAAGAGAGTGAGGGGAAGGAATAATAATGGAGGAATAGAAGAGAACACAATGGCAATTCTGGACACTTGTGGTTTCAATAGAGACTCTCACCACCGCCATGACGATAGTAACTACCTTTTTTTACTTCACTTTTTTCCTTTCATTTGTTCATCTCTTTTCTTCATTGTGTAACAAATTTCGTGTAGGTCTTGTATTTCTGGAAGCTATTCGCTCTGCTTCGTTACTTCCACATAATGGAACACCACCTACTATGTATTTTCTTCCCCCTTTTTCTCTCTCTTTCTATTTGCATAATATATTGTATGATATTATCATTATCAATAACTCTCTCTCTCTATATATATATATATATGCTGAACTATGTAGAGAGAGTTATTGTGGTATGAGTGCTTGATATTCTTGTTATATTAGAAATTTAACATCTTAATGTGGATTTGAGGAGAAATGAAGTTGAAAATCATGTTAATTGCAATTTGTTTTTCTTTCACTTTATTTGGAATTATTGATAAGATGAAGCTGTGTTTGGTTATAGTTTTTGCAAAGAATATTTGGTTGCTTGAATTTACTCAAAGTGAAAACAGGATATGGAATTTTCACGGCCGAATGCTGATTTTCAAATAAAGTGAAAATACATGGCCAAACGGGTTCTAAGAATGACTACTTATATACTCCTTTCACACATTGTGTTTTACCAGCATAAAAGATGACACCTTTTACTTCTGCTTTTCGGCTACTGAAGATTTTATCTCAGCTTCTCCTTTTCCCCTTTCCGTTCTCTAATTATTTTTCCTTCTCTTGTAATAAGAAATATGTGATAATTGTAGTCGTGGTTTGTTGCAAGTCTTTAATTTAGTCAATTGTCTATATTAGTGCGGAGTTTCTTATTACATCTACTGATTGATATATAGGATCACTTTTAGTTTACTTATAATTAAGTTGTATTCTTTGTCAATCTGCATGGTCTTAGTTCTAGTTCAAATGTTTGTTCGTTTCTGTAAACTTACGGAGTCCATAGAACTTCTCCCTTTTTGTATAGATGATTGTGAAAACATCTTTTCGTCTATGACTTTTGCCTCTTTATGTTGCTTGTATTTGTTCAGCTTTTGTGGCAATATAACGTTTTGCTCATTACTCGTCAAAAAGAAAAGCCAAAGAAGAAACCTTTTGCTGCGATGTAGTTGGCATGATTGATTTTTCCACCCCTCCTCCTTCAGCTTAAATGTGTGTCAGTTTAGCTTTCAAGTTACCACGCACAGTTCCTATCATTTAATTTTACGTATATGCTGGAACAGCACAATGCGGGAAGCGATTTTCCAAATTTTGAAGGAAGAGACTTCACTTGAGCTAATAATGGGAAGTTATCAACTTCTAAATGAGTTGGATAAGGTACGAGGTTGCCGTATTTAGTACGTTTAAGTTTTATATTATTGCCGCATTTAACATTCTTACTTGGGAAGTATTTTCTGGTGAATCTAGCGCTTTCCTAGGGTGTGCTTGCCCAAAATGGAGAAACCAGAATCATGTCTGCCACCGACCATTCTCAATGAACCTGGTTCAGTTGAAGAGGTATCTCTATCCTCTGACACTTGAAAACCCGGTAGTTCCCAGACGGAGTTGTTTTCTCAATATTAACTTCAATAATGATTGGCTACTCTTTGTCAGGCCTGGTGTCCATTTTCTCTAGGATTGGATAGGGATGAGGAAGCAAATAAAGGCTCAAGCGGATCAATTGACCCCTTGGTGAGTCAGATTGTATGTAATGGCTATATCACACATTTACACCAATATCTTATGTGCATTTTACTGTTTTACTGAACTTTATTATCCCGCTCATGTGAATCTTGGTGGTGTTAATCTTTCTGGTGATTTTAGGGCTTTCATTCACTAATACAAGAACTTGGGAAAATGATCAACCAGAAGTCAAAAGCATTAGAAACAAAGGTCAGCTACTCTATTGAAGCTTTCTTTCAAACTCTATGCTTTGTAATAGTGTATGTTCTTTTATTATCATAGCTTGCCAGCTGAGATACCAGTAGACGTGGAAATTTCAACTACACTTAGTCCGGCGGCCAGGTTCTTTGGCCCATATTGACCTTTTCACAATTTCCTTGATTTATGCACAGATGTTGCCATTTCCTTGGGTATTTATGAAGTATAAAACTTATTTGTATCTCACATGTTACCACTGAAGCAGTATCTCCAGGTGAGGATGAAGTATTTAACAAAGTGCTAGAATGTTCAGTTAGCTTCTGACCCTTCTTTGTCTACCAACGGCGTGCGTTTTTCTATTGAGCTTTGACGCTGGATATATAGTCATATCGAATTCCTTTGTGGATGTACATTGAATTGAACATGGCACTGACAATTTTGACTAATAAGATAATTTCACAGGTCAATTTTCTAATTGTTTCTTTAAGAAAGAAAATTCACAGGTCAATTTTGTAGTTTTATCTTTTGTCAGCCAGTTGGTTCGTGAATTTGTGCATAGTGTCATTGAAGAATTACCTTGTCTTTGTATCTTAATCAAATAATCTGACAAGACCCACTGCAGATATTAAGGAAGATGTTACTACTTCACTATCTTGTCGGTGTGCTTGAAGCAGACTTTGTGCCTCGTAATAATGCATTTAAAGGTAATGATTTTCGGAGGATTCTAATTCTCATTACCAAAAAGGATTTTAATTCTCATGAAGTGTCATGCACCTTAAGAGGTCTTCTTGAAACCATCATTAAAAGATTCGTCTTACAGAGAAGATGAGTTGGACCCTTTTGCGGGATTCGTTGCTCAACATGCTTCTGGTATGTCTTCATTTTCAAATGTTACCATTTTTAATTGTCTGGAATATTTCTACTTAGAAGTGTTAGATCACTGAGGTGTGCGTAGGATGCCTTTACTTATTTGTCTTCCACGCATTGTTCAGGGGTCAAGAAAACTAATCTACAAAGGCTTAGTCAAGGACTGTCTGTCGGTTATATGTGATGTGCGCTCTGACTTATCTGACCAATCTGAGTCCACCTCTGATTTGGATTCACTGGCACCTCATTCAAACGAAATGTCATATAATTGCACTGCTGCTTTTGTACTAGCTTTACCTGAACTCAAACGATCTACTTCTATCTATCTGAAGAAGCTCCTCAGAATGGTGAATTCATGACATTCTCTTCCTTAAAATATGTATTTGACCAATTCTAACTGTGACTTGTTTCATAATTAGATGATGGAGCTGGATATATCACGGAACGTGGCACATGTTCAAGGCCTTACCAACAGAGCTGATGGTGTGAGGTATTTCGTTGAATGAACTATTTTGCTTTAAATAAAACCATCAGATTGAGAAATGTGATTGATATCAGAGATGGTGCAGAACACCTGCTGCAGAGATTATTTTGGATGAGCTCGCTTACAATTCTGATATGCTCTCACCCTTTTTTCAGGTAATGTCCTTCTTTCCTACTTTAGTAGGATAATGAGATGAAACTTAGTATCTTTATTGGGAAGATATTAACATTTTCTCTACGTGGTCCCTGTAAATCTGACATCACAAATGCTAAATCAGACTTTGAGTTTTTGTTACACTACATGTTTCGTTGGCATTCTGATGCATTTTCCTTCTCAAGGAGAATGCTTATATGGTGAGACAATTTTCTGCAGGTCTTTGATGACCCCTGGTGGAAGCTAAAAATGATCATGCAGTATTTTCAAAAGTACACGCCTAAGGTAAACGCATTCTTCTGTCATCATGACAGATCTTAACAAATTTTAAAACCGACAGTGGAAGTATCTCCACTTCGTTCACCTGGTAGGAATTTTATAGTGGAATGTAGGCTAGATACGTGATTGGGGCAGTGTTTTAGTTTATTGAATTTAGTTTCATTATGAAGCTTAGTATTTTGTTATTGGCATTCTTTTGTTATTGTTGCTCTTTTATTTGTTTGGATTTTTGGGTTCTTTCTAACTTTTTGGTGATAGGACCAGATGCATGCATGATAGACATGAAATATTGTTGGGATGTTAGATAGTATGCTACTGATACATACCTCTCCCATGCTTTCAATAATACTTCTAACCTTTTCTACTAACCTCTTCTTCTATCCTATTAACCTTTTTTCCACTTTTTCGATTATTGGGTTCATACTGCTCAATATCATGTGACACTATTAACGGCAGGTGTAGGTAAGTCATACGAAGTGTCCTACCCTTCAGTTGAATACTTATGCTATTTGGTCCATGCTGTCCAACCATCCCACTGGGATAATCCACACTTCTTTGAATTGATCTGCTGTTCGAAAAGCATAAAAAAGGTTTTCCATCTCCATTTAGTAGGACATTTACATGTTTTCATAAGCTGAAGCCGTGATCGTTGTGATTCTTGCTACCACATAAAAGTCAACTTCTAGTGAAGCTTTGGTACTTGTACACGTTTTCATGGGAGTTGAGACTTGACTGTAGTGAGTAGTGACATTTTTCTGGACGCTATCTAGATGTCCTCAGTCCTATTTTTTGTTGCAGCATGATGCATTCAGTTTAAAGGCAAGAAGTGTACTCTCATTTTATATATAAATACAGGGATGAGTTGATAGTTAATTTGTCAAGACATTAAATTCAGGAGATGTCCAAGCTGTTAAATAGTGTGTAAATTCTAGGCAAAGACTCATAACCTTTGCTTGAGGAATCCTTGGACTCTGTAGATATTTTACCGTGAGACTTAGTATTAGACATTAGCATATAGCAGATGGCTCCTTTCTCATTCTAGCATTCCATATACTTCCTAAACACAACTGTTCGTTTGTGCTGTCTTAGTTCATATCGTGCTGGTTTCTTCATTTTGTTTTTGATGGCAGAAATGTGAAGTCGTGCATGTAAGCGTAGGAAATTCTTTATCAAGATATTTACTTTTAACCTATGTTGCTCAGACTCTTCACATCTGGTGCGGCACCCGTGTCGACGCGACATGGGTGTGGGTGTGGGATCCGTGCCCGATCTGGTCAACCAATTTTGGGTACTTTGACCAAAATCGAGGGAGAAATTCTGGACAGATTCATTAATTTATGTAATCAAAACAAAAGCTATTACTATTGTGAAATTGAAGAAAATGGAATAACTTGATCAATATTTTCTCCTCAAATTTTCCACATAATATCTCATAATTTAGGTTTTATAACTCAATTTTAGAATTTAGAATTATTTTTTTCCGAATCCCCGCACCCGTATCCGTACCTGGATCCGTACCCACAAATCTTAAAATTTATATCATGACAAATCCGACCTCTAGATCCGTACCCTTATTTGATACCCGTACTCGAGTCCGAGCAACATAGCTTTTAACCAGACTTATCAAAAAAAGTACTATTTACCTTTAACCAGTGCACCTGCCAATCTCTTTCAAATTTAATCATGAATTTCTGTACAGATATTTAGACTCTGGTCGATGCATAGTTGAAGTACTAGGCATGATTGTGGAACCAGTCTGTTGCTTAATGTCTTGATATTCAAGAGCTTTTGCTTTCAATTCATCACATTCGACGAGTATGGATAGAGGTTGCAGCCTAGATGCTTTATGGAAATATTTATTGGGAGCTGGAAAATATGGGGCATAAATTTTCCGTAGCTCCTCTATGGGAAATGGTATACAAGCAAGTTCCCTGGACTATTGCAGAAGTCCTTAGTTTTGAGTTTTGACAAGTTGAACATTTTCAACATATGACTCGTTTGCGTTTCCTTTTTTAGGAATTTCAAAAGATTCATGCCCCAATTTTGTTTTTGGTTCTGTTTTTAGTTCCCTGTACCTTATATTGGTTGAGGTGTCATCTATCAGAAAGCTTGTTCTATTTGGTTTTCTCACCATCTTTGTTTGATGTTGCCTGGTTTAATGCAGAGGTTACAAGCTAGAATTTTGAGAAATTAATACCAGTTTAATGTACTCCATGTTGCAGTCCTTATTAAAACCACTTAAATTTACTCGTTGCAGTCTTCTGTTCGTACGAGGAGATTAAACAGTCAAGTGAATGATTCCACATTTGAAGGTATTTTGAAGTGCTTCTCAAATAGCAGCAGCACGAAGAGTATCATAAAAAAAGTTGGAACAGATGTTGCCCAGCTGCTTCTAGGACATGCCTTTTTGGTGATTCTTCTTACTCGCAAACAAATTTGTTCACTTCTAGGATATCCAATTTTGATTCCTTGAATAGTAAATTCACTTGCAGAATTTCCAGAAGACGTTGCTGCAAAAAGATCTTTGAGTTCAGTTATAGATAATCATTATCTTTTCCTGACCAGGATAAGTATTTCATTCTCTTATAGGCCTACTTGTCAGTATCGGTGGAATCTTCTGCTGAACATGTTCATGATTTTGAAGAGATAGTTAAAGGAAGCTGTCTCACAGAAATCTGCAAGCTCATAATAGCCGCTTTTACAGCTATCAGAAAAGAAAACAAGTAAGGTTCACTTGGTGTGTGTTGAGTGGTTTGCTTTCACCTCTCAAGATATTCTTAATTTCTTTTTCTTTTTCTGTCGCTGTCATATTTATGGAACCACCCATTGCACAAGCTTCACGTTAATGAATTAGGCACCTACTGGCTTTAGATTCCCTAATATCTGGGCAAATATGAAGTTCATAAGAATCTGCAAGATGACAATTGAAGTACTATATTTGTCTTTTTCCCCTGTGAATTATGCATAGATCACGTTCATCTTATTACTTTAGCTTCTCGCAGAAACATGTACCTGAGGTGCGTAGTTCCATGTAGAGCTAAATGGTATGAGATACAAATCCGGAAATAAGATCAAAAGGGCACGTTTGATCCAGAAAATTATGATTAGAAGGGCTAACCTTTGATTTGGATTAGTGCTATAGTTAGAAAAACAACTGGGTGAGATATAAGTCCTAATAAATTAGAATTCCTGGTATCGTTCGTAGCTAGGAAGGAAAAAGAACAAGCAGCAAGAGAGGATTACAGGGTGTACCCAGCTAGAATTCCTTTTGCATATTCTGGCGAAGTGTTGAAAAAGCCATTTTAGCTATTAAGTGCATTTAAGTCTCTGTTCCGCAATCCTGGATTTCCTCTCCTTATGGATTCGTAGTATTAGAATAAAACTTTATTTGATGCCTCAGACTATATACTAACATGGTAATATACTGTTGCATCAGTTAATAAGTTGACATATCATGATGCAGGAACACAGAAATTTTACTTTTTGGTAGAGAAGCGGTGTTTACAGCAGCAACCATTCTTTCAACTAAGTCATAAGTGAAATGGTTACTATTTGTTGCTGATGATGTATATTTTGTTCAAATGGACGCAATTAGCAAGCCCCTACCTCTTGAAGTTGGCCTAATGATTTTTTCACACAGCAATAGGGGTAAAAAGTTGGTCAAGGAAACCTCAGTTTACCTATGTGCCTTCTATGGTGATTGGTGAAATTTAATTCACCTCTAATTTTGCAACGGCACTATATGACAGCAAAATAGATTTGCATTATTAGTTTCTATAACTTCTGGCTGGTGAACTAAGGCCCTCTTTGACAGCAATGGAAACTGATGGAGGCACTCTTGTAGCTAAAGGAAAACCAAAAAATATAGCACTGTCTAAGGAGATTGGCAAATGAATATCATTAGTGAAAAAACGAAGAAAGTCTAATGTTATATCCTGTTCAATTGAAACTGTTTGATGAATTAGTTGGAGCGTCATGGGCTTATGAGAGGTGGTGCGTCTGCTCGGAGGCAATTTGCAGGATGTCCTTGAACGATTTTGATGCAGCGTACTAGCGATTTGGTTTGCAGCTATCTCAACAAGTGATAAGAGCCATAAACTGAATTTGTGTTCATCATACTTTAATTCAAGTGAAAGAGTTTGGAGTGTATTCATGTATGAATAACAAAATTCCACCTGGGTACTTTCTTTACATTTCTTCAACTTAAGGAAGAGTAATTGTTTTTCTTTTACCCTCTTTTGACTCCTTACAAGGTTTCAGATTACGAAAATTTTATAAATGAATAACCCAACGCTTCTTGTTGCTTACTTTCAGAACGTGAGATTTATCAATCAAACTTTTTTTAAATGAGGTAAAGTTTGATATTTATCAATCAAATAGCTACAGAAGTGCTTAGGAATCAATTCATCAATTGCTTCAGTCTCATTTTGATGGTTGTGCTGAGTCGAGATGCATAGTGACAGGGCCATCATTGATCAAGTTGACCTGCCAAATTAAACAAATACACAAGTCTGAGCACAACGCCCGGTTCAACTGAACTTTAAAGCTAAAAAGATGTTTAATATTTTCGGGAACCTTCACCTTCATCATTGCTCCGAAGACACCATCTGCAACAAATCAAAACAAAAACAAAAAAGTTACATAGGTAGGCACCTCGTATATACAGTTTCTGCAATTTTAGCATTCTCAAAAGGAAAAGAAAGAAACTTGAAGTGCAGACGTTACTCCTATGGATTCATTATTCACCGAGTAAGCCAGTAAGGCAATCTGACACCCCACAACATCATAAAGCATTCAGTCAAGTAGCTGAGCTTATCTAAGGTGACTAAACAAGTACAATCATAAAATAAGAGGATATAATACTTTAGGCCTCATCAGTCATAACAAGAATAGGAGCATTAAAGCCAGCCAATCTTTGACCACTGCAGAGAGAAATATAACTTCTTTGCACATGCAGAAGAAACCATTAAACCGTCTCGAGAGAACAGTCATACCGATGAAGAACTACTTTATTACCTACAGACTAGAATATCTTCAAGAATTGGAGATTTTGAAAGACGGCAGATAATAGTTCAGTTTTAAGATCTATGATACAGATATATGCGACATTTTTCTACACCAAGCAGATATAAGAGGCCTAACAATGAATAGTTGACAGAGAAACACCATGGATGCAAGACCAACAGCCTTATCCAGTGAAGTAGTTATCAGATGTGAGTATGGCTGCATGGATGATGTTGAACACAAATCTAAAAGCTTAGGCTTGTAGAAGCTCATCCAAACACTTCAAATACGTAGAAGAATATCTCACAATGGCTGGAGAAATTTGGCCTTGTCTTCCAGATGTAATGATATACAAGTATTCTAGTATGAGGAAATTATTCTTTAATGCTCTTTCTCACAGCAGGGGCTAGGCCCACGTATCACGCCATTACAGATTAGAACATATTTCAAAATTCCACATTAGATCTCTTTAGTTTAAGGCAAATTCCGCACTAAGTTTATGACTCTTCCCTTTTGTAGCTGAAATTGTCAAGGTTGAGTTAAGGAAAAAAGAAAGTATTAGCATTCTGTACTAGAACCTTCAGGATCAAGTTGTCAACATGTGTAGCCTGTGCACGGAGTAAAGATAAGCAAGTAATCTGCATTGAGGGCAATGAGATCCCGCAGGAGGCAAAATAGTAGTGTTGACAGCCTGAAACTGGTGCTAACTTGTTATGAAAGTGACGTAGGAAGGAGTTCAGTCAAAAATATAGACGCCAGTCAGCAAAAGAACAAGAGAGTCAGAAAGCGATGTCCACTTTTGTCTTTTCGTAGGACAATTGATAACAGAAAGGAGATCAAAACGGAGACTTCACGGAAAAAACATTATTCACCTTTGACTGCATCCTGTTTGTAAGCTTTCTGGAATTTCTCAACCAAAGAGGCATAGAAGGGTTTCGCTTTCTCAGGAGGCATTGCGACGTGAAAATCCGGCTTGTTTCCCTTCATAATCCCATAGAGTGTAAACTGACTCACTGCACCATCCAGTAGTATTAGACATACAAGTAAATCATTATACACCCTGATCAAAGTTTTAACTTATTTTCTCATCATTGAGACAGTCAATGCATCATCTTTAAAGCCACTGTAAATTATTTTCCCATCATAGAGTTTTTTTTGAGATGGTTTGATGCTTTTCCCATCATAGAGTTTCAAAGTATCATATCTTTAAGACTTGACCATTGCGAGAACTTGTACAGCAAAACAGTTACCTAATAGAACTTCATAATTCTTCTGAACTACCTGCCAATGGACAATAGAAGCCAATAAACTTAATACTGAAGCAGTGACATAAAACTAAATGACAGTTCTACGCAGTAAATAGTACAGTTCTATTTTTCTAAATGTCCAAGTTATGCAATAATACTACCATCAGTCCATCATTTACAACGATGCATAAGAAACTCTGACAAGATATGAAAAGGAACAATGATATTCTTACTCTATAAATCCCCAATAACATGGTGACATATTCAAATTAGTCTTGCATAAGAGTTTAAACACCAAACTTCTTAATAAGTGTATAACTAGCTTGAGGATCTATTGGGGTTAAAGATCTTCTATATCCTACTTTCTGCTTTTTAGACATTATCTTCCATGACAATGCCATTCAATTTTTGGTTGAACTTTAATCCTTACACTTTTCATCAAATAATATATATGCAAGAAATGAAAAGTCTCTAAATGATGTTCACATATGTAATATGTGCCACAGTTTCTAGTTGGTATTTTGGTAACACTTACATGGGATCAACGCACTCCATCCATCTCAAAAAGCTAAACCTATTTGACTTTTGTGGAGTCTAATAAGAATGACAAGTTCAATAGGTTATTACATCAAGTTTAGTAGAGAAAGGAGAAAATCTTTGTCATTTAAAAAACTAGGCCAAACTATTTTAAATGGACCAGAAAGATAGGTCTAATTAAATGGAACGGAGAGAGTATGGTCAATGGCACAAAGGGAGTACAAGAAATGGTCCATTTACATTCTTTGTGAAGTAGAAATGCAGTTCGTCTTATTGTTCTGTCTGAAGTTCGAGCCATGATTTTGTCTCAAAATTTCAGAAAACTGGAATCATATTTGCAATCTTAGAGTATACAATCTCCCATCTTTCATAGAATCTCCAATAGAAGTTAAAAAGCCGAACGAGAGCAAGTATTTTTTTAAAGCAACAGAGTCAAAAAATTGAATACACCATTACATTGCAAAGATGAACTTCTCATTTTCTAAACAAATGTAACCTCCAGTTAATAACAAAGGGAGTAACTTATCCATTTTATCCTACTTCCTTTTACAGTGTATAAGGTAGCAACAAGTTCAATAAATCAAATAGACCTCAATCACAAAACAGTTGGTAAATTAGTTGGCGTCGGTTATATGAACGCTGTATGTATACACTCTTTCTTTTCCTCTAATTAATTGGACATGGAATACTCTTGTTATGCAGCCAAAGGTTCATCTCATGAAATGAACCATTCTGTGTCAATGCTTATCAGCAGTATACCTTCTAAGAATCAACTAGCATAGGAGGTCAATTTTTGACAAAATAATAAAGCAATGATTCAAGCCAAAATTTCCAATGTCCAATCAGATAATCGGTTAATAATGGTACTAAACAGGCAGTAGATAGCCGTAAAAATCAACACTCAGAAACCACACATATTATATCAGGCAAGAATAAATATTCAAAATTCCATCATATAGCAACAAAAGCTCATAATAAAGGTGTTCACTCTACAGCGAGAAGCTTCATGACTACATGGAATGTATAAATGAATTGATCAGAAAATTAAAAATAAACTACTCCATCCATTTCAAGTTATATCACACACTTTTCATTTTTGAAATGTTGTAAATCTTTTGACATAACTTCATTGACATATACTATCATTCTAAACAACTTTTACAACAACCCAGTGAAATCCCACATCGTGGGGTCTGGGGAGGGTAGAGTGTACGCAGATCTTACTCCTACCAAGGTAGGATAGCTGTTTCCGAAAGACCCTCCGCTCAATACAAGCATAAAAAGAAGTCAGATAAGGTTAAGAGATTCAAAGCGATACGAAATGAAATAATGCAAGCGACACAGATAACACAGGATAATCAAAGCACATGAAATAACAGATAATAGCAGAAATCTGAGCACAAAAAATTATATTGTGCTAATGCGACTACTAATAAACTTTTACAACTTGAAGAAAATTCAAGTTTAGAATTTGCCGTGAATAAATTCCTTTCAGCCAGTACTTGAGTATTTTTTTTTTTGTTCCACTACTGCTAATATAATACACAAGTCAATTAACATTTTAACTTTGAGTTCAATCAAACACCACCATAGAAAATGAATCAAAGGTGTAACGTTGATCAATATAATTAACCAGCACAACAGAGAGTGAAAATTACACTGTGATCCCATGTCTTTCCAGTTTCCTCATTTGGGAACAGTCTCATATTCAACACTTTCCGGCATCTGCAATATTACAAACATCAACAGAAAATATTTCCTATTAAGCATATCGAAGTAGTACTAGTGTGACAGTTAAGTTACATGTAGTCAGCATCGGAGTCAGAATCTGATTCATGAAGGCCCACGAGAACCAGCAAGCCCGGCCCGATTGCTGATATAATACGCCCTTCCACCTGCCAATTTACGTACTAGGTGAGCAATGACAAGTAGTATTATTCCTAGCTATATAAAAAAAAATAGGAGGTTTGACTTTGACCTCTACACTGGCTGAAGCAACACGCTGGACTACGGCCCTCATTTTTGGATCTGACAAGTGAAGTGCGCGATTATGCCGTAATATAGCACGGCCCTGGATTTCGTTATTCTTTGACCAAGCTTTTAAAATTAGCATATTTTTTAATAGTGTTTATTTTAAAGTAATTTAAATGAGAAGTAGAAGTGTTTGATAATTAATTTAAATTTGTTTTTGAATATTAATTAGTATTTGATCAAACTTTTGAAATATATTTATAAGTGTATTTTCTTAAAAGTATTTATTGTTAGTAACAAACTATTTTTTTAGCTTATGCTACTCTCAATCATTTATTCTCTTTTAAAAGTTTGGCCAAACATTTTAAATTTTTAAATAAACACTTTTTAGAAAAGAAATGAGTGCTTTTAAGCCTCCAAACGCTTGGCCAAACAGGCTCTATTCGGGTTATTGGGTTATTGCTGCTCCTACTGTTCCTATTCGGGTTATTGAGTGATTGCTGTTCCTATTCCGTATAATATTTAATGAACTAGTAGATTTGAGATATTTCTTGTGTATTTCATCAATGGAGAGTACCCCTATATATACAAGCCTATGTATTTAAAACAAATAAAGAAAGCAATTAATCCTGTACATATTTGTCTATCTTCTATTGGCTAATTCTCTAACAAACTTTTATTCTTTATACTGATGGGATTTTCTGATTTTATACAGGTGTGCACAGGTGTCATTTTCACCAAGTTGTATGGCCAGATTTGTTTTATCAACTTTTAATGGGTCAGATCTGTCCACAGCTTTGTTGGGCTCAGATTCATCTTGAATTTGTACACGGGCTGCTCCTTTGTCCAAATGCTTAAATTGGGCTCGAGTTGAAGAAGCCCAATGTGGATAAATGGGATTTGCATCTGATGACCTTTTTGCATTTGATAACCCTTCTTTGTAATCAGAACACTCTTTGTCTTTGTTAGTATCGAATCCCTTTTTCTCTTCTGTTGTGTTCTTCAACTCAAACTTTTGTGTCAAATTCTCAAGATCCCCCCTCAAGTTAGAGGGTGATGAAGTCGCACCCAACTTGGATAGAATAGAATTGTGGTAAGGTCCAGGTAAGGGTTTGGTAAAGATGTCGGCAAGCTGTTGTTTGGAAGGGATGAAGGAAAGGGAAATCAAACCAGATAAGAGTTGTTGCCGAACAAAATGGTAATCGAGTTCTACATGTTTGGTTTGCTCGTGAAAAACAGGGTTGCGAGATATGTGAATTGCCGCTTGGCTATCGGAAAAGATAGGAATGGGAAGAAGAGGGGAAATGGATAGATCAGTTAGCAAACGACGAAGCCAGGTTAATTCAGTGACTAATCGTCTCATTGATCGATATTCTGACTCGGTTGAGGACAAAGAAATTGAATCTTGTTTCTTGGACTTCCAAGAAATCGGTGAATCCCCTAAATTGATGAAGAAACTACTCACTGACCTTCGTGAATCGCGACATGAAGCCCAATCGGCGTCGCAATAAGCTATTAAAGAAAAATTGGGTGAAGAAGACATGAAGATACCTTGACCCGGGTCATTTTGAAGATATTGAAGAACTTTTAAGCTGTTGAAAAATGAGTAGTTGTGGGTTTTTGCATGTATTGGCTAAGGGTTAGAACAACAAAAGAGAGATCCGGTCGAGTGTGGGTTAGATAGTTCAACTTCCCAACAAGATGTCTTTACAAAGTGGGGTCAGAAAGAAGTTGACCTAAAGAAGCTGTGATTTTTGAAGAAGGATCCAGTGGTGAAGCAACTTTTGCTAAGTGTGAAACATCAAATTCATGGAGAAGATCTAAGGTATATTTCCTTTGACTGATTACCACTCCTTGTTGTTCTCTGATGATTTCCATTCCCAGAAAATAGTGTAAAGATCCAAGGTCCTTTATTTTGAATTCTGAATGAAGAAATCCTTTAAGCATGTCAATTTATGATGAATGATTGCCTGTAATTAGAATATCATCTACATAAACAGCAACAATAGTTGTATAACCCCCAAAATTCTTGAAAAATAAGGAATAATCATTGAGGGATGAAATGTATCCTTTAAAATTTAAAGCTCCAGCAAGCTTGGCATACCATTGCCTAGATGCTTGTTTTAAACCGTAAAGGGGTTTCCTTAGTTTGCAGATAAGATCAGTAAAAGTAGACTTTAGGCCAGGAGGAAATTTCATATACACTTATTCTCGCAAATCTCCATGCAAGAATGCATTGTTCACATCAAATTGTGATATAGGCCACCTTTTCTTAATAGCAACAGCAATTAAACATCTAATAGTAGTCATCTTAACTACAGGGGATAAAGTTTCATGATAATCAATCCCTGCTTCTTGTATGTCACCTCTGATGACCAGTCTAGATTTTAGCCTTTCCATAGTACCATCTGAATGATGCTTCACTTTATAAACCCACTTGCAAGGCAAAGCCTTCCTACCATTAAGAAGAGGGACAATGTCCCACGTGTGATTGCTTTTCAAAGCTTTTAATTCAACATCCATGGCCTTCCTCCATCCAACATCTAGATTAGCTTGATAAAAAATACTTGGTTCTTTGATATGAGAAACAGAATGAAGTAATTTTTGATTTGTAATTGACAAAACAGAAATTGGTAACACAATAGGATGACCAGGTGCTGTGAGACAGAAATCAGTGACATTGCTTAGGAAAATGTTGTTGCAATAATAATCCTTCAAACAAGAGGGTAGTTGTCCTTTGTTCATCCTAGCAGATTGTCTAGTGGCCATATTATGGGAAGGTGATAAGTTAGGAATTGAAGTAGGAGTAGGAGGGACTTGATCTTGAGATAAAATATTAGAAGGTATAGATGAGATAGGCGATTCTGAAGAAGTTGAAATATTGGGAGTGATGAGAGAATCTGGAGTGGGAGGAGAGATATCAGAAGGTGAAGTAGGTGGTTCTGTTTCTGGGATTGAATGATCCACTCTAGGTTCTGGAAAATCAGGAGATGAAGAACTAATGGGATGAAGAAAAATAGACTGATCAGTTGATAAGGAATCTGTGTTGAAAGGGAAAATGGTTTCATGAAATTGGACATCTCTAGAGACAAAAATAACCTTAGTCTTCAAATCAAGCAACTTATACCACTTTTGTCCATTAGGATATCCTAAGAATGCACAAGCTTTTGCTTCAGGTTTAAATTTTCCTCTGTTATGTGCCAAAGTAGAAGCATAGGCAAGACAACCAAAACACCTTAGAAATTCATAAGATGGTGCTTTACCATACAATTTCTCATATGGTGTCTTACCTTGAGGAGCTTTAGAAGGAATCCTGTTGATCTAAAATGTTGCAGTCATAATACATTCTCCCCAATAACCAGTAGGTACTCTTGACTGAAACAGTAATGCTCCTGCAATTTCAAGCTAGTGTCTATGCTTCCTCTCAACAATACCATTTTGTTGAGGGGTGGCCACACATGATGTTTGATGAATGATCCCATTAGATTGTAGAAAAACAGAACCAGCAACACTTTTTCCCAACTCCATGGCATTATCTGACCTTATAATTTTCACTTTAGTTTGGAATTGCCTTTCTACCATTTGTAGGAAATTTTGTAAAACAGAAAATGCATTTCCTTTGTTGCTCATTAGAAAAGTCCATGTCCCTCTACTATAGTCATCAACAATAGTTAGAAAATATCTAAAATTATTGTGAGTTGGTACTTTGTAGGGTCCCCAAGTATCCACATGAATCAAGTGAAAAATGGACTTAGTGGAAGATTGACTTAAAGAAAAGGGCAGTCTTGATTGTCACAAAAGCAATCAGAAATAGAAGGAGATAAAATAAAACTGATGTTTTTCATTGATGAAAAGGGCAAATGCCCCAGCCTGATATGCCAGTCTTACATCAGAACTTACATTAGCACTAATAGAAAGGAAACACCATCACTATGCTTTCTTAAAGAAACTGGTACTGGAATAGAAACAGAAACATCATGACTACTATCTTCTAATGTAAAACTAGGAACATTAACACTAGATAATGAAACAGATCCTGAGGCACTAGGCTTGAGTAGGTAGATGCCCTCACTTGCTTCACCAAAAACTTGTGGCCTCTTCATTAAAGGGCCCTACAACAGACATGCAAGAGAGGTGAATAAAAGAATAGATTTAAATTGATAGCAAAACCTATGAACAGACAATAGATTGCATTTGAAACTAGGAACATGTAGAACATTATTTAAGATGATATTAGGAAAGATAGCAACCTGTCCTATATGAGTGACACTGATTTTATGAGAATTTGGAAGATTTATATCTAAAGGCTTTTCTAGGAGTGACATGGCTAGAAAAACATCTTTGTTGTAACACATATGTTCTGATGCTCCCGAATCTATGATCCAAGAGTAGGAATTATAAACAGATAAGCATTTTCCAAAAAATTTATTGATAGTACCAGCCACAGCATTTGAGTTTATCTTTGAGTTTCCTCCCGATGTTCCTTCACCACCAAATTTGGTCTGCTTGATTGTCTGAACCACTTGTGCAAGTTGATCTTTGTTGAGATGCTTGCCTATGAAGTTCAGGTCCGGATTTTCATTTGTCATAGTTTCAAGGTCCTCACCTCCTATAACCCCATTTGCTTTGACTTGATTCTTAGTGAATTGAAAATCCTCAGGAAGCCCAATGAGCCTGTAACAGTCATCAACAACATATCATGTTTTCTTGCAATATGTGCAAGAGACATTTGGATTGTACTTGGATTTTCTCCACTTTGGAAGAATCCTCTGATTTCCATTCCTTTGATTAGCTTGTCCTGACCTTTGATTATTCATAGGGAACCTCTAATTTTGTCTTGGTCCTCTGTTTGTGTTGTTGTAGTTTTGACCAGTGACCATGAAGGATGAAGAATCAGTAGAGGAATGAGGATTGACATAAACCTCTCTCTGATTCTCATCCTGAAGAAGTAGAGAGTAAGCAACATTAATATTAGGATGAGGGTTCATCATTAATATGTTTCCTCTTGTTTGAGAATACACATCATTCAGCCCCATTAAAAATTGAATGAGTTTCTCATCTTCAAGAGACTTTCTCAGCTTGTCCTTATCTTCACAAATGCATACACAGTTGCATTTTACATCAGAGTTGAGAGATTCCAATTCATCCCATAACCTCTTCAGTGAAGTGAAATACGCTGCTATGTTTGAGTTTCCTTGCACCAAACTACTCAACTGTTTTTGCAAGTGGTATAGTTTAGCTCCATTAGATTGGCCAAATCTATGCTCAAGGCCGGTCCATAACTCCTTAGCAGATCTGGAGTAAATCACACTATTAGCCAGTTATTTTGAAAGTGAGTTAAGGAGCCAGGATGTGACCATGTCATTGCTCCTGCTCCAGAGGTGAAAGTCTGATGAGGTTGAATCTGGTGTAGTGTGAGCACCAGTGATGAATCCAACCTTATTTTTTGCTGAAAGTGCTATCAGCACAGTTCTTTTCCATCCCTGGTATCCTCTACCATCAAAGGGATTGTTCACCAAGGCCATTCATGGTGAATCTGATGAGTGAAGAAAGTATGGGTGATAAAGATCAATGGTTGACTGCTTAGTTTGTTCTATGGCTGTTTGAGTTGGTGGCAAAGTAGTGTTTCTTTCATTGTCACCCATGGTGAGAGTTATGAGTGAAGATGATGAAAATAGGATGAGAAGAGCAGGTGATATTAACCTTGCTCTGATACCATATAATATTTAATGAACCAGTAAATTTGAGATATTTCTTGTGTATTTCATCATGGAAAGTACCCCTATATATACAAGCCTATGTATTTAAAACAAATAAAGAAAGCAATTAATCCCATACATATTTGTCTGTCTTCTATTGACTAATTCTCTAACAAGCTTTTATTCTTTGTACTGATGGGATTTTCTGATTTTGTACAGGTGTGCACAGGTGTCATTTTCACCAAGCTGTATGGCCAGATTTGGGTCAGATCTGTCCACAGCTTTGTTGGGCTCAGATTCATCTTGAATTTGTACACGGGCTGCTCCTTTGTCCAAATGCTTAAATTGAGCCCGAGTTGAAGAAGCCCAATGTGGATAAATGAGATTTGCATCTGATGACCTTTTTGCATTTG
Source organism: Lycium barbarum (assembly GCF_019175385.1). NCBI lineage: Eukaryota > Viridiplantae > Streptophyta > Magnoliopsida > Solanales > Solanaceae > Lycium > Lycium barbarum. The sequence goes on along the minus strand of NC_083348.1, from coordinate 82,948,030 downwards.
ATAACCCTTCTTTGTAATCAGAACACTCTTTGTCTTTGTTAGTATCGAATCCCTTTTTCTCTTCTGTTGTGTTCTTCAACTCAAACTTTTGTGTCAAATTCTCAAGATTCCGGAACAGCTACTCGTACATTTGAGAGTTAAAAAAAAACAGTATGTGTATTATTTGTTCCTCTTTTTCCCTTTTGGGAAACATAAATGAAATTCGCCTTAAAAAAATAGTAAAAATAAAAAAAGGAATATCTTCAAAATTTATTATATTCTACTCCTATTTGACTTTGATGTAGAAAATGCAGTAATAATTAGGAGGAAAATCAACTATCCATTCATGTATTTTTTTTATTTAAGTTATACGTGATGACACATAATGAATTTCTTACATCATAGTGTTATTTAACATACTTATTATAACTGGTTACTTACCACAGGGGCGGAGCCACATAGGGCCTAGGGGTTCATCCTTCAGCGAAAAAAATACTATTTATATATGGTTAAAATTATTTTTATGTATATATATATTAGATGTTGAACTCCCTTTGGCTTCTTCTTATGTTTACTTTTTTATATTTTGAATCTTCTTAGTAAAAATTCTGGCTCCACCACTGACTTACCATATATTAAAAATTATCAATCAATACTATTGTTAAATAAAATTAGCTTAATTACTTTTAGATGACCTAATTGTGTAAATACTTTCTTAAAAATCTTGTTGTTTTTTGCAAAAAAAATCATCTAATTGAGGGAGGAGAAAATAATAATAAAGGACAAAAAGAAGAGTTATTTAAGAAAAGTTCTTTTTCTTTTAGTCACAATCTCACTCTCCATTCTCCTCTGTCTCTGAGGAGATATCATAGATGTGAACAAACAGTACAAGATTCCTTCAAGAAAAAGGAAAGAAAAGAAAAAAACAAGGACCAAGAAGAAAAAAAATCAAATGAAAAAAATGAATAATTAGGAGAATTATCCAACAACCAAAACTCACATATGATGCATAGTGCAATCTTTTCTAAATTCCCCATGCTTTCTTCCCCTTTTCACCCCAATACCTCCCATTTTCTCCATAGCATCAGCAAAAGCCTTAAAAAACTTATGTTTATCCTTTGCCAAATCTTGCACCAAAGACTTAGTCCTATGGTCCAATGACAAAGCTTGATCAGAAGCCAACAATCCCAACTTAGCCTCCAAATTGCCATAATAAGCATTGTCAAATGAGAAAGGTGTTGTCACATCAAAGGGTGCTACAATATCAATATTGCCACCAAATTGTGGACATGACATTTTGAGGGCCTTGAAGAGCCTAGGATCCATGTTAGGGTCAGGTTTTTTGGTCCCTTTGTAGTTATAGAGTCTGTTAACAAATTGTTTGCAATGTGCAAAACCAATAGTGTGTGCACCAGATAGGACCACAAGGTCCTCTTGGTTAAGTCCTTTAGAGGAAAAAAGTTTCAAAAGTTGATCCACTGTTGAGTTTGATTGAGGAAGATTTGAGTGCACCCGTGATGCCTTTGATATCTTTCCATCCCATCTTCCTTTCTTCACTTGATAATATGGTCCTCCAACCTATTCAAGGCAATTATCACATATTTATACAATTAGATCACTTATGAAATAATTACCTACATGTCTTACGATAAACTTTAACTAATAAAGCGGTAGAAATGATAACTAACATGGTATAACATATTGAATTATAATAAAGAAAATTTTACATAATCAATGTACATAACTTAAATTAGTGTGAAATAAGTATAACTTACATTATCAGTGTGATTTTACCTACTAAATAACACCGTATTTACTATCTATAATAAATTGTAATTAGTTTATGAGTAACTTGATAGTATAAAAGTATGTATAGAACTCTGTAATTTTCCAATTTCATGAAATAAAGTTCCTAAAATTCCATTCTCATTTCACGTGTGCCATAAAATATTAGCTAGTACTACTACTTAGTACATTCTTTTTCTTTCTCGAGTTCGTCTATTGTTTTTTCCGCTCATCAGTAGTCAATGTGGAGCAAAAGGTGACAACAGTTGGGACAATTGGCCATTCTAAACCATCTGCCCCTTCTTCAAACATCCAGTGTGAAGAAAGACAAGTCAAAGACTTGTTAATTATCCCAAGATTTCATTTGGAGCCCATGGAATAACATTAACAAAATGTAGCTCACATGTATTTCAATAATATCTATTTAGTCAGGTCCTTGCTAGCAAATGAACCATGTTTATTGCAATTTGGTACCGTGGAGAAAAGCCAATCTTCTGAAACCACATATATATAGATGACTACTGGAGTAATTGACAAAAGATAAATATATGACCTTTGTCTTGTTTCTCAGGTCATGCCAAAACTTGGGCAGCTATTTTCAGCTTTTATGTGGAAAAAAAAAAAAAGCACGGCACGATTTTGGACTATTTGCCTCTACATATTAAACATTCAAGAACCGTTTGATTCTCTCTTAAATAAAATCATTTGGAAAGAGGGGATAAGGCATCTTGATAGCATCTAGTATTAGATTTTATGAGGAGGAGACAATTTCGATGAAAAAAGAAAGAAGACCAAATGGCTCTTTCCTTTTTATCCCGACTTATTTTGTGGGGCCGTACGTTGTCCAAATTAAGTACAACAGGAAGGCAATAGTGCCTACTCCTAGGCATTATTCAAACGAAAATAGGAAATTAAGAACTGTACATCAGTAGGAGAATAAAGTAAAACTACATATCAATTTTGACCAACTGAGATCATTTAATTATTGAGGAATAATTGAAGACATACATGTATTTCCATCGAGATTTTTTCTAACTTTAAATAAGAGGTAAAAACTTGTTATTACAATAAGGACTCATCTATAGCTTCTTTATGACTATCATAAAAGTGGGAATATAAGCTCACAATTTATCTTGAAAAGTAATGAACTTATGAGGTATTCAACCTAAACATCTGAACCATGGATTTTCTTATATGAATTTAGGTTACAAACTTTCGAGTTTTTATCTGTTACTTTTCCTTTTTAATTATAACATATGAGGGCCATGATTTTCCATGATAATGCAGCTTAAAAAAAAAAAAAACCACAGTACCATTTAAACTATACTCCTAGTAGACTAACTTGTGTAGTAATTTGAATTAGTACTTACAAAGTGGACAAAATCTCTGGTAGCAATGGCAAGAATGTCTGCACAGGAAACAACACCAGGACACTTGCTTTCCACCACAGCTTTGGCTTTGTATATGCCTGCAAATGCCTCCTTAGCTAAATCCTTGTTATCTTCTGCATCTTTCTCTGCCAATTCTTTGCTTCCTGCTTTACTTGATATCAATATTGAACCATCACACCCCTGCATCAAAAGGATGAAAGTTAACGAGAACAATAAATTCACAAGCCAAAATGCAGGACATATAGAAGTCAAGGTGATTCAACACCCACTATATATTAAAATATAATTTGAATATTGTATATACAATGTAATTTTCGACAAACCCTTTTCAGTACCCTAGTTTCACCAGTGGACTCGGCAGAACTCGATAGCTTTAGCTCAGACTCTGTATATATGTTAAGAAATTTATTAAATATGTACAAATTTTAAATTTCAAACCGACTAACTCAAATGGCTAGTGGTTTAATGGCATCCTGAACCCTTAAAGTTTAAATTATGAATCCACCTCCGTAGGTATCAAATAATTCTGTCCATTAAGACTTTGTACAAATAGAAGGAATTCAATACTTACAGCATTTCTTAACCTCGCTAGCCTCGTATATAATTCAAATTATGGTGAAAAAAGCTTCTAGTAAATTGTGACTTACTTCAACAAAGCAATCATGGAAGAAGAGGCGAATGGTGGCAGGGCCAGAAGCAGGGGATTCTTTGAACATGTTGGAGGTTACTGAGCCAACCAGAGATTCAATTTGAGGGCAAGATTTCGCATAGTAATTAACAGAGAGTTGTCGAGGCGCCCGCCTGAGGGTGGCATTGATCGGTGGGGATTTTGGCAAGGAATTGGAGAAGGGTAAATTGAGGAAGAAGAAGAAACAGTGGAACATAAAAATGGTGGCAGAAGAAGTAGAGAAAGAAGACATGGTTATTGGTTTCGTTTAGTGGCTAAGACAAAATAAGAAACAGTGAGAGTAGTAGTATATAGGAAAAATCGAAAGGTGACTGCTATAGACAGACAAGAAGTAGTCATGTTCCAAAGAGAATCATGGACCCGTGAGGGGATGCTCAATATAAATATTGGAATACATAAGTAATAAATATGATAGCAGACAGAAAAACATCAGGTGAATACTTCTTAGCCATTTTCTATCTTCTTTTTTTTTTTTTTTCCTATTTCGTTACGGTAGTTGTGAGTCTTGTGACCAATGATCATCGTAGAATAATTTATAGCCATTATTCTAACACGTAAATATTTATTTAGAAAATTAATTTCAATCATTTTATTCAAATCGTGTAACTATTTATTTATAAAATCAGTTTAAGCACATGATACGTATGAATTACTTTCATCAGGTAAATAAAACAAACTCATAATTCTCTAACAAGGGTAGTTAGTTTCAAGTATTTCATCGGGACTACATGAGCAATTTCTCTGAATTTGTTGTTGCTCCTTTTTTTCTTATTACATCAGGAGAGGGGAAGGAGAAAGGAATTGCTATGCTATGGACGCCATTTAAGCTCTCCCCCTCATGAACTGTGAGCTAGCCCTCAATCGCGTTTATAACTGCATTGGTAGTATATCTACAACTCTTTCATTCACTTGACTGTTTTAACTTCTTACGTATATAGTACTATTACTTCTTTTTTTTTTTTTTGGGTGTGGGGGTTGGGGGGGTGGGGGACCAAATGGATGCAACCGTCTGTTACCGTTAGATTGCTAGTGCTCTTATAGATGACCAAAGTTATGTCGTACACTTAAGAGAATCTTATGTTAGAATCTGGATAAGTAAAAAAGTTAGGAGAGTAAGTAAAAGGTGAAAGATGAGTGGAACAGTGACTAAGCTATGGGTCATAAACACAAAATTTAACTGATCTGCTTTCCAAAGTACAGCAAAGAAACTAAGAAAGGCGAAAAGTAAAAGGTAGGTGTCCGGTACTATTCAAATGAAACATGGAGAAATTCTAATGATATGTCCATGTGGACTAGTAACTTTTCTCATTTTCTCTGTTCCATTATGCCTTCACCATTTCATTTTTATAGTAATAAATACTCAACCAAAACCATAAAGAAGAGGTAGACAAAAACAAAAACTAAAGCTAAAGCAACTTGTATTTCAAGCAAAGAAGCAGTTAAGCTCATGATTGTCCCTTTCTTTTCACGAGTCAATTCCACAAATTCCATGGTCATTGAACTTCTAGGAAAGTCTCCATAAAATAACTTTTGATTTTTTTTTGGACAATAAGGTCATCAAATTATGTCCATGAATATTTCTATTTTATTTTCAAAATGTGAAATATTAATTCGAATAAAAATTTCAGAATATTCCAAAATTATATCTCAGTGGACAATAAGAGGATACAGTTGAATGGTAATGGAACTGAGCACAAAGTTTAACTATAGGTTTTTTAACTGATTGTAAATTATTTTAAAATTTTCAGTAATAAAAGAAAATATTTAGTATTTTTATTTTCTTGAAGGTGAACTTGTAATATTTTGATTTTATTTAAGTTTTATACATAGGTGGATTACAATTAATTTAAACATTTTATATTTAGAAAGCATGTATACAACTAATTGTAAAAGTTTTTTCATTGTTGCGACGTCGTTATCTAACACGATTTTTTTCTTGAGAAAATTTATCCAAATATTCTACCAATAAACCAATCTCATTCTAATTCTCTCTCTCTCTCTCTCTCTCTCTCTCTCTATATATATATATATATATATATATATATATATATATATATATATAAAAACCGAAAATAATAATTACATGCATCATGGATTTATATAACGTCTCATGTGTTTCAATTATGTCCAAGCACCTCTATTCAGTAAAATATTTAACTTCCGACTTTGAACAATAGAAAAATATCAAAATAGTTCAAAAGATGTTGATATAACAAAGAAAATCAACTTATAGCATACTTAAAGTTTGAACGATTATAGTATTTTATTCATATAGCTTGAAATATTATTTGAATATTTCTATTTTATTATTAAAACTTGAACAAGAATTTTGGAGTTTCTAAAAATTGTGCCTAGGTAATGGATTTTATAATTTATATATGGGTTAAAGGTTTTATGTCTAAAAATGGGTTAATTTACTTTATTGGAAAACAAGAACATAGTTTGATGACCTTATTGTCTAAAAAAATTCAAAAGTTACTTTAGTAGAACTTTTCTATAAGTTCATGGGAAATCAACCGAGACCCCGTTAGTAGCGGCGAGCGAGAGCGGATTGGGGGTTTGAAGAAAAACAAAGACGAAGCTTCGTTCCTCTCCTTTTAGGCGACCATTTGAAGAATTAACTCTTCTTTTCACTACATAATAGGTCAAAAAGTAATGAGCCTTGGAAACGTTTTTTTTTTTTTGGCTGGGGGGTGTTTGATTTAGTGATATTGTTATGAGAGAGCTGATTTTTGTTTTATGTTGTTTTACAACAAAACATGTGTGTTTGTAATGGACCCAATACCGTGTAGATTATGCAAATTGTGTATACTAATTAAGAAGCGGCAATGAGGAAATTCCATTTTCTTCGCAACAAAATGAATCACCTAAGAGTATGATCTAAACATCAATGAAGTAGGCGAAAGTCATGAGAAATAAGGGTTCAAATCACAATTGAAACAAAAACGCTAGCTGATTTCTTTCAATTTCTCTTGATGAGTAGAGATATCCGGTAATACCCAGTGGAGTAGCTCTATTTTTATAAGAAACTATTCATGAGAAAATGAATTCCATTCCAAACCACACCTAAAGAAGAATTCTCGAAAGACCTTTATGTGGCTCAGAGCACTTAAATGCCTTAAATGCAGAGCATGTGCAAGTGCAATAACGGACCCAAGTCAGCAAGCAAGTCACAAAAGATGCACTTTTTACATTTTGTATTTAAAATTCAGTCATCCCTTTGTTGATATCACTGGCTATCTACTACAAATGAGCTCAGTAAAAGCTGTGGACCATGCAATTCAGGCTTCACATCTCTCATGCCAAGCTTTAATGGAGAAAGAACAAACCCCATTTTGTGGCCCTGAAAAAGGAGAATTTCTAAAACGTCCATCCCGAGTATAAGGTTTTTGTTTCCAAGTGAGAAACCACTTTGTGAGAGTACATAAATTCAAACTTTCATGTTGTCATGATCATTCCACTCTGCCTATCCATTTGTCCACGAGTTGAAATCCCATGACGGTTTAAAAAATGGGGTAAAATAGAGAAAATTCTAGCTTCAAGTAGCTCAAACATTTGAGCCACTTTAGTACAAACCAAAAGGACCGGAGTTATTCAATGTTGATCAATCTTGTTATAACTTAATATTCATAAAGTTTTGTATCGAACTTCAAACCCTCTGAATTGGTCACAAGATAACTGTAGAATTACACAGCCGTGGAGATGAGAGAAGGTTGAGTATTATTGATAAATTGATCATGTACAATTAGCTCTATTTATATACATAGTAATTGTAGAGTCCTAAGTAGTAAACAACTAGGAAATACAGAAATACACTCCTAATATGTATACAACTGCATGTACACTTAAGCTAGGAAAACCTATTGTAAGTCAACTAGGTTATCTCATAGATGGAAGACTTCATATCCATGCATGAGTCTTCTATCTCACAACACTTCCCCTCAAGCTTGTGAGGTGGTGGTATGCACACTCCTAGCTTGCTTCTGAATCTTGTGAACTCCTGCTTTGTCAATGCCTTAGTGTGAATATCTGCCAGTTGATCTTTAGTTCTCACAAAGTGTGTCACAAGCTGTCCTCTAGCTACCTTCTCCCTTACAAAGTGATAATCCATTTCCACATGTTTAGTTCTAGCATGTAAAACTGGATTTACTGTCATGTATAATGCACTGATGTTGTCACAAAATAGTGTTGGTGCTGATTTCAAGTACACTCCTATATCATTAAGAATGTATATTATCCAAGTCATTTCAGCTGCTGTTGAGGCCAGTGCTCTATATTCTGCTTCAGCACTGGACCTTGACACTGTATGCTGCTTTCTAGAGGCCCAAGAGATGCAATTTGCACCTAGATATATTGAGTAACCTGTAGTTGACCTCCTTGTTATTGCACAACCTCCCCAATCTGCATCTGAGAATCCATACAATGTAAGTGATGATCTAGCTAGCAACCTCAGACCATAGTTTGATGTCCCTCTCACATATCTAAGAATCCTCTTTACAGCCTGAAAATGTTCAGTGTTTGGAGCCTGCATAAACTGGCTAACTAGATTAACTGCATGTGATATATCAGGCCTAGTTAGACACAGATATTGGAGACTTCCTACATTATACAATGGTGCATCAACTGTGTTTCCTGTTGCTAGTTGTAGACCATGTTTTTGTGCCAAAGGTGTGCCAACTGGTTTTGCAAGTGCCATATTAGTCTTCTTCAGCAATTCTGCAGCATACTTTCCTTGACTCAGATGGATCCCTCATTTGAAATAATGTACTTCAATTCCTAAGAAGAAGTGTAATGGTCCAAGATCTTTCATAGCAAACTCTTTTGCAAGGCCAGAAATTATATCACTAATGAACTCATCTGAGCTTCCAGTGATAATAATGTCATCCACATATAGAAGAAGTAAGATAATACCTCTTCTATTCTTAATGACAAACAATGATGAGTCTGCTTTGCTGCATTGAAAACCAAGGTGTAGTAAGTAAATACTAAACCTGTCAAACCAGGCTCTAGGTGCTTGTTTGAGCCCATACAATGCCTTCTTGAGGAGACATACATGATCTGGATATCTTGGATCAATGAACCCTGGTGGCTGACTCATATACACTTCTTCTTGAAGAAATCCATGTAAAAAAGCATTCTTAACATCCAATTGCCTTATAGACCAGTGCAAGCTTATAGCAACAGACAGAACCACCCTTATAGTTGTAGCTTTGACTACTGGACTAAATGTTTCTTCAAAATCAATGCCTTCAAGTTGTGAGTATCCCTTGGCAACCAACCTGGCTTTGTATCTATCAATAGTGCCATCAGACTTCAACTTAGTCTTGAACACCCATCTTGAGCCAACAATATTCATGTCTGCAGTTCTGGAAACAAGAATCCAAGTCTGATTCTTGTTTAGTGCATCAATTTCCTCTTGCATAGCTGCATACCAGTGGGGACTAGCAAGTGCTTGTTTCACACTTTTTGGCTCCACATCTATCTTTTCAGCAGTCAATGAAGTGTGAGTCATGGGCATTTTCTTTGCCTTGTGTCTAGTCATCATGTGATGTCCTTCTGCTGTTTCTAATTCACCTGTTTGAGCAGCTTCACTTGGATCTGAGGGGACTTGTATAGGTATATTGTCACTATCTCCAGTGACATTAAACCATTTTGACTGGTCAACTTCCAATTGCATGCCTTGTGGATCCTGTACTGCAACACTGTTAGGACCTTGAGTTCCTCCATTTTCTTGTGTATGAGCATTATCACCACCTGTATGAACATCACCTGCATGAACATTATCATCACTTGTGACACTGTTTGTGTCATCTTCACTGCTGTTAGGATTATCATCTTGTGTCACATTTCCTTCCACATCATGGGCAGCAGCTTGAGCAAGCTCATGCACAAACTCAGTGTTTGTGTTAGTCGTCTGCAGTTCTTCCACAAGGCTCACATCATCTCTTGTCTCAGCATTGTTATTAGATTCTAACAACACTTCCCCTGAGATGTTACTGTGACCTGAAAGCTCAGCCTGTTCCTGCATATTAGGAAAGAACTCATGGAAAGTAGCCAGGTGAGGTGAGGACACTGTGGCACTTGGTTGATCTGTTTGAACATAGGGTAGAGTAAGCTCATCAAAAATAACATGTCTAGACACATAGACTTTCCTAGTCTGTGGATGATAGCATCTATATCCCTTGTGTAGACTGCTATAGCCAATGAACACACAAGGGTATGTTTTAGGTGAAAATTTGTTTTGTCCCTTTATATAAGGATAACACCTACAACCAAAGACTTTCAGGCTGTTATAGTCTGGTTCAACACCATGCAACTTCACAAAAGGAACTTCATTCTTTAGAACTGAAGATGGCATCCTATTTATCAAAAACACAGCTGTCAAAAAGGCTTCAACCCACAGAAACTGAGGCAATCTAGCATGAAACAAAAGTGTCAATCCAGTCTCTACTATATGTCTGTGTTTTCTTTCAGATATGCCATTTTGTTCTGGGGTGTCTGGACAAGATATATGCCTGATAATACCACAGTTTTCCAAGTGCTTGACAAAATCAGTCTGAATGAATTCACCACCTCCATCACATTGGAATATCTTAATAGTGTTAGAAAACTGTTTTTCAACCATCTTTTGGAATTTAAGAAACACTTCATAAAACTCAGATTTCTTTCTTAAGGGATAAAGCCATGTATATCTTGTATGATCATCCACAAAAACCACATAGTACTTCATATGTTGAGAGGACACAACTGGTGCTGGACCCTAGAGATCACAATGTATCCTATGTAAAGGAAACTTCTCAATTTTATTTCTTGAATCAAATGGAAGTTTACAACTTTTCCCTAACTGACAGCTAGTACAGACAGTAGGCACTTTATTCCAACTTCTAACATCAATATTCTTGCTACTACTCAATAATTTTAAAGACTTCAAACTAAGATGACCTAATCTAGAGTGCCAAATACTCTCTGACTTCTTCCAATCCTGTGTTGCTGCTAAGGCATAGAGGTTGTTATCTTCCAGTTGATATAGTCCTTTTGTATTAGGTCCCTTGGCCAGTAGTGTCCCTGACTTCTTGTCCTTAACAGAAAAACCAAACTCATCAAACTCAAGTTTTGCACAATTATCCTTTGCAATTTTACTAACTGACAGAAGCTTTTTTGCAATGTTAGGAACTACAAGTATATCCTTAATATGCAATCCTGATTTCTTTGTATTGCCAACGTGTGTAATATCTAACTGTGCACCATTCCCAACAATTATTTTATCAGTTCCTTTATAAGTGTGGAGATCAGACAGATTACCTGTTGTATTTGTTATGTGTGTAGTGGCACCTGAGTCCATATACATGGCTTCATCCTCACCTGTAGGATTCTGCAGGTTGACAGCAGCTAAGGCCTGAGGAAGATCTTCTTCAACCTGATACGAGTAGTCCCATCTGTAAAAGCACTTCAAGGCTGAATGATTGTTTCTTCTACAAATTTGACAGGCCTCAGTACTAGTTTTTCCTTTTCCATTATTTGAACCCTGCATGCCTTGGTTATTCTGAGTGTTTTGGTTTGTGGTAGCCTGTCCTGCAGGTCTGAAACCCCTTCCTCTTGAATTGTAGTTGGAGTTTCCTCTTCTCTGATTATAGTTTCCTCTTCCCCTACCTCTTTGTGTAGTGAAAGCCATATTGTAGTTCTGTTGTGGCATCTCCTCCTCTTCTTCCCTCATGTCAAAACCTCTACGAGAGTTGACAAATTCATTCAGTGTGGGATATGGAGCTTTGCCCAACATGACAGTCCTAAAGGTCTTATACTTTGAACCTAGACCTCTGGCAAAGTTAATGACTTTGCTATCTTCATCGACTGGCTTGTGTATAGCAGCAAGGCCATCACATATGCCCTTGAATTCTTTCAAATACTCATCAAGTTTCTTTGTCCCTAACTTAATGTTTTGCAGTTGTTGCTTAAGTTGGAACTCTTTATCCTTTGTTGCTTGAAGGTAGGCTTCCTCCAAGCACTCCCACATCTCTTTGGCAGTGTTGCATCCAACAATGAGGTACATACTTTCCTCAGTCATTGTTCCTGATATCCAAGTCCTCACAAGAACATCTTGTTCATCGCAACTGCTCTCAGAGATCTTCTCCTTCTCTTTTTCATCAGTAGCCTTTCCAGTATCATCTTTGTCCTCAGATGAACCTGTCTCAGGCTTGCTTTCATGGACTATTTTTGTCACTTTCATGACTTGCATCAACTGCATGATTTGAGTTCTCCAAATAAGGTAGTTTGTAGGCTTTAGCTTGATAGGGCAAGCAGCCATAAGGTGATGCAGTGAGGAAGCAGAGAGGGACAAGGAAGAAGAGGCAGAGTTTGAGGCCATTGTTGTGTTTACTGATAACAGGTTTTTGCAGCGTAGATGTGTGTTTAATGATCTGATACCATGTAGAATTACACAGCCGTGGAGATGAGAGAAGGTTGAGTATTATTGATAAATTGATCATGTACGATTAGCTCTATTTATATACATAGTAATTGTAGAGTCCTAAGTAGTAAACAACTAGGAAATACAGAAATACACTCCTAATATGTATACAACTGCATGTACACTTAAGCTAGGAAAACCTATTGTAAGTCAACTAGGTTATCTCATAGATGGAAGACTTCATATCCATGCATGAGTCTTCTATCTCACAACAATAACAACCTCTGATACCCCCACACTATTGCGAAGCATGAGATATCCTAATTGTTATCCTAATCAATATTAGATTTTTACCTATTGGATAGAACACGTTACTCTATATGTTCCAAACTAGCATTTGCCGAATAGTAAAGAACAGTAAAGTAAAAACATAATCATTTCACGTGAAAACCACCTGGCTCACAAGGTGAAAAAACTACGACCTATATCTTTGTAGGATTTTTTTCAAACTCCACTACAACTGAGAGTCAGTGCAAATTCTAGTTACAAACTCTGTAACTTAGGAACTAACCTCTATTCCTATCTCACTAATCTGTCTAGACTAGTAAGCATCCTTCAAGTTATACAACTTGAAGTTGAATTTGACTAACTGTTTATACCTATGATTCATGCTTCTATGAAAGCGGATAAAGATACAACTCGATAAACAACCTAATACACAAATCTCACTACTAGAATAATGCAAATTACATGGGGATTTTTCTGGGGATTATACAGAAAAATCCGCAGCTGATTTAGCTTCATGGGGATTTTCCGGCAAAAAAAAAATCCGATAGAAAAATCTTTGTGGATAATTGTTACATGCATATTTTATTTCCCCAGGTAAATTACATCGGAATTTTTAGTCCCCGTGTAATTTACATGCAGATATTTTCGCAAGAAATTTTCGGTAAAAAATTGTGAAAAGGGGAATTTTCGTGGGTAATTCCTCATGAAAATCTGTAAGAACTTTCAGGCAAAAACAAAATTGTACTTGAAGTAATTTTCATTTATTCATGAGTGACTCCAATTTTCCAAATTTCTCATCACAATCCACATGATCGACCTATTATTACTATATTCATATTCATATTCATATTTCAACTCAAATTTACTTTAGCAATTAATGAACTATTACTATTAGTACTAATTATTATCATTATCATTATCAACACAACACAGTTGAAAATTAACAATTACTTCTACCAACTAGTTATTAGTTAACAATTAAATTGAATATTCCAAATGTAGAATTCAGACCCACACAAGCTCTACACCAGGTCCTTTTCGGCATATAAACTGGTCAATCAATTGCTCTGTAGTCTACTGGAGTTATTTCCATTAAGCCACTAACATCATTTTCTCTAAGGTTTTTCCATTCACTATTTATTTCTAATACTTTTCTTAAGGTATCTTTTAAACAAGTTTCATTTTTATTTATTTATTTATAAAAAAGACTTTATTATATGATATGAGTTTGGTCAATTGACCTACACATGATTATACTAATATAAAAAAATATTCTAAAACTATTGAGAGAATAAATCTCCCTTTAAGCAAAACTATCTAAAGGCTACATTGTGGATACTTTTTTGTGTAACAAGTTTCATTTGTATGCCTTGAATAACATATTAAAATTTTCTTTTATATGAGAAATGCCTTAATTAAATATATTCTATCTTGTTAAGTAATTGCTACTATCGTTTCCAATTCTAACAATTATGAATACAAGATCAAGTCGTTGTGATAATGTTTACGGTTAAAAATTAGTTATATCATTTTAATAATAAGTGAATTTTTTTTTTCTTGATTTGAAAATTAAACATAAAATGTTCAATTATACGCAATTTAGTATATTTTCTAATTATATTAGCCAAAAAATGCTAGATGTGATTGTTTCTTAGCTTTATTAAATCATTTTATATCAATCATATAAAATTATTAATTATTAAAAAATTATGACAATTATTTGTTTATTTAATTACTCCCTTCTTCCCAATTTACATGGCTATAAATCATTCATTAAGGATAAATGAGAAGTTTAAAACTAAGTAATTTCTAAATATAGAAATGTGACAGTAATTTCTAAAATATAGAAATGTGACAATTTTTTGAAACAGAAAAACAAAAATAAAAGTGTAACATATAAAATGAGACCGAAAAAGTAGTACTGAATGTCCAAAAAAATATTAGTACCAACTTTACCACGCCTAATGACATGTAATAGTCTATCCAAACAAATTCACATAATTGAGTTTTATGTGGAATCGACATTTTAACTAAATTTAGAATTAATCAATAAATATAAAATATAAAAAATCAATATTGAAGGACGTTGTTTGAATATTAACCTTTATTATTTGGAGGTTAATTCTAAATAATTAATTTGCATACAATCATTAATTTTTGTAACTTGTAAGAAATATAATTCTTGATATCTCAAATAAATAAGTTCCAACTAAATTCACTGTATAAAATCCCCAAATAATTTTCTAGATAATATAATTCTCATGTAAATTCCCAAGAAATAATTCCCAGCTAAATAAGCAGCAACAAAATCCCCAAGTAATTCTCTAGGTAATAAAATCCTCAGCTAAATCTCCAAGAAATAATCCCCAGCTAAATTCACAACAACAAAATCTCCAAATAATTCCCTAGGTAATAACATCCCCAGATAAATCTTCAGCTAAATTTGCAGGAACAAAATCCCTTTCCAAGGTGATAAAATCCTCAGGTAAATCCCCAAGAAATAATCTCCAGCTAAATTCGCAGTTATAAAATCTCCAAATGATACAATCCCTAGATAAATCCCCAAGAAATAATCCCCAGGTAAATCCTCAAGTACCATTACCTGGTGATTTTCCTACGAGTTCACAAAGGAAATAATTTTTAATATTTTTGATTGTTTACCTGCGGAATTACCTATGAAAATGATACCCGAGGATTACTTTTCCAAATAAATTCCTGTAATAATTTGGCGCTAAATGACGCCAAACTTACTTGCTAATTTACTTGGAGAAATCGTATTCACAGGTAAATATTCTATAAATGAGAAATTTTTAGATGTTCACATGAAAATATGCAGGAATTACCTGCAGAAACAATTCCTAGGTAAAATTCCCATGTAATTCGAGTTTTTCTAGTAGCTAGACTCAAGAACTGTAAAACATAAATTCTGTAGAACAACGTCTTCAATCTTCTTGAAGTATTAGGCGACACTTCTGGAATCAGAACACTCAATATTCCATCGACTGTATTAGCTCAATATTCCGATTTCTCTCTTTTAAATGGGCAAACCTTTTGTTGGTAAGACTTGGATATATATATATATATATATATATATATATATATATATATAGCATTGAGTAAGCAGCAAGTCGGCAAAACCCAAGCCCTACGTGAATCGGCCCGTTAGTTGTAATAGGGTTTGAGTTAACTTAGTATTAACTTAGTATTCTTGCCTTTCATGTGGTTTCACTATCCTTGTAAGAGTCTGAAGTATCTCGACAATTATGGCAAGCAATCCTGAAAATTTTGACCTCCAAGTCTTTACCATAAAACACAAATCCTACTCCAGTAGGACTGTGATCTGAAACATGTTCTTGAACCTGATTCTTTCTTCTCTGAATCTTCACTCTGTCTGAGATGGAACATATCCATACACTTGTTTCAGTCATCTTTGTTCTCAAGAGTCTCTGATCTATCTTTTTCTAGTTCATCCACTTATCTATGAGATAGAGCATGTTTTTGGACTTGGTTCAATCAACTCCATATTCATCAGGACAAGCTTAATCACACATTGTAACACCTCGTACTCTCATACTAAACCATATCGGTAACATCCCGTAAGTTCGAGTTAGGTCCTAATCGATAATATTGGTATTATAATGAAATGTTAGTTATATGAATCCCTTCGAGATGATTCGGGCGATAGATAGTCGTTTTGAAGTCAAACCAAAAAGTGCAATCCTTAAAGCCTTCTAAATCTGTCTAAATCTGAGACAATCTTCATTCATGGTCGGTTTTCGAGAACATGTGTTTGTAATTTGAGAAAACTTCCTTCATGAAAGTTGTAGATAATTGAAATATTTTTCCAACGGTATATTCTGGATATTAAACGGACATCCTTACAAAGAGTTATAGCCATTTTACTGAAGGATGACAGAGTTTTCACCGGAAATTTCACCCAATGTACGCCCAAGAAGTATTGGACGTACTTTCATGTACGGGCCCCACATTCTAAGACGTACATTGCCCTTTTTGGCAGAAACTCGTTTAGAATGGGTATGTTCTTATTTTGTTCCCATTTTTCATTCTCCCAAACCCTAAGGACGAAATTCTTCTCTCCTAAACTCAAGATACTCTAAGGTAAGCCATTCTAAGTCATTCCAAGTTAATTCTAACATGTACCCATGATTACTAATCAAGAATTCATCATTCCTAACCTAGGATTTTCAAGAAAACCCACGTAAAGATCAAGATTCTAGCTTTTGGAGTTCTTCTTCAAAATTCAAGTCTTTAATTCAAGTTTTGGAGCGATTAAGGTATGTAAAACTTCTATCGAGTCCGGAGCCTAAAGGGCATAAAAATATACGGTATAAACTAAAAGGGAGTTGCCTTTTAATTATATACCAAAATGGGTATAACCTGGAGGAGTCCACGTTATACCCCAATTTTTTTTTGCATTGTTAGAAAATCACAGCAAAAAAAATAAAAATTAATGGTATAACGTGGACTGATCCACGTTATACAAATACTTTTGTATAACATGGATCAGTCCACGTTATACCATTAATATATATTTTTCTGCCCAACGTTTTACAAAATAGGAGTCCAGAACCTAAATGCCCAAAAAAAAATCATTTTTTCCATACTTTGACCAATGATTAGTCGTGTGTCAAGACTCCGAAATGTCAATATTTTATATAGAACCTGATATTTTTTTTTCTACGTACAATAATGTAGGCCCAATACATCAAGGATACCCAACCCCGTAGGCCGTGACTAGTGCCCGATCTGGGCACCCGAACCCATCTATCAAATATTATCTCAAATTCTATCAACTCATTCTAGTATATGGCGGAAGCCGACAAGACTTTATTTCAAATTTAGGTAATTTCCAGAAAAATTTCGGCAGAGTTTCCTCTGTTTTACAGACTATCCAAAATAACCCTGTACACAGCAAACACCAACAAAGGCCACACAGGGCTAGCAAAGCAACGTATAAACATATGCGGACCGACCGCCTCGGCGTATGGGATCGCCCAAACAACATATACACCTATCCATACAGAAAGACCCTAACCCACAAACATGTCCACAGACCTCTAAACAGACCGACAGAATCATATGACGGGACAGGGCCCCGCCGTACCCATGAACGAATATATACAAATGCACTAATAAATATATATACCAAAAGTATAAGCTCCGGAAAGAGAGGAGCACACCGAATAGCAGAAAGGGTGACCTAAACAGGTGGATCACCAGGCTGTGCGTTCGTACCTGCGGGCATGAAACGCAGCCCCCGGAGAAGGGGATCAGTACGAAATATGTACTGAGTATGCAAAGCAGAAGGTACAGAAATAAATCTGAACAATAATCGAATCAGATATATAGAAAATAATACATATAAAAAAAAATATCAAAATGTTTATTTCCAAAGTATAAATTATGCATAGGGCACAGGAAAATGTGGTCGCCCGCCTGTCGATGGCGCCACAACACAGCATAACACCAGAAAGTTTCAAATCTCCGAATCCCCGTCACACATCACAACACAGCATAACGCCAAACACAGCATAACGCCAAACATAAGTGGAACCCGGCCCTCGAGCGAGGAGCACGGTGAACCATAATCACAGCATAACACCGGAATGTATCACAAAGCGCACGACAACAGAACCGGCCCGGGAACCGGTGAACGATATCACAGTAGGCACGAGCGGAGTAGTGAGGAATCATATGCATAAAATCATTATTATAAATCTGAAGGATAAGTAAAATAGTCATATTCGAAATCGGAATAATAATTATCACTTTTTGTTTCAAAGTTGTCGAATTTCAAAAAGGGCGTCGCGGGACCCACGGACGAGTATAGACCAGAACTGAGCCCGCCTATGAAAAACATACTCATTTTATATCATACAAACTCCTACGAAAATTTCAAAGCAATCCGAGCTTTTCTGAGGAAATTATGGGCGTTTGAAGTTTTGGAATCGCTAAAGAATGAACTTTAAAACAAAAATCAGCTTTCATGTAATCTTTACAAATTATGGATTCCAAGAACATAAGGATCAATGTTTTGCCATGACAAGGCAAGGATGTCAAAGAACAAATGTGATTCATAAACATGCTCGGATTGTGAGAATAGAGTTTCCTCGAGGCTTATATCATAGCCTATTTTAACTAAGGCATGCCGAAGAAGGAAGAATACTTTACATACCTCAAACGCTCTTCAATACGATCCAAACTCAAGCTAAATCCAACCTATGATTCGGGCTGCCCACGATCTATAAACAAGCCATAAAATGCCAAACATTAGCTAAAGACTCTTTGGGCATTAAATTCCAATTTCGCCCTTAATTCTACAGAAATTTGGGCAGCATTTCCCTTGTAAATAGGCTACCCCGAGAATTTAACTCGGCCGTATCAATCAACAACAACAACAACAACCAACCTAACAACATTAATAATCAATCCGAAAGGTAATACAACAATAATAGCTCTCTTTTCCATCATTCATCAACTTTCATAAATTCAATTCGACGACTTACCTTCAAGCCAAAATCGACGCTTATACGCTCACATACTAACCCGAACCCATACCAAAAACATTTCAAGACATTCTAAGCAATTTATACAAATTTTCCAACAATCCATAAATTTTCCCAAGCTACCCGAAACAGCCCCTAACCGAGACAGCCCCCCTAACTTTTTCTTCATTTCCAAATCATGGTTCGTATCTACAATTTACATTCTAACAATGCTATTTTCATCAATACACAATTTACATTAAATGTACAACAACTTCCAAATCAGTCCGCAATATTTACAACATCAATTTGAGTCAATAAACTTTCATTTCCAACATAGAATTCATGGCGACGACGGCTAAACAATAAGCGATACTAATTCAATTCTTGGCACATAAGGTGACCCATTTTCGGCTAACACTACACATATACATATATGGATGATTCTCAATTGTTCTTCACCTTACAATGATCATAATCAACTAACTAGGCATTAATTCATAATTTCAATCACAACACAACAACACCCATTTACACGGCTCAAGCTCCACATACACAACTCACCTCCAACATTTCATATTTCATGATTTTCCTCCATTATAACATACTACAAGATACAAACAACCTTTATAACACAAAAGCAAGATCAACTCTTACCTATCCTCTTCAATTCCACAAAATGCTAGGGTTTCCAATGGATGAAAAATAATGGGTTGATCGCTCCAACGACACTTCCACGTTACTTAGGAACCTCAATATAGTGGGTTTACATCAACGGAAAAATTTTGGAAGACAAGAAATGGGAGTTGATTTTCTCCCTTGTTGGCCGAGAGCCTCAAGGGGGTTTTTCAGCTTTGCCCTTTTTTTTTCAAGTGTGGGGAATGAAGTAAATGAAGTGGAAAGAAAATGTGGTCATCTTTTAATACTTAGGTGAATTGTACACTTGCCCCTTGGCCCACACTAATGTGTTGTCCCAATTAAAATTGAACACCATTTGTGTGGGCCAACCATGGAAATTGTGGATGATTTTTATCTTCCAATTTTTCTCACTTTTGGTCCCGAATTTTCCTAATTGTTTCATACCAATAAATTCATGCACAACTTATATCTCAAAATAAAATCGAAGGTTAAGAATCCCGACTTTGTATTCCAAAATAATTTTGTCCTTAGCTTATCATAAATAAATCCGGATTATTCCACTGTACAAAAATACGGGTTCTAACATTCAGATAGTCATTTTAGGGGTTGAAAAGGTGCCCGAAGTAAGTTTTGTTTGAAAAAACTTAATGTTTTTCCCATACTTTGATCAACGATAAGTCGTGTGTCAAGACTCCGAAACGGTAATATTTTATATAGAACCTGATATTTTTTCTGCATACAATAATGTAGGCTCAATACATCAAGGATATGTAGATGTTCGGATAGTCATTTTAGGGGTTGAAAAGGTACCCGAAGTAAGTTTTGTTTGGAAACTTTAGGGTGTTTTATTTTTTAAGATTTTGATTTAAGCGTGTTATTTTTTAATCAAGACATAACTTTATTTTGAATATAAATATAATTCTGAAAAATATAGGGAGAAAAACTAGTTGTAAAATGGTCAAACTTTAGATGGTCATAACTTTGTGCTCGGACGTCCAACTTACGCGATTTTGTTTTGATTTTGGGTATTTTTCCGAGATCTATGCGGACAAACAAGCCGGTTTGGCTGGGCCGATTTTTTGAAAAACACATTTATCCCATTCAATTTCAATTTTCCCCCAAATTACCGTGAAATTTTCAGTTTTATTTACTGATAATATGATGATACGCAATAGATTTCAACGTAAAAATCCCGGGGTAATGTAGTTGTGAATGTCAATTTCACTTTTGTGGTTTCAGTTTTTAAAAAGAAAGCTGACTAATTTTCTTGACATATAAAGTTGACTAAAATAACCTTACAGTCAAACACTAAGTTTTTTTTCAAAAAAACTTACTTCGGACACCTTTTCAACACCTTTTTATTTATGTTCGCATATATAACACATATTTAATTATTGCATGTGTTAAAATATTTATTTTCAAAAAATTATCTATATGCTTTAAAAATTAAAAAAATCAATAATTTTTTTTATTAAAAACACAGCCGAATATGATTTAAATATAGGCAACGTCTTACAAACTATTTTGTGAAACGTTGGGGAGAAAAATATATATTAATGGTATAACGTGGACTGATCCACGTTACACAAATAATTTTGTATAACGTTGATCAGTCCACGTTATACCATTAATTTTTTTTTTGCTGTGATTTTCTGACAATGCAAAAATAAAAATAAAATTTAGGGTATAACGTGGACTCCTCCACGTTATACCCGTTTTGGTATATAATTAAAAGGCAGCTCCCTTTTGGTTTATACCGTGTATTTTTATGCCCTTTAGGCTCCGGACTCAACTTCTATATACGTGTGGGAATCTCTACGTTCCATGAAGTTCAAATCCTAGGGCATTAAACCCAACATATTGGTAGCCCGTATATATGTATTTATGAACATGAATTTTGTATCTATATTCGTTATTGTATTCCTAATCTTCCATTATGGTTATTAGGAACCCTAGCTTAATCCATGAATCATGAATTCTTCCTCATGTGTTCTCATTATGTTTATATGAAGCTTCATGATTTTATCTAGCAAGTTACAAGCATGTTTTCAAGTTAATTATATAAGCATATATGATTATGATTATGATTATGATTATGATTATGATTATTCATGAATTAAGAACATGTTTGCAAGACTATGACAAGTATCTCATGAAACCATGATCTCATAAGCTATCATGATAATTCACATGTTTTGGGATTTGCTTAGTTAACCGAGAAGGCTCAGTAAAGCCCGAAACTACGTAGCCACCGTAAGATAAGGGTTGTCAGCAAGGAGGCAACACCTTCATTATGCAGTTTGGATCCTTACATGCTTATTATTATTTAAATCTCATATCCCTAGCAAGGTGTGAGTGTTCTGCTAGTAGGACGCAAGTACCAGATTATGTTGTCGATTATACTATAGCATTCCCCACATTACAAGCAGTTATATATACATGTATTTTCATTATTTTACTGTTTTCAAACTTTACTCATGCTCATGTCCAGGTTATATTCTGTTTCAGTTCATGTCCTATACCTATATTGTGCCATGTTCTTCATTTCAACAGGTTTTACATACTAGTACTATTCACCATGTACTAACGTCCCTTTTTGCTCGAGGGCAGTGCAGATACCGATTTTAAGAAGCATACACCTGCGCAGTAGTATCACCTCAGTTATCAGCTTATTGGTGAGCCCCAACTCTCTCGGGGTTCAACATGGAGTCTGCACTAGTATTCAGTTTATGGTAGTCCAGGGCCATGTCCTGGCAGTTAGTATTCAGATATGTTTTAGAGGTTTCATAGACAGATGTTAGTACACGGAGTCAATTGTGCTTTTATGTTTGCAGACTATTACGTTTTCATGATATGTCATGCTATGAGATTACTTCAAGACTTTATTCCGCAATTATGTTTTCATGATTCATTTAAATTGCATCATATAGATTATGTTGTTTTGATGCCCATGTTAACAAGCAAGCTATGAGGTTCGCTCGGACACATGGAAGCAAGGCCCAAGTGCCGTGTTATGCCCAGACCATGGTTCAGGGCGTGACACACATCCTGCTTTCCCCTGTTTTTACTGCATGTGGATCATTATGTTCTCAGACACTTCTCTCCCCTGTCCTTTGTATTTACACACCTCTGCGTATCTGAACTCCGAAGAACACATCTCATTCAACTCATTCACTGCGTATCTATATATGTCTTTGATCTATTCATTGCACTTATCTCTGTGTTGGAACACATTTGCAGACCCAGTTCATGTGTTCATGTGTTTTGTTTGTCTACAATTAGCAGATCATGTCCCCAGACCTAGTTCACCCACCTTGTTCAATAGCTTTGTCTATCATTTTTCGGTGTCTAGTCCATTCTCACTCGATTTACTCAACAGTCTCTAAAGCTGATTTACAATCTTTGTTCATTTATTTTGTCAATCATCAAAACTTGTATGCTTATGTCAACACTAATGTCATCAACATGTTTTTTTTTTTTTTTTTTTTTTTTTTTGCGTCAAAATATCATCCATTACATTCATTCCTAGTGTCTTTAAATTTGATTATGGAGTAATGCTTTATGTCACCTGACGGAACAAAAGTCAAAAGGGTTTCATTAACTGGACCGACCAATACGGACTTGATCCAAACTAGGCCATACCCTCAAGGGAGACAGAATGCCTTGGTTTTTCCCAGCGGCTCAATAGCAAAGCACATAAAACAATTGCTTTTGTTTAAATCCAACCTATACTTATAGTATTGATAGACCTTCATTGGTACCACTACATTATAAGTTAATGGCAGTTGCATTAGTGCCAAATTTTGGATAATTTTGTCAACAAAGTGCAACGTCTGATACACATTACGTATCCTCCTGTTGAGTCCAATCATTTTTGTCATGCTGGATAGGCTCCAAATGCGACTAATAGCTTATACAACCATGACTATGCCTCAACCCTAAGTTATTCGGGGTTACTGGTTAGCTATATATGTCCTCACAATCCATGTTGCTTCATTTAGACCTGTCTCATTTCAATGACAAAGAGATTGAAAGAATGAAAACAACAACAATCTAACTTGCATATATTTTATTGCAAAATCAACCGATACCACTAGACATACTGTTCGTCATAGTTTTCTCGAGCTACCAATAACTTCTATGGTCTACGAAATTGTGATTTGGACAATGATCTCTCAGGATTGGGGAAGACTTCTCAGAATGAATCAAAGATTACAAAGACTTCTCTGTTTGTCTGTGCTGTCAATGGTTTCAGAGATTGGACATCAATGTGATATAAGATTAGTAAGGTAATTAAGGCTTAGGCCCCCTTGCTTGTACTCTTCTCTTGAGTTCGCTTTTATTTTTTAATAAAAAACTAGCCCTAGGCACCACCCTTGCGGATTGCTTAAAAAAGGACTCTCGTTCAGTGCGTAAATGTTTGTAGTACAAGAAGTAGATAACCTTCCACCACTGCATAAAGTTAGCTTTCTGCTACTCTATTCTACAATTTATTATTATATCGAAACCTTTACATTGGATTGGTTCAGAGGAATCAATGGTTACCTACAAAAGTTAATGTAGAAAAGTGAAAACCTACACAGGCTACTATGTTTTGACATTTTGTTACTCTGAAAAATCCGACTTCACCCTGACCTTGAATTCCCCATTTCAATAGCAAGTTGAGTATCCTGGGAAGATCCATCAAAAATTTGTGAAGCATCTGAAGGACTCACCAAGTGCCACTTTCGTGAATGCCCCCTCGCGTCTACCCCGAGCCCTGCTGCCCGAGCAGATGATACTCTCCTTACTGATACTGAAGGCTTGTCATTTTGGTTATACCGTATAATTCCAGCTGTCTTTGTCCTGAAGCTTTGATCAGTTGATGGATGAACTATCTTGTCACGATATGTTCCACTCAGTTGCGGGGATTTTCTAAATAAATTATATACATAAAACAGCAAACAGACAGTAGATGTTGCACCAGAAACTAGATATAAGAGCCAGAAGCTCCCAAGGGTGAGGCTTTCTGTTTCATTAGCTGTCCCAAGGGTGAGGCTTTCTGTTTCATCAGCTGGATCAACATTGTCACAATTCCTTGATAAAGCAAACCAATGTTCTTCCAAGCGCTTAAGCGTACCATCTTGTGTAAGAGTCAGTATGGCTTCAGATACATCACGAGCTAGCGGAGAGCCTTTCTGGAATACCTATTAGCATTAGCCAAGTTATGCAAATGAGTCGAGATCCAAAGTATAGATTATGTAAAAGTAGCAAATGGCGTAGTTATTTTAAAGTTGTATTGTGTACTTACAAAGGCTAGTCCACCAAATCTGTAATTAGGACCAGCTACAACATACTGGTTGCAGTGCTCTCTAAGGAACACCTTCTGATATGGGATTTCAAGAAAGGCTGCTTTGATGTTTCCACTTTCAAGTTCCGTTGGATAATCTTCCTGGTTGCTAATATTCTTGATATTTTGAAGCTCCAGGACTTGCCTCAAATAATCCTTAACAAAGGATTCACCATCACATCCAACGGTTGCGTTTGTTCTCTTTATCCATTTTATATCTTTCACACTTGGTTCCAGTCTTGAAACAGTCAGCATTGAAGTCAGAGAAGCTGTATAACTCGAGGTCAACACGAAGACCAGGAAAAACCAAACTATGACTACAATCTTTGTGTAATTGCTCTTGATATTCTCCCCTGATTATCAGCCAAAGTAAGAAGTGTTAGTAGCTTCCTGCAAGTTTTACTGTTTAAACAAAGCTAATAAGCTTAATACATTATAACCTTATCGAAGAAACCAACATTTCACCGACACTTCATTTAGCCTTACAAATTACAAGTTGTTTGATTTCAAATCATTATGATGGATAGCAATACTTACGGTGAGCAAAAAACAGTGAAGAGAATGTAAACCACATTGCAGTTCCGAGTTGATCTTTCCACCGGCCTCTAAATTCAGGATTGGACTGATGCTCCATGAACCAAACTACAATCATTGTGTAAACTAAGACAGCACCTGTTGCTATCCACATGTTTGCAGTGAAAGGCTTCAAGAACATCAATGCCTTCTCGGATCTATCAAACTTCACTGGAACCACCATGCTCAACCCTGACTCTGCAAATGGCTGTGTGAATTCCACATATTTTGTTCTTTCAGCTAATATTGTCATGTCTCCAACGATGGCATCATAGCTCTGACAGAAGGATAAATATCAAAACATGAAAAAATTACACGAGTCCAAAGCAAAGCCTCAAGTACTAAATGGTAGAAAAGTAGGTGACAAGAAGAAAAACTGACGATGTTGAGGATATCAGAGAGAGAACGCTTACCCCATTAATCACTTGCTGAACCAAATCAGGATATGAGCCATTATATGGTTCAAATTCATAAGGTAGTGAATAATTTTGCTCCAAAATTTTAAGTACTTCTTTGAAAAGATCAATACAGAAACCACTATACTTCTTTTCATTTGTCTCAGCCACAGTTTCAACCTTCACAAATTTCTCAAAAGATGTTCTTCCCGGAACACCAATAATCAATGGTTTTGAATCAGTAGGCATCGCCCACCCTTTTGGGACACGTTTCAATTCTCCCGGCCATTTTACCATACTAGACTTCATGGTACGGGAACCATTAATCCCTATTCTCTCCCCATTTTCAGCTTCAAGAACTTCCGAGAATCCAAACTTTGATGACCAAAATCCAAGTCCTTTATACCTGTTCCCATCGACATTTACAATCCTAAATGTTGGAGGGTGTGGCAGCGCTCCATTGACAAAACTAACATGGCCACTCAAACCTGTGAAATTGCTGGAAAGAATTCTGTTTTTCAGCAACACTGAGTCATTGAAACTCTTTGGACCCAAAGTGTTCACAGCCTTAGTAAAAGCTGCGATACTGTCATATGCTTTTAGAGCATGAATTCCAGGCTCCGAGTGATCTTCCGTAGGATAATCAGACTGGAAAATCTTTTGGAATTGACCTTTAAAATCTTGAAAAGACTTAGTTTCTTCTGCATAGTGATTTTTGATTCCTAAAGCTCCTTGGATAGATGAAATAAAGGATGTGTCAGCAGAATCCAAGAGATCAGCAAGAGAATCAGCAAGTATCCAAGCTGAATCTCTTCCCATAAGTCCAATCTCCTTGGCTTGTTTAAACAGATGAATGGCAGTGGATATTGATGCACGAAGAACGATAAACACCCTTGATTGTTTCCTTAGTAACTTGACAACCTCTCGTCGAACAACCTCCCTTGGATCAGATAGAGAAGATAATTGTGGAAGAATTAGTTGATGCTCTATTTCTGTACCATGATTTCTAAGTGTTTCAGTTAAAACTGCAAGCATACTCGAATCATACATGTCATCTTCATAAATTACTATGACTTTCCTCCATTGGTAGGAACTAACTATTCTAGCTGTACAATTTATTTGGTCCAAGCTGCTTGAAGTCATTTGCACCAAGAAAGGCCATTTAAGCTGCACAAATTCTGGTGTGTAGGAAGCTATAACAGAAGAGATAACTGGAACATGACGCCTTTTCCCAATATCAGCAACTAAAGCTGTTTCTTCCCAAGTTTGCATGCCACTAACTATCATTTTTACATGGTTTTGTTCAACAAGCTCTTCAGCTGCACCACAGTTGTAATAACAATTATGAAATGAGTTTAAGTTCTATGCACTAACAGTTCAAAAAATATTTATAAATCATCTAAATCTCTATGGCAAACATTAATTAGTAACATGTTAAAAATCAAAGTATAAGCAAAAGCAATCGTGCTATAAAAATCTGTATTGTTCTATACAGCGAATGGTATGAAGTAGAAAACCCCACATTACCTGTTAATCTCCGTGCATCTTTATACGATGTATGGTTTCCCTATTAAATCCGCATAAGTATACGGATTTTATAACTGAAACCAAATGTTGCATAACTAATACAAGTATAAATTGTAACTAATACAGGTATAAATTATACAAGAATCAATGTATTATTTTAAACATGATAGAAGGCGGAATAAGTACTAATACGTGTATTAGCAATAGCACTAGAGTATCTAACGACAAAATGCCTTTATGATAGGTAATCCCTAAAAACAATCATTGTACTATTTATTCACCATATAACAATAATCCATGCATTATTTATTCTCCGAACCATATTTAGACCGTCAGTATATAAACTTAAATTCTTATGGAAATTATGCCTTAGACTTGATAGAGATACAGCAAGTTGATAAATGTCAAAAGAAAAGCCAATTATCAAACCTGTGAAAAAGACCTGAATTGTATCCTTGCTGGTGTTCCTAAAATGAACTGTTATAAGCTGCTTGTTCTTTCTTTTGTCATGGTTATAATTCTTTACTGCTATATCTATGGCAGTTTTCTGTTCCTTCCCAATACGGGAATTTATGTCAATAATTGCACCTATTTCTATTGTTTCATTTGCAGTTGCTTTGACAGTTACAAAGGAGATAAAAAGAAAGGCCTCGAGGATGAAGATTATCATGGGGAAGGGCTTAAAATTACTCATGTTTTTTTCTACTTAGCTAAAAAGATATCTTGCTGTGATAAATTAACCACTATATATAAGTATATTTTCTGTACTTGTCAAACGGTTTTTTCAGTTTACATGATGCAGTTGCCTTGACAATGTCTTTGGTCTGAATTGAAAAGTAGGAAGGATGGTCATATACTCGTATACTTTGGCACCCCGTTAACCGAACCGTGTGGACTTGTACAAGGATGAGAAATAGATTCATATATCAGTCTTGGGAATTTTTGTCAAAACTTCGCAAAAGAATAATGCAGTTTGAAATGTATAAGGCCTAGAATGTTGAAATGTATAAGGCCTAGAATGCTGAGGGCGGCTCAATGCACTAGGTGGTTTAAAGTCAAAATATATTAAAAGGCCTTTAAACTTTTTTCTTAAAATTTATAGAATAATGGGTAAAGTTTAGAAAATTATAACTAATGACCTTGAAAATGAGTGATCTTGAACTTTTGAATCCTTTTTGCTCTATACGTTTAACAAGTTTTACCCCATGAAAAGTTTATCTCTAAATATTCTTTGAATGATCTGATAATATAAATTCTCATACACTGATGTAAGGATGTAAATAACTTAAACTCAAACGGAAAATGCATAACACTTTATGCGCTTTATAACTTAAGAAATGCGCTTTATTTATTAATGATACTAATAAGTTTCTGATGTAAAGTATACTTTTAAGAGGTATATATAGTTGTAGAGACAATATAATCATGCTTTTACAAAACTAGTCTTTGGTAACGTGCGTTGCACGTTTATCCCAAAAACATTATGGTATAAAATTTGTATCGCAAATTGTAATTTCAATTCGTACACATATTTTTGAACTTTTTTTTTAGCTTTAAATTAAATATCAAAACATACAAAAAAGGTAATAACTTTTAGTTTGAAGCTAGAAAATATTGTTAACTTGATATTACCTTAGTGATATAGTACTTTAATTTAAACATAACTACACACTCGAACTTATATAAATATACATGCATATAACAAAAATATTTACCTCGTAAAAATTACTAACATTTACGCATGAAAAATAAAAACGAAATTAACACATAAATTTAATCCGATCATGATCGCCCCAACGTTGTCATAAGTCTTATGAATCTTCCATTGACTACACATGAATATTAGAAAGAATAAATAATAAATATATATATACTAGTGCTAATTGACAAAATAATTTCTCGGTGAAAGCATAAACTTAACTGTAGTGCAAGTCATTTAAATGAATTAGAGGTCAGAAAACAAAAGCATAATGCAAGAATTTAAATTTAATAATACAAATGATGTTACCTATTTTTCATGCATGCCTAATGTTTACCAGTGATGTTTGCTATGACATTAACTCATGATAAGTTCACTTCGGCTTTCTTCGAGATCTATGGCAATCCAAAACTCAAGAGAGGTACCACATGTAGCATTTTAAATTTGTCCTGGTGGACAACGTTAGACAAGTTCAAAGGCTTATGATCAAATATCAGGCACAAGCACAAATTAAAAGAATATGAAAATAGTATAGCAATAGAAAACTTATTAAAAAAACCGAAAAGGTCCATATATGCCCGCGGACTATGCGAAATTGCACGCATTTACCCGTCATTTAAAGGTCAGTCCGCCCATTCCCCTAACGTTACTTTTTGCGACACCCATGCCCTTGAGTTAACGAAACCTGACAAAAATATTGGAGGTCAAATTTGTGCAGTTCCACATAGTATAGGGTCATATTTGATCCACTGAAATTCCTAAATATTATGGCACAAAAGCAACAATATGGCACAAAATATCACTGCATTCCAAAACATAAAAAATATTTGCAATTACAATTCATGCATCCATCATTACATTACATCTAAATTATATAACTAAAAGATCAAATGCAATTACAACCATCTTTTAAAGATTGTTTTCACAAACAAGAGCAGTACCATTTTACCTTTTCAAAAGATTTGTTTTACTAATGATAATATCTTCTTCTTTTTTCAATTAGTTGGTGACCTGGATAGTTCTTTCTAGATATTTTTCGTCTTCCCAGTCCCAATATCTATACGATAATGCATGCAACAACTGCCGCACAAAACATAAACATAAAAAAACTTCATTACAGATCCGCCACAAAAAAATCACAAGGAAAAAGAGATAACTTACAGTAGACTTATGACACCTGAAAAAACGTCTTCTGCAGTGCTGAAATTTTGATAGCAATAATAGAGAGAGTATTATATTTTAGGGATTTATATGGTCTTACATAAAATTTAATGTGGTCTGGCCCTTTCGCGAATTCAACGCATAACATAAATTTAGTAGAATTATTTGGAGTCCATGATGTGAGATGGAGTGATGAACCCTTCCATAACTATTTGAAGAACTCGAAGCTTCCGACATTTCATAAACAAGTGAAAGAATAAGAGAGTAAAGTGTGGATTGCACGATAAATGTGGAGTTTCAAAATGCAGTACCAAAAAATCATTAGCTAGCATAAAGTGCACTACAAAAAAAATCTAAGAACTATTGGTACAATAAGAAGTTGTTGCATGCATTATCGTGTAGATATTGGGACTGGGAAGACAAAAAATATCTAGAAAGAATTATCCAGGTCATCAACAAATTGACAAAAAAAAAAGATATTATCATTACTAAAAAAAAAAAATCTTTTGAAAGGTAAAATGGTGCTCTTGTTTGTGAAAATAATCTTTAAAAGATGACTGTAATTGCATTTGATCTTTTACTTGTATAATTTAGATGTAATGTAATGGTGGATGCATGAATTGTAATTGCAAATATTTTTTATGTTTTGGAATGAAGTGATATCTTGTGCCATATTGTTGCTTTTGTGCCATAATATTTAAGAATTTCAGTGAATCAAATATGTCCCTATACTATGCGGAACTGCATAAATTTGCTCTCCAATATTTTTGTCAGGTTTCCGTAAACTCAAAGGGCATGGATGACGCAAAACGTAACGTTAGGGATATGGACGAACTGACCTTTAAACGACGGATAAATGCATGCAATTTCGCATAGTCCGCGGGCATATATGAATCTTTTCCGTTAAAAAAATGAAGAACAGTCATAGTGATTTATGCTTTTCCGTTTGGTGTTGGCTTTTGCATTTTTATAAAATGGTATAGTCCTCTTAGTATGGGAAGAGAACTTGCTCCTCTTTTAAAAGTGGCAAGGGAAGGAGTGTGCATTAAAATGTAACGGGTGTTAATTCTGAAACTGAGGCTGTAAATTGAGGTCTAGCAGAGAGTTTACTGAAGTACTTTAATGCTTTTATAATAGAAAAATGAACTGTTGAGTTTCTATTATTATACCTGTTTGCCAAATTAAGAGGTGCAAATTTGAATACAATAAGAGAAGTGTACCAACATTAAAGCATACAGTACAGCATCAGAAGGCACATATAAAAAATCGGAGAGAGAAAAGAAATGAGAAAAAGGTAGAAAGAAATATAAGGGCGGTTAAATAAATTAGTAGTAGGAGTAGAGGGGTTCAGTTTCAGTATCCAAAAAATGAGAGCGCTATGTTGGAACGTTTGTGTATTCACAGCAAGAAACACCAGTTGTCCTCTTATCCATTCATACTGTAACTCTTCCTTTCCCGGCGGCGATAATGGGCGTGTCCGGCTACGCGTCAGCACTAGAAACAGCAAGTCCGAGCTTTTTCTAGGCGAGGAAGAAGTTGAAAAGGCCTCTGGGACTATGAGAATGAGGAGGTCTAAAGGTGTTGTGGAAGAAGAAAATGAGGATTCGTCCACGTTGCTATCTCTAAGTATGAAACCAGACAGAACCATGGCTTTACTAGATGATTATGAAATGGAGGAGCTTGATTTTGTTCCCCAAAATCCTAATCATCGCAGTGGTTGGCTTGCTTTTCTCCTTTCTTCTTTTTTTATCATCCAGTTATACTATTCTTTCTACTAGTGTATTTGCCACTTTTCGCTTCAGGATACTACTCAGACTATGTGAATTTGAACGGGAACAGCATTTTAGATTACTCCCTCATGTCCATTTTACTTGTCGTCCTTGCGAAAAATAGTTGTCATTTTAGAAAACCAAGAAATGATTAATTACTCCCTCTGTCAAGTATGTTACTTTCCTTTCTGCCCTCTCCAAAAAAGAGTGTCTCTGTCTTTATTTAACAAGTTGTCAATGCAAATATGTTACATGCCAAGTTTGAAACCACAAGATTCAAAGGATATTTTAGTAAACTGCACACATAGTTAACTTTAGCACCGCAAGATTCAAAAGCCTCTTTTTTATTCCTTAAACTTTGTGTCCGGTCAAACTAAGACACTTAAATTGGGACGGGACGGAGGGAGTAATAGTTTTGCACCTTTACCTTGACTCAACAACTGTGGAGAGAGGTTAATGTTGTGAAAAAGAGATAGTAGTATTAAATTGAGATCAAATAATAAATAAGGATATATTAGTCAAATTACCTTTTTAGTTAATGTTTTCTTTAAGGGTGTGAAAAAAAAAAACATGACAAGTCAAATGGACCGGAGGTAGTACTACTCTATATCCAGGAATGTTTCTCACTATTCCCTTCCCTGGATTCAAAATAAATGATTTTTGACCAATATTTTAAAGTATATCTTCGTTTTATCATCTTCGAAATTAGGAGAATTGCAATGTTAAAGTGCTTTCTCATGTATTTACCGTCTTAATAGGAAAAGTGTATTGAAAAGTGTATGTGTGTGTAAATGTATGTGAAGAAATTGGAAAAATTTAAGGAGAAAGTGTGTGTAAAATGTAGGATATGTGGCTGTGCTTGGGAAGCCGAATGTTGGGAAAAGTACACTTTCCAATCAAATGGTTGGGCAGAAACTGTCGATTGTTACTGATAAACCTCAAACTACTCGTCATCGAGTTCTTGGTATATGTTCTGGTCCAGAGCATCAGGTTTGGAATGACTACCACTATGTTTCTGCTGAGCTGCAACATGTCTGAGTTTATTTTATGTCCACATTACTTCTTGGCTGACTCATTGATGTGAAAATATGGCTTACACATTGCTTTGTAGCTGCGGAGCTTCTTTTCTGAGGGAACTTCTTCTCTTATGCAGCAAGATATCTTAACTTTGTTTTCGAAATGCTAGTGTTAAGTAATGATTGCAACATAAATTTGTTTTTTGTATTGCAATGGAAATTTGTCTTTTTAGTTGTTCCTAGTTTTCTCAAAAAGATTTAAGAGTGATGGCTTGTTCACCTTATCTATCAACTGAGCTGTAAGTCTCCTTTGGATACTTTTTCTTTTTAGATCATTAGAGTAATTTCATTAATAAAGCAGCAGCCAGAAGGTGCTGTCAGCTGTCACCCTAAAGCTGAACTGACCCCCCTTTTTTTAAATCTGGAAGGAATCAATCAATCTAGAGTATCATCTACGCAGGATTCGTCCTACACTGAAAATGAAAATTTTGAAGATATTTGAACTCATCAAAAGATATATGATCCTATTTGCCATTATCGACAATGTCCAAAGTGTATACAGTGGAGGTTATCCAAACTAGTCTCTGTGCCTTCTCTATAATTTCTCCCTGCCAGCTATATGTTGTTTCTTTTGAGCTTCCAGGCATAATCCACACTCCATAAATGTTCAAAAACATACTCCATAGTTTCCACAGCTGGTTACAGTGTAGGAAAAGTTGATTTGCAGTCTGTGTTCATAAAAAACAAAGGTGATTCTGCCTCGGTTGATGACTTGCGGAAACAACATCTCTTACATAACCTAAATCCTCTTCTATGAAGGTTGTCCTTTTGATAATTATTATTCAAAAATATCAGCGATGAGCCCCACAAGTATATTCAGAATTATTTATGATTTGATACTTTTGTTTTGGCCATTGAACTGAAAAAAAAAAAGGAAAAGAACTGTGTCACAAGGAATACTTTCTAACAGAGTGCTTGGATATTGATAATTTTATGCAGAATGTATTGTCTAGCGAACCCATCTTTTAGTGCCTAACAGTATTTGTTTGAGCACAAAGTTATTGAGTACTCAATCTTCCAGCTCCTTTACGTTACTTTTGCTTGTAAGTGTAAGACGGGTGGCTAGCAGGTGTTTCTTTTTGGTAGAAATTTTTGTTTATTTAAATTTTACTATTGTCAGAAATCGGAAGAGTTCTCATTTTTGACCTTCTGTTTCTGCGTCACTCTGCCTGTGCATCTGTAATCCATTGTTGCGTTAATCATTGTTACTTGAGCATGCTTGGTTGTTTCATGCAGTCTGCAGCTTATCTTATGTTATCAATATGCAGTCCTTTTTCAGTCATTGCAATTTGCATCCTCTATCTGTTCCATAGACTTCAATTTTTTCTGCACATTTGTATTGCATTGTCTTGAGACTCATGAGCTTTGACTGGGTGTTCCTGTGCAGATGATTCTTTATGATACTCCCGGTGTCATAGAAAAGAAAATGCACAAGTTAGATTCAATGATGATGAAGAATGTCCGGAGTGCAGCTATTAATGCAGACTGTGTGCTTGTTGTTGTAGACGCTTGTAAGGTTCCTGGAAAGGTATGGTTCTCTATTGTAAAGAGCAATCTGGAAAATATGTTATTTTTCTAACTTTTTCTAGAGTTGCTGTTTCAGATAGATGAAGTGCTGGAAGAGGGCGTTGGAGACCTAAAGTACAAAGTACCGACATTGTTAGTCTTGAATAAGAAGGACCTGATCAAACCTGGTGAAATTGCAAAGAGACTTGAGGTAAGATATCTGTTGATTGTGAGATGATTTATTGCGTAGTTCTTGAAAAGACCCTCTACTTAATCTAGTCAGACAAAGTATAAGCTATTTCAGTCAACTTATGCAATTGCTCTGTAGAATCCATCAACTACTTGGCAGTGGCTATTGTCATTGGAATTGGACAAAAGAAATTGTTGTTTGATTTCCTTATCCGAAAGAAAAGAAGTTTTGCATTGTGTACCCGTTTTACATTAGTAATGTATTGGTGTTGAGGTGCTAGAGGTGGATGTATTCTTAGCTATAAGGTCACATAAAACATTGATCTAAGCTAGATGACAAAATTATGAATTTGAGACACATGGGAGGAGTTGTTGAACTTATTTAAATTGGATATTTTATTTCGAATCTAGACCAATTAGTCAAGTAGTTTAGACATTCTGATGTTATGTTTTCTTCCTTTCAGTGGTACGAGAAATTTACGGACGTTGATGAGGTCATACCCGTAAGTGCAAAGTATGGTCATGGAGTAGAAGATGTCAAAGACTGGATATTATCTAAACTTCCTCTTGGGCCTGCTTATTATCCAAAGGTGTAAATGTACTCTGTTTTGATGTTCGATTACCTCTTCTTATCGACTTCTTTCTTGAACATGAAGAAAAATTTCATGACTTTGGAGTCATCTTCAACTTTGATCTGTATGATTTTGGTGGCATTTAAGCTTGTTGAGATCTGTTGGTGTCAACCACTCAATCTGGACATTAGACAAATGACATCTATTTTTCACTAGATAACTGCTTTTCAAAATGAGGGTAGATTGCATCCCTAAGCTCTCCGTGCAACTATGTCACCAATACTTCAAGTAGCTTCTATATGTAACTTTGTTTTCATCTGGTGTTTTTATCTATTTCTATTTACCTCTCTGCCTTCAACTTAAAACTATGATATGTATGCAGTCTGCAAGTGGTGGCCGATTTCTAAAATGAAGTGCGTCTTGGTTTCAAAATCAACATTGATGCAACATAAATTACACCTTAAATTAATGTAATCAATGTGCATTTTCAAGTCTGTTGTCTATAACCACATCAAGGTGAATCATGTCTTTGAATAGGTTGAGGGTAGCATGAGGGAATCAGACTAGGGTAGCAGGGGGAGAAAGGATTATCTTATTCAGTTTGTAATGAAACCTGCACTAGTTGCGATAAAGTAGAAAAGAAGTTGATTGGTGTAATGTCTCCCAAAAAAAAAAAAAAAAAAAAAAAAAAAGAAGAAGAAGAAGAAGAAAAAGAAGAAAGAAATGATTGGTCTATACATTCTAGATGAATCTTCTCTTTGGAGTCTGGGATGTCAGAATGGTGTAGCACGAACATTGAGAAAGTTCGAGGATATATGTATGTCAAGCCAGCAGTTTCTAGTATATACTTAATATTGATCTTCGTCCGTATTAGTGGTCGTTGTCTTGGATTTGATTTTCCATAAAATATTCTCTCTCTGCATCTCTCTTCTTTTTCTATATTTTCCTTAGAGATATGGAAGGTGTGGAGCTTTTCTTTGTTGCCAGGGTAGGGTGGGGAGTTCAAGGTCTTTAACCTGGGAATAAGGTTACCTTTCTTCTTCATATGCATGATATTCACAAGTAACTGCATAGTTTTCGTTTTCCCATTATCTTGCACTCACAACGTTATATTAAGATGAGATTGCACGCACAACGTTATATTAAAATGAGATTGCTTGATGCATTAAAGTCCTGTAGCAATTTTAATCTTTATCCATGTGTAGCCTATAATATAATGTATAGTAGTGGTTAAGGTTCAAGGTATTGTTTCCTTATCAAAAAAAAAAAGTGTATTGTAGTTGCCAAGGTCAATTAACAAGCCCATCATCTTGCTTTCAGGACATTGCTAGCGAGCATCCTGAAAGATTTTTTGTGGCTGAAATTGTCAGAGAGAAGATATTTCTGCAATACCGAAATGAAGTTCCTTATGCATGCCAGGTAAAATTGTGTTTGAAAACTTCAAGTTGATTGGTGAATGCATTTTTTCTACCTTTCCTCTCTGTAGGAATTTACTTCATCATTTTCCAGTTTCTCTAAATAGGCCATACACTCTGCAGGTTAATGTAGTTAGTTACAAGACTAGACCAAATGCAAAAGACTTCATTCAAGTCGAAGTTATAGTGGAGAAAAACACTCAAAAGATCATCCTTATTGGGAAGGTAATAATCACCAGTTAGTTTTTGTGTCATCTGTGTTTGTTATTTGAGATATGCTTTATAACAAAAAAGATCGTCCTTTTTCTATAAGTTATATTAGATTCATCCTTCTTTTATAATGGCAGTTGGCATTGCAACTTTTATTACGACTGCTACCTTGGATAATACGATATAAATAAGCAGTGTCACACCCTCACCCTGTCCTCGGCCCTCCCCCCTGCCTATATCTATCAATATAGACTACAATTTAATCTTGAGTTTTCACTTATATATAGTATTGAGTTATATAGTGTCCCAAAAAGGTATAAAAGGTCATCCAAAAGGTTTATAAAGGTCTTATACTACTTAACCCATTGTCTTAATGTTTTAGATTAGACACCTAGTTCTTTCACATATTTAATAGAGCTAATTAAGTTTTGGCCCTTTTCCACACTTGTAAGTCCAGATTAAAGTCCAGGTATTAACCCCAACAAAAACTTATATTGCGGGAGAGTGTTTAGACATATAATGTCTTATATCGGGTATTAAAGGGCATTTAAAGGGGGTCATACAAGTCTAGGAGAACTCTATCGGTTGTCTTACCTTAAGGTTTTGAGTTAGATGCTCAAATTCTTTCACATATATATTCATAGATACAACAACAACATACCCAGTTGAATCCCACAGTGTGGGGTCTGGGGAGGGTTAAATGTATGCAGACCTTACCCCCACCTTGGTAGGGAGGCTGTTTCTGAAAGACCCTCGGCTCAAAAGAAAACAAGAAAACAAGGGGAGAAAAGTCAGATGCCGACAGGCAAATCAAAACAATGCGAAAATGAGAAAAAACAAGGGCAAAGAAGTCATGATAAAACAGCATAGAGAGACAAGACCCAACACATAAAAGCAGGAAACATAGGGCAATAAAAAGTAGAGCAAAGCTACGCCTACTAGTGCGACAGAAAAGCGAGACTACCTACTAGCCTTCTACCCTAATCTGAGCCCTCCACAACCTCTTATCTAAGGTCATGTCCTCGGTAATCTGAAATAGTGCCAAGTCCTGCCTAATCACCTCTCCTCAATATTTCTTTGGCCTGCCTCTTCCTCTCCTAAAACCGTCCAAAGCCAACCTCTCACACCTCCGCACTGGGGCATCTATGCCTCTTCTCTTCACATGTCCAAACCATCTCAACCTCGCTTCCCGCATCTTATCCTCCACCGATGCCACTCCCACCTTGTCCCTGATGTCCTCATTCCCGATCCTATCTCTCCTAGTGTGCCCACACATCCACCACAGCATTTTCATTTTCGCGACTTTCATCTTCTGCACGTGAGAGTTCTTGACTGACCAACACTCTGCCCTGTACAACAGAGTCGGTCTAACCACCACTTTGTAGAACTTGCCCTTAAGTTTTTGTGGCACTTTGTTGTCACACAGCACTCCGGAAGCGAGCCTCCATTTCAACCATCCTGCACCAATACGATGTGTGACATCATCGTCAATATCCCCATTTTCTTGTAAAATAGACCCAAGATACTTGAAACTTCCTTTCTTTTGAATGACCTGGGTACCAAGCTTCACTTCCACGTCAGCCTCCTGAGGTACACCACTGAACCTGCACTCCAAGTACTCTGTTTTGGTCCTACTCAACTTGAATCCTTTAGACTCTAACGTTTGTCTCCAATCCTCTAGCTTAGAGTTGACTCCGCTGCAGTCTCGTCTATCAAGACTATGTCATCCGCGAACAACATACACCATGGCACCTCACCTTGAATTTGTCGCGTCAATCCATCCATCACCAAGGCAAATAGAAATGGGCTAAGGGCTGATTCCTGATGCAAACCCATCAGAACTGGGAAGTGCTCCGAGTCTCCTCCTATAGTTCTCACTCTGGTCTTGGCTCCATGATACATGTCCTTGATTGCTCTAATGTACGTCACAGGTACATCTTTAGCCTCCATGCATCTCCACAGAACCTCTTTTGGCACTTTATCGTAAGCTTTCTCTAGGTCGATGAATACCATGTGCAAGTCCCTTTTCCGTTCCCTATACTGCTCCACCAATCTCCTAACAATATGAATGGCTTCAGTAGTAGAACGCCCCGGCATGAATCCGAACTGGTTCTCTGAAATAGACACGTCTCTCCTCACCCTCATCTCTACCACCCTTTCCCACACTTTCATAGTGTGGCTTAGCAGCTTGATACCTCTATAGTTGTTACAGCTTTGAATGTCGCCCTTGTTCTTGTACAAAGGGATCATTGTACTCCACCTTCATTCTTCGGGCATCTTCACCGTCTTGAAAATGACATTAAACAACCCAGTCAGCCACTCCAAGCCTGCGCTTCCTGCACTCTTCTGGATACTTGTGTACCTGCGCAGACCTGACCGGAAACCTACTGGGGGAGGATTTCTTGGTGCAGGGTAGAGGAGGAAGAGAAAGGAAAAAAAGAGAAGAGAGGAGAGGAAGCTCTAGCTGGCCGGAAAACGTACTGCCGGTGGTCGTCGGTGTCAGCGACAGAGGAGAGGACGGATAGAGTTGGGGGGGGTGGGGGGAGCAGATCTTACCTTTGGAGAGGGTGAGTAGAGGAGAGAGAGAAAACAAAGAAGATAAATATTTATGGGGTCAAACCTGAAAGACTAGCTAAAGGAAACATAGAGATCTAGGAGAAGCTGCTTTTAGATAGTGAACACCAAGATATATATTCATAGATATATACCTACAAATATACATGTGTATGACACATCTTTGTCTTGTTAAATCTGTTAAAGGCGACAGGTTACTAGGTTGATATTGTCTACAAGTTTCCATGACTCCCGGTATTAAGATACTCCCTCTATCCCAAACACTTTGTCCTCTTTGCTATCTTGTGTTATCCCAAAATTCCATCCACTTTTCAAAATAAAGACAACAATGGTGGCCTACACTTTTCTCCCATTTTAAGATATATTCGCTGCAAATGAAGAAAAGAAGTGAGAGAAAACAGCTCTTTCTATAGATAAAACAAACTTGCGATGAGTCTGTTTCTCACCTATCAATGTTGGGGCTCATCTTAAGTAATCATGTCAACTCATCTTAAGTAAAGAGTGCAATGTCTCGTTTGGGAGTGAAAAATCCTAAAATGGGCAAAAAGGAGTTATGAGGGAAAAATTTAATTTATAAACCCTCTGCATGTATCCAGATTTCCTTGTTTTCCATTTGAGAAATTTTAATAGCTGTGCCACTAATTCCTTTCATTAGGAGGTCTCACATTGTTTTATATTCATAATCTCTGATCTTGACCATTTCAGACATAGTTCACACTCTAGATGCTAAAGCAATCAGTACCCGCTGCAGGTTCCTTCTCTTATTCACTTTTGCCAAGGAGTCCTAGCTCAAGTGGCATGGAAAAGACCTGAGCATTTAGGTCCTGGGTTAGACCACCTAATTATGATCTGACATGACCAATAACCGAGCTCTTTAGGTCCTTGATTAGTCTTTCCCTTAACAAGCAATATATATTCTTGTGTTACATGGCTCTTGATTTGTTTTCAGGAAGGGAAGGCTTTAAAGCTTCTTGCCACAGCTGCAAGGCTTGACATAGAAGATTTCTTACAAAAGAAAATTTTTCTGGAGGTAATTATATTGTCATGATAATCTGTCTTTACAATGGATTGGCAGATTGCAGAGGATATTTGGGTACTCTTACATCGTGGTACTTCGAACTAACGTGCTACACTCTTATATTGTGATACTTCAAACTAATGTGCTGCAGCTGCTTCATCGTACTTCTTGCTGACACAATTTTGCCTAGGTACAACTTTTGAGATAGCTGGAAAAGCTGATTCTCAGGTTAATTTCTTGTTGAAACAGGTTGAGGTGAAGGTGAAAGAGAACTGGAGGCAAAATGAAGGTCTCCTGAAGGACTATGGATACGGGGGCCAAATTAAAGCTTTGTGATTTCAAAATTCTGCTTTGAACTACTATGCAAAGAATGTGAATGATGATCAGTAGATCTTGATGCTCCATGATGAACTAGCTATAATTTCTGTAAATGTTTCCCAAAGTACAACAGGCTAAGTAGGCAAACGGGATCTTGTGAAAATTCTTGATATCAGGATCAGATATCACAAATATCCTTGCGGAGAGGTCATGCTGTGAATGCATCAGATCTTATCTCAGCACTGCCAATCTGATTTCTAGTTAAATGTAGTTGTTGCTTGAGGATGCTGTTGAAGGGAGGAAGAATCTGACAGAAGATGCCCACTCAGCAAGTTAACCTTGGGCGTATGTCGTCTTCTGTCTTTACTGCTCAAATGTTTAACTAATATTGCAATGTTGGTGTTCGAGAGTAACATAATTGCTGATGTGAATGGGAAAAAGTTATAGAGTGTGTGGATTGCTTCATTTCCAGGCGGGAACTGATTGACATCACTGCAAAACATGTTTTTGTGCACAAAATGTTTTGTAAATTTTATTTTGCAGCAGAGATTTTTGTAGGAAATAGCCTTCAGCTGTCACAGGAATGATATATTGTTTTGACATTTCCAAAATTTTATACAGATGTATTTAGTTTTTGGTGTCGATGACGTATTCAAATGTTTATGCAACTGTATTTGGTTTCTCTGCGCTCGACTCTTGAGAGCCACTTTGAGTAGAGGCAAGAGTTTGGTGAAGTAGGTGTTCCGAAGTCAGGAATTTAAGGGTATTCACCATTTAATATATATTTATGAATTAAAAGTAATTTTGACCTAACTGATCACCTATCAGTCTATGTCTACAGTGGTTACTGCCTAAAGGAAGAAAACAATCATGCAAAGGGAAAGGGTAATCGAACAAGTTCTCGATGATTGTTCTTTCTGGAGTCAAAGTCCAGTCTCTATCATAATTAACAAATAAGAATCTCCAATCTCACATGCAAGATTGTTATGTTCCTTCTTTATCTTATGCTGTTGAAATCAAAGTGTTAAAGATTCCATAATCCACAGCTGACCGGTGCACGAAGGTATTTTAGTATTACGTTAAAAGAAATACATTCACTAGTTTGACTTTTTTCTGCAGGAGTGCATGCAGCAAGCTCCAATTCTGATGGTAACATCACTGACCAGCATTTAGTGTTAAGAGTAAAGTCCGACGTTTACTTCTTCCCAATTAAGTATGTTTTTTACAAAAAAAATCTAAAGAAAGACAGAAGTGGTATCAGTGAACACATATACCATAAGATATTTTAAGTTTTAGGCAGAAAAAGTAAAAAGCTTTTCTTCTGTAGCTATATGCATAAGCTATGGCATCTCCAGCTAGTAATCCCAAGCAAATTATCTGGATTTCAATAGAGTAGTATTTATTCCTAGATATTTCTAACTTACTATAGTAGTACTGATGATGACGTGAAAACCCAGCATTTACATTTATCTTTTTTCTTCTTTTTTTGACATTTTCCTTATTTTTTTATTACATTTTTTTGCTCCTACTAAACTATGGATTAATTAAAGGCTCATACAATAAATAGCACTCAAAGCTCAGATGAACTTTGCTTAGTCAGAGTCGGCCCACGATCGTTGCTTCCCTTTATGATACGTTTGAAACGTACAGATTCAAAACACTACTAACAGAGTACTCCTACTAATAACCATAAATGGGTGTTTAAAGTTTCAATTTTTTATTTTTTTTTTAGCTATGATTACAAATCATTATTACATCTCTTTAAAAGAGCCTTATCAATGACAAACAACACACATTTAATCACGACTTCTCTGTCAACTGATTGGGTCATTCTTTTAAGCCCAGGTGAGTTCCTTTGAACTCTTTGTTTCTGTTTTATTTCCAGCACATTCTATTGTTACTTTTTATACATGGCTGTGATTTTTTTGTAGATTGGAAATAGGAAAGTAATGGGTTTAAATGTTGATGCAATATTCCCCTATTTTATTTTTGGTGATTTTATGATACTATTGTTTTTTGTGGATTATTATAATTTCTATTTTTGTTATTCTCTTCTTTTTTCTATTTTGATCTCTAATGGGTATGAATTTTCTTGAATCGAAAACAGGTTTTTCCAAGTACTAAAGTTTTTTATAACAATTGTTTTCTATTTCTTTTAAAAAATTAGTACTTCTCATTCCTCCATTTTGTATTTTCATATGTAGTGTAAGCATGTATTTGATGCTTAGCTATTATTAACTGTTAACATTGAAAAAACATATCAACAATACTAGTGAAGATGTTATTTTACAATTAACTTTATAAATAAATTAACATCTTTTTAATGTAAAGAAATTAATAAATGATAGATTTCTCTCCTTTTTCGACGATATCGTGTGTTGAATCCATAAGAAAATATTTTTTTTAAAATGAGCATTTTTTAAAATTTTATGAAATTTTAGTATAGTTTTGATGATTTTGAGGATGGAAAAGAGTGATTTTAAAGTGAGTTGTTGGTTATAAAGAATGTGATGTGCCGCGAAAGAAGAAGAAGAAGAAGAAAAGGTAAATACTCTTTCTTAAAAGAATGGGCGAGGAAGCAAAAAAGAATGAAGAAGAGAAAAGAAAAGGAGAGAGAAAGGTGAAAGGAAGGAAAAAAATTAGGCAAAAATTAATCAGAAGATTTCGTTAGTGTGCTTTTCTCCCCTTTCCTTATTATTTTATAGTAGTAGGTTGTTGATGTATTTTCCTTTTTCAAGATTTTTA
The DNA here is from genome assembly GCF_019175385.1 of Lycium barbarum. Taxonomy (NCBI): domain Eukaryota; kingdom Viridiplantae; phylum Streptophyta; class Magnoliopsida; order Solanales; family Solanaceae; genus Lycium; species Lycium barbarum. The sequence goes on along the minus strand of NC_083348.1, from coordinate 82,904,274 downwards.
AAAAGCGAAAGAATTAAAATGTAACGCTTGAAACCTAGAGAAAGGAAGTTCGATAGATACTTAATATAATTAGATGAACAAAGGAAAATTATGTTTAAAATTTATACTCATATCAAAAAAATTGAGATTAAACCCGTAAAACAAAATGAACAAAGGAAAACCATGTTTAAACGATGTTCCACCATTATAAAGTATAATATTATAAAAAATCCCAGTATTTCTATAAGACTAAAATGCGTAATTGTTTAAAAAAAAAAAGAGTAAAATTAAGTGACAATAATAAAATGCTTTAGAACATAGAATCTAATCCATTTGCATTTGAGGACTAAAGGAGATTTAAAATTTGTACTATTTGGATATTAAAACAATATGTCATAATTATAGTTATAGGTGAAATAAGAGGATTTATCTCCATTTTCAGCTGGATCACCAAACTTGAAGCTTTGAGCTCTCCTAAAATTTTCTTTATTAAGTGGTGCTAATTAAAAAATTTGTTTCCTAGTTATTCTTTGTCAAACTAAATAACTGAAAAATAATGGGTACATAATATAATTAGTTGGATGAACTTTACACCCCCATAACAATCAATAGTCGTATCGAGTTGTGTAGATTAAACTTGCACAACTGTGAATATTAGAATTCCTCGACATGCAAGAGAAAAGGTTAATCGAACAAATTTTACAAGTTTTTTTTAAAGTTTAATTCTGGTGTCTAGTATCTAATTGAAAATTATCTTAAGTCTCTTCAAACTTCATTTTATGGTGTTTAAATTCCAAGAGTTGAAGAATAGGATTCCATAAGCCAATGCCATTGGATATTGACACATGCTTTATCAAACATCAGAATAAGACACTCAATCATATAGATGCCTGATTCAAAATGACAAGCTTGTTAAATAAGGATTAAAGAACCTATTTCCTGATCAACTAAAAACAAGGGAGAATTAGAATTCTTTCTTTATTGATATCTAGCTCTTACAAAACTCTCACTAAAAGAAAATCTTTTGTGCAGAATTTTCACTATTAAAAGCACCATTGTGCGCGCAAGACCGTCCATAAAAAAAATACCCTAATCTTTTGTGCAGCACTTTCACTATTAAAAGTACCCTCTGTCATTTTGGAAAAACTTCGTCATTATTGCAAAATTTCACCTATAAAAGTACCCATGTCTTAATGTGGAATTGATTTATTATATCCCCAAAACTCGTATAGTAGATTTATAACTTTTATTTGGTACTGATGTCAAGTCTTTCACAATGCTTAATCACATTTATTTTTCTACTTGGACAGGCGCAGGGCAGGCTTCTAAGGTTAAATTCTTCCAATAAGAACCAATTATTGAATATCTCAGATGGAGTTGATCCACTTATTAGCAATCAAGAATATGCACATTCTTCTGGAAAAATATGTGAGCAGGTTTATGGTGTTTTTCCATGTGCAAACAGCATTAGTGGTTACATTTTCTTGATAGGAGTGTACCAGTACTTGCTGATTACAGGGGAAAGACTTGTCTCAAGAGGAAGCAAGGCTCTCTTCAATATTCTTGGCCCTGGCACTTTTGGCGCCACTATTTTTCCAATCTTGAAGACTTTGCCCAGGATTGTCATGGTCATTGGTTAGTCATAATAACTTAACTGCTTAAGATATTAATAAACCTGGAATATAACTTGTTAAGATCAAGGGCTTACTATCATGCCAAAAGCTATAAGTAATAGCAATGGCGTAACTTTATTTGTTAACCAAGTCCATCAAGAAAGAGTCATAGACAGGATGTTGGGGTTATCTTATATAACTTTTGACTTAGTGGTCTAGTATCAAGCTTAGCATAGAGTTTAGCTTTCTTTCTCATGAACAAACTTTGACTTCGTACTTCTCTCGCCTCCTATTTGCATGAAAATACAATAGATGAATAGTCATTCATTATAAAATTATTTATTTGAATATCTTATTTCCTATCAGAATAAGTATAGATCAAATCAGCTATTTATTAAGACACAGAGGTATTCCACATAGAGTTCGTTAGTTCCCTCCCCTTCAAAGAGAGGAAAAGCTGTTAAAGTCGTTGACCATTAATTCAGTTTAAGGACAAATGGCCAGTGAATACAACAAAATTGAGTTGTTAATTTGCAAGATAAAGAATATTCTACAGTCAGGGCATCTTTAGTTCCCCTTATGCGAATCTTAACCAGTACAAGTCTAACTAAGAGTCATCTGTTATGCCAATGCTATGAGGCCAGCTTCCTCTGAGTAAGCCAATGCTATAAAAGAGGGTTAAAAAAAGCAACCCCTTCACATACGAAACCGAAAATCATTTGGAGAATCGTTTTTACATGGTAGACACGGTGAAGGTAAGATGTAAATAGAATGTAACATGAACAAAATGGACTGATTTTAATATTACTTTCTTTGTAGCATCTGGAGTTTCTGCTAGAAAAGAGAAAGCTCAGAATCAAATCTCTTCTGGAATTAGCACTACTGTTGGAGCCACAGTCTTCAATCTTACTTTAATGTGGGGAATATGTTTGATAAATGGCACTAAAGATATGACAAAAGAACCAGGTCTCCAACCTGCGGAATCTTCACCTTTCAAAAGATTGAAGGGCTTAAGTGGTATTTCATCCTTTCACATTCTTGAATTTAAGTTGCTGATATTTGTATTCATATAGTACTGTATATTTTATTGAATACTATGCTGAAATATCTGTATACATGACAGATACAGGCGTTACAATTGACAAGGAAACCAGTTACACTGCTGGAATCATGCTCATTTCCTTGATCCCATTTGTACTAGTTCAGCCAGTCACTGCTTTCAACTCATTCTTTGGAAGGCGTATTCTGATTTTCATCACACTTATAGTATCACTCATGCTTTTGCTCTCATACTTCCTTTATCAGGTAACTAAAATTTCCAATTTACAACACAAAGAATGTTTTGTACGCAGGTTTAGATTTGGTGTTAGTTACTATGTATATCTAGTTTTATTTCTTTTACCACACACTATATATATGGTTTGAGTTGGAGGGAAGGTCACACCTATTGCATAATGTTGGATCCACCTATGTCGTATTGAACAAATTTTGTACTCATGATTGTTCCTAGTTGAATGCCTTGGATTTGTGTACCGTTTCTTAGTTTCTGAATTTATTCATCAGATTTTGAACCCTTGGATGCAAAAGAGAAGTTTAGAATACTCCAAATATGAGAATTTGCTAGCAGGATTTCTGCATCATGTACAGAGGCATGCAAGAGGGAAGCTCATTAATGAAGAAGGGCAACCTGATATTGATGCCATTAAAAGGTAATGATACATCTTAGTCTTAGAATGAAAGATAGTCTCTTAGGAATGAAGCGAATAAGACTAATTAGTAACCTTTTTGGTTTTCAGATTTTTCCATGAGACTGATAGAGATGCTAACAAATGCCTAACACTTGCTGAATTGGAGAAACTTATACTTGAAATGGAATCAGGGAAGGTTCAGGTGGACAAAGATTTTGCTATTTCTAAGATATTGAATTCTTTTGACCAAAACAACGACAAAATAATCGAGGAGGAAGAGTTTGTTGAAGGATGCAAAAGATGGATCGAAGAAGCAAAGCAGATAGCTCAAAGTGATGAGTCAAATTTTAAAATACGCAAGGCAAGTGAACTCTTACTTAAAGTTAGTTCCAATTCATATTGAGTAATTCAAATACTTGTTGACTTCAACAGGTTGTTGAAAAATATACTAAGAAGCAAAAGGATGAAATTGTTGAAATTGAGCATATAATGGCAAGAATTTTGAAGCATGTTCAAACTCAAGCATTAGAAGCTGAACACCTTGTCAAAGACGATGGAAGCCCCAATGTTGAACGTATTAAAGAGTAAGTACGTTACTCCTATTAATTTAACAGTATATCATGTTAAATTATACTGATAGTGTAAGAATTCTTTATAGTATCAACATATATAAGTCAATCCAAGCATAAAAGGTTTTAAACCTTTCTATTTCTGATCGTCTTTGGTTACATCATGGCAGGATTTTCCATCAGTATGACTTTGACAGGAACAACGTCATGACAAAACCTGAATTAGAAGAACTAATAGGTTCAGTAAAATTTGGAGAAGTTGAAATCAATCGCGATGACTCCGTTAAGAAAGTGTTGAGGGACTTTGATAGAGATGGTAATGACAGGATCGACGAACATGAATTTGTCCATGGGATGACAAAATGGCTCAATGAGGCCATTAGCGCCACCAAATGCCCGGACAAGAAAAGGGCCATTGATGAATATGACACGGTAAATTAGCTAGCATTGCTCTCTCTAAAAATTTAAAGGCAAATGCTTATCACATTTGACATAACTCAGCACTGTATGTGTGGCTTTGTTTTGTAGATTAAGTGGAGTGAAGTTGACAAAATAGTTTATGAGGTGGAAAAAGATGGAGAAATCAACTATAAGTTGTTGACACGGGCGTTTAACAAATCTATGCTTCAAGTTTTGTTGGGGATTGCAATACTGACATTGTGTGCAAAACCTCTAGTGATTAGTATTAAAGATTTATCAGATGATATGGGAATGCCTTCTTTCCTTATCCCTTTTGTAATGGTACCTCTTGCTCTAAATGCAAGAATGGCAATTGCAGCAATATTTCCAGCAAGTCAGAAGAGTTTAAAAACTGCTTCTTTGACATTCTCAGAGGTTTAACTCTCTCTCTCTCTCTCTCTCTCTCTCTCTCTCTCTCTCTCTCTCTCTCTCTCTCTCTCTCTCTCAAGTACACACACACAAAATGATCAGTTCAAACATTTACTTCCTCTGTCCCAATTTTTGTGACATGCTTTCCTTTTTAGTTAGTGTAAAGAAGAATATCTTTTTATATTTAGTATCAATTTTAACTTCAAACTTCTTATTTTATCCTTATTGAAATGATTTATAACCGCTGAAAATTTTATAACTTATTTTAGATCCTATTTCAAAAATCTTTCTTTTTCTTTTAAATTTTATGCCAATCAAACACCTTTACATAAATCGAGACGGAGGGAGTACCTGTTAAAAGAATAAACGTGGTGACCTTTCTAGGAATTTTACAAACCTCCAAAAATAAAAATTGAAGTTTGATTTTTCTATTGTTACTCACAGATATATGGAGGAGTGATCATGAACAACATTATGGGCATGGCAACACTTTTGGCAGTGGTGTGTATGAGGGACCTAAGGTGGGATTATTCAGCTGAAGTGCTAATAATTTTGGTGGTTTGCTCTATAATTGGCCTTCTTGCATTTTTCCGCACCACATATCCACTTTGGACTTGTCTCTTAGCATTTTCTCTATACCCTTTTTCTGTGGTGCTCTTTTACCTTCTTGAATGTGTATTTGATTGGGCCTAATGATAATCATAATATCACCACACACAACCCTAACCCAAACCCATTCTCTCTGCTCAAAAAGAAAAAGGAAAATAAATCTTTTTTCTTTTCATGAAAACTTGTAAAAGCTTTTGAATTAAAAAGAAGAAATAATCATATATCACTTCCATGATTTTTTCTCTCATTTGGTGCATTTGATTAGATTTATGAGTTGTCATGATTGAAGCTAGATAAGACTTGGGGCTAGAGGGTTAGAGAGAGAATAAGAGGTGTTTGGCTACAACAGTCCAAAAGATACTCAATATGGTGTTGTATTTTTTGTTTTGGGTTAAACCGGTAATAATTTTCCTTAAAAGACCTCACACCACTTCCTTACATCTTATATGTAACTTTTTTTTTCAATTAGCAATGCAAAACTTTATTTGCACACCATAGGAGGCATCAAAAGTAACCCCGCCTATGACAATAATATCCAAATGAGTAAGTACGAGGGCTTTTTTACAAGACACCATATGTATTAGCACCACAAGTGTCACGACCCGACTTGGGGCCGCGACGAGCACCTGGTGCTAGCCCACCCGGGCACCCTCTTAACTTACTCTTATACTTACATCTAGGTGAGTCATATAATTAGACATACATTTCCTTTCATTCATCAACTAGTCCCATTGGACAACAACGCTTTTATATCATCATAGGCGTTTATGCCGCATCAATGTACATGGGCCCACATGGCCGACAAAACGATATACAAAATATAGGCCAACAGGGCCAGACGTATCTAATCATATACACGTGACTACGAGCCTCTAAGAATAGTATGACATATCACATGAGCGGTACAGGACCCCGCTATGCCCATAATTATATACACAAAAGAATGAGTACCCAAAAGCTAAGGCTCCGAAGGAAATGGAGCTCTGCTATGTAATCTCTAAATAAGCAATTATGGATAAAGTCTGTCTCCCTATGCACCTGCGGGTATGACGCAACATCCACAAACAAAAGGACGTCAGTACGAAGAATGTACTGAGTATGTAAAGCATGATCAACATCGATATAGGAGCATAATAACAACATATGAAGTAGCATAGGAGGGGAGACAATAATATCATCATCATTTCACTTACTTGCATTTCATAGGAACTTTCCATTTTCATACGTACTCGTATACATACATCATCATCCGTATTCCATAATAGTACTCGTACCATATTTGTGCTCGTATTCGTATTCATATACATAGTCTTATCACATTCATATTCATATTATATACATAGTCATATCGTATACATAACATTTACATAACATACCCGACCTCATAGGATCGGTGTTTCATACATACTTGGCCAACCAAGGCTCAAGGTTACTTATACCTGGCCCTACCAAGGCTTCAGGGTTATCCGTACCATCTGCAGTGTGCGCGCGTTTCGTAATCGTATACATACTCTATACATATATATATACATAAACATATACTCTACCCGGCACCATAGGATCAGGGTTTCATTATAGCCCTTCATAGGCACACATACATATAATAGCCCGTAGGCACCTTTAGCATCATTATTATTTTCATCATTACTATCATCATTCTTACCGCTACGTCTATATCATAGGCTTACTCGTCATGCGAGGAACGTGGTACAATCGTAGTACATATCAAGAATCGTGAGCTTACGAGCTCGGAATATCAATCATTGAAGATATCATACTCATATAGAGGAGTTAGGAATTTGGCCAAAGAACCATGCCTTATGAAAGAAGGGTTAGCCTTACATACCTTTTCGTCGAATTACTCTACACTTGTGCGTGCTCCTCCGATGCTCACGTGTCTACCTTCATTAAGGTTATACTATCATTAGGATCGATACTAGCACACATGGCTAAAGCTAGAGAAAATCGGACAACATTTCTTTTATTTATACGACATTCGTCCATATCGTAATTCAACTCTCATATGTCAACAATGCATCCTCAATATCATAACAATAGCCATTAATCATCCACATTATCTAGATTTCTCAATTTGCTTCTAATTCACCCATATTCATGGTCATAACACCCAACTTCGTCCATTCGTCTAAAGTGTCTAGTTCATGATCTTAACACCATTTATAACACATTCATATCACAACACAACAACATTCATGATTCAATTCAAACTATTCCTCAAATGTCACTATTCATCATTCATGACCTACTTTACCATATTTTCTACAATCCATGCATTTCAACTCTCCAATATCTTAAACATCATACAAATATCATGAATCTTACCTTAGATGTTGTAGGAACAAACTTTAGTTGATAATACTCCACTTTGAGCAAAACCCTAGTTTATCTCCATTTGGATTTCTTGACCTTGGATGATCTTTGATAGTTTTCTTACTCTTGATTCACTTGTTTTTATGTTGTTGATCCTCAAATATCCTTGAAAACTTATATAATAAATGTATAGAGAAGGGGTGTAATGTAGAAATGAAATAAAATGAATCTTGGTCCCCTTATTTAATGATTTGCAAATCTGTGTTGAAGTGAACAGTGGTCGTCCACCATGGTTTACGGCCCGTATTGCAGTTTACGGACCGTCCCTCGTGATCGTCTTTAACCATTTCAGAACCAAAAACTTTAGAATGCAACCATGGTGATTTACGACCATGGTTTACGGGCCGTAAATCACTTTACGGTCTGTATTCCAGGTCGTATTATACCATTTCCTCGACTGGCATAAAGTTAAAGTTCTTGCATGCCATTTACGACTTCCAGTTTACGGACCGTATACCATTTTACGGTCCGTATTTACACTTTACGACCACTGGGAAGTTTTGCAAACCTGCAACTTTTCACACTTCTATACTTTTCATTCTAATCCTCCATGTCCATGCACATGCATTACTCATCTCATTTTAGCCAACTTCCTCGTCTTACATCGGATACCTTTGAAATCTCGCCTAAGGTCACCAAACGTCGTTTCTTACTCATGGAACAACATGCACTCGCACTCATCACTAGTTCATTCGCTTGCGTACCAACGGCAAATTTTCCGAGGTGTAACAACAAGATGAGGGTTTTGTTGGAAAATATTATACCCAAAACACAGAAATTATATGAAGAAGAACACAAAGGTGAAGTTTGACAATATGAATAATAACACGGGATTGGAGGTTTGAAACACGTGCGAAACGCTTTCCTAAAAATGATATTTACTCCCTCTCCTCTGTGAGATTGCTATGGGATTGTACGCAAATAGTTTTAGTAGATATGACAAGCCTTCTGAAAATTTGCACTGAGCAAACAGTGAAAAAATCCGTCTTAGGAAAGCAAGAACTTTTCTAGTTTACAAGTGCAGGATTTTTGTAGAAGAAAAATGAAGAAAGAAAAAGTTACATTTGATTAAAAATAGTTGACTTTAAATAGAATTGATGGTAACCAAAGAATGAAAGGACACACCTTTTCTTTCAAAATGCTTTGGTATAAATTTATATTTAAATAAAATCCCAACAATCCCCCACTTATTTAAATATAAATCAAGACTTAAAAGTCAAATAATATTTATGCGTAGAGTAATGTATCTTTTGATTTGAACATTACCTTAGTATAACATCACAAGATGAAATCGAAATCCCATGTAGCATATAGCTTTGAATATGTTATTCCTTGTGATAAAATAGGTGACACTATGCACATAAATATTTCATTCTTGCTTTCCACTCAACATACTTAGCACTTTTATGGCCATGTACTATCCAAAATTCATGAACATTTATGAGAGTAACTCCATCTCTCAATTGAAGCGGCACCATTTCTATGTTCATATAGGAGAAGTTCTTTCATTGTCTTTGTCACATTTGAGACACTTGTTCCTTGAACTGAATCTCATTAAGAGTATAAGAACTCAACCTTCTAATTTGTGACAACAAGTACTAGTATATCTCTTACTTAAATATTAAAACATCCATGTATCAATAACTTGTTGTTATCCTTTGAAACCATAACTATTCATTTCATAGTGCTAGGTCGGGTTGCCATTATTGGTGGACCTAATTAACTCGAGGTTGGTTTTCACCAACTTCCTTATAAAAGTTTTAGCAATTTGATTACCGAAATTAACTTCTTCTTTTTTTAACTCCACAAATATGAGAGAAATAATTCCTTCTTGAATTAGCTTGCTCCCTTCTTGAATTAGTTTGCTCACATAATCATTGGTAAGCTCAAGTGCATTCGTGTTTTAATGATTGTCAAACTGATTCAGAACCAAATAGAGACGTGGTCTGTGATCTGCTCTCTGTGCATCTTGCACGGTAAGCAGAGACAATTGTAAAGTTGAGCTACTCACTTCACACAAGTATAGCAGTTGAGCCGGCCTATGCTTTAAGTCAAATATTGAATGAGTGGTCTCTATCCATCCTGCATGTTTTCCACTATATATACAACATGTTGCATATTATGCATCACTTGGAAAACCTAAAAAACACCCAAAAGGTGCAGCCGTCGCAAGACTCTCCAATTGTTCAACAAAGCCAAACACAAACTGAAGGACCTGATTCCAACACTGAAGATGCTTTAGTCTCCTATTTTATTTTAAGCTTTGTTGCATCTGCTTTTACTTGTAAACCTACTCTTCTCTTATAAGAAGCTGTTGTAGGTATTTCAAATTCTTAGTAGTTGTTAGGCAGTTTACCTTTCAATCTATTAAGTGGTACCCTTAGCTAGTTTAGTCTAAGGCGTATTAGTTGGGTTTGGCTAGAGATAGTCAACCTTAAGCTCCTTGGCTAGAGTTAGTCAAGTGGAAGTGTTTGCAATCGGTGTATTGCAAAGGTTGAGGGACTATGGGAGTTAGTTCCTAGGTTGCTACTATCGTAAGGGTTGAGGGATTATGGGAGTTAGTTCCTAGCTTACGATAGGTTTTAATCTAAAGTTGCTCGTGTAGTGGAGTTGAAATCCTACTGGGTAGGTCGTGGTTTTTTAGTCCTTGAGCAAAGAGTTTTCCATAGTAAAAGCAATGTCTTCTTTACTTATTGCATTGCATAAGAGAACTTGTACTCAACCAGGTCCCTCCATACATTATTTGGTGGACGCATAGCCTACATCATTCATGTTGAAGATTTATCTAATTGATTTCACATAATATATTTATATGCTCGATTTAAAGTGGCTTGACTGTCATAAAGTTGAGCTCACACTTTGCAAAATCAATGGATTTAAAAAAAAAAGTCCCTCAACCACTCAACTCCTTTCTTTGCTCTACTACTGCAAGTCTATTTCTTGATTTTAAAAGTTTTCACCTCCTCCCAAGGTAAACGCCCATCATGTGATAAATTTATTCTCACATACTCGATATTCAATTTACACTGATATATCCTTATAAAATAGTATGAAACTTAGAGTTTCTCAAATCTTTAATTTTTTAAACAAACCAAGAACTAGACTACTAGCCCTTCCAACACGCTTGCTTACACAAGTTAAGCTACGATTCTTCTATCATTGTTAGTTAACTTGATCTAGGATCAAATAGCATATTGACCTCTTTTATATTTAAGTGACCAAATTTATTTAGCACTTTAATTTCTCAATGTAATGAGATTAACTCAATCCATTACCCCCACTATTTTGTTTAATCTTGATACCCAACATAGTATCAATTTGTCTAAGATTCTTTATTTAGAATATGAAAATAGAAAACCTTGTCGTTTCTATTCTGCCATATAAACCTCTTTATTTTTATTATATCGTAGAAATCTCTCTATTTCTATTATGTCTTCGTATCATTGCTTGCTAAACATATCCACAAATTAACTAGCATAAAATAATACTTTTCATAAAAAGTCACAACTTGAAAAAACACAATTTTTAAATAACAACTTTTCATGAAAAAGCACAACATTTTCCCTTTGAAAGTACAAAAATAGTTGTCTAATGTAGATTTTTAATCATAAGCAAACACCCCCACATTTTGACTATTTCATGCACATATGAAACTTAAAGCTGACAAGAGACATTAAATTCATGAAAGGCCATTAACCGTTAAACAATACTCCCTCCATTCCATAATAAGTGGTGTTTTAGGCTTTTCATTTTATTTCAAAATAAGTGGTGTTTTAGGATTTCAAGAAGAAATTGATCTTATTCTTCCAAACTTACACTTATTTATAATCAAGAATCATTAAGTAGCTTTTCTTTTTCTAGGCATTAATTAGGGGTAAGTTAGTAAAAACACTCATAATTTTCTAGGAGTGAGCAATTTCTTAAGGGTGTGCATAAGCTAAAAGCACCACTTATTATGGAACAGAGGGAGTATTAAAATGTAAATACCATATATTCTCATGATCTCATAAAGATATAAATCAAATTTCAAGTACTGATATGATAATTATATTGTCAAGATAAACTGTCTTTACAGTGGATTGGCAGATTGCAGAGGATATTTGGGTACTCTTACATCGTGGTACTTCGAACTAACGTGTTGCACTCTTATATTGTGATACTTCAAACTAATGTGCTATAACTGCTTCATCGTACTTCTTGCTGACACAATTTTGCCTAGGTACAACTTTTGAGATACTTAGCTGGAAAAGCTGATTCTCATGTTAATTTCTTGTTGAAACAGGTTGAGGTGAAGGTGAAAGAGCACCGACGGCAAAATGAAGGTCTCCTGAAGGACTGTGTATACGGGGGCCAAATTAAAGCTTTGTGATTTCAAAACTCTGCTTTGAACTACTATGCATGGAATGTGAATAATAATCAGTAGATCTTGATGCTCCATGATGAACTAGATATAATTTCTGTAAATGTTTCCCAAAGTACAACAGGCTAAGTAGGCAAATGGGATCTTGTGAAAATTCTTGATATCAGGATGAGATAACACAAATATCCTTGCGGATAGGTCATGATGTGAATGCATCAGATCTCATCTCAGCACTTTCAATCTTTTTTTTTTAATAAGTTCATCCATCATATATTTATTCATAAAACATACACAGAGGAGGACTTAATGCCAATACTTCCTGTAAATTATGTGCTTTACATGATAGAAGCATGGAGGGGGTTTCCCTCCTCTAATCCGGTCATCTGACCAACAAAGGATTCTTCAAGTAGAATCCTTAGAAGCTCAAAAACCTTAGCCAATTCCTTTCTTATTAGTCCTGATCCTGAAGTTAACCAGTCCAGCTTTCTCCATAGAGTAGTTTCCCCTAGCGGAGGTAGGGAGTTGAGAAGAATGTACAAAAATTAGTGAAGAGTCTTTGATGGCCCCAAACTTAGCCAAGGAATCTCCCATGGTGTTAGCCTCTCTATAGCAGTGGATCACCTTAGCTTTGAAAGTCTTTACTTTATCCTGAATCTCGGCAATCCAGTGTTAAAGCTTCCAGGTTTGTTTGCTTGTACTATTAATCATATCCACCACTATTTTGGAGTCCATCTCAAGAATAAGCGGCTGAATATTGTTCTGTTGACACCATTTCAACCCACAATTAGCTGTTTGAGTTTCAGCCATATTGTTAGAGCAGAAATTCATAGAGGCAGTGAAGGCCATAATCAGATTCCCATGATGATCTCTGAGGATGCCCCTTCCACCTGCTTTGTTGGCTCTTCTCATTGAGCTACCGTCGGTATTAAGCTTGAAAAACATCAGCGGCGGTTTCATCCAGCAAACAGGGGTATATTGCAATTTGGGTTTATATCCATCCACTAGAATGCATAGTTCCCTCCAGCCCGCCTCCAGAGGGACAAAGCTAAATTCTTTACTTAGAGCAATCTTAAGATTAAATCTAATCTCATATATCACTCTAGTGAAAGAAGTTTTGACCTTTTCAAACCTGATTTTGCATCTTTTCTTCCACATCTCCCAGCAGGTAAGAGGAGGGATAAGCTTGTAAATAAGTTTGAGTGCCTGATTATCGGTTTGGATACTCCACCAGCTCCACATCAGTTCCTTCAGGTGCCTATAATCATGATGAGGGATTCCAAAAGAGTTTTCCAGGAAATTCCAAATCTGTTTGGCACTAACACTTTCCACAAAAAGGTGGTCGGCATTTTCTTGGCAAAGGATGGGGCAGCAAGTGCAGTTAGGCTCCTGCTGATTTTGTTGTGATCCAGTGCTGGTGTTGCCTTTCTTTTATTTCACAGTGTTATTATCGAGAGGAAGTCTCTTAGAGAAAATTCTCCAGTTAAAAAAAGAAATCTTAAAAGGCAGGTGTTTATGCCAAACTGCATTGAAGGTGTCATTCTTTTCTTTCTTGTATCTAGTTGTTTCCCTGGCTATAGCACAACTAAAAGAACCATCATGAGTTAAAATCCAAAAACATTGATCAGGCTTACCTCTATCAAATATCTGGATCTGATTAATATATTGATGCAGATTTTGAGGTACCATCTTCTACAATCTCTCGTTGTTCCATATGTTCTCTATGATAAGCTCCTTAACTTGAGTATTTCCAACAACAAATGTCTCTGTTAACGTACATGGATAATGGGCCAAGACTAGTCCAATTATCCCACCAAAACAAAACATTCCCTTTATTAATTTGCCACAGCATGTGAGGTTCTGAGTCTTGCTTGATCAGCATGAGTTCCTTCCAGATCTGTGATTGTCCTGATGTCCACTTTCTTACTACCAAGTTAACTCTTTTACAATATTTAGCATTCATGAACTTAGTCCACAAGTTTGTCTTCTGTTCTAAGTCTTCACCACCTTTTTATAGCGAAGGATGTCTGAATATCAACTAGGCTCTTGAAACCAGCACCACATTCATCCATTGGATAACAAAGATATTTCCAGGCTGCCCAATGATGTTTCTTCTTACCCTCTTTGTCACGACCCAACCCCGTAGGCCGTGACTGGCGCCCTACTTGGGCACCCTGACATACCTATCCATATCTGATCACATCCAAATAGCATATACGGCCATAAACACTATATGTCGTCTCAAACTATGTCAAACTGTATCGGACACATTTCAGCGCAAACATATACATATACTTATATCGAAAAGCCGGCAAGGCTATTAAATGTATCAAAAGCCGACAAGGCTAACAGATGGCGCAACGACCCAAAACATATACAAAGTGCACGCCGACAAGGCTGCCATAACGAACAGGGTCATACAAACACATCTGTACAGAAGTAGGCACACACACCCACAAATACGTCTACAGACCTCTAAATAGACCAAACGGATCATATGGCGAAACAGGGCCCCGCCGTACCCCTGAACAAATATATACATATGCATCAAACAAGTATATATACCAAAATGTAGGCTCCGGAATAAGAGGAGCACTCCAAACAGCAGAAGAGGGTGTCCTAAACTGGTGGATCACCAAACTGTGCGTCTGTACCTGCGGGCATGAAACGCAGCCCCCCGAAGAAAGGGAGTCAATACGAAATATGTACTGAGTATGCAAAGCAGAAAATACATAAACAAATCTGAGGCATAAACGAAATAGTAGTACAGAACATAAGTATAAATCCAACATATCAAAATTAGTTTACTTTCAAAAATATGTAAGTCATGCGTAGGGTACAGAAGAATATGGTCGCCCGCCCGTCGATGGCGCCATAACACAGCATAACACCAGAATGTTTCAAATCTTCGTATCCCCGTCACATATCACATCACAACATAACGCCATACACAGCATAACACCAAATATATGTGGAACTCGACCCTCTTTTGCGAGTAGCTCGGTGAACCATAAACACAGCATAACTCCGGAGTATATTAAAGCGCGCACGATAACAGAACCGGCCCGGGAACCGGCGAAAGATATAACAAAACGCACGAGCAGAGTCATGAGTAACCATATGCATAAAATCATTATCATAGACTCAAATATAAGTAAATGACCATACTTGAAATTCGAAATGATAATCATACCAAATTCTTTCAAAAGTCGTCCGAATTACATAAAGGAAAGTCGCGGGACCCACGGACGGGCATTTACCCTAGTCGGGCCCGCCTATGGAAAACATACATATCATATGTCATATAGACTCCTACAAAAATATTGAGGTAATCCGAGCATTTATGTGCAAGATATGGCATTCAAAAGTTATGGAATTCTCTAAACAAACTTTTTGTGCAACATTTGGAAAACGATTATTTCGAAGACATAATGGTTCATATTCTTATCAAATCATACATAAGAGTGCCAAGAATTATATAAGGATCATATCATGCTCGGATTTCGAATTTGGAATTCCCTTAAGGCTCTAATCTAGCCTATGTAAAACTAATGGCATGCCAAAAGAAGGAAGGTTGCTTTACATACCTTATTCGCTCCTTACGCCTCTCCAAATTCAAATCCCGTTTCGTCCAAAATCTACATTTGGTCACATTTACCAAATATTAATCATAAGGTTTAAAAGTTCAATCTTAACCAATACTTGTCTACAGAAATTTGGGCAGCATCTCCCCTATACATACAACATCCCCGAGATTTAACTCGGCTCAATTATCAACAACCATACCAACAACAATACCAATAATCATCAACAGTCGATTTGAAACGCATTCTAACATAAATTGCCTTCTTTTCTAAATAGTGCAACAACTTTCAATCCAACTTTGCACTTTCAAATCAATATTGATATTTTCATGTTTATATACCAATTTAAGATCATTCAAACATAGGCCAAGAATATTCCAAGCCATATATCCAATATTCAACCATTCCATATTCCACCCAAAATTCTTACGTATGCAACAAAACCATCACAACACATTTTCTACTTACAAATTCGTAACCAACAACAACAATCCACACTTTAACAACTTCATTTACATTATAAGGATCGCAACAACACAACTAACATATTAAACAAAATTAATCCATTTCCATTCTACTTCCATACACCACACGGCCACACCCTATATTTTCAACTTCCACCAAATTCATTCAGCTTTATATCATATATTTACAACAAGAAAAACAGCCCACAACAATTCTAACAACTCAACAACTTCTCTAAATCCATTTCAACCCGCGATTTCGTATAACATCAATTTTTTTTTGCATTTTCTTACTTCCAATTTTGTCCAAGCCAATTTTAATAACTCCATTACAACACTATTAACACGATTACACCATAAAACAAGAAAATCGTACCTTAATTTTCTCGAAGGAATTTCTACTCTTAATTGCTCTAATTTCACAATTTCTTCTTCAAGCATAACAACGTTGCCAGAAATATAATTCTGTTGGTGTGAACAAATTTGTTGATGCATAAATTTTCCTTTGAGAAATAAATTACTATCTAACAATCGTGACTTACTGATGTTGCCTCTTCTACGTTTGAGTGTGCTAGTAGCTACCCAAGGTGCGAAATTGTTGAAGCATATATGTAAAACAATAGGAGAATCCTCTCCTTAAAAGTGAACAAACGTGAAATAGAGTGATATTGAGTTCTGGCAGTAGAACAACACCAAGGTAATGTTGTTGTACTTTGGTTTTTGGTCTAATAAGACTTTTGTTATATCTATAGCAAATGGGGCAATAACCGGATCATGGTATGATTTGTGGGCTTTGCCACTTTAACGGCTCATATTAGATTAACACCATTTATTATGGGTCCCCACAATACAATACATATTATAATATATTCCTATCCAAAATATGACACCAAGAAAAAGAAGTCCTATCCGTGTAATGGCAACAATTACTCCTTGGTCACGTGGACATGCTGTCCACCTACACTTTTCCATTATGCTGCCTCATGCAATGTAATATATATTTTCTTATTCATTTGTTGTCTCCAAGGTGATGACTAAGATGGGCATGCAATGTAATATATATTTTTCTTATTCATTTGCTGCCTCCAAGATGATGACTAAGATGGGCCTTATTTATATGAATGTCAAATCACTTGCTGCATTATTAACAAGGCCACGTTGATCATGTCCACCAATCACTTGTCTCATTATTTTAATTAATACCATAATTAATTTTTTACTCTCCCACTTTATCCCAATGTTAAATAATCATCCACATAATTAACTTCGTGATATCAATTCACTTAAATAGTAATTATTTTTAATACACGACATATACTCATTATTATAATCATGTAGTATAACATAGTTCATAGCCTCCTTTGCCACACATAAAATATTATTTTCAATCATCGTCACACACTTTTTCGTCCTAAATAATTTTGGGACTTCATCCTTGTACACACCGAGCACTTGATTTTCATCCTTGGATATGATCGAATTCTCCGGGCTCGGGTAAATTTGCTCATGCTGGACGATTTAAATATTTTTATTTTATTTTTTTGTTCAGAAAAAAAATGCGGGATATTATAGCTTGGACCGTATTTTATTCAAATAAATTTTGAACCTCGACGAAATTTAATTTTCTTCGATTTGTTTATCTTCTAATATTTACAACCTGTCTGTACCATCACTCTAACCACCTAATGTCATTTAACTCGCACGCTTTCCAACGTATGAAAACACGACATGTAACACTCTTTTTCGCCCCAGAAGATATCTTGTAAATATTTCTCTATTTGAGTCAAAACATATTTAGGAGGAGATATAGCAGCAAGTAGGTGCATAGTCTGTGACTGTAGGAGTTGTTGGATAATGACAGCTTTCCCTCCAAATGACAATAGATTTCCTTGCCAAGCCCCAGCTTTCTTTAAAATCTTGGTGGTCATCTCTGTGAAATAACATATCTTTTTCCTTCCTGTAAAAATAGGGCAACCTAAGTAAGTAAAAGGAAAATTTTTATGATAGAAACCAGTAACTTTTTTAATCTTTTTCCTAATCTCCCTATCAGTATGAGTAGCTGTGATGAAGCAGCTTTTTTTTTTTGCATTGATCTTCCGTCCTGAGATCTGTTCATATCTTCTCAGCTGCCTCATAACCCTTCTCAGAGACTTTTCCTTCCATGAGGTAAAAGTAACCACATCATCTGCGTATGCAATATGGTTTATTTGTGGTCCCTTTGCTTCCATGGTGAAACCAGTGATTTCCTGTTGTCAAAAAGATTATTAAGCATTCTAGACAGAATTTCAGCAGAGATTACAAAGAGAGAAGGTGATAAGGGGTCTCCCTGTTTGAGTCCCCTAGACGAGTGAAAAAATCCCTTTCTATCTCTATTTATCAGAACAGAATACCATGCATTTTCAACAAGTCTTCTGATAATGAAGGTATCATTAAAACCCATTTTCTCAAGAACCACATATAGAAAAGCCAGGACACTCTGTCATAGGCTTTCTCCATGTCAAGCTTTATGATCATGTTCTCCTTTTTCTTGTTCTTGCTCATATTATGAACAATTTCCTGAGTAAGGATAACATTCTCTGTGATTAATCTACCACTAATGAAACCTGTTGATTTTCATAGATGAGGCTAGGGAGATAAATATTCAGCCTTGAAGCAACTATTTTTGAAAGGATCTTATTAGAGAAATTACTAAGGCTAATTGGTCTCATTTGGGAGAAACTATCAGGAGCCTCTACTTTAGGGATTAAAATGAGACAGGAATGAGTGTAAAACCTAGTCAGCTTCTTCCCTGCAAAGAAAGAGTGAACAAAGTTAGTAACATCCTGTTTAATAATATGCCAACATTTCTAGTAGAAAAAACCATTATAACCATCAGGTCCTGGGCACTTTCAGGGCTAAGATCTCTAATTACTACCAATATCTCCTCTTCTTCAGGCATTCTGGTGAGCATTTCGTTGTCCTCATGATTGATGATACTATGGAGTTGATTAAGATCACCAAAATCATATCCATTCTGTTGACTGTCATTGCTAAAGAGATTACTGTAAAACCGGACAGCAGCATTTCCTATGTCATTGGGATCTTCTATCCAATATCCATTTTCATCCTGGATTCTATGGATATAATTTCTTCTTCTCTTTTGTTTGATAACACTAAAAAAATATTTAGAGCAAGAGTCCTCTTCTTCTTTCCATTGAAGATTTGCCTTTTGTTGTAAAATGCTACTTTGAAGCCCTAAATATCTGGTGTATTCAGCAGCCATCTTATTCAAATCTTGCATGTTCTTCTCACTCGGGTCAGCATCCATGATGTTTTCTTTGTCTTCCACAATCTTTTCATAGAATTTGACCTTTTCATAAATATCCCCTATGGAAGTTTTGGAACAGTGGCTAAGTTCCCTGGAAAGATCTTTTAGTTTCTCTTGGAGTACTCTCATAGCATTTCCCAGATAACACATATTCCAAACTTGCTCAATGAGTTCCTCAAATCCTGGTTGTTCAACCCAAAAATTCAGGAATTTGAAGTAGGAGATATAGGGTTGATCTGAGTAGCTAGTCTTGATAAGGAGAGCCTTATGGTTAGATCCTTTCCTAGCCTAAAGTTTGCCCCATAATCTCAGCCCAATTCTCATTGATAATAAGTCTATCTAGCCTCTTATAAACCCTCTTATTTGCCTCCCTTCCATTAGTCCATGTGTAGATGTTTCCACTAAAACCTGCATAAAAAAATATTACAGTCATCCATACATTCTATAAAATCAATGTTGTGCTTAACTTTGTGAGGTGTGCCCCCTTTCTTTTCCCCTGGAGCAGTGATACAATTAAAGTCTCCGGTGACAGCCCATGGGCCTTTCACCAGGGAGCTAATATCCTTGAGATTTTTTCATAGTCTTTTCCTCCATCTAGCCTTATTCTTTGCATAGACTGCTATAAAACAACAACTAGTGTCAGTAGGAAGAAATTTCATATTAAGTGAGATTTGTTGCTTATGGTTAGACAAAATAGTAGCGTCTAAGAGTCATTCCAAAAGCACCATATTTTCCCATTTTTATTAGCAATGGCATTGGTGAAGCCTAGTTTTCTTTTGTAGAAATTCAACTTGTCAGCTTGAACCAAAGGCTCCTGGATAGTAATCAGATGAACTTTGTTCAAGTTGACAAGTTTAGTAAGTCTTTCAAAGATTTTTTGGATTTGACACCCCTAATGTTCCAGTTTATGACGTTAAACATAATAAAATTATTGGGGGTAGGATACTGTTCTTCCATCCTTCACTCTGCTGGCAAAGTGAGCTCGGGTAGTTTGTAGCTTCTTTTTCTTTATTTTGTTTTTGCCCCTTGGTGATAGTCCCTCTTTTTCAGTGATTTCATCCATCTACTTGCTCATTGCCTCTTTTGATACATACTGGTGAGATGTAAAAGTCTCAATGAGTTTTGAGGCTGTTTCGTCCTCTTGTCTTTCCAATTCCGAGCTAGAGTCTCCTTGTTTCTGCCCCCCGTTGTCTCCTCCTTCATTATGTTTATCCTTATCAATGTTTAGCATTATGGTTATTTTCCCTTCAGTAGGTTGTTGTTGTCCCTGTTTGAACTTATCCTTTCTTCCCATGTCTCATTCCATCTGTGTACTTTCTTCCTCTTTGCTTGGTTCTTTGTTCTGTTGCCGATCCTCATAACTATATCCCATGCTATCTTGCTTAGTCAGGCTGTTGCCAGAGATCGATCTCTTGTTTATTTCATATTTTTTTGCTTCTTCCGCTTTGCTCTCCTCATCTGGCTGGCCGTGCCCTTGTATTCCCTCATTATCCTGTTCTTGGAAGCTTCTTTCAGTTTGTTCTGTTCTGGCCAGGCTGTTGTCATTTCTCTTTTCTCATTCTGCTTTTCCATAGGTTCTTTGAAGCTAATAATATTTTTTATCTTCAAGTTTCTAGCTTCTTTCCTTTTCTTGTTCTTTTTCTTTTTCTTTTCCTGATCCTTTCTCTTTGCCTCAGTAGCAGCTTTCTTCTTGCTTTTTGTTTCTTTTTTTTCCTCTGTAGCCTTAGCTTTCCCAGTTTGTCCCTTGATGTTGTTATTTTCAGCAATCATAGGAACACTACTGGAAGCCTCTTCATGTACCACAGATATGTCCCCCTCATGATTTTCTTGGTGAATATTATCAGTAGTTGATTTCTCATGGTTGGAGATGTCCTCGTCAAGGTTCCGATCTTCCTCTTGTTGATTAGCTTTGGCTGCCCTTTCCTTCATTTTTAGCTTTTCCCATACTCGGCATTGCACTATGTTGTGTCCCAAAATCTTACAGTGTTTGCAAAATTTAGGGACTCTTTCATATTCGATTTTTTGGTAAAATCCCTTAAGGGAGTGTTGGGGCTTTCTAGTCCAATCCAAATCTGATTTAGTTGAGGTTTGGTTAAATCGACCCGACTCTAACCTTTGCCAAGCTTGGCCTTGCCCTATGCTCAGTGGCATTATCGAGTGAAAGATGAACCCCTACAGGTCTAAGAATCTGTTTGACATAATTCCATGAGTGACAATGGAATGGAAGATTGGGCAGCAGGACCCAGACCGGCACCACCGGAGAATCTTCGTGAGGAGAAATATCTGGTGTCCATTTCTGGAACCACATAACCATTTCGTCAACCTCCATAGATCGTTTGAACCATACACTTTGGAGGTCTTCCTCATTAAATACATCTATGAATACAGTACAATAATCATAAGCCCCAATTCTCACTTCTCCATTGACCTTAATTTTTTCATCGAAAACGGATCTTACTCTTTCAATTTGAGGTCGAGTTCGAAGGAACTTACCTATAATAGTGTATTTACACTCTTCAGCCATAAACCCATAGAAATCAGCAGCTTGGAAGACCACCGCCGGACCACCATTGTGCGAGATGACTTTGGTTTTCACGGTCGGGTCACCCATTTTTTTTCCAGTGGGTTTTGATTTTGGAGGGGCAATTAGTGCAGAAGCATAGCCTTTTGGGGTAATTGCTTCCCCTTGTATATTCGCAGGTGGTGTTGGAGCATTATTCTCCCCTAGAATGATGTTTAGTTAAATGTAGTTGTCGCTTGAGGATGTTGTTGAAGGGAGGAAGAATCTGACAGAAGATGCCCACTCAGCAAGTTAACCTTTGGGCGTATGTCGTCTTATGTCTTTATTGCTCAAATGTTTAACTAATATTGCAATGTTGGTGTTCTAGAGTAACATAATTGTTGATGTGAATGGGAAAAAGGTATAGAGAGTGTGGATTGCTTCATTTACAGGCGGGAACTGATTGACATCACTGCAAAACATGTTTTTGTGCACAAAATGTTTTGTAAATTTTATTTTGCAGCAGAGATTTTTGTAGGAACTAGCCTTTAGCTGTTACAGGAATGATATATTGTTTTGACATTTCCAAAATTTTATACAGATGTATTTGGTTTATGGTGTCGATGACGTATTCAAATGTTTATGCAACTGTATTTGGTTATTCTCTGCGCTCGACTCTTGAGAGCCACTTTGAGTAGAGGCAAGAGTTTGGTGAAGTAGGTGTTCCGAAGTCAGGAATTTAAGGGTATTCACCATTTAATATATATTTATGAACTAAAGTAATTTTGACCTAATTGATCACCTATCAGTCTATATCTACACTGGTTACTGCCTAAAGGAAGAAAACAATCAGTCAAAATGTATCTCGACAATCTTGACAAGCAAAGGGAAAGGTAATTGAACAGGTTCTCGATGGTTGTTCTTTCTGGAGTCAAAGTCGAGTCTCTTTATCATAATTGACAAATAAGAATCTCCAATTTCACATGCAAGACTGTTATGTTCCTTCTTTATCTTATGTTGTTGAAATCAAAGTGTTAAAGATTCCATAATCCACAGCTGACCGGTGCACGAGGGTCTTTTAGGATTACGTTAGTGTTGAGAGGAGAAAGCAAAGTAGATCCTGCGCTAAGAAAGGGGAGTGCACGTTGGTCATCTTATCTCTTGCGATGGGATAGAATTTGGACTATTTTCAGAAGATCAAGATCCCGCTGATGTGGCGCAACTAGAAAGTAGGAATTATATTTTTCCTTTTTCTCAAAATTTTTCCTTTTTCCATTATTAAAATGTTTAAAGAAAAAAAAGCTTTATTTTGGCCCCGAAACGTCGCTTTGCTTTAATCATCTTATTAGGTTTCCTCTGTTCCTCTTTCCCCATAACAGGAAGAAAACCGTCTCCTATTTTACTGCAGTGAATACTATTCAACTCGGATGAATTCCACAACCCAAGTCATAACGCTGGTGGGAGAATCTGTTCGCAGGTTTTCAACTCTAACAATTCTCATCAGCCGCATAGAAAATCAGGCCAATTACTCTGTCTTCTCCTTCTTTAGGGTCTGCTAATCTCATGTCTGCCATCGCTTACTTTGCAAAATTGCATAAACTTCAACACCCTCCAATTCCAGCAACGAAAACACAATATTTATTCAATTCAGCAAGGTATAACAATTCTTCCATTTGTATACCGGGTTTAATTTGGATTTGAGGCTCTAGCCTTTTGATAAAGGCTACACTACTTTCATTCCAATTTAATATTCACTTACTTAAATTTGTGTGCGTGTTCAAGGACGGTCTGTCTGTCACCCACAAAGACAGTACAGAATAAGAAAACCACACACGATATTCAGGCAAGTATTTTACCAAACTCCTAATCTTAAATAAACTTTAATCTTCGCTGGAATTGTTTTTTTTTGGTTTGTGTGTTACAAAATATGTTTTTAAATGTAACTATTATAGGGAAGAAAGATCAGCAAGCCGGGCAGGTAAATAATTACGAAAACACAATGCAACAAGCTGCCTTTAATACTATTCGAGAACATATTGATAATGTTTACGCCATCATCTAGACTCCAATGACCACAACCAATTGTAAATAATCTTTAATCGTCGCTGGACAAGGCCTAATTGACTTTAAATGAGATTTTATATAAAATCGGTAGTAGACTTTACTGTTACAGTAAAATTCATTAACCATACGTGAAATTGACTGTAGCAACAGCGTACAAAACTCCTTCACCTAACCAAAATTTTTGGTTGTTGCGTCCAAGAAAAATTATGAATTCATAATTTGCTTCAATTTATCTTTACTCTATATTTTGATGATGTTTTATCTTTATTTGTACTAAGGTTTAGACTTTAAGTTAATTATAGTAATATTCTTAGCGTCCTTCTTCACAGCTATCAGAATGTCGTTGAAGGCATTTAGTAAAAAAGAGGGTATAAAGGGCCTGATCCTCAGTTGGCATTTACTCTTGAAAAGGAAATCTTGGATACACTTAGTGCATTTAATTTCTCTGAATAATGATCATTTAGTACTCTATGAGTTTTCGTCTATGAACAAAGGACTTCTCTTTATTTTTATTAGATTTCAGCTTATCATAATGAAGTTCATTTTCCGGATATCATAGAAAGGTAAAAGGTTTTCCTGGTATCATTGTTATGTGACACTTCGAAATTGGTGTTGCTAGAGAAGTATAAACCACTGTCTGTATACCAGGCATTAATACTTTTAGATACTATTGGACAACATCAACATCATCTGCATATCTAAATAATTTTAGTCTCAATGTGCTAACCTATGTTGTTAATCCACGTGTAATTTTAATGATTCAATCTTTTAGTTATACATATTTTGATACCTTAAAACTTAATTAATATTTTTATTTATGATTTCTTAATGAAGTAGCAGTTGGATCTTAAATATTAACACCTTAACTTGGTCCAAATGCATACAAGTTTTCTTAAGACTACTAAATTGTGAAATTCATGAAATTCACCATCGGATGAGAAGCATGTGTGATAGTCTACATTATAGCTGTTTCTATCCCAAATGAGATTTGATTTCCTGCTTGTAGTAGGTAATAACAACATATCAATATGTGAGGGCCGATGGTTACTAAGGACATGTAAATTTTGCAGGTGACACTGAAGCTTATGCTCATGTTTATTCTAATGTAAGGATCGTAATTGAAGATGCGCATTGAGTTATCACAAATTTGTTTATGGTACAGATTTTAGTTGACAAAGAAAGTGCTGTTGGAGTGTACATTTGAGGCTCTATTCAATGAGATGTCGTTGAAATACTGGAGCGAATATATATTTGTAGCTTCATTGTATAGGGTAAGAGATTTTCTCCGGAGCATGTTGATGTCACTGTGAGAAATAGAGATATATCCTCTTAAGTAAAAAATGGCTCATGTTGTGCATGTAAGAATTTTTTAAATCCATTTTTTAGTCTTTATCATAGAGTAGAATCTCTCTTTCAGCCTTACCTATCCTTTGTAAATTTGTGCAATCTTAATTTATTTTTTTATTTTTTAAAATCTATTACTGTAGTGTATTCATGGGTTAAATAGTATACACGTATATAAATAGCTTTGATTTTAATCATTTCTTCTCCTTAGTATAAAGTGGTGGAGTCCTTTCATTTAGATTAAGCTAGAGAAGATATGGGTCACTTTCACTTTCACTTTTACTTTCAGGTGCTTAAATTGGAATATAATGTATAGCGACTAACTGCTTTTGTTTTATCAAAATTTAAAACATCAATTATTTAGTCACATTTTGGTTTCTTCTATAATCGCGCGAAGCGCAAGTAATTTCTCTAGTATATCTATAAAGCAGGGAAAAATAATGCCAAGTTGGCACCCCTCTAAAGCTAGGATTCATAATTATCTTTTTTCTCATTTTTTTTATATTCTTTCCTAATTTTCTGTGTTAAAAAATCTATAGAAAAAGGCAGGCAATACATATTCATTTCTTTCGTTATTACCTTAATTATCTTCCGTCATTATTACTACTAATTAATTTCTTCCCTTTAAACCTTGCTAATTTTTTCAAAACCCATTACCCATCTACATGTTGGTAACCGGTTACTCATCAATATAAAGCAGGGATAAATAATGCTGACTTGGCACCCCTCTAAAGCCAGGATTCATAATTATTATTTTTCTCATTTTTTTGACATTCTTTCCTAATTTTCTGTGTTAAAATATCTGTAGAAAAAGGCAGACAATACGTATTCGTTTCTCTCATTATTACCTTAATTATCTTCTGTAATTATTACTACTAATTAATTCCTTCCTTTTAAACCTTGCTAATTTTTTCAAAACCACCTACATGTTTGTAACCGGTTATTCATTTGTTACGACAATTGAATTGAAATTAAAAGGGGTATTGTTGAAATCTTTTCGATCTAAATTTTCAGTTACACTTCCATTCTAATTCCCTTTTTCGATTCAAGAATGTGGCATAAATTTTCAGTTACAAAATAGCTCCTCATCTTACCAGATGAATGGTTTTCCACTGCTAAGCATTAGATCAGTGCAGATTCATACATATAAGAAATATTGATGTGGAGCCAGAAAGTGGTACAAATAAAATGACGAAGCAAGAGAACCAAAGGGCGTCAGTAGAGTGAGTTGCAATATTACATAGAAGTTTGCAAAATTGTACGTCCTTATCTTATTGAATTGTTTGTTTCTTCTCTCACTTTTTGTTACCCATCTTGATCCATATAATTTCATTTTCTTATGCCAAATTGGTCAGAACTTAGTTGATTATTATTGTCAGTATTTCATAGTATTAGAAGGTTTGGTCTCAGTTTTTGAGAAATTGTGTCAATACTGTTAATTATATATGGCCTAGAAAGATTTAGTTGATTGAGGAGAAAAAAAATCAAACCATTAAATTGTCTTATTTTTTGGTATGAGATGAGATTTAGTTCCAGTAGATATGAGAGAGGAAGCGTTAGATAATTCAATTTTTTACTTACTTAAGTGTGTTCTAATTCTCTTTTCTTATCGTATCCAGTAGAATTTTAATTTGTTTGCAAATCTCTGTTTGGACATGATTTCTTTTAATGTATTTCGTGAACTATATTTGTGATCAATAATTACAGGTATTTGAATTATGACAAGAATAAAAACATTTCAAGATATCTTGATTTGTGAACCTCTTTGATAGTTCGACCCTTATCCCCGCATTGAGGATCTAGAAAAGCTTCCTGCTGGTGTGACTATTGCTGGTATTAAGGATGTGCACTCCTCCCTTAACAACGGTTTCGAGTCCTGAGTATGGCAAAATCCTTAGTAGGGAGCACTTTCCCATAATCTATTTTTAAAAAATATATATGTATATACAATGTTATTTATATATTTCTTATATATTGAACCCACTTGGTAAAAATCCTAGGTCTGCCACTGCGTAGCACGAATCCAAATATAATCAGGGTCTACTGCGGATACAGGACACCGGATATGAAAACAAAAGAAAAGACTATTGCTGGTGTGCTTTAAAATTTCAACTCCAATTTTATTGTCTATAGAAATCTTTCGTCGGTAAAGAAAATTTTTAAGTTCATTTATATAAAATTTTATCTTCTCAATTTTACAATTAATAATAATTTTAATATTTTAATTTGTATAGTAATTAGTAGTTGTGCGGTGATATTTGCAATTCTTAACTTTAATTTTACCTTTTCGTCTCTCTATACTCCTCAAAGTATTCTTAATTAGATAAAAAAAATTACATAAAATTTAGATATTATATTTCATTCTCTTTTCTTTGGTAGGAACAAATTAAATGCTTTTAAGCTGCATGCATGTACATCTATATCTTCATTTTACTCATCTATGATAACAAAGTGTTTTTTTTTTTTTTTTTTGGTTGGGGTATACTGTATTTATAATTTTGGAAAAGGGCCAAATATACCCATGTATTATCGAAAAAGGGTCAAATATACTCCTCCTTATACTTTGGATTCAAATATACTCCTACTGTTATACTTTGAGCATAAATATATTCCTCCACCGTTAAAGTTGACAAAGGTGAAACCCAATCCCACATATCATTAATATTTTAATGACATGAATACCATGTGACATGCCACTTCACTGAACAAAACCAATTTTACACCCCCCTTCCCTTCCATGTCATCTTTACCATAAGCACCACTGCTACACCACCATTATGCCCACCACCTTACTTTATTTGGTGGTTTCAATAAGAAGATTCAACTTTTGAAAACCCAAAACCCCCAAATCGAATTTCCAAACCAAAATTCTCACGAAAAGATTCAAAACCCATCTCTAAAATCCTTCAATCTTCAATACCCAAGTTATAGATTTTGTTAAATTTGAATATATTCTTCAACATTTCTTCTTTTTCCCACCATTTCCCTCTGTTTTTTCTTCTTTTTGGTCATCATCATGATAGGTGTCTTGCTAGAACCATCAATGTTCCTGTTTCTTATTTTAAGAATCTGTTCTTTTCCACGTGATTTGGTATTTCAAGATATATCCTCTTAATTATTTCATCCATATTAGTCATTGTATAGAGTTCTTGAATTCAAAAAAAAAAAAAAAAAGTAGACTTTATTGCTTGTTCTTAAAAATTCCCTTTTGATTGCTGTCCATTTTACTTCTTTGGTGATTTCAATAGGAATTATTTAGTTTGTCTAGCTTTCTGTTCACTGATATTTTTGCTTTTTCCCCTTCTAATTGATGAAGACGTGGTTGATTTGTTTCTCTGTGTTAACCAAGTGCTTTGTGACTTGAAGCTTTCCGTTTTCGTAGTTAATAATATTGCTGTACCGGATAAATCAGTGGTGGGCATGATGCTGGTGTAGCAGTGGTGCTAATGGTGAAAGATGATATGGAAGGAGGGGGGTGGGAGTAAAATTGGATTTGTTTAGTGATGCGGCGTGTCATATGGTACTATTTTCATTAAAATATTAATGTCATGCGGGATTAGGTCCCATTTTAGTCAACGTTAACAGTGGAGGGGTATATTTGTACTCAAAGTGTAAGGGTATAATTGGACCCAAAGTATAACGAGGGATATATTTGACCCTTTTTTAATAGTACTGGGGTATATTTGATCCTTTTCCGTTATAATTTTTATATTTGTAAGATAAAACAATTTCGCACAGTGAAATTTACTAGTACATTAATAAAAAGACAAATACACTCACTAGTTTGACTTTTTTCTGTAGGAGTGCTGCAAACTCCAATTCCGATGGTAACATCACTAACCAGCATTTAGTGTTGAGAGTAAAGTCCGACTTTTGCTCCTTCCCCATTAAGTATGTTTTTCAAAAAGAATCTAAAGAAAGACAGGTTTATAGCTTAGTGGTATCAGTGAGCACATATACTATAAGATATTTTAAATTTAACAGCAGAAAAAGTAAAAAGCTTTTCTTCCGTAGCTATATGCATAAGGTATGGCATCTCCAGCTAGCAATCCCAAAAAATTATCTGGATTTCAACAGAGTAGTATTTATTCTTAGATATTTCTAAGTTACTATAGTAGTACTGATGATGACGTGAAAAACTAAATAGTGATGATAGGTGAAATAAGAGGATTTATCTCCATTTTCTGTTGGCTCACCAAACTTGAAGCTTTGAGCTCTCCTAAAATTTTCTTTATTAAGTGGTGCTAATTATAAAATCTTTTAGAGTAACTTGTTTCCTAGCAATTTTTTGTCAAACTAAATAACTGAAAAATAATGTGTACGTAATATGATTAGTTGAATGAAATTTACACCCTGCAACAATCAACAGTCACATCGAGTTGTGTAGATTAAACTTGCACAACTGTGACGATTAGGATTCCTCGACATGCAAAAGAAAAGATTAATCGAACAAATTCTACAATTTACAAAAAAAAAAAAAAAAAAAAAAAAATCTGGTTTCTAGTATCTAATTGAAAATTATCTTAAGTCTCTTCAAACTTCATTTTATGGTGTTTAAATTCCAAGAGTTGAAGAATAGGATTCCATAAGCCAATGCCATTGGATATTGACACATGCTTTATCAAACATCAGAATAAGACACTCAATCATATAGATGCCTGATTCAAAATGACAAGCTTGTTAAATAAGGATTAAAGAACCTATTTCCTGATCAACTAAAAACAAGGGAGAATTCTTTCTTTATTGATATCTAGCTATTACAAAACTCTCACTAAAAGGAAATCTTTTGTGCAGAATTTTCACTATTAAAAGCACCCTTGTGTGCGCGCAAGACCGTCCATATAAAAAATACCGTAATCTTTTGTGCAGCACTTTCACTATTAAAAGTACCCTTTGTCTTTTTGGAAAAACTTTATCATCATTGCAAAGTTTCACCTATAAAAGGAAAAGTACCCTTGTCTTAGTGTGGAATTGATTTATTATATCCCCAAAACTCGTATAGTAGATTTATAACTTGTATTTGGTACTGATGTCAAGCCTTTCACAATGCTTTATCACATTTATTTTTCTACTTGGACAGGCGCAGGGCAGGGTTCTAACCCTAAATTCTTCCAATAATAACCAATTATTGAATATCTCAGATAGAATTCATCCACTTATTAGCAATCATGAATATGCACATTCTTCTGGCAAAATATGTGAGCAGGTGTATGGTTTTTTTCCATGTGCAAACAGCATCAGTGGCTACATTTTCTTGATAGGAGCATACCAGTACTTGCTGATTATAGGGGAAGGACTTGTCTCAAGAGGAAGCAATACTCTCTTCAATATTCTTGGCCCTGGCACTTTTGGCGCCACTATTTTACCAATCTTGAAGACATTGCCCAGGATTGTCATGGTCATTGGTTAGTCCTAATAACTTAACTGCTTAAGATATTAATAAACCTGGACTATTAGCTTGTTAAGATTAAGGGCTTACTCTCGTGACAAAAGCTATAACTAATAGCAAGGGCACAAGGCAGGATGTTGGGGTTACCCAATATTACTTTTGACTTAGTGGTCTAGTTTGACAGGCCCTATAGTATCAAGCTTAGCATAGAGTTTAGCTTGCTTTCTCATGAATAAACTTTGACATAGTACTTCTCTCGCCGCCTATTTGCATGAAAATACAATAGATGAATAGTCATTCATTATAAAATTATTTATTTATCTTATTTCCTATCAGAATAAGTATTCAAAACAGCTATCAATTAAGACACAGAGGTATTCCACACAAAATTCGTTTGTTCCCTCCCCTTCAAAGACAGGAAAAGCTTTTACGTCGTTGACCATTAACTCAGTCTAAGGACAAATGGCCAGTGAATCAACATAATTGAGTTGTTAATTTGCAAGATAACTAAGAGTCATCTGTTAGGCCATGTCATTAGGGCGGCTTCCTCTGAGTAATCCAATGCTAAAAAAGAGGGTTAAGAAAAAGCAAAACCTTCACGTCCGAAACTGAAAAATCATCAGTTGGAGAATCGTTTTTACGTGGTAGACACAGTGAACGTAAGATGGAAATAGAATGCAACATGAACAAAATAGACTGATTTTAATGTTACTTTCTTTGTAGCATCTGGAGTTTCAGTGAGTAAAGAGAAAGCTCAGAATCAAATCTCTTCTGGAATTAGCACTACAGTTGGAGCCACAGTCTTCAATCTTACTTTAATGTGGGGAATATGTTTGATATATGGCACTAAAGATATGACCAAAAAACCAGCTCTCCAACCTGCCGAATCTTCACCTTTCAAAAGATTGAAGGGCTTGAGTGGTATTCATCCTTTCACATTCTTGAATTTAAGTTGCTGATATTTTTATTCATATAGTACTGTATATTTTATTGAATACTATGCTGAAATATCTGTATACGTTACAGATAGAAGCGTTACAATTGACGAGAAAACCCGTTACACTGCTAGAATCATGCTCATTTCCTTGATCCCATTTGTACTAGTTCAGCCAGTCACTGCTTTCAACTCATTCTTTGGAAGGCGTATTCTGATTTTCATCACACTTATAGTATCACTCATGCTTTTGCTCTCATACTTCCTTTATCAGGTAACTAAAATTTCCAATTTACAACACAAAGAATGTTTTGTACGCAGGTTTAGATTTGGTGTTAGTTACTATGTATATCTAGTTTTATTTCTTTTACCACACACTATATATATGGTTTGAGTTGGAGGGAAGGTCACACCTATTGCATAATGTTGGATCCACCTATGTCGTATTGAACAAATTTTGTACTCATGATTGTTCCTAGTTGAATGCCATGGATTTGTGTACCGCTTCTTAGTTTCTGAATTTATTCATCAGATTTTGAACCCTTGGATGCAAATGAGAAGTTTAGAATACTCCAAATATGAGAATTTGCTAGCAGGATTTCTGCATCATGTACAGAGACATGCAAAAGGGAAACTCATTAATGAACAAGGGGATCCTGATATTGACGTCCTTAAAAGGTAATGTTACATCTTAGTCTGAGAACAAAAGATAGTCTCTTAGGAATGAAGCGAATAAGACTAAATAGTAACCTTTTTGGTTTTCAGATTATTCCATGAGACTGATAGAGATGCTAACAAATGCCTAACACTTGCTGAATTGGAGAATCTTATACTTGAAATGGAATCAGGGAAGGTTCAGATGGACAAAGATTATGCTATTTCTAAGATATTGAATTCTTTTGACCAAAACAACGATAAAAAAATCCAGGAGGAAGAGTTTGTTGATGGATGCAAAAGATGGATCGAAGAAGCAAAGCAGATAGCTCAAAGTGATGAGTCAAATTCTAGGAAAACTTTACGCAAGGCAAGTGAACTCTTACTTAAATTTGGTCCCAATTCATATTGAGCAATTCAAATACTTGTTGAATTCAACAGGTTCTTAAGAAACATACTAAGAAGCAAAAGGATGAAATTGCTGAAATTGAGCGTATAATGGCAAGAATTTTGAAGCATGTTCAAACTCAAGCATTAGAACCTGAACACCTTGTCAAAGATGATGGAAGCCCCAATGTTGAACGTATTAAAGAGTAAGTATGTTACTCTTATTAATTTAATAATACATCATGTTAAATTATACTGATAGAGTGATAGTGTAAGAATTCTTTATACTATCAACATATATAAGTCAATCCAAAGAATAAAAGGTTTAAACCTTTCTATTTCTGATCGTCTTTGGTTACATTGTGGCAGGATCTTCCATCAGTATGCCTTTGATGGGAATAACGTCATAACAAAACCTGAATTAGAAAAGCTAATAGGTTCAGTAAACTTTGGAGAAGAAATCAATCGTGATGACTCTGTTAAGAAAGTGTTGAGGGACTTTGATAGAGATGGTAATGACATGATCGACGAACATGAATTTGTCCATGGGATGACAAAATGGCTCAATGAAGCCATTAATGCCACTGAATGCCCCGACAAAAAAAGGGCCATTGATGAATATGACAGGGTAAAATAGCTAATACTAACCTCTTCAAATATTTAAACACAAATGCTTATTACAGTTGACAAATCTCAGCACTATATGTGTGGCTTTGTTTTGTAGATTAAGTGGAAGGAAGTTGAAAAAATAGTTTATGAGGAGGAAAAAGATGGAGGAATCAACGATAAGTTGTTCACATGGGCATTTAACAAATCTGTGCTTCAAGTTTTGTTGGGAATTGCAATACTGACATTGTCTGCAAAACCTCTAATGATTAGTACTAATGATTTATCAGATGATATGGGGATGCCTTCTTTCCTGATCCCTTTTGTAATGGTACCTCTTGCTCTAAATGCAAGAATGGCAATTGCAGCAATATTTCCAGCAAGTCAGAAGAGTTCAAAAACTGCTTCTTTGACATTCTCAGAGGTTAACTCTCTCTCTCACTCTCACACACACTCAATGATCAGTTCAAACATCTGCTTCCTGTCCCAATTTATGTGACACACTTTCTTTTTTAATTACTATAAAAAAGAATGACATCTTTTTATATTTAGTAACAATTTAACTTCAAACTTCTCATTTATCCTTAATGAAATGATTTATAGTCACTGAAATTTCTATGACTTATTTTAGATCATAAATTTCAAATTTTTTTTTTTTCTCTTAAATTCCGTACCCAATCAAATACCTTTACATAAATTGGGATGGAGTGAGTACCTGTTAAAAGAATAAATGTGTTGAACTTTAAAGTAATTTTACAACCCTCCTAAAATAAAATAAAAATTGAAGTTTGATTGTTCTAAATGTCTGGTTGTTACTGACAGATATATGGAGGAGTGATCATGAACAACATTATGGGCATGGCAGCACTTTTGGTAATAGTGTGTATAAAGGACCTAAGATGGAATTATTCAGCTGAAGTGCTAATAGTTTTGGTGGTTTGCTCTGTAATTGGCCTTCTTGCATTTTTCCGCACCACATATCCACTTTGGACTTGTCTCGTAGCATTTTCTCTATATCCTTTCTCAGTGGTGCTGTTTTACCTTCCTGAACGTGTATTTGGTTGGGCCTAATGATAATCATAATACCCTAACCCAAACAGTGGCGGAGGCAGGATTTCAGTTCAGGGGGTTCAAAAAATAAAATAAGCACGCTTGTGTTGGTAAATGAGCGGGTCGGATCAGCAATAACTTAAATACATAAAGTATGCTTAACGAAGCACATAGCAATAGAAAGTCAAAAAGCAACTAACTTGCATGAGAGAACCTTAATAGTCCAATAATATATAAAATTTGGAATATAAGTAATACCTTGCAGACTTTTATCTAAATCACGCAGTAAGGCATACTTCCTCCGTAAATGGTTCGGGAGAGCTTCTATATCTGAGACAATGTCATCAATGTAGCAAATTGTTAGAAATCAAAGTAGAACTACACATAGGAACTAATTCCTATATAATAAATCAAGCATCACTCTTGCACAGACAATACTAAAAATCATGCTCGAAGCAAGAATAGTGTTGTCAAAGGCCTGCTTGAGGCGTACATAAACCTCGAAGCTGGGTGAAGGCACCTCCGCTCATGATGAAGAAAAATATCACAATAAAATCCCACAATATAGGTAATAAACTAAGCAAAAGCTAATAAAGTAAGAAGTTTCCATTAAGAAAGGCAACTTGAAAGAAATAAACAATTCTGTAGACAATTTTACTCATTTAGTTCCTTCTTCCTAGAATAAATTGCTCTTCCTAAAATAAGTAATTTAAACACAACAAGACATTTTCAACTATCATATCTCCAAATACAAAAAATATGAGACAGTCTTTAATAAGATTTGGAGGGTGGACGTGATAGATTTGATTATCTGCTCATACTAAATGCATATTATGGACTAACTTTCTTTTATTAGCAATCATATATATATTGAGAGACAAAAGTACTGATAATGTGGAGACTCCAAAATATGAAGTACTACTTAATACTGACCAACTTGAGGAGGAAGTGAGAAGCTTTAGTAGGCGTTTGAGCATCTTTGATTTAAGTTATAAAAAAAAATATTTGAAGTTAAGAAAAGGTATTTGTAAGTTAATTTATGTCCTAATTTGTCTTTTTGCTGCGATTAGTGAGAACACTGAGATATATTCATTTATATTAAAATTACAACTGAAAAATTGCATCTGAAAGTTGACTATCATATCTCCAAGATTCCATGTGTATAATCTAAAAAGCAAGAGAGAAAATTTTGCAACTGACCAATTCTTAGTCACTCCGGACAAATTTGAAGCAATCGAGCTAAAATTTATAGCAAATATACAAAATAACAACAACAACATACCCAGTATTTTATTCTCGCAATAAAGCAAATATATTTTTTTCCCCTCCCATTTTTGGAGGATTTATAGTGTTTCTACACTTCCCCT
Organism: Lycium barbarum; assembly: GCF_019175385.1. Classification (NCBI taxonomy): domain Eukaryota; kingdom Viridiplantae; phylum Streptophyta; class Magnoliopsida; order Solanales; family Solanaceae; genus Lycium; species Lycium barbarum. The sequence continues at coordinate 82,868,590 of NC_083348.1, read as the reverse complement.
CCAGTGTGACTCGAACCCAGGACCTACCGGTCGTGGGTGGAGGTGCTTAACCACTGAGTCATCCCTCACTTGTCATGAAGCAAATATATAGAATTTTAGAAAAGATAAAAAAAATGGAGAAAGGAGGGATCTAAGAACTTACCGAAGAAGCCATGAACGGAGACCAGAGAGCAGTGGCGGAGGCAAACAAATCAGCAAAAAAAAACTGAGCAAAAAAAAAAAAAAAAAAAAGAAAGGTGTTAGGTGAGGTGACAGAAGAGAAGAGAAAGAAAACATTTGGTTTGTTCAATATTTATCGTTTTGTCCATTTATTTTAAGTAATATAACGTTACTAAACTACGTCGTTTTGTTTAATGAAACAGCTGAAATAAAATGTTCAGGAAAATATTGCAAGCGCGGCTGCTGGGGTTCGAACCCGCGTGTAACGGGCAACTCTGAACCCCCTACGCCACTGAGCTGCGCCTTTCATTTGTTTTGAGGGGGTTCAATATTAAATATATACACATAAAATAAAAATTTGGCCTTATATAAACAGTGTAATTTTTTGACTGAGGGGGTTCGGATGAACACCCTGGGATATACGTAGATCCGCCCCTGAACCCAAACCCAAACCCATTCTCTCAGCTCACAAAGAAAAAGGAAAATGGATCTTTTTTCTTTTTTCATTTAGACTTGTAAAAGCTTTTGAATTAACAATAGGAAGTTGACATGTTATGTCATTTCCATGAATTTACCCCTCATTTGGTTTTGGTGTATGATTTTGTTTGAAAATAGTAAGACCTAGGGCTAGAGAGATGATAGAGAGAAGGGACCAACAAGAGGAACCGTCCCAATGAGAAAGCAATAATATCCAAATGAACAAGTGAGAGGGCCTTCTTACAAGACACCATATGTCTTAACAACACAAAATAAGGGGTTTGCTTCTTGTTAGACTTAATCAAACATCTCATAGACACTTGATGCAACTATGCAGCACCTATAGAATTTCCAACTAATAATCCTGAATACAAGACATTTGAACAACAAATAATGAACGGAAAATATCGCAATATTTGTATTCATATAAGAAATCCTGTAATTTACAAACTCTTCTTTACTATATTATCTTGATCTATCGCTCTGTTAGCTGGGCAAGAAGACATTGCAACTTGTAATTTGAGGCCTATCACTAGAGAATATGAAGAAAGTATTATAGTAGTCTATTTGCACGTGCCATTTAAGGCGCAACGAACTTTTAAAAACTGCGCGTCCGTAGCCAAATAAGAGATACATGTTAAGTTTCACCAATCAAATACCAACGAGATTACGAAAACAACCATCACATTAACAGAGCAAGAAACGCTAGATGTAATTATTCCAGAAGCCTTCATATTTCTTTCTGATTTATTTATGATACATAACAATGCTCTGTTGGTTAACTTAATCATCCTTTTTGCCTTTATATTCTACAGAAAAGGGCTAAATATACCCTATGAGAAAAGGTTTAAATATACCCTTCGTTATACTTTCGGTTCAAATATACCCTTGTCGTTATACTATTGATTCAAATATACCCTTGTACTATGATAAAAGGTTCAAATATACCCTTCCTCCATTAAGATTGTTCAAGGTGGACATATCCAATCCTACATGGCACTGACATTTGATGAGGTGGATGCCACGTGACATGCCACCTCAGCGCCGCTAACTCATTTTACCCATCTCCTCTATTTCTTTTCCCTCCACCACCATTAATTGTGGCTTTACCTTTTAAGTGTTAGTGCTTAGCTGAACTCGACACATAAAATGAAACTACTGACAGAGCAATTATTAATCAAGAAAAAAGATTTTTTTTGAGAAGATCCAAATTTTCTCCGGTAAGTAACATCTGAAAGTCACATATGTGTACTCCAAGTGGCTTTTCAAAAGAGTGTTAAATTAATTTAGTACCTAACTAATCTAGAGCATGAAATTTTAGAAAGATGGTTGTTTAATTGATTAAGGCCGAATCTACAGTGTATGTAAGTGTAGAGATTTGTCCTTCTTGTCCAATTCCACCATTAAATTAAGGACAAAAGTTCTGTTTTAATGCATTGACGATAGTTAATTTAGTGGTGGAGGGGAAAGAAATAGGGGAGATGGTTAAAATGAGTTAGCAGCGCTAAGGTGGCATACCACGTGGTATCCACCTCATCAAATGTCAGTGACACGTAGGATTGGATGTCCACTTTGGACAATCTTAACTGATTGGGTGTCCACCTTGGACAATCTTAACTAAGGAAGGATATATTTGAACCTTTTCTCATAGTACAGGGGTATATTTAAACCAATAGTATAACGGCAAGGGTATATTTGGATCGAAAATATAACGAGGGGTATATTTAAACTTTTTCTCATAGTACGGGGTTATATTTGGCCCTTTTCCTTATATTATAGCCTATATGTTCCATCTGTCCGCTTGGTTTTAATAATAATTGTGACCTATTAGTCTATGACAAGTGAAAAACTAAGCAAAAGTACAATCAATATTGCCCAAGCAGAGGTTTCATAATCGCCCAAGAACGGCTTACGTAGTAAATAGAAAAGTCTACTACAAGGAACATGGTCCCGTAGCTCAGTTGGTTAGAGCGTTGGTCTTATGAGCCGAAGGTCGCGGGTTCGAGCCCCGCCGGGACCATTTTCTTTTTTCTGTTCACATTTTGTAGGTCCCATCTTTGAGGTCCATTTTCTTTTTTCTGTTCACATTTTGTAGGTCCCATCTTTGAGGTCTAGGTTTAGGCCCATCTTTGCATAGCTTATGGCCCGTGTTTGGTTAAAGGTTTTGCAAATAATATTGGGAAAGCTATATAAATGACAAAGTTCTGGGCTTAACTCAAGCCACATAGCAAATGTTTCAATATTTACATTTAGTAGCAAGTACCCAGCTGCCAAACGGTTGTATACATTTTTTTCACTGTATTCGTTTTTTTATTTTCGCTGTACCATTTTCTTTTTTCTGTTCACATTTTGTAGGTCCCATCTTTGAGGTCTAGGTTTAGGCCCATCTTTGCATAGCTTATGGCCCGTGTTTGGTTAAAGGTTTTGCAAATAATATTGGGAAAACTATATAAATGACAAAGTTCTGGGCTTAACTCAAGCCACATAGCATATGTTTCAATATTTACATTTAGTAGCAAGTACCCAGCTGCCAAACGGTTGTATACATTTTTTTCACTGTATTCGTTTTTTTATTTTCGCTGTATTCATGAATATAACAAAAAAAAAAAATCCTTTTCTGTTCACATTTTGTAGGTCCCATCTTTGATGTCTAGGTTTAGGCCCATCTTTGTATAGCTCATGGCCCGTGTTTGGTTAAAGGTTTTGCAAATAATATTGGGAAAACTATATAAATGACAAAGTTCTGGGCTTAACTCAAGCCACATAGCAAATGTTTCAATATTTACATTTAGTAGCAAGTACCCAGCTGCCAAACGGTTGTATACATTTTTTTCACTGTATTCGCTTTTTATTTTCGCTGTATTCATGAATACAACAAAAAAAAAAAAACTCCTGTTTTTTCACTGTATTCATGAAAATGACACTCTGTATTCATAACTTGGCTTGCTGTATTCATAAATACAGCGAGTAAAAAGTGAATACATAAAAACATATATACACCAAAAAATTAACAAACACCATATTTTTCGGTATGTATACAACAAACACAGGCGTATACAACATAGATATACTAAAAAAAATTAACATAAACAGGCGAAAAACATTGTATACAACATATGTACACCAAAAAAATAACGAATAAACTCAAATATTGAAGATAAAAAATAAAATTGATTGTATTCATTTGTATACAGGCGTAAATTCACTCTATTCATTTGTATACAAAAATATTTCTTCGAAAAATGCAAAAAAATATTGTATACAGTGTATGTATACACAGATCTGAAAAAAGAACTTCCGATCAGATCTATGTACACCTTCTTCTCCTTCAACTTCTTTTCTCCGTCATCATCACCATCACCTTCAGATCTAAAAAATTCCGATCAGATCTGAAAATTTCGACTAGTTTCTAGGCACCGCCTGTCACCAACAGCGACAACGCCGCCGGTCACCAACAACACCGCCACACCACACCACATCTGTCACCAAACCACTGCCATCACCAACAACAACACCGCCGTCACTTGCCGGAGAAAAATGGAGAGGAGGACGAACTAGACGTTAGAGAGAGAGACAGTGATCGTGGTGAAGAGGCACGACATTTCTCCGGCAGTGGAGCAGTAGGGAAAAGAGAGGGAAGAGAGATAGGATGGTTGGGTTGGAAGTGAATAGTGTGATGGGTATTCTATTTTGCGTGTGTATATATATATAGTTACTAAATGTCATTAATACACAAATGTTTGTTACGAGAAGTAATTAAGTTAAACTATAGCTACTAAATGTCAATACCCACTATATATTTGTTATGTCACGTAGTTATCCCAATAATATTTTAGAAAGGGCAAAGGTGCAAATATATCCCTCAATTTTTGCAATTTAGAGTAGATATACTCCAGTTAAAAAAGTAGTGTATATATATACACCCTTGCCATTACAAAATGATGAAAATATACCCCTGCCCTCACACAAATAGTGCAAATATACCCTTTTCGCTAATGAATTTTTTTTTAAAATCATTTAGTTTATTTTTTAATTAAAAAAAATATCACATGGCTTTTTTAAAAAAAATAATCATCATAGTGATGGGAATTTATTAAACATAAAAAGGAGTCTGTATAGAAGAGCTACTCCAAAATAGGAGAGCAGGAAAATAAAGCAAACAAAAGCAAAATAAAGTTCAGAAAACTAAGCTAACATCAGGAAAATCAAATGCAAATTGATCTACAAGTCCTGGTGCCTTGACTTTCTTCCATCTATCACACCTCCAAGCTCTCATCATGTAGTATGGAACAAAGTTCAATTGAATTTCATTCAGGCCTACAGAACAGTTGTCAATTCACATTTCTAAAGCCACATGATAATTTTTTCTGGTGGGTCGGGTCTGGTTTGTTTTAAAAAATGGGTAGGCTTATTTTTTTTTTAAAGCCACAGAGATATTTTTTTAAACGAACCAGACCTGACCCGCCATTTTTTTTAACCTTTGCTCTAAATCGCAACAGGATTCTTGAAGTTGTATTTGAAATTTTCATGGCCAAACAATGTTTTTCAAATAAAGTGAAAAAAAAATTCGGAAAAAAGTGAAATTCTCACAACCAAAAGGGTAATACGTATTAGGCCCCTTACACTGCTACTATTTCTTTCTGGGCAATTTGCATGATTGCCCTTCATACGGATTGGTCTTTAATTTTTGCCCCTCAATTCGCTGGTCTTTAATTTTTGTCATTCGCTTAAAAAGGTGGCCGAAAATATCTCCAGGTTCTGGGTTTGAAACCCAGCAGAGTAAAAAATAATAATAATTTCGCAAGGCATGAAGTTACATAGAACCTATGCCGGAGACAACAGACTTTAGCTTATAAGACAAACTTTTAATTATGTCTTAAGGCAAAGTCTGCCGCATAAGACAGACCTTTTGCAAAAGCCTTGTCTTGCTAATTTTTTTTTTAATTGAGCGAGAGTTTGAATCTAAAATTTTGAGGTATTTTCGGTCACCTTTTTAAGCAAAAAAAAAAAATTAATGACTAGCCCAAATGTAGGCCAATCCGCGCAAAAAAATTCTTCTTTCTTACAGTTTCAGCTAGGCAAGCAATGGTCCACATACTGATTTCTATTAGGGCCTAGGGCACCTAACACCAATATTTTCCTTTTCCTCTATAACTTTTTGTACCTTACAATTACATTATTGCAAAACTCAATCATAATGATCACCTTAAAATATTCAGCAACTAATGTGCTTGGTTGATGATTAATTGATTGTGGTCATGCTATGGATTAGGTTATACACTTTAATGAAAATTGGGACCACCATAGTACATGCAAAGGAACATAACACACATCTGCGTTTTCCACAGATATTGTCCTATGTATTTGAGGGCCAAATATACCCTGTACTATTGAAAAAGGGCAAATATATCCCTTTTTATATTTTTGGTTCAAATATATCTTTACCGTTATACTATTGGTTTAAATAAATCCCTCCTCTGTTAAAATTGTCCACCTTGGACATTCTATCCTACGTGACAATAATAGTGACGAGGTGGATGTCACATGCCATTGCCACCTCATCACTCCTAACTCATTTTAGAGCCCGTTTAGATTGGCTTATAAGTTGCTTATAAGCTGTTTTCAGCTTTTTTGAGTGTTTGGTTAGCCAGCTTAAAGTCATTTTGTGCTTAAAATAAGCTCAAAAAAATAATTGGCCCATTTGACTTAACTTATCTAAAGCAGCTTATAAGCCAAAAAAAAATAAGTTGAGCTACCCTAATTTTTTGTTTTTTTAGCTTATAAGCTACAAACAACTCATAAGCTGTTTAAAATAAGCCCATCCAAACAGGCTCTTACTCCTCCCCTCTGCCACCACTAAAATTTACACCCCTCCACCACCATTGCCACTATTACCAATTAATTGTGGAATTGAACTGGTGGAATTGGTAAACCTTTTTTGCATTACCGCTAATTGTTTTGAGTTGGGCTGTCTTATTGAGTTTTTGGCATATGTAAGTTTCAACAATTATTTTAGGTGAAAAAAATTAGCGGTTGATATTGTTCGTGATTATACTGGTTCTGAGGATGGCTTGAAATCTCTTGGCAAGTACTCTAACGTTGTGCTTCGCTCTCCGTCTCGCCTTCTTGGTGAAAAAATGGTAGCAGTATGTTCTAAATTTTGTGTGGTTACTTCAACTAAAGTTTCACATTATACAGGTGCTACAGACAAGAAAAGCTAAACAAATTACTCACTTTTGTTCAGAATTATACGTGACACTTTAACTTGTTGGGATCAGAGATACAATTGAAGGATAATATGACGGTAATGGTGGTAACGGTGGTGGGAGGGATGGAAATTCTAGTGGTGGAAGAGGGGAGGAGTAACATGGGTTAGGGGTGATGAGGTGACAATGACTTGTGGCATCCACCTCATCAATATCATTGCCACGTAGGATAGAATGTCCAAGGTGGACAACTTTAATGGAGGAGGGGTATATTTGAACCAATAGTATAACGGCAAGGGTATATTTGGACCCAAAATATAACGAGGGGTATATTTGATCCTGCTCCAATAGTTCAAGGGTATATTTGACCCTTTTCCAATAGTTCAAGGGTACATTTGGCCCTTTTCCTTTTTACTTTAATAAAGAATTTCCATCTTCACTTTAAAAAATGTAGTAAAGGAGGGATAAGAAAATACTAGTTGATCACACTAGACCAGATTCAATAGAGGATTCTTAATTCTTAAGTTGGCATAATATTTCTTTGGATATTCTCAAATCTCAATCATTGTGCCATGAAAAAGTGGGTAGACAAACAAGAAAAACAATAACCTTGTTGTGAACTTGAAGTTCCCACATCGCTCGCACACGGAATTGTGTGCGTGCTTATAAGCAGGGCCTGAAGCCTTTACTTGTAGACGCGTTTTAAATCCGTGAGGGGCTCCAAAGCGAACAATATCTACAAGCTGTTTATAACACGTTATCAGCACGATGCTCGCGATGGGAGGGTGTGTTGTGAACATGAAGTTCCCACATCGCTCGCACACGGGATTGTGTGCGTGCTTATAAGTAGGGCCTGAAGCCTTTACTTGTAGACGCGTTTTGAAAACCGTGAGGGGCCTGAAGTTCCCAAAGCGGACAGTTTCTACAAGTGAGCTATGGTGCCTGGTGGGCCTTCCCTTGAAAGACGCGATTAAAAGTGTGCGGAGCTTGAAGTCTCCAAAGCGGACAATGTCTACAAGTAGTTGGCCTGAAGCCTGGTGGCCCGCCTTCCCTTGATAGACGCGTTTTAAAGCCGTGAGGTGCGCCAAAGCGGACAATATCTACAAGTTGTTTATAACACGTTATCAGCACGATGCTCGCGATGAGGGGGTGTGTTGTGAACTTAAAGTTCCCACATCGCTCGCACACGAGATTGTGTGCGTGCTTATAAGCTAGGCCTGAAGCCTTTACTTGTATACGCGTTGTGAAAACCGTGAGGGGCCTGAAGTTCCCAAAGCGGACAATGTCTACAAGTAGTTGGCCGGAAGCCTGGTGGCCCGCCTTCCCTTGATAGACGCATTTTAAAGCCGTGAGGTGCGCCAAAGCGGACAATATCTACAAGCTGTTTATAACACGTTATCAACACGATGCTCGCGATGGGAGGGTGTGTTGTGAACTTGAAGTTCCCATATCGCTCGCACACGGGATTGTGTGCGTGCTTATAAGCAGGGCCTGAAGCCTTTACTTGTAGACGCGTTTTAAATCCGTGAGGGGCTCCAAAGCGGACAATATCTACAAGTTGTTCCCACATCGCTCGCACACGAGATTGTGTGTGTGCTTATAAGCTGGGCCTGAAGCCTTTACTTGTATACGCGTTGTGAAAACCGTGAGGGGCCTGAAGTTCCCAAAGCGGACAGTTTCTACAAGTGAGCTATGGTGCCTGGTGGCCCTCCTCCTTCGTAGACGCGTTTTAAAGCCGTGAGGTGCGCCAAAGCGGACAATATGTACAAGCATTTTATAACATAATCTACAAGCTGTTTATAACACGTTATCAGCACGATGCTCGCGATGAGGGGGTGTGTTGTGAACTTGAAGTTCCCACATCGCTCGCACACGAGATTGTGTGCGTGCTTATAAGCTGGGCCTGAAGCCTTTACTTGTAGACGCGTTGTGAAAACCGTGAGGGGCCTGAAGTTCCCAAAGCGGACAGTTTCTACAAGTGAGCTATGGTGCCTGGTGGCCCTCCTCCTTCGTAGACGCGTTGTGAAAACCGTGCGGAGCCTGAAGTCTCCAAAGCGGACAATGTCTACAAGTAGTTGGTCGGAAGCCTGGTGGCCCGCCTTCCCTTGATAGACGCGTTTTAAAGCCGTGAGGTGCGCCAAAGCGGACAATAACTACAAGCTGTTTATAACACGTTATCAGCACGATGCTCGCGATGAGGGGGTGTGTTGTGAACTTGAAGTTCCCACATCGCTCGCACACGAGATTGTGTGCGTGCTTATAAGCTGGGCCTGAAGCCTTTACTTGTAGACGCGTTGTGAAAACCGTGAGGGGCCTGAAGTTCCCAAAGCGGACAGTTTCTACAAGCTGTTTATAATGCCTGGTGGCCCTCCTCCTTCGTAGACGCATTGTAAAAACCGTGAGGGGCCTGAAGTTCCCAAAGCGGACAGTTTATACAAGTGAGCTATGGTGCCTGGTGGCCCTCCTCCTTCGTATACGCGTTTTAAAGCCGTGAGGTACGCCAAAGCGGACAATATGTACAAGCAGTTTATAACAAACCTAAGCTTTTTGGTTCTTTTTAAATGCAGGTGGCATTTGAATTGTAAGATAATTTGCAAACTCAGTTATTGAGTTTTTACAAAAAGTTAGTTGTTTGAGCTAAATCTTTTGAAAAAAAGTTAATTATGTGTTTTTGTTAATTAAGATTTGGCTCAAAAAAACACTTCTTATAAAAAGACAATTTTAAAAATAACGAGCAATTGCCATAATAAGAGTTGTTTATAACGACAAAAGAACTATTGTATGGCAAAAGAACCAGGATTGAAGAGTATATGTGTTCCTGCAGCGACATCAAGTTAATACTATAATGCTTACTAGGTTCACATTAAAATGTTTATAAATATTTAGTGAATTTTTTTAATATATATGCAGTGTTTGGATAAAAACTATTGGATTCACGTGAACCCGTAACCAATCATGATTGTGATGGGTAAATATCTCTTCATCTTTAATTAGAGTTTTCAGGTCCTTTAGTATAGAGAGCTTTACCCAACGTTAGACTTATCGACATGAATTCAAATTGGTTCGACTCTGCAGATACCGAATATCGGATGAAAAACATAAACAGATATCAAAAGATATAAAAAAGCATAATAAGGAAAAAGGTTCTAGTTTATTATTATTATTATTATTAATTTTTTTTGCAAATGTATACGAGTACATTTTTCCATTGTTTTTTATAGATGGTTCTACAAAAACAGTTGGGAGTATTTTTCTCTTTAAATAAGGCCAGATAAATTATGCCATATACATTGCCTATATTTTAGTGCTAAGGATGAGGAGTTGAGGACCATCCTAATCAAATCCCAAAAATGCCATGGTTAACTGGTTGTTGTGCTGTGTCCCTACAATATCATTTTATTGACTAAAGAACAATAAAATCTTGATTGGGATTTGTTAAGCCCTCCTTTGATTGAGGACAAACAGACCCATTTTTCTACTCCAATTTTAACACATCAATACTTTTGCTCTTATTATTATCCATCTGATTCCTTTTTGGTTCAACTTCTTTAGAGAAACATGCTCAACTACTTTGTGTCATGGGGCCATTGCAAATATTCATATTCCACACAACCAACAATCAAAGAGTACCAACCTTTTGTTTTTTCTTTCTTTTTTATTCTTTTAATGTCATCTTTCTCAAGTATTTCTTCTCTTCTACTCATCCTGTTTTTTTTGTTCCACTGCCATCACTACTCTGGCACTTGATTTTTCCTCTTTTTATTCTGTTTTTTCTTTGCATTTTAGAAATACCCCATTTGCTAGAAAGGGCTATAGCTAAACCTCCAAGTGAAGGGTTTTTCTCTGGTATGGTTTCTTGTATAAAGTTTGCATTTTTATTTGTTTTTCTTAGTCTATGGTGGAATTATGTGTGTGGGTGCTATTCATTTTCTTGAAATATCTGAGAGAAATTAGAATCTTTCTATTAATGGGAAAAAAACCATCAAAAGATTGGCCCTTTATATTGTTTCTGTTAGTAAATGTGTTTAAAGGTTTCAGGATTTGGTAGTAGAAGTCAAATTAGGAGATGATTTTTTGCATTGAATGGACTTGTAGATTGAGAGTGCATATTCAAAATTAAAATGATTTTGGTAATTTGTTGAGCTTTGCTTTTGTACATTACCATAAACTAGATGGATGCTTTTAGATCAGTGGTATATTCCTAGGTCATGAATAGGTAATAAGCTATGTGTATTTGAATTGTTGCAACTTCTCTTTGTGACTTCCTGTTGCTTTTCATTCATAATTGATTATATGGAATGACTAATTTGAATGCGTATGTGAGCATATGGGAATAGTTTTTTTTTTTGGCCCACGACACCATTCTGTCATTCTCATTTACTGACTATCTATATTTAGTTATTCTACTTGTACTTTAATAGACAGTTGTAGTTCACCTAAAGATTTAAAGTAATGTATTCACAAATATATTGGCCTAATTTTAGGAAGAAATGATCACACATTTTCCTTCTAGAGTTGTAGTCAACCATAATTTCTCACCTCCCTGCAGACCCCCAATGAGAAATGCGAAGTAAACACCAAAGTCTACACGGGCAAATGATTAAGAATTTGATGCTGCTTTAAACTTTAAAGTAACTCAGATATATTTAAAAGACTATCATCAAGCCTTTAAAGGAAACAGAAATCCAATATGAACCTATTATGTTTTATTTCTGATCGAAATTAAGTCAAATCATCTATTAGGGAATCCAAATTTTCCAACGATTAGCGTTGTCCATAGGCTTTTGTATGGTAAAAGGGCTTCTTGTTGTCAATTTGATCAGTTGAATGAACATTTTCATGGATAATGCAACCATTTGAAATATCTACTTTCTATTTCACCTTCTGATGAAAGAGAATATTAGAGCGTGGCTTATGTAAAATAATAAACCCTCAATCTGGATATTTTCAAAACTAATACTATTTCATGTTTCATTTGTTATGATCTGCAGCTGAGTAAAACATCTCCAATGGGTTCTGCAGACTGGCTTAAGAATGTAATCGGTATGAGAAAAGCAAAGGATGGGAGATCGAAAAAATTAAAGGTAAGCATTCATAGCTGTCTCTTCTCGCTAATGAACTTGCCTTAGATGTCCATACTCATTAATAGAATTACATAATTTGATAGTAATGGTGGACAAGAAAGGGAAGGTGCTTGATTAACAGTGTATTTAGGAACTTAGAAAAAGCAGGCTGCTGTCTCTGATTACCGACGTCAAGACTTTGTTGTTTTCTCTCCTTTTTCTCTCTTTTTCCTTTTACCTTTGTTTTGGGCTGAATGGATCAAGGACTTCTGTATGGTGCTTCAGACAAAAATTTTACTCTTAGCTCTTAAGACCACAAATTAAGATGTCTGTATGGTGCTTCAAACAAAATTGTATTCTTTATTTAGAGTCACCAGTACTGTGTAAGATCAACTGGATTCATATTTTTACTTTGAGACAGGGAACAAAAGCGAGCAAAAAGTCTAATGGATGCAAAGGAGATGATCCCCTTCAGAAAGAGCCTTCTAAAATAACCAATGGTGACTTGATCAAGAATCAGAGAGAACTGGGAATGCCTATTGAGGACAGAGCAGCTATTAAGATTCAGACAGCATTCCGTGCTTATCTGGTAAAAACATACTATTTAATTATTATTTATAATCGGATATTAGATATAGATGCTCTTTTTTAATTATCCATCTTGAGACTAAATATTTCTTCAGTGACTTTTTCTTCTGATAACTTCACTTGAGACGCAATGTTGCAGTTACAGAGTGATATAAACCTTCCTTTCTGTCCACTGTCCTGATCGTCAGACATACACTTCCAGATTTAGGACACTAACCAATTAAGGAAGCATCCCATGATCCCAATTGTTCAATGCTCACATACAATTCATCTTTATGGTTTCTTTTGCATCTTTGATGAGTGGGGGCACTACAACAGCATACCCAGTGCGTCCCACAAGTGGGGTCTGGGGAGGGTGGGGGGTATGCAGACCTTACCCCTACCTTTGTGGGGTAGAGAAGCTGTTTCCTGTAGACCCTCGGCTATTCCAACATTGAATCATGGAAAAGATTCTATTTTTTTGAGTAAATTATGAATTTACTTTGGAACATGCTGGTAAATTTACTGGTATCTTATTTCATGGCATGGACTAAAGCTATCATTGAGTTATTGTTGTGACAGAAGATGATAAGTAACACATATCCCATCAAATCATTTGTATCATGCTATAAAGTGGGATTGCAGTCTCCAAAAAAAAAAAAAAAAGAAGAGATGTACCTTTCCAGCATAATGGTTTGGGTATCTTTTCTGTAATGCCACTGCACTTGTTTGATCACTCTGTTATCTAGTGAAATCCTATAATATTACTTGAATTAAAAAAAATCCTATATCGTGCCACTTATTGATTTATTTAGCACAAAGGGAACCATCGATGTCAGATGAGCGTTTCTATAACCTCAAAATATGCAGTGAGAGACCTCTTAGGTTGGGATTGCTATGTGAAGAACTGCTCTATATGTACTGTATTTTTTTCTCTAAATAAAGGGCTATAAAATTGTGCCCTTCACGGTGTCTCAGCTAGATGTTGGACTTTTGGACCAAAGATCCCTTTAGTTAGCTGATAAATTACACTCCCTCAGTTTCACTTTGTTTGGCCTAGTTTGACTTGGCACAAAGTTTAATAGATGAAGGAAGACTTTTAAAACTTGTGGTCTTAAATATGCCATAACATTTGTTGTGCCAATCTTTTCGGAATGAACTAATAAGGAAATAGTGTCAAACAAAGTGGAGCCCAGGGAGTAACAAATAAGCGTGGGAGTGTATCTTTCAAACTTTTGTAACAACAACTATTACTGCACCTCAATCCCAAATTAGTTGGGTCGGTTATGTAAATCCTCATTGAGGGTGTTACTCCATTTAAACTCATCTCAAGCCAATATTATCTTTCAAACCTTTGTAACCAAAAGAAACCAACTCTGATTAATCAGGGAAAACCTCTATTTTACTGCTGTGATGCGTAAAACTCCTGGACGATCACGGTAAGGCAGTTGTTTAAATATTGTTTTACTTTTGTCTGAACCAACCAAAAAAGTGCTTCAACTCTTCTCTTTAGGTTGAATAGAGTTTTCTCCGTTTGCAGGCTAGGAAAACTTTACGTCGACTGAAAGGAAATACAAGGTTACAGTCCCTGACACAACGTCCTTCAGTGAAAAAACAAGCTTCATCAGCTTTGAACTATATCCGTTCATGGAACACGATGCAAACTGAGATTAGAGCTCGCCGTGCCCATATGGTAATGGAAGGGCATCTTAAGCAGAAGAAGCAGGAGAATCAATTGAAGTTAGAGGCAAAGCTTCAAAATGTAGAGGTTAGTTAGTGACGTTTTTATGCCTGGTAATTGTTTATCCTACTAGTTTTTCTCCCCCGTCTTTGAAGCCTTCAAATCAGTATTTGCTTTCTCCTTCTGCTATCAAGAGATTTTCTTGCCTTGATCTTTCAACTGTTATCGTTTCTGTTAACCCTATGTAAATGATCTATTAGAGAAGATTATTCTTTGGTGGCAAGATAAATAAAAATAAACTTCTACTATTAGGAGGACTGCTTTTTGTCATGTTTTTTCTTGAGCCGCAGGTCTTTCGGAAACAGCCTCTCTACCTCTCAAGGTAGAGGTAAGGTCTGCGTACACTCTACCCTCCCCAGACCCACTTGTGGGATTACACTGGGTATGTTGTTGTAGAAGGACTGCGTGGAATTCCGTTAATAGAAGTCAGATATCCAAACTCACTGTGTCGAAATGAAAGCTCCAGTTTACAGCATTTTCATTCATATATGAGTATAATTCACGGTACTAAACTCTGATAATCTTATGCCTTTTCTTTTTTGTATTCTCGTCATGGGAGCTCATGACAGTTTCTATGTCTTATGATGCCTTCTCAATCATGCTGTGTTCTATGTACATACTGCAGTTCTTACACACACAAAAGCAAATGTTTTCAATGTCGTACTCATTTGGTGTACTTTACAATTTTGTAATCACTCTAATACTTAAGACAAGATGGAAAATCCTTTAGCCGATGCCTGGGGCCCAATTACAATTCTATATCATTTGAATTAGTTTATCAGAGATCTAAAGGTGCTAGAGTAAACAAAGTTGAAACATTTATGGATTTTCTCATTGTCCTTTGGATTTGGTTAGCACCTAGTGAAGTTTCTAACATATATGACAAACTACGATCTCAATTAAAGAGTAGTGATCATCTTATTCTTAAGTTGTGATAACAAATTTCTTAATGCCCTTTAGTAGCTCCAAGCCTCCAGGATGGCTGATAGTTGTAACTTGACAAAGATTATGAATGATGCTCTAATTTCTATTCTAATTTTTTCGACATTAATCTCAAGCAAAAAGTAGAAGCCAAGCTAAAAACTTGTAGAAATCCATATTTTGATCGTTTTCCACTTGTCGTTTGCCTAGTCTTGGCCATGGTGCAATTTAGTGTCCTACCGAGCTATATTGTTTTTCTCAAACAGATAGAATGGAGTGGTGGCCCCCAAACAATGGAAGTTATTGTAGCAAGGATTCACCAGAGAGAAGAAGCAGCTATGAAACGAGAGCGAGCTATGGCCTATGCATTTTCTCATCAGGTATATTAAATGGATGACAATCTTCAGCTTGTTTACAGTACTGCGATTTCAGAACAGGAATTCCTACTGAAATATTATGTCACAGTGGAGGGCCAATTCCAACCCAGTATTTGGATCTGGAAATAATGAAATGGGCAAAGCTAATTGGGGCTGGAGCTGGACAGATCGCTGGGTTGCTGCTCGACCATGGGAAAGCCGAGTTCCTGTCCACGCAAGTCCAAAGAAAGTCAACGATAAAGCAAGCAAGACCACTAAAAGTACTACTAGCCCGACAAAGAAAACACCAGTTTCTGTTAAATTAATTTCTCCCAATGCGAAAGGGACTGTAAAAGCTAAAAAGTCTAATGAAGTAGCTGCACAAAAAGTGAGAAGCAAAGTTAAGGAGGCTGGCAGTGAAAAGCAAGAGGTGGAAGTAGAAGCTAACTGAAAAGTATAAGACGTTGAAGCCAAGACACTTCAGTTTTTGTGTATTGCTGATGATGGGGGTGAAAGAAAAACTTGTAAATTTAATCACCGGGCCTGCGTTGATGTATGTAGAGTGCTTTGTCTGATCATTTTCTTTATTTTTCCAAATTCCTCTTACCATATGTTTATATGAGATGTTAAGTTATTCATAGGTTAAAATATGTTTAGATGCCATATCTCATTCAAGAGCATTTTATGTTATAGCTTTGAGTGCCCAGAATGTTCTGTTCCTGTGTCTATTTATCAATTGGCATGAATTCCTTTGCCCAGAAAATATGTGTTGTACATAATATAAATTTTCAACCTTACTGCGGAGTGCAATTTTTAATTGTATAGATTGATTTTCTTCCCTGCCATTTAGATGGCAAGTCAACAGCTTTACTAGAATTACGTATTTGCGGTAGTAGCAGTTTGAATTCTTTCAACGCTATATGTTTCTCCATTCCTAAGAGTCCGTTTGGATTGGCTTATAAGTTGTTGAAGCTTTTTTGAGTGTTTGACTGGTCAGTTTAAAGTCATTTTGTGCTTAAAATAAGCCTAAAAAATAATTTGGCCCGTTTGGCTTAGCTTATCTAAAGCAACTTTTAAGTTGAAAACAGCTTATAAGTTGTTTTTTTTTAAGCTCACTCAAACAGGCTCTAAGTCATCTAGTGACTTCGACAAAATGCATACCTAAAAAGATAAAATGAAGCAACTTAAATATACGAATTATTTCCCTTGTTTCCTTTTATTTTCTTTATTATCTTTTTGTAAGCCACCTAGTTATTGAGAAAGCAAAAATCTTGCCCTAATAAAGAAGACAAGAAGCCAATTTTTGTATGACACTACTATGATGAGGAATGGATTTTTGAGACTCTGTTTGGGAAATTTCCACTGTTTCATCCTATTTCTAATTCAAGTAAAGATATCGTAATCCAAAACTTATTTCCACTATATGAATATAGTTTGACTTAAATATTTACCTGATTATTACACTGAATGAAACAATTTAATTTTAACTGTTAAAAATTAAAGTGAAGAATATATACTTTTCTTTTTCATAACCGAGGTTAAGTGTAAGTATAAATAAATACATGAAAGGCAAATATCTCATATTTATTGATTCGATATAAATATTAAGATAAGTTATTACTTATCATTTTGAGCCATATAGATGATAGTGATCACGTGGTGCAGTGGAAAAAGTAGATAAAAGATAAGTAAATGTTTAAAAAGAATAGGAGTAATACACGTAACAGCTTTTCTTTGATATCCTTTTCAGCTTTTAGGTTGACTAGAGTTATTGGCCGTAACAAAGGAAGTTTTTGGAATAATGGATTAGATTAGAAAAACCAAATCTGTAGAAGCATAACTTGTGACTAACTTATCAGCATATTCATGAAGTTTTAATCTGGAGAATCATTTTCCATATGATGATTACTGATTAAATGAATGTTAAAAGGCTACGCTTTGGCTTCGTACGTACTAATTATTTAGATATTTTTTCTTCTTTCTTCTCATAGGGATATTTTCAGATATGACGTTACAACTTATTAGTTACTTTGTTCACCTAGCTATTAATAACTTCCTTCAACCAAAATGAGAAAACAAAAATCATTTCTCGATATTTTAGTATTCTCTTTCACGTTTGCAAGTGATATTGCAAACCTCCAAATGAGTACTCTTTTTGTGCTCTTATGGAACATCAATGTAAGTACTGTAGTATACCTACTGAAAATTTTGAGAAATGTCCAAAACCTCCGGCTCAATACAAGCATCTCCGTGATAATTGGAAGAAATTAAATTTAAACATATTACAAATAAATTTCTTCCCTCACCGGGAAGGCGGTGGCCTTTTTCAAAAATATTTTTTTATATAATGAACACATAATCATATCAAGTTACGTATCAAGGGGTTTGTGGTACCCTGTCAATTTAAAATGTATTTTACGAAAATACATTGATTATCGTTATACATACAACACTATGGGATTAAAGAGCCGTTTGGACATGATTTGAAATCATGACATGAAATCAGCGATTTGAAATCATGATGATTTGAAGTTGAAGTTTTGTTTGGACATGCAATTTGAATTTTTTAAGTTGTATTTTTTTTTCATAGACATAAAAACCCACAAGTTGTGAAAACCATTAAAACTTTCTCAATTCTTATACAATCTTACCAAATGAGCTAATCATAATTCATAACAAAATTAATGCGCTACTAGAAGACCTTTCTAAAATATATAACATCAATTGATCGAACTTTAGTTCAATAAAAAGAAAAATTGAACATGTGTTGTAGTGTAACTATTCCTTAATATAATCCTCCCATATGGTATGGACAATATCTTAATATACTAGTAACTTGCAGATCTTTTAATATTTGACATAAATGATTAGTAAATATATCTATCAACTTATGGATCTATTTTTTACAAAATATAAATTTATGGGTCAAGTTTTACATCTAAATTTTTTGAAATCATGATTTGAAATCCCAAATCAAACCTTTTTGGGATTTGAAATCATGTATATATGAAGTCGGAATTTTGTGCCAATTGGCAAACTCCAAACTTCCAACCACTAGTGCAAGTGTTTGGAAGTGCTGTAAAACCTTAAAAAGCATACCGGGCTAACGATTTATACCATAGTCGGTCTGAAATGTGAAATCATGATTTCATATAGCATGGTCAAATACCTACCAAGTGTCAACTTAAAATGGGAAAAACCAAAAAAAAAAAAAAAAAAAAAAAAAAGAGGTATTCACATGCTAGAGTACTGAATGATAAAAGACCATGAAAAGGGAGTAATGGATTCACGTGATATACAGACATATAGTAGGTTATAAAACACCATGCACATGCACGCATGCAATTGTTCTTGTTCCTTGAGCCCAGGAGGGCCCTCTCCTCTCAACCAAGTGGGTCGACAACGCATGAAAAATTGATGGGTCTATACTGCTTGTGTATAAACTAAGCTACTGGTACGAAAGCAAGTTCAGGATTGAATTTCTTCTTCTTCTTCTTTTTTCTTCTTTTTTAAATTACATTGTGTATATAGATTAAAAAAAAATTACTCCATCCGTCCAAATTTAAGTGTCTTAGTTTGATTGGATACAAAATTTAAGAAATAAAAAGAGACTTTTAAATCTTGTGATTCTAAATTAAAGATGCATACAATGTACTAAAATAACCTTTGAATCTTGTGATTTTAAACTTGTCATGTAGGATGTTTGAATTGTTAACTTTCTAAATATAGAAAGAGACCATTTTGAGAAAGACCAAAAAGGAAAGTAAAACATTTAAATTGGGACAGAGGGAGTATGTATCTGCCTACATAAGATGCTGAATCCTCTTGCAGAAACTTTTAAGTATAGCAGTAATGGACACACAAAAATTGCTTTAGATTGTATAGGTTTTATTCCTATCTGTGACATTCTCTGACATTTTTTCTTGTATTAGTACTTAGTTAAAATTTCTGACTTTGTCACTGCACATAAAGTTTCAAGAAATGAAGTGGCCGTAGAGGGTCTCTTTCATTTTCAGTAACCTACTCATGAATTTACTACTGTAAACAAGGGATGCTTTAATCTTTGGTGATTGATTTCAGGCAAGTGTTTCTGGCGAGCAGGTTAAAGTAACTGAAACACAATAGTACTAATAACTATTTGTACTGAGGGGCTGTATGGTGAACACTCAATGGATGTAATAAAAAGTGAAATTTGAATCCCAAAGAGTAAAACGAGTTGGCTCTTTTCCTTGTTGGGACACTGGACAATCAATGATTTAGGTGGTGAGAGGGTTGGGGGTGGCAGAAGACAAGAAATTAAAGAACAGGTATAGTTGTGTTTTATTATTTGGATAACGCAGAAAGAGATTCAAGGTTAACTTTAAAGTGATAAGAGGAGATATGCTAAGATTTAGAAGGATTCCTTCAATTCTTTTTATCCCAACATAAAGAAAAAGCTTCAAGATATTAGAGAATGTCACATTCAAAATTTAGATAATGTGAGTTCTGAGTTTAAGAGTATGATTTTTGTAATACATGCATGCTTAACTCTGATCTATTTATACTTGTGTTTCACATACACAAGTAAGATATGAAAAGAAAGTTGTGAGCTCTGTTGAACTTGCACGTTAGACCAGTAATCATATCGAAAATGATGGTATTTCGCACAAAAATAAAAAGGGGATCTTGTGAATGGTGAAGGGTGACAATAGAGAACGTTTTTACCAAAAAGTGTAACCTTATATACAAAAAGTAATGCAACTGGGCTTCAGAACTTATTCAGAACCAGTCTTCCCTTATGCAATGCACATTATACTATAATTCGTTTACACTTAGAAAATTATGTACCCTCTGTTATAATGCTTTGACTACTAACATAAATTTACAAAGATACGAATTACCCAAGGTCCCAAACAAGAAGATAAACATTACTTATTGGTGTGCCCAATTCCAAACTCTTTTACTAATCTTTAATCTCCTGTTTCTGTGTGAGGGATGTACCTAATATACTACCGTTATCTTTGTCCCTCTTGGGCCTACATGCATACGTGTAAAATGGTGTCTCTTCATTTTCACATGCTCAATATTTGTTTTTATGTATGCTTTATCTGTATATATGATAAGGACATATTTAAGCAAACTAGGATACACACCTGAAAGTCCTATGCTCTTCTATACTTGTATATTTGTACTTGCTTTTGCTCATTCTTTTACAATTTTCTTGTTTTCCACCCCTTATCCGATACCCGTTTGGGACTTCGACTAATTTGGATTAGCGGTGAAAAGTTTTACTTTGGAGGTCAAGTAAAAACGGTCACTATCAAAGGTAGGGGTGTACATGGACCGGGTTGGTTCGAAACACCAAATCAAACCAAGTGCGTCGGGTTTTTAAATATATACACCAAATCAAACCAATAAAATTCGGGTTTTTCAACCTCGGGTTTTCTCGGGTTATTCGGGTTTTTTTTTCGGAATAATCTTGATACAAAACATATAACTTTTACGTCAAATATTTCTTTAGTCCTAGTAAGATACAACTATGTAATTAAGGTGTTTCAAAAGAAAATAACACAAAATGTGAGAAGAGTGATGACATTGTATTAAAATATTCAACAAAAGATAATAAAATCGGTTAAAATAAATATTGCTAATTAATAAGCCATAAAGAAAATGACCATAATCTAAAAATACTAAGTCATGCTAAAATAAGTACGGCTAATAAGTATTAATTACATGACAAGAAAAAAAAAACTTAAGTTCTGTATTTTCACTCTCTAAATCAATTATGCAAAACTAAAGAATAGATATCCAACATTATTGTCATTTCTATGGGTAAATTGAAATTCTTTTGTTAGTATTAGTGTTGAGTTGGTTTTGGTTTGGACTTTATATGAGTTACTAACATTCATAAGATATAAAACTTATTCACATTCAAAATCCTAAGTTCAAGCTTGAATAATATGATAATAGATGAAAAACTATGAAAAAAATTAAGAAATATTTATAAATTACATTACAAATAAATATTTTTATGTATAAAATATTTTAAAAATTGAATACATGTAATGTCTGGTTCGGTTTGACTTTTTTTTAGCTAAAACCAAACCAAACCAATTATGGTCGTTTTTTTTTTCCAACACCAAACCAAGTCAAACCAAACCACTAGTCGGGTTTTTTTCTCGGTTTAACTCGATTTATCGGTTTGGTGCGATTTATCGATTTACTTTGTACACCCCTAATCAAAGGCGACTCAATTATTTACAATTGTTTTACTGCTCCTTATTCTTTTAACCTTTAAAATATACAAACTGATCCCACACAAATTTCCATGATACTTTACATCCATCTTTTCATCTTTTACTACTTATTACAGCCTTCCAATTAGCTTATGCAAAGCCAATCTTTTAAAGGCTCACCCAAAGTCACAGTGGATTTATTATTAAAGCAGTTTCCAAGTGCCAACACTGAAAAAAGTTTTAAAAGAAGTCCGAAGGTGGAGATAGATCACTTTGAATCTGGATCCTCCGATGAATCATCAGCTTCAAGTATCAGATAAAGAAGATGGATCATCAGAAGAAGAGGAGGATGAAAATGAAGTTCTTCAAGAAAATGGCCTTGAAAACCTTCAAAGTCATTACCAAAACCAGCACTTACAGCAGCCGCCACAGCCACTCTGCCAAAAACCAGCAAAATGGACTAATTTCACTGCACACAAAGATGAACTCAGTAAAGTAACAAAAAGAATGATGCCAAAGAAAGCCAAAACAGATGTGATGGAACTCCATGGAGGCCGAATTATTAGATCCGTAGGAAGAAAAGACAGGCACAGCAAGGTTTCAACTGCAAAGGGTCCGAAGGACCGACGTGTTAGGCTTTCACCAAACACTGCAATTCAGTTCTATGATGTGCAAGATAGGCTTGGCTATGACCGTCCAAGTAAGGCCATTGATTGGCTGATTAAAGAAGCTAAAGCTGCAATTGATGCTCTTGGTGAGTTTCCTAATTGCCATTGTGCTGAACTCAATGCTAAAATGCGGTATTCAGTTGATCAAGAACAAAGTCCAAGATTTAGTCAAGAAAACAGTGGATTTTCCAGTTCTGAATATGGAATTCCAGAGGTGAATTATGACATCCCAATTCAGAATGTAAACTTGTTTTCATCACCTGATGGTGCCAAGATTCCATTTTTCAATGAGTTGCAGAGTTACCCACATGACCATTTTCTCAATTTCCAGTCTTTACAAGATGACACAATCATTTCCTCTAGTGATCATCATCAAGGCAGCTTCTTAACGACCACTTCAATTAATCCTTTAAATTCAAATTCCAACTTGGAAATGACTAGATTTATAAGAAGTGTGAATGGGAATATTGCCAGTTCAAATTCAGGATATGGAGAGGCCCATAATTTCCCATCAGTTTTAAGTCAAAACCAAGTCTTTTGTCATAGGGAACCCCTTCAGTCCAGCTTTTTTCCTCTAACAAGTGATCCATTGAGCACACAACTTCAGACCCTTTCTTATGGATTTGCCAATGATGGTTTGTCAGGAGTAATTTCAAGTGCACCAAGAATTCAAGGGGAAGAGGAGTAGGGTACATTATTTTCTGCTTCCTGGCCCAATGCATCTGCTCTTATGCATTATTAAGACTAGC
Organism: Lycium barbarum; assembly: GCF_019175385.1. NCBI lineage: Eukaryota > Viridiplantae > Streptophyta > Magnoliopsida > Solanales > Solanaceae > Lycium > Lycium barbarum. Next base: position 82,845,468 of record NC_083348.1, on the reverse strand, counting down.
ACTTCTTCACCAGAATATAGATAGTCTTACTATTTTCTATTACTATTTCCTTTTCAGAATCTTTGACTTTTTTTTTTTCAGGAGCTGAAAACTTTGTTGACTGGATGTAATGCAGAATTTCTTAGTATTATTTTTGGTATGAGATGTTTATGCAAATTATATCACCTTCTGTAAAATTATTACTCTTACTATGCTTGTAATTTTGCCTACATTGGATTATCAGCATCTCATCAAAAGATTCATAATCTCAAGTTGCAGGGGGCCGAGTGAAGAAGAGAAAAAAGTAAAATGGCAAGACATAGATTAAAATCATGAATAGTTTAGACAGACCTAAGCAGGGGCAGGGCCAGTAAGGCCCAAGGGGGTTCTTCGGTGAAAAAATTATACTGTATATACAAGGTGAAAATTATTTTTTATGTATATATAGTAGATGTTGAACCCTCTTGGCTTTTTCGTTTGTCTACTTCTTTATATTTTTGAACTCCCTTATTTAAAATTCTGGCTTCGCCACTTCACCTAAGGTAAGAGAAATTAAGAAGATTCCTTGATTTAATGAAAGAAAGACCAAGATGCGAAAAGGGTGTCTTCTTGTATTTGTTCTTGTAGCTATCAAACAATCAAATCAAAAGGGATAAAAGTAAGTTGGGATTTTCAAGATTTGGCCATTTTCATTTAGTATACACAAGAATGGGTATCACCATTCTATCAGTAGTGATTGTAACTTTGGTACATCATATTCATACAAAGCCTAGCTTGTTAATGCAACACTGATAATTGTCAGTTGTATTGGCAAAGCATTCAATTTAAAAGCAGCACACTGGCATCTCCTACTTGATTAATTTCAATGGCGTTTTACCATTGCATGCATTCAACTATTCAAGTCCCAACTGCCAGCCTCATTTAGATACATATGAATTCTTATGCAATTCCATTTCACCTGGAGTTGTTACTTCTTAAGTAGTAGCAGTAAAACTAAAGCTTTTACTCATTAGTTAGTACATTCAGTTGTTCCAATTTTGCTGCTCTTTGTTCTTTCTCTCTCTCTCTTTGTTTTTTTTTTTTTTTTTTTTTTTGTTTTTTGTGTGTGTGTGTGTTGTGAGCAGCTTTGCACACAAAGTGGGTCTTTACCTATAAAAGGCCACGTGAGAAATGGAAAGTGATCCACATTCCACTATAAAGAGGAGGAAAAACAGGTGCAATTACTGAACCCATTTACGCCAATGTCACGCTTGAAACAGAAAAATGGAGAATTAAGGTTTAAAACCATGTTCATTGTAACTATTAGAGAATTAAGACTCGAGAGAAACTAAAGAATAATGCTCAATTCAGTAACAAAAACAGGCGAGTAAATGTATACATTTATACACAACAAAAATAAGAAATAATAAAAAAAAAAGTTCACAATTAAGCTAATTCTTAGTTATATTTACAACCAAAATCCCAATAATGCAAACTAAACATAATCTCACGAAATCGTACTGAATATATCTTATCATCCACCTTTAAACTCAATATGATTTAGAAGAATTCAGATTGAGCTTGTCTCTGAGAGCTTGGAATCATCTAGGAAGATGAACCAAAAATATGATAACAACAAAGATATTTTTGTTGCCACTACCTAACGAAGCTAGGCATAGACAAGATAATGAGACACTTCTCTATAACCTCCATTCCTATTTAGCTTTTTTCTCCTTTTTAAACATTTTTTCCATCATTCTTTTCATTAATTATATTTAAAAGCTCATGTGGAGGCAATAAGTACTTGTAGTAATTAAATTAAAGTAAAATAATGAAGAGTCATTTCATGAGCAGCGTTACCTATGAAATGAAAAGTTTATGCAGGAAATAAAGAATTGTAATAAATGATAATGAAGAGTTACAACATGGAGTAAACACTAATACTAGTATTTCTTTTAATGGAATAACCCCATCTTTCCTTCTATCTTCTGTTATTTTCCAAATTCCAGCTTTCTTAGTCAGCTCTTTCTTTTCTTCTGTCTTATTTTCTTGATTTTAGGTAAATTTTGTGTTTTACATATGTATCTCAGACCTTTTCCAACTAGAAATGCTTAAAAGTACGATATAGATTGTTACTACTCTTCTCTGTGTTTTTCCTATTTCATTAATTGTAGTTGGATATGTTATGTTGTTGATCTTTCTTTGAGGGTTTTTCCAATTGAATTACTGAAAATTGAAATAGTAAAGTGCTTAGAGTGTTGTTTTGTGGTATTTCTTTCTTCCCCTTTTGGTTTATAATTTTTCATATTTATTGACTTTAGGTTTGTTGTGTTTTGTAGGTTGATCGGTTCGTGAATTTGTTCGATTTGATCAGTTATTTTATTTTTGAAGATATTGTCATGTTTCACAAGTGAATTTTTCAAGTCTAGAGGAGCGGTAATTGTTACATCGCTCATTACCTTTTATTACAATTCCGGTTTGGATATATAGTTGTAAGCCATAGTTAAATTTCCAATTTACAATTGAATGAAGGATGTATATATATGTCATTAAAAATCTTGATGCATTCTAACTGACAGTATATGTACAATTTATTAAATTTTCGTTGTGCTTGGCAACTTTTTATTTTTTTATTATTCTTTTATGTATAATGTTGCTATTAATTTTTATATTTTCATGTAGTTATATAATTAAAAAATGGGTCTGATTATGTGCTTCCATATTTAAATATAGAAAAAGTGAAGTGTAATTTTGAGAATTCAATTATATAATGAAAGAATTGTTAGTGTTACAGTTTAGGAATATTAAAAAAAAAAAGATAAATTGATTAAATAATAAATAATTATTTGGTTATAATTAATTTTCTTTAACGATCGCGCGAGCAAAGTCAGTTAATAAATAAATTGAGATTTTCCCCATACTATGTGATACTATCCACAAATTGCCTCCTCTACGTTACTTCGTCCAACAAAAGTAAGCAGAAATCCTAATAAGAGTCGGACGTCTAACTTTTAAAATGAATTCTAACACCGGTTCTTATACTTTTTCAAACGAAATGTATCTATTCAAGATACAGTACCCATATCTCACATTTGTTTAAAGATGTATATTCCAAAGATGTTTGAAATATACTAGGCAAAGAGAAAACATTTGACTTTCCATTTACTGTTATTCTTTTCAGAGAGTAGTACGTAGTTTCCTAGAGCAGCAGCCATATCTCTGGTGGGTGACAGGCTGAATACAAATTTCTCCTGCATTATTATTGGCTGACTAATAAGTGTCCGATGTAAAGAAATCATTCTTTTTTCGGAAAAGGCTCATATATGCCATTGAACTTTTTTCGGAAAAGGCTCATATATGCCATTGAACTATCGAAAATGACTCATTTATGCCACTCGTCAATAGTTTAGCTCATTTATGCCATCACCGTTACCAAAATGGCTCATCTATGCCACCATTGTTACCAAAATGGCTCATTCATGCCATTTTTCATTAACATCGATTTTACAATACCAGATATGACACGTGGACTCCAATTAGAGATTTATGTTGTTTAATTAAACCAACTCAATTTTAAATCCTAAATTAATAAAAAATCCGACCCAAATTAATGAAAAGTGGCATGAATGAGCATTTTGGTAACATGATGGCACAGATGAGCCAAACTATTGACGAGTGGCATAGATGAGTCATTTCTGATAGTTCGATGGCATATTTAAGCCCTTTCCGTTCTTTTTTCCTTCTAAATTATGATGTTATGATAAAATTTTACCCCAAGATTGCCTATACCAGAATATGAAGGGCAATCCCTAGAAATTCATAGAGTTGAGAAGTTAAAAGGCTGGTTTTGCTTATTTTATACAACCAGGAAACGACATGTGGTACATTTTATGGACGATGACAATCCTTAGTCAGAAAATACAAAAACAGGACATAACTAAGGGAAAACATTCAATAAGCCTTTTCCTGGACTACCTGCTGACTGAAATCCATGTTATTCATCTGGTATTTTATTTTGGACAGCAGTAAGTTGCTACTGAGGATTAGGAGGACGGCTATTAGCTGCAGCAACACGCGATCCCCATTCCAGAAGCTCCTTGCTAGTATCATCCTTGTGCACAAAGACTTCTATGAAACACAAGGAGTCCTTGTGTGTGGTTGTTGCTGTTGATATTGCCTCAATAAGGTCCTCTTCCGTCTTTACCTGCAATCCCTTATCCCATCAATTTCTGTATTTGAATTGCAATAGTGGAAGATGTTATAATGTGTTCATAAAAACTGACCTTTGCAGTCCAGCATTTGCCTTCACCATTGTGGATAGCATTCACGAGACCAGTGTAGTCCCAATTCTTGATCACATTGTATGGCCCATCATGAATCTCGACTTCAATTGTATAACCACCGTTGTTGATGAGAAATATAATGTTCTTTTGTGCACATCTTATCATGGTCGAAATATCTTGAGCAGTAACCTATGAGGCAATAAAGAGTTTTTGCTTTCTCAATTATGTTTCTCATAATTCACTTTTAAAAAAATAGTCAATGGTTATTATACATAAAAACATTAACTACATTCTTCCCTATGAAGTTATTTTGGAGAAAATGAATAAAACTTATGTCCTTCATCATTTGAAAAGTCAAGGAAAAAAATATGTGATAGAATCCTAATGCGTCTTCAGCAGCACAAAAAGTGGACAGTTGAGAGCAGAGGCGGATTTACCTTGCCTTGAGGGGTGTCACTGACACCCCTTCGTCAATTTTTTTACTAGATATACGTATATAAAAAGTAAATAAAAGGAAAATAGAACGTAGATATACATAAAGGGACACCCCTCAGAAACGAAGGTTGCCACTGGCCTGGTGGTTGAGTGCTCCACCTTTCGTGTTGGATGTCGTGCGTTCAAACTCTCGCAGTCTTATTTTTTCCATCAATATAATTATTTTATTAAGTGCTTCAAGTTTTATTTTTATATGTTCATCACTTTAAATTTATTTCATTCTACTCTTTGTTATATTTATATTTATAATTCAGCCTAAATTTCAATGGAGCGATATTATCATAAGGGTTTTATTAATATGATTTGAGTTGTCTTTTTATAATATGATATCATTATATTGATTTATTCATTTGCTCACTCCTTTTAATGGTGACACCCCTAATGAAAAATCATGCGTACGCCACTGGTTGAGAGTTTGATCGTAAGTTCAAAACCAATGTGAATACTGACCTGGAAGCTACCATCACCGATGCAGGCAATGATGCGTTTATCTTTAGCAGCCTGAGCATAACCGAGAGTGGCACCTACTGACCAGCCAATGGATCCATACTGCATTTGGAATTCAAACCTGCAAGAATTTAAATACAACTTATCTTAATATAGCTACAATCAGACTTCACAAAGGGTTATTGAGATTGATATGATGTCAATTTCTCCTAGTTTTTCCATTAATACTTTTCAATTCTGCTCCTCCTAAGAAGGATTAAGAATAAAGTTAAGAGTCAAGCTTACCCGCAATTTTCTGGAAGATGAAGCTTCAGACAATTAAACCACGAGTCCCCTGTCTCTGCAATCACTGCAGTGTTGCCACTCAGCATTTCCTGTGAATGGAAAAACAGAAGGTCAGTGAAACAATCAGAACTTCTGGGGAACATGAGGATTCTATTGTATTTAGAGCCCGTTTGGATTGGCTTATAAGTTGCTTATAAGCTGTTTTCAGCTTTTTTGAGTGTTTGGCTGGTCAGCTTAAAGTCATTTTATGCTTAAAATAAGCTCAAAAAAATAATTGCGCCTATTTGACTTAGCTTATCTAAAGCAGTTATAAGCTGTTTATAAGCCAAAAAAAAAAAAAAAAAAAAAAAACTGGGCTACCCCAACTTATTTTTTTGCAGCTTATAAGTTGTTTGCGGCTTATAAGCTGCTTAAAATAAGCCCATCCAAACAGGCTCTTAGTGTCGTGTAATCTCTTATACTGTAGATTATAATGTAACTTTCAGTTAAGCTCTAAAAGTGCTCTTTGTTTATCACAATTCATATTTACCTGAATGTACTTGAAGAGTATATTGACTCGAAGAGGCTCATCATGCTCTCGTTTTAAGGCAACACCTGGAGGGACATAAATCCGATGATGATTCTCCAAAGCAGTGGTATTCCTCTTAAGCTTTTTCGCCAAAGCACTCAAGAAATCAGTCATGAAAACCCAACCGAAGGAGGGGCCATTTCCAATAGTCACGCGATTAGGTTCAACAACAATCAACTTCTCCTTTTTAATGAGCAACGAGTATCCAACAGAGCTGTAGTCATTGAAGATGGGGCCAACAAAGACATAAGCATCCGCAGATTCAACAATCTCCCCACAGAAACTAGAGCTCACTGCTCCCCAGTAAGTACCAATGAAATTAGGGTGGTGCTCTGGGACCAGTCCCTTGCCAGATGGCATTGCTGCGAACGGATAGCCACAAGCATCAGCAAGTTCCACAAAGGCCTTCTGTGCTTTTGCCACTCTTACTTTGGGACCTCCCACAATAACTGGTTTTACAGACTTGTTCAAGAACTCTGCTGCTGCTTCAACTGCTGCTTCTAATACTAGTTGATTGCTGACCCTGCAAATGCATTTTCCTCTTAATACAACAGCCTAATAGATCGTTGAATCGGGGAAATGGAAAGTATATGTAGATTAAGGAACAGGAAAGAACATACTTTGGAGCAAGAAAGAATGGAACAGGATCTCTAGCAAATGTGGGGTGAGGAATTCCAGGCAAATTGCAGCCTATGCTAATGTAAGCTGGCTTGCTCTCCTTCAAAGCAGTTGAAATCGCAGTATCAATCAATTCATGTGCATCATCCAAGTTATTCACCACTGCCTGTTACATTACACCAACTTGATCACTTTCAACACATCAAATTGCAAGAATTAAAACTTTGTTCCAAAAAGCAAATCCATTCGTTGCGCATCTCCAAACACCATTACTAGCCATCATCACCTCGAACTATCATATAATTCTTAATTTTTTTTTATTGATATAGTATTAGATTAATTTAGTATTCTATTTAAATTATAGTTATTAATTTTAAATAAAGACAAGTTTTATATATTCAGATGTTAAGAAAACAAACAGTCTTAATTATATAGCGTTCAAATCTTAAAACAATAACTTAATATTTAGATGTGTATTCAGATTGAGATATGTAAATCTTAATGCATATCTGGATATTCATGTCTTAATCTTAATGAAAATCTTAATGAAAAGAAATGAGGCCTTAGTGATGCAAGTACAACTATTATAGGCAAGTACAATTACCTAAACCAATGTAGAAGAACTAAACTAGTAGTAATTCTTAGCTGGAACCGTGAAACGGATGTCTCTACTCAAGAATTAAGCACAATAATATATGTGATCAATCAAATCAGAGCAAATATCATCAATTTGTAAGAGAAAAGCACAAGATTTGCAACACAAGGTACAACAGTAAAATGATCATATGGAGGGAAATATGAACTTACCTGAGTGCAAGTGACAGTTTGGAAACACCTAAGTTCCTGGCTAAAATCAGGCAAGCCAATAGTATGATGCAAAATTCTGTTAGTCCCATAATCATTGGAATTAGGCCCACCAACAATACAAATAACAGGCAAATTCTCACTGTTTGCACCAGCAATAGCATTAAGCACACTTAATCCTCCCACAGTAAACGTCACCACACAAGCTCCCACCCCTTTCACACGTGCGTACCCATCAGCTGCGTAGCCAGCATTCAGCTCGTTACAACAGCCGACCAAATTCAGCTCCGGCTCGGCTACTAAATGATCCAATAAAGTCAAGTTGAAGTCACCAGGAACTGAAAACACGTCGTTTACGCCGATTTGTACTAGACGCCGAGCTAAGTGTCGACCCAGTGTTCCAACTCCACAAGGTGAGCTTGCTGGAACTGAAGCTGAATGATCTGTCGAGCCAATTATTTTGGTACCCTCCATTTCTGAATCTTTTTCAATTTCTTTTGTGGTGATTTGTAGTAAAAAATGATTTGGGTTTATGGGTTTTGAAGATGGTATTATGGCAGTTTATATAGAGTTGCTTGTGATCATCAGGGTGATGGTTTTGAAGACCATGGGCAAGAAAAAACTGCTAATGTACACTTGTATACCATAGAGTGGGCACTGCAATGAAAATAATACTAATATATAATAAGGTGTTTTGGAGAATGATTGATGGATTATTCAAATGATTTTTTTTTTTTTTCGAAAAGAGAATCGGTTTACGTGTTTTGGTTGAATTTAATAGTCTATTTGTGTACCTGGGCTGGTTTGATAGAGGAGAATAAAATAAGACCGCATTAGGAAAAGACAAACAGTTTTTGGGAAGAAAAGCAGGCGGTGGGTCGGGTCTAGGTTTTATTAATGGTTTTCATAATAAAACAAGTGCTTAAGTTTCAACTTGGACGACTTGTTGAAATGTTAGGTACTTGGTTTTGACCAATGCTTTTAATTACAACAGGTAATAGGTATAGATTAGCCGCACGGGCTGAATATGTTTATTCACTTTAATTAGCCTATTTTTAAGGTTTGTATTTTATAAATAAGTTTTAAAAATTAGTCATAGTCATGGCATGAAAGTTGTTCATTAATGTGGAAAAAAAAATTAGTAAGAAGGTGAGGGAAAAATAATATTTTGATTTTAGATTTTTTTTTCTTTTAAATTGTTTAATATCTTATATGTATACTGACAAGTTGATATACATCTCAATCAATTAACTGTTCAGATCCAAACATAAGAACCATTGTTGTATATATTGGATTTTTTAAAAGCAAAACTAATAAAATATTTTTATTAAATTAATTAAAAAATATGAGGAAATAAATGTGTCGGATAATTAAAATTAAAGTGCATACGTCTATGGAATAAATATTATATGACATATTAGAAATGTAATATGTTATATCGTAAATCACCAAATTTTAATTCCGAAATGAAAATTTAAAGTAATACACTTTATAAATGTAAAGAAACAATAATCAAAAAATGCAAAGGAGAGTAAGATAAGTAAAATATTGACAAAAAAGGAAAACGGGTTTTCCTTCAATCTTAATACTTTAAACGTGAAAAGAGGACGAACAATAGCAATACAAATTTGTACCAAAAGTTATATAAAGTGTACACTTTAACCAACTACTTTTTTATCCCACTTAGACATTTGTCATAGTCTCTCTCGAATAAACTATTTTCAAGAATATTTATTAGGAAGGGTTAATTTTATTTTGGTTTTATAAATGAACAAGTAATTTGGACATTCACTCAGTCCTTGAGGGTCTCTCTCTTCTCTCTCCTCTCCTCTACAATGGTAAGTTTCTCCCCCCCCCCCCCCAACCCCCAAACCAGCCACCCCAAGCGGCCACCGGCTGGCCAGTTCTCTCTCTCTCCTCTCTCTCTCTCTCTCTCTCTCTTCTCTTTCCTTCTCCTTTTTTTGTTTTTTTTTCCTCTTTTCCTCTCTCTTCTACCCTGCGACTGGAAATCCTCCACCAATAGGTTTCCGGGCAGTTTCTGCACAGGTAGGTGAACAGTGATTCCGGTCGTGAACAGTAACTCCGGCCGTGAACAATGATTCCGGCCAGTGAACAGTATTTTCCGGCAGAGAACAGCATTTCCGGCGGCGAACAGAGGTTTCTCGGTGGTGAACAGGTTCTATTTACTTGGAGTTGGTACCTCCAATAGCCCATTTCCGGTCTTTTAGCCTTATAAATTTTGCCTGCTCCGCATATTTCACTGCTTATAGACTATTGCTAACTTGTGATTTAGTATTGACCCTTCATTTGTCTTAGATTAACCTTTCACTAACATATATTTATTTTACTGGCTTTGGTGAGAGATGGTAGACTAGGGTCATGTTCTCGGTTGGGATCGGGGGCCAGGGTTGGGGAGGCTAAGGGGGTTGAGGGAGCTTCTAGGTTGAGAGTAGGGTCTTAGAATATTGGGACTCTATTGGGAAAGTCCATAGAGTTAGTTAAGATTCTTAAGAAGAGGAGGATTAATATAGCTTGCATCCAAGAGACTAAATGGGTAGGACCTAAAGCTAAGGAGGTGGACGGGTACAAGCTTTGGTTCTCGGGCAAGTCGAGGTATAGGAATGGGGTAGGGATCTTAGTAGATAGTGAGCTTAGAGATCAGGTGGTAGAGGTTAGGAGGATCAATAACAGGATGATGGCGATTAAGTTAGTCGTTGGAGGGTTCATCTTGAACATTATTAGTGCCTACGCGCCACAAGTGGGTTTGGACGAGGAGGTAAAAAGGTGCTTTTGGGAGGACTTGGACGAAGTTGTGGTAAGTATACCGCCTACTGAGAAGTTATTCATAGGAGGAGATTTCAATGGGCACATTGGGTCTGTTTCGAGGGGTTATGACGAGGTGCATGGAGGATTTGGCTTCGGAGATAGGAATGGTGGAGGAGTCTCACTCCTGGATTTCACAAAAGCTTTTGGATTGGTGGTAGCCAACTCGAGTTTTCCGAAGAAGGAGGAGCACTTGGTAACCTTCCGTAGCTTAGTGGCTGTGACGCAAATAGACTTTCTGCTTCTTAGAAAAGATGATAAAGGCCTCTGTAAGGACTGCAAGGTCATACCGAGTGAGAATCTTACGACCCAACATAAGCTATTGGTGATGGATTTAGAGATAAGAAAGAAGAAGAAGAAGAAGAAGAAGAAGAGGGTCGTGGATGACCGACCGAGGATTAGGTGGGGAAGTTTGACTCCGTCTAGTGCCCTAGAGATGGGGGAGAAGTTGATGGCTATGGGAGCGTGGGATAGCAGGGGGGATGCGAGCAGTATGTGAGATAGAACGTCCAGTTGCATTAGGGAAGCAGCTAGATAGGTATTGGGGGTCTCACGAGGCGGTCGTGGTGGGCACCGAGGGGATTGGTGGTGGAATGGAGAAGTCCAATGGAAGGTAGAAGAAAAGAAGCAGGCATATGTGAAGTTGGTAGATAGCAAGGATGATGAAGAGAAGCGGAAGAACAGGGAAAAGTATAAGATGGCGAGAAAGGAGGCGAAGTTGGCAGTTTCGGCGGCTAAAACGGCTGCCTTTGAACGCCTTTATGCAGAACTAGAGGACAGAGGTGGGGATAAGTGTTATATCCCGTGTTTTTGCGCATTTGAAAATTTTGAAACAATCTTGCCTTGTAAGAAATAAGGCCATAATTTGATTTTTATTTTATATATGTGTGTTGACTATGAAATGTTGATGTGGAAATATCGAGGAAGGCTAAGGGAAAAAATTGGAATTTCGGAAATTAGTTTTGCGGATTACAAAATAAGACCTATGTTCAATTGGACTCAAAAAAATATAGAGAACAAGAGGCCCAAACCAAGGGGTGGCCAACCAACTACATAGGCCCAAGCCCATGGGACATTAACCCAAGTCATAAAATAGATAAGGGACATAATTGTTCATTCTAGAACAACCTAGATCAAAAAAAAAAAAAAAAAAAGAGCAAGTGAGAGAAAGGGCCTCTCGGCCGAATTAAAGAAAGAAAAAAAAATTGTGGAGCTCAAATCTTTGGTTCAAACTCATTTCTTTTGAATCCCTATTAAGTTGGAAACCCTCTTCAATGTGATACAAATTTGGAGGCAAGAAAGTACTTTTTTTTATCAAGTGGAAATTCTTGAAAAAGGTAAGAATTCTACTCTTTTTATCTTGGAAGAATTATATATATATATGTTGTAGTATATGGGAGTGAATGGAAAGTATGGGAATTTTGTGTTATGGGTATGTGGGTGTGTGACCGAAAATGGGTGTTGATGGAGAGGAAGGATCAAATTTTATTTATTATGTCAATTGTGTTGTAATGGCCTTTTTATGCAAATGGAAGAATTCTAGTTCAAGTTGGCATGAAAATTGTTGTTAAGTTGTTGTAGGAAACTTTGTGATTTTATTGTAGATTTATGTAATTATGGAAATGGAATTGTTAAGATGTAACTTGTGGTTGTTGTTGATGAAATGGGAAAATGAAAAATGTGTTGTGAATGTTGTGTCGAAGGTTGGAGATTTCGGATGAATTCTAGTCTTGGTGGATTTTTTGTATACTTTGTAAAATAGTATGAAATGCGTTTGAATTGCACTTGAATGATCTTGAATTGGTAGTGGATGTATAAGAATCGATATCGGCTTGAAAATTCGTGATTGAATTGAATGTTGATGAATTATGTTGGGAAGGAAGGTTACTAATGTGGAATGCGTTTTAAATTGGTTTTTGATGTTATTGGTTTGGTTGTTGATATTGTTGGTATGGTTGTTGATGAATTTGGCCGAGTTTAATTCTCGGGGATGTTGAATTTACAGGGGAGATGCTGCCGAAATTTCGGTAGACAAATACTAATTAAAATCAAAATTCTAAGTACTTGTAGCTAATTTTTGGAAATTGATAATATTATTGTAGATATTGGAGAGCCCGAGATTTGAGTCGGGATTTGTTGGCGAGTGATCGAAATTTGGTAGTGAGCGATCGAGGTATGTAAAGCTTACCGTTCTTTCTTTTTGGGATGACCTTTATGCAATAAATGAATGACATATATGTATGCTCCAAAGAAAAATTCTACTCTTAGAGCCACTAGGATGCCCTATGTCTTTGATTTCCATGAACTATTCCATATGACTTGTCACATACTTATGATGTTTGAAATATTAGTCGGTACGTTTCCGGATATGGTTTGAAAGATATTTGATATGGCCTAAGTTTGGATATGTATATTTTGGATATGTGTATATGATTTTAAGGCTCCGTTTGAAGTACTCTATAATGTCATTTGAAAGCTCCTTAAAAATGAATGATACTTAATTTTCAAGAAAATGACCTATGAAGTGTTTTTCGAAAGTTTTGTAATTTAAAAGCTCGCAACTTTTGTATAATAATTCCGATGGACTCTATACTTACTTTGAGCTTTCTGCTATCAGTGTATATATTCATTCGTCGAGTCTTGGAATTTATTTATTTGTATGCATACGGTTTCCGCACTACTCCGCTCGTGTCTATGATAAGTTGGTATTTTACCAACTTATCTCTTCTTTAATCTTATATTTTTTCTATGTTTGCTTGAGAAAATAGTGCATTTAATATCATTTACATCTATTTTACAGGTTTATGTGATTTAGAAGTGATCGGAAGAAACCAAGTGAAAATAAAGTCAAAAAGAGGTCAAATTGGACAAAACTGCACAGTTTTGCAAAACTGTCAAAAGTGGACAGTTTTGCAAAAACGGGACAGATTTGCAAAAAACGGGCAGAACTGCAAAAACGAAAATCTGGGGCAAATTTTGTCATTTTTTGGACTTGGAAAAATTGGGAAACATAAAAGGAAGACTAGGGGGCAAAACATTTTCATCTTTGGCACAACACAAGATTTTGGAGGCTAGGGTTTCATCACCAACACCTTGGAAGAGAAGATTTGGAGGCACCCAATGAGAAGTTCTTTACCCATTTCTTCATCTCTTGCTATTTATTGAACATTTATGTGTGTAGTATTTCATTTCAATACTTGAATCTTGTTTATGAAAATATTCTTGATTAAAGTTTGGATTGAATCTCTTGTTTTGCTTATGTGTTGAATGATTTTATTCCTAATGAAGTGAGTTATTGTTTCTTTAATTAATCTCATTTTGAATGATTCTTAAGGGAGTAGCTAACCCTAAGACTTGCCCATTTATTTCGGTTTAAACTTGGAAGAGGCAAACTTGAGATTGAGAAAGATTAATTAACAAGAATTTGGGGCGTTAACCCTCATCTAATGGAAATCGACCTAGGGATAGGCGACACCACTTGTAGCCATATTCGGGTATTCTTAATGCTCCTAATTGTTTTAGGGATATTCAATTAGGTAGTCTAGTTAGTCTTCGGAAGAAGCTAATTTAGAGTCATTATCCGAGGCTAAGTAATATAAACTCACCATTATTTGTAAATCATGAAGTGCATTGGATCGTTACTTGAGCGTAGTTTCCCTTGTATCCATGCTTGTGGCCATTGATCATTTTACTTGCTTTCTAGGTTAGTTTACATTTTTGCATTAGTTATAATTTTCTCCAAAAACCAAAATATTATCCATCGTTTGACTTTAGCGTAGTTGGTGAAAATTCCTACTTTTCCTAATCGCCTACATATTGTTCTCTGTGGGATTCGACCCCGACTCATAGTTGGGTAAAATATATTTGCATACGACCGTGCCCATTCTAATTAATAGGGTGGATTTGGACGTTATCAAAAATGGCGCCGCTGGCATGTGGTAGCACGTTATATTTTGGTTATGCTTGATTGTGTGCCCTTGTCGGGTTTATTTTGTGACTGTTGGTGTGGCTGTGGATAAACGTTACAAATGGAACTTGCTCAAATTCTTAAAAAATTCGTTCTTTTTGCATGTTGTGGATTAGTCACTTTTGTTATTTTATTTCCGTTCTAAGTTAGGTAGTTTAGGAGTAAAAACTTTTGTTATTTTATTTTCGTTCTTAGTTAGGTAGTTTAGGAGTAAAAATGGTGTTGGGATGTGATTTTTTACCCCTTGGCTAATTTTTGGCTTGCTTGGTACCAACTTATTTAAACCTTAACATATGAACTCTTGATTTTTGAAAAAGAAAAATGATTGAAGTAAGGTTTCTTGTTGTGACTTTTAGATTTAATTTTTGGCTCTTACTTTCACTAATTAGTCTCTTTAGGCTATGAGTGACTTTTTAAGTTCATTTGTTTCAATTGGTTCTTGGATACATATACTACTTGAGTTTTCATGTGCCATGTGTGATGAGGTTTATTTGTGAGTTCTTTTGCATTATTTGTGGTCTAGAACTTGCCCGGAATGAGTTTCAAGGCGAAATCCTAGACTACACTTGGTTTGAAAAATGATGTTAGGTCTTCCTTGGCCCGTTTTTGCGCCTTAAATATCCTACCTTTGCATGTTTTCCCTAGTTAACCCCTTTTGAGCCTTTAACCTTTTCTTTGACAACCATGTTACAAGCTTTACCTTGTTCTTCATTGATCCATCTTTTGGTACTCTACCTCCTTAAGTGCGTTGAAAGTGCAAACATAGGCTAAAAGCATAAGTTTGGGGGTGATGGTTGGAAAAGTTGTTATGTGGGAGTTACTTTAAAGGTGAAAAGGTTAAAAAAAAAATTGAAAACTTCCTTGTTATTTTAAAAAAATAAAAAAAAATGAAGGAAGAATAAAGAGTTGTGATTAATGGGAAGACTAAGTGGTGAAATGAAAAAAATGAAGAAAGGGGTGGAAAAGTTTCAAAGGAAGTGTGCGTTGAATGTTGAAAATCGTAGTGCTTAGGAAGGTTTTGAGTCACTTTTACCCAAATTGTGCCCTACCTTAACCAAAAGCCTAAGTTACAACCCTTTAAGTCCTAATTGATTCTGAACCAAGTGTGTCTACATTAGTGGAGAAATACATGAAGGGCAAGCTTATGGTACTACTTGTGTGCATTTGAACATCTTTGTGAGAGAGAGAGAGAGAGTTAATTCTTTCTATTTGATATCTCATTTGAATTACAATTTCTAAGTGTGGGATTCTCTCTTGAGTGTGAGGGCACATGAGAATTTAAGTTGTGAATTTGTTCCATTTTCCAATTGAGATGAATGAATAAAAGAAAGTTGTTTTGTGATAATGAGGCAAATTTTGAAGCTTTAGTGTCATGACGTGATTGCTCTTTGATTAACGTGGTGTTTGAACACTTGAAATGAAAAAGAAGAGTTTTTAAGAAGTTGGTGATTCATATGTTTTGAATTAATTGTTGGTACCAATCAAAGTGAAGTTTTTGTGCTTAAAGTAGACTTTTTAACTTGGTATGATGTTGGTGCACTATTGAGTCGATTTCTTCGAAAGAGATTGTATGTTTTGAATTGCTTGAGGACAGTTTTGCAAAAACGGGACAGATTTGCAAAAAACGGGCAGAACTGCAAAAACGAAAATCTGGGGCATATTTTGTCATTTTTTGGACTTGGAAAAATTGGGAAACATAAAAGGAAGACTAGGGGGCAAAACATTTTCATCTTTGGCACAACACAAGATTTTGGAGGCTAGGGTTTCATCACCAACACCTTGGAAGAGAAGATTTGGAGGCACCCAATGAGAAGTTCTTTACCCATTTCTTCATCTCTTGCTATTTATTGAACATTTATGTGTGTAGTATTTCATTTCAATACTTGAATCTTGTTTATGAAAATATTCTTGATTAAAGTTTGGATTGAATCTCTTGTTTTGCTTATGTGTTGAATGATTTTATTCCTAATGAAGTGAGTTATTGTTTCTTTAATTAATCTCATTTTGAATGATTCTTAAGGGAGTAGCTAACCCTAAGACTTGCCCATTTATTTCGGTTTAAACTTGGAAGAGGCAAACTCGAGATTGGGAAAGATTAATTAACAAGAATTTGGGGCGTTAACCTTCATCTAATGGAAATCGACCTAGGGATAGGCGACACCACTTGTAGCCATATTCGGGTATTCTTAATGCTCCTAATTGTTTTAGGGATATTCAATTAGGTAGTCTAGTTAGTCTTCGGAAGAAGCTAATTTAGAGTCATTATCCGAGGCTAAGTAATATAAACTCACCATTATTTGTAAATCATGAAGTGCATTGGATCGTTACTTGAGCGTAGTTTCCCTTGTATCCATGCTTGTGGTCATTGATCATTTTACTTGCTTTCTAGGTTAGTTTACATTTTTGCATTAGTTATAATTTTCTCCAAAAACCAAAATATTATCCATCGTTTGACTTTAGCGTAGTTGGTGAAAATTCCTACTTTTCCTAATCACCTACATATTGTTCTCTGTGGGATTCGACCCCGACTCATAGTTGGGTAAAATATATTTGCATACGACCGTGCCCATTCTAATTAATAGGGTGGATTTGGACGTTATCAGTCTACTACTATGATATCGTTCGCCGAATCCCGGGCCGGTTTTGTGGTCGTGCGCACTATGTTATATTCGGGAGTATGATGTGTTACGGTTCCCGAGGCCTCGCCATAGGGTCGGGTTCCGCTTATATACGGCGTTATGATGTTATATGATATATGACATGTTCTGATATTGTGATGTGATATGATGATACGATATGTTCGGAGATTGTACGGAGATTTGAAACCTTCTGGAGTATGATGTGTTGTGGCGCCAGCGTCGGAGTGGTAACCACGTTCCTAAGCCTTATGCATGATTTTCATTTGCATCATATATACAGAGTGTGTAACAGAAGATATGTACCAAAAATATGAGCTCCGAATCAAAAGGAGTAATCCAAGTGGCAGAATATGTATCCTATACTGGAGGGTCACCAAAGAGAACGTCTGCACCTGCGGGCATGAAACGCAGCCCCCCGAGAAAAGGGGGGTCAGTACGAAGTATGTACTGAGTATGCAAAGCATGAAATACACTTCTGTCACGACCCAGCCCCGTGGGCCGCGACTGGTGCCCTATTTGGACACCCAAACGGACTTACGTACCAGATCAACATATCAAAATTCATTCAAACTTAACACATGTCATTTTAAGCAAATACTGAAAACAAATATCATCTTAAGCGGTCGCCCGTACAGAAACATCATATCCAAATCCAAAAGATTGGCGGAATACACATCGCCAGATATATACACGTATACAGACAAATGGGCCGTTTTGGCCATAATAGTAAACGGGGCCGCATTAAGACGCAAATCATAATCACAAACGAACAAACATGACCCATGACCCACATAGATGACTACATGCCTCTACAAAACATAACAGAACATATGACGGGACAGGACCCCGCCGTACCCAAATAGTCATATATACAGAGTGTGTAACAGAAGATATGTACCAAAAATATGAGCTCCGAATCAAAAGGAGTAATCCAAGTGGCAGAATATGTATCCTATACTGGAGGGTCACCAAAGCGAACGTCTGCACCTGCGGGCATGAAACGCAGCCCCCCGAGGAAAGGGGGGTCAGTACGAAATATGTACTGAGTATGCAAAGCATGAAATACAGAAATCCGAATCATAACCGAAGTGAGGAGTACAGAATATGGATACAGAATGGGTATATCAAAATCTGTACAGAAAGTATATGTATATATCATACAAATGAAAATCATACATAAGGCTCAGGAACGTGGTCGCTACTCCGACGCTGGCGCCATAACACATCATACTCCAGAAGGTTTCAAATCTCCGTACAATCTCCGAACATATCATATCATCATATCACATCACAATATCAGAACATGTCATATATCATATCACATCATAACGCCGTATATAAGCGGAACCCGACCCTATGGCGAGGCCTCGGGAACCGTAACACATCATACTCCCGAATATAACATAGTGCGCGCGACCACAAAACCGTCCCGGGATCCGGCGAACGATATCATAGTAGTAGGCACGAGCGGAGTAGTGCGGAAACCGTATGCATACAAATAAATAAATTCCAAGACTCGACGAATGAATATATACACTGATAGCAGAAGGCTCAAAGTAAGTATAGAGTCCATCGGAATTATTATACAAAAGTTGCGAGCTTTTAAATTACAAAACTTTCGAAAAACACTTCATAGGTCATTTTCTTGAAAATTAAGTATCATTCATTTTTAAGTAGCTTTCAAATGACATTATAGAGTACTTCAAACAGAGCCTTAAAATCATATACACATATCCAAAATATACATATCCAAACTTAGGCCATATCAAATATCTTTCAAACCATATCCGGAAATGTACCGACTAATATTTCAAACATCATAAGTATGTGACAAGTCATATGGAATAGTTCATGGAAATCAAAGACATAGGCCATCCTAGTGGCTCTAAGAGTAGAATTTTTCTTTGGAGCATACTGTCACACCCCATTTTTACCCGGAGGTTAAAATTAGAAGTACGACATATTGGAGATTCCTGTTTTATTGTTTATTTGTTTTAAGGAGTCGCCACCTAATTATTTATGGTGAATTAGGACACCTAAAGTTTAATTAAAGTTATGTTTAAAGTTAACTCTATTTAAGGTCTGCGAAACTTGAGATTCTAGGTAAGGGTTCAATTAGTCTAAAAGGAAGGTATTAGGCACCCTTTAAGACCCATTAGCAATGGTTAACCGACCGGACTTATGATTAGTTAGGCTAAGTGTAAATATAGTATTATAGGAAAAGAAAATAGCTTTGTAAGTATGGCTAAAGTTATAGATAAGCATGTAAACATGCTATTTGTAAAAATAGAACTTATAAATAATAATTTGTATAAAAGAATACTCATCATGTTATTTTAAAATACAACTCATAAATGTTGTTGAAATTTTAAATGAAAGTGTAATAGTATTGTTTAAAATAATACTTGTAGAAAACACAATAATTTGTATAAAGAGTTTAGTTAAAATAAACTAAAAGAAACAAAATATGTAATGTTTATATGTATTCGGAGAAAAGTGAGCTATGCCGACTCACAAATTCAAAGAGTTATCGTAAGATTAATGTAAAATAAATATTAAAGGCTTCATATGAAGACTAGCAGTTTAATATATATATATTGTGCTAAGGTTATTTCAAACAATTATGTATTTCAAGTGTTAGAAAAGAATTAAAGTGGGAAAGTTATCCGTTGAAACTAATTTGCCTTTTATTTTTAGAATAAGCTAAGTTAGTGTAAAATTTGGGGCGTTTTAAAACTTCTAAAATAGTAAGTATAATTTATGGTTACTTTAGTCAAAAATATATAGTCATGATACTTTGAAAATCAATTATTCTAAAAATGATAAATATTGTGGATAATAGATAATTTCGATATAAACTAATGAAGCTTAATTGTTAGTCTTCTCTTTGAATTAACTACCCACAACTAAACTAAAATCTCTAATGTTACTAAAGTTTATCTAAATTAGCAAACACAATGTTAATCATACAATATACGTTAAATGCACATAAAAGAATAGGAATGAGGCAAATGGGCTCAGCCCATTAAAGAATGCTACTGTCCGCTACTGTTGCTGTTCACACCGATTGGGCTTTGGCCCAAATTTTATTTCCTTGCTTGGCCGTAAGTTGGCTGACTTGAAAGAGAAATTGCGTTGGCTCTGGCCCAATACCGAATGCAGGAGATGACGAGTCCCTTGGACTCGTGTGTGATAGTCATGCATAAAAAGACAAATGAAGGAAAGGATGATTAGTGTATGTATGATCAATAAATAAAGTTGCATGATGCAAAATCCCAGACGAGCAAATCAACAACTTCCTTGTTTAAAACACTTAATAAATGATTAGGACTAGACCAACCCTTTACTCAACATCAAAACAGCCAACGTGACTTAAACTACCCTTTGCCAAACAAGTAAAGGGACAAAGACCCAAGCAAGCGAAAGGCAAACCAGTTCAGTAACATTTTTCCATTGAAACAAATATGCATTCTTCTACAGCCAGGTAAAGCACCATCATCAAGAGGCTGTCGTATATGATTTTAAAACAAGGTGACTTCCTATATTCATGTTCTCTATCATAAGTGTAAAGTACATCGCAAACAGGCATGTGATGATATTTAGCTTGATTAGGTCCCTGGCTCAACCGATCATACAGATCTTGGTACCCAGATCTTAAAGAAACCCAATATGTTCAAATTCAAGAAATTAGATAGCCTTAGAGTCACAGCCTCAGGAATTCGAATCTGGTCATAAATAATATAAAGCTTTAACAGTGCTTATCTGGATGAGAACAGCCAGTAAGTTTAAAACATAGAATTGGCTTCTTCTTTTAACCAATCTTTAGCTCTTCATTAACAAACAAAGACCAAGAAACTTGAACAAAAGATCTTACAATCTCCGTTTATAAGTAGGAAACAAAATCTGATTAGCAAATACAAATTCGAATCGCTCTATCGAACTGAACCCATACGACAAACATTAAGATTGTTCAGGGGAATCAGTTAAACACAAAGAAGGTAATGTTCAAGATATCTTGATACTCTAATCTTAAAAGATGTTATCGGGACTAACAGATGCAAAATTCAAAATAATCATATAGCGACACGACCTATTAATAAATCTGATTCGAATTAGAATTTTCTCACAAATCCAAAAAAAAACGATAGGAAGGTAATATCCTCCTCATCTGAACTCAAGCCAAACAGAGCCCAGGCCAATTATATCATAACCTAAACTCTTTCATATGTGTAGACATTTTATCATTAAATTTTAAACTGTAAGGCTATGTAAGGAAGATTTGCAGTATTGATCTCTATTCGGAGACACATAATGCCAGTTTTAATTCATTTAACGAACTGCTTGTGCACCCTTTTTTTATTTTTATTTTTTAAAAAGATACCAGCACAGTCGAGCAAATGATGGTATTGAATTCACAATAAAGTAGCACATTATAACGATAAGCTCAGACTCCTCCTAGGCTCACAGAATTGGAACATATACCTTGAATGCAAAAGAGGTTAGGCTCAGGATAAGATTGTGGAAGAAATAAGCAAGTCAATCATGTATGATGGTTGTTATACCCCATTTTAACCGGGTTGAAGCGGAGTACAACATATTGGTGATTCCTATATTATTTTGTTTTAAGGAGTCGCCACCTAATTGATTTAACGGTGAATTAGGACACCTAGATATTAACTAAGGTAAAGCTAAAACTAAACCTCTGTTAATGGTCTGCTTAACTAGTGTGATTCTAGGTAAGGGTTCTATATTATCCTAAAGGGAAGGGGTTAGGCATCCTTTAGAATCCGTTAACTTACGGTTATCCGACCAACTTAAGTTAATTAATTAAAGCTAAAGATGCAAATATAGGGTTTAAATTTTAAGAAAAACGGCTAAGAGATATGGCTAAAATTTCTGAAGGAAAATGTAATAATATTGTTTGGAAATAAGATTTATAGAAAATAATGACTTGCGTAAAATATGATTTTTAATGCTATTTAAAATAATGCTTATAAATGTCATTAAGATTTAAACATTTTTATATGATAATGCTATATATAAAATAGGACTTGTGATTACTTGTATATAAAAAGAGGAAACTTTAAAATGTTATTAAAATAAAGCTTATAAGTGTTACTATTGCTTTAAATGAAAGTGCAATAACCCTATTCAAAAAATAAGATTTGTGAGATATGATAATGTGCATATAAGCAAAAGAAAAATGCAAATTTATGCTGTGTTTTGATAAATATTTACAACGACTAAATGAGGAGGTACTAATTGACTTTGCATTTTTTAGAATAAACAAAATTAGGTTTTATTAACTACATTCGACTAAAAAGTATGCATAATTGATTTAACCCCGAAGAGTTATTTATAAAAAAATGTACTTGGATTTAGACTTGTATATTAGTGAAATCCTAAAAATTTCTAAAAAAAAGTGGTAAGAAACAAAGATGATTTTTAAACCCAAAATATATGGGTATGTTATTTTGCAAATCGATTATTCCAATAAAATGAACATTATGCATGTTTATAAATAGCTCAAACGTGGAAAGAAGCTTACGGGACTAACAGCGAGTTTCTTTCTTACATTCTACCCATTATATTAAGGCTAACTCACTAAATTTTACTAGAATTCATCCAAGTTAGGAAAATAAAAAAAACAAAGTAAAGGTTAGTCGAATAATACAAATTAAATGCATAAATAAAAATAAAGGCTGAAGTAAAATAAAATGGGTTCAGCCCATTTTAAGGCCTGCTACTGCTGCTGTTCTGTTTTGCTATATGGGCTTTGACCCGGAATTTTTCATTTTTTGACGCGGATATGGGCTGGCGGGGAATGACTCGAGATGATCACGTTGGGCTTTTAGCCCAACACCGAATGCGGAACAAGATGAGTCCCTCAGACTCATATTCGACGGTCATGCATAAAATAGAAGAAAAGAAATTAGTATCTAATCAATGGATAAGGTCAGACATGAAGAAAAATAAATTCAGAACATATCAGTAAATCGTGTCTTAGTCAAATAACAAACTGCCTAACCCAGACCAAAGCATATTCTTTATGAATGTAAGATTCTGATTTAGAATTATTTCACTACTGTTTTAAAATCTACGAGCAACAGCGGACTAGAAAAAGAAGAGGACCTCGACAAGTCATTTCCAGCTTAAACTATGTTCACAGTTTCAACAACCAAATCAAATGATGTATATCTTTTTTATTAAACTGATCAGTAGTACTTTTTCAGACAATGCGACGATGAATCCGCGCTGGCATAGCAGCTAGTCGCCGCTAATCAGATGAACAATCGGTGAGGAATAAGAACCAACCGAACCAACATACTTAATTTATTTATTTTTTCATACAACCGTTAAAAGATGGACCTTTCAGATGAGAAGTATTCTGTCTAAACAAATGGAAGCAGGTCCTATATCTATCCAAAAGCGAAATATACCTCTTTGTATGCATTTCAAGATATGAGAGTTATGTCTACTTAGTATACGACATAAATACATAGAACTTAACATACAATTTTTACACAAAGATCCAAACGAGAACAAGTTTAGAATTTCCAGAGAAGGAAGGAAACTAATCAACTATCCTTTTAGTTATGACTAATTTACCTAAATCCTTTCAACATGACAAAATTTCTAATTCCTTTAAGTTGAGGGCTGTGCATATTAGATGACTTATTCCCTAAGTAGCAAAATAGTGATTTAGTAACACCAAGCGGGATTTAACAATACCAAATATTCATGCATGTACAAAACAGGACCAAATCTCTTTTAAAATCTGCGTAAAGCAATATTAGTGTACACACAGTTCATGAGGACAAACAGGATTCCTCAAATGAGATTAAGAACCTGAATTTTCTCTTATAATCAAACAGTAGAACCAAGCTCCTTAGTTAAAACCAATATAATCCTTCTAGCAATGTCCTAACAACGAATGACAAGTGAGATGGATCATGGGCTAAAGTCTGAATCTCTACTCAGTTGAAATCCTTTTAAATAGAAATTCAAGCTCAAACAGCTTAGGTGAACCACATACTACTATCTGTGATAATGAGACTAACATCAAGTTAATTGCACGGGCTTCATAGTTTGAAAAGAGTCATTAGGGGGGAAACAACAGATGGTCTTGCTCACTTAAGGAATCAGATAAAATGTCATTCCAGTTTCAGTGAAGGCAGTTTCAGCTTAGACCAATCCAAATGACCTTAATGCAGGTATAGACAGAACCAAACAAACTTTATGCGAGTAAACATCAGGTTTGACAATAGGGACATACAGACAACATTTAATCCATCTCAAGTTGACATCATTTTTTTTATAGTTGAATCTATTATCATGGAATCAGTACTAGCACACGCTTAAACCTATCCCTCAATCATCATCTGAGGGTTAAACATGCTAACAGATATCAACAGGGGTCTAACCTCTCGCATAGACATAGTTAACATTTCGGTAAGGAAGCCAACTTAATTAACATACCAAAGATTTTTGTCCATTCCTTGTAACATTAATCACAGACCATATTACCATATTTTCAGTCCAACCATATTCACACCATCTCAGAACAAACCTAACGCGTTAGATATCCACAACTCAATCATGCTTACTGCTGTTAACAAATAATCAATCTACAAAGACCATTAAACCATACCAAACTCTATCAAGGAACAACCACAGTAAATGCACAAAGCTCGCTAAGCTATATTCGCACTACTAATAGCAATAACCATATGCTAAATTGAACATGAGTGACGCAAAATAACAACGAAAGCAAACAAACATAGATTAAATGGAGCCAGACAGGAAAAGGGAAAAGTGTTCACCTTCTTCGAGTGCAGCGAAGTGGGTACGGGTTCTTCGATTCACCTCGAAACACTTGAATTTACGTTGAAACAGACCCGAATCAAACTTGGGTGTTCTTAGATTCGATGCAATACGAAAAAAAACAGAAGATCGATTTCGTCTCTTCAATCGATGTAGAACGTTGTGACGGCTGCGATCTTAATGCTTTCTCAGGGGTTCTGGTGATAAAGATGAGAGTTTGCCGATTTCTTTTTTTTTTTGGGTGTCCCCTCTTCAAGCTTATTCGCCACTCCTATTTATCCCCATTTTGCTTTGCATTGTCGAAATAAAAGGTGATACGCGTGGGGAACAGGGGAATGGAGGCGTGGGTGTAACGTGGGAGAGGAGAGAGGCGATGGGGAACACGAGAAAATGGGGGTGTCAGAGGCGTGGGGTGGAGACAGAGGTCTGAAACGGTGGCATGGGGGTGGTGTTAGGAGTGTAGTGGGGCGTGGGGTGTGTCAGAGGAGAACATGGGTGTGACGAAGGTAGTGGAGGTGTCAGAGATGAAGTGGAAGTCACGTGGGGGTATAGGTGCGGTGGAGATGGTGGAAGGTGGATGGAGTTAGGGCGATGGCGACAGAGGTGGGTGATGACGGAGGTGGGTGGCGACGGAGAGATGGATGGAGACGGCGGAGATGGGAGGCGGAGGAAGGTGCGATGGTGGTGAGCGATGAGGATGATGACGGGGAAAAGGAGAGGGAGGCGATGTGAGCTGCGGCGGAAGAGAGAAAAAAAATGAAGGGAACTTATTTTGACGAAAAATTGGATCGGACCCGGTCCGTTTGTGGACCGGGTCGATTTTAGACCGGGTATTAAAAGAATAGGCTAATAAATTAAAACACTGATTATTCTAAAAATTGAGATAAGGGATATGGACTAGTCCAAAATTATCAGGAGTCAATCGGGCTTTAATTTGGAGTCCGGTAAGTCAAAGTGCGGACCGAGTGCAAGAAATAGTTTGACTTCTAAATTTGAATAAGAGACCGATTTTGATTAACGATGTACTAAGGGTGCCAGAATATCACCTAATACGAAAATATGTAATTATAAAAAGACCCGAGTAAAAATTATATGATGTCGTAAATGACCGTGCAATAATATTTAATAACAAACGTTATCATTTAAATGTGCGAAATAAAATGCGATGTTTGTGCGGAAGTTGGTAGAAACGTCGAGAAAATGCAAGTTTCAATAACACTAAATAATAGCGGCAAATAAATAGCGGTAGTGATACTGCTAATAATAATGACAATAATGATATTGGTAAAAATGATAATGTTGATGATAATGGTGATAAAAAAAATAATAATAGATATAATAATAACAGAAAATAAAAAATATTGATAATTAAAAAAAATGATACTAATTAATAACAATAATAAGGATGATAGTAATTAATAATAAAACTAATAACAATAAATAACAATTATTGATAATAACAAAATGATAATAAATTAATAATAATAACAATAATAGGGGCAATAATAAAATAATAATGATAATAATAAGAAATAATAATGGTGATAATAATAATAATAATAAATAATAATGCTTGATAAAATAATGATAATAAATAACGCTGATAACAATGATTAGTAATTAATAATAATAATGACAATGATTATAATGGAAATAACAAGAAATAATAATTAATGACAAATAGTAATGAAATGATAATTTAAGAATAATAATAAAGATAATAATAATAATAATAATAATAATAATAATAATAATAACAATAATAATAACTGCAGCGGAATAATAAAACGTGGGTGCTAATAAAAGACTAATAATTATAGTAAAATTTAAATGCATATTTTCAATTTCTCAAAATACCAGAAGTATCAATAGGTATTTCGGGGGAGAGGCGGGACAAAATTGGGTGTCAACAATGGTCACAACAAAATTAAGCAAAAATGAAACTAAATTGTATTCACATGTGATAGGACCAGGGAGTTGGTTGGTTTCGAGCAGCTTCAATCATATATCGCAGGACACTCAAACTAGACTACAATTTTCTGATTTAAAACAGAGACAATTACTTAGCACATAAGATTCAAGCTAGGCAATAGGGAAAAACATAGGAGAATTTGCAGAGAAAACACAAACAAGACTGCCTAAGGGTGAAAGCAAAAGAAATGCATATTGATCCCAAAGTGGCAATGCTAGCATGATCAGAGTGAAATGGGCAGCTTTACACAGTTCAAGATAAGTCATGATCAACTGAAGTACACAGGAAAGTGCAAGACTACAAGGGTCATGACTAAAAGATTTCGTCAACAGATGGCTTTAAACAACATTATGAGATTCATCAGAACACTGATACAATACCTAAGATATATACACCATGGTGTGTATACCAGGCATATATCGAGTGTATACCCACTGTAAGTCCTATATGTATTCGGCTTTAAATAGATTCTAAATCCTGGAAATTCAGCCTAAGCATTCAAATTTACAGTATACCTCTTTCAAATTCATTTGGCAATCAATAATCTATCCTAACAGCTCCCAAACATCAAATACAAAAAAAAAAAAAAAAAAAAAAAACATGACGACAGAGAAACTACATAGCTACTGAAAATATAGCAGAATAAGCTGAAATCTAAACAAAACAGAAGCTACAGACTGTAAATAATGTGTGTATCGAGTTTACCTTTTTTGTGCGCAATGAACTGAGGTCGTCGAGGCCTCGAATCTACGCTCGAACGCGACAAACTCGAAATCGATTAAGGAAAACTAAAGTTTCAACAGAGAATGAAAGTAAAATAGAGTAGTTGTTCGTTGTCTTTGTTGACTAAAATTGGTGTTTGATAGGGGATTTTTGGTTCCAGATCTCTGTTCGATCTCTAGGGAATTTTTTCCCGTTCCCTTGATCTTGTTCATTTCCGATTTTTATAGGAAAATATGAGGAGAAAGAGGAGCGTATGAGAGAGACGAAGGAGCGGGGAACAGGGAAGTGGAGAGGAACGTGAGGAGACAGGCGTGTGGGGGACAAGGGTGAGTGGGAGGAGGCGGCTGAAGAGGGAAAGAAAGAGAGAGGAAAGGGAAGGGGGAGCGGCGAAGTGGAGAGAGGAGGCGGCTGAAGAGGGAAAGGGTTGGAGTGAAGGGAATAAGAAAAGGGGAAATGGGTTGGGCCGGTTCAGGTAAGGTAATGGGCTGAGGGAATTAAAATGGTAGTGGGCTGAAAAAATATGGGTTGTTTATTTGGGTAAAAAATAATATTGTGTTTGTATTTTTGGCTATTAATTTGGCTAAAAAATATTGATCCTTCCTCCGCTATTTAATTATTTTTTGGGCTTCTAATTTAATAACATATACTATGTAAAGACAATAAATAATTAATATATATATAAAAAAAATATTTTACAAAGTGTTGTCTTGTAATTAATTTAACGAGTCCAAACCAGAAAAAATAGAATGATGACGAATCATCTAAAATTTGTAGTAAAGTAATACTTGTAATGTCGAAAATAAAAGTAATGATATTAGTAGTAGTAGCCATAAAATATTGTAAAAAATAAAGTATTTAGCTCGTCAGTAAATTTAGAAACCCGAGTAAATTAAATAAAAGAGGGACAAAATTGGGTGTCAACAGATGCCCCTCTTCGACCGGAGACGATGTAAGAATCTTCGGGCGAAGAAGTTGACGTGGTAGCCAATTTTGTTTGGACCGACGAATATGAGTTTGTAATAAAGTACGGTGTAGGAAAATTGATTGAAAATATTATGAGGACCGAAGGAATTATGGAAAATTATGGCCGAATCTCAGTTTCGAGTTGCCTACATATCTCGGGTTGCACGAGAATCAAGCCATGTGTAGTTCGAAAGTTTTTGTGGATTCATAATCTTGCAGGGCGTTGTAGACAAGTGACGAGACGTTCAAGAATGGAATACGTGTTTATAGCCTCCTAATTATAAATGTGATGCACAACACACCCATAAGTAGGACTCTACTAGACACGGTGTAAATTCTTCAAAGATGCCCCAGTGTTGAGTTATGGAGACACTGGGGGTGTAGAAAGGAATATGAGATTGTAGAAAGAGTTGATTGAAATACAGTTTTGGTGGGGAATATGAAAGAGAAATTGACCTATGTATCACGTGTTTGTGGACATAGGCGGAATTGAGTTCGAGAGTAGATTCGTGACCTTTGCTTGTGAGTTTGGTAATCCTCTTCAGCAAATTTGCCCCAGTTCACTGCGTAAGATAAAGTTCCACGTTATGCTGTGTCCCTGCAGGTTGTATTTTCTGCCAAAACTGAAATTCATGTCAAAATTAGTAATAAAGTTGAAAGTGTAAAATCATAAAGAGTGTAAATGATCGTAAATATGATATGGGCGAATGAAAAATGAAGCCGTGTGGCCAATGTTTCTCTGGTTGTCTTCAGGGACTTGAATGAATGTGTGATGCGTATGCTGAGGATGTGATAATATCTCTAGTTGCATTTGAAGATGATAGTGATAAGGTCTCCGGCTGTCTTCCGGGACTCGACGATAAATGATATCTGCGAAATTTAAGGTAAATTCGTTAAAGTAGGTAAAGTAGATGATGAAATAAAGAAATGAAGTAAGGAGTAAAGTAGGTGTGTAGCCGCTTGGCTTATGCAGGTGAGGCCGCGTAGCCATGTGATGTCTCCGATGGTTGTCGGGACTCAATGATATGATATCTCCGGTTGTCTTCGGAGATTTGATGAAAGTTCCTGTAAAGTCCGGGGCAAAGTCGTCGAGTGGATGATGTCTCCGGTTGTCTTCGGAGGCTTCAATGATAATTCCATGGGGTGTCTCTGGTTGTCTTCAGAGATTTGATGATGATTCCCGTAAAGTCCAGGATAAAGTTGTAAAGTGGATGATGTGTCCGGTTGTCTTCGGAGGCTCCAATGATAATTCCTGTAAAGTTCAGGGTAAAGTCGTTAAAGTTGGTAAAGTGAATGATAAAGTAGAGAGTAAAGTCATAGTGTAGCCGTCTGGCTTATGCATATGAGGCTGTATAGCCGAATGATGCCCCCGGTTGTCTTCGGAGACTTGATGATATGACATCTCCAGTTGTCTTCGGAGATTTGATAATGATTCCCGTAAAGTCCAGGGTAAAGTTGTTAAAGTTGATGATGTCTCCGGTTGTCTTCAGAGACTCGAATGAACATCTCCGGTTGTCTTCAGAGATTTGATGATGTGTCTCCGGTTGTCTTCGGAGATTTGATGATGTGTCTCCGGTTGTCTTCGGGGACTTGACAATAATTCCTGCAAAAAAATGATTAAAGCTGGTAAAGTATATGATAAAATAATTGATAAAGTACGGAGTAAAGTGATGGAATAGCCGTCTGGCTCATGATGTTGATGGTATCGCGACAGGCCAAATTCAGGACCCGTAATCCTGATTTAATTCGCCTTCAACCTCGTCAACCTACAAAACAGGTGTATAAAGTTATAAAATTATTTTGATAAAAATAAATTAAAAGATAAGGTTGGAAGTAAATCTGGATGGCTCTTGAGGTGAGGCACAATGGCCCTGATTGATAGACTTGACTGTTGATCTTGTGATTTTAAGTTCCTGCACTCAAAGAAAAATTCTTAGTTTGGGAGGGGGAAGTTCATTCGTGTTGACTCGAAGCTTGGCTTTGTTGGCGCTCCATTCATCCTGTTTGTTTGGATCTTGTGACCTCTGTTTAAGCCTCGGTAGATGAACAGTAGTGAAAGTATTGAAAGAAAGTTTTCCATTTGCAAAATATATACGTGAGTGTAAGCATGCAAGTTGTAAAATATTCTGCCAACTTCGGATTGTGACACTTCTATAGTAATTGGTTCATAATACTTATTGTCTGGTAGCCTTAATCTTGTCGATGCACAACTGTTCTTTCGTCTATATTTTTCCAAAATATGCCCCAGTTTTGGGTTCAGAAAAGCATGCTAAATTTATGATGCGGTGCGACCGAACCTTGTATAGGTTGCCTACGTATCCCTCCAAGGAATCAGGTCAGAACGTAGTTCGTAAAATACATAAAGTGGTCTGAAGTTTTCTAATAAAGGGACCGAACCCGACGTGGATTGCCTACGTATCCCACCAAGGGAATCAGGTCAGCGTAGTTCTGTTATATAAATGGTAAAAGATTTGTTGGATTTTATCTAGGTGTGACGGATCTATATGTTGATAGTGTACGAATCCCGCCGAGGGAATCAGGCCCTGTGTGGTTTTCTTTGATTTTTCTGTTATAGCGTAACCGAACCTTATGTGGGCTGCCTACGTATCCCCCATGGGAATCAGGTCAGCGTAGTTCGTACGGATAAGATATTTTTTGGTTTTTTTTTTTTTTTTTTTGTTGTAAAGCAACCGAACCCTTTGTGGGCTGCCTACGTATCCCACCAAAGGAATCAGGTCAGCGTAGTTCGTATGCATGTCAATGGGAAAAATTCTAACCTAGTATGACTGAGTCCCTATGTGGGCTGCCTACGTATCCACCGAGGAATCAGGTCAAGCGTAGTTCGCACCTAAAGGAAAGGTTGCAAACTAGGTTGTCTAACCTAATGTCGTACTTTGATTTCTTCTTGAATTGCTAGCTTTTAGGCTTATGTTATCACCTATCGGCTATTTCAATTCTTGTGAGTGGAATCTTGTCTTGTCCCCCTAGTTTCTTTGTTACTCTCTCGGAATGTGTGTTGTCTATTCGTACATTTCATGTCACAATCGTAGAGTTGACAGTTTTGATAAATAAAGTAGAAAATAGATGATTAAGAAAAATCAGAAATGCATTCATAGTTTTGCAATTCAAGCTTCCACAAGGTGAAGCAAAACAAACAAAATTTTGAGTACGGTTCAAGCATCAATAAAAGAAAACAAGTTCACTACATGTTCATGCTACCAAGGCTCCCGACGGATCGTGGACGGAGTACAAGTCCAATTCTTCAGAGTCTTTCCTGGTTCGGCGCCCCATATTGTCAGTGCCTTGGTGTTGCGAGTAGTTGTATTGGATTGTTCCCACTAGAGCGACAAAGTTGTTGATCTGACTCTTTCCGCACTGGACTCCTCTAAATCTTGGCATTTCCGTGAGCAGGCAAAGGATTGTTGACCACATTGGGCTTAGCTTCAGCGAGCGGAATTACTCCTTCCTTAATCAGGGCTTCGATTTTGTTTTTAAGCCCATAGCAATCTTCAGTGGCGTGCCCAACAACTCCAGAGTGGTATGCGCAGCTTTTGGAACCATCAAACCATTTTGGGATAGGCTCGAGAATTTTTCCTTCAATCGGTTGTATTATGCCTGCTGCTTTCATTCTTTCGAACAATTGAGCCAAGGGTTCAGCGATCTGAGTGTAATTACGGGTGTTTTTGGTGTCAGGGTTTGGACGGGCTCTAGGTATAGTATGTGGTCGATTTTGGTAAGTTGGAGCTTGGTTGGGTTGATACGGGCGTGGGTTTTGATGCGGAGGCGCTCGGGGTTGGTAGTAGTTTGCTTGGGTGTTGTAAACGGGGTAAGGAGGTAGTGGAGCTTGGTAGGGTTCAGGGTAGTGGTAAGGGTGGAAAGTTTGTTGTGGGTGGTTAAAGTATGGAATGGCTTGGCTCGGCTCATGTCCTTGAGCGTTCATGACTGCAGCGACATCTTCCTTCTTCTTTTTAATCCCGTTGATAGAACCAGATTGTATAGCTTTGTTCATTGCTTGTAAAGCAATAAGATCCTGAATTTTCCCCGATTTGATTCCTTCTTCCAGTGCTTCTCCCATTCGAACAACTTCTGTGAATTTTTGTCCCATCATACCTATCATTTTCTCGTAAAATATGCCAGCCTGGCATTCAATGAAGGTAGCAGTCATTTCCCTATCATTCATCGGAGGTTGAACCCTGGCTGCTTCTGACCTCCAACGTAACGCATATTCGCGGAACGTCTCAGTTGACTTCCTGGTTAACTTAGTCATGTAAACTCTATCTGGTGTGATATCGGTGTTAAAACTGAACCTGTCCATAAAGTCTTGCGCCATGTCACTCCAACCACGCCATTTACGGACATCCTGTTGTGTATACCAAGTAAGGGCTTCGCCAGATAAGCTTCTTATGAAGAGCTTCATCCTTATGCTCTGGTCTCTGCCCACTCCAACCAGTTTGTCACAATAAGCCCTTAAGTGTGTATGAGGGTCGCCTGTTCCATTGAATGTATCAAATTTTGGCGGTTTGTAGCCTACGGGTAAATCGACGTCAGGTTGGACACAGAGATCCTCATATTCTATACTCTTAGTTCCTCTAGCAACTTGATGGTTCCTCATTGCTTCTTTGAGACTGTGGATTTCTTTTAGCAGTATGTTATCTGCCCCTGCCTTTGCATCCCTTTCCATTTCTTCGTATTGATCTACCTCGGGTTGGAACCTGACCGTTACTGGGTTGGTAAATGTTTGTGTTTCTGTGGCATATACCGGAGGAACATATTGTGCATTTGGGGTGACAAAGTGTGCCCCGTGCATATGCTGGGTTGGATAAGTCTGGACGATGGGGGTGTTTTGGACAAGAGGTGGTGTGTTATAATTGGTGTTTATAGGTGGTTGATTTGGTGGGTTTAGAGGAGTGGTCGTGGGTAGTGGATTAGTGTTGGTGGGTAAAGGAACATAGGGAGTATGAACTAGTGATTGACTTGGTGGGTTGACGGGTGGTGGATTATGAGTAGCATAGGTAGTGTAGGTGGGTGGTTGATTTTGTGGAGGAGTATAGCTAGTGTAAGTGGTTGGTTGACTTTGTGGGGAAGTATAGACGGATGTTGGATTTGGTGGATTTGCGGGGGTGATCGGAGGCAAGTTGTTGTTAGTAGGTGCATTGTTTTGGGGAGGAAAATGCTCAGGAACTGGGGATTCGAGTGATGGGAAACGAGGTGGTTCTGGTACAGTATTGCTAGGTTCAGAAGGTGAATTTTGGAGTGTGATGGATAAATTGGTCAAGTCCCTAACCCGATTTAGTTCTCCACGTAGATTCTCAATTTCTTGAGTCAGGCGGGCGATATGTTCATCCCGTTGAATAGCAGTTCCATGTTCGGAAGTTTCAGGCGGATCGCTAGCGATCACGAGGTTTTCTACACCAGTTGGAACAGATGCGGCCGGATCAGACATAGTAATTTCATTTCCTTGGACAGCCCAACTACGTTCAGGTAACAATGACGTCTTTGACCTCGTGATGTAAGGATGGTCGGCCATCGAGCGTCAACACGAATCAACTCTCTGTTTGGGAATAAGATAAAATAGACATACAGTATAAACGATGTTAATCTCATGAACATATCTAGGTAAAGTCATGGTCACGTAAAGTCGAGTAAGGCATGTAGCGAATAATTTATCAAGTAGAGTCAAACAAGTTGTCAAACAAATGTAAACGATTATATCGAAACAACTAGCACGTCCTAATATGCATGTGACCTCTTTGCGCCAGAGGTGGGCCTAACGTTGTTTAAAGGATAAAATGTGCCATAATATGTCATCCCGTTGCTTTGATTATTTAAACAAATTCTATTTCCCCAACAATAAAGTACAAAAGTAATGTAACGTTTATTACATGTCAAATGAATACAACATAAAGTGTTTCCTAATCTAAATGAAGTGAATACAATTTCCTATGTCTAAATCTCAGCCTCGTTTTTGTGATGTCATTGATCTTCGTCATTCATTGTACTCCAATGCAAATCCATACCTGTCATAGAAACGTTAATCATCCTTCCCTCCTAAAGTTTAATTAATTAAAGCAAATAGTCAATATTTAGGCACAGTTATCCTTCAAACATGCACATAAAGTATGATTGGTGTCACTTGGGGTCGTGAACCCGCTTGGACGTTTGGGTAAAGTCATCTAATGGATTTAATGCACCAAGGGTATTAAACCTCCTAGGTCATGAAATGTATGCTCTTAATAAAGGGTGTTGGTTTAACTCTATCTTAGGCTGACTAAGAGTTGACTTCCTATGACACAAGGTTCTCCCAAGCGGACAACTTGGGAGTGGAAAGTCTGTGGCCGTCGACTGCACCGCTGATCGACTAAATCCACAAGATCAATCCAACTAAAGGGGTAATTTAGTAGTGAACGGGCGCGAACCGCGAAGCCGTTTTAAGTGTGTGAATATGTGTGAGTTTTCCAGAAGTGGAGGAAATATGAACGGAATGACAGTTTATCAAAGCAGTAACACATAAACAGTTTATATCAAACAAACAATTTATATCAAGCAAACAATTAATAGCATGTAAAAACAGTTAACAAACAAATAAAGTAATCAAAATAAGCACACAAAACCTATTTAAACTAAGTCCGTTATGGTTAGAACCTAAGTGATTCCCCAGCGGAGTCGCCAAGCTGTCACACCCCATTTTTACCCGGAGGTTAAAATTAGAAGTACGACATATTGGAGATTCCTGTTTTATTGTTTATTTGTTTTAAGGAGTCGCCACCTAATTATTTATGGTGAATTAGGACACCTAAAGTTTAATTAAAGTTATGTTTAAAGTTAACTCTATTTAAGGTCTGCGAAACTTGAGATTCTAGGTAAGGGTTCAATTAGTCTAAAAGGAAGGTATTAGGCACCCTTTAAGACCCATTAGCAATGATTAACCGACCGGACTTATGATTAGTTAGGCTAAGTGTAAATATAGTATTATAGGAAAAGAAAATAGCTTTGTAAGTATGGCTAAAGTTATAGATAAGCATGTAAACATGCTATTTGTAAAAATAGAACTTATAAATAATAATTTGTATAAAAGAATACTCATCATGTTATTTTAAAATACAACTCATAAATGTTGTTGAAATTTTAAATGAAAGTGTAATAGTATTGTTTAAAATAATACTTGTAGAAAACACAATAATTTGTATAAAGAGTTTAGTTAAAATAAACTAAAAGAAACAGAATATGTAATGTTTATATGTATTCGGAGAAAAGTGAGCTATGCCGACTCACAAATTCAAAGAGTTATCGTAAGATTAATGTAAAATAAATATTAAAGGCTTCATATGAAGACTAGCAGTTTAATATATATATATTGTGCTAAGGTTATTTCAAACAATTATGTATTTCAAGTGTTAGAAAAGAATTAAAGTGGGAAAGTTATCCGTTGAAACTAATTTGCCTTTTATTTTTAGAATAAGCTAAGTTAGTGTAAAATTTGGGGCGTTTTAAAACTTCTAAAATAGTAAGTATAATTTATGGTTACTTTAGTCAAAAATATATAGTCATGATACTTTGAAAATCAATTATTCTAAAAATGATAAATATTGTGGATAATAGATAATTTCGATATAAACTAATGAAGCTTAATTGTTAGTCTTCTCTTTGAATTAACTACCCACAACTAAACTAAAATCTCTAATGTTACTAAAGTTTATCTAAATTAGCAAACACAATGTTAATCATACAATATACGTTAAATGCACATAAAAGAATAGGAATGAGGCAAATGGGCTCAGCCCATTAAAGAATGCTACTGTCCGCTACTGTTGCTGTTCACACCGATTGGGCTTTGGCCCAAATTTTATTTCCTTGCTTGGCCGTAAGTTGGCTGACTTGAAAGAGAAATTGCGTTGGCTCTGGCCCAATACCGAATGCAGGAGATGACGAGTCCCTTGGACTCGTGTGTGATAGTCATGCATAAAAAGACAAATGAAGGAAAGGATGATTAGTGTATGTATGATCAATAAATAAAGCTGCATGATGCAAAATCCCAGACGAGCAAATCAACAACTTCCTTGTTTAAAACACTTAATAAATGATTAGGACTAGACCAACCCTTTACTCAACATCAAAACAGCCAACGTGACTTAAACTACCCTTTGCCAAACAAGTAAAGGGACAAAGACCCAAGCAAGCGAAAGCCAAACCAGTTCAGTAACATTTTTCCATTGAAACAAATATGCATTCTTCTACAGCCAGGTAAAGCACCATCATCAAGAGGCTGTCGTATATGATTTTAAAACAAGGTGACTTCCTATATTCATGTTCTCTATCATAAGTGTAAAGTACATCGCAAACAGGCATGTGATGATATTTAGCTTGATTAGGTCCCTGGCTCAACCGATCATACAGATCTTGGTACCCAGATCTTAAAGAAACCCAATATGTTCAAATTCAAGAAATTAGATAGCCTTAGAGTCACAGCCTCAGGAATTCGAATCTGGTCTTAAATAATATAAAGCTTTAACAGTGCTTATCTGGATGAGAACAACCAGTAAGTTTAAAACATAGAATTGGCTTCTTCTTTTAACCAATCTTTAGCTCTTCATTAACAAACAAAGACCAAGAAACTTGAACAAAAGATCTTACAATCTCCGTTTATAAGTAGGAAACAAAATCTGATTAGCAAATACAAATTCGAATCGCTCTATCGAACTGAACCCATACGACAAACATTAAGATTGTTCAGGGGAATCAGTTAAACACAAAGAAGGTAATGTTCAAGATATCTTGATACTCTAATCTTAAAAGATGTTATCGGGACTAACAGATGCAAAATTCAAAATAATCATATAGCGACACGACCTATTAATAAATCTGATTCGAATTAGAATTTTCTCACAAATCCAAAAAAAACGATAGGAAGGTAATATCCTCCTCATCTGAACTCAAGCCAAACAGAGCCCAGGCCAATTATATCATAACCTAAACTCTTTCATATGTGTAGACATTTTATCATTAAATTTTAAACTGTAAGGCTATGTAAGGAAGATTTGCAGTATTGATCTCTATTCGGAGACACATAATGCCAGTTTTAATTCATTTAACGAACTGCTTGTGCACCCTTTTTTTATTTTTATTTTTTAAAAAGATACCAGCACAGTCGAGCAAATGATGGTATTGAATTCACAATAAAGTAGCACATTATAACGATAAGCTCAGACTCCTCCTAGGCTCACAGAATTGGAACATATACCTTGAATGCAAAAGAGGTTAGGCTCAGGATAAGATTGTGGAAGAAATAAGCAAGTCAATCATGTATGATGGTCACAACAAAATTAAGCAAAAATGAAACTAAATTGTATTCACATGTGATAGGACCAGGGAGTTGGTTGGTTTCGAGCAGCTTCAATCATATATCGCAGGACACTCAAACTAGACTACAATTTTCTGATTTAAAACAGAGACAATTACTTAGCACATAAGATTCAAGCTAGGCAATAGGGAAAAACATAGGAGAATTTGCAGAGAAAACACAAACAAGACTGCCTAAGGGTGAAAGCAAAAGAAATGCATATTGATCCCAAAGTGGCAATGCTAGCATGATCAGAGTGAAATGGGCAGCTTTACACAGTTCAAGATAAGTCATGATCAACTGAAGTACACAGGAAAGTGCAAGACTACAAGGGTCATGACTAAAAGATTTCGTCAACAGATGGCTTTAAACAACATTATGAGATTCATCAGAACACTGATACAATACCTAAGATATATACACCATGGTGTGTATACCAGGCATATATCGAGTGTATACCCACTGTAAGTCCTATATGTATTCGGCTTTAAATAGATTCTAAATCCTGGAAATTCAGCCTAAGCATTCAAATTTACAGTATACCTCTTTCAAATTCATTTGGAAATCAATAATCTATCCTAACAGCTCCCAAACATCAAATACAAAAAAAAAAAAAAAAAAACATGACGACAGAGAAACTACATAGCTACTGAAAATATAGCAGAATAAGCTGAAATCTAAACAAAACAGAAGCTACAGACTGTAAATAATGTGTGTATCGAGTTTACCTTTTTTGTGCGCAATGAACTGAGGTCGTCGAGGCCTCGAATCTACGCTCGAACGCGACAAACTCGAAATCGATTAAGGAAAACTAAAGTTTCAACAGAGAATGAAAGTAAAATAGAGTAGTTGTTCGTTGTCTTTGTTGACTAAAATTGGTGTTTGATAGGGAATTTTTGGTTCCAGATCTCTGTTCGATCTCTAGGGAATTTTTTCCCGTTCCCTTGATCTTGTTCATTTCCGATTTTTATAGGAAAATATGAGGAGAAAGAGGAGCGTATGAGAGAGACGAAGGAGCGGGGAACAGGGAAGTGGAGAGGAACGTGAGGAGACAGAGGCGTGTGGGGGACAAGGGTGAGTGGGAGGAGGCGGCTGAAGAGGGAAAGAAAGAGAGAGGAAAGGGAAGGGGGAGCGGCGAAGTGGAGAGAGGAGGCGGCTGAAGAGGGAAAGGGTTGGAGTGAAGGGAATAAGAAAAGGGGAAATGGGTTGGGCCGGTTCAGGTAAGGTAATGGGCTGAGGGAATTAAAATGGTAGTGGGCTGAAAAAATATGGGTTGTTTATTTGGGTAAAAAATAATATTGTGTTTGTATTTTTGGCTATTAATTTGGCTAAAAAATATTGATCCTTCCTCCGCTATTTAATTATTTTTTGGGCTTCTAATTTAATAACATATACTATGTAAAGACAATAAATAATTAATATATATATAAAAAAAATATTTTACAAAGTGTTGTCTTGTAATTAATTTAACGAGTCCAAACCAGAAAAAATAGAATGATGACGAATCATCTAAAATTTGTAGTAAAGTAATACTTGTAATGTCGAAAATAAAAGTAATGATATTAGTAGTAGTAGTCATAAAATATTGTAAAAAATAAAGTATTTAGCTCGTCAGTAAATTTAGAAACCCGAGTAAATTAAATAAAAGAGGGACAAAATTGGGTGTCAACACATACATATATATCATTCATTTATTGCATAAAGGTCATGCCAAAAAGAAAGAACGGTAAGCTTTACATACCTCGATCGCTCACTACCAAATTTCGATCACTCGCCAACAAATCCCGACTCAAATCTCGGGCTCTCCAATATCTACAATAATATTATCAATTTCCAAAAATTAGCTACAAGTACTTAGAATTTTGATTCTAATTAGTATTTGTCTACTGAAATTTCGGCAGCATCTCCCCTGTAAATTCAACATCCTCGAGAATTAAACTCGGTCAAATTCATCAACAACCATACCAACAATACCAACAACCAAACCAATAACATCAAAAACCAATTTAAAACGCATTCCACGTTAGTAACCTTCCTTCCCAACATAATTCATCAACATTCAATTCAATATCGAATTTTCAAGCCGATATCGATTCTCATACATCCACTACCAATTCAAGATCATTCAAGTGCAATTCAAACGCATTTCATACTATTTTACAAAGTATACAAAAAATTCACCAAGACTAGAATTCATCCGAAATCTCCAACCTTCGACACAACATCCACAACACATTTTTCATTTTCCCATTTCATCAACAACAACCACAAGTTACACCTTAACAATTCCATTTCCATAATTACATAAATCTACAATAAAACCACAAAGTTTCCTACAACAACTTAACAACAATTTTCATGCCAACTTGAACTAGAATTCTTCCATTTGCATAAAAAGGCCATTACAACACAATTGACATAATAAATAAAATTTGATCCTTCCTCTCCATCAACACCCATTTTCGTCCACACACCCACATACCCATAATACAAAATTCTCATACTTTCCATTCACTCCCATATACTACAACATATATATAAAATTCTTCCAAGATAAAAAGAGTAGAATTCTTACCTTTTTCAAGAATTTCCACTTGATAAAAAAAAGTACTTTCTTGCCTCCAAATTTGTATCACATTGAAGAGGGTTTCCAACTTAATAGGGATTCAAAAGAAATGAGTTTGAACCAAAGATTTGAGCTCCACAATTTTTTTTTCTTTCTTCAATTCGGCCAAGAGGCCCTTTCTCTCACTTGCTCTTTTTTTGTTATTTTTATCTAGGTTGTTCTAGAATGAAAAATTATGTCCCTTATCTATTTTATGACTTGGGTTAATGTCCCATGGGCTTGGGCCTATGTAGTTGGTTGGCCACCCCTTGGTTTGGGCCTCTTGTTCTCTATATTTTATTGAGTCCAATTGAACATAGG
This sequence comes from Lycium barbarum, assembly GCF_019175385.1. Classification (NCBI taxonomy): domain Eukaryota; kingdom Viridiplantae; phylum Streptophyta; class Magnoliopsida; order Solanales; family Solanaceae; genus Lycium; species Lycium barbarum. The sequence continues at coordinate 82,804,836 of NC_083348.1, read as the reverse complement.
TCTTATTTTGTAATCCGCAAAACTAATTTTCGAAATTCCAATTTTTTCCCTTAGCCTTCCTTGATATTTCCACATCAACATTTCATAGTCAACACACATATATTAAATAAAAATCAAATTATGACAAGATTGTTTCAAATTTTTCAAATGGGCAAAAACACGGGATATAACAATAAGAAGCTATTCAAGCTCGCCAAGGCGAGAGAGAGGAAGGCACACGACTTGGATCAAGTGAAGTGCATCAAGGACGAGGATGGCCAAGTGTTGGTACAGGAATCTCACATTAGACAGAGATGGCAGTCATACTTTCATGAACTCTTGAATGAAGGAGGGGACAGAGACATTGTGTTGGGAGACTTAGAGCACTCGGATAGGCGTCACAACTTTGGATATTGTAGGAGTATAAAGGTCGAGGAGGTTAAGAGAGTTGTTCGTAGGATGCGCAGGGGAAGAGCGACCAGACCTGATGAGATTCCTGGGGAATTTCGGAAGAATGCAGGCAGGGTATGCTTGGAGTGGCTGACTGGGTTGTTTAATGTCATTTTCAAGACAGCGAAGATGCCGGAAGAATGGAGGTGTAGTACAATGATTCCCGTGTACAAGAACAAGGGTGACATTCAAAGTTGCAACAACTATAGAGGTATCAAGCTGCTAAGTCACACTATGAAAGTGTGGGAAAGGGTGGTGAAAATGAGGGTGAGGAGAGGTGTGTCTATTTCAGAGAACCAGTTTGGATTCATGTCGGGGCGCTCGACTACAGAAGCCATTCATATTGTACGAAGATTGGTGGAGCAGTATAGGAAGCGGAAGAGGGACTTGCACATGGTATTCGTTGACCTAGAAAAGGCCTACGACAAAGTGCCAAGAAAGGTCATATGAAGATGCTTGGAGGCTAAAGGTGTACCTGTGGTGTACATTAGAGCGATAAAGGACATGTATGATAGAGCTAAGACTAGGGTAAGGACGGCAGGAGGAGACTCGGAGCACTTCCCTGTTATGATGGGGTTGTATCAGAGATCAGCTCTTAGCCCGTTTCTATTCGCCCTAGTGATGGATGAATTGACGCGACAAATACAAGGTGAGGTGCCTTGGTGTATGTTGTTCGCGGATGACATAGTCCTGATTGACGAGACTCGCAACGGAGTTAACGATAAGCTGGAGGGCTGGAGACAGACGTTGGAGTCTAAAGGATTTAGATTGAGTAGGACCAAGACAGAATACTTGGAGTGAAAGTTCAGTGGCCTACCGCGTGAGGCTGACCAGGAAGTGAGGCTTGGTACCCAGGCCATTCAAAAGAAAGGAAGTTTCAAGTATCTTGGGTCTATTATACAGGGAAATGTGGATATCGACGACGATGTTTCACATCGTATTGGTGCAGGGTGGATGAAATGGAGGCTCGCCTCCGGAGTGTTGTGTGATAAGAAAGTGTCACCAAAACTTAAAGGCAAGTTCTGCAAAGTGGTGGTTAGACCGACCTTACTGTACGGGACGGAGTGTTGGCCAGTCAAGAAATGTCACGTTCAGAAGATGAAAGTCGCGGAAATGCGAATGCTGCAGTGGATGTGTGGGCACACTGAGAGGGATAGAATTAGGAATGAAGATATCCGAGACAACGTGGGAGTGGCATCGGTGGAAGACAAGATGCGGGAAGCGAGGCTGAGATGGTTTGGGCATGTGAAGAGGAGAGACACATATGCCCCAGTGCGGAGGTGTGAGAGGTTGGCTATAGACGGTTTCAGGAGAGGCAAAGGGAGGCCGAAGAAGTATTGGGGAGAGGTGATTAGACAGGATATGGCACAGTTTCAGCTCACCGAGGACATGACCTTAGATAGGAGGTTGTGGAGGACTCAGATTAGGATAGAAGGCTAGGTGGCTAATCCTTTCACCATAGTAGTTGCAGTTTTGCTCATTTGTTTATTGCCATTTGATTTTTGCATTGGATTGCTGCTTATATTTGTTGGGCTATTGTACTTTGGTTATCTTAGTTATCTATAGTAGTTAATGCTTCTTTCTTTCTGAACTGTTCTACCATGACTTTCTCGCTTTTGTTATTCCTTGCTTTCTTATTGTTTTCGATATGCTTGGTCCTATCTAACCTTTTGTCTTGTTTTTCCTCTCTTGTTCCCCTCTCTGGAGCTGAGGGTCTTTCGGAAACAACCGCCCTACCTTTCAAGGTGGGGGTTAGGTCTGCGTACACTCTACCCTCCCCAGACCTCACATGGTGGGATTATACTGGGCTTGTTGTTGTTGTTGTAATTTGGACACACACATATTATATTTTTCAAAAACGCGAAAAGTCAAGAGTGAGCAAGTAAAAGTGCACGGAGGAAATAAATGTATCGGAGAATTAAAATTGAAGTGCATATGTGTATACATGAGAAGAGAATACCTATTCAGTACTATGACATATGTCCACGTGGGATAAAGAAGTAATTGATTAAAGTGTACAATTTATGCAACTTTTGGTACAAGTATTCATTGTTGTGTTAAAGTGTACAATTTGTAATGCTTATAGTACAATTTTTGTATACATGAGAAGAGAATACATATTCAGTATTATGACATATGTCCACGTGAGATAAAGAAGTAAAATTGAAGTGCATACATCTATGGAATAAATATTAAGTACTATGACATATTAGAAATGTCCACGTGAGATAGGAAAATAGTTGGGTAAAGTGTACAAGTTATATAGCTTATGGTATAAGCATTCAATGTGGGTACAATTTGTGAAGCTTTTGGTACAGCTGTTTAAAGCTGTGTTCGTCCCTTTAAAATTGAAGTGCATATTTCTATCTATAATAAGTGTCAAGGAGAGACGAACACAGCAGTCCATCCTTGTACCCACCGCTTTTCAAATTGTACCCGCAGTGAATATTTGTACCAAAAGCTATATAACTTGTACACTTTATTCAACTATTTTTATATCACACGTAGACATATGTCATAATACTTCATATTTATTCCCTTCTCATGTATAGACATATGCACTTCAAATTTAATTCTTCGTCATATTTATTTCCTCAGTGCACTTTTACTTGTTCACTTTTGACTTTTCGTGTTCTATCTGAATATTTATTCTCTTCTCATATATAGACATATGTAGTTCAATTTTAATTCTCCTACACAAATTAATTTCCTCCATGTACTTTTACTTGTTCACTCTTGGCTTTTTACATTCTTATAGAAAAAGTACCACAAGCTATATAACTTATACACTTTATTCAATTATTTTTATATCCCACGTAGACATATGTCATACTACTTAATATTTAATCCCTTCTCATGTATAGACGTGTGCACTTCAAATTTAATTCTTCGACATATTTATTTCCTCCGTGCACTTTTACTTGTTCACTTTTAACTTTTCATGTTCTAGCCGAATATTTATTCTCTTCTCATATATAGACATATGCAGTTCAATTTTAATTCACCTACACAAATTTATTTCCTCCATGCACTTTTACTTGTTCACTTTTGGCTTTTTACATTTTTCTTATTATTATATATAAGTCCCTTAAAGGGACAAACACAGCTTTAAACAGCTGTACCAAAAGTTTCACAGATTGTACACGCAATGAATGTTTACACCATAAGCTATATAACTTGTACACTTTACCCAACTATTTTCCTATCTCACGTGGACATTTCTAATATGTCATAGTACTTAATATTTATTCATTTTTCAAGTATAAAAGCATGCACTTTAATTTGAATTCTCCGACACATTTATTTTCTCCGTGTACTTTTACTTGTTCACTTTTGACTTTTCACGTTCTTGCCGAGTATTTATTCTCTTCTCATGTATACGCATATGCAGTTCAATTTTAATTCTCTTACACAAATTTATTTCCTCCGTGCACTTTTACTTGTTCACTTTTGACTTTTTACGTTCTTTAAGAATTAGTAAATCCCATGTGGATATATGCCATAATACTAAATATTTATTTTCTTCTCATGTATACACGCATGCACTTCAATTGTAATTCTCCGACACATATTTATTTCCTCCGTGAGTTATATAGCTTATGGTATAAGCATTCAATGTGGGTACAATCTGTGAAGCTTTTGGTACAACTATTTAAAGCTGTGTTCGTCCCTTTAAAATTGAAGTGCATATATGTATACATGAGAAGAAAATAAATATTTAGCAAGAACGTGAAAAGTCAAAAGTGAATAAGTAAAAGTGCACGGAGGAAATAAATATGTGTCGGAGAATTAAAATTGAAGTGCATGCGTGTATACATGAGAAGAAAATAAATATTCAGTACTATGGCATACATCCACGTGGGATTTACTAATTCTTAAAGAACGTAAAAAGTCAAAAGTGAACAAGTAAAAGTGCACGGAGGAAATAAATTTGTGTAAGAGAATTAAAATTAAACTGCATATGTGTATACATGAGAAGAGAATAAATACTCGGCAAGAACGTGAAAAGTCAAAAGTGAACAAGTAAAAGTACACGGAGAAAATAAATGTGTCGGAGAATTCAAATTGAAGTGCATACTTCTATACTTGAGAAATGAATAAATATTAAGTACTATGACATATTAGAAATGTCCACGTGAGATAGGAAAATAGTTGGGTAAAGTGTACAAGTTATATAGCTTATGGTATAAGCATTCATTGCGGGTACAATCTGTGAAACTTTTGGTACAGCTGTTTAAAGCTGTGTTTGTCCCTTTAAGGGACTTATATATAATAGAAAAATGTAAAAAGCCAAAAGTGAACAAGTAAAAGTGCATGGAGGAAATAAATTTGTGTAGGTGAATTAAAATTGAACTGCATATGTCTATATATGAGAAGAGAATAAATATTCGGCTAGAACATGAAAAATTAAAAGTGAATAAGTAAAAGTGCACGGAGGAAATAAATTTGTTGAAGAATTAAATTTGAAGTGCATACGTCTATACATGAGAAGGGAATAAATATTAAGCATTATGACATATGTCTACGTGGGATATAAAAATAATTGAATAAAGTGTACAAGTTATACAACTTTTGGTACATTTTCTATAAGAATGTAAAAAGCCAAGAGTGAACAAGTAAAAGTGCATAGAGGAAATAAATTTGTGTAGGAGAATTAAAATTGAACTGCATATGTCTATACATGAGAAGAGAATAAATATTCAGCTAGAACACGAAAATTCAAAAGTGAACAAGTAAAAGTGCACGGAGGAAATAAATATGATGGAGAATTAAATTTGAATTGCATATGTCTATACATAAGAAGGAAATAAATATTAAATATTATGATATATGTCTACGTGAGATATAAAAATAGTTGAATAAAATGTACAAATTATATAACTTTTAGTACAAATATTCACTGCTGGTACAATTTGAAAAGCGGTGGATACAAGGAGGGGCTGTTGTGTTGGTCCCTCCTTGGCACTTATTATAGATAGAAATATTTCACAAAATACAACTGTTGTTTTGCATAAAATATTTACTCGAACCTAATATGCATCAAAACAGTAAATTCTACTACTACAATTTATTATCTCAATTTATCACTTCTATCACTTAACTATAAAACTAATTTGCTGAATGAATCGGATCAATATTACTGTAATTCTTTCTGTTGTTTTGCCATGCCTTGAGCTTTGTTTGCTGCAGCGTGCCACATGTGTTAGGATTTTGCTCTGATTTTCTTATCATTACTTTTCTCTTAAAGGAAAGTCAAAGCATAATTATAATTGTTTTACTTTTTCTGGAGGAAAAATATAATTCTTTTTTGTATTTGGCTAGTCCTTTTTTTTTTGGAGGAAAAGGTTTTGAACATCAATAAATTAAAGAATCTCTCTCATACAACAAAACACTATAGCATCCACAATGTAATCATTAAAGAGTCTTGTTTAGGGGGAGATTATTCTCTCCATAGTTTTTAATGCTTTCTTTTTAAATTAGTTTTTGAATATGTAGGTCACTTGACCAAATCATATTAAATATTATATTTCTTTTAGTATGTTTTTCCATTATCATCTGATTTATCGCCGTTTAAGATTTGTAATTATGCTTCCGCGTGACTCCCTGATTATTTCGATTCCAACAACACGTGCCCAGCTTCTCTTTAGAGTAGTGACGCGTGTGATTAGGACATCAATTCTGTTCCAGTATTTTGTCATATTCTCTTTTTAAATTAAATTTGGATGTGTTTTGTATTGGAAAAAAAAACTTTATATATATGTATCGTGTGCACAGCTCCATATTATGCACTCAAATTAATGGATTTATGTTTGTTTAACGATAATAGTAATTATTGGATCATGAATTTAATCTATTGTCATCTCAACTTCTACCACGTTCATCTCTACACAAGTAATTATAAAATGAAGAAAAATTATTGATCTACCGAAGAAACAACAAAAGGAAACTTCATCGCCTTCTCTAGTGGTTTATTTTTAATTCCTTCTTAGCTTTGCAACATATATCATTGTGTAACATTTAAAAATATGACAAAATCAACATCATAGGCATAAGAAACATCATAAAATTAACTGTATATGATGGAGCAAAATTCAAATTATACATGACCTAGCTAGGCCAATGCTAAGTCACTTAGCTATGGTAGGTCCCAAATATCCCTTGCTTCTTAATCTTGAGAAAGCTTCTTTCTTACTCTTTTTGAGAAGTCTTTGAAGTTGTAAAATATATTCTGGTCCCCCAGATAGGTATGATGGCAGAATAGTCAAATATCCTGAACAAATCTTGAACTGGTATAGGGCGTCATCAATCCGATTGATGACTTCTTTATATTTACCTTCATGTCTTCATGATACTTTTTAATTGCCAATTCAATATTTTGAGCCACTTCATACAATAAGTGTGTGCCGCATTCTACATAATCCTCAGGTAATAAAGACTTATGAGCTATATTATCGGCTAATCGAAGAGCTTTTTCAATATCATCATCAGCCAAAGATATTTGAGGAATTAATGTAAATATTATTAGGAAAAATGCATATGAGCAGAGATTTAGTGGTACGTGCCATTATTTTAGCTTCTCTTTTTTGCTTTCTCTTCTTAGATTTGCTATATCAAGAGCTTTTTCCGTTCTTTTATATCAGTTCAAGAGCTTTTTGCTTTCTTTTATATCAGTTCTGTAGTCATAATTAATTGCATGCATTGATTAATTATGGTGTTATATTTAATTCTCATCTTTATTTATTGACGATCTTGAATAAATGCGACATTTAATAATACAACTTCATCTAACCGTTGTTTATAGAAGCTCCATAATATATAAATGTAGGAACAAATATAATTTTGTTGGTATACTATACAGAAAAAATTGCTTAATAACCACCGGAACAATGGGGTTCACACTGTTGCTCGGTGGGCATGTGGTGGATCAGTCCATACAGAGAACCTTAAGGCCCTAACACAAGTCCAATATCTTGCTGAGTAGACTCAAACTTTGGAGCAAACAACCTCAGTCATAAGCGTTTAATATTTTATTTTATTACTATTTGTTTAATAAACTTTTGATAGAATAAAACAGAGATCCGAAATATGATATTTGTTCAATCAAATTGGTTAGCAAAGTTTTCCGTGAAATATATTGGCAACTTTATAAATGGCTTGAGAATCCAACACTTTACAAATGAATAATTATTTAGTTTCTAATCGAATATGAGAGTTGTTAGCGAAGTTTTATAATGAAACAAAAGTCTGTTGGCATATTTACCGATTTATGTTTGGGAAATCTTACTAGTTCAGTTGGTTGACTACCTAAACTTTCATCTTGTTAGTGAGGGAAATCTTACTAGTTCAGTTGGTTGACTACCTAAACTTTCATCTTGTTAGTGAGGGCTCGATTCCTCACCTTTTAGTCCTTTCTCCCCATTTCCCGTTCCCCCTACCCCCATTTTTTTAATAATAGATAGATTGTAGATATGTTCATTATAACCATTGCACTTTTAAATAAATAATAGATGATAATTTCATTTAAAATGTTAGGTTGGGATCATGGCTGGTCCTAATTCCTGACTTGTTAATCTTAATAAAGCTTGTTTCTTTATTTTTTCTAGAATTAACACAAGTTCAGAGTTTCTTTGATCATACTCAACATTGATGAAGATTGCGTTAGACAATACTTGATCTGGTATAGGCCTTCATCAATTTGTCTCGCGAGATCTCAAACTGACCTTCATGGTATTTTGCAATTGTAATGAAAACATCCTTAATCAAATCAAGCATCAAGAAAGATTCATAATGTGTCTTCCGGAAATAAAGGCATCTGAACTATATATAATCCGCAGAGCCAAGAGACTCTTTAAGTCAAAATCATCATGATAAGCCAAACATATTTGAGTAAATATTGTGAATATTATTATGAAAATGCATATGAAATTGATATATACCTAGCTAAGGGACTCACCGTTTTTCTAGCTTCACTATTTTTTCTACTTTTGGTGTTGCTCTTTCTTATATTTGATTAGGAGGTTTTCTTTTATATCATTTCCGTAGTCATAGTTAATTGCATCAATTAGAAAGTTGTATTTAATTTCATCTTTGTTTATTGACAAGATTTGAATAAAATGTGGCATTGGATAATACAAATACATCAAACACGAGCTTATAAATTACTTTTCTTTGAAATATGAGGGAAAACTTTTATTTTTGTTACAAATAAATCAAGGGGTGAAAATTAAATCAATAATGAGCTACTTGGGGGTCAAATTTGGTCCCACTATCTTACTACTTGAGAAAGCTAATTATTTCTTATTTTTTTTTTGATAAGTAATACAAGATTGAGAATATCTTGTAATTTATTGGGCGCCATATACGTTGCATCATTTGAACTCTTGATTTTCTTTAGAGCTTCATCAATTTGTTTGATAACATCTTTGAATTGACCTTCATAGTATTTCTTTATTGCCAAATCAAGATCCCTTCTGGCATGTTCCATGCTAAATTCACAAGACATTATCTCCTCAATACCCAAATATGAAATATTGTGCTATGGCGGAGGCACCACCTCTCGCTTTTCGAAGAGAGGTATCAATATCATCGCCAGCCAAAGATAATTGAGGAATGAATGTAAATATTTATAGGGATATGCATGTGAACGTAGGATTTATGCTAAAAAGAGATACTGCCATTTTTAGCTTCTCTTTAATTTGGTTTTTTGTCTTTCTATGATAAAAAGGTTTACGTTTATATGCTTTTGGTTTTTACCGTTTAATTTAAATTTACGATGTTATGTTTATGTCTCACCTTTATTAGTTGAGCGTTTCAATAAGTGCGTCATTTAGTGATACAAATACATCTTAATAATCCGAACTTACAAATCACATTTTACTGGTACAAATTAATGTTGAATATATTGGTTGCATTCAACATATTCAATAATGGGGTTCAAAGTTCAAACTGTTGCTCAGTGGGCTTGTCGTGGGCCAGCCCGTATAGAGACCATTCAGGTCCTAACACAAGTCCAATATGTTGCTGATTAGACTCGGGCAAATTGCACGATTTGGACTTATTCGGTGGTGGTCTTAAATTTTGTCCCTCAAAATGGTGGTCCCTTTTTTTTTTTTTTTTTTGGCCTTCGCTAAAATTCTTTGGTTCCGGGTTCGAACCCCTACTAATTAATCCCTTGATTCCAGACTCGAACCCCTTCTCAGTCAAAATAAAATAAAATATCGCAAGATAGAATTTTGTAGCAAAGCTAGGCCTATTCGGGCCATTGTTAGGCCTTCAAGCAGAGTTTCACTATCCGAGTAGAGTTTGCAGTCAAACACTACCTGATCAGGCAGAGTTTGACTCATAACGAAACTCTGCCTTAAGTAGAGTTTGACTACAAGCCCTACCTTAACGTACATGTTTGTATTAAGGCAATTTTTTTTTTACTCATTTAGAATTTTGAAAACTCTGCCTTAAGGCCTAACTTTGCAATGAAACTCTGCCTTACAATTTTTTTTTACTGAGCCGGGGTTCGAACTCCAAACCTCATGATATTAGGCGAAGGGCAAAAATTAAAGACCACCAATTTGAGGGGCAAAAATTAAACACTAGTGCACTTGAAAGGCAATCCGCACAAAAAAAATGATTAGACCCAACCTCTTGAGCAAACAACCTCAACCCATAAGCGTTTAATATTAGGAAAAGCACACAAAATACTCCTAAAATATAAAATACTTACCCTCCCGTGCCGCTTCCTAAATAAAATTTCGCCCAAAACCTAGCCGGCCGAAAATATTTACTTGAGTACCCCTTCACCCAAATCCCTTCCTCCATGATGTCATCGTAGTAAATTTATATACAATGATGGTATTATAGAGGACAAAGAAAGTGTCTCATTAAAGGACTGGAGCAATCTTCCATGATAGCATCTCAGTATATGATATATATTATGATGGTATCATGGAAGACTAACGAGTGTCTCGTCAAAAGATTTGAAACAATCATCTATTATACCATCTTATTATATGTATATAGGATTACACCACCATAGAGATAAGGATTGCGTGTTTTTTGAATAACTGAACATAATCCTCAATGATACCATGTCAGTATATTATATATACCATACGGGTTTCATTGAGGATTGATGAGTGTCTTTGAAGAATGAAAAAAGTCCTTTGTGATACCATTATGGTATATAAGAGACAGGGTGATATCGTGTTGGAATCAAAATTTTGGGGGCATTTTGGATAAATAGTTTGAGGACATGAAAGTAAGGGGATAAGGACAGGTAATTACTTTGTTTTTAGGGGCAGCGACGTTCTTTCCCCTTTAATATTTTACTACTATTTGCTTGATAAACATTTGATAGAGTAAAATAGAGATCCGAAATATGACCTTTTTTAAATCAATTTGTTAGCAAATTTATCGAAAAATATGTTGGCAACTTTATAAATGACTTGAGAATTCAACACTTTACAATTGAATAATTATTTAGTTTCAAGATGAATATGAGATTTGTTAGCGATTTATAATGGAACAGAAATCTGGTTGGTATATTTACCGATAGATTTCAGATTGTTGATTATAGATATTCACTTATAAATAAATAATAGATAATAATTTCATTCAAAATCTTAGGCTGAGCTCAAGGCTGGTCCTAATTCCTGACTTGTTAATCTTAATAAAGCTTGGTCTTTCTTATTTTCTCTAGAATTAAAATATGTTCGGGAATTTCTTTGGTCATACTCAACATTGGTGAGGTTGCCTTAGATTATACTTGATCTGGTATAGGGTGTCATCAATTTATGTGACGAAATCCTCAAATTGACTTTCATGGTACTTCGCAGTTGTAGCGTAAACATCCTAGCGAAATCAAGCATCAAGAAAGATTCACAATTTGTGTAATCTTCCGAAAATAACGGCATGTGAGCTACCAGATCCATTGACTCGAGAGACTCTTCAAGATCATCATGATGAGACAAACATATTTGAGGAATCATTGTTAATATTATAATGAAAATGCATATGAAAGCGGTATATACCTAAGGACTCACCATTTGTTAGCTTCTTTATTTTTTCTCTTTCTGGTTGCTCTTTCTTAGATTTGCTCTAGGAGTTTTCTTTTACATGATTTCCATAGTCATAATTAATAGCATAGATTTGAAAGTTGTATTAGAAAGTCATAATTTTCATCTTTATTTATTGATGAGATCTTGAATAAATGTGGCACTTCATAATACAAATACATCGAACCCGAGCTCATAAATAACTTTTCTTGTTACGAAATGTGTCTCCTAATTGAAACATGAGGGAAAACATTTATTTTGGTTACAAATAAATCAAGGGGTGAAAATTTAATCAATAATGAGCTATCTGGGGGTCAAAGCTGGTCCCAATACCTTACTACTTGAGAAAGCTAATTGTTTCTTAATTTTCTCGATAAATAATACAAGATTGACAATATCTTGTAATTTATCGGGCGCCATATACGTTGCATCATTTGATTTTTGACAACTCTTGATATTCTTTAGGGCTTCATCAATTTGTTTGATAACATCGTTGAATCGACCTTCGCCGTATTTCTTTATTGCCAAATCAAGATCCCTTCCGGCATGGTCCATGCTAAATTCACAAGACATTATCTCCTCAATACTCAAATATTGTGCTATGAAGGAGGCACCACCTCTCGCTTTTCGAAGAGAGGTATCAATATCATCGCCAGCCAAAGATAATTGAGGAATGGATGTAAATATTAACAGGGATATGCATGTGAACATAGAAATTGTGCTCAAGAGAGATATTGCCATTTTTAGCTCCTCTTTAATTTGGTTTTTTGTCTTTTTTTGATAAAAAAAGTTTACGTTTATATGCTTTTGTTTTTTACCGTTTAATTTGAATTTAAGATGTCATGTTTATGTCTCATCTTTATTAGTTGAGCGTTTCAATAAGTGCGTCATTTAGTGATACAAATACATCTTAATAATCCGAGCTTACAAATAACTTTTTACTGTTACAAATTAATGTTAAATATATTGGTTGCATTCAATTTAAATGCAATATTGTCTTTGGCCAATGAACGATACATTCATTTATGACCTACTTTTTGTTGCTGCAATAAGCTAGCGTCTTAATAGTGTCTAAATCCAAGCTGTTCATATTTGTTGTGGTAATAAATGAAATAAATGGATTGCGTCGTAAAGCACGTATGGTGAGAACACCAAAAAATACTCCATACGTCCCATATTACTTTTCAACTTTTTTTCTTTACATGCCCCTTAAAATATCATAAATAAAAGTATATTTATACTATATTCTTCTTATCTCTCTTCAATAAACAGTCCTCTAATAAAATTTAAACCATTTTAAGGTTTGTTAGTAATATTTACAAATGAAGTTGAATTCTTTCGTAAAATTACCAACTATAAATTGGTTGGAAAATAGCAAAAACAGAATTGGCGATATGTATAATTAATTACCTATGAAATTTTTTCCTTGTTCGGTTACTATTTCGTTGGTGAATTTTCTAACAAATATAAAAACATTGGTTGCCTGTGTTTTCCAAATTGGTCGGTAATATCGATAAATAATAATGGAATACAATTACCTAGTAAATTTGGTAGTCTTTTGAAAATTAATTGTTAGTAATTGATTTGAAAATTTAGGAACAAATATAATTTTGTTGGTATATATTATGCAAGAAAAAATTGCTTAATAGCCACCAGAACAATGGGGTTCAAAGTTAAAACTGTTGCTCAGTGGGCTTGTCGTGGGCCAGCCCGTATAGAGACCCTTCAGGCCCTAACACAAGTCCAATATCTTGCTGATTAGAATCGGGCAATTTGCACGATTGGCCTTATTCGGGCCAGTCTTTAATTTTTGGCCCTCAAATTGGTGGTCTTTTTTTTTTTTGGCCTCCGTTAAAATTTCTTGGTTCCGGGTTCGAACCCGGTTCAGTCAATTTTTTTTAAAAAAATCACAAGGTAGAGTTTCGTAGCAAAGTTAGGCCTATTCGGGACATTGTTAACTTAGGCCTTCAGGCAGAGTTTCAAACTCTGTCTACGGTAGAGTTTGCAGTCAAACACTACTTTCAAGTAGAGGTTTGCATTAAGACAATTTTTTTTTTTACTCAGTTGGAATTTTGCAAATTCTGCCTTAAGGCCTAACTTTGCTACGAAACTCTGTCTTGCAATTTTTGTTTTTTACTGAACCATGATTCGAACCCCAAATCTTATGGTATTAGGCGAAGGATAAAAATTAAAGGCCACCAATTTGAGGGCCAAAATTAAACACCAGTGCAGTTGAAGGGCAATTCGCACAAAAAAAAAAATGATTAGACTAAAACTCTTGAGCGACCAACCTCAACCCATAAGCGTTTAATATTGGGAAAAGCACACAAAATACTCCTAAAATATAAAATACTTACCCGCCCATGCCACTTCCTAAATTAATTTCTCCAAAAACCTAGCAGGCCGAAAATATTTACCTGAGTACCCCTTCACCCAAAACCCTTCCTCCATGATGTCATCACAGTAAATTTATATACCATGATGGTATTATAGACGACAAAGAAAGTGTCTTATTGAAGGACTGCAGGGGTCTTCCATGATACCGTCTTAGCATATGATAGTATATATTATGATGGTATCATGGAAGACTGAGGAGTGTCTCGTCAAAAGATTTGAAGCAATCATCTATGATACCATCTTATTATATGTATATAAGATTACACCACCATAGATACTTTTATAAGGATTGCGTGTTTTTTGAATAACTGAACATGATCCTCAATGATACCATGTCAGTATATTATATATACCATATGGGTTTCATTGAGACTTGATGAGCGTCTTTGAAGAATGAAAAAAGTCCTTTGTGATACCATTATGATATATAAGAGACATGGTGATACTGTGTTGGTATCAAACTTCTGGAGGCATTTCGGATAAAATAGTTTGAGGACATGAAAGTAAGGGGGGTAAGGACGGGTAATTACTTTATTTTTTAGGGGTAGCGACGTTCTTTCCCCTTTAATATTTTACTACTATTTGCTTGATAAACATTTGATAGAGTAAAATAGAGATCCGAAATATGACATTTTTTTAATCAATTTGTTAGCAAGTTTATCGAAAAATATGTTGGCAACTTTATAAATGGCTTGAGAATTCAACACTTTACAAATGAATAATTATTTAGTTTCTAGATGAATAGGAGATTTGTTAACGATTTATAATGGAACAAAAATCTGGTTGGTATAATCACCGATAGATTTCAGATTTTTGATTATATACACACTTATAAATAAGTAATAGATAATAGTTTCATTTAAAATGTTAGGCTGAGCTCAAGGCTGGTCCTAATTCCTGACTTTTTAATCTTAATAAAGCTTGGTTTCTTATTTTCTCTAGAATTAAAATATGTTCCGGAATTTCTTTGGTCATACTTAACATTTGGAGGTTGCCTTAGATCATACTTGATCTGGTATAGGGTGTCATCAATTTGTGTGACGAGATCCTTAAATGACTTTCATGGTATTTCACAGTTGTAGTGCAAACATCCTTAGCCAAATCAAGCATCAAGAAAGATTCACAATCTGAGTAATCTTCCGAAAATAACGGGATATGACCTACAAGATCCATTGACTCGAGAGACTCTTCAAGATCATCATGACGAGACAAACATATTTGAGGAATCATTGTGAATATTATAATGAAAATGTATATGAAAGCAGTACATACCTAAGGGACTCACCATTCGTTAGCTTCTTTATTTTTTCTCTTTTTGGTTGCTCTTTCTTAGATTTGATCTAGGAGTTTTCTTTTATATCATTTCCGTAGTCATAATTAATAGCTTAAATTAGAAAGTTGTATTAGAAAGTCATAATTTTCATCTTTATTTATTGATGAGATCTTGAATAAATATGGCATTTGATAATACAAATACATCAACCCGAGCTCACAAATAACTTTTCTTGTTACGAAATGTGTCTCCTAATCGAAACATGAGGGAAAATATTTATTTTGGTTACAAATAAATTAAGGGGTGAGAATTAAATCAATAATAAGTTATTTGGGGGTCAAAGCTGGTCCCAATACCTTACTACTTGAGAAAGCTAATTGTTTCTTAATTTTCTCGATAAGTAATACAAGATTTACAATATCTTGTAATTTATCGGGCGCCATATACGTTGCATCATTTGATTCTTGACAACTCTTGATATTCTTTAGGGCTTCATCAATTTGTTTGATAACATCGTTGAATCGACCTTCGCTGTATTTCTTTATTGCCAAATCAAGATCCCTTCCGGCATGGTCCATGCTAAATTCACAAGACATTATCTCCTCAATACTCAAATATTGTGCTATGAAGGAGGCACCACCTCTCGCTTTTCGAAGAGAAGTATCAATATCATCGCTAGCCACAGATAATTGAGGAATGGATGTAAATATTAATAGGGATATGCATGTGAGCATAGAAATTATGCTAAAGAGAGATCCTGCCATTTCTAGCTTCTCTTTAATTTGGTTTTTTGTCTTTCTGTGATGAAAAAGTTTACGTTTATATGCTTTTGATTTTTACAGTTTAATTTGAATTTAAGATGTTACGTTTATGTCTCACCTTTATTAGTTGAGCGTTTCAATAAGTATGCCATTTAATGATACAAATACATCTTATTTATCCGAGCTTACAAATGACTTTTTTACTGTATAAATTAATTTTTAATATATTGGCTGCATTCAATTTAAATGCAATATTGTCTTTGGCTAATGAACGATACATGCATTTATGACCTATTTTTTGTTGCTGCAATAAGCTAGCGTCTTAATCGTGTCTTAATCCAATGTGTTCAATTTCCCTTCATGATTATCTCGATGAAGAGTTAAAGATTATGGCCCCTTTTTAACACCATCTCCGACCATGGTCGGCCATCCCCTTCCCGTCGTTGGTCAACCCATCCCTACCCACCTTATTCGTAACGATCTTGATGCCTCAACCAAGCTTTCTTATGCAGAAGCTGCTGTCCCCTCAAGATCTAAAGGTCCTAAGCTAAAATATAGACCCCCGGAAATCGTCAAAGGCAAATCGGCTGTATTCTTCTCCCCTTTGGAAGAGGAGGAACTGGCCAAAGTGTGCAGATTCACTTTATTGGGGAAATTTTCTCATGGAAGAGCCACGATTGACGAGATCCGTCGGGATTTCAAAGCGAGGTTTCCGACCAAGGGCCCGATGACGATTGGTCACTACAGCTCAAAGCTAATATTCATGGATTTCACTGACGAGGATGATTTTCGCAACATCTATTTCAGAGAAAAACTTGTTATCATGGGGGATCTGATGAGAATCCTTAGATGGACCAAAGATTTCATCCCAGAAGAGGAGACAACTCTAGCACCGGTTTGGATCTATCTCCCAGGTTTGAAATGGCATTACTATAATTGGGATGCACTTCAGCGAATTACTGAACCGATTGGAAATCTCCTGGTGGTGGACAAAGCGACAACAACGAAATCCCGACCTAACTGTGCAAAGGTAAAGGTCGAAATCGATTTGGCTATTCAAAGGAGGAACTCGGTATGGATTGGGATCAAGGATGAAGAAGGTACTGAAATGGGTGGTTTTTGGCAGATGATTGAATACGAATTTGTTCCGGAGTACTGTTTCAAATGTAAGCACCAGGGACACTCCGAGGCTGTATGCTTTCGCGGGATAGATTTCTCGACACACCGTGATAAAAGAGCTTTTTTGCAGAACGCACAGGTTTTCACTGAAACTCCTCTTTTTACCAATAATCTTGCTGGACCCAGCAGGAATTTTAATCCCGGTGCTGGTGCCAATGTCGATAGTGTGATGAAAAAAGAAGCCAATCCTAGGAAAGGAAGGTTCCCTCAAACTGAAAGGCCATCAAAACAGATTGTTAATGCGAATGGTAAGGGCGAGAGGAATATCAAGAAAGGATTTCACAAAGAAGTTAAACCAACTCTTTCTAGCTGGAAGCCTAAACCAACCTCTATTGTTACCAATCAACCTATTATATCTAGTGAGCAGAAGGATAATCATGAGACTTTACAAGTTGCTTCTATGGTTGTGCCTCCTGTAAATGACTTAGCCCAAGACAGTGTGGTGAATTCTATTGAGCCTTCTTCGATGGTTGCAGAGGAGACTCCTGTGAAAGTGAATAATATGTTTCGTCACTTGGAAAATTTTGTGGATGCTGTAAGCAGCCCTCTTGGGTCTGACTTTGATGAGACAGACATGGCCCCTAACACCCCTTCTTCCCAAATTATAAAATCCCATATTGTCCCTGCTCTAATCACCAAATCGGCTCAAGCAAAATCTTCAATTGATGATTCTCTGCCCCTGAGAATTTCATCTTCGGCCCCTACTACTAAAAACGTTTTTTCCCCTGCTTCCAAAGGCTCGTCGTCTTCTTCTGATGAAAGGACTGGGGAACTGTCTAGTATGCATACGGGTGAAGGTGAGCCGAACAGGGTGGTTTTTGCTAACGATCCTATGGGGATAAATCTCACTGTGGACATTTGGAACTCAGATGATACGACTGATGTATGCCACAGTCTGCGATCCAACATTGTTGTGGAGGATCCTTTTATTCCGGATGATGTTGATACAAGTGAATATGAATCGGAAGATAGTGAAGATAAAGCGAGTAACGAAGAAAGGGAGGCTGCTGAGGATTTTAAAGAATGTAATTCCTCCGACGAGGAGAATCTCTTAAAAGCTTTTGCTCCGAGAACTGCTTGGCACGAAGGGGAGATTATTAATGCAGCTGATCAGCATCTGAGCCAAATGATTCTCAAAGGCAATCTCTCCCCAAGATTCAAAGGAAAAAAAAAAAGGAAGTTGAAAAAATTGACTCCGACCTTGGTCCTGTTACTAGGGCCAAGGGGAAAGCTTCTCAAATTGGTTCCACCTCTCAATTGGTTTAATGTTTAATTGCTTTATTTGGAATATTAGGGGGGGTAAGATCTCGGGGAGCTTTTGACAGGCTAAAGTTCCTCACAAAACTATATAAAGTCCATTTTGTTGCTCTCCAAGAGCCCTTGGTGGAACAAACAAAAATTGACGATTTCACAAAAGGTTTATTTTTTGATGGATGTCACTCTAGTAGTAATGGCAAAATTTGGGCATTCTGGAATTCCGCTATATCTGCTGCTGTTTTTAAAGAAGATGACCAGCAAGTGACATTCAAACTATCATTTAAAGGCTCGGACGAGGTTTTCTGGTTGTCTATTGTCTATGCTAAGACCAAGACTCATCTCAGGCTACCTTTATGGGAAAGTTTGAAGAATTGCAACCGAGAAATTAATGGTCCTTGGTGTATAGCAGGGGACTTCAACGCTATATGGGAGGCAGATGAAAAGAAAGGTGGAAGGCCACACAGAATGGAAAAAAGTTGGGATTTTATAGCTTGTAGTGAAGAATGTGGTATGGTAGATGCGGGTTTCTCTGGCCCCAGATTTACTTGGTGCAATGCTAGGGGATTTGGCCAGAGGATTTGGAAGAGACTTGATAGGGTTCTCATTAACAACAAATGGACTGCTAAGTTTCATAGATGTGAGGTAGAACATCTTGCTAGCACTGGTTCTGACCATACACCTATGCTAGCAAGGTGTTCTATGACAGACTCAAACCATATCAAGTATTTTAAATTTCTCAACTTTTGGGTTGATCAATCAGACTACCTAGATGTGGTAAGACAGGCTTGGGAACTGGAGGTACAAGGGAATATAATGTGGAGACTTCAACAAAGATTGAAACACACTGCTAGGTCTTTGAGTAGCTAGTCCAGATATCAGGTTGGGGATGTTTTCGACAAAGTAAAGGAATGGGAAGAAAAAATGGCCCAGATGGAAATTCAATACATTGATGTTGATGATGTGAACAGTAGAGCTGAGATCCACCGAGCGCAGGCTGAACACACAAGATGGCTTAAATGCGAGGAATCTATTCTGAGACAAAAAGCAAATGTGAAATGGTTGGAAGAAGGCGATTCTAATAGTAAGTTCTTTCATGCTATTATAAATGAAAAAAGGAGAAGACTCACCTTATACAAAATTCAAAAGGAGGACGGCCAATGGATTTCTGGAGATCACGATATTGGAGAAGAAGCGGTAAGATTTTTCCTTCACCAGTTCACTAAAGAGGGGTCGCATATAGTCCCCGATCATCTTAATTGTATTGAGAAGGTGCTGTGTCAGCGAGATAATGATAATCTGTGTTTTTTGCCCGAGGAGGCAGAAATAAGGCAAGCTGTTTTTGATCTCGACAAAAACAGTGCCTCAGGGCCTGATGGATTTGGGGGCTGTTTCTTTCAAACCAGTTGGGAAATCATCAAGAATGACATCGTGGAATTCGTTCAATGTTTTTTCAAGGGTGCAAATCTCACCAAATTCTACACAAGCACTTGCCTCGTGCTTATTCCAAAGGTAGAACACCCTATCTCTTTAAACGATTGTGGGCCTATAAGCTTGAGCAACTTCACCAACAAGATCCTTTCTAAGATTTTGAGCACTAGATTGTCTCCAATGCTCAAAGTTTTAATCTCAGAAAATCAGAGTGGGTTCGTTCCGGGCAGGTTGATCACAGAGAATATTCTTCTTGCTCAAGAGGTGATTCATGACATAAGAAAAAGTAAGATCGGGGAAAATGTAGTTTTGAATTTAGATATGTCCAAGGCTTACGACAGAGTTGATAGGGATTTTTTGAAGAATGTTCTTACAAGATTCGGTTTTTCGGATACTTGGATTGATATGGTTTTGAGACTTGTTTCTGGGAACTGGTACTCCATCTTGATTAATGGCCACAGGAGGGGCTTCTTTCATTCTACCAGAGGCTTAAAACAAGGGGATCCTCTATCCCCATCTCTTTTTCTATTAGGGGCCGAGGTTCTTTCCAAGTTGTTAAACAGACTCCCTTTGCATCCCCAATTCTCTGGCTTTCAAATGCAGCCCCGTGGCCCTCAGATTACACATCTTGCGTATGCAGATGATGTGATCATCTTCACATCTGGAACTCGGTCCTCTATTGAACTGGTCCTTCAACAGCTTAGGTTTTATGAGGAGTGTTCGGGTCAGCTGATCAATGCCAATAAGAGCTGCTTTTTAGTGGCTCCAGATACTTCTGATAATCTAATCCGGGTACTCAAACTCTCTACTGGCTACAAACATTGTGATTTTCCTATAACTTATCTGGGGTGTCCCCTTTATGTGGGAAGGAAGAAGATTGTTTTATTCAATGAAGTGGTGTCCAAAATTGTAAGAAAAACCAATGGTTGGCAAGGTAAACTTTTATCTATAGGGGGAAGGGCAGTGCTCATTAAACATGTTTTGCAATCCCAACCCCTTCATCTTTTGGCTGCTATTAATCCCCCTAAGACTGTCATAAAACAAATTGAAGCTTACTTAGCCAATTTTTTTTGGGGATCTTCTGATGGGAAAAATCGATACCATTGGTCTTCATGGGACAAATTATGCTATCCCACAAAGGAAGGAGGCTTGGGGTTTAGAAGAATTATGGACATTTCGGAGAGCTTTGCTTACAAAAGATGGTGGAGATTTCGAGCGGTCAGAACCTTATGGTCAGATTTTCTACTTGCCAAATATTGCAAAAGAGTTGGACCAGTTGAGAGAAAATACCAATCTGGGCAGTCTCATTGTTGGAAGAAATTCATGGAGATAAAATTAGCAGTTGAAAAAAATATCCTCTGGAGGATTAACAGGGGAGATATTAGTTTATGGTGGGACAACTGGACCGGTCAAGGGGCTTTATCTTTTATGGTCGATACAGCAGGGGCAAATTTAAAGTTACTAGTGAAAGATGCCAGAATCGATGGAGAATAGGCCTTCCCCGAGCTTCACCAACTGCTCGAATATATTATTGAACTCATTAATTCGATTGAGGTTGGTGATCCTGATATTCCAGATCAAGCTATTTGGATGCTGTCAGTGTCAGGTAAGTTTTCTACTAAATCGGCTTGGAACATGTTGAGGCAGTCCAGAAATAACATGAGCACTCTTGCTAAACTTTGGCACAAATTTCTCCCCTTTAAAATTTCCTTCCTAATATGGAGAGCTCTCAAAAGAAAGTTGCCTTTCGATGACATTTTATTGCGATTCAACATTTCACTCGTCTCTAGATGTCACTGTTGTTTTATGCCAAAAAGAGAGACTATGTTACATGCTTTTGTAAATGGGGAATGTGCAATCAAAGTGTGGAAATTTTTTGGGGCTCCTCTCGGTATCATTTGGGAGGATGTCTCTATTATTGCTATGTTGTTGAAATGGTGGAGCGCCAAGCATCTTAATTCAGTCCATAAGGAAATCCTAACAGGCTTACCTTCGATCATAATATGGGAGTTGTGGAAAGCTAGGTGTGCCGCTAAATTTGGTGAAAAAAAGATGTATGTTTCCAGAATTGTCTATCAAATCCTCTTTCATCTCAAATGGATCCTGGCTAAATATGATGTGAACATCGACTGGGAATCTCGCTGGCCAGCGATTTGCAATACTATCATGAACTCTCGAGACGAATTCAAATGTACCATCATTAAATGGGAAAGGCCCGAACTGAATTGGGTAAAATTAAACACGGATGGTAGTAAATTCGGTGATGATCAGATCGGGGCAGGTGGTGTTATCAGAGATTTCGCTGGCCATATGCATATGGCGTTTGCAAAAAGCTTAGATACGGGCAGCCACAACCATGCTGAAGCAAAGGCTGCCCTGTTTGGGCTTCGTTGGTGCAAGGAGAATGGTTTGCATAATGTCATTTTAGAGTGTGACTCTAAGTTTGTAGTAGATATGTTGAAATATGCTTGTGCTGTACCGTGGCAACTGTACCATATTATTGAGGAGACTAGAAAGATTATTTCTCAGATAAATGTGGTGACACAACGCTGTTTTAGGGAAGCGAATCAAGTAGCGGATGCCATGGCTAAAGTGAGCACAAGGGGACAAGATATGATCGTCTACAACTGTAACAACCTCCCAAAAGAGGCTCTCGGCCCCTTCAGACTGGATTTAATCCAAATGCCATCTTTCAGGCGCAAGCATATTAAGATAAAATGCAGAAGCAGCTAAGGATTTATGCTTGATGTTATCTGCAGGCAATGGAAGAGGGATCCAATGGACTGTCGTTGCTACAGCGACCCTTTACCAGAGACCATTAAGCACTTGTTCGTTTATAATGAACCAGCTAGGCAGTTTTGGAAGTGCCTTGGACAGACATTGGGGATCATACTGATACAGCTTCTGTGCACAGGACAGAAAGCACTTGCTGAAGCCATGGCTGCACTACTTGCTCTCAAAGTGTTTTGATTTTCTTGCTAAGTTTGCCACATCATTGGATGCAGAGTCTCTCTATAGTACCTACGAACAGATACCATCTGGTGCTTAAGGCCTTTTTGTACTAGATAGTTTACAATTGCCTAACCTTAGATTCAGATTTGATAAGGCAATTTATTTGGTTAGCTGAATGTTATTTATTAGAGCTTAGTGAGGATGGTTTGCAAGTTATGTAAGCTCCTTCCTTTTTTGACTGGCTACTTTGTAGCCTGTGATGTATTCATGGGGTTTTGGTATAGTCCCCCCCATGTACTTTTGTGTTTTACATGAATAAATACATCACCACCAGGGATAAAATCCTGGTAGAACTTAAAAAAAAAAAATAAAAAAATCCAATGTGTTCATATTGTGGTAATAAATGAAATAAATGAATTACGTCATAAAACACGTATGGTGAGATCACAAAAAAATACAAAATATAATAAAAATGAAACAAGCGGACTACCAATCTCAAACAAATCTATTAAGAGAATGACATCATTATTGCTGACAACTGAAGGTATATTCACCTTTCGAAAATGATGTAGACCTAGTGGTACTTCTTGGTACTTCTCTAGAACATGGCAAGTAAGGGTTGGAAATTCACCATAAAATAATTGTTTCGCTGCTCAAATAATGCAAAAAGTCTATTTAAAATAGAGTTTAATGAACTTATGTACTCTGACAGTGTGACTATCTATATTACTCTTAATCAAGTAAAATATATAAATATAACAAATATTTATTACAATATGTTAAAATATACTTATAGAATGTAAAAATACTCATTACATTATTTGTTTTGTGTAAGTTAAAACCTTTATACATACGAAAAAATGTGCTCATACTTTCATATTCCTCCACCAAGTACATAGCCCATCAGGTACGTAAGCTTGCGTTTGGCCATAGATTCCCAAATATATTTTGAAAAACTTGATTTGGGTGAAATTTTTCAAGTTTTGGAAATGTGTTTGGTTATAGTTTTTCAAAACTTATTTCACTTTTTGTTTTGAAAAATATGAAACAATACTTATACCCGTAAGTTCTAAAAACTATCAAGAATACTCAAACATACAAAAAATACATACTTGCTAATCCCAAATTATACATAACATGATATTTTAATAACAATTGCTAATAACACACTTACTAGCTACTATCATTCAAATTACAATACAAAGATCCATCCGTGCAAGAAAAAAAAAGGGTAGTAATTAGCTATTCTTTAATATAATCTTCCCACATTGTACGATCAATCTTCAATTTATAGAAGAGATCGCTTTAATCTTGGAAACATGGTATATACAACTTTAATGGAGGAACATGGTAGATAGAATTAGTTGGGTCATATATAAATGATTTTTTTCTGTAAAATACAAAAGTTTGAGGTAGTTTTTAAAAGTTTTGAAAAGGCCAAAATATAGATCTTGACCCAAGAAAAGGTTTGAGTCAGAATTTGAGATTTGAAGATTTGTTTTCAAAATCTGTCAAAATTTTATGTCCAAACAAAGATTTGAAAATAGATTTTCAAAATATACTCCCAAAATCTATGGCCAAACGGGAGCTAACAAAACGAATGATAAAATTGGCAAAAAAAAAAAAAAAAAAGTTTTATATCAAAAAATCTGTCATCAGCTAGTGATCATATTTTATATTCAAAATTTATATTTATTAAAAGTACTCTTATCAAATTAATTTAGAACTTAAAGTGAACTGAGACATAAATTGATTCGTATCTGAACCAATTCTTACAATAATTAACTTCTTTTTAATATATTAAAACTTTTCAAGGCCTGTCATTTTAATATAATATAAAGAAAGTAATATATTTTTTTCGGTTTCACAATTTTATCCAAACACATAAATTAATTATTCATGATGAAGCACTTTAAAGAAATGTTTTAAGAACTTTGGGCTAGAAAGCTACTTTAATTCCGGCTAAGATCACAAATGGCCTCCACTAGGGGGTGATTTTGGTCAAGTTTTTGACCTCGCTTACCAATTATTTTGAAGAAAAAAAAATAGACTTCGCTCTAAAAAATTCGCTCTAATAGTAGAAAGCTCAAACATTTGATTTTTAAATCAATAGCCTTTGTTGACATCATCTAGGGAAGGCTCAGCTATTCTTAGAGGATTCGGGAAACTGTGATTAGCAAACAATAATTAACCCAGCTACGTGCTTACGAAATACACACACATATTCAGGTAAAAAAGAAAAAGAAAAAGAAATCAATTCATAGACATGGGTGGCAAAATTAGCACAGTAAAACATGACCTGTCAATTTATCTAGTTCTTTTGAGTGGTCATTGACCTGCCTATTTATTTATTTAGGCCATTTTAATATGTCCATTTTAGTATGTAATTCAAATTGTCCCATAATTTTATTTTAGTTTTTTAATTTTTTTTTTGAAGAAATTGCACGGTTAGGCCTTTCAGATGGGGTGGCCTTTAATTTTCTCCCTTAACAAACGAACTTATACCTAACGACAGGAGCATAACTTGAAAGATATAATGATGGGACAATATAAACTTATTTTCACGAAAAATTATTTGTCATCAGGGACAATAAAGATCAGCACAAAAGGGGGGGGGGGGGGGGGGATATTAAAATGTCCCTTGTTTTTTTGTTTGATATTACATTTGCCGGAATAAAATGAAGAAGTTATATTAAGTACTTAAACAAATTAAAACTTCGTAAGAATTGAGTGGTTTGGCTATGCCCAGTTTGTTAGACCATTTCAGCCCAAATTAAAGTAGATTACTTAACTAATTTTGACCGATTCAAATTTAGCTCAATCCGCCCTTTGATGCGCCAATACATAAGTAAGTTAAGCGACTCCCCTTGTATCATAAGGCATGGAATTAGAAGGCTAATTACACATAAAGTCATCAAATTTATTGTTTAATAATTCCAGTGAATCATCAAATTAATTTTCGAACCAAAAAATGATTCAACTTCCACTGGATGTCCTTGAATATTAATTTGATTAAAAATCAATGAAGGTTGTCTGGAACTCAGCTAAACACATTATAAGATCATTTCTACCACTGAAAAAATGATTTTAAACTAAAAGAATGCTCTCTTATCCAAACCATTCAATAATGCACCCGTAATGATGCACATTAGAATGTTTAATATAAATATCTTTTATTTAAAAAAGATAGAAAGATAAGGAATACAATTGGCCTAATTAACACACACATAACATATAATAAGCAAAGGCCTAGTTAGTCCAAAAAATTATCGGATCGTTCTTTTTCAAGTTTTTGCTATAATTAAACTGGTCAAGACTGAATCAACGAGTTATTAAAGCTGGTCCTAATTATACCTCACACTTGTTAATCTTGCAAACCTCCTCCTTAATTTTCTTAACAAATAATTGAAGATGAGCAAGTTCTAGAACAAGATCTTGTTCTAAACTCTTTCCTTCAGATGATTCTTGACAACTCTTGATTCTGTCTAGGGCTTCCTTAATCTGTTCGATGAGATCCTTGAAGTGACCATCTTTGTATTTCTCAATTGCTAACTCAAGAGCACTCGCGGCATATTCCAAGAATATGCTACAGTCAAACATGTCATTACTAGAAAGATAATTTGATGTGCCCGAAGCGTTATATGCCGCTGTTCGAAGGGAGGATTCAATATCATCATCAGCCAAAGGTAATTGAGGAATGAATGTGAAAATTAATAGTGAAATGCATGTCACCATGGAAGTTATGCCAAACAGAGACACTGCCATTTTTTAGCCTCTCCTTTTGGTTTTTCCTCTTTTGTTAGATTTGATCACGAGTTTTTGCTATTGCTTTTGCTACTCACAGTTAATTAATTTTAAGGTGTTATATATATATATATTTATGGCTTATCTTTATCAGTTGGGCTTTTAAATAAGTGCGGTATTTAATTATATAAATGCATCTAATCTAAGCTTATAAAAAAACATGTTACATACTAATGCTGACGTAGGAGGTAATTGAATGTTGAATGTTTCAGTTGTATATAAGTGCAATGTCTTTGGCCATTGACCACATGCATTTATGAGTTATGACCTATTATTTTGGTGGAATAACCGTCTATAATCGTGTCTTAATCCAATGTGTTTTATCGTGGGTGATATCATATATGTTTATATGTTTGTAATTAACGCAATATTTATCATTATAGTCATATCGTGTTTTTTTGTTTATATATAACTTGAAGATGATAATTAAAATCTTGGGTTAGGATTAGAAGTGGTTGGGTGAAGTTTAGACGAACCAGAATAGACTGAATCAATAAATATAAATAGGTCATCGACTTTTATATGTGGAAAAGTTTTACGATGTGTCTCAAAAAAACGGACATTAGTTGTGTGAGGTTGACATGAATTGTGTGAGACTCTTTTTGTGAGACAAAAAAGTGGACTCACATCTGTTACGCCCTATTTTGAACGGATCCAAGATAGTTTGCAACTTCCCGGTTCTTCTAATTGGTTTAAAAAGAGCTAGAGAAGCCACCTTATTTTTAAGTAAAAACAGGAAACCTATATGTATTTGTGTGTCTACTCCATTTTTAATCCACGAAACCTATGAGATTCTAGATAAGGGTTTTATTTACCCCGAGGGGAAGGTATTAAGCATCCCTCAGAGCCTGTCCGAAGACAGTCCTTAAACTTAGTTTAACTGAATATTAGAGGGGGATTATCTATCTGTTTATCATTATTATTACCTATTTTCAAAATGTTGTGATTTCATGAAAAAGCTACACTAGGGAATAATATACTAAGTATAAACAGTGTATAAAAAATGTGTTTATACCAAGTATCAAGTATTTATAAAGAATGTATATCGATAGGAATGTACAAAGAAGTGTAAAGAAAATATACCTCATTCGACAGTAGTGTATTTGTTAGCAAAATGAGTATTTATTTATTGGCACAAAAAATATATCAATTGGTGTAAATAATGTATACAACAATATAGAAGATATATAAAAAATAAGAGTATGTAAAATAGGTATATAAAGAATGTGCGTCTATATGTAATGTATGTATATTAAACATCTAAAGAACATATTTCAAGTATGAAAGAGTGTATATCAAATATAAAATGTCTAAAGAATTGTATAATTAGATATATTATAACATAAAGAATGTAAAAATAATCTACGAATATTCATCGGTGTAAAAAGTTTATATAGCAAAATTATTAAGAAAAGTGCAATTGATTTGATTTGTTTCTAGCGTTTAGTTAAAAAGTGTGTTCGTTTAATGAATATTCTATCAAAAAAATAAAGAACAAAAAGATGGTAAAACTTTTGGTAAAAAATAAGTATAGGAATTATGTATAAGAAAAAATGAGTGAAAAAGATATAATGCCTTGAAAGAATGAAAGATTTGTAAATGGACGGCCGAGTATTAACCTGGCATCAAAAATGTAGATTTAACTTAACTAAAATATGTATTAGTGTATATGAAACAATATAAAATGTGTGTTGTATTAAAAGTGTATAAAGAATATAAAATAAAAGATGGACTAGTCTTTTTGCCTAAATGCCAAAAGTGTGAATTTAATTAACAAAGTATTTCTATTGAGTCAATCTAATCAATTTATGAAAGTGTAGACGGCCTAAGTCTTGCCTAAAGCGAATAACGCACTTTAAATTAAACATATAAGCGATAAGTAATTAAATATCCCCGCCCAACATTAAAGTGAAGTTTTCACTACTCCAAGTTTATGTTTTGTATAATTTTAAATAACTCGCAAAATTAAATACAAACAAGGATTCGATGAAGTCTTCGAATTCCTTCCGAGTATCGTCTTCGGGATGCGTCTCCGGGTACCTGTATAAATACTTAGTAAAAGTTTAGTAAGAGAATAAATAACTATCAAATGAATTAAACAAATAATGAATAAATTTAAAATAAAAACCCGTCTTTTGTACATGGGAGGTCTTGAAAATCGACGAAAATTTCTTCATCGGCCATTTGGGTGTAGTATTTTTCCAAATTAGTTTTTTAAATAAAATGATCAACAACAGTCTTGCGGGTTCGCAGCGAGTCGGCCAGAAAAGGTTAAACATAGTACCGTTGGCAGCCGAAGCAGTATTTTCCGAGCACAAAACCAACAATATTTAGCAAATATAATTTAAAAATTAGTCCAATAATAGCAGTAATAGCAGAAAAACCGAGCAGCAGCAGTAGTAATGAAGGAAAGTCAGTCGGGGTTGCCGAAAAAAATTCAAACAGTGCAAAATCAATACAAAAGCAACAACAACCAAAATATAATCACGGAGATCAGTTAAATATGCAGAAAAAATCAATGATCCAATGGACCAGTGATTTGATTTACATTATTATTGTTAACTGGTCCATTGGATCAATGATACAATGGACCAGTTAACAATAATAATGTAAATCAAATAATGTGCTATTTTGCTCCGGTTTTGCTTGAGTTATGGCTTCTCCGGATCCAGCCAGATGCAATCAAATCACAAAATTAAAACAAGCCGGAGAAGCCATAACTCAAACAAAACTGGAGCAAAATAGCACATTTTTCTGTGATATTGGCGGAACAGAAGGGGAAAGGAGCTGCACAACAAGGCAAAATAGTGGTGTTTCTTGCGGGTGGTGGTGCGCGGTTGCTGCACTTTCATCGGAGCTGCTGTTTTGCGTCGGAGAAATTTTGGAAAATAAAAATACAAGAAGAAAGTGAGGAGAATAAGAGGATTAACAGAGGGGCAAGGCGTCGTTGGTGGTTGGCTGCCCCGGTTCACCGGAGCATAAAGCTCCTCGCCGGAGCGGTAAAGAAGACCAAAAAAAAAAAAGAGCGGCTGTTTGGGGTGTTTAGTTCGTTGAAGCTCGAAGAACAAGGGAAAGGGGACGGGGAGCAGCCACTGGTGGGGAAGAGCAAAGGGAAAAATGGGGGAAGGGCCGCGTGGTGGCGGTTAAGAGAGAGGTGAGGAGTGGAAGAAAATGTTTAGGGTTTTCTTAGGAGGGAAGAAGCAAAATCTGAAAATTAGAGTGTGTGTGTAAAAGATGATAATGAAATTAACCCCTCCCTTTTCTTATAATGTAAATAAATACCTTTTTTATCCAAAAAATAAAAGAACTCCCCCATCTCCATTGTCCCTTTTAATTCATGTTTAAAAATGTATTAACCAATAGATCAAGAACCCAATCTATCACCTCAAATGTCAACTTTTTAAAAGGTGACGAGATCTTGACTTGATCGAATTTTTGCTTTGCGTTTAAAAATTAATTGCTCCAATTTTCTCTGCATTGACGGACTGTACTAAAATATAGTTAATTAATATATGTATAACTAATAATGTATGTATAAAATATAAATATTAATGTATAAGATATCAAAATATACAGGCTATAAAATTAAGAAACGACTATTAACTGCACAAAAAATAGTAGTATTATGCTGTACATGTGCAGAAATAATGTTTCCTAAAAATGACAATAAATTGATAAAATCCCTAAAATAAGGATAATTATCGATAAATTATCGAAAAATGCAAAAATGTGTAAAAAATGGTATTTCGTGCTCTTTAACGAATTAGGGCCCCCAAAACGTTAATTTTAAATACGGCGAGTCAAAATTAAGTGTCAACAACATCTATGTGCTAGATCAGTGTTTGTGAGGGAGCGTATATCTATACATGAAATTGACATAAATCTGAGCTTCTAATAATAGTAAAAACAAAATCAAGAACAAACCAAACCAAGTAAATATTTTATTGGATATAGTAGTAGTACACTTGAACTTGAAGAGACCAAAAGAGAAACATCAAAACGAAAAAAATTGAAGGCTGGACATATAACACACATCTCTTTATAATCTGTTCTTTTCTTTTTCTATGGGCGAAGATGGGATAATATTCAATAGCTTGAGATGGTGCAAGATTGAGCAGTCACTTTATAAAATCCCATATAAAAGGGTCTTCAGAAAGGTATTTAATCAGTGATATACTGGAAGAAGGCAAAAGAAGCATTCACTAAACTAAGAGCCATTTCAGCCAACACAGTTGGCAAGAGAGTCACACAGAAGCAACAGGGGCATAGGCATGTCAACATTTTTTTTTTTTTTTTTTTTTGTCAACATTAGCCTGCACCATCCACACCAAAATCCTTGTCAATTTATACATCTAATTAATATCAATTTACCTTTCTTCGAACAGCTTGCTTAGATTAATTCTTCGTATACAACTGATTTACTATAGGGAAAATTACAATTGTAAACAATTTGAAGAAACAAGTCGACTAATTATAATAAGCATTACTATTAATTATGAATATCCTTTAATTATCCCTAGTTACGACAGATAAAACTATAAGATAAAGAAGTATTCTGATACTCCATAAAACAGTAACTGCGAGTCAGCGACCTTAGACATTAAATTATGCTCCATGTTTCAGTTTATGTTACACTATTTTATAGTCACGTAAATATTATGATATGTTTAAATAACAAGATTCAAAGATCTTATAATCACACAGGACGTACAAGTTTAGAAGTATTTATTTCGTTCTTAAATTCTATGTCAGTTAAACTATGTCATATAAATTGAAATGAGGAATTATAGAAGGACAAACCCGATAATCCAGATAATGCCTCCAACAAAAGCGATGACGAGAGAGATTAGGGCAAATGGGAGTCCCAACAGAAACGCTACTGGTCGGCATTTGAACTTTTCTTCAGTTAGCTCTATCTGTATATTATCACTTATCAGTATGAAACACTCGGTGGCAAATCTAGAATTTCTAGACAATGGGTGCACCACTAAAAAAAAAAAAAGTATTAAGTGAGAATTGATCTCTAGATAAACAACTCAACACTCAACCATGCAAGTGCACTATTTAACCTTCTTGTAGCATGAGTGTCAACAAGTAATATTATATCAATTTTAGAAATATATACATAAAATTCCTAGTTTTACGGACAGATCATGGGTTCACGAGCCCTAAATTTGACCTTAAAATTCGCCTCTGGAAACACATCCTTAAATATTTCTACAATTCTCATCGCCGGCGCTTCCCTCACTGGTTCATTTCTCATTATTTCCACAGCTGGACTTTCTATATTTGAATGACTGTTGATGGTTACAACTTTTGGTGTAATGATCACTTCGTTAATCTTTACAGTTTCTCCTGAATTTGTTGCTTCATGATCTTCAATCTGTGACTTTGCTGTTTTTTCTTCGTTGCAATCCATCTTATTATCTTGATCATCTCCTTCAATGTGTAACTGAGACTTTGCTGATTTTTCTTCGTTGATATCCATTTTATTATGATCTGAGCTCAGCTAATAAGTAGAGAAATTAAAGAAAGCTTAAGAGACTTTGTGTTATGCGAAAAAGAAAGCTCTGCATGCTCAGGAACCAATCTAAATACAGAAATTTATATTGTAAAGATTTCTTGATTATCTTTGGTCATCAAGACAGAATGTGTTAGACAACCAAATGGTTGACTTTTCCCCTCTTTGAAATAATCCAAAGTAAATGGAATTTAGTTTATCCCACTTGGATCTGAAAAAGTTATATACACCGACAATGTAATGAATTTTTTCAAAATCATGACTCTTTTATCAATTGTAGTATAGTAGGTAATCTGTCTTATTTTCAAGATAAAATTTCACATTTTAAAGAGGTTTATCTAGTAGATATATATCCTCTATAAGTGATTTGGTAGTGTAATGAATTCTTTAAATTGATACTCCGTATATAACTTAAATTCAGAAAATAATCCAAAGTCAAAGTCAACATGCACTTTATATTTTCATCAAATTAAATTAAGAGCAAATATGGTATGTCTAACAACGTCAGAAACGAAATTTACTGGATATCTCGGGATTTAGACCATGCTAAGTAGTGATTGGGAACTGGCATCATGACAAGGACCGGAGCTTGTATAAACTTAATAAAAGAATAAGAAGATTTTCTTTTTCCTTTTTTAGGGCATGCCTTTAATATTAGCCTGGTAAAATGCTTTTTATGGAAATACAAAAAAAATAATGTCTATAATAACTATCCTAGGAATAATCCTCATTTCTTCAGCAACCTAAGTGTAAAGAGCAAAAGCTCATGAGGGAATTAAACTGATTCTGTTAGCATATCATGCTGATATTTGAATAGGCGAGATGTACGATTGAGATTAATTCTAAATGAAAATCACAAAAATATACAAGTAATTCTACAAATTAAAGACATTTTCTATATTAATATCCCAAACTTCCAAACGTTAATCATTTTGTTATGAACTCAGCAGTCAGCGGTAATTGGAG
Organism: Lycium barbarum; assembly: GCF_019175385.1. Lineage (NCBI taxonomy): Eukaryota > Viridiplantae > Streptophyta > Magnoliopsida > Solanales > Solanaceae > Lycium > Lycium barbarum. Next base: position 82,771,821 of record NC_083348.1, on the reverse strand, counting down.
GAACCATCTAGTTGAGGAAAAACAATGAAGTCAGCCCATTTCAAGAAGCAACAACAACGTCACATCCAGCTAATATCTTTACCGAGTCACAAAGTCAACCCATTTCTTTTTTCTTCTAAGCTGTAGGGACAATTATATGTGTTAATTAATATGTGGGCATAAAGTTTACGCCGGTTCACTTTTACTTATTCATTTTTACTGTGTATATTCTTTAAAAAATAATAAATAAAGTGTATAATTTCTCAATGTATCCATATTAATTGACCCATATTTTTATTGAATTTGAAAAATAACTTGAAGGGAGTAATTAATACTATGAGTAAAACAGATTTTTTTTAAAGGAATTTTACATAAATGACTACACTTTGGGGGTTTAAAATTTGCCATAGCTACAGTTTCAATATTTACATTGCGTAGCTACAGTTTCCTCGTTGTATTCATAAAACGGCCTAGCTGTATTCATGAATACATCGAATAAAAAAATTTCAAAAAGTCTTTTCATTGTATTCAAGTCATATGTATTCAACTCAGCTGTATTCATGTCAAATGTATTCAACTCAGTTGTATTCATCTATAGCTACTTTTACATTGTATTCACTTTATTGTATTTAAAAATCAGTGGTATTCAAACAACATAAATACAAAAAACATTGTATTCAACTTGTTGCATACAAAATTTTCAATATTTAAAATAGATTGTATACAAAAAAAAATCCTTCAAAATACACCCCCAAAAGACTGAATTTTGCACTAAAAATTAACGAATACACTCAAATACTGAATACAGGAAAATAAAATACACTGTGTTTTTTGGTCAGATTTGGAAAAATACTCAAATCCGGCAACAACGTCGTCGTTTGCTCACTTTCCTTCAATGGAGAAGGTTAGACGATGAAATAGGGAGAGATCTGATTGCTAAATTCTTCCATGTAAGGTACATCAGCTTCCTTGCTTGCAACAGTATGATGCTTTCCATCAACATATCTCCATATCTTGAACTTCAGTAGAAGGGCCATTGGGCAGGGGCGTAGGAGATGGAGGATATGCCAAAAGCTATGTATTATAATTAAAATTAAATTTTAGCTACAGGCCGTAATTTCTACAAACTATAGTTATTTAGGGTAAATAAGAGCATATGTTTGCTCTGTCGCGTAGTAATCCCTTTTTTTAATCTTCTTTTGATATGCTAAAAGTGAAAAGTAAAAGTAAAAATTTATTTTTAGAATACTTGACAAGTAATACTGAACGGAGAGAGTATATTTTAATCATTTTATAGTCTAAGTGTATTTCCAAAAATAGTTGATATGTTTTTTAATGTAAACTAAGTGGGTGTTTGGCGGATTTGGCTCCCCTCTAATTCCTCCAGTTCCTCCAATGCAGCGTTGTAGAGAGAATTGTTGGTAAACATAATTAATTTTTTTTTGGTTAATAAATTAAATCTGGTCCATGAATAATAGATGAGACACGTGTAAACTATACAAGATTGCATTGGATCGGAGGAACCGGAGGAATTCTCCACTAGAGGGGAGCCAAGTCCGTGTTTGGCCATAGATTCCAACTATTATTTTCGCTTTATTCTTCTCTCCTTCTTTCTCTACTATTTAACTTCTTTTTTCTTCTCCTCTTTTTGGTTTTATATACGGACTGTGTTTGCTTTGATCGTGAAGATCTGTGGAGGAAATTTAAAATTCTTTTTTTCAAGTCATTGAAGGAAATTCTTCATAAAATCCGATAAGTTTGGGAAGTTTGTTGCAACAACTTTCGATTACTGAATTACGTCAATATAACTACAAAATTTGTTAAATTATAGTAATAAATTCTACAATTGTTGCAACAATTATTAAAGTTGTCCAATATATAACATCTTAAATTCAACTAACTGTGTGAAAATCAAAAGTGTATAAACATAAACTCGTGATCAAATCTAAAAATAAAAAAATAAAAAATAAAAAGAGAGAAAAACCAAAAGGAGAAGCTAAAAATGGCAGTGTCTCTCCTTGGCATAACTTCCATGCTGACATGCATTTCACTATTAATTATACAAATTAAATACATCTAATCTAAGTACACACATTAATTTTTCTGTTACAAACTAATGCCGAAGTAGGACGTAATTAAATGTTGAATATTTTGGTTGCATGCAATAGATAATTAGTTCAATGTCTTAGGCCACTGAACACATGCTTTTATGACCTATTATGTTTGCTGCATTAACCGTGTTTAATCCAACTTGTTTTATTGTGGGTGATAGTATCATATTGTTCATACGTTTGTAATAAACGCATTATTTGTCATTATAGTCAGATAGCGTGTGTTTCGTTATATAACTTGAAGACTATGATTGAAATCTTGGATTAGGATTATGAGTGGTTGGGTCAAGTTTAGACAAATAAATATTCACTGAATCAATAATTTGAAAGTGACATAACTAGCTGCCTACTATAAAAAATAGCTGGCAGATATATAAACACGTAATGTATGTATATGATGGGCTAAGATATGCTGGATCAATGTTTTACATGAAATTGACATTAATATAAGTTTCTAATAAACGTTAAAAGACAAAATCAAGAACAACAAACCATACCAAGCAAATTTATTATTGGATAGTACAATTGAACTTGATCGAAGAGACCTAAAATTGAAGGCTGGACAAATAAAAGACATCTCTTTTTCTGTTTGCTTTTCTTTCTATGGGCGATGGAGGTCAGCAATATTGAGGAGGAAAAGATAGAAGATGGGATAATATTCAATAGGATTGAAATAATGTACATAAATGGTGCAACATTGAGTAGTCTCCACTTTAAATCCCATATGATAGGGTCTTCAGAAAGGTATTTTATCAGTGATATACTGGAAGAAGGCAAAATGAGCATTCACTAGACCAAGAATCGTGTCTGCCAGCATAGTCGGCAAGAGAGTCACACAGAAGCAACAGGGGCATAGGCATGTCAACGTTAGCCTGCACCATCCACACCACAATCCTTTTTAATTTACACATTAGCAGCTGCTTGCTTTGGTTAATTCTTCATATAAAACTGGTTTACTTGGGAAAAATAAAAATTATAAACAATTTGAAGGAATAAGTCGACTAATTAATAAGCAATTTTAGCAGCTAGACTAGAACTCATAGTTAAGACAGATAAGCTTTATGATAAAGAAATGTTTTGACGAATCTGCTTCATAATCAGGTCGTAATAAACTCATTGGTAAGATAGAAGAAAGTAGAAGTGTTTTTAAATATTTTTTTCTTACTTGGTTTGAATAAATTGATAATTTTTTTGGAGGAAATAAAATTTTTGGCTATATTATGAAATAGTAAAATATGGACACCTGAGACAAAATTTAAATAGCTCGAAATTGATTCTATTTTGGTCATGTTTTCTAAATGGTTTTTTTATTCTAAACCAAAACATTTTAATAGATTTAAAATTTTAAATAAGATGACTGTTGAGTTAAGTAGAAAGATATATGTTAATTATAACAGAATAAAGAGGTATTATAAATTGTTGGAGACTAAGAGATAAGCTGTAGTCGACATATGCAAAGCATTAGAACTAGGACTGTATATTGAGGTATACTAGGGTTGTATGTTGATGTATATCCAGCTATATGTCAGTTGTACGTTAGCACGAGGATTCCTAGTACATGTATATGACTCAAAAACATGTAGTTAGACTCATATAAAACCCTACTACTATAGTTGATCATCATCTATAACTCAGCCTATATAAACAGGTTGCATGCATGCATTGTACACACGAAATATATATCAAAAGATTAGCTTCTTTCTTCCTTCCTATACTGCGATTTCTACATGGTATTAGTGCAATAAAGACAAGCTAAAGCTGTGTGTTTAAACCTCTCATAATCTCTTCAAAATGGCCTCAAACTCAACACCTATGTCACTATCAACCTTCTCTTTGCACCACCTGATTTTTGCTTGTCCAATCAAGCTTAAGCCCACTAATTAATTGATTTGGAGAACTCAGATCATGCAAGTTCTGAAAGTAACCAATTGGATCAAAGAGGAGAAACCAAACAAAGAATATTCATCTATCACAGATGGGAAGGACGTGTTGTTGGATTTCAGGCACAATGACCAAGGAAAGCATGTATCTCATTGTTGGTTGTTCAATAGCCAAAGAGATGTAGGAATGCTTAGAAGAAGCATATCTTCAAGAACAAAGGAAAAAGGACAAGGAGTTTCAACTCAAGCAACAGCTTCAAAACATCAAGTTGGGATCCAAGAAACTTGATGAATATCTGAAAGAATTCAAGGGAATATGTGATGGCCTTCCTGCTATTCAAAAACCTGTTGATGAGGATAGCAAAGTAATCAACTTTGCTAGAGGTTTAGGGCCAAAATACAGAACTTTCAGGACTGTTATGCCTGGAAAAGCACCCTATCCCACACTCAACTAGTTTGTTAACTCACTTAGAGGTTTTGACATGAGAGAAGATGATGTAGAAGTGCCTCAGGAAAATCACAACATGGCCTTCTCCGCCCAAAGAGGTAGAGGTAGGGGCAAAGGAAACTTTAATTAGAATAGGGGAAACTCAAACTACAACTCAAGGGGAAGAGGATTCAGACCTGTTGGACAAGGAAATTACAATCAAAATGGTCAAGGTTCAAACCAAGGGAAGGACAAGGATTTATCCTCTTCAAGTGCTTGCCAAATCTGTGGTAGGAATAACTACACTACTAATAAGTGTTCCTATAGATGGGATTACTTATTTCAGGCTGTAGAAGATCTTCCACAAGACTTATCAACAGTCAACTTGTAAGGTATGCCCGCTAAGGACAATACAATGTATGTTGACTCTGGAGCAACCAATCACTTGACCAATAATACAGGTAATTTATCTGATCTTAAGGTTTACAATGATATTGATAAGATAATTGTTGGCAATAGATCTCATCTAAACATTACACATGTTGGGAACACTGCAAAATCAGGACTGAAAGTTAAGGAAATCTTAGTAGTTCCTCAGATAAATAAGAATCCACTTTCTGTTAGCAAACTTGTAAAAGATAACGCACGTACTCTTAAGTTTGATGAGTCTAATTTTGTTGTTAAGGACAAGAAGTCAAGGAAACACATGGACAAGGGAAATAAGAGAGGAGGACTCTATGTATTGGAAGATAACAATATATTTGCTTTGACAGCAACACCAGATTAGAAGAGGACAAATTGTATTTGGCATGCTAGATTAGGACACCCTAGTTTGAAGTCTTTACAGTTTTTGAATAGGAATAAATTCATAGATGTTAAGAGTTAGAAAAAGTGCCTACTATCTATACTAGCTGCTAGTTAGAAAAAAGTTGTAAACTACTTTTTGCATTGAGAAATAAAATTGAGAAGGAACCATTAATCAAAATTCATTGTGACTTATAGGGACCAGCTCCTGTTGAATCTTCCCGGCATATGAAATACTGTATCTTATTTGTTGATGATCATACAAGATACAGTCTGAACTTTTTGAGATCTTTACTAAGTTTCAGAAACTTGTGGAAAAACAGTTCTCAAAGCCTATTAAAACTTTCCAATGTGATGGAGGAGGTAGAGACATAGATGCCCCAGTGCGGAGGTGTGAGAGGTTGGCCATGGATGGTTTCAGACGAGGTAGGGGTAGAACGAAGAAGTATTGGGGAGAGGTAATTAGACACGACATGGCGCAACTACAGCTTACCAAGGACATGACCTTAGATAGGAGGGTTTGGAGGACCCAAATTAGGGTAGAAGGCTAGTAGATAGTCTCATTTTCCGTTCTTATTAGTAGTCGCATTATCGCAATATAATTTCTTCTGCTCAGATTTCTGCTATTATCTGTTATTTCCTGTGCTTTGATTATCCTGTGTTATCTGTGTCGCTTGCATTATTTCATTTCATATCGCTTTGACTCTCTTAACCTTATCTGACTTCTTTTTATGCTTTTATTGAGCCGAGGTCTTTCGGAAACAGCCGTCCTACCTTGGTAGGAGTAAGGTCTGCGTACACTCTACCCTCCCCAGACCCCACGATGTGGGATTTTACTGGGTTGTTGTTGTTGTGATGGAGGAGGTGAGTTTATCAGTAATGAGTTCATTAAACACTTGGATAATTATAGAATTATTAGGCAGATGTCATTTCCAAATACTCATGAACGAAATGGCATCTCTGAAAGGAAACACATACATATAGTTGAAAATGGCTTAACACTGCTCTTCCATGCCAAATTGCCTCTCTTTTTGTGGGTGGAAGCTTTTCTTACTGCTACATTCTTGATAAATAGACTTCCATCTTCAGTTCTGAAGAGTGAAATACCCTTCGTCAAGCTTCATATAGCATTACGTAATTACAATAGTCTCAAAGTATTTAGTTGTAGGTGTTATCCTTATCTCAAAGGTCAGGACAAATTTGCACCAAAGATTTATCCTTGTGTACGTTTTCATTGGTCACAACAATATGCCCAAAGGTTATAGGTGTTATCAACTATCAAATAGAAGAGTTTTTGTGTCTAGACATGTTGTCTTTGATGAACACATACTCACTTTTATGCAAACAAACCAGCTCTCACCAAACACATCTACTCACTTAGCTACTTTTGTTGAGTTTTTCTCTAAAATGCAGGATGAATCACAGCCTAATGAAGCTATCAGGTCAGGGGAAGTGTCAGATCCTACTTTTCATCTTATTCATGCTGATGATGTTGATGTTCATGTAGTTAATTCTCCTACTCATACTGCAGCTTAACATTATGATCACAGTAATCAGGATTTATCAAAAGAAATCTCATATCGTGAAAGTGAGAGTGATCATAGTTCACATGGTGAAAGTGAGAGTCATGATCATGGTTTTGATGGTGGTGACATCCAAGATAGTCAAGATGCATCCAATATGCAACAAGGTGGACAAGTCATTGTGACTAATCCACAAGGGATACAACTAGAAGTGGATCTGTCAAAATGGTTCAATACTGAGATCAATCAATTTCCAGCATCATCCAACAGTGCACCTGAGATCATAAAAGAAGCATAACCTTCTAAAACTACAAGAGGACATCACATGATGACAAGGATGAAAACAAGCAAGGTGCCAATCACTCACACAGCCTTGATAGTAGCAAATGGTGTAGCAGATATAGAACCAAAAACTGTGAGTCAAGCACTCAAGATACAACACTGGTATGCAGATATGAAGGAAGAGCTTGATGCCTTGCATAAGAATCATACATGGACATTGGTACCTAGAACAACAGATATGAATGTAGTTAGATCAAGGTAGGTGTTCAAAACTAAACTAAAGTCAGATAGTTCTATAGATAGACATAAAACTAGGTTGGTTGCCAAGGGAAATTCTCAGCTTGAGGGTATTGATTTTGAAGAAACATTTAGTCCTGTTGTTAAGGCTACTACTACAAGAGTAGTGTTATCAGTTGCAGTTAGTCTACAATAGCTCATTAGATAACTTGATGTCAAAAATGCATTTCTGCATGGACATTAGCAAGAGGAAGTGTTCATGGCACAACTGCCAGGTTTCATTGATCCTAGGTATCCAAATCATGTATGTTCTTTGAAGAAAGCATTACGTGGTCTTAAACAAGCACCTAGAGCATAATTTGATAGATTCAGTCTCTATTTGCTCCACATTGGTTTTAAATGCAGTAGAGCAGACTCATCTCTAATTGTGCTTCATTGCAATAAAGGTATTGTTCTACTTTTGTTATATGTTGATAATATAGTGGTTACAAGAAGTTCTCTCGCATACATTCAAGAAATAATCACAACACTTGGGAAGGAATTTTCCATGAAAGATCTTGGTCCATTACACTTTTTTCTTGGAATTGAAGTTACTTACTTCAATGGAGGAATTCATTTTAATAGGAGTAAATATGCCACAGTACTGCTCAGAAAAGCTGATATGATCATGGCTAGGGTCGTTAATACACCACTTGCATAGAAGCATGGTTTGCATAAAACTCAAGGGAGTCCTGCTAATGCTTTAGTACATAGAAGCATTGTAGGAAGTCTTTAGCATCTCACATTGACAAGGCCAGACATAGCTCATGCAGTGAACTTAGCAAGCCAATTCATGCAAACTCCAAATAGTGAGAACTTTCAGGCTGTTAAAAGATTTCTCAGATATGTAAAAGGAACAGTTCAGCTTAGACTTAGGATGATTGCCTAAGACTCTATGGTATTTCTCATGCTGATTGGGATGATGCACCACAACAAGAAGATCAACAACAGGTTACACTATCTATCTAGGAGCTAACTGCATTTCATGGGCATCTAAGAAGTAGAATACAGCGGCATGATCAAGTGTTGAAGCAGAGTACAGGGCAATAGCTTCAGCTACAGCTGAGCTCACATGGATAACATATATCCTTAGAAATATTGGTGTCACATTTTCAATTGCACCAATACTATTTTTTGACAACATGTGTGCACTCTACATGACTGTAAATCTAGTTCTGCATGCCAGAACAAAACATATGGAAATTGACTATCATTTTGTTATATAAAAAGTGGCTAGAGGACAACTTATAACTCACTTTGTGAGATCACAACATCAGTTGGCTGATATTCACACCAAGGCACTTACAAAACAGCAGTTTACAGGCTTTAGAAGCAATCTAGGAGTGGATAGGACACCTCTCACTAGCGAGTAAGAGATAAGCTCTAGTTGACATATGCATTGCATTAGAACTAGGACTGTATATTGATGCATATCCAGTTGTATATTAGCTGTACGTTAGCATGAGGATTCCTAGTAGAGTCCTCCATGAGTCTAATCAGGAATCCTCATGCTAACGTACAGCTGGATACACATCAATATATGGTCCTAGCATACCTTATACAGTCCTAGTTCTAATGCAATGCATATGCCGACTAGAGCTTATCTCTTAGTCTCCAACATTAATCTATTTCCTCTCTAGATGAAATGTTGAATATCAAACTTCTATTTCTTCTCTTCTACTTCTCTCTACAAATCACAAATGATTACAAAAGTTTGTTTCTGTGAGAAATTCGAGTTAATGGGTGAAACTCGAATTTTGCTGATCTTTTATAAAATATCAGAGGAATTCTGTCATACTCCCTACATCAATATATACAGTGGGAGACTTAAATTCCTTGAGAATAGTAATCACACTATTAAAGCGGGTTTATTTCTTCCCCGTTCTTTTAATTATTGCTTTCTAACAGATTTATATATATATATTATGAAAAGGTTATGAACTTCAGACAGAAACATGTGTGTGTGTGTCTGCTGCGTATAGCTTATTTGCAATATATACAAGCTTAGGAGCTTGTTAATATAGAACAGTAACAGCGAGTCAGCAACTTTGAAGTTGTAGTTTAGCTCCATGTTTAATTTATGTTACTCAAATTTGTGTTTAGTCCACTTAAAGAGAATGATGTGTATTTAGAACCAGCAATTTTAAATTTTTTATTTTATTCTTAATGAAATTAAAAAGTTTATAATCACAAAAAAGGTACTAGTATAAAATTTAGAAGTATTTATCTCGTTCTTAAACTCTACTCAGTCAAACTAAGTCATATAAATTGTGATGGGATAATAAGAAGGACAAACCCGATAATCATGCGTCCAACAAGAGCCAGGACGAGAGAGACTAGGGTAAATGGAAGTCCCAACAGAAACGCTACTGGCCGGCATTTGCACCCTCCTTGATCATTTTGTTGTATCCTCACCGGCGCCGGAACTGCCACAGGCTCTGGCTGCCGCACTGGTGGCGGCACCAGCTCAGGCTGCGGCGCTGTGGTCCTGACTGGTTCATTTCTCATTATTTCCACAGCTGGAATTTCTGTATTTGAATGACTGTCGATGGTTACTATATTTGGTGGAATGATCACTTTATTTTCCTTTCCTTTTTTTCCTGAACTGGTTCCTTCATCTACGTCAGTGCGTAACTGAGACTTTGCTGATTTTTCTTCGTTGATATCCATTTTGTTATGAGCTCAGATTATAGTAGAGAAGTTAAAGAAAGCTTAAGAAACTTAATTTGCGTTATGTCGAAAAAGAATAAGGCTCTGCATGCCAGAAACAAATCTAGACGCAGACATTTATATTGTAAAGATTTCTTGATTTATCTTTCGTCATCAAGACAAAATGTGTTAGCCAACTAAATGGTTGACCTTTAACCCCTTTGAAAGAAAAAAAAAATCCAAACTGGAGTATTAAAAAAAAAAAAGGGCACCCTGATTCATTAAGCTCACACTATGCGCGGGATCTGGGGAAAAATCGAATCACAAGAGTCTACTGTACTGTATTTTTGCAAGAGGTAGTTTGCATGCTCGAACACCTAACCTCTTGGTGACATGACAACAACTTTTTCAGTTATGTCAAACTGAAGTAATTAAATGGAATATAGTTTATTTCACTTGTATCCGGAAAAAGTTCTACTGTAAGTTGTTACATACATAGTTGGTGTAATGATTTTTATTACTATCTGATCATATTTATTTGCTATAAATTATCTTATTTTGAAAATTATAAATTTCATATTTTAACGAGGCTTACGCACGCGTAGATATATATATCAACAATCCAAAGGCAAAGTCACTATGCGCTTTAGATTTTCACTAAAATGAATTAAGAGCATATTTGGCATGTCTAACAACGTCAGAAATGAATTGTAGTAGGGGAAAGCTTGTGACTTAGACAATGCAAAAGTAGTGACTGTGAAGTAGGTCATCCCTTTTAGATTAACTTAAAGTCAAATCATGACTAGGACCGGAGACCGGAGTATAAACTTAACCAAAAGAATGAAGAAGACTTTCTCTTTCCTTTTTAGGGCATGATTTAGTATTGTACGGTAAAATTTAATTTTCATACTTGTTATGGGAATACAAGAAAATGATCTGTAATTACTCTATCCGAGAAATAATTCTCTTTAAGGTTTTACTTCAATAACCTAACTACCTAAGGATAACAAACAAATGCAGAGGTAATTAAACTGCTTCAGTTACCATATGATGATATTTGAACAGGCAATATATATATATACGGGTAATTCTAAAATTGATATTTATGTTGAGTGAGAAACTAAAAAAATATACGAGTAGTATTACGAAGACTCATCTGTCATTTGTATCCCAAACCTCCTAACGTCAATCATTTTGTTATGAACTGATCAGCAGTCAGCGCCAATGAAAGGAACCATTCAGTTGAGAAAAGACAAGAATTAGTATTTAGTATACTAAACTCTTGTTTTTTTATTCGTTTCACGTGTAGCTTACGGCTTCTTAGCAACAACAACGGAACGTCCAGCTAGTATCTTTGCTAAGTCAAGAAGTCAACCTTGTTTCTACTTCTATATTGTAGGGATAATTATACGTAATGTTAATATATGGGCATAAAGTATAGATTTTGATCATTTTATAGTCTTCGTATTCCCAAAATTAGTTGAATTTGTTATTGTGACCTAAGAATGTTATCATACCGTAGCCATTTGATATAAACAACCCCATTAAGTGATGGTGTTGACTTTTATAGATACTAAGCAATTCATTTACCCCAACTGTTTACTTTTTATACTCACTATTTTCATTTTACAAAATTCTACAACAAACTAACAAAGTACTCCTACTATTCTCTCTGTTCACTTTTACTTGTCATGTTTTGATTTTTCACGCTGTTTAAGAAATAATGATTAAGTTAGGTATTTTATCACAATATTCCTATTAAATGGTGTATAATTATATTGGAGTTGGGAAAATGATTTGAAATGAGTAATAAATGCTAAGGGTAAAATAGGAAAAAAAATTGTCTTACCTTGATATGTGAAAATTAACAAGTAAAAATGAAAATCTATAAAGGGAACAGTGGACAAGTAAAAGTGAACGGAGGGAGTAGTAAATTAAAAATGAGCTTTTGAGTTCTCTTGTTGAAAAATACTCAAAAGTTTGAAGATCGCTTGTATGCCTGAAGTATTACTCCCTCCGCCCCACTTTAATTTATTTGACATTTTTCGCTTTTCGAGAGTACTCAAATGAGTTGTTTTTTTACCCTAATTTTTTCACATGTCTTTTAAATATTTTGAATTATTAATTATGGTGACTTATAGTACTTTTTACGTAATTTTGAAATATGTAAGTTTTATTTTGAAACATTTAAAGATTCTATGTTCAAAACACGGTTAAAATTAAGAAGTTTGGCTCTCGAAAAATGAAAAGTGTCTAACAACTTGGGACGGAGGGAGTATAGTATTTGATTACCCCACACGCACATTCTATATATATATATATATATAAGCCTGTATTTTCTGAAAAAAACGAAAGGTAAATATATAACACTTAAAGCGTATAATATGAAGCCACAATTTCAAAATCTATAAATTTTATAGTGAAAATTGCAAAGCTATATATATATATAAGCCTGTATTTTTTGAAAAAACCAAAAGGTAAATATATAACCCTTAAAGCGTATAATATAAAGTCACAATTTCAAAATCGATAAACTTTACAGTCGAAATTGCAAAGCGAGTCATTTAACGCTTTGCAATTTCGACTGTATAATTTATAGATTTTGTAATTGTGGCTTTATATTATACGCTTTAAGTGTTATATATTTACCTTTCGGTTCTTTCAGAAAATACAGGCATCTGGTTTTGTAGTCCAAGCAATTAAGTAGGAAAATGAACTTGAGAGTGATTCTCTTCGGACAATAAGGCAGAGTTTTTGTAGTGAAAGTTTCAAATAATGGAAGTACTTCCGACTAAATGTGCCTTGTGGAAGAAAGTTAACGCTTTTAGCCGTACGGCTAAAAATATTCATGTGTGCTTATCCGTAACTCTTTACGGCCGGCGCAAGTGTATACTCGATGTATAAAACAAGTATATATCAAATATATAATAAATGTATAATAATGGATCGTATACATAGACTATACAATGATTATACTGACTAAATTTTGTAAAAGAAATAAAGATTAAGATTATATTTTAAATAGTACACCACTTTAGGCTATACTATGTATATGTAGTGTAAAAGTCCCTGTGTTTATTGGTAGAGATAATTTCTGTTAGCCCATCTATCTAGTAATTAACAAATAGTATTGGAAGCGAGGACACGGTGATGAATTGATTAAGTTAACAAGTGGAATGTGAGTACATTTTTCTAAACTTTGCGTACCACATCATACTCGATCAAAGCCATATTATATTAGAGTTATTTGGAGACATATTTCATTCTTATCATTTATTTTGGGGTATTTTCTTTCTTATTTCTTTTCCTCTCTTTCTTTTTTTGTTTGAGGTTTGGGGGGTGAGCCGGGTTGGGGGGGGGGGGGGGGTTAAGATCCGGTTTTGGTGGTCTTGTTCTTTTGGAGTTTTCTGTGATGCTCACCAATTTATATCTCAAAAGATAAAATTCTTCATGTATCTCTAACGTCCAAATCATTCCTTGTAACAGAAATTTGATCTTGAATAGGCTTAATTCTTGGCTAATATCTTGAATAGCCTTAATGACCAATTATGAGAAAATATTGGTTAGTTGCAAACGTCCACCCTCTAACACAAATTCTTCATTGCCAATTAAACGTATTAAATTCTTAGCTTATTTATGGACTTACAACCGTTGGACCTTCTGCCATAAGCCATCTTATCCTCGTATATATATTTTCTCATATGTTGGTCTTGGTAGCAGTGTAGATCAAGCCAAATTCTTCCTCCCATTAATTTTCATGCAGGGTTTTCTTTAAATTAGAGCTCCTAGTTTTATACTAGAAGAGCTTATTGGATCTTGAGGTATACACCCATACGAGGAGAAATATCATTAAGGACTGTGTCTTTGGACATGCCTCAAGCATTAAAAAATTCCCTACAATATTCGTGATCAAGTATTTTCCGTAAGATTTTCAATAAAAACCCGTCTTTTGTACATGGGAGGCCTTGGAAATCGACAGAAATTTCTTCATCGGCCATTTGGGTGTAGTATTTTTCCAAATTAGTTTTTAAATAAAATGATACGAGGGGCGAAAGTATTAACAACAGTCTTGGGCAGCGCGTTCGCAGCGAGTCGGCCAAAAAAGGTTAAACATAGTACTGTTGGCTGCCGAAGTAGTATTTCCCGAGCACAAAACCAACAATATTTAGCAAATATAATTTAAGAATTAGTCCAATAATAGCAATAGTAGCAGAAAATCCGAGCAGCAGCAGTAGTAATGAAGGAAAATCAGTCGGGGTTGCCGAAAAAAATTCAAACAGTGCAAAATCAATACAAAGCAGCAACAACAAAAATACAATCACGGAGATCAGTTAAATATGCAGAAAAAATCAATGATCCAATAGACCAGTTAACAATAATAATGTAAACAAACTTAGGCAACCGGAAAATCGCTACTCTAGGGAGATGCAATCAAACCACAAAATTAAAACAAGCCGGAGAAGCCATAACTCAAGCAAAATCGGAGCAAAATAGCACATTTTTCTGTGATATTGGCGGAACAGAAGGGGAAAGGAGCCGCACAACAAGGCAAAATAGTGGTGTTTCTTGCGGGTGGTGGTGCGCGGTCGGAGAGAAGAGAGACGTTGAGTGTCGCGGTTGCTGCACTTTCACCGGAGCTGCTATTTTGCGTCGGAGAAATTTTGGAAAATAAAAATACAAGAAGAAAGTGAGGAGAATAAGAGGATTAACAGAGGGGCAAGGCGTCGTTGGTGGTTGGCTGCCCCGATTCACCGGAGCATAAAGCTCCTCGCCGGAGCGGTAAAGAAGACAAAAAAAAAGGAGCGGCTGTTTAGGGTGTTTAGTTCGTTGAAGCTCAAAGAACAAGGGAAAGGGGACGGGGAGCAGCGACTGGTGGGGAAGAGCAAAGGGAACAATGTTTCTTGAAAATGACAATAAATTGATAAAATTCCTAAAATAAGGATAATTATCGATAAATTGTCAAAAAATGCAAAAATGTGTTAAAAATGGTATTTTGTGCTCTTTAACGAATCAGGGCCCCCAAAACGTTAATCTTAAGCACGGCGAGTTAAAATTAGGTGTTAACAACATCTATGTGCTAGATCAGTGTTTGTGAGGGAGCGTATATCTATACATGAAATTGACATAAATCTGAGCTTCTAATAGTAAAAACAAAATCAAGAACAAACCAAATCAAACCAAACAAAACCAAGTAAATATTTTATTGGATATAGTAGTATTACACTTGAACTTGAAGAGACCAAAATAGAAACATCAAAACAAAAAAAATTGAAGGCTGGACATATAACACACATCTCTGTATAATCTGTTCTTCTCTTTTTGTATGGGCGAAGATGGGATAATATTCAATAGCTTGAGATGGTGCAAGATTGAGCAGTCACTTTATAAAATCCCATATAAAAGGGTCTTCAGAAAGGTATCTTATCAGTGATATACTGGAAGAAGGCAAAAGGAGCATTCACTAAACTAAGAGCCATTTCAGCCAACACAGTTGGCAAGAGAGTCACACAGAAGCAACAGGGGCATAGGCATGTCAACATTAGCCTGCACCATCCACACCAAAATCCTTGTTAATTTATACATCTAATTAATATCAATTTACCTTTCTTCGAACAGCTTACTTAGATTAATTCTTCGTATACAACTGATTTACTATGGGGAAAATTACAATTGTAAACAATTTGAAGAAATAAGTCCTGACACCCAATTTCGTCCCTCCTTTATCCCTATTTATTTCCTCAGGTTTCTAAATTTATTAACGAGCTAAATACTTTATTTTTTCATCACTATTTTAATGCTACTACTATTAATACTATTATTCTTTTTATTGTCATCTTGACTATTTTATTATCAACGACAATAGTTTTATTTTATCACCATTTTAATAGATTGGATTATTTCATATCAAGATTCGACTTGTTAAATTAATTATAAATCCACATTTTATTAGTATCTACATACATGGCGGGGTTATAATATTAGTACTTTATTTTCTACGTATTGATCGTCGATTGCCATCACATAATAATATGTTGCACTTGCCATTAAATTAGAAACCCAATGAATTTATTTGGAATAGGATTTTCAGCCAAATAAATGGCCCACTATCCCTCTACCCGATCCAGCCCACATCCTAATAACCTACCCGACCCGGCCCAACCTTTACATTTTTCATTACCTAAAACCTAAAGAACAGATACGCCACGCCTCTCTCTTTGTTCTTCCTCTCCCCTCTCCATTTAGGGTTAAACCCTAATCACCTTTAGCCGTAAACAGTCCTGTCCACTCCATTTCCACACAAAAAATGTCCCTATGTCCGCTTTACCTGAGCTTTCTGTCGTTGATAGAGGATGGGATTCCTTTTTTAGCTTCAAACGCATGTTGATCCTAAAAGACCATAAATGGCCAACCCATTTGCAGATAAAATCCAAGTCAACCATTTGAAATCTGCTAGAAAACGCCTTCAACGTTCAGATTCAAACGGATCCATTTTTGACTCGTTTTGAAACCCTAGATGTTAAAGTCCCGCCCAAATTCGAACCCAGAAAACCCTAAAATCATCCTATAAATACTCACCGGTTGATCCAACAAAGGCAGTTCTTTCTTGAGCCGCCTTGTTCTCTCTAAAAATTGACACTTTTTTCCCTATACGACGGTACTCCTTCGAAACATAAAGACATTTTTTCCCTGTTGCTACTTCGAATTCGGGTGTAGATTCGAGAATCGAGCCTAGTTCACTTCACTCGAAGAAGGTAAACAATCCTTCTTTAATTAGTTTAATTTCAATTTTAGTAGCTTAAGAAGTAGTTATATGTTCACACATGTTTGTTGTTTCAGTTGGTTGAATCTCAGTTTAGTGACTTGTAGTATTATGCATGCTCAGGATTAGTTAGTTTGGTTTTGGTTTTAATGATGTTTGTATGTTCATGTCTTAATTAGTTCGAGTTTTGCAGTTTAATAGTTAGCAGCATCTATATGTTTATGCCTTATCTTGGTTTGGTTTGATTTCAGTTTTGTCAGTATTTAGATGTTCGTATGAGTTCAAGTGTGGATGATTATATCGATAGTGTTTGGTTTTCTAATTTGGCATAGTCACACTTATTAGGCCTGTTAGATTAGTGTAGTCATCTGCTAGTTCTTAGTTAAGATGATTTTGTGCTTAAAATCAGTGTATCCCTCAATCAAACTCATATTAATTCAACTCACGTGGCTTGACATCTATGTTTATGTGTGTTAGTTATGGTTCACCCAATTGTGTCTATACATTGTTTGTACCATCCTCTGTGCCCATTTAGCCCTGTGCATTCAGCATGCCTCTTGCCTTATGAATAATTCATTTTGTTTATGTTTTCAATATGACATGAATCATTTTTTTTCGTATTGTTTGAATCCCTCCATGTCATGCCTGATTCTGTTCTCATCAAGACAGTGTATTTTTGGATTTGTACATGCCTATGCCTTCTCCTTACTTACCTCATCTTCCCTGTCATGCATGTTTAATTTTACTTAAATAACTTGCCTTTCTGTTAAGATATCCATGACTTGCATCTTGCTTAAATCATCTACACAGAACTTTGTTAGGCTCAATCTCCTTTGAAATTTGTTCACACACTAGTTGACTGCATCACACATCTGTGTATGCCTTCATATGAGTTGACTGTTGTGGCATCCCTGTTTGCACACCCATCCTACTTTGATTTGGACTTAATACCGTATAAGAATGATATTATATTAAAAAGCTTTGCCCTGCTCTAGCTACCTATTACACAACATCATGTTTAAAATAAAATGCTTGATCCCTTATATGCTCATACATCCTTTTACCATGTTTTTTTTTTTTTGTTTCTCTGAAAAGAAACTACTCAACCTTCTGCTTGCTTATATATTACTAGAATCTGCTTGATGCTGTACATGCTTTGCCTCTGATCATCACCTTCAATCTTGTTCATCTGGAGCCATGCCCCAGTTTACCTGTTACAGACCATGCTTGTTTATTTTACCTTGACTCATGCTTGACCATATGTGCACATTACAGCCTGAACCTAAACCTATAGACTAGTTAGTGTCTTTCAGAAGCGTTTAGTGTTTTAGTTCCATATCTGCAGCTTGCTAGTACGTCCAAAAAGAAATATCACAGTCCTATCTTGTTTGATCGAATGCTGACTGTTTTATGCCTAAAATTGTTCATGGCTGTTGATTAAAGTATTTTCTGTTGGCACCTCCCCATTCTGCCTAACTGCTAAAAAGATCCAATATGTATATATGGAGAAATAGTGGTCATCTAGATCGAGGAGTACTAAATGTGGTGCACTGCTTTGTCTGTTGTGTTATTTTGTTCAGTGCTCTTCAGTTGCTGCCCTGTTTAGATACATCCACTGCTACTTTGTATTTTCATGGTGTCCTGTATGCTGAAATGACTTCGGCTGCACTTGTTGAAGTTCTCATTCTTCTTACTGTTTGGTTCGGGAAGTTATTAATGTATTAACTAAAAGTTTTTAAGCGTTTAACATATTTCTATACGTAATAAATATTTTATGGAATACTGAATTACTATCTTCTACCCCTGAACTGCTGCATGAAAGATTTAGCAGTATAGGGTCAGATCTATAAAACATCTCGTGTTTCTGCCCTCTTTGCTGCATTGTCTTGTGAAACTACTATGAGTAAAATCTATACATAGGGTACACAGATGTATGCAATGTTTATATATTTCAGTGTATACCGCCCTGTATATCGGGTATTATTTTCTTGTATATCTTCATTTGGGTCTTTGAAATAGAAGTGTTGTTGCTGTGTTGGGCTTTTCCTTTTGGGTTACTGTCTGTACAAACTAGGCTGTTTCCGCCAATATTTTTTTTATTTGAAGAATATGTCTTGTATATCTTCACTTTACTAATCCTTTTCTTTCGTTTTTATGCATGACCATCGCATACGAGTTCGAGGGGACTCGTCATCTTCTGCATTCGATGTTGGGCCAAAGCCCCAACGAAAATTTCTTCTCGAGTCAGCCCCAACCCGCAGTGTATAAAAAAGATTCTTGGGCCAAAGCCCATGTGGCGAAAGGAAAAAATTGATTGCAGCTGTGCTTAAATGGGCTAAGCCCATTTAGTTATATTTTCTCTTTTTACTTTATTGTGTGTATTTGATTTATATTATACGACTAACACTTTATCTTATTTTTGTTTTCTTGACTTAGACGGATCTTAGCGGGGTTCGTAGGAATTGTAGTTTGTGAAGATTAAGTATGATCGTTTATAACTTAGATTGAATTTAAGTGTTTGATTAATCGTTAAAATTTTGGCTAAACGAAATGATTTTCCAAGAAAGACGCCAAAGGCTAAATCACAACAACGCCCTTTTCAAACAAATCATGTTGATTTCATAATATTTTAAATAATGAAGGCTTGGATCACATTCTTAGACATCAAAATCCTTTTCGATTTCTGACAATTTCGTCATATTTTAATGCCATAAAACCTTAAAACTTTATTGATATTAATCTTATAATGATTCTTTAAATTTGTTTGTTGGTATAACCTATTTTCTCCAAATGTCTATAAAACGTTGCACCATCCTACGCTTTCTTCAGTTTATTTGTAACTAAACTTTTTGTGCAAATTATAATTTTCTACAAGTCCTATTTTAAATAGCATTATTATATATCTATCTATAACTTTAGCAATTCTTACAAGATATTTTCTTAAATGTTGTAAAACGTTATATTTGTATTTTTTTAGCCTTAATTAACTAACATATGTCCGGTCGGTTAACCATTTATAAATGGATCTTAAAGGGTGCCTAATACCTTCCCTTTAGATTAATTGAACCCTTACCTAGAATCTTAAGTTAGTAGACCTTAAAACGGAGTTAACTTTAAAAATAACTTTAATGAACTTTAGGTGTCCTAATTCACCATAAATAATTAATGGCGACCCCTTAACTTTAATTAACCCCGGAATTACCGGGATGTTGTTAACTATTTTGACTTCGATGAAAATGGGGTATAACAATAAGTCGAATAATTATAATAAGCATTACTATTAATTATGAATATCCTTTAATTATCCCTAGTTACGACAGACAAAACTATAAGATAAAGAAGTATTTTGATACTCCATAAAACAGTAACTGCGAGTCAGCGACCTTAGAAATTAAATCCTGCTCCATGTTTCAGTTTATGTTATACTATTTTATAGTCACGTAAATATTATGATATGTTTAAATAACAAGATGCAAAGATTTTATAATCACACAGGACGTACAAGTTTAGCAGTATTTATTTCGTTCTTAAATTCTATGTCAGTTAAACTATGTCATATAAATTAAAATGAGGAATTATAGAAGTACAAACCCGATAATCCAGATAATGCCTCCAACAAAAGCGATGACGAGAGAGATTAGGGCAAATGGGAGTCCCAACAGAAACGCTACTGGTCGGCATTTGAACTTTTCTTCAGTTAGCTGTATCTGTATATTATCACTTATCAGTATGAAACACTCAGTGGCAAATCTAGAATTTCTAGACAATGGGTGCACCACTAAAAAAAAAAATGTATTAAGTGAGAATTGATCTCTAGATAAATAACTCAACACTCAACCATGCAAGTATCTTTTGTGCTTTCCTTCTTTTATGGTGCTGAACTCACTAAGTTTTATACTCATTCCTGTTTAACACTTATCCCCAAAGTTACTTCCCCTGATTGTTTTTCAAAATTAAGACCAATTAGTCTAAGCAACTTTTCAAACAAAATTTTGTCAAAAATCCTTGCTTTAAGAATCAACAGCATTCTCCCTAAGATTATATCTGATAACCAGTCAGGTTTTGTTAAAGGTAGGCAGATTACTGAAAATATCCTGCTAACACAGGAGATAATTCATGGAATCAGGTCCAAATCCAATAGTTGTAATGTTGTTTTCAAACTTGATATGTCTAAAGCCTATGATAAACTTTCCTGGAATTTTTTGATCTCTGTTCTTAGGAAGATGGGATTTGATGAGATGTTTATCAATTTGGTTTATAGATTGATTTCTAATAACTGGTACTCAGTGATCATTAATGGTACTAGATATGGTTTCTTTAAATCCTCTCGAGGTTTAAAACAAGGTGACCCCTTATCCCCTGCTCTCTTTATTATTGCTGCTGAGACTCTCTCTAGAGCCTTGAACTATCTTTTTCATAATGATAGATTTTCTGGTTTCTCAATGCATAAAAAGGGTCCTCAAATTAATCATCTTAGTTATGCAGATGATATTGTTCTGTTTACTTCTGGTGATAAAGTCTCTATTAAGCTTATGATGAAACAGTTGTATTTTTATCAAAAGGCTTCCGGACAAGAGATCAACACTGACAAAACTTTCTTTCTTACTCACAGTAAAACAGACAGGCTTTATAACAGAAAGATTAAAAGATGGACTGGTTTTAAGCAATCCACTTTCCCCTTTATTTATCTAGGCTGTCCCATATACTGTGGTAGAAAAAGAATTTATTATTTCTCTAATATTTCCAAAAAGATTCTCAATAAGATTGCAGGATGGCAGGGCATATTTTTATCACCGGGAGGTAAGGCTGTGGTCATTAAACACATTCTTCAATCTCAGGCTCTTCATGTTTTTGCTGCTCTTATGCCTCCTGTTACTACTCTTTATGAAATCGAAATGCAATTTGCTAATTTTTTTTGGGGACAAAAAAATGGCAAAAATAGTTATCACTGGTCTTCATGGGAAAACATGAGCTTTCCTACTAAAGAGGGTGGATTTGGCTTCCGAAGTCTGTTGGATATCTGTCATACTTTTGCAGCTAAAAGATGGTGGAGGTTGCGAACAGAACCTTCTTTGTGGGCACAGTTCTTATTAGCCAAATACTGTCAAAGAAGTAACCCCGTGTCCAAGGTCATAGCTTCTAAAGATTCTGCAGCTTGGAAAGATCTACTACATATTAGGGACAAAATGGACATCAACATTAATTGGAAGATCAATTCTGGTAATGTACTTTTCTGGTGGGATAATTGGACTCTGCAAGGGTCCCTTTATCAGATGATTAACCCAATCCTCAAACCTGGCAATGTTAAAGTGAAACATTTCATACATAATCAGCAATGGGGGCTAGATAATCATGATCCTTCCATACCTTTGGATATTCTGAATTTAATCAAAAGTATTCCAATAGGTCAGGAAGGACAGAAAGATAAAGCTATTTGGAAGTTAAGCACTAATGGTTTTTTTACCTGTTCAACAGCCTGAATTCCTTAGAAACAAAAACATAGCTGATCCCATTTATAACTATATCTGGATCAAGGAAATTCCTTTCAAGATTTCTTTCTTTATGTGGAAGCTTCTCATGAATAATCTTCCTCTTGATGCGTCTCTGTCAAGATTTAACATTAACAAGGGTCTTAGTTGTTGTTGTTGCAGGGTAGCTTGTCTTGAAATAGGAGATCATGTATTTGCAGCTAGTGAATTGGCCAAGCAAGCTTGGACCATGATCACCAGCCCTCTAGGACTGAATATTACAGGAAACACTGTTCAGGCAATCATTTGGCAGTGGTGGAGACAACAACCTAGAAACATTGTTCACAAATTTCTTTTACTAATCACCCCAGTGATAGTTTGTTGGGAAATTTGGAAAGCAAGATGCACCAGAAAGTTTGAGAATAAAAAGATTACTGCCTCTAATATTTGTTTTCAATCTCTGTTTCAGATCAAGGTGGCCTTCCGGAAAAAATTCAAATTTATAGACTACACCTGGAATTGGAGCAAAGTTTGTCTGATGGCAGAAAATTTCAAGGCAGTGATCACAAGCAAAATGATCAAATGGATCAAACCATTAGGCAACGCTTGGAAGCTCAACACGGATGGAAGTTACATGAAAAATCATAACAAAGCTGGAGCTGGGGGTATTGTTAGAAATGGAATTGGAAATATGATTATGGCATTTTCCTATCCTACTCAATTCTGCACTAACAACTATAGTGAAGCAAAGGCTGCTTTAATAGGCATTTCTTGGTGTGTCAACCATCAATTTGAAGCCTTAGAAGTGGAACTAGACTCCATGATAGTGGTCCAAATGATCAATGGCATCATCAGACCTCCTTGGAAGCTTCAGGGCATAATTGAAGATATACAGTCAAAAGCTCTACAGAGGAACATCACCTTCAAGCACTGTTATAGGGAAGCAAATGAAGTTGCAGACTCTCTAGCCAAACACGCTGCCCAAAATCAGGTTCCAATAATTTTTTTGCAAGAATGTGACCTGCCAAATGCTATTAGAGGTCCCCTCAGGATGAATAAATTAGATTTCCCTTCTTTTAGGAGGAGAGTTAAGAAGAATGCTACTTGGCAATTTAATCCTCCTTGATAGTGTTATTCCTTAGAATGCATTAACTAATCACTGTTTCAATGCATTACGATTTCATTGTAAGATCTGTTAGATCATCAAATTTCATAGGATAGGTTTGCTCATGTCCTAAAAACATTACGGAGGTAAGGCCTTATGTCCCCCTCTATTTAACTGTAACTGTTGTATTTTTGGAATTCAATAGACGCAGTAGGGGTCTTGCCAAACCCCCCATCACCCGGGAAGTGAAAGCCCGGATGAATGGCTTTTTGGTAAAAAAAAAAAAAAAAAAAACCATGCAAGTGCACCATTTAACCTTCTTGTAACATGAGTGTCAACAAGTAATATTATATCAATTTTAGAAATATATACATAAAATATCAATTTTACGGACAGATCATGGGTTCACGAGCCCTAAATTTGACCTTAAAATTCGCCTCTGGAAATACATCCTTAAATATTTTTACCATTATCATCGCCGGCGCTTCCGTCACTGGTTCATTTCTCATTATTTCCGCAGCTGGACTTTCTATATTTGAATGACTGTTGATGGTTACAACTTTTGGTGTAATGATCACTTCGTTAATCTTTACTGTTTCTCCTGAATTTGTTGCTTCATGATCTTCAATCTGTGACTTTGCTGTTTTTTCTTCGTTGCAATCCATCTTATTATCTTGATCATCTCCTTCAATGTGTAACTGAGACTTTGCTGATTTTTCTTCGTTGATATCCATTTTATTATGATCTGAGCTCAGCTAATAAGTAGAGAAATTAAAGAAAGCTTAAGAGACTTTGTGTTATGCGAAAAAGAAAGCCCTGCATGCTCAGGAACCAATCTAAATACAGAAATTTATATTGTAAAGATTTCTTGATTATCTTTGGTCATCAAGACAGAATGTGTTAGACAACCAAATGGTTGACTTTTCCCCTCTTTTAAATAATCCAAAGTAAATGGAATTTAGTTTATCCCACTTGGATCTGTAAAAAGTTATGTACACCAACAATGTAATGAAAATTTTCAAAATCATGACTCTTTTATCAATTGTAGTATAGTAGGTAATCTGCCTTATTTTTAATATAAAATTTCACATTTTAAAGAGGTTTATCTAGTAGATATATATCCTCTATAGGTGATTTGGTAGTGTAATGAATTCTTTAAACTGATACTCCGTATATAACTTAAATTCAGAAAATAATCCAAAGTCAAAGTCAACATGCACTTTATATTTACATCAAATTAAATTAAGAGCAAAAAATATGGTATGTCTAACAACGTCAGAAACGAAATTTACTGGATATCAAGTGATTTAGACAATGCTAAGTAGTGATTGGGAACTGGCATCATGACAAGGACCGGAGTTTGTATAAACTTAATAAAAGAATAAGAAGATTTTCTTTTTCCTTTTTTAGGGCATGCCTTTAATATTAGCCTGGTAAAAACGAAATGCTTTTTATGGAAATACAAAAAAATGATGTCTATAATAACTATCCTAGGAATAATCCTCGTTTCTTCAGCAACCTAAGTGTAAAGAACAAAAGCTCATGAGGGAATTAAACTGATTCTGTTAGCATATCATGATGATATTTGAATAGGCGAGATGTACGATTGAGATTAATTCTAAATGAAAATCACAAAAATATACAAGTAATTCTACAAATTAAAGACATTTTCTATGTTAATATCCCAAAGTTCCAAACGTTAATCATTTTGTTATGAACTCAGCAGTCAGCGGTAATTGGAGGAACCATCTAGTTGAGGAAAAACAATGAAAGTCAACCCATTTCAAGAAGCAACAACAACGTCACATCCAGCTAATATCTTTACCAAGTCAAAAAGTCAACCCATTTCTCTTTTCTTCTAAGCTGCAGGGACAATTATATGTGTTAATTAATATGTGGGCATAAAGTTTACCTCTGTTCACTTTTATTTGTCCACTTTTTACTGTGCATATCTTTTAAAAAATAATAAATAAAATGTATAATTTCTCGATGTACCCATATTAATTGATCCATATTTTTATTGAATTTGAAAACTAACTTGAAGAGAGTAATTAATACTATGAGTAAAACAGATTTTTTTTTGTCTTCTTTTGATATGCTAAAAGTGAAAAATAAAAGTTAAAATTTATTTTTAGAATACTTGACAAGTAATACTAAATGGAGGGAGTATATTTTAATAATTTTATAGTCTAAGTGTATTTCCAAAAATAGTTGATATTTTTTTAATGTAAACTAAGTGGGTGTTTGGCGGATTTGGCTACCCTCTAATTCCTCCTGTTCCTCCAATGCAGCGTTGTAGAGAGAATTGTTGGTAAACATAATTAATTTTTTTGGTTAATAAATTAAATCTGGTCCATTGAATAATCGATGAGACACGTGTAAACTACACAAGAATTCATTGGATCGGAGGAACCGGAGGAATTCTCCACTAGAGGGGAGCCAAGTCCGTGTTTGGCCATAGATTCCAACTATTATTTTTCGCTTTATTCTTCTCTCCTTCTTTCTCTACTATTTAACTTCTTTTTTCTTTTTCACCTTGTTCATCATCTTCTTCATTACGTCTTCTTTTTCTCCTCCTCTTTTTGGTTTTATATACGGACTGTGTTTGCTTTGATCGTGAAGATCTGTGGAGGAAATTTAAAATTCTTTTTTTCAAGTCATTGAAGGAAATTCTACATAAAATCTGATAAGTTTGGGAAAGTTGTTGTAACAACTTTCGATTATTGAATTTCGTCAATATAACTACAAAATTTGTTAAATTATAGTAACAAATTCTACAATTGTTGCAACAATTATTAAAGTTGTGCAATATATAATATCTTAAATTCAACTAACTGTGTGAAAATCAAAAGCGTATAAGCATAAACTCGTGATCAAATCTAAAAATAAAAAAATAAAAAATAAAAAGAGAGAAAAACCAAAAGGAGAAGCTAAGAATGGCAGTGTCTCTCCTTGGCATAACTTCCATGCTGACATGCATTTCACTATTAATTATACAAATGAAATACATCTAATCTAAGTACACACATTAATTTTTCTGTTACAAACTAATGCCGAAGTAGGACGTAATTAAATGTTGAATATTTTGGTTGCATGCAATATATAATTAGTTCAATGTCTTAGGCCACTGAACACATGCTTTTATGACCTATTATGTTTGCTGCATTAACCGTGTTTAATCGTGTCTTAATCCAACTTGTTTTATTGTGGGTGATAGTATCATATTGTTCATACGTTTGTAATAAACGCATTATTTGTCATTATAGTCATATAGCGTGTGTTGGTTATATAACTTGAAGACTATGATTGAAATCTTGGATTAGGATTATGAGTGGTTGGGTCAAGTTTAGACAAATAAATACACTGAATCAATAATTTGAAAGTGACATAACTAGCTGCCTACTATAAAAATTAGCTGGCAGATATATAAACACGTAATGTATGTATATGATGGGCTAAGATATGCTAAGTAGAAAGATATATGTTAATTATAACAGAATAAAGAGGTATTATATGTTAATTATAACAGAATAAAGAGGTATTATAAATTGTTGGAGACTAAGAGATAAGCTGTAGTCGACATATGCAAAGCATTAGAACTAGGACTGTATATTGAGGTATACTAGGGTTGTATGTTGATGTATATCCAGCTATATGTCAGTTGTACGTTAGCACGAGGATTCCTAGTACATGTATATGACTCAAAAACATGTAGTTAGACTCATATAAAACCCTACTACTATAGTTGATCATCATCTATAACTCAGCCTATATAAACAGGTTGCATGCATGCATTGTACACACGAAATATATATCAAAAGATTAGCTTCTTTCTTCCTTCCTATACTGCGATTTCTACATGGTATTAGTGCAATAAAGACAAGCTAAAGCTGTGTGTTTAAACCTCTCATAATCTCTTCAAAATGGCCTCAAACTCAACACCTATGTCACTATCAACCTTCTCTTTGCACCACCTGATTTTTGCTTGTCCAATCAAGCTTAAGCCCACTAATTAATTGATTTGGAGAACTCAGATCATGCAAGTTCTGAAAGTAACCAATTGGATCAAAGAGGAGAAACCAAACAAAGAATATTCATCTATCACAGATGGGAAGGACGTGTTGTTGGATTTCAGGCACAATGACCAAGGAAAGCATGTATCTCATTGTTGGTTGTTCAATAGCCAAAGAGATGTAGGAATGCTTAGAAGAAGCATATCTTCAAGAACAAAGGAAAAAGGACAAGGAGTTTCAACTCAAGCAACAGCTTCAAAACATCAAGTTGGGATCCAAGAAACTTGATGAATATCTGAAAGAATTCAAGGGAATATGTGATGGCCTTCCTGCTATTCAAAAACCTGTTGATGAGGATAGCAAAGTAATCAACTTTGCTAGAGGTTTAGGGCCAAAATACAGAACTTTCAGGACTGTTATGCCTGGAAAAGCACCCTATCCCACACTCCACTAGTTTGTTAACTCACTTAGAGGTTTTGACATGAGAGAAGATGATGTAGAAGTGCCTCAGGAAAATCACAACATGGCCTTCTCCGCCCAAAGAGGTAGAGGTAGGGGCAAAGGAAACTTTAATTAGAATAGGGGAAACTCAAACTACAACTCAAGGGGAAGAGGATTCAGACCTGTTGGACAAGGAAATTACAATCAAAATGGTCAAGGTTCAAACCAAGGGAAGGACAAGGATTTATCCTCTTCAAGTGCTTGCCAAATCTGTGGTAGGAATAACTACACTACTAATAAGTGTTCCTATAGATGGGATTACTTATTTCAGGCTGTAGAAGATCTTCCACAAGACTTATCAACAGTCAACTTGTAAGGTATGACCGCTAAGGACAATACAATGTATGTTGACTCTGGAGCAACCAATCACTTGACCAATAATACAGGTAATTTATCTGATCTTAAGGTTTACAATGATATTGATAAGATAATTGTTGGCAATAGATCTCATCTAAACATTACACATGTTGGGAACACTGCAAAATCAGGACTGAAAGTTAAGGAAATCTTAGTAGTTCCTCAGATAAATAAGAATCCACTTTCTGTTAGCAAACTTGTAAAAGATAATGCATGTACTCTTAATTTTGATGAGTCTAATTTTGTTGTTAAGGACAAGAAGTCAAGGAAACACATGGACAAGGGAACTAAGAGAGGAGAACTCTATGTATTGGAAGATAACAATATATTTGCTTTGACAACAACACCAGATTAGAAGAGGACAAATTGTATTTGGCATGCTAGATTAGGACACCCTAGTTTGAAGTCTTTACAGTTTTTGAATAGGAATAAATTCATAGATGTTAAGAGTTGGAAAAAGTGCCTACTATATGTACTAGCTGCTTGTTAGAAAAAAGTTGTAAACTACTTTTTGCATTGAGAAATAAAATTGAGAAGGAACCATTAATCAAAATTCATTGTGACTTATAGGGACCAGCTCCTGTTGAATCTTCCCGGCATATGAAATATTGTATCTTATTTGTTGATGATCATACAAGATACAATTGGTTGTATCCAATAAAAAAATAATAAAAAAAAAGTCTGAACTTTTTGAGATCTTTACTAAGTTTCAGAAACTTGTGGAAAAACAGTTCTCAAAGCCTATTAAAATTTTCCAATGTGATGGAGGAGGTAGAGACATAGATGCCCTAGTGCGGAGGTGTGAGAGGTTGGCCATGGATGGTTTCAGACGAGGTAGGGGTAGACCGAAGAAGTATTGGGGAGAGGTAATTAAACACGACATGGCGCAACTATAACTTACCAAGGACATGACCTTAGATAGGAGGGTTTGGAGGACCCAAATTAGGGTAGAAGGCTAGTAGATAGTCTCGTTTTCCGTTCTTATTAGTAGTCGCATTATCGCAATATAATTTCTTCTGCTCATATTTCTGCTATTATCTGTTATTTCCTGTGCTTTGATTATTCTGTGTTATCTGTGTCGCTTGCATTATTTCATTTCATATCGCTTTGACTCTCTTAACCTTATCTGACTTCTTTTTATGCTTTTACTGAGCCGAGGGTCTTTCGGAAACAGCCGTCCTACCTTGGTAGGAGTAAGGTCTGCGTACACTCTACCCTCCCCAGACCCCACGATGTGGGATTTCACTGGGTTGTTGTTGTTGTTGTTGTGATGGAGGAGGTGAGTTTATCAGTAATGATTTCATTAAACACTTGGATAATTATAGAATTATTAGGCAGATGTCATGTCCAAATACTCATGAACGAAATGGCATCTCTGAAAGGAAACACATACATATAGTTGAAAATGGCTTAACACTGCTCTTCCATGCCAAATTGCCTCTCTTTTTGTGGGTGGAAGCTTTTCTTACTGCTACATTCTTGATAAATAGACTTCCATCTTCAGTTCTGAAGAGTGAAATACCCTTCGTCAAGCTTCATATAGCATTACGTAATTACAATAGTCTCAAAGTATTTAGTTGTAGGTGTTATCCTTATCTCAAAGGTCAGGACAAATTTGCACTAAAGATTTATCCTTGTGTACGTTTTCATTGGTCACAACAATATGCCCAAAGGTTATAGGTGTTATCAACTATCAAATAGAAGAGTTTTTGTGTCTAGACATGTTGTCTTTGATAAACACATACTCACTTTTATGCAAACAGACCAGCTCTCACCAAACACATCTACTCACCTAGCTACTTTTGTTGAGTTTTTCTCTAAAATGCAGGATGAATCACAGCCTAATGAAGCTATCAGTTCAGGGGAAGTGTCAGATCCTACTTTTCATCTTATTCATGCTGATGATGTTGATGTTCATGTAGTTAATTCTCCTACTCATACTGCAGCTTAACATTATGATCACAGTAATCAGGATTTATCAAAAGAAATCTCATATCGTGAAAGTGAGAGTGATCATAGTTCACATGGTGAAAGTGAGAGTCATGATCATGGTTTTGATGGTGGTGAAATCCAAGATAGTCAAGATGCAACCAATATGCAACAAGGTGGACAAGTCATTGTGACTAATCCACAAGGGATACAACTAGAAGTGGATCTGTCAAAATGGTTCAATACTGAGATCAATCAATTTCCAGCATCATCCAACAGTGCACCTGAGATCATAAAAGAAGCATAACCTTTTAAAACTACAAGAGGACATCACATGATGACAAGGATGAAAACAAGAAAGGTGCCAATCACTCACACAGCCTTGATAGTAGCAAATGGTGTAGCAGATATAGAACCAAAAACTGTGAGTCAAGCAATCAAGATACAACACTGGTATGCAGATATGAAGTAAGAGCTTGATGCCTTGCATAAGAATCATACATGGACATTGGTACCTAGAATAACAGAAATGAATGTAGTTAGATCAATGTAGGTGTTCAAAACTAAACTAAAGTCAGATAGTTCTATAGATAGGCATAAAACTAGGTTGGTTGCCAAGGGCAATTCTCAGCTTGAGGGTATTGATTTTGAAGAAACATTTAGTCCTGTTGTTAAGGCTACTACTACAAGAGTAGTGTTATCAGTTGCAGTTAGTCTACAATAGCCCATTAGATAACTTGATGTCAAAAATGCATTTCTGCATGGACATTAGCAAGAGGAAGTGTTCATGGCACAACTACCAGGTTTCATTGATCCTAGGTATCCAAATCATGTATGTTCTTTGAAGAAAGCATTACGTGGTCTTAAACAAGCACTTAGAGCATAATTTGATAGATTCAGTATCTATTTGCTCCACATTGGTTTTAAATGCAGTAGAGCAGACTCATCTCTATTTGTGCTTCATTGCAATAAAGGTATTGTTCTACTTTTGTTGTATGTTGATAATATAGTGGTTACAAGAAGTTCTCTCGCATACATTCAAGAAATAATCACAACACTTGGGAAGGAATTTTCCATGAAAGATCTTGGTCCATTGCACTTTTTTCTTGGAATTGAAGTTACTTACTTCAATGGAGGAATTCATTTTAATAGGAGTAAATATGCCACAGTACTGCTCAGAAAAGCTGATATGATCATGGCTAGGGCCGTTAATACACCACTTGCATAGAAGCATGGTTTGCATAAAGCTCAAGGGAGTCCTGCTAATGCTTTAGTACATAGAAGCATTGTAGGAAGTCTTTAGCATCTCACATTGACAAGGCCAGACATAGATCATGCAGTGAACTTAGCAAGCCAATTCATGCAAACTCCAAATAGTGAGCACTTTCAGGCTGTTAAAAGATTTCTCAGATATGTAAAAGGAACAGTTCAGCTTGGACTTAGGATGATTGCCTAAGACTCTATGGTATTTCTGATGCTGATTGGGATGATGCACCACAACAAGAAGATCAATAACAGGTTACACTATCTATCTAGGAGCTAACTGCATTTCATGGGCATCTAAAAAGTAGAATACAACGGCATGATCAAGTGTTGAAGCAGAGTACAGGGCAATAGCTTCAGCTACAGCTGAGCTCACATGGATAACATATATCCTTAGAAATATTGGTGTCACATTTTCAATTGCACCAATACTATTTTTTGACAACATGTGTGCACTCTACATGACTGTAAATCTAGTTCTGCATGCCAGAACAAAACATATGGAAATGGACTATCATTTTGTTATATAAAAAGTGGCTAGAGGACAACTTATAACTCACTTTGTGAGATCACAACGTCAGTTGGCTGATATTCACACCAAGGCACTTACAAAACAGCAGTTTGCAGGCTTTAGAAGCAATCTAGGAGTGGATAGGACACCTCTCACTAGCGAGTAAGAGATAAGCTCTAGTTGACATATGCATTGCATTAGAACTAGGACTGTATATTGATGCATATCCAGTTGTATATTAGCTGTACGTTAGCATGAGGATTCCTAGTAGAGTCCTCCATGAGTCTAATCAGGAATCCTCATGCTAACGTACAGCTGGATACACATCAATATATGGTCCTAGCATACCTTATACAGTCCTAGTTCTAATGCGATGCATATGCCGACTAGAGCTTATCTCTTAGTCTCCAACATTAATCTATTTCCTCTCTAGATGAAATGTTGAATATCAAACTTCTATTTCTTCTCTTCTACTTCTCTCTACAAATCACAAATGATTACAAAAGTTTGTTTCTGTGAGAAATTCGAGTTAATGGGTGAAACTCGAATTTTGCTGATCTTTTATAAAATATCAGAGGAATTCTGTCATACTCCCTACATCAATATATATAGTGGGAGACTTAAATTCCTTGAGAATAGTAATCACACTATTAAAGCGGGTTTATTTCTTCCCCGTTCTTTTAATTATTGCTTTCTAACAGATTTATATATATATATATTATGAAAAGGTTATGAACTTCAGACAGAAACATGTGTGTGTGTGTGTCTGCTGCGTATAGCTTATTTGCAATATATACAAGCTTAGGAGCTTGTTAATATAGAACAGTAACAGCGAGTCAGCAACTTTGAAGTTGTAGTTTAGCTCCATGTTTAATTTATGTTACTCAAATTTGTGTTTAGTCCACTTAAAGAGAATGATGTGTATTTAGAACCAGCAATTTTAAATTTTTTATTTTATTCTTAATGAAATTAAAAAGTTTATAATCACAAAAAAGGTACTAGTATAAAATTTAGAAGTATTTATCTCGTTCTTAAACTCTACTCAGTCAAACTAAGTCATATAAATTGTGATGGGATAATAAGAAGGACAAACCCGATAATCATGCGTCCAACAAGAGCCAGGACGAGAGAGACTAGGGTAAATGGAAGTCCCAACAGAAACGCTACTGGCCGGCATTTGCACCCTCCTTGATCATTTTGTTGTATCCTCACCGGCGCCGGAACTGCCACAGGCTCTGGCTGCCGCACTGGTGGCGGCACCAGCTCAGGCTGCGGCGCTGTGGTCCTGACTGGTTCATTTCTCATTATTTCCACAGCTGGAATTTCTGTATTTGAATGACTGTCGATGGTTACTATATTTGGTGGAATGATCACTTTATTTTCCTTTCCTTTTTTTCCTGAACTGGTTCCTTCATCTACGTCAGTGCGTAACTGAGACTTTGCTGATTTTTCTTCGTTGATATCCATTTTGTTATGAGCTCAGATTATAGTAGAGAAGTTAAAGAAAGCTTAAGAAACTTAATTTGCGTTATGTCGAAAAGGAATAAGGCTCTGCATGCCAGAAACAAATCTAGACGCAGACATTTATATTGTAAAGATTTCTTGATTTATCTTTCGTCATCAAGACAAAATGTGTTAGCCAACTAAATGGTTGACCTTTAACCCCTTTGAAAGAAAAAAAAATCCAAACTGGAGTATTAAAAAAAAAAAAGGGCACCCTGATTCATTAAGCTCACACTATGCGCGGGATCTGGGGAAAAATCGAATCACAAGAGTCTACTGTACTGTATTTTTGCAAGAGGTAGTTTGCATGCTCGAACACCTGACCTCTTAGTGACATGACAACAACTTTTTCAGTTATGTCAAACTGAAGTAATTAAATGGAATATAGTTTATTTCACTTGTATCCGGAAAAAGTTCTACTGTAAGTTGTTACATACATAGTTGGTGTAATGATTTTTATTACTATCTGATCATATTTATTTGCTATAAATTATCTTATTTTGAAAATTATAAATTTCATATTTTAACGAGGCTTACGCACGCGTAGATATATATATCAACAATCCAAAGGCAAAGTCACTATGCGCTTTAGATTTTCACTAAAATGAATTAAGAGCATATTTGGCATGTCTAACAACGTCAGAAATGAATTGTAGTAGGGGAAAGCTTGTGACTTAGACAATGCAAAAGTAGTGACTGTGAAGTAGGTCATCCCTTTTAGATTAACTTAAAGTCAAATCATGACTAGGACCGGAGACCGGAGTATAAACTTAACCAAAAGAATGAAGAAGACTTTCTCTTTCCTTTTTAGGGCATGATTTAGTATTGTACGGTAAAATTTAATTTTCATACTTGTTATGGGAATACAAGAAAATGATCTGTAATTACTCTATCCGAGAAATAATTCTCTTTAAGGTTTTACTTCAATAACCTAACTACCTAAGGATAACAAACAAATGCAGAGGTAATTAAACTGCTTCAGTTACCATATGATGATATTTGAACAGGCAATATATATATATACGGGTAATTCTAAAATTGATATTTATGTTGAGTGAGAAACTAAAAAAATATACGAGTAGTATTACGAAGACTCATCTGTCATTTGTATCCCAAACCTCCTAACGTCAATCATTTTGTTATGAACTGATCAGCAGTCAGCGCCAATGAAAGGAACCATTCAGTTGAGAAAAGACAAGAATTAGTATTTAGTATACTAAACTCTTGTTTTTTTATTCGTTTCACGTGTAGCTTACGGCTTCTTAGCAACAACAACGGAACGTCCAGCTAGTATCTTTGCTAAGTCAAGAAGTCAACCTTGTTTCTACTTCTATATTGTAGGGATAATTATACGTAATGTTAATATATGGGCATAAAGTATAGATTTTGATCATTTTATAGTCTTCGTATTCCCAAAATTAGTTGAATTTGTTATTGTGACCTAAGAATGTTATCATACCGTAGCCATTTGATATAAACAACCCCATTAAGTGATGGTGTTGACTTTTATAGATACTAAGCAATTCATTTGCCCCAACTGTTTACTTTTTATACTCACTATTTTCATTTTACAAAATTCTACAACAAACTAACAAAGTACTCCTACTATTCTCTCTGTTCACTTTTACTTGTCATGTTTTGACTTTTCACGCTGTTTAAGAAATAATGATTAAGTTAGGTATTTTATCACAATATCCCTATTAAATGGTGTATAATTATATTGGAGTTGGGAAAATGATTTGAAATGAGTAATAAATGCTAAGGGTAAAATAGGAAAAAAAAATTGTCTTACCTTGATATGTGAAAATTGACAAGTAAAAATGAAAATCTATAAAGGGAACAGTGGACAAGTAAAAGTGAACGGAGGGAGTAGTAAATTAAAAATGAGCTTTTGAGTTCTCTTGTTGAAAAATACTCAAAAAGTTTGAAGATCGCTTGTATGCCTGAAGTATTACTCCCTCCGCCCCACTTTAATTTATTTGACATTTTTCGCTTTTCGAGAGTACTCAAATGAGTTGTTTTTTTACCCTAATTTTTTCACATGTCTTTTAAATATTTTGAATTATTAATTATGGTGACTTATAGTACTTTTTACGTAATTTTGAAATATGTAAGTTTTATTTTGAAACATTTAAAGATTCTATGTTCAAAACACGGTTAAAATTAAGAAATTTGGCTCTCGAAAAATGAAAAGTGTCTAACAACTTGGGACGGAGGGAGTATAGTATTTGATTACCCCACACGCACATTCTATATATATATATATATATATATAAGCCTGTATTTTCTGAAAAAAACGAAAGGTAAATATATAACACTTAAAGCGTATAATATGAAGCCACAATTTCAAAATCTATAAATTTTATAGTGAAAATTGCAAAGCTATATATATATATAAGCCTGTATTTTTTGAAAAAACCAAAAGGTAAATATATAACCCTTAAAGCGTATAATATAAAGTCACAATTTCAAAATCGATAAACTTTACAGTCGAAATTGCAAAGCGAGTCATTTAACGCTTTGCAATTTCGACTGTAAAATTTATAGATTTTGTAATTGTGGCTTTATATTATACGCTTTAAGTGTTATATATTTACCTTTCGGTTCTTTCAGAAAATACAGGCATCTGGTTTTGTAGTCCAAGCAATTAAGTAGGAAAATGAACTTGAGAGTGATTCTCTTCGGACAATAAGGCAGAGTTTTTGTAGTGAAAGTTTCAAATAATGGAAGTACTTCCGACTAAATGTGCCTTGTGGAAGAAAGTTAACGCTTTTAGCCGTACGGCTAAAAATATTCATGTGTGCTTATCCGTAACTCTTTACGGCCGGCGCAAGTGTATACTCGATGTATAAAACAAGTATATATCAAATATATAATAAATGTATAATAATGGATCGTATACATAGACTATACAATGATTATACTGACTAAATTTTGTAAAAGAAATAAAGATTAAGATTATATTTTAAATAGTACACCACTTTAGGCTATACTATGTATATGTAGTGTAAAAGTCCCTGTGTTTATTGGTAGAGATAATTTCTGTTAGCCCATCTATCTAGTAATTAACAAATAGTATTGGAAGCGAGGACACGGTGATGAATTGATTAAGTTAACAAGTGGAATGTGAGTACATTTTTCTAAACTTTGCGTACCACATCATACTCGATCAAAGCCATATTATATTAGAGTTATTTGGAGACATATTTCATTCTTATCATTTATTTTGGGGTATTTTCTTTCTTATTTCTTTTCCTCTCTTTCTTTTTTTGTTTGAGGTTTGGGGGGTGAGCCGGGTTGGGGGGGGGGGGGGGGGGGGTTAAGATCCGTTTTGGTGGTCTTGTTCTTTTGGAGTTTTCTGTGATGCTCACCAATTTATATCTCAAAAGATAAAATTCTTCATGTATCTCTAACGTCCAAATCATTCCTTGTAACAGAAATTTGATCTTGAATAGGCTTAATTCTTGGCTAATATCTTGAATAGCCTTAATGACCAATTATGAGAAAATATTGGTTAGTTGCAAACGTCCACCCTCTAACACAAATTCTTCATTGCCAATTAAACGTATTAAATTCTTAGCTTATTTATGGACTTACAACCGTTGGACCTTCTGCCATAAGCCATCTTATCCTCGTATATATATTTTCTCATATGTTGGTCTTGGTAGCAGTGTAGATCAAGCCAAATTCTTCCTCCCATTAATTTTCATGCAGGGTTTTCTTTAAATTAGAGCTCCTAGTTTTATACTAGAAGAGCTTATTGGATCTTGAGGTATACACCCATACGAGGAGAAATATCATTAAGGACTGTGTCTTTGGACATGCCTCAAGCATTAAAAAATTCCCTACAATATTCGTGATCAAGTATTTTCCGTAACATTTTCAATATTTACTAGAATCTCACTTATTTTCGTAGATCATGTTAAATTGCATATATTAATAATTTATAGGTACCCTAGTATACCTTAAATGCTAGGTGGCGACTCTGTACATAATTAATTATTTCAGAGCTCCATAAGTTATGCTTTGTTTAGCCTTTGGTAAAAATAGGGTGCAACAAGCACAATATAAATTTACATGAAATTAACATTAATCTAAAGTTGTAAAAAAAATTAGAACAGCCAATTAACCAAATCAAGCAAATTTATTGGAAATAGCACACTTGAAGAGACCAAAAGAATCACCAAAAGAGAAAAATTTGAAGAACGGGACATATAGAGCACATCTTTATATGTAATAGGACTAAAATGATATACTTAAATATAGTGCAAGACTGAGCAATCTTCAACTTAAATCCCATATATACAATTATACAAGGGTCTTCAGAAAGGTATTTTATCAGTGATATACTGGAAGAATTGAAAAGGAGCATTCACTAGGCTAAGAGCCATTTCTACCAAGATAGTCACGCAGAAGCAGCAAGGACATATGCATGTCAACATCAACCTGCACCGTTCAGACCACCAAAATTCTTGTTAGCATTATATTTAACATCAACATATACAGCTTCTTGCAACTTTAATTTGTTGGACATAGTACAATAAGCTACTTAGAAATAAATAAGACTACTAAACACTCTTAAACTGATTAGCAGTTCAAAACTTTTCATATAAATATATAAGCCTTCACCTCTAAAACATAAATTGTAGGACATAGTACAAAAGTTAGAATACATATAAAAGTTAGAATACATGACATTTGTGCAATAAACCTTTACTTGGATGATGAAGTGCTATACATATGTTCCTGTCCTTAAATAATGAAGTGCTATAGTTTTTGATAAATAGTGTAAATATGTAATAAAAGAATATTTTGTAAATCTTCTATTTTAGGTTAGTATAGTTTGTATCCTAATAGGACATTGTAACTATGGTATATTTACCAACTCAATCAATGAGAATGATCACGGAATCAATCTCTTTCATGGTATCAGATACTAGGGTTTCTTTTCCTTCTCTTCCGCTGCCCTAATTCTCCGACGTCCTATACCCACTTTTCCGACGTCTTCTTCTTCTTCGATTTCCGTCCATTTTTTCTTGCCTTCCATCAATGGCAGACACCAAGTTCCATCCTGCTTTGGCTGTCTCCAACATCAAGAATCACATCCCAATCATTCTTGAGATGGAAACAGATCATTATTCGGCTTGGGCTGAATTATTCAAACTTCATGCCCGGTCTCACCGTGTCCTTTCCCACATTCTGCCAACCGAAAAGGAGAAGGCTCCTACCACCGACGACGAAAAGGATTTGTGGTCCACTTTGGATGCCACGGTACTTCAATGGGTATATGCAACCATCTCCACGGACTTATTGCATACAATCATCGAAGAAGACCTATCGGCAAAGGAGGCCTGGGATCGCCTCCATAATCTTTTTCAAGACAACAAAAACTCCCGTGCCGTTGCCTTGGAACATGATTTCTCTCATGTCAAGATGCGGGATTTTCCAAACGCTTCGGCGTATTGCCAACGTCTCAAGACCTTGGCCGATCAACTTAAGAGTGTGAGGGCTCCGGTGATCGACAACTGCCTCGTTCTCCAACTGGTGGCTGGAATCCCAGAGGCATACAAGAATTTGGGTACCTACATCCGCCAAAGTAAGCCTCTTCAACCATTCTCCGAAGCTCGGTCAAGTTTGTGCCTTGAGGAAAAGGCGTTGGCTGAAATGCACGATGACTCGCCCGCGGCTATGGTGGCTAATTCCAAATGTGATTTTGATGACTCTTCTCATCTGGAAAATTCTGGTCGTTCTCACCATCATCGGGGCAAAAATAACAACAAAAACCGCGACCCTAGCGGCGGGAATAATAACGGCGGTGGCCGTGGTTCGGGTGGCGGCAGTGGCAGCCAACGCCGTGGAGGACGCCCCTCAGGTGATCAGCAGCAGTGGCAACAGCCCTCCTCACCGTGGCAGTGGGGTTGGATGCCTCAGTGGGCTCCCCCTTGCCCGTATCCTACCACGCAGTGGGCTCGGCCACAGCAGCAGTGGCAGCCGCCATCTTCTTCGTCTGGCCCGAGGTCGCTGGCCCAGCCTGGCATTTTGGGCTCGCGACCACAGCAGCACGCATATGCAGCCGCGGGCCACCCGACGCAATGGACTCCGACGGATATTGAATCGGCCATGCACACGATGACGTTGAACCAACCCGATTCGAATTGGTATATGGATACCGGCACCACGTCCCATATGACATCCACAAAAGGTACTCTCTCGTCTTCTTTTAATTTGAGCAATCGTAATACTGGCATTGTTGTTGGTAATGGTAA
The DNA here is from genome assembly GCF_019175385.1 of Lycium barbarum. Taxonomy (NCBI): domain Eukaryota; kingdom Viridiplantae; phylum Streptophyta; class Magnoliopsida; order Solanales; family Solanaceae; genus Lycium; species Lycium barbarum. Next base: position 82,732,214 of record NC_083348.1, on the reverse strand, counting down.
TTCAATTCCAATTCGAGGTTGTGGTCATGCTAAATTGCCACCCCCGAACCCTCCTTTATTGTTAAACAATGTCCTTCATGCGCCAAAACTCATAAAGAATTTGATATCGGTTCGTAAATTTACTACTGATAACTATGTGAGTATTGAATTTGATCCTTATGGGTTTTCTGTGAAGGATTTCCGGACGGGGATGGCTCTCATGAGATGTAATAGTAGGGGTGCTCTCTATCCATTGTCCACCTTCAAATTTTCCACCAATTCACCGTCGACTTTTGCTGCCTTGTCTTCTACCCGTTGGCATGATCGTTTGGGCCACCCGGGAGCTTCTATTTTGGATTTTCTAAGGCGTAATAAAAGCATTGAATGTAATAGTTCTAGTTCATCTAGTATTTGTCATTCTTGCGTTCTTGGTAAACATGTTAAGTTGCCATTTGCTAGTTCTATTTCCAAAACTTTGTTTCCATTTGACATTATTCATAGTGATTTATGGACTTTTCCAATTTTGAGTTCTATGGGCCATCGTTATTATGTTCTATTTTTGAATGATTTTACCAACTATTTGTGGACTTTCCTTTTTGCTAGAAAATCTGATGTTTACTCAAAATTCATGGATTTTAAGACCCATATTCTTACTCAATTTGAACGTCCTATCAAGAATGTCCAATGTGATAATGGGAGGGAATATACTAATAACCAATTCGGAAAGTTTTGTGCGTCCAATGGGATGTCTTTCCGTCTTTCGTGTCCTCATACATCCTCTCAAAATGGAAAAGCAGAAAGAAAAATTCGTTCACTAAATAATGTCATTCGGACTCTTCTTGCTCATGCTTCCATTCCTCCGTCTTTTTGGCATCATGCATTGCAAATGGCGACGTATCTCCTTAATATTTTACCAAGTAAGCTATTAGGTCACAAATCACCTTTAGAGGTCCTTTACCAACGGAAACCATCTTATTCTCATCTTCGGGTCTTTGGGTGTTTATGTTATCCCCTTTTTCCGTCTACTACTATTCACAAGTTGCACCCTCGGTCAACTCCATGTGTTTTTTTGGGATATCCACCAAACCATTGTGGCTACAAATGTTTTGATTTATCTTCAAATAAAATCATTATCTGTCGTCACGTTTTATTTGATGAGACTCAATTTCCGTTTTCCAAATTCCATACTCCGGCTCCTACCACTTATGACTTCTTTGATGATGGCCTCTCTCCTTACTTGATCCATCATATAGCCGCCAGCCCTCCATCGCTGCCCTGTCCCACTCCGTCGCTGCCCGCGACACAGCACCACGCCGTCCCCTCCCAACCTGGGCAGCAGCCTCCATCGTCCTCTACGCAGGACCAGTCCGCCCCTCTCCCCCACCAGCTTGCCACCAGCCTGCCAAATTCTACCATTCCTACACCTGTCCAGCCCAATACCCGCACTCACATGGTCACTCGTAGTTAGCGCGGGATTTTCAAACCCAAGCACCCATTTAATCTACATGCGACGGTTACCAAGTCCCCCATACCTCGTAAACCGTTGGATGCACTACGTGACCCGAATTGGAAATTGGCCATGGATGATGAATATGATGCTCTTATTAAAAATAAGACGTGGGATTTGGTACCCCGTCCACCTAATGTGAATGTTATTCGGTCTATGTGGATTTTCACTCATAAAGAAAAGTCTAATGGTGATTTTGAGAGGCATAAAGCCCGTCTTGTAGGTGATGGCTAAACACAGCAGGTTGGCATTGATTGTGGTGAGACTTTCAGTCCGGTCGTAAAGCCAGCAACGATCTGCATTGTCTTAAGCCTAGCTCTATCTAAGCATTGGCCCATTCATCAGTTGGATGTCAAAAATGCACTTCTTCATGGCGAGCTCAAGGAGACGGTTTATATGCATCAGCCTATGGGTTTTAGAGACCCATCTCGTCCCGATTATGTGTGTTTGTTGCGCAAGTCCTTATATGGGCTTAAACAGGCACCAAGAGCTTGGTATAAAAGATTTTCTGACTTTGTTTCTTCCATTGGTTTTGCTAATAGCAGGTCTGACCACTCCTTATTCATCTATCGCAAAGGCCACCACTTGGCTTACATTTTACTATATGTGGATGATATTATTCTTACTGCTTCGTCGGATGCTCTCCGTTGTTCTATTATGGACCTTCTTGGCTCAGAATTTGATATGAAGGACTTAGGTCCTTTGAACTATTTTCTTGGCATTGCGGTGACCCGTCACAAGGGGGGTATGTTTCTATCACAACGAAGTTATGCGGCAGACATTATTGAACGTGCAGGAATGTCCTCGTGTAAGCCTTCTTCCACTCCGGTTGACACTAAACCGAAGGTCAGTGCCTCTTCTAGCGATCTGTGTGAAGATCCCACTCATTTCCGGAGCCTTGCAGGTGCTCTTCAGTATCTTACCTTCACCAGACCGGATATTTCTTATGCTGTCCAGCAGATTTGTCTTCATATGCATGCTCCACGAGATACACATATGCTTGCTCTTAAGCGTATTATTCGGTATATTCAGGGTACCCTTGATCATGGTTTGCATCTCTACTCATCATCAGTTACTGATTTGGTTTCATTCACTGATGCTGATTGGGGGGGATGTCCAGACACCAGACGCTCGACGTCGGGTTATTGCGTGTTTTTGGGAGATAATTTGATATCCTGGTCATCTAAGCGCCAACCTACTCTTTCCCGCTCTAGTGCGGAAGCAAAATATAGGGGGGTCGCTAATGTTGTTTCTGAATCATGCTGGATACGTAATCTTCTCTTGGAACTACATTGTCCGATCCCTAAGGCTACTTTAGTTTATTGTGATAATGTCAGTGCCATTTACCTGTCAGGAAATCCAATCCAACATCAGCCCACCAAGCACATTGAGATGGATATACATTTTGTTCGTGAAAAGGTTGCGCGCGGCCACGTCCGTGTCCTTCATGTTCCGTCCCGATATCAGCTCGCCGATATTTTCACTAAAGGACTGCCGCAGGTCTTATTTGAGGATTTTCGGGACAGTCTCAGCGTTCGTAAACCTCCCGTTTCGACTGCGGGGGTGTGATAAATAGTGTAAATATGTAGTAAAAGAATATTTTGTAAATCTTCTATTTTAGGTTAGTATAGTTTGTATCCTAATAGGACATTGTAACTATGGTATATTTACCAACTCAATCAATGAGAATGATCACGGAATCAATCTCTTTCAGTTTTGCACTTCGAGGAGCTAGGAGTTTTGACAGTTTTTGAAGAGTTCAACTATTAGGGTCAGCTAAATTCAACAGATAACTACATGTTCCTGTCCATAAAAAAATTAGATTAACTACGTGCAAAATAAGATAGATTATCTATCCTAACAAAAAATAAGATAGATTATCTATTCAAACATAGTCTTAAATATTCGTACATACATAAGTTAAAGAGATTCTTTAACCAGAAAAAATCGGTTCAGATGTAGGATACCTATCCAGTTTTTTCGAGAAAAAACACAAAAGTAAAAATTAAACTAAGAGGAAAAGCAAGATGAATTATAGAAGGACAAACCCGATAATCCAGATAATGCCTCCAATAAAAGCAAGGACGAGAGATATTAGGGCAAATGGAAGTCCCAAAAGAAACGCCACTGGCCGGCATTTGAACTCTTTTTCAACTGGCTTTATCTCTACAGTGTCCGGTATTTCTTCACTTTCTTTTGTATCATCACCGACCTTTTCTTCTTTCTCAACTTGTTCAGTTTTGTTGCACTCAACTGGAATATTTTCTTCTTTAACTTTTTCTGCAGCTGTAGTAGTTGCATCACTTTCGATTGCTACAACTTTTGGCGGATCAATGATCACTTGATCATTAATTTCTTTTGCAGACTTTGTTGCTTTATATTCATCAGCTCCTTCAATGGGTAACTGAGACTTTGCTGATTTTTCTTCTTTGTTATCCATATTGTTATGAGCGCTTAGTAGAGAAACAAAACTTAGAATTTGTCTTACGTAAACAAGATATTAAGGCTGCTCAGAAACAAATCTAAATATGGGCATTTATATACTAAGGCCTAGTTCAAGACAGAGTGTGATAGGTAATGGCCAACCAGATATATAATTTTTTGCCCCCCTTTTTTAAGAATTTCGATTGGAATAAACTGAATTTTGTTTATCCCATTTGCACCCAGAGAACAATCTAAAGTCAAAATCAACACACTTAATATGTTTTCGCTAAAATTAAGAATCTACTAGGTAACAACTTAAGAAAAGAAAAGAAAAAAAAAAGACTTTAGAAATAAGCAACTCATACTGGAAGACTTAGACAATGCTAAAATAGTACAGCACGTAATATGAAGTCACGTCATGACGAGAGAAGAAATCAATCGAAAGAAAAAAAAAAAAAAAAACAGCTCAGTATGATTATTATTATTTTTTTTTTCTTGATTTTTTTCATTGTTCAATTATGGCACATCATGTTAGAATACTACATATATCCTTCATTAGTTGTCAAGAAGTTTACATAGGAATTTGCAGTGTTTTGGACCACTGTTACCTATTACTTACAGATTTAGATTGAATGTACTCGAATTTTTTCACACGTCTTTGATACGAAGTTGCCATGGGATAGACGGAGTTGATGTTTAGTTATTCTATCCGAGAGCTAATCTTCTTTAAGGTTTTCTTCAATAACCTTAATAGGTATAACGTACAAAAGCTCAAGAGAACAGATGATGATATCACTACAACACAAGGCATATATTGCTACAAAAGACATTGTAGCTCAATATGAAATTTTTTGTGGCTAAACATTTTAGTCACAATATTTTTTTCTGTAGCATTCGTAGCAATATGTAGCGTAGCTAAAAGTTAGCTACAAGCTTTACATGGTCGGTGGCTAAGGAATTATACTTATTGCCACAACTTCTTGTGTTGTAACTATATTGGTAAAACCTTTTTGCACGAAATATGTGCTTATAGCAAATGATCTTATTCTTTTGCCACGACAAATAAACTTTGTAGCGAACTTTATATTGTAGCCACAAGATTTTATGTTTTGTGGCAAAAGATTTAATATATTTGCCACGAAAAAATAAATTTTATGATTGTTTTTATAATTTAGCCTCGTGGCTATAGTGCTTGTATTTAGCTACAAGTTGAAAAAATTCATAGCTACAAATTTAAGTACTTGCCACAAACATTTTCATATGTAGCTAAAGATCCATTCTTTTTGCATTGAAATATATAGAATTTCAACAAGATTTTATTTATTTGCTACAAAAGTGAATAATAGCCATGTTCTAAACAATTAGATATATGTGCAGCTACAAATTAAGAGATTACATTGCTACAAAGTGAAGTATTTGCCAGAAGCATATTTAGTCACAATATTTTTTACAATGTCGCTAAGAATTTAAAAAGAAACCTTGATTATAAGTTTCAAGTTACACAGTTATATACTATTTAAATTTAACAACATTCCCTATACATAATTCTTCTGCGACGCCAATTGTAGGATTACTATCTTCGTTGAGACTCAAAACCGCACAGTCATCTCCATTCTCTCCTCCAATGGTCTCCAAATGCATCTTATTTTGATCAATATCGAGTCACTTGATTGATAATACTCTTAACAATTCCACCAATCGGCCTGTCAATTTTAGCAAAATAAGCTAGTACTAAGAAGTGGAAACAATTGATCATATAAATATTTCTAACAAATGTAATGATAGAAAGCATAATAGATTAATTTCTAGTAGAGATTTTCATAATGAAACTTTCAGTATGCAACAATAACAACAACAACAACATGCCAGTGAAATCCCACGAAGTGGGGTCTCTGGAAGATAGAGTGTACGCTGGCCTTCACTCTAACTTGAGAGGTAGAGGGGCTGTTTTCGATAGACCTTTGGCACAAGAACAAGCAACTCATACCAGTATAAAGGTTATGGCAAAATTCTATAGAAGTATGATAAAACAGTATGAAAAAAAAAAAAAACAGACCACATATTCATACAATAAAAAGAATGAAGATGCTGCTATCAAATCCAACATAAGATACAAAAAATGAAGGCTCAGAACGCATTGAAAATAATGAAGAGGAAGAAAGTAAGTAAAAAACGCATAATCTAAGGCATAACAATTTAAAGCACAAAAAATATTCAATGTTAGAGATACCTATTTTTCTTCCATTAATCTTTCCTAAAAAGCACGATAGAAGTATCAATAGCTTGAAACCTTTTTTCTCAATCAGTGGTTGATGGAAGTAACTGGAAAGCGGGAAGGGGTGTGGCGGCTGGTGAGGAAAAGAAAGTGAGACTAGGCTTTGTGATCTTTTTTCTTGGCTAATTGACAATTGACGTCCTTTTCTCTCTATAATACAAATACTGTAAATGTAAATAAATGTAATTAACAATTATGGTTAACATGTTCCCTTTAAACAGCAAAAAAGGATTATAACCACTTAATTAACTGTCACGCCCAAAACTCACCCTAGACGTGACCGGCATCCGACGTCATGAACAACATCGGAAGAACCTAAACAACACAATAACAATACTTGAACCCGCTAGGTTCAACATTCGCCTCCAACAGTTTATAAAATAAAGATAAACAAATCATGCATATAAGAATTAAATCAGCGGAAGTCTTTAGTTATCTATACTTGTCAAACATAACAACGTGCCCAAGAGTTAATCAATAGCTCAATAACTACCCACAAATGTATACTAGGGAGCTTCTAAGATAAAGGAATAATAGTCTGACTCATCGGGACGCAGCCCGGACAACTAATGTAATAAATAAGCAAATCAATAGGGTGTCCCACGAATGAATGTGTGGGCTCACCAAATTAGCTGCAACAGCAAGTCCTTCCTAAGCACCGAGTATCAAGAACCTGCTCTTCTCCGTTACCTAACATACCATAAAAAATAACAATGGTATGCATGAGTACTTCATACTCAGTGAGTGCCTCGGGGACAATGAATAATACGAAAATAAAGTAAAATAATACATGAAGAAATCAGTCTTGAAAATCATATGAAACCAACGTAAAAACAGTTATTCAGTCTATGTATCTCAATAGTAAGTATCAAAACCCATTTATAAAGCTTCTTGTCAAGTTACAACTTCAAATATGCCTTTTTAATCAATTAAGATAGTCATCAACAATTCCATAAGAGAATAATAATGTCACACATGCCAATACAGGCCCAAAAATCAAGCATATCGCGCATAGCGCACCACACCGGAACATATAATTCTCGGTGGCTATCCTTCCTCCCGAATAGCTAGGCATAAATCACACCGGACTATGTAGTACGCGGTGGCTATCCTTCCTCCCGAATAGCTAGGCATAAATCACACCCCGGGTAGCGAACCCAGCGGTGGCCACTCTTCCTCCCGAATGGCTAGGCAATGACACACTAGGATCCATAGTGGCTACCCTTCCTCCCGAGTAGCTAGGCCAAACACAACAATAAAGTTCATAGCATAGAAGCCGATTCACAAATTGTCTCACAGCAGTCACACCATATATAACATTAAAGTTCATTATGCCATATCGAAAGAATAAGTCATTCCAATCAATGTTTTGAAAATGTACAACTTCTTTACAAAGATTTCCATGTCCCAATTCACCAATGAGAATGTCATTACCAACTCTTAACTAGCATTACTAAGCATCTCCCATAGAGAAAAACATTCATAATATCTAATACATATATAGGGTTTGTTACAATCTAGGTTTAATGTGGGTTTGTCCCCTCACACACATTAACCCCTCACACTCTTCTAATAATCTCATAAGGACCAATGTAGCGAGGACTAAGCTTGCCCTTTCTGCCAAAACGCATTACCCCCTTCATAGGTGACACCTTCAAGAAAACCTTGTCACCAACAGCAAATTTCAATTCCCTACGTCTTGTGTCCGTATAGGACTTTTGTCTACTCTGAGCGGTCTTTAGTCGTTGTACAATAAGATTTACCTTTTCGATCGCCTCATGAATTGAATCAGGACCCAACAACTCTACTTCCGTTGGTTCAAACCAACCAATTGGAAACCGACAACGCCTCTCATAAAGAGCCTCGTAAGGAGCCATTTGAATACTAGCTTGATAGCTATTATTGTAAGCGAATTCCACCAAAGGCAGGTGTTCATCCCAACTTCCTCCAAAATCGATTGCACAAGCACGCAACATATCCTCCAAAGTTTAAATAGTTCTCTCTGCTTGCCCGTCAGTTTGAGGATGAAAGGAAGTGCTCAGTTTCACTCTAGTCCCCAAACCTTCTTGAAACGTCTGCCAGAAATGAGCAGTAAATTGCGTACCTCTGTCAGATATGATAGATGTCGGAACACCATGAGACCTAACAATCTCCTTCAAATATAACTTGGCGTACTCTGCAGCGGCATATGATGTCTTTACAGGAAGAAAATGGGCAGACTTCGTGAGTCTATCCACGATCACCCAAATTGAATCATACTTAGCCCTTGTGCGAGGTAAACCTACAACAAAGTCCATATTTATCATCTCCCACTTCCATCAAGGAATCTCAATGTTTTGAGCCAAGCCACCAGGACTTTGATGTTCAGCCTTCACCTGCTGACAGTTCAAACACTTAGCCACAAAGTTAGAAATATCGACCTTCATGCTCTTCCACCAATAGTGTTGTTTCAAATCCTTATACATCTTGGTGGATCCCGGATGAACCGAATACTTGGAACTATGAGCTTCCATCATTAGTTCTTGTCGAAGACCATCAACATCGGGAACACACAATCGTCCTTGCAATTGCAGAACACTATCGCCAGTCCCAACCGTAAATGAAGTGTACTCACCCCTTTCCACTCCATCTCTCAGTTTTGCCAAAAGTTCATCATCATATTGCTTGAATTTAATCCTTTCTACAATGTCAGACCGTGATGGAGTGATTCCCACTAACTCTCCATCTTCAGTTTCATCAAGCCTAACCCCAAGATTGGCGAGCCTTTAAATCTCTTTCCCCATGGGCATGTTATGAGCACACAAATAAGCCAACGTGCCCATATATTTTCTACTCAAAGCATCAGCAACCACATTAGCCTTACCAGGATGATATAGAATATTCAAGTCGTAGTCTTTTAACAACTCCAACCACCTCCTCTGCCTGAGGTTCAACTCTCGCTGGTTGAAGATATATTGCAGACTCTTGTGATCAGTAAAAACATCACAATGCTCACCATACAGGTAATGACGCTAAATTTTCAAAGCAAATACCACAGCAGCCAACTCCAAGTCATGAGTCGGATAGTTCTTCTCATGCTTCTTCAACTGACGCGAAGCATAAGCAATCACCTTACCGTTATGCATCAACACACAACCCAAACCAATTCTAAAAGCATCACAATACACCACATATCCACCAGACCCCGAAGGTAACGTCAAAATAGGAGCCGAAGTCAACCTTGTCTTAAGCTCTTGGAAACTCTTTTCACAAGCTTCAGACCACTGAAACTTAGCAGTCTTCTGTGTCAATTTAGTCAATGGAGAGGCTATTGACGAAAAACCTTCCACAAACTTTCGGTAATAATTTTCCAAACCCAAGAAACTACGAATTTCAGTCGCACTAGTGGGTCTAGGCCAATCCTTCACCGCTGCAATTTTCTGAAGGTCTACTTTAATGCCATCACCAGTCACCACATTGCCCAAGAAAGCCACAGAATCAAGCCAGAATTCACACTTAGAGAATTTTGCATAAAGCTCGTTCTCCTCAAGTGTTGTCAAAGTTATCCTCAAATGATTAGCATGATCCTCACGGTTCTTAGAGTACACCAAAATGTCATCAATAAACACAATAATGAATCGGTCTACATACGGCTTAAAAACACGGTTCATCAAATCCATGAATGCAGCAGGCGCATTAGTCAAGCCAAATGACATGACTAAAAACTCAAAGTGCCTATAACGAGTATGGAAATCAGTTTTTGAGATATCCTCCTCCTTTATCTTCAATTGATGATATCCAGACCTCAGGTTAATCTTCGAAAAGAACTTAGCACCCTGAAGTTGGTCAAACAAATCATCTATCCTAGGCAAGGGATACTTATTCTTAATGGTCACTTTATTAAGCTGACGGTAGTCAACACACATTCTCAAGGAACTATCCTTATTCCTAACAAACAAGACTGGAGCACCCCAAGGTGAGGAACTTGGTCGGATGAAACCCTTATCCAACAAGTCCTTCAATTGAGCTCCGCTGGAGCCATACGATAAGGTGGAATAGAAATAGGTTGAGTGTCGGGGATAACATCAATGCCAAAATCAATAACTCTATCAGGAGGAATACCAGGAAGATCTTCAGGAAATACTTTGGGATAATCACTGACTATGGGAACATATGCAAATTCGGGTACTACGGCTTTTGTATCATTAACAGCAACCAAATGGTAAATACACCCCTTAGTAATCATCTTATGAGCCCTGAGATAGGAAATAAATCTACCCTTTGGCTTAGCAATTTCACCCTCCCACACAGTAACAGGCTCATCGGGAAAGGCGAAACGAACTAACTTATGGCGACAATCCACATTAGCATAACACGCAGACAACCAGTCCATCCCTATAATTACATCAAAATCCACCATCTCAAGTTCATACAAATCAGCCACGGTCTCACGGCCTTTAATCACAACAACACAATTTCTATACACTCTAGAAGCAATAACATGAACACCCGAAGGCGTATCAACAACAAAGGGTTCCAACAAAGGTTCGGGTTTCATACCCATATCAAGAGCTAAATAAGGAGTCACATAGGATAAATTTGAACCCGAATCAATCAATGAGTAAGCATCATGAGAACAAATGGTAAGGATACCTGTAACCACAGCATCAGAAGCCTCAGCTTCCTCCCTACGAGTCAGCCCATAAAGTCGAGTTGTCCCTCCACCAGAAGTATTAGCAACTTCCTTTCCTTTGCCGTTGTTACGAGCATTCTAATTATTATTGTTAGCATTACCAGCAGGCGGATTTCTAGCAAATACAGAAACAGGCGGAACATTCTTTTGGTTATTCATAACAGCCACCTCACGTAGCCACTTTCTGCATTCCCTCTTGATGTGGCCTCTAATCCCACAATGATGACAAATACGCTTTTCCCACCCTGGCGGACAACTACTTCCTTGCGAAAACTTACTATTATTATTGTTTTTCTGGCCTTACCTACCAGAAAGCACACTAGCATGGGAATAAGCTCCAGACTGAGCAGGTGCAGAATACCCTTTACTCTGCCCTCCCTTATAATTATTACCACTAAAACCACCCACCGATCGGGCCTTCTTGTTTTGATCTCGATCTATTCTCTCCTCATTTTTCCAACTCTCTTGTTGCTCAACAAACCCAACCAAAGATGAGAAAGTACAAGTAGGAGACATAGCAACAGCAGCACATGCAGACTTGATACGTGATACCAAGCCTTTCACAAAGCGAGTCAACTTATGCTTTTCAGTCGGAATCATGTATAAAGCATACTTTGACAGACGAGTGAACTCCAGACTATACTCACGAACCGACTTGTTACCCTGCTCTAGCTTTTCAAACTTCGTAGCCATAGCAATTATTTCCTCATCAGACAAGAACCTTTCCATGAACGCCTCTTCAAATTCAGCCCACGTCGGAGCTAAAGCAGCGTCACCTCTCTCAGATTCCCACATCTCAAACCATACGTGAGCAACATCCTTCAACTGATACGAAGCAAGCCTCACAGCTTCTGAATCCTGGGCATCCATTGCCCTCAATGCCTTAAAGGTCTCATCTAAAAAGTGTTGGGGGTCGTCCACCTCTCGTGACCCAAAGAACTCTGGTGACTTTAAGTATAGGAATTGCTTAAGTCTGCCTCCACCATGAGGTCCCACACATCCACGCTGCTGCTGAGCCACAACCAAAACAGTCAACATTTGAATAGCCGTTTGCATAGTACCAATCTTAGGCACACCCGCAACAGGAACAGCAGGAGCAGGCGGTGCTGGAGGTGGTGCTTGATTTCCAGCATCATTTTCATTACCAGCATTCGCGCCCCCAAGATTTCGGTTAACTTTCGCGGGACGTCCTCGTTTATCATTTTTGGATCGCGTCAGAGTCATTTCTGCAAGGCACAAATTAACGAGCGAATTAGAACGATCCTAAAAACGACTTTAAGCTCTACAGCACAATCTAGAATCAAGAAGAATAGGAAACACCTATAAATGTCCTGGGAGTTTCTCGGTCATGCAGGTGATCAGGCTGCATAAGAAAAACTCCACTAGACACAGCTCCACAGACATCGACAATAATCCTAGGACGTATTTAAACCTAGGCTCTGGTACCAAGCTTGTCAAGCCCCAAAACCCACCCTAGACGTGACTGGCATCCGACGTCATGAACAACATCGGAAGAACCTAAACAACACAATAACAATACTGGAGCCCACCAGGTTCAATATTCGCCTCCAACAGTTTATAAAATAAAGGTAAACAAATCATGCATATAAGAATTAAATCAGTAGAAGTATTTAGTTATCTATACTTGTCAAACATAACAACGTGCCTAAGAGTTAATCAATAACTCAATAACTACCCACAAATGTATACTAGGGAGCTTCAAAGATAAAGGAATAATAGTCTGACTCATCGGGACGCAGCCCAGACAACTAATGTAATAAATAAGCAAATCAATAAAGTGTCCCACGAATGAATGTGTGGGCTCACCAAATTAGCCGCAACAGCAAGTCCTTCCTAAGCACCGGGAGTATCAAGAACCTGCTCTTCTCCGTTACCTAACATACCATCAAAAACAACAATGGTATGCCTGAGTACTTCATACTCAGTGAGTGCCTCGGGGACAATGAATAATACGAAAATAAAGTAAAATAATACATGAAGAAATCAGTCTTGAAAATTATATGAAACCAACGTAAAAACAGTTATTCAGTCTATGACTCTATGTATCTCAATAGTAAGTATCAAAACCCATTTATAAAGCCTCTTGTCAAGTTACAACTTCAAATATGCCTTTTTAATCAATTAAGATAGTCATCAACAATTCCATAAGAGAATAAGAATGTCACACATGTCAATACAGGCCCAAAAATCAAGCATATCGCGCATAGCGCACCACACCGGAACATATAATTCTCGGTGGCTATCCTTCCTCCCGAATAGCTAGGCATAAATCACACTGGACTATGTAGTACGCGGTGGCTATCCTTCCTCCTGAATAGCTAGGCATAAATCACACCCCGGGTAGCGAACCCAGCGGTGGCCACTCTTCCTCCCGAATGGCTAGGCAATGACACACTAGGATCCATAGTGGCTACCCTTCCTCCCGAGTAGCTAGGCCAAACACAACAATAAAGTTCATAGCATAGAAGCCGATTCACAAATTGTCTCACAGCAGTCACACCATATATAACATTAAAGTTCATTATGCCATATCGAAAGAATAAGTCATTCCAATCAATGTTTTGAAAACGTACAACTTCTTTACAAAGATTTCCATGTCCCAATTCACCAATGAGAATGTCATTACCAACTCTTAACTAGCATTACTAAGCATCTCCCATAGAGGAAAACATTCATAATATCTAATACATATATAGGGTTCGTTACAATCTAGGTTTAATGTGGGTTTGTCCCTCACACACATTAACCACCATTTAGACATGAACTAGGGTTCAAGAAACATGGAAAGATTGCTTTTCCTTTCATTCATTAAAGAATCTTGAATAAAATTTATAGTTCCAACAATATTTTCAAAAAGTGATTTTCATTCAAAATAAGTTTTTAAAAGAGAGACATACCTTAATTTGTTAAACAAGGTTTAACAAATCACTTTTCTAATGAAGAACACCCAAACCCTAGCTTGAATCACTTTGGGAAGAATTATGTTGCAAACCCTAGGTTTTGGTCACAAAAATCATGTTAAGAATCATGGGTTTGATGTTAGAATGATTTAGTAATGTTAAGGATGCCCTTATCTTTGATTTGAAGACTTGGAGGAATGATTTTCGTCCTTAGGGTTGTTTAGGAAGTGGAGGAATAAACAAAACAAGGGTCTTATTTATATTTTTCTGGTGAAAACGGGCCAAAGGACGCCTCTGAAGGACGGACCGTCCTTTGGACCGTTCCTTAGTGGAAATTTCCAGAGAGTTTCTGGAAATTTTTGAGACGTTACGGTTCATGTTACGACCCGTAACACGTGTTACGGTCCGTAACGTCTCACCGTAACACAGGCAAAATTTCCAGCGAAGACAGGTTTCAGTAAAACGGGCATAACTTTTTGTACGCAGCTTTGTTTGGGCTGGGAGACCTACCATTGGAAAGCTATTTCAAAGATCTACAACTTTCATCAAGGAAGTTTTTTCAAATTCAAACCACATTTTCATGAAAATCGCCCAAAAGACAGACCTACCAAAACTTAGGCGAATTTAAGAGCCCTTAAGAACTTCACTAGTTGGTTTGACTTCAAAACGACCATCCTCCACCTGAATTCATCAAGAATGGATTCATATAGATAAAATATCATCTTAACATTAGATTTTTATATATTCACACCTAGTTCAAGTTTACGGGGTGTTACATTAACATAAATAATATTGAATAAATTAACTACTTTCATGAAAAACATGATATTCTAAAATAAATTTGTCAAGTAATATTAGTCCAAAATATAAAAAACTATAATAGACAAGATAATTAGCAACAAAAATAAAGTCTCAAAAATTACCAACAATTATAAAAAAGTAGCTATTTAAAAACTCACATTTAATACTTTTTAAAAATGGGGTCATGACACTGTGTTAATGTTTTCATATGCTCCTATTTCAATTATATTAAATTCTTAATTTTTAATATTTAATTAGATTTTTATATTAAGTTATTAAATTTTTAATACACCAAAAAATTAATAACTTTCTATGCTTATTTAAATCAAATATAATTTGTGATCAATGTAATCATATAGAAGCACATAATTGTTTAGATGTGATATAATTAGATATTCAGATTCAATTAAATAAAATTACAGAGTTATTTAATTTATATTGAAAATTACAAGAAATATTTTTTTAATATAAATTATGGATCCGTATAAATTATATATGTTTATAATAGTTGATTTTTTTATACACTTGTATCTCAACCATATTAAATTAAAATACAATAGTATCAGAATTATAAATTCATGTGCTAATCACAAGACAAACAAAACCTGGTTTTATACTAACCATGTTAAATTCCCAATTGTTAGTTCAATGCACATGGGTTTTATAATAGCTAATAAATTACTTAATTAGTAATTGTATATATTCCTTATATTAAATTTTTAATTCTTAGTGCTTAATTAGATTTTTATAGTTATTAAGTTATTAAAATAGCATTAGACTATATTATGTTTATTTAAATTGAATATAATTAGAGGTCGATATAAATAGATACAAGCACGTAGTTATTTAATTCTGATATAGCTAGTTATTACAAAATTTAATTAGATATTATTATGTTTACTTGAATTATATATGGAAATTACAAGTAATTCTTTATTTAACATAAATTTTAATATATTATTTAATTTTGCTATATGTTTCTACATTAATCATATATAATTTTTAAATATTTTAAAATAACTATTAGTAATATTGAAATTTTTTTATATGTTATAAAATATCGAACAATATTCATAAAAGATACAAGATCCCTTTCTTGTAAATGAATCATATTATATCCATAATTCTTATATTCTAAGCATAATTTGATTTATGATGATAGTAAAGGACCATATCATTACAACATGTTTTAATTGTCAAGATTGAATATATGTATAATTTGTTACACAACCATATTAAATTCTCACTTCTTAGTGTAACTACATATAAGAAATTACATAAAAGTTTAACATGAATAATATTTTTAGCGATAGAGACTTTTTTGTTTATTGAATATTATATTTTTCATTTCAATCTTTGTTAGTTAATTCTTTAATTTGTACACAAATACTATTTTCCTATATTTTAGGATAAATCTATATTTATAAAATTGAATTTTCATAATTTCTAGAACAACCATGATATTGATAATCGAATAAACGTATATTCATCTATGAATTTTTTTACAACACAATTTATTCATCTATTAATCGAATAAAAATATATTCAGCTATTAATTTTAGCTATACAAATACTTCTCTAAATCTTTTAATAGATGTGAACACAAAGATTAGTGACAAAATTTATTTTCATCTCAATCCCGCCACTATTTTCATATGCTTTTTTTTCTTTATTTAATATTATATGTTGCATTGCAATCTTTGTTAATTGATTCTTTAATTTGTACACAATTACTATTTTCCCTTTATCATAGGAAAAATCTATATTTATAAAATTGAATTTTCATAATTTCTAGAACAACCATGATATTGATAATCAAATAAACGTATATTCATCTATGAATTTTTTTACAACCCAATTTATTCATCTATTAATCGAATAAAAATATATTCATCTATTAATTTTAGCTATACAGATACTTCTCTAAATCTTTTAATAGATGTTAATTTATTTTCATCTCAAACCCGCCACTATTTTCATATACTTTTTTTTCTTATTTAATATTATACTTTGCATTGCAATCTTTGTTAATTAATTCTTTAATTTGTACACAATTACTACTTTCCCTTTATTATAGGAACAATTTTTTTATATATAAATTTGATTTTCATAATTTCTAGAACAACAATGATATTAGTAATCGAATAAAAATATATTCATCTATGAACTTCTTAAAACCCAAATCATTGTGGTTTGAAATATTATTATCGCAATGGTTCAAGTGCACGGTAAAAATTATAGTTAACTATGAAAGTTTATTATAGTTTTGACGTTGTTGACTATTTACTTTGTCATGATAAATATTAATTGTACCTATTAAGCCAATTAATTCCTCATTTTTTATAACTTAAAGCAAAATTATTTGTCTAGTTACAAGATTTTATTTAAATAATTTAATGTGACTAAAAGATTATTGTTGTGATAAATTTCAACTCGTGGTAAATTAATAATCAGCCACGAAATTTTATTATTGTCATAGAATTCATGTTTATATCATTTCTTCAAGACAAGTAATTGTAGTTATTAAGCCAACTGTTGCCACAAATATTTAGTACTTCAAGCTAATACATTTATTGAACAACAATATTTTATTACAAATAATTTTATTGTGGCTAAAATGTTACTTTTGCTACAGCAAATTTTAATTCGTGGCAAAAATTAATAATTAGCTACAAACTTTTATCATAGCAACAAACCCGTGGTTATATCATTTCGTCATAAGTCATAACAAATAATTGTAGCTATTAAGATAACTATTGCCACAACTTTTTATAACTTGAAGCAAAAGTGAGTAGTATTCAGTTACAACATTTTGTTTCAAATAATTTTATTGTGGCTAAAAGGCTACTATTGCTACAGTTAATTTTGACACGTAGCAAAAACCTATGATTAGCTACAGAAGTTTATCGTAGCAATAAATTTGTAGCTATTTAGGTTATTACTGCCACGGTAACTTTTGGCGTGTAGGTAAAACTTATGATTAGCTACAAAATTTTATTGTAGCAATAAATTTATAGCTATTTAGGTTATTATTGTCACGGTTACTTTTGGCGCGTAGCAAAAGCTTATGATTAGCTACAAGTTTTTATTGTAGCAATAAATTTGTAGCTATTAAGGTTATTATTGCCACAATAATTAGCAATCGTAGCAAAAATAAGGAATTAGCTTTGCCAATATAATTTTTGTGGCTAAGAAATTTTACGAATTTGTAAATAGCTATGAAAGTATAAATTTTGTGGCTATAGCAAGGTACTAGCCACAATTTTTAAATTTGTAGCTAAGATTTCGTAGCTATAGATGCTTTATGTTGTAGTGTATTTTAACAGAGTGGCTGAGTAATTCTACGAAACTTTTCATCATGTTTCAGTTAATATCCCAAACCCCAACAATTTTGTTATTAACTCTCCTCTAACAAACGCATAATTGTCTCGTCCTAGCTAAGAATCAATACTTCGTTGATTACAGGAATTATTTAGTACAGAAAGTCTTTTCTTATCCATTTCACATGTGATTGTTTAGGTCTGCTTAGCAACAACCAGAATATCCAGCTAATAGCTTTACTAAGTCAATTAGCCAACCCATATTTTTTTATTTATTAATTTTGGGGACAATTATATACGTGCAAATATGTGGGCATAAGGAATTAATAGGTTTTATAATGATTGGTTAGAAAATGACAGATATTAGAAAGTAAAGACAAGGAAAAAAGAAGAAGAAGAGAAGTTTGTTAATCTTGTATTCTTGGAAGGGAGATGGGACAAATAGGATAATTAAGTGCCGTCGTTTAAGTTCTGATTCTGTTAAATTGCTGCAAGAACAGATTCACAATTAGGATTACGTTGTAAATTTTAAATTGACGAATAAAATTTATCTCGTCACAATAATCGTCAAAATCTGGCCGAATCATGACGGATCTCCGAAATTTGACCACAAATTCTGGCTAATTTCAAATGGATAGTAGAACATAACCATGCGTTGTTACATATCTTGACAGGTCACTAGGATTTATGGTCAAATCTTGACGGATTGCCACAATTATGACAATAAATACTAACAAATTGCTAGAAATATTGACTATAAAATCCTATTGAGTTACTATAACTTCATGTATAAAAAGTTTACCAATACGTTTTGCTTCAAAATTGGTTCAAATTAATAACTTTGAATTTGATATACAATCTTCTAATGCCAATTTCAATAAATTTCAATTGTTAGATTCTATCTAAACACTCAAAACTCAATAGACCTGCTTTGTCTTAACTTCCTCAACAAGCTTTTGTCAGGCTCAACTAAATCCAACAGTGGTGTTCCTTAATTTTATTCAACCAAATTATTAAGGATAGACAATATATATTTAATGGAACATTATCCACTAAATTTCAATCACAAATAAACATGGATCTTTAATTTTCTACAACACATAGAGAAGAAAAAGATAAGAACGAGGAAAAGAAAAGTTATAGTGAAAATTTAAAATTAATAGAGATCTATTAATTTTTTTATTTTTTTTTTGCATGGATTGTCTTTCAAATGCACTAGTCTTTAATTTTTGTCCCTCAAATTGGTGGTCTTTAATTTTTATCATTCGTCTAATACCCCGAGGTTCTAGGTTCGAACCCCGGCTCAGTCAAAAAAAAAATCGCAATGGTTTATAACAAAATTAGGCCTATTCGGGCAAAAGTTAGACCTTAAGGCAGAGGTTGGCAAATTCCAAATGAGTAAAGGTTGAGTTTGCCTTATCCAATAAAATATTTGAACGTAAATTGGATAATTTATTCACAATTGTGAAAACTCTGTTTCAGACTTGTGTGAAGTTATTACGTCTGTTACATTTGAAAAAAATCAGCATTTCTACCTAACAGATGGTTGATTCTCCTTCAATCCTACTCCTCTGTAACATTGATATAAATTAGCTATTACATTATACTTGCATCTATTATTTCTAATTCTAGCCAGTCAACTAAAAAATACCATCTGCTTTTCCATCTTACTGACCTACTCTTAACTAGTTCTAAATCTAAAGTATGAAGATAATTCAACAATTTCAAATCTCTACCTTAAGGTAAAGTTTACCTTATGCCTGGAGGCAAAATTCTGCCTTAAGTTAGAGTTTGAAACTCTGCTTTGCGAATCTAAACTTTGCCTTGCGATTTTATTTTTTTTAAATTTTGACTGAGCGAGGGTTCGAACCAGAAACCTAGGAGTTTTAGGCGAAGGAAACCTAGGAGCTTTAGGCCAAGGGCAAAAATTAAAAATCACCGATTTAAGGGACAAAAATTAAAGACCATTGCCTTTGAAGGACAGTCCTGCAAATTGCCCTCTATTAACAGGACCCAAAATAAATTGTAACAGCAACAAAAAATGGGTTGTATGGAATAACACCTTTGCTAGCTACATTGGGCCGAATTTGATGGGAAGAGTTCAAATCGAATGTTCATTTACAGTTTATTGAAAAACAACTAACAAGAAATCTAAACTCCTAAATATGTCCAAATTAGGCTTTGTTCTAAATTCTAATTATTACTGACATTCTAAATTTCTACTAATTCGGTCATCTCCCATCATATTTTTAACCCCACACTTGGCATGCTCCTAAAATAAAAGCTTTAAGAACAAATTCATAAATTCCAATTTAAAAAGCCTAAGAAACATAATTAGGATTGGAAAACAACTACCATTCACCTTTTCTTTTTCTCTTTTATATGTCTCTTCTTTTTAGAGTTCCCCTTCTCATTATGTTTCATTAACGTCTAACAAGTCATTTCCTTAAAAGGGATCAATGGATTAAGATTGATAACACCTCCATCTATACATTTTTTTTCTGTTCCTTCTAAATATAGTGGTGCTTTTCATTAAGAGCGAGTGGAGTGGGTCAGCAATATGGTTACAAAAATAGTAACCCTATCTAGTTGCACCAAAAAGTTTATATAAGAAATTAGTACAGTAAATAAAAACGAATTTTAAAAGAAATTTCTTTTAAAGCGATCAGAGTAAATATTTTAAAATTGAAATCAAACTACCCGAGTCAAAACTCTCAGACTAATATGTTGAGAAGAATTCAATTTAGACCCTTTTTAATTTATACTTATTTAACTTACTCTGACATAAATAAACCATAAAATGGATCGAATAATCATATGTTTTTCAACTTACCTTGTGTAAACGAAAAATTTTACACCTCGAAGTACTCTAAAATCACTTGTCGATGTCTAATCTCAAAAAAAAAAAAAAAAAACTTTTCAAATTTTGTACTGATATCGCACTTATAATTAAAATTCTTTTAAGTCATGAAGTCTAAAAAATCAACCAATAAACATAAGCAAGGAAAGAAGACTGAAACCTTTATGTTCAGTCTTTTAGCCATATTAGAAAACACAGGGAAAAAGAAGATAAAACCTGGGTTGGTATTAATCTATTTATTATCTCTATTTGATTTTTGACTATTGAAAACCAAGACTATAAAAACAGAAGGGAAATAAATAACATTAGAGGAGATTAGGCGTAGGGTGCTGGAGAGATTGTAACACTGAAAAGGGGAATAAAGGGCAGAGAGTGTGGGCTAACAAAGGGGACCCATAAAAACACTTGTCAAAAGCATATGGTGGCCTCACACAACTATTGTTGGTTCTGTCTCTACCATATTAAAATTTTCTTGTGTAAACCAATCAGGAGCCGAATCATATAGAGCCTTGTGCGAGCTCGACCACCCATCGCGTTTGATCATATTTAATATTTGGAGCCGTTTAGACATATTTGAAATCATAATATGAAATTAGTGATTTAAATTCATGATAATTTGAAGTTAAAGTTTTATTTTGACATACAATTCGGATTTCTTAAGTTATATTTTTTCTTATATATGTAAAAAAATCACAAGTTGTGAAAACCATCAAAACTTTCTCAATTTTTGTATAATCTTATCAAATGAGTAAATCATGGTAGTGTATAATAAAATTAATATGCTATTAGAGGCCTTTCTCAAAAATACAATATCAAGTGATCAAACTTTAGTTCAATAAAAAAGAATATTGAATATGAGTTATATAAGTAAATGCAGTAGGTAAATGATTGGTAAAAGTAAATTTCTATGTTCTTTTTACTAATCTTTTATCTTAAAAATAATATTTTTACATGTTTATTTTAATAAATTTTAAAATTTATTTTTCTAATAGTTAGATAATTTTATAAGGTACTAATAATCAAAGTCAAATTTGTAAAGAATAATTAATAGTATACATGGAAAAGTATAGCTTGACACGTGGTGTATTAGCAGCAGGACATGTGGTAGCACAGGTAAAGGTATTATTAGCCATTTCGTCGGAACAGGATAAGGGTCTCCGAGTCTAATTGGAGGAAATCTGTTGAGCCGGTATTGCCACGGGATGTCATTGGATCGGATCATTAAAACCACCCGGTGCACTAAGCTCTCGCTATATATGGGGTCCGGGGAAGAGTCGGATCACAAGAGTCTATTTTACGGACTCTTACCCTGCATTTTTGCAAGAGACTATTTCCACTGCTCAAATCCGTGACCTCTTGGTCAAATGACAGTTACTTTACAAGTTACGCCAAGCTGGAGTAATTAAATGGAATTTAGTTTATTTCACATGTATCCGGAAAAAGTTCTACTATAATTAAGTCTATCAAGTCATATTTATCTACTAGAAAGTATCTTATTTTTAAAATTATAAATCTCATATTTTAATGAGGTTTACACGACTGTATGTATATATATATATATATATATATCAACAATCCAAAGGCAAAGTCAATATATACACTTTAGATTTTCACTAAAATTAATTAAGAGCAGATTTGGCATGTCTAACAACGTCAGAAATGAAATGTACTAGTGGATAACTAGTGACTTAGACAATGCAAAAGTAGTGATTGAACTGGCTCAACCCTTTTAGATTAATTTAAAGTCAAATCATGACAAGGACCGGAGTAACTTAACCAAAAGAATGAAGAAGACTTTTTCTTTCCTTTTTAGGGCATGATTTAGTATTGTATGGTAAAATTTTCATGCTTGTTATGGGAGTACAAGAAAATGATATGTAGTTACTGTATCCTAGAAATAATTCTCTTTAAGACTTTACTTCAATAACCTAACTACCTAAGGGTAACAAGCAAAAGCTGAGGTAAATAAACTGATTCAGTTACCATATGATGATATTTGAACAGACAGTATATATACGGGTAATTCTAAAATTGTTACTTATACCGAGTGAGAAACGAAAAAAATACGAGTAATTCTACAAAGACTCATCTTTCGCTAGTGTCCCAAACCTCCTAATTAATGTTAATCATTTTGTTATGAACTTATCAGCAGTCAGTGCTAACGAAAGGAATTATTTAGTATCGTAAACTCTTTTTTTCATTCGTTTCACGTGTAGCTTACGGCTGCTTAGCACCAACAACGGAACATCCAGCTAGTATCCTTACCAAGTCAAGAAGTCAACCTTCTTTTTACTTCTATATTGTAGGGATAATTATACGTAGTGTTAATATGTGGGCATAAAGAATAGATTTCAATCATTTTGTAGTCTTGGTATTCCCAAAATTAGTTGAATTTGTTATTGCGACCTAAGAATGTTATCATTGCGTAGCCATTTGATATAAACAACCCTTGGACCCATTAAATGATAGGGTATAATTTCATGGTATTGACTTTTATAGATACTAAATAGTAATTCATTTTCCCCGACTATTTTTCCTTTTAGGCATTATTTTCATTTTACAAAATTTTACAACGTAGTACTAGTAAATTAAAAATGAGCCTTGTACATTCTCTTGGTAAAAAATAGACAAAAGTTCGAAAATTGCATTTGTATTCCTGAAGTATTATACCATTTGATTACCACATATATGTAAGAGTTATGACAACTGGTTAACTTGATATAGTGTTAGACATGTAAATAGCTCTGCTACCCCAATTAAGCTAAAATGACTCGCTTTGCAATTTCGACTGTAAATTTTATCAATTTTGAGTTTTTGATTTTGGATTACATATTTAAGTGTTACATATATATACCTTTCAGTTCTTTCAAAAAATATTATTTTTTCTCCTGGATCCCCAACACAGCATCTGGTTTGTAGTCCAAGCAATGAAGTTAGGAAAATTAACTTGAAAGTGATTCTCTTAGAACAATATAGCTCAGAGTTTCTGTAGTGAAATTTTCAAATAATGGAAGTACTTCCGACTAAATTTGCCTTGTGGAAGAAGGTTAACGCTTTTAGCCGGACGACTAAAAATATTCATGTGTCCTTATCCATATATAACTCTTTACGGCCGGTTAGTATATCAAATATATAATAAGTGTATAATAATGGTATCTTATACACAGACTACACAGTGATTATACTGACTAAATTTTGTTAAAGATTAGGATTATTTTTTAAAATACACTACTTTAGGCATACTATGTATATGTAGTGTAATATTCCTTATGTTTATTAGTGGAGATAATTTCTGTTAATTAGCCCATCTATCTATTAATTAACAAATAGTATTGGGAGCGAGGACATGGTGATGAATTGATTAAGTTAACAAGTGGAATTTGAAAGCATTTTTCTAAACTTTGCACGCCTTATCATACTCAAAGCCAAGTTATATTAGAGCCATATAACTTCATTCTTACAACTTATTTTGGGGTATTCTCTTTCTTAGTTTCTTTTCCTCTTTTTCTTTTTTGTTTGGGGTATGGGTTGGGGGGGAGGTGGGGTGTTGATTTTGGTGGTCTTGTTCTTTCAGGTTTAATCAGCTTAATTTATGATGGATTAACCGTGAAAAGTATCATATGTTCTCAAGTTCTTATTACTTTCACTTATGAATAGGTTGAATTGGGGAGACTATACCTTGGTTAAGACGTTTTAAGAGTAATTTCGTTCTTGTAAAATCTAAAATACTACATAAGAAGATCGAGCTTACATTGAATATCTATGAGCACAACATAA
Source organism: Lycium barbarum (assembly GCF_019175385.1). Lineage (NCBI taxonomy): Eukaryota > Viridiplantae > Streptophyta > Magnoliopsida > Solanales > Solanaceae > Lycium > Lycium barbarum. Next base: position 82,707,678 of record NC_083348.1, on the reverse strand, counting down.
ATTTACATGAAATTGACATTAATCTAAAGTTGTAAAAGAAAAAAAATCAGAACATCCAATTAACCGAATCAAGCAAATTTATTGGAAATATACACTTGAAGAGACCAAAAGAAGCATCAAAACAGAGAAAGAAAAAAAAATGAAGAACAGGACATACAAATTACATCTTTGCATGTAACAGGACTAAAATGATATATATACTTAAAAATATAGTGCAAGATTGTGCAATCTTCAATTTAAAATCCTCTAAACATAGGGGTCTTCAGAAAGGTATTTTATCAGTGATATACTGGAAGAATTGAAAAGGAGCATTCACTAGGCTAAGAGCCATTTCTACCAAGATAGTCACGCAGAAGCAGCAGGGACATATGCATGTCAACATCAACCTGCACATCCACATCACCAAAATGCTTGTTAATATTACACATTTTAATATCAACATATATAGCTTCGTGCAACTTTAATTTGTTTACAGTAAGCTTCTTAAAAAATCTAATAAACACTCTTAAAATGATTAGCAGTCCAAACCTTTTCATATAAATGTATAAACCTTCACCTCTACAACATAAATTGTAGGACATAGTACAAATGCAATAAACCTTTATTTGGATGACCATCAATTAAATTTTCCCACAAAGTAATAGTCGTGACTCGTGCGTTGTGATTTTGCTCTCGGAAGAAACACGATAGTTGTTACTTAAGTAATGTGTAATAAGAAAAACAAAAGTAAATACATAGTATACTTCAATTATCTTTGCTATAGTTATGCACTTCTAGGAGCCAGGAGTTTTGACAGTTTTAAAAGAGTTTAACTATTAGGTCAGCTGATTCAATAGATAACTACATGTTCCTATCCATAAAAAATGAGATTAACTACGTGCGAAATAAGATAGATTATCTATTCTAACATACTCTTAAAATATTCTTAGACGGTTAGTGTAGGTATATAAGTTACTCCTTCAGTCCTAATTTATGTGGTACCTTTGGGATTTTCAAGAGTTAAATGAGTTTTTCGTTGACCATAATTTTTTTATATACCTTTTAAATATTTTGAATTGTTAATTATTGTAACTTATGTAGTACTTCTTATTTAGTTTCCAAGTATATAAATTTTATTTTAAAAAATGTAAAGATTTTATGTCCGAATTCACAGTCAAAATTAAGAAATTTGACTCTGGAAATTCCGTATCACATAAATTGAGACAAAGGGATTAATTCTTTTCGAAAAAATTAAATTAAAAGGAAAAAAAAAAAGATGGATTATAGAAGGACAAACCCGATAATCCAGATAATGCCTCCGATAAAAGCGAGGACGAGAGAGATCAGGGCAAATGGAAGTCCTAATAGAAACGCTACTGGTCGGCATTTGAACTCTTTTTCAACTGGCTTTATCTCTACAGTGTCCGGTATTTCTTCACTTTCTTTTGTATCATCACTGACCTTTTCTTCTTTCTCAACTTGTTCAGTTTTGTTGCACTCAACTGGAATATTTTCTTCTTTAACTTTTTCTGCAGCTGTAGTAGTTGCATCACTTTCGATTGTTACAACTTTTGGTGGATCAATGATCACTTGATCATTAATTTCTTTTGCAATTTCTTCTGACTTTGTTGCTTTATGTTCATCAGCTCCTTCAATGGGTAACTGAGACTTTGCTGATTTTTCTTCTTTGTTATCCATATTGTTGTGAGCTCAGCTTAGTAGAGAAACAAAGCTTAGAATTTGTATTACGTATAAAAGAAAACTAAGACTGCTCAGAAAATAATCTAAATACGGGCATTTATATAGTAAAGGTCTCTTTAATTTTTAGTTCAAGACAGAGTGTGATTGGTAATGGCCAACCAGATGTATGATTTTTTCACCCTTGTTTAAGAATCCAACTAGAGTAAATTAAATTTTGTTCATCCCACTTGCATCCAGAAAATAATCCAAAGTCAAAGTCAATATTAATATATTTTCACTAAAATTAAGAATCTATTACGTAACAACTTAAGAAAAGAAAAAAGAAAAAAGACTTCAGAAATAAACAACTCGTACTGGAAGACTTCTGACAGACAATGCTAAATTAGTACAGTACGTAATATGAAATCACGTCATGAAATGAGAGAAGACATTAATCAAAAGAACAAAAGAAAAAAAAAAGAAAAAAACAGCTCAATATGATTCTTTTTAATTCTTTTCATTGTCCAATCATGGCACATCTTGTTAGAATACTACATTTATCCCTCATTAGTTGTGTAGAAGTTTACATATATAGGAATTCATAATGTTTTGGACCACTATTATAGTACCTATTACTTAAAGATTCTAGGTTGAAAGTTACTCAAATTTTTTCACGGCTTTGATACGAAGTTGCCATGGGATACAAGGGAGTTGATGTCTAGTTATTCTATCCGAGAGCTAATCCTCTTTAAGGTTATCTTCAATAACCTTAATTAGGTTTAATGTGCAAAAGCTCAAGAGAACAGATGATGATATATTAACAGAGTTGCTGAGTAATTCTACAAAACTTTTCATCATTTTTCAGTTAATATCCCAAACCTCAACCATTTTGTTATTAACTCACCTCTAACAAACGCATAATTGTCTCGTACTAGCTAAGCATCAATACTTCGTTGTTCAAAGCAATTATTTCGTACAGAAAGTCCTTTCTTATAAATTTCACATGTGATTGTTTAGGTCTGCTTAGCAACAACCAGCATATCCAGCTGATAGCTTTACTAAGTCAATTAGCCAACCAATTTATTTTTTTTACTTATAAAATTTAGGGACAATTATATACGTGTAAATATCTGGGCACAAGGAATTAATAGGTTTTCTAATGATTGGTTAGAAAATGATATATATATATATATATATATATATATATATATATATATATATATATATATATATATATATATATAAAGCTAGGCAATAGGAAGATGATGTGGTACCTTTCTTTGGCCAAGGATCCCATTTATCTTTTCTCTCATTTTTTGGCAATTTTCTCACATTTCTATATAAGTTCTTATTATGCAAAAATAAATGTGTCAATTACTACTCCTCTATTCATTCTTATTCTTTAATGTCTCAAAATTTACTACTCACTCATTTATCATTTTTATCAGATTTTACGTTCATTTCCTTAAATTGCTTTCACTTTCGTCTTCCTAAAATGAATTCAATACAATAGTTATGAGCACTAATGCATGAAACTTTTTTATACATGTTAATTCCTTTTCCATACCCACGTTCCATTCCTTCAAAACCAGTTACTTATATAACATAAATATAATTGATGACAACATAAATATAGTTGACAGCAAAATCATGCAAGCTCCTAGGACTGTTTTTTTTCCTTTTAAATAAATTCAGCAGCTCTAACTGATTACTCACACTAGCGGACGGAAGAGAAGGCACACTCTCAAAAGCTCACAAGAATTCTCCAGTATACACATTTCAAAGGAGGATATATTGCTGACAAGTGACTTCTGATCTCAAGAAAGATTCGTTATATTTTTTTTATATTAGTTCTTTAGATACTTTACTAATGTTTGATGTTAGCATGCATGGATTTGCTTTATAGTTATGTTTCTGTTTTGATAGAATTAACAATATTCTAATTACTTTCAACTTTCAGTCTGATTTTGCGTATGTTTTCAATTTCTACAGAGAAATATATAAAGGAATGGGTGTATTGGGATAGCAGGAGGAGCTAATCGATGAGAAACTTTTGAGTTTGTTTACGAGAAGAAGAAAGGGTATTTTGTAGAAGATTTAAAGGAGGAACAATGGATAATTGATCGGCGTGCAGATGTGCAATGTAAAATGGGGAGATATGGTCACATGAGTTTGCTTAACGCAATACAAATCGGTTCTTTTTTTCGTGGATTTAATATTATGTCCCAGACTGACATAGCAATAGGAGCATAACTGGCTTAGGTAAATTAAGAATTGAAATTTTGATTCATTTAAAGATGTATATAATTTGCTAAATAATTTTTATAATGAGCAAATATCGATTAGTTTAATGAATTTAACTTCTTATAAAATAAAAATTAAATTAGATGAAAATTTAAAAACCTTAGATCATGAAAGCAAAAAAATAAGAGTAAAGATAAATCATATTGTGGATTAACCCTTCTACATATGTCAATGAAAATGTCACGTTCCAACAGGGGTGAGTGGCACCCCACACTAGTCCTATAGTGGGCGAACCAATCCTTTAACTCATTATCAAGCTAATCTTAATTACTAAACCAATTAATAAAAATTGCTCACGAATAATGGAATTAGATGTCTGACAATGAAATAAACTAAATAGCGAGTGCGGAAATCTAGCTATTACATCCGCAAATTTTGAAAGTCACCGTACAAGGACTCTAACCAACAATGTCTAAAAGAAGAGATACTATCTAAAAATAAACACAATGTCTGGGATGAAAATAGATATCTGAACTAAGGAAAGATCTTCAGACGCAATGGCATGGGTAGAAGTTCACCCTCTCATCTTGGTAATGAATAGCCTCAACTAGATGCGAGGTCTGGAGGACGTCTCTAGCTCAAAATCTGCACTCACAAAAAAAATGCAGCAAGTGTATGTTATACATGGTGGTTTTATACATTTAGAATCATCGTACGTAAGTTATTTTAGTTTGAATGTATGGATTTGTCTTTAGAGATTATATGAGATTGGACATGCCTAACTTATGCTTAAAAGTGTTTAAGTTCATGTTTGGTAAGTTACGGAAGGATTAGAGAATAAGTGAATCAAAGCGGAAGAGTTCATCAAATGTTGTTTTGGGAAAATATGGTATATGGGTCATATAAGTGAGATATGGTCCATATTTTTAGATATGGACCGTATTTAAGGATTTTAAAAATTTCCAGAGAAGGTAGTTTTGGAGGTGATATTATACGGTCAACTATACGGACCGTGTATATATATATATATATATATATATATATATGACGTTACACCTCGCAAATTTTCGCATTGGTTGTGAGGTAAACTAGTGTAAGCCGGAGAGGCCATGGAACCTTTGTAAGGTTAAGGAAGACTTTTAACAAGTGTTAAGCAAGTATCAAAAAGTTTCGGGATCAACCAAATTAAAGAAAATAAGTTTGTCGAAACTTTGGGAAAACTTGGCAGAATTTTGAACAGGATTTTTGGTCCAACTCGAGGGAGGTATATCTCTTAGCATATGAGGAGTCACGGAATGCATAACCTATGTAGATTTAAGTTCAGAGAGTCTTCTTTCCAATACAACTAACAGATTACAAATCTGAGATACAAGGCCAAAGTTACGGCCCGTATAACATTATACGACCGGAAATGCGAACCGTACAATATTATAAGACCAAGTTATACAAACCGTATAATAAAAAGTCGGTGGAAATGTTCAGAATTTAAGAATGATGACCTCTCTTCATTTTAATCATTTTAGACATAACCCTGTAGACACGCAATTTTGTCCCTTCCCGTGTGTTTCACCTTATAGTTTTTCTTTTAATTTTAATTTTTTGACGTGTCGATTTTATTCTATTTTTATTTTAGTAGGCTTATTTGCGAGAATCAAAAAGATAAAATATTTACTATTTTTAGAGTATAAGTTTTTTTAAAGAAATAAAAATTACAAAAATATGCTTTATAGGTTTTAATTTTGGTTAGCTAGTGATTTATTTTAAATAGTATATTTTTTTAAAATTATCTAGAAATAGCTATTAAGTATATCTTGGTTTACATTCACACAAAAGAAAAATGAAAAAGATGACAAAAAGGAAGACATTTTCCTAGATTTAAGCTTTCTTAAAATTAAAAAATTAAAAAAATAAAAAGGAAAAAAGACGTCACATTTTTTGGCATCTTTCTGTTTTGCACGCTAACAGCACACATACTCCTTATCACACAGAGGACAGAGAATAAAAAAAAGGAGGCAAGATATAGAAATATGGAGAGAGAGCGAAGAGGAAACGGATAGAAAAATAAAATCATCATCATCTTCATCTTCATCACAATACACATACAAACATAGAGAAAAACACCATAGAATAGATAGAAAAAACAGACGCAAGAAAAACAATATACAGTTGATAGAGAGACAGAAAACGGACAGATCCCAACCAAAAACAATATCATTTTCTTCATTTGTTTTTCTTCACTAGCTCACCATTAAACTACCACAAACCACCACCTAAACGCCACCCATTCACCACCGTCATCTCCACCTTTCATCTCATCTTCTCCACCGTTAAACGCCCCACCACCTCCACTGTTTTCCGTCAATAACCACCCCTCAAACAACCAAAAATCATCATCACCTCCCACCTGTAAACCAACCACCACCACACCAGAAATCATATGAAACAGCCATAAAATTCTTAAAGTCACCTTCCCCCCTAAATTTAACGTCTGGGTTTCTCCATCAGCGCACCAGTGCCGTCCTCCGGTAACCACCAGCAAAACATCACTTCCTTCAGCGATGTTAAAAATAAAGGGTGTTGAGTTTTCTTGTTCAATGTTGCTGTCGAGGTTTTTGTGCAAATAGCGGCTCCGTCCACGATTGTAAACTCCTTCTATAAAAGGTCCAATTCTAAACTTTGTCCATTATTTAATTCATAGATTTTTGTTGTTGATGTGGGATGGAATATTTGTTTGGTGTTTTGCTTACGTGATTGCTACATTAATCTGATGGGTTAAGTGTTTAGGTTGGCTTATTTGTTTAAAATATTTGGTGGTTGTAGAATAATTAAGGTAAGGTTATTGAAGTAGACTCGAAATATTAATTATTGGGTCGTGGAGGTTAATTTACTAAATGACAGTTGGGGTCGTGATTAAGTTTTAATAGGTTTAAATTTTATCATTCGCTTTATAAAACGGGATGGGTAGGCAAATTTTAGGGTGTAGTGCATGAATTTCGAAAGCAAGAGGTTGCCCCTCTTAGTTGAATTAATTTTATTCGGGGAATGCCCCAAGTACTTATATTAAATTTTCATCCGGGGAATGTCCTGAGTACTTGTATTAAATTTTCATCCGAAGAATGCCGACGTACTTGTGATGAAGCCCCGAGATGGACGGTGATCAGAAGTTAGTATATGATAGCTTAGTTTAGTTTGACTCTTCTTTTCTTTTCGACATTTTTAGAAAGGGGCCACCTCGAGCCATTTTGTGTGTGTTTGTTTTTTTATGTGAGTTTACTTGATTGAGTTTTTATTTAAGCCAATACGAGTTAAGTAAAGCGACTGTGCTAAAACCATGGGACTCGAGGGATGCTTCACACCTTCCCCTCGGTCAATAGAATTCCTTAACTGGAATCTCTATCGATGATCAGTTTTTAGAGTCAAGCTTGTTTTGAAAGGGATGTTGATTTTACGGTGACTTGACACACTAAAACTCGATGCCAGGTGGCGACTCTTTTTCTCTAAACAAAATCCCTTTTCGAAACATAATTTCGTCACTTTCGATTTGAAAACCCTTTCGAACTTAACATAAATAAATAACTTTTTGTGGGAAAAAAGGGGTGTGACAAACCCCAAGTCCTAGAAACCTCTAGAGACCTCTCCAAACACATCCAAACATATTTCTAAGCCTAAATCAAAGATCAAGGTGAAGATTAAAGTGTTTAGGCTTTCCAAGTGAGCTGTACACTTGCCTCCTCTTCTTGAAGATGCTTGGATGAGTATTTTTAAGGAGGAGTAACCTTGGAATTGAAGTGTTCTTGAATTTTGAGGTAAGATTTCATCTTATTTCCATGCTTATGAGTTCATTTGGTAATTTTGTCAAGATTTGAAGAAACGAAATTGGAAGAAAATTTCAAATATGAAATTGATGATATTTTGAGTTGTGAATTAACTTGAGCTATAATTATTAGCATGTTTTGAGCATAATCTTGTTATGAGGGATAATAATGATGTTAAAGAAGTTTCGTATACAAGTGTATAAGCGGTTGTGCTGAAGTTGTTGTTATGGATTAATTATGAAAAGAAGTTTTGGGATTGAATTGTGTTTAGTTTGAATGAAATCTTTTGATTATGGTATTGTTGATGTTGTTATTGTCGCTTGGGATTTGTTTGTGAATTTGGTGGAAGTAGATAAAATTGGGGAAGTGCTGCCCAAATTCCACTAGCTCACTAATTATTCTAGTTTGAACTTATGAGTTTTTTCAAGACTAACTCTAGTATGAATCCTCTTGAATATAGATTTGCGAGCTTGGAAGGAAAACGTTAAGTAGTTCAGGAGACGAAAAGGTATGTTAAGGTTGTCCCTTCTTTCTTATGGCATGATCTTTTGATACAAACCCATTCACATGATATCCATAATGTCTTTAATTTTTAGAAATGCTAGAAGCTTATGGTTCTTGAGGTTCTTATGATATTGTTGATAATTGTCCCATGATTATTGATCTTATCTTATGATTTTGATCTCATCTTATGGTAGTTGGTCTTATTCATTGATGTTGATCTCATTTTATGATTTTTGTTCTTTCAAGTTCATAATGATAGTTTCATAATGATAATCAGAGGTTTACCAATCTTACGTCACTCCGATAGACTTATAGCTTTTATTTGGGCTCTCATGCATGCTTTATATATATGTATGTATTTTCTCACACCGCGTCGCACTATAGTTGGTCGGGCAAGCACGTAGATATGCACACCACTATAGTGGGAAGGTTATGATGTTACCCCACATGTGGGATGCCCCGGAAGTAGGATGATGATGATAACACCGAGCCTAAATGGCCGGGCAGGATACTATGTATACGAAATCCACCTTAAAAGGCATTTAGAGGCACAGGTTGATCTATTTTATCTTATGTTATCTTCATACTTTCATTATGTTGTTACTTATGCCTGATATACTCAGTACATTATTCGTACTAACGTCCTTTTGCTTGTGGATGCTACATTCATGCCCGCAGGTAAACATGGAGATGGTTCAGACTCATAGGCTGCCATCTCAACGTTGGTACAGGAGCACTCCACTTATTTCGGAGTTGCAGCCCAGTTGCTATGGTTATTTTGTGTACAGATGGGTATGGTGGGGTCCTGTCCCGTTCTTGTTATGTTATGCATTCCAGTAGAGGCTCGTAGACAGATATGTACAACGAGATGTTCTGTGACCTCTTGTCTTGTATAATTGTTTGGGTAGCCTTGTTGGCTTGAGTTCTTGAGACCAACTTGAAGACGTATATATGTATATACCTTTTTGGGCTTGTGTCCCTTACATATTATGGCATTTAATAGTTAGCATTATGGCACACTTATGTATGATGATGAAATGCATGTATGTCTTGAGGCACTCGGTAGGTTAGCTCCGGGTGCCCGTCATGGCCTTCCGGTTGGGTAATGATAGTGTAGGTCAGTACAAATAATACGTACTGGTAGGTATCATAGGCCGACTAAGATTGGTACCATGCATACATACATAAAATAAATGAAATAGGCAGACAGACACAATAACCATGTATCACGAATAAGATCCTCAGATAATCCCTTTCTGGAATAAGTCACCCATTATCAACAATGAAACACCAATGCTCAAGCCAAAGAAGTAAAATAAACAATATAATTCCAACTCGGTCACATATCTGTACATACATGTTAAATGGTGATGTTTTCCTAAATAGCCATAACCTGCAGTGGACCCATGGTGTCTATGTACCACTCGTTCCGGAATGAACCTCGAACCACGAGCTCACACTAGGCTACATTGTCACTCCCTGTCAAATGTGCCTTAAAAGATGTATATATTTCATTTCAATCATCATCAACAACGTCTCAAAATCAAATCACAAGGAATGACTCCAGAACATGTATCAAGTCAACATCAATGAAGTATAACCATATAACACAAGTCACAATAAGACCCACAAATAATCTGCTCAATGATAATATAATATGAAGCTATCTCAATTAGTCTCTGAAGGTAAATATGAACACCTTCCTTGCAACGGTCTCAAGAATACAATTCAAGTTTATTAACCTCAACAATGGAGAAACACTTCACACAATTTAATCATACAACTAACAACAATCACCCAAACTACATGTCCGAAGTCCTAGACATGCTTTCTCATCAACTAATCAAAGTTTAACTCAAGTAAACCGTAACCTACCTCGAAGCCGAACTGGAACAATGCAATCACTCTGCAATAGCTTTTCCTTTCCTCAAAGCTTCGGAGCATTCAAAGTCTAGAATTACGATTCTAAGTAAATGAAGGATCATCAAATTAACAATAACAAATTGTGGATGACAACCCTACCAATTCTACCCTCAATCAAATGGGTTATTATCCTTAGGATCATAATCATCCTAATGCTAGTCTCAAGCATCATATTGAATCAATTAATGGGTTCTCCAATCATTTCAACCCTACAAATCTGGTTTTAGCCAAAGTTTTCACTTTTTTTTGGAACCCTAAGTCTCAACAACCAATTCCCATCGATCATTAAATATCCAGTTCTCATGCTATGAAGTGATAATCTCTACCCATAGATGTTTAAAGAATCAATAAACAATAACCCATTAATATTCTAGGGTTTCATGAACTTAGGTGTTCTAACCCTTCAATTCTTCCGCAAACTAGCCTTTATTTAGTGCTAAGAGTTAATACGATTAAAGAACTAATACGATTAATGGTAGAAAGTTACCTTGATGAAGAGTATTGACCTTGCCTTAGAAAATTCACCACAAGGGTTCTTGGGAACTGTTTTTGGAGTTATGTGAGGAGTGGGGTCGAAATAAGGTATTTAACTTCGAGTTTTTAACTTAATGAGGAGCACTGCAGCGGGCCTTTGAGAAATCCACCCTTCGCTGCAGCGAGACCCCTCCTCGCTGCAGGGTCTCGTTGCAGCGGAAATCCTTCCGCTGCAGCGATGCATTTTAGGCAGTGAGCGCGAATGTTTCTATGTTTTTATACTTAGTCTCTCAAAATCATTCTAAGGCCCTATGAGCACAATCCAACAAAGAAAGCAAGTTAAAAACACATCACAGAGTCACTTATAAGTAACAAAACACATCATAAAACATACTCCAATTTATTTAGGTTCGTTCATTCCTAACCTCGGGAAAGTACTAATAAGGATAGAATGGTAAAATTATGCATAACGACCAAACGGGTCGTTACATTTTTTACAATATGTAACTATAAGTAGATTAAGAACGATGAGAGAAAAAGGAAAAAAGAAACATGTACGAATGAGAGAAAAGGATAGTTAAAAACTTGAGTATATAACGTACAATAAATTTTTCGTTTGATTCTGACTTTGAAGACGACCTTTTGACATACTTCTTTTATTCTTTTATGCTTGATTAATTTCTTTATCTTTGCTAAATTTAACAGTGAAGAAGTTTTGTAAAATAATAGAGCGACTCACTAATAAAGTAAATAAACCAAACAATACATTAAGTGAGTAAATGAAAAACATAATTTATTTTAGATATATTTGTCTAATTTATCTGTAGAAACCTTAATTTGTTTTTTCAGTTTCCTCATTTATTTTTCATTTTGTGACATGTTAAAATAGGAGAATGCTATAGAAGTACAAATTCCTATTTATTTTTAAAGTGAAAAAATCTGATATTAACAAAGTACTTTTATACACTTAAGGATCAAATAGCTAAGTTTGTTACATAAATATAATATTCATAAAATAGAGACATCGGAGTTCCAAAAATTATGTAAGAATATATAAACAGTATTATCGAAAAAAAATAATCAAAACAAAAAGAAGTCTATGGTGTATTTTACAACTAAAGATCTCAGAACGATTTTTGTAAAACAAATATTTGGAAATACCAGACTATACAATTATAAAGAGAACGAAAGATCAAAAGTATGTGGTTAGACTACTTATTATGGTTATGCTTAATATTCAATACTATTAGATAAAAATATTTCATGAATTTAATAAGATGTTTAATATATAATCGCGTCAAGCGCGAGCACATTCACTAGTTAGAAATTAAAGACAAGGAAAAAAGAAAAAGAGGAGAAGTTTGTTAATCTTGTATTCTTGGAAGGGAGATGGAACAAATAGGATAATTAAATGTCGTCGTTTAAGTTCTGATGCTGTTAAATTTTTGTAAGAATAGATTTGCAGTCAGGATTACGTTGTAAATTTTATATTGATGAACAAAACTTGCCTTGTCATAATAATCTTTAGAATTTCATGCCGAATCATGACGGATCTCCGAAATTTGATCACAAATCCTGACAAATTTCAAATTGATAGTAGAACGTAACCATGCCTTGTTACATGTCTTGACAGGTCACTGGGATGTATGGTCAATCTTGACTGATTGCCAAAATTATGATGATAATTACTAACAAATTGCCAGAATTGACTATAAAATCCTGTCGAGTTACTATAACTTCATGTGTAAAAAGTTTATCAATACGTTTTGCTTCAAAATTGGTCCAAATTAATAACTTCAAATTTGATATACAATCTTGTAATGCCAATTTCAATAAATTTCAATTGTTACATTCTATGTAAACCTTTAAAACTCAATAGACCCGCTTTGTCTTAACTTCCTCAACAAGTTTTTGTCAGGCTCAACTAAATTCAACAATGATGTTCCTTAATTTTCTTCAACCAAATTATTAAGGATAGACAATATAAATTTAATGGAACATTATCCACTAAATTTCAATCACAAATAAACATGGATCTTTCTTTTTCTACAACACATAGTGAGGAAAGAGATAGAACGAGGAAAAGAAAAGTTATAGTGAAAATTTTAGAATAGCTATGGATGTATTAGCAGGACCCCAAAAAAAAAAAATGTAACAGCAACAAAAAATGGGCTTGTATGCAATAACACCTTTGCCAGCTACATTGGGCCGAATTTGATGGGAAGAGTTCGAAACTTCAAATCGATATGTTCATTTAGGGATCGTTTGGTAGCTGATCAGGATTATGTAGGTATTAGTTATGCATGTATTGCATATATTAGTTATGAGGGTATTAATAATTCAGGTATTAGTTATGTAGGGTTAGTTACGTTATACATAAATTATTTCTTTGGATATTGGTTTGTTATATTAAAAGTTAATAAATATTATATACTTCTTAAAATTAAAATATCTGTTTACAATTAAATTTAAGATATTATTTATTTAAAAAAATATTAAAATATTATGGTAAATACTATATTAAAATATAGTTTAGAAAAGGAAAGTATCTAAGTAGGGTATGATAAGGTTAATATTGTCTTTTCAACTTCTTATTCATGTAGTATTAGTTATTCATGTACTCCGTCCGGATAAAAAAATGTGTCCACTTAGTTTTTTTTTTTTTTTTTTGGGGTAAAAAAAGTATCCCCTTATCAAATCAAAAAAGAATTAACCTTGTTTTTTCAGATTTGCCCCTATTAAGTGTAATATGATCAAATCTCAATTCCTATTTCATTAGGGGCAATTTAGTCAAATTACCTATTTTTGTCTAGGAGTTAGTATTTTCTTAAGGGGTGTGCAAATAGTTAAGTGGATCGAACTCTTTTTTTTTTTTTTAATATCTGGAGGGAGTATTAGTTATTCCATCCTCTGCCCCACATAAAATAATGGGAAAAGGGTCAAAAATACCCCTCTACTTTGGAAAAAGAGCTAAAAATATCCTCCGAACTTATTTTGAGTCAAAAATACCCTTCTCATCCTTCAAGTTTTCAAATATACCCCTGTCTTGACGGAAATTATCTCCCATAATAACCGGGAATCATTTTTAAATCCGCTCCATCATATAAACCTGATCCAACTAAATAATAACTCATAAGATCACATTATTCTCTCAAGCTTCAAACCTACGTATTGGGGGAATAAGGGGGTCTTATGGTTATTATTTAGTTGAGTCGGGTTTAAATGATGGAGCGGGTTTAAAAAATAATTTCGAATTATTTTAGGGGATAATTTCAGTCAAGACAGGGATATATTTGAAAACTTTAAGGATGAGAACTGTATTTTTGACCCAAAATAAGTTTGGAGCATATTTTTAGCTCTTTTTCTAAAGTGGAGGGGTATTCTTGACCCTTTTCCCTAAAATAATACTCCTTCTGTGTCACGCCCCGAACCATGGCCTGGGCGAAACACGACACTCGGTGCCTGACTGTATGTGACCGAGCGAACCACATGGCTTGCTAAATCATCATGGGGCATACATGAGCGGAAATATAACGTGAAGTGCATGATGAGCTTTTATAAAACATAGTAAGTCATAATATTAAACATGAGTACTTGGTTAAGTCATGAATGCGGACAATATCATAAATGAGCCAAACCGACTAATCAACTCTGGAAGTCTAACATGACACTTGTCTTGTCTATGAAACCTCTAACATGAGTCTGAAAAACACGTAACATACTTGCTGCGACAAGGCCCCCAGCATACCTTTAGATGTAAAACTAAGTAAAGAAAGACAATGTCTAAACCCCGAATGAGATGGGGCTCACCAATAAGCTAGTACGTGCAGATCCTAATGAGCAGAGGCGTCGTCCTGTAAATCCGTACCTGCATCGTGAAATGCAGGCCCCCGGGCAATAAAAGGGGACGTCAGCACATTGAATGTACTGGTATATAAAGCGACTAAAAGAAATAACATGGGACATGAAATAATAATGATAAGGACTGAAACATAGTCATGAACATGAATACATATATTTATACATAACATGGTAAAAATATTATCGGTAGGGAGAGCAATAACTTATAACCGATCTATGGTCTGGTGCTTGCGTCCCGCCAGCAGAACACTCAGTCCTTGCCAGGGAACATGAGATTTAATAAAATATGAAAGGATCCAGTCATTATGAGAGATCGTCTGGGACATGGGTGGAACGATCCTCATCCTACGGTGGCTACGTAGTTTCAGGCTATCTGAAGCCCTCCTCGGTAATTAAAGCAACTCCCAAAAACATAAACATGTAAAATAAGTGGCACTTGCTGCCCATGGTTTTCATGAATATAACTTGCTTATACATGGATATAATGAATTATAGCTTGCTTGCATGAACTTGTAAAACATATATAGTATTTTCTTGAAATAACATAATATATCATAAACTAGCATGCATGAACCCATGGAATGAGATATGTGGGTTTTTCATAGATTACAGATAGATTCTTAATAATCATAAAGAAATATTAAGAACTCAACAATGGAATTATAACAATTCATAGATAATATAATCATGGACATGGACCTAGGGTTATCATGAGCATGGTATAAAAATCCTAGTTTTCGTAACGAATCATAATTTATGGATTATGAGGCGTGGGGAAGAACAATGATGTTCCCACACGTAGATAGTAACTCTACATACCTGGTAATGCTCCAAACTTGAATTAAAGATTTTGAGCTTTGAAGAAGATTTCCAAAATCTTGAATTCTTGAACCTTGAGATGGGTTTTCTTGAAAACCCTAGTTTTGGAATGATGATTCTTGTTTAGATTACAAGGATATATATTAGAATTTACTTGGAATGATTAGAATAGGCTTACCTTAGTGTTCTTTATGATGGGAGAGAATAGAAGGTCATTCTAGGGCTTGGGGGTGTGAGGAATGAAGTGAAAAAGCCTTAAAACGATGTTTTAAAATTGATATCTGACCCATTTCACGCCCTATTTTACGGTCCATAAAAGTTTTACGGACCGTATATGTAACCGTACATCCATTACAGTAATTTGGGCTTTCTGGACCAATTTTACGGCTGGAATATACGGCCCGTATATTCTACCGTATATCGACAGAACACTGTTTTAGTAAAACGGGCATAACTCTTTGTACAGATGTCTGTTTGGCCTCCATAATATACAGTTGGAAATTTAATTCAAAGGTCTACAACTTTCAAGAAGGAAATTTTCCCAAATTCGTTACGGATTTTTCCGTATACTCATTTTAATTGAGACATGGTGCAAACTCACTTGAAAACACGCTCCGTAGGGTAGCTTCCGACTTTCCTTTGCTCAAGGACTCTTCTCATGTCTTGATTGGGTTTCAACCACCATTTATACACTACTTAAATTGGGCTCATTATACCCCCGTCTTATGAGTCAAATCTTAGCTCAAATGCACGAGGTATTACACTCTGTTTCAATTTACGTGAACCTATTTCGTTTTTAGTCCGTGTCAAAATAAATGACCTCTTTCTTAATTTGGAAATAAATTCACTTTATGAAATGATTTACAGCCACACAAATATTCAAGACTTATTGAACCACAAGTTTCAAAAGTCTTCACTATTTCTTAAATGTCGTACCCAGTCAAATTTGTTCACATAAATTGAAACTGAGAGAGTACATAAATTCCCTCGTAACTTATACATGTATTAGTTATGTGGGTTTCTAAATTGCAAACCAAATGTCTTACTAATTTTATATATGAATAACTTACTTCCTAACTAGCTACCAAACGTGGTATAAGTATGCATAAATTAATACATGAATAACGTTTCTCCTTACTAGCTATCAAACATTGTATAAGTTAATGCAAAAATTAATATATGAATAACTTGTCTTTTATACAGCTACCAAACCACCCCTTACAGTTTATTGAAAAACAACTAACAAGAAATCTAAACCCCTAAATACGTCCAATTTAGGCTATGCTCTAAATGCTAATTATTACATTCTAAATTTCTACTTCTACTATGTATTCTAATTCGGCCATCTCCCATCATATTTTTAACCCCACACTTGGCATGCTCCTGAAATAAAAGCTTTAAGAACAAATTTTCATAAATTCCAATTTAAAAAGCCTAAGAAACATAATTAAGATTGAAAAACAACTTCCATTCACCTTTTCTTTTTCTCTTTTATATGTCTCTTCTTTTTAGAGTTCCCCTTCTCATTATGTTTCATTAGCGTCTAACAAGTCATTTCCTTTAAAGGGATCAATGGATTAAGATTGATAAAACCTCCATGAATACATGTTTTTTTTCTTTTTCTTCTGTTCCTTCTAAATGTAGTGCACCAAAAAAATTATAAAAGAAACTACTACGTACAGTAAGTAAAAACGAATTTTAAAAGATTTTTTTAGAAAGCGAACAGAGTAAATATTTTAAAAATTGATACCAAATGACCCGAGTCAAAACTCTCAAAGACTAATATGTTGAGAAGAATTCAATTTAGACCCTTTTTAGTTTATACTCCCTCCGTTTCAATTTATGTAAACCCATTTGATTAGACACGGATTTTAAGAAAGTAGAAAAAACTTTTAAACTTATAGTGTAAAATGAGTCACATATATTTTATGTGGTTATAAATCATTGTATAAAGGTAAATTGTTTCTAAATATATAAAAAAATCATTTTTTTTACACAGACTAATAAAAAAATGAGTTTATATAAATTGAAACAAAGGCAGTACTTATTTAACTGAAATTTTTTACCATGGGTGATGCATAAATATGACATGGAGTGTGAGGGAATATTTTATTACAATTATATTGTAGGCTCCATCTCCTTATGATCTTCCTACTCTTCTTTTCTTCTTCCACCTTTTTTGGTCATTTCTCTCTCCTCTTTCCTATTTTTTCTCATTTTTTTTCATCAATTTTAAAACCAATTCTATTATACGCTTATCAAATATTTTTAAGATGTTCTTCCGTTTTATTATTTAGCTTTTCAATTTTTCTTAAAAAATTAGTTAAACTCCGTACAAGTTTAAAAGAAAATAATTGGCACTCCAAAAAAAAAATGTAAAAATTGATAACCAAAAATGAATGTAGGATACTTTTAAAAGTAAAAACACCTTAGGAAATTTGTTGGAATTCTTTTTTTCCTTTTTCTTTTGGTATATATTATTCAAAGTTGCTACATTCTATACGCGAGAAATTCAAAGTTCTTAGTGTCATCAAAGTTGACCCTGAATTTAGTGGTGTGCAAAAATCGGTTTAACCGATAAACTGAACTGAAAAAAAATTATTGGTTTAACAATCTATTTTATTAATGATTTTTTAAGTTTTATGGACTACCAACTCGATTTCAAATTTTAAGTTCTATTAACAGGAAATTTATTGGTTTTTTTTTTTTTTTTGTATATATTCAATTCAAAATTGCTACATAAGAGCTTCTTTTTTCTTTTAGTATATATTCAATTCAAAGTTGCTACATTCTACACCCGAGAAATTCAAAGTCCTAAGTGTCATCAAAGTAGACCCTGAATTTAGGGGTGTGCAAAAATCAGTTTAACCGATAAACTGAATAGAAAAAACGTTATTGGTTTAGCAATCTATTTGGTTAATGATTTTTAAATTTTATCGGACTACCAGCTCTATTTCAATTTTTAAGTTCTATTAACGGTTAAACCGATAATCCAATAAGGACATAGGTTTAACACGTTAGTGGTTCAGTTTACTGGTTAAACCAATTGTCTTCGAACACAATTGGTTTGGCCTCCTACATCTTTCACAGAGAAAATATCACTAAAACATACTTATTAAAGATAATTTTAGTATGATCTTATGTCCTCATTGGGTTATCGGTTTAACTGTTGGACGACCCTAAATTCAGGGTTTACTTTGATAACACTTAGAACTTTGAATTTCTCGGGTACAGAATGTAGCAACTTTGAATAATATATACCAAAAGAAAAGGAAAAAAAGAATTCCAATAAATTTCCTAAGGTGTTTTTACTTTTATAAGTATCTTACATTCATTTTTTGTTATCAATTTTTATATTAATTTTTCTTTTTTGGAGTGCCAATTATTTTCTCTTAAACTTGTATAGAATTTAATTGATTTTTTTAAGAAAAAAATGAAAAGCTAAATAATAAAACGGAAGAACATCTTAAAAATATTTGATAAGCATATAATAGAATTGGTTTTAAAATTGATGAAAAAAAATGAGAAAAAATAAGAAAAAATAAGAAAGAGGAGAGAGAAATGACAAAAAAAGGTGGAAGAAGAAAAGAAGAGTAGGAAGACCATAGAGTGATGGGGCCCATAATATAATTGTAATAAAATACTCTTTTACACGCCATGTCATATTTATGCCTCACTCATTCTAAAGTTTTTCGAAGACTAGTAAAACCAAGAGTCTGGAACCAAAATGCCCCCAAAAAAAATATTTTGAACCAAAATATCCCAACAAAAAAAAAGTTACCAAAGTACCCATAGCGCAGTATTTTATTGCGCTATAGCACTAACGGAGACGGAGCCGTTAAGTGCTATAGCGCAGTATTTTACTGCGCTATATAAAAAAATTATTGTTTTTGGTACTTCTATAACGCAGTGAAATACTGCGTTATAGAAGTACCAAAAAAAATAATTTTTTCTTTCTATAACGCAGTAAAATACTGCATTATAGAAGTACCAATTTTTTTTCTTTATATAACGCAGTAAAATACTGCGTTATATAAACAGTACAAAAAAATAAATTTGGCCAACTTTATTTTTTGCAACACTTAGTGTTATTTTTCATACTTTGACCAATAATTAGTCGTGTGTCAAGATTCCGAAACGTCAATATTTTATATAGAACCTAATATTTTTTTCTGCGTACAATAATGTAGACTCAATACATCAAGGATACGTAAACGTTGGGATCGTCATTTTAGGGGTTGGAAAGGTACCCGAAGTAAGTTTTGTTTGAAAAAACTTAGTGTTTTTTCCATACTTTGAACAAGGATTAGTCGTGTGTCAAGACTCCGAAACGTCAATATTTTATATAGAACCTATTATTTTTTTCGACGTACAATAATGTAGGCTCAATACATCAAGGATACGTAAACGTTCGGATCGTCATTTTAGGGGTTGAAAAGGTACCCGAAGTAAGTTTTGTTTGGAAAAACTTAGTGTTTTTTCCATACTTTGACCAATGATTAGTCGTGTGTCAAGACTCCGAAACTTCAATATTTTATATAGAACTTGATATTTTTTTCTGCGTACAATAATGTAGGCTCAATACATCAAGGATACGTAGACGTTCGGATAGTCATTTTAGGGGTTAAAAATGTACCCGAAGTAAGTTTTGTTTGGAAACTTTAGGGTGTTTTATTTTTTAAGATTTTGATTTAAGCGTGTTATTTTTTAATCAAGACATAACTTTATTTTGAACTTGCGTATTTTTTCGAGATCTATGCGGACAAACTGCCACAAGGCGGTTTGGCCGAGCCGATTTTTAAAAAAATGTCTTTTATCCCATTCAATTTTGATTTCCCCCCAAATTGGCGTGAAATTTTCAGTTTTATTTACTTATAAGATGATGATACGCAATAAATTTCAACGTAAAAATCCCGGGGTAATGTAGCTGTGAATGTCAATTTCACTTCTACGGTTTCAATTTTTGAAAATAAAGTTGACTAATTTTCTCGACATATAAAGTTGACTAAAATAACCTTACAGTCAAACACTAAGTTTTATCAAACAAAACTTACTTCGGGCACCTTTTCAACCCCTAAAATGACGATCCGAACATCTACGTATCCTTGATGTATTGGGCCTACATTATTGTACGCAGAAAAAAATATCAGGTTTTATATAAAATATTGACGTTTCGGAGTCTTGACACACGACTAATCATTGGTCAAAGTATGGAAAAAACACTAAGTTTTTTCAAACAACCACCTTTTCAACCCCTAAAATGACGATCCGAACGTTTACGTATCCTTGATGTATTGAGCCTACATTATTGTACGCAGAAAAAAATATCAGGTTCTATATAAAATATTGACGTTTCGGAATCTTGACACACGACTAATTATTGGTCAAAGTATGAAAAATAATACTAAGTGTTGCAAAAAATAAAGTTGGTCATTTTTTTTTGTACTGTTTATATAACTCAGTATTTTACTGCGTTATATATAAAAAAAAAAAAAATTGGTACTTCTATAACGCAGTATTTTACTGCGTTATAGAAAGATTTTTTTTTTTTTTTGGTACTTCTATAACGCAGTATTTTACTGTTTTATAGAAGTACCAAAAAAAATAAATTATATAGTTTTACTGCGCTATGAGTACTTTGATAAATGTTTTTTTATTTGAATATTTTGGTTCAAAATGATTTTTTTGGGGGCATTTTGGTTCCGGACCGAACAGAGGATGTAGCAAGAAAATTACACTTCGAAGGTGGTTGACATCAGCTTTAGGTAAAAAGAGAAAACAGTAATTGCAGCTTTTAAAGTACAGCATTTACTGCACCTTTCAACTTCTAGACCCTCCCCTACCACCATCATCTTCTTCTATATAGTCCAATCCTTTTCTGTTTCACATAATCTTAAAAGCTAAAATCTTCCTCTTTCTCCTTCTTTTATCCTTTTCACTTTAATCTGATCATTTCAAAAGGAAAAAAATGAGACCAAAGATTTATCTGTTTGGAGATTCCATCACTGAAATGTCCTTTGATGATGGTGGCTGGGGTGCTTCTCTTGTCAAGCACTTCAACCGCACGGTATACATCCAAACACCCCTTTAATTTCTCTCTTCTTCTTAATTACTCTATCTATTTCAATTTGTTTGTCTCACTTTGACATAAACATGTTTTTTAAAACTTTTGAATTTTATGATATTTAAATAAAAATACGCAAATGTACGAAAATATCTTATAATCTTTAGGTGAAAAGTTAGAATTAAAGAATTAGTAGCAAAGAAGAGACACATTCTTTTTTAAATGGACTTATAAAAAGAAAAGTGAGTATTTCTTGACTTTTTTTGATGATTTTTGTGTATGGATTTTTGGTTTATTTAGGTGGATGTTGTGCTAAGAGGGTATAGTGGATATAACACAAGATGGGCATTAAAGGTAATAGAGAAAGTTTTCCCGGAGACTGAGGAATCTCCATTGGCTGTGACAGTGTTCTTTGGAGCAAATGATGCGTGTCTTGTTAATAGATGCTCTGCTTTTCAACACGTCCCTATTGATGAATACAAGCAGAATCTTCACTCCATTGTCTCCTTTCTCAAGGTATCAATTTCTCTTACCACACGTGCACCAAACTTCATAAATCCAACCTCGTGAATCTGATCATACATTGGGATTTGCAGTTTTTGAAAATTGTTAAGAGTTTGTAGAAGATTTTTTCTACTACTATCTATCTGTTGTTTCTTTGTGCTTTGATTATCATAGTATTTTATTTTGAATATGTTGCTTTGTCTGTATTATATGCTATGGCTTGTTTGCTTTTGTAGTGGCTTTTTCAAACTGTCTTGTTTATGTGTTGCTTGAGCTCAGAGTTTTTCGAACATAGCCTTTCTATTTTTATGAGATAGGATTAAAGATTAGCATACACTCTACCAAGCTAGTGAGGTTGTTGAAGATTTTGACTATTTGTTGCTAAATAAAGTATGGTAGCGACGGCAGCTGTAATTGTGCTGGATCACGTGCGTGGGTTGATTTTTTAAAATTTTGTTATGTAGCCAGTCAATGCATTTACTGTTAAATGTATAAGCTAAGCAAACACGCTATAATACTTTTCCTTTAAAAAAACAAAAAAATGTTGTCTTCTTTGTTCACAGATAAATAAGATAATCGAAGTACAAGAAATCACATCTAGTAGCAAGAAACAAAGGGCAATAGACTATAGATCGAAACAACAACTACCTACTAGCCTCCAAAACTTGTGGTTCAAAATAAGGCTTGAAAATTTGTGTGGCTGTAAATCATTCATAAAGTGAATTTGTTTTCAAATTAGGAAAGAGGTTATTCATTTTGGCACGGACTAAAAAGAAAATAGGTTCAAACAAATTGAAAGAGAGCAAGTATATAAATTTCTGCATAGCTTAATATGGGTATTTTGATACTATCAACCAATACGCTGCATGAAATAATATGCCTTATTTCTTTAATTTATGCGTCCAACCAAACACTATATTATTTTACACGAATATGCATGGATTAATTATGCCAACACAATCAACCAAATGAGCCCTACATGACTTGAAAAGAAAGGAATTAAAAAAGTTTTAAGTGGGCCTTGGTGGATCGTTTAGTGCATGTAGTTCTCAAGGTAAAAGCACCAACCTCTCTTTTGCTTACATTGATGAGTAGGGCTTGAAAGATCAGTATAGGCATGATGCAGTGCCAAGTAAAAGTGTACGAATATGAGGTCCAGTAGTTGCTTTTGTTGCTCCCCACTTGTCTATTTTTACTAAATTTGCTGCTTCTTTATGCAATGCATTGTGCCCCGTCTTTTTCACTAGCCTTTCCATGCACTTCTTGGTGGTACTATTAGGTCGTTCGCATTGCCTAGATAATTGTGGTTTCCTTTTTACACGTCACAACGCAGTTCTGAGCTGTGCCTTTTCTTCTTTTTCATCTTTCATTGATCCGAGAAATATTTCTCTCGCAAATAATTCCGAGTCATAGACCAGTCATGAGTCAACCTGAATCATTATTCACTATATGTATCGTCATCGTTTTTGGCATGGCAATATAATAATGAAGAATTGAACACGACAGTTCATACTTTTTTTTTCTTGTTTGTTTATGTATTGTACTACGTTCTTGTTGAGATGCATCACAATATGGCCCTATATGCAATTTATTAAGCATGTAATCCTAGTCACATATAGTCAGTAGATCATCCCTTTAACTTATGAAAGCTACTATAATTAATTCTGACTATGGAATTCAATTGATGAACGCCAAATGTGTGGCTTATACCAAAGATATATATGTGAAACATTCTGAACAACATTGTAAAGATTAAGTTTTGAATCCATCACGTTTAGATGACGAATCTACCTCTACATTTGGATGAGTTTTTTGGTTGAGGTAAGATGAAATCAGTAGTTTGTCTATATCTAATTAGTCATTGACTATAACCCCGTCATAGAAATCAAATCTGAAATTGGAGTATAAACATAAGTTATCGGTGTTTGCTACATGGTGTTTGTTTAATTAGCTTAAACATGATCCCTCTCTCTCTCTCTCCATTTTCAACATTTCAGCTGTTTCAGCTTGTTTTTGATCTTATGATTTAATAGTCATCCATGTGCTATCATAAGTGTGTGTATATTCTGTACTTAAGTAATGGAGACCTATGCTCATATTGAAGATTCACTTTGCTATTTGTAGGGGCGTTGGCCGACTACTCAAATTATCCTCATCTCACCTCCTCCAATTGATGAACCTGCGCGACTCCTGTAAATCTCTTTCCATGAATATCATGATTTTTTTGACTAGTTATACTATTAGTGCACTTTGCTTGAAACTCTGATATTTAATTTATAAAAATATATGTAGATATCCTTTTACCGAGAACAAATTGCGACTGCCTGAGAGGACAAATGAAGCTGCTGGAAACTATGCTAAAGCATGTCTAGCTGTTGCAGCTGAATGTGGGGTTGTAGCTGTGGATCTGTGGACCAGAATGCAGCAAATTCCTGGCTGGCAAACAGCTTGTTTAAGGTATTAATTCCCTCCCCTGTACAAGAAAAGAAATTTTATGATTTTACTTCATCGTGATTCATTTAGTTGTCGGCTTCTGCCTAGAAATGATACATGTTAAGGCTAAAAGGATATTATTCTGATCATCTAAGCTGTTTCCTTATCATAAATTTCATTTCAATTCTTGTAATGGTGTATTTGCATCCTACATATCGGCAAGTAGAGGTGGCAATTTCAGCCAATATTTAGAAAATTAGTCCATTTAACTCACATTTTGATGAGTTAGGTCATCATATTTCTGTTGGTTAAATATGAGTTTCAAGTCTCTTTTTAACCCATAAAAATATGGGCAAATATGGGTACTCATATATGAACTCGAAAATTTTTTGTGATGGGTGAGACATGCCATGTCATAGTTCTGTGAGGCTTTTATTAATTGACAAGTGGATATTATGGGTCCCACTCGTTATGATTTTTCCTTCTCATCCTAACCCCTTTACTCATTATCTCCATTTGGCTAAGCTTGAAAAAACATATGAGTACTTTTTATTTATTTTTTAATTTATTTACATAGGGCCATGTAATTGCACAAATTTAAATAACACAGCAAAATCAAGACACGGTGAAAATTAATAATGTCCTGAAATTAGTATTTCCACAATTATTAATCAAAGTCATTTAAATGAAGAAGGATAAAAATTATAATTTACTGTTGAGTACCCCATCCAGGACAAAGTAAGTGTCTTTTGGCCTTTAGCACACTCTTTTAAGGAAATAGTATAACTCCTAAAAAATAGGTATTTTGACTAATTTATACTTAATTAATTAGTACTGATTTAATATAGATTTTTGATTACATAAAATTCACTTATCTAAATAAGGATAAATTTGAAAGAAAATAATTAAGACCTTCTTAATTATGTAAAAGGAGATTTATTTTGGACCAGAATAAAAAGACCAAAAAGACACTTATTATGAGCCGGGTTATGTCTGAGCAAAAGAGTAAACACCAAAAGTAACCTTCTTGGAATTTTGCCAACTCAGTAAACTAAAGTACCATTGCCCCCGAGTGGATGTAGTTTTTTGATATCATGTTCATCCAAATTCGGCATTTTTTTTATGATAAGTATGAATTTATGTTTAAAATCAACTAAAAATTTACAACAAAAAGTAGATATAAACTCATTGATAACTTATGTATTTTCATCAATGGCAACAGATTCTATAGAGTTCGAAGAAGAGAAATGAGAGATTTTAGAGAGAGAAAGTTACTGCTCATTTAATTATGTTAAAAAAGAAATGAATTGTACACTCAAAGCTAAGTAGATTGTATTTTCTTATACATCTGTCAACAGCTAACTAGTCTAGATATTTTATCCTCCACTAACCGACTAGGACATAATTTTAGATTTACAGTTTGGTCCCTAACTAACTAACTAACTAACTCTTTTTGCATCAATCTGCTTGATTATCTCAACACCCTCCCTCAAAGCTGATGCTTGGAAGAGATCCTTTAACCCCAGCTTGAAGATCAGGTAATCATGTTGTACTCTTTCAAGGCTCTTGGTCAGCAAATCAACTAATTGTTCCATAGTTGATACATGATGAGTTTTGATCAGCCCCAACACAATTTTCCCCCGACAAAGTGACAGTCAATGTCAATGTGCTTTGTCCTATCATGAAATATTGGATTTGTTGCAATTTGGATTGCAGCTTTGCTATCGCAAAACAAATTCACAGGCAGTTGCACTTAGGTCCCTAACTCTCCGAATAGACTAGTTAGCCAAGTTAATTCTGCAATAGTTGAAGCCATGCATCTAAATTCAGCTTCTGCTGAGCTTCTAGCAACAGTGTCCTGTTTCTTACATTTCCGGGACACTAATACATCACCAAATCTTACCAAATAGCCCCTTACAGATCTTCTTGTTTGCAAGCAACCACCCCAGTCTGAGTCACAATAGGCTTCAAGTTTGCCTGTCCCTTCAGATGGCATTAATAGGCCCAAACCAGGTGCATTTTTTTTTTATGTATCTCACTATTCTAAGTGCAGCATCCCAATATGGCTGTTTAGGTTTGTGCATGAACTGACTGAGTGTTTGCATAGCATAAGAAATATTAGCTCTAGTCATTTTTAGATATAGTAGTCTTTCCAACTAATCTTTGATACTGTCCTGGATCTTCTAGCAGTGCATCTGTTTTCTTTGATGGAGAGTATATCACTGTTTCTTCAGGTGAAGTCTCCTTCACAACTGAGTCAAACTCTATTGAAGTTAGCTTGATATTTGTTTCTGTAGGAGTACCAACAGGTTTTGACCCTCCAAGCCCTAATTCTGAGATTAACTCCAGTGCATATTTTCTTTGATTTAAGAGTATCCCTTTTGCTGACCTTGCAACTTCTATGCCAAGAAAGAACTTGAGTTCTCTCAAGTCTTTCATCTTGAACTTCAACTTCAAGTCATTTCTAGTCTTCTGAATGTGAAACAATGAGCTTCCAGTGACAATCAAATCATCTACATATACGAGCACCACCACTAGATCATCACCAAACTTCTGTGTAAAGAGAGAGTAATCAAAGTGAATCTGTATAAATCCCAGCTCAACTAAACCATCTGTCAATTTTTTATTCCATTGTCTAGGGGCCTGTTGAAGGTCATATAAGGATTTATAAAGTTTGCAAACCTTTCTACAAGACCCTCCCTGGGTTGCAAACCCTTAAGGAATATCCATGTACACTTCTTCTAATAATTCACCATGCAGAAAGGCATTGTGAACATGCATTTGAAATAGATGCCAATGCTTGACAGGCCATAGCAATGACAGATCTAACAGTTACCATCTTGGCAACTGGGGAGAAGGTCTTATAGAATAATCAAGACCTTCCCTTTAACTGTACCCCTTGGCCATCAACCTGGCCTTATATCTTTCTACCTTACCATCAGCAGTATACTTGACCCTAAACACCCATTTGCACCCAGTGGGGGTCTTGCCAGGAGGCAAGTCAACAATTGACCATGTGTGATTGTCTTCTAGCGCAATAATCTTAGATTTCATGGCCTCAATCCATTTAGGGATTTGAGCAGCTTTGGAATAAGTTTGAGGTTCCTCAATGGCTGAATAAGAAGCCAGTGCCATACCATAAGAGGAAGAAACATTATCGTACCATACCATAAGAGGAAGAAACATGATCATAACTACCATCTGATAGAGGATAGCAACAACTGGCACTACTTTTGTGTTGAGTGATATAGTCTTTCATCCATATTGGAGGTTTGACACCCCTACAAGACTTCCTAGGAGATGGTTTAGAAGGAGCAGAGATAGTAGGAGTAGGAATTGGAGGAGAAGGAGAGGAAGAAGTGGGAACTACTAAAGGATCAGAAGTTAGTGATATAGGGATCAGAAGTAGGTGAGGGATCTAAACTAACTGAGGGAGTATAGGAGACAGGATTGGGAGATGGAGCAGTGTTGGGAGAATCATTATGGAAGGTGGTAGTATCCACAATGGGAAATAAGGAAGCAGACTCAGAAATAATCATATGTTTATAGGGAAACACCTCTTCCTTAAACAAAACATCTCTACTAATGAGAAATTCTTTGGTATGAAGAGTGTACATTTTGTACCCTTTATGTGTAAGAGAATAACCAAGAAACACAGCTGGAAGAGCTCTAGGAGAAAACTTATCACGCCTTTTGAGAGTAGTAACATAGCCTAGACAACCAAACACCTTCATATGGCTAAGAGTAGGAAGATGACCATGTAGAAGGTCATGAGGAGATCTTCCTTTAAGGACGGCAGAAGGAATTCTATTAATGATGTAAACGGCAGTGATGACACATTCACCCTGAGATTTAAGAGGAACACCAGATGGAACCTAACAGCTCGAGCAGTGTTTAGAATATGCCTATGCCTTCTCTCTGCTACTCCATTTTGCTGTGAAGTATACACACATGAGCTTTGGTGAATGATACCTAAGGAACACAGCAGCTCAGTCATGAAAGAGTTAAAAAATTCACACCCATTGTCTGTCCTAAGAAATTTAACTGAGGTAGAATAAACATTCTGAACCATTAGGAAGAACTTCCTAAGTACTACTACAACTTCAGACTTAGATGGTAATAGAAACAACCAAGTATACTTGGAATAATCATCTACCAGTGTAAGAAAGTATCTTTGACCCTCATGAGTAGGAACTCTATAGCGGCCCCAAACATCACCATGAACAATATGAAAGCAAGATGTAGACATGGAATTACTCAAATGAAATGGAAGCCTTGTTTGTTTTGCAATTGGACAAACAGTGCAATGTGGTGTATTTACATCATGTGTAGCATGTTCAAACAACTTTATTTTCCTGAGACAGTCAATAGGCATATGACCTAGTCTCCTATGCCAAACAGACACGTTTATTCTACTACAGTGGCGTACGCATGATTTTTCGTAAGCAGTGTCGACATTTAAATAAGCGAACAAATTACTGATTAACAAAAGATAATTCAAATCATATTAATAAAACATAGCTCATGTAAATTAATACAACTTTCCTAGAAATATAAATTGCATAGGAGCTGTGTAGTGTATGCGTGGCTGGCTGGTATGTATATCCATTTTTTACCACAGAGTTTTAGGATAGGCACTGATAGAAACTCAAAAACAGATGACATCCGGTGCTGCGAGGATTCGAACACATGACGCATAGGAACCACAGGATGCGCTTCACCATCGAGCCAAGAAGTTTTATTTGTCAATTGAAATCATTTTAAATTACTTGTACTCTATTCTATTTTAACATATTCTCTCTCTATATATACAACTAAATTTTCCCGACCAAGGGGTGCCGAATGACAACCCTTGGTTTAACATGCGTCCGCCCCTGTTCTACTAGCATTATTGAGATAGTCTTCCTTAGTAACAACAGTCAAAAACTTGAGAACTGAGGTCTTCTCTTCTTTAACTTGAGCTGGCACCTTACAGCAAGATGTCAACACATATAAGCCACCTTCTAGTTCACCATTCCACTGAAGAGGTCCTGGAAGAGACAAAAATCAGGAAAGAACATAGCTACACACTGTAGTTCTCTTGTCAGTTTGGAGATAGATAGCAAATTGTACTTGAATTCAGGAATATACATCACATTTGAGATTTTCTGACCAAAAAAGGACAACTGTATTCCCTATATGACTAACAGTTGCTAAACCTTCAGTAGGTCGGTGTACTTTGCCAGTTTTAAAGTGCAATTGAATTGCTTCACTTAGTATACTAAAACATTTTACCATGTGGTTTGATGCTCCTATGTCAACTATCCATTTGGCTAGACTCTCAGAGAACTTGGGAAAATCAGCCATACTTGCAGCCATTGCTGATTGCTGAGTTAGTAATGCCACTTGACTTGCCTAGCATCTGCAGGATCTGATTATACTGCTCCTGTGTGAACTGAGAGATGTTGATGTGGCTTTGTTCTCCTGAATTGTGTCCTGCAAAGTTAACAGATGAGCCAGATGTGCTACTACCGGCCCCATTTAGCTGACCCTCTCCCACAAAGTGAGATGAGTTCCTTGGTGTGAACTTCTTCTTAGGTTTGTGATCAGCTGGATATCCATGCAACTTATAGCAGTTTTCTCTAGTATGACCTCTAAAATGATAGAAGTCACAATATATGTCATTTTTCCTTGGGTTTATATTGGTTCCCTGAAGTAGAACCTGAGCTTGAACTTGGTCTATATTGAGTTCTTGCGGTAGAAGCACTTGAGGAATAGCTGGTGTGATAGCCTAAACCAAGTATTCCTTTATTGTTATAGTGAGGTACTTGCACCAGGATTGAAACCTCCTTTGTGACTGAAAAGAGCCGTTCCTTCACTAATTCCTGGCACATGACGAGAGTTAACCAGTGTTCTTCTGCTTTCCTCAGACAGAACCATAGCATATGCCTTGTTAATGAAGGAAGGGTACTGGTTTTTGATTGCTAGACTAAGCATAAGTTTCATTTAATCCCATTAAGAACTGCAAAAGCCTTTGATATTCAAAGTGTTCAATGTATTTGTGGATTTGTCACAACCACATCTAGGGCATGGCATAATAGCATCAAATTCAGCCCATAGCTCCTTCAATCTAGGGAAATAACTAGATACAGACGATATTCCTTGTGTTGAAGTGGCTATTTCCTTAAGATCTGTCCATACTTTATATGCACTAGAAGCATGTATTATTCCATTTAGCAATTCAGTACTCATCGATTACATAATCCAAGACAAAACAATAGCATTACATTTTTCCCACAAACGAACTATCAAACTTTTCCTTTGGATGTTTTCCATCAACAAAACCTAATTTGCTCTTGCCTAGTAAACCAATTCGCATTGAACTACTCCATCGAGCATAGTTATCTGGTCCAGTTAGCTTAATTGAGATTAAGGAGCTACCTGATGTGTCGCGACTCTGAAGAAACAGTGGCTGATGTTGATCAATGATCAATAACAGTAGCAGTGCTCGTTCCAGCTCCAGTACTCGTATTGCTGTTGATTTCTTTGATTTCAAATCTAGTTTATATGCAAAATCTAGATAGTTTTGATCAATTGTTTCTAGGCGATTCAATCAGAATTATCAGATCTGAAATTGATCGAAACAATTTCAATTTTAAAGCGAAGAAAAAAAATTCGAAGTAAGAACAGAGAGATAATATGAACTCTTATCTGTTTCGATGAAGAACACGCAGCATAACTTGTGTATCTTCATCAATGGCAACAGATTCTATGGAGTTCGAAGAAGAGAAATGAGAGATTTTGGGGAGAGAAAGTAATTGCTCATTTAATTCCGTTCAAAAGAAAGTAGTTGTATTTTCTTATACAGCTGTCAACAGCTAACTAGTCTAGATATTTTATCCTCCACTAACCGACTAGGACATAAAAAGTGAACTCATATAATTTAAATTCTAAATTCACCTCCAAATATACCAAACATCAAATAGAGAAGATAAATATATAAAAAATTTGGGTGACGGAAAAAATCCATGACTAGAAAACTGATCTAGAAAATCGCCATGGTGTAGTGCTTCCATTACGTTTGAAGAATAAACCTCCATGAAATTAAATGAAGAAGAGGCGGGATGATAAGTGAAGAGAGGATTCAGCATCCCAAAATAATAAAAAACAAAATGTGAAGAGAGGCCAAGGAGAAACAAATAGGATGAAGTGCTAATAGAAATGGGACCCACACACTACTTTTTCGAAAAGTAATTCCCTTACATGTCAAGTCATATTTGTGCCACAACCACCATAAAAATTTTCGTGAACTCACTAGACCAATCACCGAATAACAACTCATTTTCTAAGAAAAATATTTTCCTATTTTTAAGGGAAAATGTTTTCTTGATCGATAAAAAACACACACCAACGCACCCCCCCCCCAACCACCTGCACCTACCCATTCCATCCCTGTCCTTGCTCCCTACCACCCCTCTATGCCACCCTTTACTCCCCCTCACCCCATACCCACCCCACTACCACCACTCCCCGCACCCCCTCGAATTTTCTATTTCATATATTTTATTTCACTTTTGAGAAAATTTTATTAAAAAATGAGAAAAAAAATTCTTACCTCCCACCCCGACCTTACCCCGCCTCCCCCCCCCCCCCCCCCCACCCGCCCACATTTTCTATTTCATATATTTTATCTTACTTTTATAAAAAATTATAAAAAAAAATTTTTACCCCACCCCCGAATTTTCTATTTCATAATATTTAATAATCAATATATGAAAAAATTAACTCAATTTGACAAAAGAAAAAATTATAAACATTACACTTGAAATAATATTTCACTTATATAATATGGGCTAAATCATAACCAACCCACCCATTGATCACCCAATCCATATTTTACCCACATGAAATATGGGCAGGTTGAAATCCAACTCATTTTTATTCAAATCATTTTCTACCTGCCCAAATCCAACCAAACTCACCCATTTGTCACCCCCATCGGCAAGCATTGTCCCTGCTCGTATTTAGATTCAATTTACAAACATGATTACCGGAGAAAATGTAGTACATAATTGCTACTTGATCACAATTATATTCTTGTAGCTTTTCATATTTTAAAAATTCAGTTTATAAAGTTTAGTGTGATGCAAAATGATATTTTTAGATATACTGTAAACTCTTTGTTTGATCATAGGATTCTCCTTTGCTCCGTCTCTTCTTGCATACTGGTTTTAAACGATCTTAACTTAAATGCACTTACAATGTAGAGAATATTTACAGTGATAAGAGTGAATTACATGTTGTAGCTTCTAACTTGCTTTATTTCCAGATTTACAAATTTCACTAATCATGAGTTGTTATCTATAATTAATCATGAGTCGTTATCTGCAATTATCTCTTAGATGATCGCGTAGTTTAAAATTTCTTTTACACTGTCAGCTTGTAAAAGTTAAATTTCTTTTCTAATAGTCTCGTTGCATTTATCCACTTTTGATTTTGTAGCGATGGTTTGCACTTGAGTCAAACTGGCAACAAAATTGTGTTTGAGGAGATCCTCGAGGCTCTTAAGAAGAAAGGATTGAGTTTGGAAACTCTACCAATTGATCTCCCAGACATTACTGAAATAGATCCAAATGATCCCCTCAAGTCTTTTGAAGGAATATAGTGTATTTAAACCCCTCTTCCCTTTTTCTTAGTCAATAATATATTTTGGAATAGCCTTTTCCTATATTTTGAGAAGAAAAAGACCGCGTATTGTTTATTGTGAAATTATGGATGTTCAAGTAATATTGGTTATCTCATAGTTGGAAGTTAATTTGGTTGAGGAATAACTCTTGTTTGTTGGGGGTAAAAGTTTAACGGGCTGATCTGTTTTCATCCTGCAATTTAAGGTATTTCAGTTTCTCCAACGTATTCAACTTGACAACTTGTAGGCTGTGTTGACACACTTTAGACGAAAGTCTCTGCTCTTCTCTTTTAGTGCTTTACTATTAGTTGGATCTATAAATTACAAACATAGACGGATGAGGCTCCTCTCCATTTCTCTTCTCTCCATTTTTTCTAAGTTCATATTTGGATGAGAGACACATGTTATAGTTAAGAATTAAGGGTTGAGATCTAATTACCCAAATTAAGGTTCTAACCATAGTTAGAATAACAAGTATTTTCTTTATTTTACTCTAAAAATATTGGCAATCACAAAATTCTATCTAAAACATTTTCTCACCTGCAAATTAATCCTAAAATTTTCTCACTTTTCCTATTTTATTACGCGCTCTTTGTTTTTTTCCTTTTCTTTTGAACATGATTTTTTTTTTTTGAACAGCTCTTCTTAATTTTTTTGCCCTACGTCCTCTTTACATTCTATCAAAAATGGGAGATTTGGATATGTTCCCAAAAATATTCTAGTCATAATTCATATCGTCCTGCTTCTTGCTTATTTACACAACTTATTCACTTCATGATTAGTTTATGTGAATGTTGTACATGATCCTAAATGAAAATATTAAAAACTAAAAATATTTTAAAACTTACCGCTAAACTAAAAAGAGCACCTAATAAAATAGGAAAAGAGAGAAAAATTTAGGATTAATTTATAGGTGAGATAGTATTTTAGCTAGAATTTTGAGATTGTCAATATCTTTTTAGTAACTAAAGGAATTATTTGTTATTTTAAAACTATGATTAGGACCTTGATTTGGGTAATTAGATCTCAACCTTTAAATCTTATCTATGACATGTGTCTCTTATTCAAGTACGAATTTCGAGGAAAATGGAGGGAAGAGAAATGGAGAGGAGCCTCATCCTATGTAGACGATGGAAAAAAACTTCACTACAAGATTGCCTAGTAAAATTAAACGATCAAGATAATCAGGACCTTAAGGGAATGGGATCACGTACCTGCGGAAAAAAATCCTATTACGAATGCTAAAGAGAATTGAATCGATTGTACATATAGGCTTCAAGAGTTAAAAATTTATTGTAATGATTAGAAAACAAAGCTAGAATATATGAAAATGTCTTCAAGTAACGAAGAAAAAAAAAAGGAGAAGAAGCAAATGAGAACTTGCAAAATTATATGGAAAAACACTATAGGTAACAGGTTTAAAGGTTAGAAAATGAGAATAAGAGAAATGGAAGAAAAATATGGTAAAAAGAATATTCCTACCGCCCCAAAATAAGAGTCGCTTTAGCAAAAAACTTTTTTCCTGAAATAGGTGTCGCTTCAGGAATTCAAGATAAAAAATAGTACTAATTGTTTTCAACTATACCCTTATATTGAAGGATTACTTCTTAATAGAGCCACTTCTCAAGAGACATCTAATAAATAGAGGTAATTTAGTAAAGTATACCTTATATTTATTATTTTTCTTAATGGCTGTAAAATGAGCAAAAGTCACTTATGTTGGGACTGTGGGAGCAGTACTAATACATTTGACAAAAGAAAACTAGAAAAGTTACTCCAGGTTGTAATTACCACCAGTTTTCATCTCCATCTTGAGAATTAGGGTACATAATTGCATCCCAACAATTGTACCCAATATAACTATGTGATCAAACCAACATGTCAAACTATGTATTTACATCAATTATTACACAAATTCAATTCCTATGGATGGCTTTCCAAAGAAACTCTAATTAAACAAGCATAACAAGACAGGGAAGTGTCAAATTAAA
Source organism: Lycium barbarum (assembly GCF_019175385.1). NCBI lineage: Eukaryota > Viridiplantae > Streptophyta > Magnoliopsida > Solanales > Solanaceae > Lycium > Lycium barbarum. The sequence goes on along the minus strand of NC_083348.1, from coordinate 82,672,722 downwards.
TATGACGCGTTGCTTTTCTTCCATATAATCATAAGCCGTAGAGATTAAGGGGTCGTTTGGTTGGAAACAAGTTATTCCAAAATAAGTGGATTAGTTATTCTGGGATTATTTATCCTTATTCCTCGTACCAAACGAGCCCTAAGATACTCCATATCTTTTTTTTTTCATGCAGTCAAGACTTGTCATGCCTACAACTGTCACGCCCCGAACCATGGTCTGGGCGAAACATGGCACTCGGTGCCTTACTGCATGTGACCGAGCGAACTACATGGCTTGCTGAATCATCATGAGGCATAACATGAGCGGAATATAAGGTGAATGCATGATGAGCCTTTATAAAACGTAGTAAGTCATAATACTTAATAAAAATACTTGTTTAAACATGAGTGCGGAAATAACATGAATGAGCCAAAATGGCTATACGACTCTGAATGTCTGACATAACATAACTAACTTGTCTAGTCTCTGAACATGAAAAACATACTCGCTGGAACAAGGCCCCCAGCATACCTTAGATGCATAACTAATCATAAAACAAAAGTTGACTAAACCCTGAATGAGATGGGGCTCACCAATAAGCAGATACAAATGTTATCCTACTGAGCAGATGTGTCGTCCTGTATATCAGTACTTGTATCGTGAAATGCAGGCCCCTAGGCAATAAAAGGGGACGTCAGCACATTGAATGTACTGGTATGTAAAGCAACGGGATGAAATAACATGGGACATGAAATAATAATAATAGGAACTGAAACCTGGTCATGAACATGAATACATATATTTATATATAACATGGTAAAAATATCATAGGTAGGGAGAGCAATAAATTATAACCGATCCATGGTTTGGTGCTTGCGTCCCGCCAGCAGAACACTCAGTCCTTGCCAGGGAACATGAGATTTGATAAAATATGAAAGGATCCAGTCATTATGAGAGATCGTCCGGGACATGGGTGGAGCGATCCTCATCCTACGGTGGCTACGTAGTTTCAGGCTATCTGAAGCCCTCCTCGGTAATTAAAGTAACTCCCAAAAACATGAACATGTAAAATAAGTGGCACTTGCTGCCCATGGTTTTCATGAATATAACTTGCTTGTACATGGATATCATGAATTATAGCTTGCTTGCATGAACTTGTAAAACATGTATAGTATTTTCTTGAAATAGCATAATATATCATAAACTAGCATGCATGAACCCATGGAATGAGATATATGGATTTTTCATAGATTACGGATAGATTCTTAATAATCATAAAGAAATATCAAGAACTCAACGATGGAATTATAACAATTCATAGATAATATAATCATGGACATGGACCTAGGGTTATCATGAGCATGGTATAGAAACCCTAGTTTTCGTAAAGAATCATAATTTATGGATTATGAGGCGTGGGGAAGAACAATGATGTTCCTACACGTAGATAGTAACTCTACATACCTTAGTCGCTCAAAAACTTGAATTAAAGACTTGAGCTTTGAAGAAGATTTCCAAAATCTTGAATTCTTGAACCTTGAGATGGGTTTTCTTGAAAACCCTAGTTTTGGAATGATGATTTCTTGTTTAGATTACAAGGATATGTATTAGAATTGACTTCGAATAATTAGAGTAGGCTTACCTTGGTGTTCTTGATAATGGAAAAGGGTAGGAGGTCGTTCTAGGTCTTGAAGGAATGAAAAATAATGATTTGAACTGATATGGACGAATACATACTGTTCTGAAAAATTAAATTTTCGGCCCAATTAAATACTGGCCGTATTTTGAAATACAGACGGCACTGCGTCTTTTCAGTAAAATGGCCATAACTCTTTGCACAGATGTCCGTTTGACCCCCATAATATACCGTTGGAAAGGTATTTCAAATCTCTACAACTTGCATCAAGGAAATTTTCCCAAATTCCAAATAAATTTTGAAATACGGGCCGTATTTTGAAATACGATCCGTATTTAACCATTTGACATCCAAATGTCAAATTCCAGAATGCTCAGAAATCCTTGGTACCAGTTTACGACTTGAATTACGGCCCGTATACTGAAATACGGTCACTGTTCATGGGCGTAAACCCCCATCTTACAACTGAACAGGGAAATTCCAATTCCCACATTCTTTATCTGATTTTTTCTAAGTCTGGGATCATGGTCAAAGCTTAGGTTAAAGGTACGAGATGTTACAATATCTCCCCCTTGGGATCATTCGTCCTCGAATGATGGGTCATGGTTAAGAATATGGCTGGACATGGCTTGAATACGTGAACATAAAAGAAACATGACATAAAACATAAGAGCCTGACATGGTTACGTGGGAACATGGTCATGGATCATGAGAACTGAATACGTGATTACATGGAAACATGTACATGGGGAACATGAAACTGAGTAGCACCTACATGAATGAGAATCATGAAACATTTGTCCTCGATTTATGACTAGTGGTTAAGAATCGCTACTAACTCTGGAATCTACAAAATTTATGGTAGGACTTCCTTTATAATTCGGACCCTCACGACATTTCTCAAACGCCTGCCAGCTAACTAAAGTACCAACACAGAACTCACATGGTATCTTAATAGGCATGATGTGACATAACGTGATTACTGAATCTTGAATGTAGCTAACATAAATACTGAGCTAGCTTGAACACATGGATATTGGCTAAATGATTACATGATTACTATACATGGGGTTTAGAAGAAAATCCGTAGGCACGAATGACATGAGTACTGGAATAGGCACGAACATGACATGATTACCTGGGCGTGAGACACATGACGTGGGACATAAATGCATGAAGACTGGATGGCATGGATACCTGAGTGCTAAACTGTCATGGGATACGAATACGTGTAAACATGGATATCATAACATGGGATCTGAATGTCGAAAACATGATTGTTACAACATGAGGGTTGAATACTAAGCGCGGGTAGGATTTGGATACTTAGAGACTTGATCATAGACGTTCGTATGTCGCCATGGTAATATGAGATAGGAGTATGACTTAGGCTTTGAATGCAAACGCAACTTGATGTGAATGCGACAGACTTAAGTCGTATAACAAGAATATGATCCTAACATAGGTATTCATAAATGTCTAGCTTAGGCATGACATGAATACGTCGAATCTGAGTAGAATACTCCTGAGATAAGTACCACAGGGTACATGAACAACAACAACAACAACAACAAGGTACATGAAAAGATGTATATTTGAATATAGGAATGCACCTTACTTCTGATTATCTTGTTAGCTGTTAACCATGATTATGAATACCTTAGCTCATCTTGCTCATTCTTGTGAGCGAATTATAGAGGACTGGGAGAAAAGGAATTATTGGTACTATTCATATAAGATACTTTGCTTTAGAGAACATACATGCCATGGTGCATTGTACATGGAGGACGTAACGTGGAACATGCGTACATGGGAACGTGATTCATATGGCATAAAACGTGAATAGCATGACATGGGGCATGGGACCATGAAAAATATGGCGTTTATATGAGTACCTACATATCGTGGCGTATGGACTTGAGTTCATGAGTATTGAAGTAAGACTAAGGCATTAGTCTGACTTGCATAGAGCACAAGTTGCAAGCTAACTCTGGGGTACTCAGAGACCTAAGGCATGGATAAAGTATTACCTTTAGAACTTAGATATGCTGAAATGATGGGACATGATTCAACATAGCTTACTCTTATCAGCGTGAGTAAACGCCCTTGTTATAAATAAGACACATGAAAGAATGGATTATAGGCATGTATAACTCGTTCCTCGAGCATCTAAGACATGGGTAGAAAGTCACCTTGAACATAATGAGGCCTAGATACTTAGCGAAAGGAAAAAGGAATCATCTCATCATGATCGTAAAACATTAGCTAAAGAAACATAAGCACGGATTACATAGAATCATGGGTAGGACATCCATCTTGGTTCACCTTCATTATTATCTCACAAAATCGTTCTTACGATACCGCTATAAGTGGAATGCATAGCGAAATGAATCGGGGCATGAGTATGTGGTAACGTGGATAACATAATCATAGGGGTAAAGATCATCATCAGATTTGAAAAGCACTTAGATGCTAGAACATGGACATGAGTATAAAAGCATGATAGATACGTGAGACCTGAATGCGATTTTTAACTTTAGACATGAGCAAACCAGAAGTGCCAGACATGAAAGGACATTCCCTTGCATAACTTACTATCGTATGAAGTCTTAATTCTTGTATCTTAAACGCGTAGTATCAATCTCTAACATGGGCATGATATGGGTACGAAAGGCACGAGTAGAGTACGTCTGGGTATTAGTACCATATAGTACATGAATTACTCTGGAATTGGAACCGTTATACCCTTAAAACCCGTTATTCGCTCTAGAACTTTATCTTACAACATAATTACCTAGTACTTGATTTCAACAGCACGACAAAGATCACATTCTACGCACCTTATCTTGGCTACATGAAACTGTGACCCTCTGACATAATCTCCTTAACACCTATCAACTTACAAAACACATAGTTTATATCGGCACCTTATCGCACGATTTCCCCCTTAGTTCAAAAGCTGACGTTTAAAGCCTGTGGATCCATTGAGTTAGCGATAAGTGGTCATCTAGTGGTTCTGCTAATTTCCTCTAACATACTGACGACTTATTTCTTCGGTTTACTTCAAGCAAGTCTTACTTACTAGGAAAACTGGATTACTTAAATGAACGGGGTTCTAATGTACATAACTAGCATACTAGCTTTGTCAGTCTTGGGGAAAACTCTTTTCTGATAACTCTTAAAGGCTCTTCTTCTGTAGCTTGCTCTCTTACTACTTAGATGATTTTCTTCTTTCACCAATTTCTATACCTCAAATTTAAATTAAACCCTTTGGGTTCTAACACGCCTTCGGTGTATTCAGACAGTTACCCACTTAGTAGTGCTAACTTGACTAAGGAACTCAAATCGTACTTCTACTAACTCTACTGAAAATTTCTAATTCACCGTATCTATTCAAACTTACTTACTATGCTTCTGTTAACCACTTGCTAGCATCATATCTCTAATTCTTCTCTGAGCACTAAAGTGAAGCATAAGGTTATTTCTAACTTTTCCTCCTTATCTGACTCTATTCTGGGGTTGTGTACTATTTTTTCTGAACTATGGGCATGGATCACACTTAGGGAAATTTCATCTCTATCAAACAAGGAATTGGAACAACTAACCCCAAACTCCCTATACACTTTCAAAATTATATCATACTATACACATCAGGGATAAATACTTAATCACATAACCTAAGAGGGAATTGTCATATCTTTTATCTCATAGTAATATCTGCCTCTTGTAGTAACTTACTAACGTCATCTCTCTAGGTCTGATCTGAATAAGCTTAAATAATTTAAAACTAACCCAAAAAAAAATCAATATCGTCTGCTCGTGGTTTTCTTATCGCATCAGTCCCTTCCTAGTCATGTGCATAGATCATATGGCAAAAATATATATATCCTAGAAAAGGTCGAGACTTTCTAGTATTACAGGTGGTTGGCTCTTAGGCTATTTCCTGCTCAAAACTACTGTGGATAATTTATGCCTGCTGCGGTTAACTTCATAACATCCTACCTCATGGGGTCTTAAATATGAACCATCACCCTTATACTATATCTCCATGGTCAAAGAGTCCAAATAAATTTACTCTATAGGGTATATAACCTACGTGTGCTACCATACCGAAATTTGTCTTTCAAATGGTACTAACACCTGATAAACACACCATGCACTATTTGGCAAGTCTTGGGTCTCGAATTTCCTTCTTGCCGCTTACACATTTGATACGTTCAGAATTCGATGGAAAAAGAATGTTACTTACTACTCTAAGCTTCATGGCACGAGTTAGAATAATTCATGATGACTCTATCTGAAAGCAACACATCGATAATGATTAGATTTACATCTTCCTCATCTATTGAGATGAGGCGTATTCGGTAGAACGAGAAACAACACACGAGTCCGAGTGATTTCTGAGAACATAGCTCTATTGCACGATCTAAAGTTGAAAGAAGTGAGACAAACTTAAATGTCTTGGTGGTCAACTGTTTATATGTATGGCATGCACACACATATAAAAGTGACCCCACTAGATACGGTTTCATAGACTCCCTAAGACACTTGAACCTAGTGCTCTGATACCAAGCTTTGTCACGCCCCGCACCATGGCCTGGGCGAAACACGGCACTCGGTGCCTTACTGCATGTGACCGAGCGAACCACATGGCTTGCTGAATCATCATGAGGCATAACATGAGCGGAATATAAGGTGAATGCATGATGAGCCTTTATAAAACGTAGTAAGTCATAATACTTAATAAAAATACTTGTTTAAACATGAGTGCGGAAATAACATGAATGAGCCAAAATGGCTATACGACTCTGAATGTCTGACATAACATAACTAACTTGTCTAGTCTCTGAACATGAAAAACATACTCGCTGGAACAAGGCCCCCAGCATACCTTAGATGCATAACTAATCATAAAACAAAAGTTGACTAAACCCTGAATGAGATGGGGCTCACCAATAAGCTGATACAAATGTTATCCTACTGAGCAGATGTGTCGTCCTGTATATCAGTACCTGTATCGTGAAATGCAGGCCCCTAGGCAATAAAAGGGGACGTCAGCACATTGAATGTACTGGTATGTAAAGCAACGGGATGAAATAACATGGGACATGAAATAATAATAATAATAGGAACTGAAACCTGGTCATGAACATGAATACATATATTTATATATAACATGGTAAAAATATCATAGGTAGGGAGAGCAATAAATTATAACCGATCCATGGTTTGGTGCTTGCGTCCCGCCAGCAGAACACTCAGTCCTTGCCAGGGAACATGAGATTTGATAAAATATGAAAGGATCCAGTCATTATGAGAGATCGTCCGGGACATGGGTGGAGCGATCCTCATCCTACGGTGGCTACGTAGTTTCAGGCTATCTGAAGCCCTCCTCGGTAATTAAAGTAACTCCCAAAAACATGAACATGTAAAATAAGTGGCACTTGCTGCCCATGGTTTTCATGAATATAACTTGCTTGTACATGGATATCATGAATTATAGCTTGCTTGCATGAACTTGTAAAACATGTATAGTATTTTCTTGAAATAGCATAATATATCATAAACTAGCATGCATGAACCCATGGAATGAAATATATGGATTTTTCATAGATTACGGACAGATTCTTAATAATCATAAAGAAATATCAAGAACTCAACGATGGAATTATAACAATTCATAGATAATATAATCATGGACATGGACCTAGGGTTATCATGAGCATGGTATAGAAACCCTAGTTTTCGTAAAGAATCATAATTTATGGATTATGAGGCGTGGGGAAGAACAATGATGTTCCCACACGTAGATAGTAACTCTACATACCTTAGTCGCTCCAAAACTTGAATTAAAGACTTGAGCTTTCAATAAGATTTCCAAAATATTGAATTTTTGAACCTTGAGATGGGTTTTCTTGAAAACCCTAGTTTTGGAATGATGATTTCTTGTTTAGATTACAAGGATATGTATTAGAATTGACTTGGAATAATTAGAGTAGGCTTACCTTGGTGTTCTTGATGATGGAAGAGGATAGGAGGTCGTTCTAGGGCTTGAAGGAATGAAAAATAATGATTTGAACTGATATGGATGAATATATACTGTTCTGGAAAATTAAATTTTTGGCCCAGTTAAATACTGGCCGTATTTTGAAATACGGACTGCACTGCGTCTCTTCAGTAAAATGGTCATAACTCTTTGCACAGATGTCCGTTTGACCCCCATAATATACCGTTGAAAAGGTATTTCAAATATCTACAACTTTCATCAAGGAAGTTTTCCTAAATTCCAAATAAGTTTTGAAATACAGGCCGTATTTAACCATTTGACAGCCAAATGTCAAATTCCAGAATGCTCAGAAATCCTTGGTACCTGATAACGTCCAAATCCATCCTATTAATTTGGTTGGGCACGGTCGTATGCAAATATAATTTACCCAACTATGAGTCGGGGTCGAATCCCACAGAGAACAATATGTAGGTGATTTAAGCAGATTAGGAATTATCACTAACAATAGCTATGCCCGAACGCATCAATGGTTGTTTTTGATAAGGTTTTTATAAAATATGGAAATATAAATTCTAATCTACAAAGCAAGTAAATTGATCAATGGCAACAAGAATAGAAGAAGGGAAACTACTTCTCAAGTAACGATCCAATCTATTTCACGAATTGTAAATAATAGCAAGTTTATGTTATTTAGCCTCGGATAAAGACTCTAAATTAACTTCTTCCGAAGATTAACTAGACTACCCAATTGAAGATCCCTCAAGCAATTAGGAGCATTAAGAACACCCGAATATGGCTACAAGTGGTATTGCCTATTCCTAGGTCAACTTCCATTAGATGAGGGTTAACGCCCCAAATTCATGTTAATTATTCTATCCGAACTCCGTTCTTCCTCTTCCGAGTTTCAAACAAAGTAAATGGGCGAGTTCAAAGGTTAGCTAATCCAATGAAAACATTCAAGAACAAGAATAATTAAAATAGCAAAAACTTACTTGATTAAGAACAATGCAAATGAATAAATAAGCACAACAAGAGTATCAATCTTAATTGTCACCAAGAGATTTCCATCAACAAGGATTAAAAAGAAGAGAGAACATTTTTGTAGGAACCCTAGCCTCCAACTTGTGGGAGCTGCCAAAGATAATCTGATATTTTGCCCTAGTTTTCTATTTATATGAACTGGGATGGAAGGCATCGTCAAAATCCGAGTTCTGGTTGAAAATTGCCGAAAATCCTTCATCGCGATCGCGCCATGTGTATGCGCGATCGCGTGGATGACGTCAGCTTCCCCTGCTCCCTTAATCGCGATCGCGTGTAGATCCTGCGCGACCGCGTGGAATTAACAACGCGCGTAGGCGCGATCGCGTTACATTCCAGCGCGATCGCGTGGAGTACAATTCCCGCGTGGGCGCGATCGCGTGGGTACTCTGCGCGATCGCGTAGAGTAGTTTTCCACGGCTCTTTTCCAGAACTTCCAGTTGATTCCAGTTTTGCAACTTTTTTGCTTGTTTTCCACACTTAGGCTCTAGGGACCTCGTATTACCTGAAACATGACAAAAACTACGTAAAATGACATAGACTTGCTTAAAAACAAGTAAAACTTATAGTTAAAAAGCATCGATTGTGGTGTAAAATCACGCCACATCAACACCCCCAACTTAATGTATTTGCTTGTCCTCAAGCAAGCCATACAAAACCATGACTCAATCTAACACCTAGATATTATAGAATAACAATGTCTACATTGGTTTTGACTCTGAACTACCGGCATGCATATTTTCCTTTAAACGACCACCCCCAACTCTCTACTTTAAAACAATATGCATAACTCAAGAACACTACGACTAACAATGAAGCTTCAATGAATGACACTACATTATCGAACATATTATGGTGCACACAAACGCTACTTTAGGTGGTCACTTTATTTTGTTCAATTCTCATCCTTATGCCCTCACATAGACCAAAGAATGTCCCAACACACATATATACGACAAGAATGGGACGAAGACGAAAGAGAAGAGAAAGACACTCACACTCACAAAGAAATTCATATCTACACATGCAAATACCATATGCTCGCCCTTATTTTCTATGTTTTCATCCTAGGCTCGTTCGGTTGTGATCACATTAGGACTTGTTTCGGCTTGTAATGTAGGTTTAGGGACAGGTCGGATACTTTTTGGAAATTAGTGACTCACCCTCCTTGAACACTACAACATCTTGTCACCTTAATTCGCCTCTTTTCTTTCCACCCCTTTATTTTCTTTCAGTTTTCGACCTCGATGTGGTTTTACTTCTAACCAACTTACAATTCTTTTTGCGTTACAATTTTCTGTTTTTTTTTTTTTTTTGTAAACTTTTTTTTTTATTATTATTATTATAATATATATATATATATATATATATATATATATATATATATATATATATATATATATATATATATATATATATATATATATTTATACGCAACTACCACATCGAATCTCCACTAGCAAACTCCACCACCCCCCAACTTATGTTTTTAACATGTACTCCACATTTAATTCACCCCCAACTTAGGCATTTTGCCTCATCTAACTAGTAGCATCAAGGAGGGAACGGGTGCGAAGATGGATTAATTTCACAAAGGGTAAGGTTTCATAATTTGCTAGCCAAGAAAAAGGTCAAAAAGGCTCAAAAGGGAAACTAAGGGTATTTAACACTTTTGGTAAGGCTTATTTAGGCAAAGTGACTATTTCAACAAAGAAAGCCTAAGATCATTTCACAACCAAACTAACTTTCGCATTTCAAACAAGACCAACCGGGCAAGTTCTAGATTATACATGCATAAACAGAATCAAACTAACACTTCACACACACATCGGCATAAGGACAATAATTTTTACACTTGTGACTTCCTAAGTAGTAATTCATCACACACAACACCCCAATAATCACAATGTCATATAAAGAATCAATCATGTCAGACAATAACTGTTCTAAGTATGCATTTTTGAAAATTTCGAGGGGTCCAAAAATTTCAACAAAACACAATACATGCCATTAGTTGCCAAGTAGTACCAAATAAAACAAAATTACTCTATTCAACCTAAGTAACACCCTAAACATGCCAGTTTCAACAAAATAAAACCTCCCTCAGGAAAAGAACTCTGGCAAAGAAAAGCCGAGGAGGTTCCTACCCCTAACTAAAAAACTTGCAGTGTCCTCACTGCAGTACATCAACACAGATTTTTTTTTTTTCATACCTCCTAGCACTGCGTGCTATGGTCATCTCTGCTCACCCTCTGAACTGGAGCTGCTGGGCTCTGGCAGGACAAAATCGTCCTCATTTTCCTCCTCTTCATGTTGTGCGCCGCATACACTCCTCAGAATGCTCATCATTTTGTTCAGGAATTTTTTTAAAGTTTAAGTACCTACAAAACAAACACAACGCATATGAACACCTACAATGATGTATAATGAGGAGTTGGTTTAAGGAAATTGGTCCCCCAAGTTTTGAGCAGCTCTGCGCGAGCATTCTGTTTGGGCACTGCCATTTTTCCTTCAGCGCGATCGCGTAGCAACCAGGCGCGATCGCGCCAATTTGAGATATTCCTTTAGCGCGATCGCGCAAGGAACTGGCGCGATCGCGCAAATTTGAGCCATTTATTCAGCGCGATCGCGTCTATTATCAGCGCGATCGCACTGAGTCATTTCAGATTCTCAGAAACATTTTCACAAACAGGTTATGGGCATCATTTTTGGGGCTTCAATTCAATGATTTTAAGCACGTATTTTGCCCCATTTTTTTTTTCATATATCAGCACCCATCTCTCAACTCACATCACTCAACAACAAACAACCATTTATATAACAAGAAATTCAACAATTTTATCATATATTCATGCTTAAACAAGTGGAAGAAAATTTTTCTTTCACAATTTCTAACATGGAAAGATGATAAAAACAACCCTAGGATCAAGACAATGAAAGAATTACATACCTTGTGGTTGCAAGTTGAAGAATTCTTCTTAAAAATTGAAGTTGAATTTGAGAGAAAATTGAGAGAATTTTTGAGAAAAAGTGAAGGAAATGATGGGTTTCTACCGTTTTGCCTTTCTTTACTCTGTTTTGAAAACTGAAAACGCGCCTCTGCGCGATCGCGTGGTGATGTGGCGCTATCGCGTAGAGTAATTTCTCTTTTTTTTTTTTTTCTTTTTTTACCGCGATCGCGTGGGTTCTTTGCGCGATCGCGAAGAGTAAAATTCGCCCAAATTTTTCCAGATTCAGAAAATAAGCACAGAAACCAGTCTAACAAATTACAGAAACCAGCAGCTACTGATTTGTGGCTGTTCTGAAAACTCCACCTATTCAAAACAACTCCAAAAATTGTGAAATTTTGCAGATTAGTCACAAATCATAAACTAAACAATTCTAAAAAATCAAATTTCAAAAATGATTAAAAAATTTAAAAACGATGGGTTGCCTCCCACCAAGCGCTTAAGTTAACGTCGCGGCACGACGGATACCAACTTTACCGCTTTTCTCGCCATTTGGAGCTTATGAATTGGGCACCTAACTTGGAATCAAGTTTGTGACCACGAGCAGCGGGGGGTGGTAAATATCTGATCACGCCAAGTAAAATATTGTTCATTCTACACTTCTTGGCTTTCAAGTGAGGAACGTCATTTTGCCTTGTTGAAATTTTCAAATTGCAGAATATAAGGCTCTTGAACTTTTTGAACTATGGCATCCTCTTTTTCCCCCGGATTGGGGTCAACACCAACCATATTGTTCAGAACAATGGTTGACTCCCATTCATTTTTTTCTTTGGCATTCCCAATAAACTCATCTTCATGATTTACCCTTTTATCTTGAGCATTGGGTAGTTCATAATGATTTGCCCGTGGAGGATTTTCTTCTTCTTTCATCAAACCAAGTTGGAGACTAGTTTCCAAGTACTCTTCAAAGGCTTTTTGATTTTCATTACCCTCACCTAGTAGACACTCCATCATGAGTTTGAACTCACCAATTTGGCCATGCTCACAATAAAAGTCATTACTAAACAAGTTTTCATGGAAAGATGCCATTTTTTTTTTATATATAAAATAAAACACAGAAAACAACTACACAAATATTTACGGGTTCGGATCAAAGCAAGTTAGCTTATTTCCTAGATTAGCCAAAATACACCAATTGTTCCCCGGCAACGGCGCCATTTTTGATAACGTCCAAATCCACCCTATTAATTTGGTTGGGCACGGTCGTATGCAAATATAATTTACCCAACTATGAGTCGGGGTCGAATCCCACAGAGAACAATATGTAGGTGATTTAAGCAGATTAGGAATTATCACTAACAATAGCTATGCCCGAACGCATCAATGGTTGTTTTTGATAAGGTTTTTATAAAATATGGAAATATAAATTCTAATCTACAAAGCAAGTAAATTGATCAATGGCAACAAGAATAGAAGAAGGGAAACTACTTCTCAAGTAACGATCCAATCTATTTCACGAATTGTAAATAATAGCAAGTTTATGTTATTTAGCCTCGGATAAAGACTCTAAATTAACTTCTTCCGAAGATTAACTAGACTACCCAATTGAAGATCCCTCAAGCAATTAGGAGCATTAAGAACACCCGAATATGGCTACAAGTGGTATTGCCTATTCCTAGGTCAACTTCCATTAGATGAGGGTTAACGCCCCAAATTCATGTTAATTATTCTATCCGAACTCCGTTCTTCCTCTTCCGAGTTTCAAACAAAGTAAATGGGCGAGTTCAAAGGTTAGCTAATCCAATGAAAACATTCAAGAACAAGAATAATTAAAATAGCAAAAACTTACTTGATTAAGAACAATGCAAATGAATAAATAAGCACAACAAGAGTATCAATCTTAATTGTCACCAAGAGATTTCCATCAACAAGGATTAAAAAGAAGAGAGAACATTTTTGTAGGAACCCTAGCCTCCAACTTGTGGGAGCTGCCAAAGATAATCTGATATTTTGCCCTAGTTTTCTATTTATATGAACTGGGATGGAAGGCATCGTCAAAATCCGAGTTCTGGTTGAAAATTGCCGAAAATCCTTCATCGCGATCGCGCCATGTGTATGCGCGATCGCGTGGATGACGTCAGCTTCCCCTGCTCCCTTAATCGCGATCGCGTGTAGATCCTGCGCGACCGCGTGGAATTAACAACGCGCGTAGGCGCGATCGCGTTACATTCCAGCGCGATCGCGTGGAGTACAATTCCCGCGTGGGCGCGATCGCGTGGGTACTCTGCGCGATCGCGTAGAGTAGTTTTCCACGGCTCTTTTCCAGAACTTCCAGTTGATTCCAGTTTTGCAACTTTTTTGCTTGTTTTCCACACTTAGGCTCTAGGGACCTCGTATTACCTGAAACATGACAAAAACTACGTAAAATGACATAGACTTGCTTAAAAACAAGTAAAACTTATAGTTAAAAAGCATCGATTGTGGTGTAAAATCACGCCACATCAGTACCAGTTTACGACTTGAATTACGGCCGTTATACTGAAATACGGTCACTGTTCATGGTTGTAAACCCCCATCTTACAACTGAACAGGGAAATTCCAATTCCCACATTCTTTATCTGATTTTTTCTAAGTCTGGGATCATGGTCAAAGCTTAGGTTAAAGGTATGGGGTGTTATTTACGGAAAAGCACATTGTGTGACCATTGGGGGAAAAAAGAAAAGCCTCAATTTAAGTAAATGACCTGAGTTGGCCATTCGACTCAAATTAATGTCAAGCGCTAGCCCAACCCATCCACTACAAAAAAAAAATCAAACTTGTATGTGGCGCCTGAACGAAAAGTCGTCACTGATAGTTCGCTACAAAAAGAACAGGACTATTTGTCGCGACTAACGTCACCACAAAAGATCGAAAAAACTTCATATTGAGCTTTAAAAAATATCCAAAACATGTATAATTAGTAAGTATACATTAACTATATATTTATTAAACATAAATTATACATCAATGATACATTTTCTAATTATATGTTGATTGTGCATTTATTATACACAAATTATACAAGAATGATATATTTTCAGTACATATACTTTAGGGATACATATTCTATACGATAATGATACACTTTTTATACGTATGATACATTTTTTTCTATACATATACAGTTGTGATACATATTCTATGCAACAATGGTATAGTTTATATACGTATGCTATGTTTTCTATACATATACAGTAGTGATACATATACAACAATGACACAGTTTATATACATATGCTGGAACTAGTTGAAAAATTGCTAGAAAATAGAATTATTTTGAAAAGGGTAAAAAATGACTTTTAAGATTCTTGGGCCACCGGATGTCAATAGTTTCACCAGAGTGGCTATTTGTGACTTTTCCCCAAACTTTTATGTATATATACATTATAATAACTAGTGTCATTCGGCCCGTTTTAAACCTGGGCCCAAATCGTCGTTAAAATTTTAATTTGTAGATGTTTTTTAGTTTTTCTGCTCTTGTTTATTTGTTTTTGTAACATTAGTTTGACAGTTTAGAAAAACTTCTAAAATATTAAAGTGCAAAAACATATCTAAAAGTTAAAATAAAACATTTTTCTTAGTTTATATATTAGATTTAAAAAAAAAAATCCAACAATTGAAGTTCTTGTATTTTCTATTTTACTAAAAAAATTTGAGATTAAAGTCTTCGATGATCCACATTGAGCTTTTCATATGTTCAATTAATTTAGTTTATTTCTTTGAGTTGAACCCATATTGGCTAACTTATTTTTGCTAAAAGATATTACAGTATTCAATTAATGTCAAAAATATTTAATGAGAAAACATTATTGTATGATGAATTCAATAATGTTTGCTTATAATAAATATAGTTGATATTGCAAGATTTGTGGACGTTCTTTCAAATTAAATCACACAAAAAAATTACTTACAAGTCAATAAAATTAGACTGTTCTTACTTTAAGCTTTCTTTTCACTTTCAAAAGATGTATGTTAAAGAATAAAATTTTATTCCGTTTTCTTAATTTAATGAATCATTTTATGAGATCTATATTATTATAACTTTTTCATGTCGAACTTAACTATTTTATCTTAAATTATATAAAATATTGATTATCCGGTATTTTGCAATGTATATTACTATTAAAAAACTAAAAAGTATACTTTTTGCAATTGTGTAGAATTATTACTGTTTGGAGATCAAATTGTATTTTCTTTACAAAGTGTTTTTTCAAACATTCTCGGAATATATGTAAAAATAATATTTTATTGTTTCTCTTTTAATATACTGACTTATTAGATAAATTTTATGTTAAAAGTGTGCACACATAAAATTTGATTAATTAACTATCATACTTCGAAATTTATTTTTCAATTGGGACGGAAGGACTATAGTTTACATTTTGATGCATTTTTAAAGTATTTAACAATGATATAGGTAAAAATTAAGGTGGGTTAAGCTATTTACTGGACCCAAATTAGGGGCAAAATGTATGAATTTACAGTTCATTGAACCTGTTATCATTGATGGTGAACGAATTGCCCAAATCCAAGAGAGTGAAATCGAGCGAGAGACTACTAAATGGAAGATGACCTTAATTCTGTATGTAGTAGGTGATTCCCCATCAATTGGTGCTATTGCTAGGTTTATAGGGGCCAATTGGAAGTTCACATATAAACCGAAACTTTACTACCATAATGAGGGTTATTTTGTTGTGATGTTTAATAGTATTGAGGACAAGGAGGAAGTCTTATTATCAGGACCTCATACTATTAATAGCAAGCCAATTATACTTAGGTCTTGGAATCCAGACTTCAATTTTGGAGATGAAGTGTTGAGGACCATTCCACTTTGGGTAAGATTGCCAAATTTGCCAATGAATTGTTGGGGGAGTCATACGCTAAGTAGAATTGGCAGTGTCCTGGGGTGTGCTATATATGCTGATGAATGCACCACAAGTATTGAACGAATCTCCTATGCTAGAATCCTGGTGGAAATGGATGTCACAAAGCTTTACCCTATACTGTTAAATTAAAAGATCTAGAGGGAAAATTCTTTGTTCACGAGGTAGAATATGATTGGAAACCCATTTTTTGCCCCAAATGCTTAAAAATAGGACATATATGTCAGCCAGCTCCAGAAACAAAGGCTCCCGCAAATGAGAAAGGCAGAGGACCTCGTCCATGATTCAACAAAGTATGAATGTCGCATAACAAATATGTCACTCAGGCGCCTAAAGTAGGGGATAATACAACACAACCGAGCAACCTTACACAAATGACTGCAAATGCCCAGATTAAACAGCCTGGCAACACAACACAGGAGGTTAATCCTATACCAGTGCAAAGAAATGTACCAGTTACTCAGACAAGGGATGCACCTGAACCTGTTGGGCAGACAACAAAGCATAGCAATCTAGCAAAAATTCCCCAGCAGTTGAAGCTTAACATAGTGAGCCAGGCCAGTATTTTCAGTCCTTTGATGTCTAAGATCAATAGGGAGCTACTGGATATTGGTTAGATGTCTGTACAGGAACAAAGGAATAAAGAAGGTACTACAAGTTCCCAAATTCCGTACTCAATAGATAAGGGCGGTCACTTAGAATGTGAGAGGGTTTAATAAAGCACAGAAGCATAAAGAGTTCAAGAAGTATTTAGTAGATAATAAAGTAGATATTATAGTTGTTCTAGAGCATAGAGTAGCAATGAAAGATGTTGTTCCTATAATAAATAAAGTGGCAAATGGATGGGACTCAGTCTCCTACTACTCAACTACAGGCAAAGGCAGAATATGGGTACTATGGAATCCAAGGTACTGTAAATTCTCAATAGTTCAAATGCAGGATCAACATATTCATGGGCAGGTGCAAGATTATGACTCTAATAAAGTTTTTTTCTTCACAGTTGTTTATGGGTTGCACACTGTAGTAGATAGAAAACCCATTTGGGATGACCTAATCACTCTTTCTCAAAAAATCACAATCCCATGGTTAGTAATGGGTGATTTTAATGCTAAGCTTGATATTGAGGACAGAATTGTAGGGTATCCTGTACAAACCATTGAAATAGTAGACTTCTCAAACTTTATCCTAACTTCTAGTATAATGGACTTGAAGGCTATTGGAAGGGAGTACACATAGACAAATAACCATGTTTTTAGTAGAATTGATAGGGGGTTAGTGAATGCATGTTGGGCTCATATGTGGGATACTTTAGAGGTCATAGTTATGGAACCTATGTTCTCTGACCACTCTCCTTTGAGTGTGACACTGGATGAGAGGCAAGACAGGAGAACTAGGCCTTTCAAATTCTTTAATTGCTTAACAGCACATCAGGACTTTAAAATGATTGTCCAGCAGAGTTGGCAACAAAGATGTCCTGGTCCTCCTATAGTGAGGGTGTGGAAGAAGCTAAAAAGGTTGAAACATAGTCTCAAATTGCTGAATACAACAGAGTTTAAGGGGGTGGAAGACAAGATAATATTGACAACACAGAAGTTGAGGGACATACAAACTCAGATGCAGATGCCTAATGACCATCAACTGTTGTTTGATGAACAAGAAATCCTAAAAGCTGAACTTGAAAAATGGTACAAGATTCAGGAAAGTGCACTGAAACAAAAGGCTAGAGTTAACTGGTTGAAGCTAGGGGACTCTAACACAGCCTATTTCCATGCATGTATAAGAAACAGAATGGATCAGAATCATATCAAGATTCTAACAACTGGAGATGGCAAGCTTATACAAAGTGCTGCAGAGGTCCAAGAGGAGGTGGTTGGCTTCTATAAACAGTTATTTGGAATAGCTGCTTCACAACTCCCTATTGTCAAAACTAAGGTAATGCAATAGGGTAATAACCTATCCAGAGCACAACAGCTGAATGTGATATCCAGTGTTACCTTACCTGAAATAGTTGAGGCTATTAAGGATATTAAGGACAATAAATCACCAGGGGGTGATGGGTATAATGCACTATTTTACAAAAAAACTTGGGATATCGTTGGAGAGGATATAATGGAAGCAATACTGGATTTATTTAATACTACTTCTCTCTACAAGACAATCAATTGTACATCAGTAACCCTTATTCCAAAAGTGAAACACCCTACCTCTATTAAAGAGTATAGACCTGTATCATGCTGTAATGTTCTATACAAGATTATAGCCAAGATCATTACCAAGAGGATGAGTCAGGTACTTGAAGATCTCATTGATGGGAGTTAGTCAGCATTTATCCCTGGAAGGCTCATATCTAATAACATAGTATTGAGCCATGAATTGGTAAAAAGGTACTCTAGGAAAGGAATTTCGACGTGATGTATTTTGAAAATAGACTTACAAAAAGCATATGACTCGATTGAGTGGGTGTTCTTAGAGCAAGTACTGATCAGTCTCCAGTTCCCTGATACTTTTGTCAAATGGATGATGGCCCGCCTAACTTCTGTATCCTATTCTATCAACATTAATGGTGCTCCCACAACACCCTTTGCTGCTAAGAGAGGATTGAGACAGGGAGACCCCATGTCTCCATATCTCTTTGTCATTGCCATGAAGTACTTAAACAGGCTGCTTAAATCCCTCCATACTGATAAAAACTTTCACTTTCATCCAAGATGTGCTAAAATGAAAGTGATTAAACTAAGCTTTGCAGATGACATGCTTTTATTTAGCAGGGGGGATGCTCTTTCAGTGCAAACACTGTTCCAATGTTTCAATCAATTCTCTCAAGCCTCTGGCCTTAAAGCAAATCTCCAAAAATGCTCTATCTATTTTGGAGGTGTGAATCCAACAGTTCAGACTCAAATCCTAGAAGTTCTTGGAATTCCTAAAGGGGATCTGCCTATTAGATACTTGGGTGTGCCATTGAGCACTATGGGTTGGGGAGATGAATTACAATGGTGTGTGACTAGGTACAATGGGAAGAATAGTGCAGCAACTCTGTTCAGAATAGTGCTGGCAACAACGACATACCACATTTGGCTGGAGAGGAACCAAGTTGTGTTCCAAGGTAGAAGAAGTTCAAGTAATCAACTTGTCAAAATGATCATCCAAGAGGTCTATGTAAGAGCTAGCACACAGACAAGATTAGTTAGTCGACTTAGATCTCTTAATTGGTATCCTTGTTAGCATGTCTTAGAATTATATATGAGTGAATTTCTAGCCTGTGAGTAGTGAAGAGAGCTAACTGGGCATGTCCAGTTAGTAGAGCTCAATCCTTTCTCTTTTTTCTTTAAGTCTTTGATTTGTAATTCTCCACTTTGGTAATAAATAAAAAGTTTATTTACCAAAAAAAAATGATATAGTTATTTGTATTTATTCTTTTTACTTAAAACTTAATCCTACCTTAAGTGAAATTTTGTTAATTACTTATGTTTGCCAGCATGTATGACACAAAATTACAGGAGAAAATAAAAAACTTTACACTTAATTGGACGAATAAGAATTTACAATAGCAAATGATAAATGGTAAATTATAATAATAAATAATATTATAAGAATAATATTTTAATTCAATAATTAAGCCTATATTTAAATAGAATTTAAATGAGAGGATAATTCTTTATGTGTCTATAATAAACTCTTAAGGAAAAATATAATTTGAAACAAGTGTAATAAATTTTCACATAAAAAGACTCCAAAAGGAGTATGTATGAGTATGCTTTGTGGGACCATCATATCCTTTTTCATGACATCATCATTTTTAGTGGCATGAAAAAAGTACTTAGGAGTCATTTGGACATGGTTTGAAATCATGTTTGGACATGCAATTTGGATATTTTAAGTTGTATTTTCTCTTATAAACATAAAAATCTCACAAGTTGTGAAAATTATCAAAACATTTTCAATTCTTATACGATCTTACCAAATGAGCAAGTCATAGCTCATAATAAAATTAATACGTTACTAGAAGGTCTTTCTAAAAAATACTACTCGACCGTCCTATTTCGAAAAATCAACACGACCCTCCGTACGTATGTCTTGTTGTCACAAGTAGATATTAAAATAGCAGTCAAATTATTAGGAGTATACCGTGAGAAAGAAATTGATGTGAGAAAAAAGAGTTAAATTTTCCCAAGAAGCATAGAGAAAAAAATATATTTTCATCCATATATTGATGGAAAAATACATCTATTGAAGGCCAAGTTAGATGATACAACTTCACATGTGCATTCACTGAGACAAGATTCAGAGGCTGTCTGCTAAGTGCTAATGATGTTGAGGATCTGGTCCTCCAGGTGCCACTCTCTCTGTATTCTTCATTACCCTTCTATGATTTTGCTCCATATTCTTTCCAAAATTATTCACTAATTCGCTTAAGATTTGTTTGCTATCTATCTGTCTCCTGATGTTCTCAAGTCCACGATAACTCGTAGCTCTTGAAACTGAGATATTTACTTGTGAAACGAATATTAGTACAAGGACTAAAATTGAGCTTAGCATAGAATTGGATTTGGCCATATATATAGGCTTGATCAGAAAATTCAAAGAGTTATGGGAGATACAAGAGAGCTTGCAAAGGTGGCAAGTTTGATCAAGTAAGAAATCAAGAAATATTATCCATATATATAAGGCAATCCAAAGTGAAGTGTCCAAAAACAGTATTCTTTCAAATCATATAAAGGTATACAAAAAGAATTTTGGATCTTTCCATCCTGAGAGATTTGGGATACTACGTTTTAGTGTAATGATATTTTGCACTCAAGTTAAGTTGATTACATGAAAACTAGATATATAATCATCAAGCACTACAAGAAAAAAGATATTTGGCAACAAAAATTTTTATGTTACCATAGATTAATTATTGTTGCAAAAAATACTTTTGGCAACAATTTTTTTTTTTGTTGCATAAACTTTTCGCAACGGCTGTTATTGCAACGATGTGACAAATTTTTTTTGTTGCCCAAAATACTTTTTTACAACAATAATGAATACTATAGCAACAAAGTGAAGTTTTCGTTGGACCCCACTATTACATTTACAACTTTTGTTGATTCCATAAATAGTTGCCTCTTTATTTTCCCTCTTCCACTAGCTAGCTACCACATTGGTTTAGGATGACTAATCTCTTTGTCATCATTTCTTGGATGGTTCTGAACATAATTTCTAGCACCCACAATTCAACATTAACAATAGAACGTTACAGAAAGAAAACTGGCCAGTCCAATAGTAGAGAGTGTTTGTTAATTATACGAGACAAATGGTTCTTAATCCACCAATATCGACTCGGTGTCTAACTTCCATTAGTCAACACTAACAGAAGTTGAGGACTTATTCCTTTAAGATGCGCACACAACCGTGAATGGAGTTAAACATGATCGAAATTAGTTATTCCTAAATTAAGTCGCTAATACGATTGAATTTTAAAGCTAAGGTTGTTATGTAGAAGAACGACTCCTGAACCCTGAAGCCCTTAACTTGTTTTAACTAGTTGATAGCAACCCCCAACTGGAAAGGTAAAATGGTAATTGTTCATCCATCTTTAAACATAAAAGGTTTCGAATTTAATTCCTGAAAATTAGGGAGAGCGGGGTTTTGTCCGGCATACATACCTGACTATACTTCATTTCCCACTTTGGTCCAACAAACTCAGGGATTTGTCTTCGGACTATCTCACATCAAACCTAAAAGTATGCATACAATATGAATTTGTGTTATGTCTGTTATATATCTTTGCACTTGAATTCTCTCTTTTTGAAGTGAAATTTGTCCAAAATGTCATATTATTCCCTCAAAAGTTTATAAACTGAGAAGTCTTTCAGTTCTTCTTCTTGGCCCGGCTTTTATTAGCTCACCTTCTGTCATAAGCGTCACACATATAGCCTACGATATGGACTTCTCCTGAGAATGCCTGACTGTCAAAAAAATAGTTCGTGTGCTTTACATACAGTGAGCGCCATACCAACTTGATGCTCTAATCATGTAATAAACAATAAAAAAGAAGAATGCATAAGACAATGTTTACTTTAAGTCATAAGACAAAAGGTATGCGTAGGCCTAAAAGTTTTCCTTGTCATATTGTTCTTTGCATTTTCATTCGAATCGCCGCTCCGCATTTAGCAATGCCAAATAGACAAAATGAAGAATCTCTTGGTCATGGGATACCTTTTGAATATTTTAATAACAGTCATCATCCAGGTACCTAAATAGGCAAATTGTCGGTAATTGTTTTTTCTTGAGAATGTGCTTATCCAACTAATAGTTTTTGGGGTTCTAATACCTTTTTAATAAAGGACACGATGATGAAGCCTTTTGTTGTCAACAAGGTGCTTGAGGACATCGAAGAAAGACGAGGAAGATTTAAAAATAGCAAGTGGATATGGAGGCCAAATGACATATCGTACATGATTTACTATAACCTTTTTTGTGAGTCAACATTGTAATCCGAAAGAATTACCATAAAGTTTAGACCACATAACATTATCTTTCTGATGTGGAAAGACAAAAAACAAAATGACCAGATTCCTGTCGTGTTCTTCTAAGTATCTTTTCTTTTACGATATTATCATCGGTAATATTATTAAAATTTAAAGCACTTCCTTTTGGTTATTTGCCGGTTGCCTCGTCCGTTTATCATTACACGGGCTGTTGGAATGTCTTTTATTTTTCATATAATGCGGAATGATGCTTTGGTTTTTGTACAATTTCTCATGGAAAATAATATAACGATCACCTAAATTTTTGGTGATCATAATTCTTTGACGATGTTGTTCTGTGAAAATCGCCATGAATTTTGGAAAAAGTAAACTCTCAATAGATTCCCAAAGAAGTGAAAACTTAATTGATTGGGATTTTCTACGACTAATGCATCTGAACAAAATCTTAAGAATGATATATAAGATCCGAAATGATAATGAAAATGATTATCCAGAATGATTAATACTGTGCATATATCATAATGCTCCAATATTGGATGAAAATTCCAAACGTCATTTTTGAACTCAACGGTGGAGATTGTGTTTGGAGGTTTTGAGCAGCAAATTATGAGCCAGAAACAGTAGCTCATTTATGGTGATTAGATCCTCGTTGTAGATCACTTGTTTTGTTGATGGTATTTTTTTCTTCTTGTTTGGCACTTGTACTGTGACCATTTTGGAAGAATTTTGTGACCCTCTCAATATAGTGGATTTTTTTTTTAATCCTTTTAAATCCAAACTGCCAAAAATACAATGGATCAACACATAGATCCCAAACAAAAATCATTAAGAAAATACTTACCATCATTAGTTAAATTTTAATCAGAATAAAATTACTTTTATAGTAGATTATTTGTGACATTTTCCTTATGTAAAAGATCGTGCTAATCCATCTCACACTATATCCTTCATTCGCTGCTTTTTGACACTAATAATGTTAATTTGTTGAGGTCAAATAGTCTTGAGCCGCAATTGTACCATCAACTTGTTTAAATGAAACAGATTAAATGACTACGCACAAAAAGTGAAGAACTTTAAGTCCCACTTGACAAGTGACAACTAACATTTAATGTGTACTGTATATATGTTTGACTGATTAATTGCCTGTTGTGATACGAAAAACTTTATGATGGGTGAGACATAAGTATTACTTGGCATGTGAGGATAATTTTTTATTGAAAAAAAATATATGGGTTCCACTTTTATGACCCTCCGTCGTCACTAGTGCTATTTCTCTCTTCAACCTCACCTTTCATTCATCATCAGCCCTCCTTTTCTCTATTTATTTCACTCTCATTTTCTAAATTAGTTTTCTAGTCATTTTTTTTTACCCAATTCTTTTTGTATTCATGCATATATTTATATTATTCGTTTGATGCTTGGTACATGTAAATATATCTGAGTTATTCAGGTTTTTTATTTATTAAATCAAATCAATTGTGTTGATTTTTTTATATCTATAAATAAAATTAAATCTATAAAATCAAGTTTTTATTGGTCTTTTCGATTTTTTTTTGAATTATTTGATTTTTTTTTCTTGGTTCGATGTGAAACATTTTATAACAAAATTAATTTGCTTTTTGTTATCAAGGCCAAATATGGTGTTAAAATGTTAAGAAACAAAAACTATGACAAAGTTAAGAACAAATATTTACAGAGTAGATTATAATTTTAAGAAATTGAATATATATAATGTTGGGTTGATTTGTCTTAATTTGGCCTCTTGTTTTTATTCAAATCGAGTCAAATCAGTTACGATTAATTTTTTTCCTCTAAATCATTTTTTCTTTTCTTTTTTCAATTAACTAATTCATCAATTTGGTTCTGTTTATCGATTTCCTTTATATACCCCTACTTAGTATAATGGCATTTTTTGTGCACTGTGTTAGCAAAATACCGGGAAAATTACTTTATATACCGTCTACTTTGCCAGTAAGATCCTGTTCTTTTTATTATTTGGTCTTTTAGGATTTAGCTATCTCTCACAGACATACACCATCTCACACATACACACACTCTCATCTTCCCAAATCAATTCTAATCCATTTTTTTTGTTAAAAAGGGAATCTTGAAACTAAGCACAAAGCCACCCTCAGCTAGCCAAAACTCCAACCATTATCCACCTTAGCACCAAGCAATATAAATACAAACAAAAAATTCCAAGACAATATGAAACTCCAAACAAATTGCACTTTGTTTCTAAGATTATTCAAAAAATTGATTTTAAGACACTGAAAAAAAAAAGAATTAAAATATGTTTATCCATGTTAGGAAGCATGAGATGATGAGAAAAAGTGCTACTACTAATGAAATCGAATTATACATATAGTTATTCTATAACTTTTATGTATGTATAAATCTATATAGCAAAGAAAACATCAGCAAACAAAATGAAAATAAATAATTTAGTGTTTTTTTCTTTGCGATTCTGAAATATTAGCAAAAAAGAAATTGTGAGATAGGGTTTGGTTAGTATATGGTGGAACACCGCTGGGGTTTTTGCTGGGTAGGGGGTGGTTTTTAGGTGAAGGAATAGCTACAGAGAAAGAGAGAGAATAATAGTTCAGGTGGGTCATGGGTGAATAATATTTGGCCACTTTTGGGGCCCACACTTCACATATTAGTCCTCACACAAGTATTACGTGGCATGTCTCACACATAATAAAATTTCTCGAGTGATACTTATCAAAACAGTGCGGCTTTGGATGCTATTGATTAGCAGCAGATAACACCACTTTGCAGTTAGTAAAGTAAGACTAGGTGGAACGGCAAGTTGACATTAATTTCCACTTTTTTTTTTTGGAACACAAGAAAACCATAATTATATATCTGCTTTTATCCTAGTGTCCCTTTCCTCATGAAGAAATTAATCTTATCAAACTAAAGTATGATGTGTTTTCAAGATCGGCTCTGCTGGATTGTGAAATTTGAGTAATGAGCTATTAGTTGTTTGCCTTAGCTAGATTTTCTGATCTACGTTATTCAAAATTTGCTTTGTTAGCTTTTACCTAAATTTGATTATTTCGATCCTAATGGCAATGGGAGTTATGACATTTTGGAAAAGGCACAAAACCCTGCTTAATTATTAGCCTTCTAGCGTACCAGGGTGCACCATTTCTTTTTAACTTAAAATTTCCTATTACAAAATACCTCACTACAAATTAATTAATAAGTATTCATTGAGTACGCAATACTTACAAAATAAAAGAAGAGGATGTTTTAGAGATAACTATAAGAGCAAAATAAAATTTAAAGTTATATCCCAACAATACTATGTTTAATGCCACATGCTTTATAAGTTTCCAGTAGGATGAAAGCAAAGTGCTCTGTCGTGCATCCGAAATTTAAAGAATGAAACACTCAAGCCTATCCTTAGCCTGGTTTGGTAATCACCAATTAACTAAGTATGATCTTCCACAATAATCTGCAAATTTTTCCTTGGACAATCTTCCTGAACTAGTCTTCCAATAGGATCTCAATAAAATAAGTACATATCAACAAATTAAAGTGCTTAACTTATACAAAGAATCTTTGAGGAAATGGCCACTTGTTCCACCATTCATGGCCCTTGGATGCTTCGAAGGAACCCATCTCTCGGCCATATATTCTCCAATAAGAGGGTAAAAAAGGCCAGGAATTTTGATGAAGTGGCCTTTTGAAATGCGGGTTTTTTATTTTTGGCCTCCTCATAGAAAAGTTGTGCAAATGCATATATTTGTCGGGAATTTCTCTTCTTATGTGGAGTCAAAAATTGAAGATTCATTGCTTTATTTATGATTATTTTGGATTGGTTTTGGGTTGAAGAAACTTGAAAAACATATTAATTGTTGGGTTTTATTAAGCTTGTTGTCGAAAAGACAAAGTGGTTCTATTGATTTTGAATATTTGAATTGAACCTAATTAACTGAAAATTGTCAGGACTGATATTAGAAGTTTGGGTATCAAATTTGGAATCATTTGGAGTTGATTTAAAAATTTGGATCAATTTTAAATCAAAACAGTTAGAAATTTCTCCATTACAAGTTATGGTGATCGTCAGAATTTTGGCCATAAATCCTGACGAGTCGCTAGGATTTAAGCCACAAATGTCAAGATGGCGATCTATTAGGATTTATGGGCAAAATCTTGACCCTCACCATAGCTTATTATTAAGGCAAGTCTTGTGACCGAAATCTTGACGATTTGTCAGGATTTGTGATCAGAATTCTAACGATCACCACAACTTGTTGCTAAGGCAAGTCTTGCATCAAATAAAAAACCATCGCGACGCGCCAGGATTTAACTCTAGATTCTGACAAAACAGTTATTGTTGTACCCTTTTTTTTAACGAGGCCAAAATTAAAAGGTGGCACTCAAAGATCCTATCTGTTCAAATCACCTGAAAAAACTAATTTTGATCCTAAAAGTGAATCGTAATAGAATTTGCGGAGGGGTAGAGTGTACGCAAGCAAGGTCCATAAGTGGGGTCTGGGGAGGGGTAGAGTGTACACAGACCTTACCCTACCTTTGGAGGTAGAGAAGTTGTTCCCGAAAAAACCTCGACTTAAGAGAAAGCATGACAAAAAAGGTCAGACAAGGATTGATGAAAGTAAAGAAGCCATGGCAAAATACTATAGATAAGCATTATGAAGAAAAAGTAACTGTAACTGCAGCAAACTCATATGATAGTCGAAATACAAGAGACATCAAATAGTAACATGAAAACGAAGACAAGAAACTACAAAGATAATACTACGCCTACTTGTATGAAAGGATATACAAGACAACGCTCTACTACCTACTCCTTCTACCTTAGTCGGTGTCAACCCTTATCTAAGGTCATGTCATCGGTAAGCTGAAACTGCGTCATGTCCTATCTAATCACTTCTTCCCAATACTTCTTCGGTCTATCTT
Organism: Lycium barbarum; assembly: GCF_019175385.1. Taxonomy (NCBI): domain Eukaryota; kingdom Viridiplantae; phylum Streptophyta; class Magnoliopsida; order Solanales; family Solanaceae; genus Lycium; species Lycium barbarum. The sequence continues at coordinate 82,644,790 of NC_083348.1, read as the reverse complement.
TACCTCTCCTGAAATCATCTATAGTCAACCTCTCACACTTCACTGTTATTTACTTTGATATATTTTTAGTTATAGATTCCATTTTTATTATGGGCAATTACCTAAAGTTTCTTGATACCATAAAAGTTTTTTTTTTATGCTATTAGGGGTCCTTTGGCATATGGTATTAGCTGGGATATCCCAGCACTAACTGTGGGATTAATTTTGTATCGTGTTTGGTAGAAGCTATAAATTTATCCTGGGATAAATTTATACCTTGTACCAAACAAAGTATAAAGTGCATCCCAAATTTAAAGATGGGATACCCCCATCTTATCCCATTAATCCTAGGATTATTTTATCCCATCTCCTAGATGGGATAAATTAGTCCCAAAATTATAATCTTGGGATAATTTTGTCTACGTACCAAACGACCACTTAGTAAATAGCACATTTTAATTAATATCAGATAATTAGAACTCCCTTGTTTTATTTGAATTCCTACTTGGATACTGTTTCAAGACAATCAAAAGTTAGGCCAGACAAAAACTTTTCGTGAACACCAAAAGTTTTGTGATCCAGATGTTTCCATTATTTAGCTAAACTAGTTCCTGGGCACGTGTTTTGCAAGTGAACCCCGTTTAATTGGTACAAACTTTTTAAAACGACATACATTACTACTATATGGAAGCACCAGTTGGGACACTTTTTCGTCGTCCGTTTGTGGGCCCAAAAAAAAATTGTGGGCCCACGTATTTTAAACAATAAACAACTACTAATATTTTTTTTTAAATTGTGGACCCCATATTAAACACCAACTAGTAATTTAAAAAAAAAAAAATGGAACCCATCACATCCAAACTCACGGGAAAAAAAAAGTGGATCCCATATTAACAAAATCAAGCAATATTAAAAAAAAAAAAGTGAATCCCATATTAAAAAAACGAACAATGTTAAAAAAAAAAAAAAAAAAAGCACCAGTTGGGGCACTTTTTCGTCGTCCGTTTGTGGGCCAAAAAAAAATTGTGGGCCCACATATTTTAAACAACTACTAATATTTAAAAAAAAACTACAATGCTATAGTAATCGTGACTACTATATAGAAGCACCAGTTGGGGCACTTTTTCGTCGTCCGTTTGTGGGCCCAAAAAAAATTGTGGGCCCACATATTTTAAACAACTACTAATATTTAAAAAAAAATTGTGGGCCCCATATTAAAACACCAACCAGTAATTGAAAAAAAAAGAGAAGAAAAAAAAAATGGAACCCACCACATCCAAACTTACGGGGAAAAAAAAGTGGATCCCATATTAACAAAATCAAACAATAATAAAACAAAAAGTAAATCCCATATTAAAAAAATGAACAATGTTAAAAAAAAAAAAAAGGCACCAGTTGCCAGTTGGGGCACTTTTTCGTCGTCCGTTTGTGGGCTCAAAAAAAATTATGGGCCCACATATTTTAAACAACTACTAATATTTTTTATTAAAAAATTATGGGCCCCATATTAAACACCAACCAGTAATTAAAAAAAAAAAGAGAAGAAAAAAAAGTGGAACCCACCACATCCAAACTCACGGGAAAAAAAAAGTGGATCCCATATTAACAAAAAAAATAATATTAAAAAAAAAGTGAATCCCATATTAAAAAACGAACAATGTTAAAAAAAAAAAATCACCAGTTGGGGCACTTTTTCGTCGTCCGTTTGTGGGCCCAAAAAAAATTATGGGCCCACATATTTTAAACAAATACTAATATTTTATTTTAAAAAAATTGTGAGCCCCATATTAAACACCAACCAGTAATTAAAAAAAAAAAGAGAAGAAAAAAAGCGGAACCCACCACATCCAAACTCACGGGAAAAAAAAAGTGGATCCCATATTAACAAAATCAAGCAATATTAAAAAAAATGAATCTCATATTAAAAAAACGAACAATGTTAAAAAAAAAGTGCTTAGAAAATCAAACAATTAAATCAATAATGATGGATTCATTGCCACATGCGTATCAACCCATTAGAGGGAGCAAATGAAATTATTGTACAGCAACATACTTAAAATACAAAAATGCTTGGAAAATCAAACAATTAAATCAATAATGATGGATTTATTGCCACATGCGTATCAACCCATTAGGGGGAGCAAATGAAATTATTGTACAGCAACATACTTAAAATACTTATATATTAAATCAGTTTTCCAATTTTTGAAAAAAAAAATTGTGGGCCCATATAGCCTGATGGATTCATTGCCACATGCATATCAACCAATTAGAGGGAGCAAATGGAATTATTGTACAACAACATACTTAAAATACAAAAGTGCTTAAAAAATCAAACAATTAAATCAATAATGATGGATTTATTGCCACATGCGTATCAACCCATTAGTGGGAGCAAATGAAATTATTGTACACTAACATACTTAAAATAATTATATATTAGATCCGTTTTCCAATTTTTGAAAAAAAAAAATTGTGGCCCCATATATATTAAACAACAACTAATATTAAAAACAAATGTGAGCCCCATATTAAACACCAACCAGTAATTAAAAAAAAAAGTGGAACCCATCACATCTAAACTCACGGGAAAAAAAAAAATGGATCACATATTAACAAAATCAAGCAATATTAAAAAAAATGAATCTCATATTAAAAAAACGAACAATGTTAAAAAAAAAGTGCTTAGAAAATCAAACAATTAAATCAATAATGATAGATTCATTGCCACATGCGTATCAACCCATTAGAGGAACCAAATGAAATTATTGTACAACAACATACTTAAAATACAAAAGTGCTTAGAAAATCAAACAATTAAATCAATAATGATGGATTTATTGTCACATGCGTATCAACCCATTAGTGGGAGCAAATGAAATTATTGTACAGCAACATACTTAAAATGCTTATATATTAAATCGGTTTTCCAATTTTTGAAAAGAAAAATTGTGGGCCCATATAGCTTGGTGGATTCATTGCCACGTGCATATCAACCCATTAGAGGGAGCAAATGGAATTATTGTACAACAATATACTTAAAATACAAAAGAGCTTAGAAAATCAAACAATTAAATCAATAATGATGGATTTATTGCCACATGCGTATCAACCCATTAGTGGGAGCAAATAAAATTATTATACAGCAACATACTTAAAATACTTATATATTAGATCCGTTTTCCAATTTTTGAAAAAAAAAATTGTGGCCCCATATATATTAAACAACAACTAATATTAAAAGAAATTGTGAGCCCCATATTAAACACCAACCAGTAATTAAAAAAAAAAAAAAGAAAAAAAGCGGAACCCACCACATCCAAACTCACGGGAAAAAAAAAAGTGGATCCCATATTAACAAAATCAAGCAATAAAAAAAAAAAAAAAGTGAATCCCATATTAAAAAGACGAACAATGTTAAAAAATAAAAAGTGTTTAGAAAATCAAACAATTAAATCAATAATGATGGATTCATTGCCACATGCGTATCAACCCATTAGAGGGAGCAAATGAAATTATTGTACAACAACATACTTAAAATACAAAAGTGCTTAGAAAATCAAACAATTAAATCAATAATGATGGATTTATTGCCACATGCGTATCAACCCATTAGTGGGAGCAAATGAAATTATTGTACAGCAACATACTTAAAATACTTATATATTTAATCCGTTTTCCAATTTTTGAAAAAAAAATTATGGGCCCATATCGCCTGATGGATTCATTGCTACATGCGTATCAACCCATTAAAGGGAGCAAATGGAATTATTGTACAGCAACATACTTAAAATACAAAAGTGCTTAGAAAATCAAGCAATTAAATCAATAATGATGGATTTATTGCCACATGCGTATCAACCCATTAGTGGGAGCAAATGAAATTATTGTACAGCAACATACTTAAAATACTTATATATTAAAATAAGATAAAATTTAATTACTTTTTCATTTTTTCCTTACTCTAATAAATATGAAAAGAGATTAATGTCATAAAAGAAAAAATAATATTAAATGGAGATCAAATAATTAATAAGGTAAATTACTGAAATTATAATTCTAATTGGCGTTTCCTTAAAAAATCGTGTAAAAAACAACATGACAAGTAAAATGTTCCCATGCTTCGTCATCCGTTAAGCATTTAAAAAAAAAGTGTGGTCCTCATATTAAACACCAACCAATATTAAAAAATTCAAAAAAACACCAACCAATTAAGCATTTAAAAAAAAAGTGTGGTCCCCATATTAAACACCAACCAATATTAAAAAATAAAAAAAAACACCAACCAATATTTTTTTTAAAAAAAGTAAATAAAGTGGAACCCACCATCTCCAAACTCACGGCAAAAAAAAGGTGGACTCCATATTAACAAAATCAAGCCATATAAAAAACAAGTGTATCCCATATTAAAAAAACAAACAATGTCAAAAAAAAGAGTGCAGACTTTGTATTCATAGCAAATACTAATATAATAAAGTTTTAGATACGGAGCACAAACTACAATGTTATATTAATCGTGTTTTGAACATAGTATCCCATATTGACAAAATCAAGCCCCGAGCCACCAGTGAGATACCACTCTAGAAGGGCTAGAATTCTAACCTTGTGTCAGGATCTACGGGCCAAGGGACAGTCTCAGGTAGACAGTTTCTATGGGGCGTACACCTCCCAAAAGGTAACGGAGGCGTGCAAAGGTTTCCTCAATATAATGTCAAAAAAAAAAAGTGTTGGCTTTGTATTCGTAGCAAACACTAATATAATAAAATTTTAGATACGGAGTACAAACTATAATGTTATATTAATCGTGTTTTGAACATAGTATATGTATATATATTATATGCATAAAAATAGTACAAACTAATAATGTCCAAAAAAAAAAAAAAGTGCACCCCATAAAGGGTGGACCTCATACTAAACAACATCAAGCAATATAAAAAAAAAGGTGGAACCCACCATCTCCAAACTCACTGTAAAAAAAAGTGGACATATATATATACATATGTGTGTGTGTGTGTGTGCGCGCGCGCGTGAATAGTGCAAATTAATAATGTCCAAAAAAAAAAGTGCGCTCCATATTAAAAAATCAAACAATATTCATGTAATTTCTAAAGTATCTCATTAAGTCAATAAGTAGTCAAACCATACAATTTTCTTTCTTTTTTTATATTAGCCTGAGATCTAATCTAGATATTAAACTGTTGTATTTGCTATTCCGCCATGTCATTTATTTGTTATATTCACTAAAATAAATATACTTAAAATATTTATATTTTAAAATAAGATAGAATTTAATTACTTTTTTATTTTTATTTTTACTCTAATAAATGTGAAAAGAGATTAATGTCGTAAAAAAAATATCAAATGGAGATCAAATAATGAACAAGGTAAACTAGTCAAATTATAATTCTAATCGACGTTTTCTTAAAAAATCATGCAAAAGACAACATGACAAGTAAAATGAGCTAAACCAAGAATATTTACCAAAAATTAAAAAATAGTATTTCTTCGTTTAAATAGAAAATCAATTTCTACTTTGTTTCGTTTTAAACATGCAAAATTAATTTAATAATTTGAATTAGAATTATCCAAATCAAAATTTGATAAAAAAATAATAAGTATTTTACACCTTTAAATTAATCGAATTAAAATTGAAAGTATCAACTGGTGCTTAAATATTGCTATTGTTTTATCTCAAAGAGAAAAAATAGTTTCCTTTTAAATAAGTCTTTTCTTTTAAAAAATATTAATAAATTTGCCGATTTTGTGTTCATAGCAAACATTAATATAATAAAATTTTAGATACGGAGCACAAACTACAATGTTATATTAATCGTGTTTTGAACATAATATATATATATATATATATATATATATATATATATATATATATATATTCACTATTCAAAAATAACTACATACACATAAATGCACTATAATCTAAAGTGTTGCACGGGCATAAGCGTCTAGTATTATTTAAATATGTGTACGGCGATTAACTGAGATTTGAAAAAGAGAAAGACAAGCTCAAAATGTGATGATCAATACCGAGAACTAAAAGGCATCAATCTTATTGAACCATACAAAAACGTTAGTTTTAGGAAAACTATGCTCTTAAGGCTATGTAATTATGAATTTTTAATTGCTTACGATTTAAGATTAATATAAAAAGAAATGATTCAAGAAATAAAATAAGAAAAAAGCAGAGTTACAAGCATGAAAACTTTCAGTAACAATGTTGACATGAGTATCAAAACAGTGTGATAAAAATAATATTTGGCAGCTTCTGCCTCTGGATATTCAAACACAATTTCTCCACATCAAATATGATAATAAACTATCAAGTGCTTCATGCTCCCTCCATTTCATAATAAGTGACTTTTTAAGCTTATGCACACCCTTTAAGAAAGTGCTCACTCCTAAAAAATTAGGAACGTTTTTACTAACTTACCCCTAATTAATTGCATAGAAAAAAAAAAGCTTAATGATTCTTGATTATGTAAATAAGGGTCATTTTGGAAGAAGATCAATTTCTTCTTGAAATCCTAAAACACCACTTATTTTGAAACAAAATGAAAATCCTAAAAATCCACTTATTATGAAATGGAGGGAGTATATCACTTGTTACTAGATATGGTTACACAAAAAAACAAAAACAAAAAAGAAGGGGGGGGGGGGGGGGGGGGACTATTTCATGATACTAAATTATAGTAGTAGAAAATGTTTTCTAGTCAAAAGTTTCAAGATTCCAATCGGGCTACCTCTGAAGGAAGGTGGCGGCGAGGAAGGGTATTTCGAATCTCGCAAATAGCGTAGCATGGGACCGCGCCAAGCATAGCGAGTTAGGTATGGGCTTTCTTTCACTACCAGAATCACCATTTGGCAGGGCTACTAGGACTTGGGTCTCTCTCTTGGGCGGGACATAAAGTACATCTATCTTTACCGATGTTGCAATTTCTAAAGGCTGGAGTAAATCCTAAAGAGCTACCACTTCCTCATGAATTTATCTTGAATCGAGATCTTTTGGCTCAACTTTATCCCACCGAGGGAGCAACCCCATTTGAATAATAAAACTATACATTTTCACGAATGTTTGTAGAAAAATAACAAAACGAAAAATGAACTTATTTGAGTTAACACTTGCAAAACATTGCTGAAGGTGAATATAGAGGCCTAATTAATTAAAATTTACAATATATTTATGGAAGTAAGATATTCCAACTGATTTCAAGCTCACTTGTATAAGCTGATAGTTGATCAAAATTTAATTGAGTGCCTAATGATTTTCTTCAACGGATAATCCCATTCAATAACAATTTAATTGTATACCTGTTGGTTTTCTTTGACAGATTATATACATGAATAGCCTTTTTTTTTTTCCATTTAACACGAGTAATTGCTATATACTAATTACAATCGAGTTGCAGTCTTAAGGGGTCCCACATTTTTCTTTCTAATTCAAAGGATCAACATAAATGACGCATAATTGCTATCCATTCAATGTACCAACATAACTGATAGGAGTATATAAACCCGTCAACCGGTTCAAACCGGACCGGACTGATAACCGGTTACGGAACCGGCCGATTTCCGATTAAAAAACCGAAACCGGCCACCGGTTCCGGTTTACCTGTTACAAATCTGAAATCGGAACCGGTCCGGTTCAAACAGTCCAAAACCTTTTTTTTTTTTGGTTTTTTGTATTATATATATATATATATATATATATATATATATATATATATTATAGTATTTATTAGTATATTGTAGGTATATTTACATATGTTATATAAGTTTATAAGTAAAGTTTAAATATTTACTGACTAACAGGCTAACGGCAAGTCAGCAATACAGCATATACGTGTATATATATATATATTAAGTTATATGCTTAAGTTATAGTGTTGTACTACATATACCTTAAATATAGTAAGAATATACTTATATATACAACTTAAACATATATATATATATATATATATATATATATATATATATATATGTTTAAGTTATATGTATACTATATATTATAAGTATATTCTTAGTATATTTTAGTTATTTTTCAAGTATATAACTTTCTTGTTTTTAATTTAAGTAGATGTATATCATAAGTATATTTGTGCCATTTATTTAATTCTTTAAATTGTAATGTTTCTCTTACCGCTGATTTGGGTCTTAGTCTTAACAAGTTAGATGTTTTTGCTATTACATGTCATTGGGTGATTTTATTATTCTACTATTTCTTTACAACTCATGTATTATTTGCAAGTTAAAAAAAAACTACAACTTGCAAATAAATGTTATCCAAGAATGAATAAAATATATGGCTCATTGAGCTTTCTTCTATTTACTTGTGTTCATATTTTTAGTTATATTAAGTTAGGAATATACCTAATATATATATATATATATATATTTTTTTTTTTAAGTTATATGTATACTATATATTATAAGTATATTCTTAGTATATTTTAGTTATTTTTCAAGTATATAACTTTCTTGTTTTTAATTTAAGTAGATGTATATTATAAGTATATTCTTAGTATATTTTAGGTATATTCCTAACTTAATATAAGTAAAAATATGAACACAAGTAAATAGAAGAAAGCTCAATGAGCCATATATTTTATTCATTCTTGGATAACATTTATTTGCAAGTTGTAGTTTTTTTTTTTAACTTGCAAATAATACATGAGTTGTAAAGAAATAGTAGAATAATAAAATCACCCAATGACATGTAATAACAAAAAAATCTAACTTGTTAAGACTAAGACCCAAATCAGCAGTAAGAGAAACATTACAATTTAAAGAATTAAATAAATGGCGCAAATAAAATCTATATTTTTATACAAATCTATAACATCCGCTCTACAAGTACTTCTAGGAATACCCTCAAATAACGGATTATAACAACGTTGAATGTAAGTAACAAACCCCAAACCCGAAGGAAAGGAAAATGGTAAACAATCATGAGCTACCATTTTAGCTATTTCTACACGCTCTTTTTTCTTGTCATACTTAAAATTTCTACCGGTTCGTGGGTCTATCGTCATTTGAATACCCCCCACATTTGAACCCGTTTGCTCTCCCCAAACATCCATATGTTTCTTTCTCATATGACCATTTAGTGTACCCGTTCCATCATCCTTACTAGTTCCTTACCTAAAAGCAAATACTTGTCCACATAGGGTACATGTAACTGTTTGGTTTTCCCTTCCTTAGTCATAAATTTCCAAATTTTAGCGGTTGGCTTACGAGTTCTAGGCGGTTTGTCTTGTGTATGTGATTGTGCAGGACATGTATCTCCTATGAGATTTTCGGGAGGTTGTGTTTCATCATCAATTTCATTAAAAGTGTCGGTAAAATGTTGTTGCATTGCCTCATGACCTAAAAGTGGATTATTTCCACCAACATCAATACCTAAATTAGGTGTTTCTTCCACAAATGTTTCCTCATTAAGCCCACCCCTAACAATACCACTACTGCTACTGACACCACGTCTAAATCTCTTTGCCATTATTAAAAAGAATTAATTTAAATCACACTCAAATAAATCACAAGAAAATAAATTGCAACAAATTAAATTGCTAGAATTAAATTGCGAAAAATAAAGATATAGTTGGAATGAAGGTACCAAATTGCCGGATTAATTTCCAACAAAGTGAAGGCGGCTAGAATTGCAAATCCACCAAAGCTAATTCGGATTGTTGCAAAATCACTACCTCCACCAACAATATTATAATTGCAAAATTAATAATTGAAACTATAATAAGACTTTATAATATTTATTTGAGAGAAATTTAAAGTGGCTAATTATTGCAAAGTAACTATAATTGAGAGATTGAGATTTGAGAGAAAGAGAAGAGTGAATTGGTGTGGATTAAAATGAAAATGAAGAAGGGTTTATATAGGGGTAGGGGATGGGTTAAAGTGTTAGAAAAAAAAGTTTGGGGGGTTGGGGGGGCAAAAAATGAGTTTATGGCCGTTTGGCAACGGTCATTTTTGCAAATGGACCGTTGCCAACGGTCCAATAACGGACAGCCCAACGGCTATATTTTTTTTTTTTTTAATTTCACCAGTTTAACCGGTTTAACCGGTCCGGTTCCGGTTTTACTGGTTTAACCGGTTCTGGTTTCAAAAAAATCAAAACCGGACCGGTAAGAAATATACGGTTAACCGGTCCAACCGGTTCCGGTTTTACCGGTCCAGTTACCAGTTTGAACCGGTTAAACCGGACCGGTTGACGGGCTTAGGAGTATAATTGAATGATAGATTCTTGATTTTCCCTAGAGTTCACGTTATGTTTACGTAAATAAAATATGCTAATTTATTAGATTTGCTATTATTTAATTAGAAATTTAATTAGATTTTAATTTAGTATAGGGGCAAAATGATAAACTAACTTTGAAGGTAGAAACCTTTCTACTTTTAGTATAACTAGCTCTCGGTTTGCACGTGTATTCTATGCTATTTAATGCTACTTGCAAATGTGAATTTAAGTTCAAAAGGAAAGAAATAATAATTTGTCTCCATGCCTCGTCATCCATTATTTTCTTATACAGTACCATAAACTGTGTTCTTACACACACTTTTAGAGCATTAGTAAAAGGAGGACTTCTATTTTCCTTCCTTTCATTATTTATTTATTATCAAACAATTATAAATAGATAAACATAGAAATTGTCGCGTGTCAAGTAGATGGAGAAACAATTTGAACAATAGAAATACAAGAGTCGAAAGAGAAAGTGCTCCAAAAAGAAATACCATAACAGCTGCAAATTATAAGATATCATCTTTGCTAGCTTCAGCGTAAATGAACATAAGAAATTTTATTCGATACACAATAGTAAAGAGAAGAAACCGCAAAAAATAAAAAAGCTAACCTTTGATTTGTTGCACACTGAGTAATTAGACAGTTCATTGTGCATTTTTATAGAGTGATCTATATATAATATAAAGCTAGGCATAGAAAAGGTGATGTGACACCTCTCTATGACCTAGAATGCTATTTATCTTTTTTCTCTTTTTTTTGAATTTTTCCTATGTATGAATTATGGTAATAAAAAATCCAAAAGACACTCCTTTAACTCTCTTAAATATTTGTGATTAATTTTATCCAATTGATGGAATCATTAACTAAAGGTTATAATTTTAGGCCAGTTACAAACTTTTCAACTTCTATCCTATAGGATATTCCTGAAGGGAATGTAACGTTGTTTTAGAAACTAATATTGTCTTCTCTTTAAATATGGGTAGTTGCCCAGCTCCTTCTGTTGTAAGGTTGTGTTTTTAAGAAAATACGCTAAGGAAAATTTCACTCAGATGAAATAGTGAATTTGTTATTGAAGACTCACCAGTTAAAATGGTGAGTGCCATTTTTACGTTATTATCCTTCTCGCAAATCTCCAAGCAATTTCATTCAACTCCAAAAGGTTTGTTTTAAAATTTCAATTAACTTTATCAAGTACAGCTACAAATGAAATTCATAAACTATAATTGTTTATTCTTTTAATTCTCTTCCACTATGCTTGACAAAGAAAAGGCACGGCTTGGAGTCTCAATAGTTGTAACTACACAGTATTGTTTTCTTAATTTTTGTTAGTTTGTATGGGTTGTAAATTTTTGAGATTGGTTTTCAGATATCTTCCACGGAGTTAGAGGCCAACAAAAATGTGGGTCCTTACGTTTTATTATCTTTTTTCTTGTATTTATACCCCCTCTTTTAATATTATAACATGTCCATTCCATAGTAGAATATGCTATGCCTTTGTTTTACTTATCAACAATAAAAAGTTACTATGTGTTTTTCCTTACTGATACATTCAATGTGTTTTTTCCTTCCAAAAGGACGTGATGTTTAGGTACATCAAGTAAGGTTAGTGTACATTTTGTGATAACATAATTTTTTGTCCACGTTTTTATGATTTCACGTGGAAGGTCATCCAAAATTTGTTGTGCTCTTGTATTGTTGGTATATTGATTGAGCTCTCACATAATTATGCTATTTTTATAGTTTGAAATTTGCGTGAAGTCATTAATCTGAGGCAACATTGACAACATGAAAACAATGAAATCTATTTCATGCCTCACCAAAAACAAGGCTTATGAGTACACTTTGTATTAATTATATTTTGTTAGTCTAATCATCAGTTCTTTCTTGAGTTTTTTTTTTTAAATGTAAAAGGATTAGAGGTGACGTGTAAAGTTTCCACCTCTTGAATAAATTTGATTTGGTGTGAAAAAATCTAGGTAATTATTTCTCATTCTTTTTCTTTATTGTGGTGTTTTTCTTGATTTTATTATTTTATTTTTTCTCTAATGATTCTAATGTGATTACATATTTAGGTGAATTGACGGAAAGATATAAGAAGACCGAATTTTGAAATATTTTTCATGTGAGTCTTGTGGATTCTTTCTGTAATTTTTTGTGTGCGTTGAATTCATAGGATAAGCTTTCAAATCGAACTTAATATATTTGACACTTTGAGCAAGTTGAGTATGAACAAGTGATTTTGAGGATGAAAAGAGATTATTTTAGAGTGAAAGGGGAAGTATTATGGAAGATGATAAGAAGATAGAGAAAGACGAAAGAAAGGGAAGATAGACATGAAAGAAGAAGAAAATAGTCAAGGGAAAAGGGATGAATAAACAATGACGAGAATAATGAAAGAAAATTAACACAATTAGATTTTGAGGATTTGGTGCAATTTCATCCTGAGCATTTTTATTTTGATTATTCTTTATTTTGTAGTCTTATTTAGATTTTAATAAAAAAGAAAATTATGAAATCAATCACCTTTATTTTTTAATGAAAGGATAAAACTAATACTCATATACACATAGTATTGAATTTACAAAGTAACAAACGTATTTTCAAACTGTATCCATATGCACGTAAACAGATCAAAATCTTGAATCTTTCATTCTTTACATGCTTATTTAAGAAATATAAAAAAGTTAGTTAGTAAATTTATGATTATCTAATTACCGCGCGAAGCGCGGATAAGTTAACTAGTTATAGAATATAAAAAGACTGCAAAATATTCCTATTACCATGGAAGATAGAAAAAAACAAAACTGATATATGATTTATATACATAATTATGAAGAGTTATAGTTGAAATTCAGTACCTTTTTTCTCCAAGGATTATATGTATAACTTAAAACAATTATGAGTTATTATTGCCATATCAATATTTGACTATTACTATTTGGAAGATGTAAGGGGAAAACTGAAATGTAAAATCAAAGACAAACGTGGAAGATGGGAGGATAGTAAATTAATACCATATTCAACCTTTATGTTACTTAGTACTATTTAAATAATATTAAATTAGATTTTGATTTAGTGTAGGGGCAAACTGGTAATCCAATTTTGAATTATGGGGCTTCCCACTTTTAGTATTATATATATATATATATATATATATATATATATATATATATATATATATATGATGATATGATTATAGTAGGACTATAAAGTGAATTAATGTAAGAAGAACGAATTGACACAAAAGAAGCAAGAACATGATTTTATCAGCACTGTTATCAAACAGCTCTTCGTTAAATGCTTGAATGTATTACTCCACATAGTAGAGAATAGTTCAGAATCTGCTGAAGAATATTAAACTGACCAAAATAAATAAGCCGTCCCAGTCACAAAAATCAGAATTAATTCAGCAAAATAAAGAGAACCCATTGGGAGTCTGGCGTATTTAACGAAAACGACAATGTAAGAGTTTACTCTGATGAAATATTTGCCATAACATCTGATAAGTTCATTACAAAAAGGTCGGTAATGTACTGATGTTTTTTGGCCTTTACCTTTAGACAAGGTTTGAGGTGATCACATGAGGTCTTATCTATCTTTCACTAAATATGTCTTCATCTCCATATTGTCAAAAGGGAAATGTCCAAAAAGCATCAGATAACATTATTGAAAAAGGAAAAAAAAAAACATTAGTTGCTAACTAGTACAGACAGAACAGTAGTATCTAGACACCAACTTAGCCAAATTTTGTCTACGTTGCTCGGATCCTTCAAAACTGTCGTCACACCATGTCGGATCCTCCAAAAATGCATTACTTTTGAAGAATCTAACACATGCTTGATAACATCTTTGAAGGGATCCGAGCAACATAGAATTTGGTTACTAGATGAAGGACCAGGATTCTTGATTTCCAATTCCCTAGTTTTACTCCTTGGTCTTGGCAACTGGCAAGACAATTTAACTTTCTGATCAGAAGTGTTTAAAATGGTGATGAGGGTCAGGTCCTCCTGGACTCACTCGCTGAGGCCAATCTTGGGCGCCATAAATCTCCTTCTCTCTTTCGAATTGTTCCTCCAATGCCTCCCTGGCAATCCTAATAGACCTAAAGGAGCGAGCTTCGACTAATGCAGATGAAAACAAGAGCAAAATAATGCAAGCTAAATACTTGAACCTAGACATTGTATATCATTCAAGAAGTTGTAACTAGCCAGCTAGACTCAAGTGTTTCAGAATAGCTAGAGAGTATCCTTATATACACTTCTTGCTGTGACTACTTGTAATGTTCGATCATTTTTTATATGGTTTGTAAACCTTTAGTTAGAGGAAACTGATTCAAGAAGCACAAAGTTTTGTCTTTACTAGAAAACTAGAAAAGTATACTTTTAACGTCCTCATTTGCAGTTGATTCCAAACATATTTCACTATCCAGTCATGTTTAGGCATGAGGTCTGCAGAGACCATTTATGTGAATTTAAGTTAATTCTGTGAGATACTTAGGAAAAAGTCAACCCTCTTTGTGTCAGCATAATGAATTTTTACTATCCAGTAATGTCTAGGTTTAAGTTTGCTTTCTAGCCAATGCATAAGGATTTGGTGAGGACCACATCTAGGAAATGACATGGATAGATGATGGAGGATGACTTTGATAAAAATAGTGAATTTACAGCAGGGAATTCATCTAATCTGAATAGATGCTGATGGGGATGGAAGTTCATTGGTTGAACGGTTCATTAAACGTCAACAGACAATTGATCAGCAGTTATCCACCTAATATATTGCTCATTCTGATAGACATGAAACTCATACAGTGACCAAGCAAAAATAAAGAAGAGTTTTTCTAAAATGCAAAAGCCAATAGGAACTAAGATGAAAACAGCATCTCAACATGAGCAATAAAGTTGAGGATAAGAACTAAGTTTCAAGATTTTGTACCATATTATCCAAATTAAGTAATCAAATAAACTTCTTGTCAAAACTTAA
Source organism: Lycium barbarum (assembly GCF_019175385.1). NCBI lineage: Eukaryota > Viridiplantae > Streptophyta > Magnoliopsida > Solanales > Solanaceae > Lycium > Lycium barbarum. The sequence continues at coordinate 82,629,561 of NC_083348.1, read as the reverse complement.
AAGACCGATTTTTCTAACATTTCATATCCAGAAAGTAGAAAAGTTAATTACATGCCAACACTTAAATGCAGCCAAAATTAAATTACTATATCAGCAGAGTATTGCCTTTTCAATTAACATAGATTCAGCAAAGCAGGGGAATGTAAATGCAATAGGATTGCAGTTAGAACCTTTCACTATAATATGCTCAAGAAATTAGCATGTTCACTAATTTATGCATTTATGCTTCAATAAAATAGGAAAGTAGATATAATTCACATTCTTGATAACCCTGTTTCTCTTGCAAGCAGCTTATAATCCCAGTTCAAAATAAAAATAAGGAGCTAGATAATTAAGGAAAAAATGAACCCTTTGCGACAAAGAACGGAAGAAGCAAAAGTCAATTCTTATAGTATGTCTTTTCTGCCCAATATTTCCATAGCTCACTGGGAGGCGTTCTCGTACTATGAATGTTCCTTGTCTTGAACTTGGTTGAACATAATAAATATTCATATCAAGAGAGAGAGAACAAAATCATGAAAAAAAAAAAAGGAGAGAAGAACTGTCAATTGCCTTAATCCTACACGTCCTTTTCATGCGAAGCTGGGAATAGAGCTGAGAAATCCCTACATGTACGTGTATCCATGCTTGCTGTTACTAAAGACATTAAATGATCACATAGGTGAATCCAAGATCTAAAGTCACTAGGTTCAGAATGAGTGTTGTCTTATTATATGTATACATTTTAAATGGTTTTTGCATATGCATATTTAATTTGAGCAAAAACATGGAGTTCTGTGAACTTGCAAAACTCGCCTTGAATTCGCCTCAGTGTACAGAAACAGCCTATCGGCTCAATGATACGATCAGAGGCGGATGGAGCACTATAACTTGGGAACCCCAAACTTTCAATGCGGGTTATAAATTTATATGTAAAAATTTGCTAAAATTACACTAAATAGTAGATATGAACCCATAACTTTAGAAATATAATGGTTTAGTGCTAAAAATTTAAGATGTTGAAGCCCTAGAATTTAAATCCTAGATCCGCCTCTGGATACGATGGACAAAATCCTCGTGGCTCCAGTTAACTTAAAAGACCAGGCATTGAAAATTATGTTTACCTAATCTATCAGTTGTGTCCACTCTTTCTGACCTAACAATGAGAAACCAACTTTAGAATGCTTTAACTGCACCTCCAGTTGTAGTTATCTGATTGACATCAGACTCTAATACAAGTGAGAATTGGCATATAATTCACTCACCGATGCAAGGGTATATAGAATCCCTCAACTCAGAGGAGACATAACTTTAAGGTTACTGAGGTGACAGAGTGGATATGGCTCCACCAGTTGATTTATTTTTGCTTAACCCAGTGTGCCGCACTGGTTCTAACTCAACGACAAGCTTAGGGCCATCGTATTGTTCTCCATTTCCTTACTTTGTTTTCCCTTTGTTATCCATAACTCGAGTAATTACATAGTAGAATTTTGCGTTACAAAGCACTGGCCCTTGATGCTTATAGGAAACCCTGGGAATCTGAGAAGGCAGATGTGATCTTTAATAACCATATCTACACAAAAAGAAAAAGAATCCATAGGGAGCTATACTTTCATTTTTCAACCTTAAGAGCAGACCAGCTACTTTTAATCATCAGTCTCATTGCAAGAGGTTTTTCTATAATCTTCTCCACTCTTGTTTCCTTCATCTCTGCAAAGGAAACATCTTTCTCCTGCAACAAGATTTAGTAATGTCTGATCCAATGTCATGCCTTAGGTTGCCTCTTATTTCTGTAATAATATGTCCCACCTAGAGCTTCACAATGTGACTAGATGGTCACCTAATGAAAAGATTCCTCAATAATGCCAATCATACTCGATAGTTTAAAATTTTCTAGAGTTTCCTCCGATTCCACTTTAAATAATTTCATAAAATTTATGCCCTAAAAACACAGTTATCTCCTTTCCCAATTGTTTAATCTGTTACTCGTTACTCATTATAGAATTTCAACTTTCAGCTCATACTATTAAGAATACTTCAGATCTTGGGCAGTCGACCTATATTTGGATATGAATAACAGTCATATTTAAAGAAGACAGAAATATCTCATTTGGTGCTGCTTTATAAGGTGCCCAAGAGGGAGAATCTGTAAAGAAGCACAAGACCATGGTGTAAAGAGTATAACAAAAGGTTCAATATCTTCAGGTGCTATAAGCAAACTGCCAACACCTGTACATGGATAGTTTCTTAGAATGCCAGAATTGTATGGGATACTTGAAATTTAGTAGAAGTTTGATTTCCCCTTCAGCCAGAAATCTGCCTCCGGTAGTAATCTAGCTCAAAATCACTTTAATTTGTTGTTAGCAACGTTTTCTTTTACGCTTGCGTGGTCAATGCTTCTTCACCCGAGGAATGCAAGGAAAATAGATTCTTTGCAATTGCATTAGAACATGCAGCAGCAAGCTCTGCCTGAAACTACATGGCATTAGTAGTCATGCATACTTAACAAAGAGAATGTCTTTAGAGTTTACACTGGGAAATTTGGAATATACAGAACTGGAAGCATGGATGACAAACAAAGCAGTATGATGTGTGTGTTTAATATCTTTACTCAAGTCTTTTCAGTGGTGTGTACACACATAGAGAGGAGAAAAATACCTCTATGTTGTCTTATTGTGATCCTATTTGGTAATTCCTTGTCATCAACCCAGCAGCGAATTTCTGAACCCTGTGTATGTTCTAGGTGGTGAAGGCACACACAGCTTATTTTAAACTAAAGAATTGAAAATTATGAAAAAGAAGTGATGCGACAGTAGTTCAGTAATAAGGATATTTTCTCTTCACAAATGGGATGGTTAAGCAGCAGCAGCTTATTGTTGTTCACAACAGCTCGAACTAATAGTTCTTTTGCCTCCTCCTGCTTTTTCCTTAGCATGTTGCATATCTGCAAATACAATAAACTATGATCAGCCAGCATGACAGTCTCCCATTTCATGCGTCAGGTCCAGGCCTCAACAAAGAACAAATACTTGTTAGCTCAGAGAACAAGGAGCTAAGTTGAATACCTATAGAATTCTTGCACCCCTGTTACCTTTGAACTTTCAGTTATCGGCTTGAAAGCATTAAGAAAAGAGTAGGCTAGGATCCTAGGACACTAATTATTCCATCAACCAATTAGTTTGGGAACCCTATTCTGTTCCGCCAACATAAGATATATATTAACTTCCACCAACAAAATCAGACATAACAAGGCAAAAATGTCTGGTAGTTCTCGTGTCTCTTTTTCCTTTGTTAAATTTATGGATGCTTCTTGAACTACTGAGCTGCAGTGAAAAGGAGACCCTGGTTTCAAGCATACTGAAGGTTTTCACTAAAGTGGAACTCAGTAGCTAAGCCTAAGATTGATACAATGCAAAGGATTTTAAGAAAAATTTAAATCCCAAGACATAAACTTAAAAGGAACTACTGTAACAATTTCTAGGACCAACAAGGACATGTCTAAAATCAAAATTACCAACAGAAACCAAGTTGAGAGAGAATGCAGTTTTTCTTGTTCATGTAGCCAAAATAAAACGGGAAGGTGGTATCATGCATTTCTAATTCCCAGAGAAACTTAAAATGTTAAGTTTATGCTGTCTGGTTATTTGTTTAGAGTAGAAAAATACTGGCTGAAAAAGCATTTATCTTTTTTCAAAATTTGTGGCAGGAATTACTTCAAGAGTTTTCAGAATATTTGAAAAGATACTGCACCAGAAAGCAGAAAACGAGGAAGAACGAAAAGTAGCAGGAAGCACTCCTTACATCATCAAGATCCTTTGACAAAGCCTGAGCCTTCTTTATGTTGTCATCATCACTGTCATCTTCTATCGCAGAAGGGCTTCCTAAATCTTTGAAGTTGATCCTTACAGGAACATTGCATAAAGAGATCTGACAATTTTCATATTCGCTGGTCTTATTACCATTTCCAGAATGTTCATGATCATGAACCTATCAATGAAGAATGATTAGAAAATTTTAAATGTTGACATGCTTCTAGATTCCCATGTAGTGAAACACCTGGGAAACTATGTCAAACATATATGTCTGTCCCTTTTCTACCAATCACCTGTTTGTCGCATATCCTTTCTGTTCCTTCAGAGGAGCCCCTGTAGAATTTTGAGGAGTAATCATGCCTATGTTCAGCATTGATGAAAAGTTGTACACAAACTAATTTTATAGAAAAACCTGCTTCCATTGGGTGATTGCGAAAGACGCTTTGATGGAAATAGGATCATCAAATCCGAATTTGTCTGCGTTATTGGCTATCACAAATGTCAAAGATGTCCCATAGTGGTTATGTAACTACGCAGAAAAGGTACTCTTTTTGTAAGAGAAAGTGGTGGAGAAAAGGAAACCAGACCTCTGGTATTTTCCTCTTCATAGACAAGTTAACAGGCATTTGCTTCAGCGTCTCTGTGGAATTGTCTTTGGCGTGTAAAATAGATTTAAAACCACCATGCTGGTCCACAGTTTTTGAGGACTTCATATTTCTTTGCAACATTGTCCGAGGTATCTCAGGATTTGTACCAAGTTTTCTGCATTAGAAGCATGTGATTGACTGATAGCTTACAGAAAAATGAGAAGATCTGCATCATTGAAGAATTTAAAAGAAAAATAGTATATACGCTGAAATTTTCAGGCTAGATGTCTCTAGAAGACTCCTGTCAGCTTTAATAGGCAGTGTTTTTTCTCCATTGAGAGTGTTCTTTGCAGTTGGAATAGGAGCTATGTTCCTTGGAATGTCAATGCTGCGTGGGGTGGATGTAGCTGTCTGTTGAGTTTTGCCAGGAATATTTACCCGAGAACTGAAGGAAAACATGCCAAAGATTTTAGGTTAGAAAATATTTCTATTTTCATAGATCAACAGAGGCACTTGACTGGAATCAAGCACAATATCAGAGTGCTGTATATATGACCTAGAAATATGGCAGTATCATCCGTAACATATAAGATGACTTCTCATCTACTGAGAATGTCAAACAATTTCTTATATAACTAATCATTTTGGGTGAAATGATTTTCGTATGCAACAAACATGACTAGCTTAAGAGAATAAATTCAAATAAATCAGATAAAAATGTGATATATTTTGAGTGCAGGCATCCAAACAGAATAGCTGCCAAAGAAACTAAGAAACAAATCAGCTAAAGTAGTCCATGCATGAGGAGAATAGTTTTATATGCATGTTAAACATTTTACAAGGTGAATTCAATGGCATATCTGGTTGGAAGCATCTATCAGAGGGGCAAGACCTGAAAGTAAAAAAATCTTTACTGCTTGCTTTGCTTTTCTCAGGACCAGATTTGCCAGTCAATGTTCTTATGTTTTCCGCACCATCCAACTGGGAGCCCTTTCTAAAGTATTATTATTATGATGATGGATCATCAACAACAGAAGTTAGTAAAGGAAACTGAAACTTGAAACTTTTTTTTTTTTGAAACTCAACTTGAAAATTAAGCATGATACAAAAGTAAGTTACCAAAAACTTACATAGTAGTCCCTAAAACTTGGTGGCCCTCCGGACTTCCAGTCTGAAGAGGGTTAACCATTGGTAGAGATCTAGAGTCTGGGGGAAAACCAGCTTTGGTCCCAGTTTTATCATCTTTGTTATCTTGAGATCTGCATTAAATTGTATCATATACACTGTAAACAAGAATTTGACTAGCTAGTTTATACCATCAGCTTACATTATTTCATCTGGATGACTCTGTGGTACGGGACCAATTCTTTTGTTACAAAATGCAGAAACTTTTGTCTCAGTCAATGATGTTGTCATCTGCATCTGTGCAGGCTTAATTGATGGCATAAAAAACTTTGACCTAATGACACCAGTCTCCCTTCTTTTCTCTGCTGTCAAATTTTCAGCTACTATTCCCCTGTGACAATTTCAGAGAAACCAAGTGCACCACAGTTACAAAAGATGCATGACAGATACTTAATTTTACATTATTCTCTACGGAAGCTAAGCTCTGCAGTTTCCAAGTTAGACATCATGGATAGTAATGCTGAATGAATCGAAGGGAGATGGGTCTACATTGACCTACTTGTTTAATGAGGATGCAGAATGCTCCGAAGTCTCATTATCGACTTTCATGTCTTGCATATTGTCTTCTGTAGCATTTGACATACTGTTGGAATGTGTCTCAGTCCTGTCCTTATTGGTCTCCAAAAGATGCTTATCATTTTGAAAGTTTCTTCTTTCACTAGCATTCTTCATTGGGGTTGCAACATCCTCCAAAGATGGACTTTTTAAAACTGACTTATCATAGTTTGTGTCAGAGTCCAAAAGCACTTTTTTATTAGCGTCTGTTCCTACACCTAAGAAACTAGCATCCGCAGCCACAGAATTAACATGATCCTGTAAACATGGAGTATCCCTCCTTGATTCACTCTGTGATATCAAAGAAGATCCTTCCTCTACTTGGCAAACTGTTTCTTGAGTGCTAGTGGATATTTTTTCCTGTAACGAACTTTTTACTTTCTCCAGTGCTGCTTCATCGCTAGCAGATTGCAATTTTGGAGTTTCATTATCGCTCATAGTATGGTTTGATGGTAAACTATGTTTTGTTGTGTCATGAATTTTATCTATGTCAATATGAGAATCAATAGTTAAAGTCATCCCAGCCTCTGATGCAGTGTGTTTCTGAACTGCCCCGTCCTGTAACGAACCAATGTTTTCATTCAGATAACTTCCAGAGCCTTCATTACCACTTCTCTTAGAAGATGAACATTCCTTTTCTTGGTCGTTCTTCGCTTCTTCTCTACTCTCCTGGGTTGACCCAAAACTGAAAGAATCCTTTTCTTGATTGTTCTTCGCTTTTCCTTTACTGTCCCGACTTGACCCAAAACCGAAACTATCCAACCTGAACCAAACACAGGAGGGGTTACTTCACTTAGTTACAATGGAACTACTGGGTCATGTTTTGATGAATGGAAGCACAATTCATGCCTTAGACAAATACAGAGCAGAAAATAAAAGATCACCAAAGGTAGTACGTACTCAAAATCAAATGAAAAATTGAAGCCATCTCCTTTCTTTTTGTTGACAGCAACAGTGGATTCTTCTTTTGATGTCTCCTTTGATTTTCGATCCTTTTTACATGGGGAAGGTATATCAAGATCTGACATGTCAATGTTGAAGGACGATATCTTGCCGAAATCAGTATCAAGAGTGAAATCCATATCCCTGAAAAAAGTTCAATGTCACCATAAGTAAGATATCATTTCTCCGCTATTCAACATTCATTAGTTTGTCCTGAATCAAATCTGGAAAATTGTACAAAATACTACAAATTATAACATAGAGAAACACTGTAAAAGATAAGCAGACAGAGGACTTGCCAGTTAATGACAGAAACCTTAGATACGAGTACAGGAAAAAAGGTGATAGACAAGATACATGAAAATCATGAATGCAGGTATTTTGATACACAGTAGCTTAGCAAACTAAATTAGTTATGCAATCAGAAATAGCAATAAGGCTATGCAGGGTTTACTCATTGTCAAAGTTGAATGTCTTTTTCTTATTTTTGGAGATAGGTCCAAAGTCAAAATCCATTGCATCATCTTCTCCCATAGACACTGATTTGAATGACTTAAGAAAGTCATTTCCAATATCCAGATCTGTCACAACATAATGTAAACAGTAATTATCCAAGTGACTAGGACATTAACAAATTACTACTGGTCCAATAACTACTGGTCCAATAACTGCACTACTGAAGATGCATAAAGAAAGACGTGGATAAACAAAAACTTATTGATAATTATCTTTTACGGAAAATATACTTCAATGTATTTGAACATTATAATCCAGCAAATAGCCATACTTCAATGTAGCATTCCCATTTTGAAGGATGTCATTCAATTTCTGTTGTTCCTGGCATTCTCATTTTCAGAAAGCTTTTTATCTGAATGTCTCTTGTATACCAAGTACCACTGGATCAGCATAGTGAATCTCATCTAGATTATATCTTGTAATTTTGATTAGAACTGATTTGGTATTACATGACATTACCGTTAAAGGAAGCTATCTCTTCTAGTTGGTATTTAATGTTGAAATCAGATTTTTAAGAAGTGCACTTTTCAGTTTCTAATGGTAACAAATAGGTTAGAATCCTGGTAGGAACCCAAAAGAAATTGTAAATACCACCAAGTAATGAATTTTTGTCTTTTGATTTGGCAGTCGAAGATGCTCCCTTTGGTGATTGTGCCATCTGCACAGAAAGATTGGATTTGTAACTGCTGAAGGCTCTCAAAGGCAAAAAGAAGGCAGGTAATGGAGCAATAATAGAAAGATAAAATGTTACAGAACTACAAAAGTAGAAGCAAACCAACAGCTCTTAGTTAGTACTCTGACAGTTTAAGTTCAGACTATCTTTGTAATAACCGTTTGATATAAGACTGTTATCAAGTCATAAAATTTAAATGGATCTTTCAAAAAATTTGGACGACTCAAAGCATCATCTCTTAGCAAGGATGACCAGACCAAGCACTGAATTATTTGCAAAGGAGTCACATAGACGGCAACATCTCTTGTAAAGCTTCTATACTCGTTACAGAAAAATGTAAAACTGCCTAAACCAAAATAAGAACAATGAAAAAGAAGTAACATCAATTCTAGATCTTACATGCTTCATGAAGAACACAAATAGAAGGGAATAAAAAGAAGTACACAAGCAAAACTTCAAGCACACTCATTGTATGTAAAACTTCATTAAGTTCACTCTGCCCATCACAAAATATTTGAATTAACTGCCAAAATTTGGAAGCAAACTTCTCTAGGAAATATCTTAAGGAGTCAAAGAAGCGTTTGTAGAATGAGCATATTTTCAATTCATAGGACAATTAAGTGCTTAGATATCTAAACAAACAATAAAACAAATATCTCAGAGACTACTTGAAGGAGGAATGATACAAAAAGAGAACATGCATATATTTTCTTAGAGTCTTATATCTCTTCTTTTCCAATCTCAGAACTACTATCAGAGTTCTGTTTAAGGCCTCGAAATAAATACAAAAATTAAGTTCCCTGCCAATTAAAAAGCAGATTCTAAATGCTATTGCTTTTCTGACAAATTTTACCGAATTCCTGAAGCTAAATAACATGATTAACTCGTGAATGCACAAGAAAATAGTGAATAAATTGAAAAACAGAAGATAAATGCGATTTTAAAAACTCTCCAGCAATGCTATGAGAAAATAAAATTTACATCTAAAAAATATCAAAGCATACTATATTCATGCACTTCAGCAGTGCAACAAATATTGGAGCATCACACAAATGGTATATGTAATTAATTTACTCTCCTAAGCTAATCTATATTGTACTTAATAGATAGCTCGTGTTCGCCTCTCTCTCCTGAGCTATTCAAGTAGATAAAGTTTCATATTCTAGCATGAAACATACTCAAATTGATGACGATGCCACTAAAATCAATGTCTCAATTAGAACGACTCGATCTCTTCACCAATCCATCAAAACTACAAATTGAAATAAATTCACAGCTCAGGTTATGGATAATGAATCACCAAAATTTCCTCGATTAAACACTTCACAGTTCGACACTAACGGAAGGAATCCAAGTAAAAAGCAAAAACAACATGAATCTACGAAGTAAAAGCAAAAAAAATACGAAATTACAAATTAAAAGCAAAAACAATGGGAAACTACGAAATAAAAGCAAAAAAATACTAATCTACGTAGTAAAAGCAAACACAATAGGAAACTACTAAGTAAAAGCAACAACAATACTAATCTACGAAGTTAACGCAAAAAAAAAATACTACTAATCTACTTAGTAAAAGCAAAAACAATACTAATTTAGGAAGTAAAAGCAATAATAATGCTAGGAATCTATGAAACCTGGTGAATTGTGTAGGAAGGAATGAAAAAACGAATTCAATTTCGTTTAGCGATGAATTCAACAATTTATGCTTTGCTTGTGTGTGTGTATATATCATACATGGAGTGAAGAGAGATCACACAAAATGCGTGCGTCCAAATGATAAGCCGTTCGCGCCTAAATTGGGTTTTATATACACGGACATTGCAAGGGTATTATTGGTACTACATAACTATGGAATTCTATTCTGGAATCTAATAAGCTCTCGTTTGGCCATTTCAAAAAGAATTTGAAAACATTATTTGTCCATGAAATTTGATCAGTTCTTGAATATATATATATATATTTCAAGTTATAACCGGCTTGGACCGGTGTTTGGGTGAAATTTTCTACCACTCACAAAACTTTAATTTTTCTTTTTTCCAGTAAAGTTTCACAAAATTTATGATCAAACGCTAGCTAAATTGTCTTTGAGCAAACGTGTTTAAAATTTGTTTTTAAGGAACCATGAGAATAAAATATTGCCCTCCTCTTTTAAAACATAACAAGAAAATTGATATTTTTTATTTTGTAATTTTAATCACTATAAACATTAGTATAAAAAGGTAGGAAATAATAAGAATTTCTTTCCTCAAAAGAGTTCATTAACAAAGAGACGTGTTATAATTTACATATCTGATATATGGATTCCACATTAAATTCAAGGCATAATATCACTGCACTTCTTCTGTTACATATTAGTAAATTTTACTTGACATATCTTACTATGTTACATATTTATGGAACATAACTATACTTTTTAATAATTAAGTTTAGTAGCTATAATATTATATTTTTACAACTTATAGCTATCCATTTTTCTACCAATTAACTTACCACTTCCCACACCCCTATTTTTTAGCTGCACACTTTCTCTCTCCCCTTTTCCTAAATATACACGTTTCTAACTCCCCATCTCCCCTAATTTCGTGCTTTTCAAATCAGTTTTTGAGTTCTTTCACTTTCTTTTTTTACTCTGTATTAACTGCTCATTAATTTCAACCTTTTACCCCCAAAATTCAACTCTATTTCCTAAAATATGTAAGATTTTCTGTTATTTTTGTGTCCTCCCTCATCATCTTTGTTTCTTTTTGGGCTTTACTAAGCCACAGATTTTCATCTTTTCCTGTATTCTGTGGAAGTTTAAAGGTTTTTTTTTGTTTTGTTTTGAGGGATCCATGTATCATTCATTTTTAGACCACCGTCTTCTCCGGCGTGATCTGACCGGCGTCAGTCGTCTTCTCTTTTCCGATCAAATCTGTAGCAATTACAAAGACCAGCCTATTTGACACGGTCAGATCTGTAGCAATTAAAAAGATCAGCCTATTTGAATAGAAAATATTAAAGACCAAATCATTTAACCGCCATGACTTTTCCTAGATGCCCTCCGCCGCCGACCATCGAAATTTTTGAATACAGATCTGAAGTTTTTATTATTGGACAAGAGTAAAAATATTCATGTTCTCCAAGAGGTATTTTTTCTTATTAATGATTCACTTCACCAGATATGTATTTTACTTGCATTTTAAGTATATTTTTATCGTATTTTTCGATGAACTTCAGTTAATTTCCGTTTTTTCAATTCACCAGATTTATATTTTGCATACATTTTAAGTATTATTTTGTCGTATTTTTTATTATTTTAATTAGTCTATGTTTTGAACTTCAGTTAATTCCTATTTTTTCAATTCACCAAATCTGTATTTTGCATACATTTTACGTATATTTTTGTTGTATTTTTTATTATTTCAATTAGTTTGTGTTTTTAATTGTGTGTGATATATCTTTTCTACCTAATTTTTTACTTGTAAATTTATGTGATTTTGAATTTGTGTTTACTTTTTATCAAAGTATATTTTGTAGTATATATTCAGTGTATTTGAAGTGTATTTTTACAGCAAGTCACACACTGTTGTAGTGACAATCACAGTGCATTTGACATTGATATATTTGCATTATATTTATAGTATATTTTCAGTATATCTTGAATGTGTTGTTATTTATTGTGGTTAATTTGTTATTTTGTTATTTTTTCATGTTTTGTTAATGTAAAGTTTCAGTATATCTTGACGCATTCCAGTTGAAATTGATGCAAAGTTTCTCCGTATGAGATACGACGTAAATCGACAAGGCAACCCTGAATGCATTTATTGATAACGAGCAACCACCAATGCCTGCCAAGGCTACTGCTGATTATGATGCAGTGATTTTAGTAGATGTTGGAGCAGATTTGTAGACAGAACAGTTTATGTTTTAAGTTGTTTTTTTTTCTCCAATTTTTTTTTTTATGTATAACATCACTGTTGCGACATTATTTTTATGAAGATTTTAGAAGAAGTTTTATGTATTTTGGTAATGATCCCGCTTGTTGTATAGTCTAATCGTAGATTTGAATTGTGTTTTTATTACATTTATATTTTTCTTGTATAGTTACTGCTAAAAAATTACAAAGTGCATTTCAATATCAAGTTTGTATTTCCTACATGTTTTCACTATATTTTATTGATGAACCAGGAAGAGTTCTATGCATTTTCTCTATATATTCATGGTACACTTGAATTCATTATTGAACCATAAAATTCATTTTTCTGTACAATATACTTCAAAAATTAAAGAACAATTTTAATACTTCTAAATACATACAAAATACAAGTGAAATATATTGTAAATATATTCATTATGATTCAAATCTTACGGATCAATTAGAATACACTAAAAAATACAATCATAATAATACAGATAAAACACAGTGAATCAAAAGCCACCCTTAGGGATTAAAGTTTTTTTATGGAGTCAAGTTTTCCATCTTATTAAAGTTACTAAATAATATTCAATATCAGCTTATTGCACTCAATAACTAATATTTTTGATTTTTAATAATGTAATTTCATTGAATATTTTTAATAACGAACACAAAACCGATGGTCATAGCATCAGGAGACAATCTCAATTTGTCACTATGCAATTCAGTTGATGAACAAATCAAGCTTTGCATGATTTATGAAACATTAAAAAGAGATTTTTTTTTAGTTATATTTTGGGAAAAAATATAAAGAGAGTTTTTGAATTCAAATTTTATGTGAATGATTAGATGTTGAATGAGATATGTGATTAGATATGGAAGAGAATGAGATTTGCATGATTTATGGAACATTAAAAACAGATTTCTGTTTAGTTTGAAAAAGATTTTTCCCCCTTAAATAGAGGCATTATTTGCTCAATAGTTCCGTGTATTTAGTCTATATTTTGGCTATATTTATGCGACGCGTCCAGGACCTAAATATAGAAAAAACCAGCTACGAATTGTAAATAATGAACTTGTAGTTCTAGCTTGTTAGAAGCAGCTAAAAGGTAGTTATTTGTGAAAATTTTACTACATATTATGTGACATTATAAGCTTGTTTGGATTGTCTTATTTTAGGTGTTTTTAAGCACTTTTGTCATGTTTGAATAAGATAAAAATTAACACTTTTTTTATAAGCTAAAATACTAAGGATTGGCTTAGTTTATGCGTTTATTGGCTTTTAAGAACTTTTCTAGTTTTAATTTGTGGTGTTTGAGAAAAATAAAAAATACTTAAAAACACTTTTAGGCATAAAAAGTACAAAAATAAGTCAAAAGCGATAAGTTGAGTGGCTTATAAGCTACTTTTTAAAAGTTAATCCAAACGCCCTCTAAAAATAAGCCAAAAGTCAAAAGCCAAATTATGACTTATAGCTTATAAGCCATAAATTATGAGTTCATCCAAACATGCATTAGGAGCCCGTTTGAATTGATCAAACCAGCTTATACCTAAAACAAGTTTAAAAGTGCTTAAAATAAGCCAAAAGCAAGGAGTTGGAGAATCACAACTTTTTCTTTTTGGCTTAAAAGTTATTTTAGTTTGAACAATAATTTTACTCTCTTATGCCTTATATATTTTTATCTAATTCCAATATAAAAGTCTTAAAGTAGGATCTTTCTGTTATAAAATAAATATCATAAAGTAAATAACCTAAAATAAATGTATAGAGAGAGACTCATATATTTGTTTACCCCGAATTTGGTAAATCAATTGAATTTGTACGCGGGTATAGGATATGTGTTTGAATCTCGATATATTTGATGGATACAAGATTCGTATGGTTAAGATGTGAAGAAAACGACGATGCTTAGAGGACCACTGTGGATTTATACATCTACTAACATATAAGTATTATTTGTTTGAACAAGTAATAGAGATGAACACAATGATTCCGGACCAAAATCTAATATTGAGAGAGAGATTTGTATATATCTTCTAGTACAAAAATGTTGTTGATCTCAGGGAGCCAGCCCCTACAAAGGAGAGGGATGTGCTCTATTTATAGTGTGATCTCCACGGGTCTCATATGATGTGAGCTAATAAAATAATATCAACAAGGACAGCTCTGCACGGATTTGGTGGGATTAGACTGACGGCGCCGTCTGACACACGCATAGTTGGTAGCCGACCATGATGTGACACCACTGATGCGCTTCAGCAACGGTCATAACGGACCAACGGATACACGGGCAAACGGCTGTCCGGATCAACGGTGATGAACCCTCAGGAAGAGTCTCCGAACCATCGGTGGCATAGAGACTGGGCCAAAACGGACTAACGGCCAGGATTTCCCGGACTAACGGCCACGATTTCCCGGACCAACGGCCACAATCAGTTCGGACCAACGGCCACGATCAATTCGGCTATGGAGGAACCAGACCAGATGACGATATTCCCTCTTTTCCTTCGATCTCTGGTCTTACCAGTTCTAACATATGTCCGATTTTTATCGTATACAATATTATTTAATTTTGAACTGATATATAAATGCATATGTGAACGTCCTATTTATGGAAGAGAAGTAACTTGGTGGCCAAGTAATTAGCTCGGTCACCAAGCCACTAAACGATTCTGCGTATTAAACTTGGTTTCCAAGTTAAGGGACAACCATTAAATATTTATAACACTTTCCCCTTTTCTTCAGTTTATCACCGTAGCTCCTCCACTTCTCCTCTTCCTTTCCTTTGTCTTTGCATCAATCCTTAAAGAGATTTCACTTCTATTAGCTTGTGGTAAGTTTTATCCATCAATTTCTCTGCGATTTCAGTGGTATATATATATTAGTTTTGTGCCTTTTACTTTTTTATTTATTATTATTTCTGCCCCCTGTTTGGATGGTTGTTTTTCGTGGTTCATTAATGTTAAGTATGGTATGATACAGTATGATGTTGTATTATATTGTACTGTATTAATGAACACTATGTTTGGATAGACTGTATCGTTTGTTGTGGTTTAATAACATTTATATTGTTTGGTTTGACTATATGGTACTGTATAATAACTTATAGCTTTACTAAAATATATTTAACTCCTAATTAGAAATTAGTTTATATATATATCAATAAAACTCAGGTAAAGTATTAAACATGAACTTTAAAAAATAAGTAGATAGTGGGTGGGGGTGGTCATTGGGTGGGTGATGGGGTTGGTGGAGGGGTGAGTGGTGTGAGGTGGGTGGTTGTGGGATGAGGGTGGGGGTGAGTGGTTGTGGGGTGGGGTTGCGTGGTGGTGAGGGGTAGTGGGTGGTAGGGTGGGGTGGGTGCAAAGGGGTGGAGCGTTTAGTTGGGGGTGGGATGGGGATACGGTGGGGGTGGTAGCGTAAGGGTGAGGTATAATGGAGAAATGAAATAGGTAACTACGCAAAAATCACCAAATCCGTGGTTATAAAAATTGAACTTTTTCATGATTATATAACCACGAAATTACAATGGGTTTATAACACCATATCACATAATTTTAAGAACAATGGGTATGTTATTGTTGGATACAAACATGGTTTCATAGAAAACCATACATTAATGAACCACGGGAAACAACCATCCAAACAGGGTAAATCTCCAAATAGATTATGTCAAGGAGCAAATTTGAAAACATCAATTCTTGCTGAAACTCAAAATGAAACTACAAGAAAGGAGATCCGATATAACGCTCGACAAAAAAAGAATAACTTTTTCCATAGATCTGAAAGAAAAAATATACTAAATTGAATCAATCAGTTGCCATCAATGATAGAAGTTGAAAATGCACAAATCCTTCGGATAGATAGAGAAAACATAGTTCTAATCAAGTTCGAACCTAACAGAAGCTACAGTAAACCAATCAATCAACTACATAATTCCTCTGTCCATTCAGTCACAGTAAAGTAGACACATGCCAATGGATTCAATATTCAGTGGTTGTAGTGTTAATTTTAATTTGAATCAATTTAGAATTAAAGATCTTATAGTAATCAGCTTTTTTAGTGTTAACAACTGTAAGGGTATTTCAGTCATTTTGACAGAAAAAAGTGCTTAACAGCACTTGTGTACCAAACGCATCAACAACTTATTTTCAGTTTCAGCACTTTTATCCAAATACGTAACTGCTTATTTATAAAATAACTTTCAGCACTTATGCTTAAAAAATCACTTTTTTTAGCTAATCCAAACGGGCTCTAGGTTGTCCTTGATTTGGTTGTTACTTTTATCCATCTTGTAAATTTTGTCCATGTTGACTTTTACTCAACTACACTTTTATAAAAATTTGTGAAATTTTACTTATAGAAATTTAAAATCTAAGAGTTTCTTATGTAGTTACTGTTTTACATAGTTCGTAAAAAGGTTTTGAAATTTAATACTGAGAATGGCAATGGCCGGTTTGACCTATGAATGTCAAATTTGCACAAAGAATTTGGGCCAGAGGTGCTAATATCTTCTCTGATTTTTTATACATCTCTTACAGGCTTACACACGGCTAGATTTCCTTAATTGTGCCTGCCCTCGTGGTTTAGCTGTTAACAGCATTGGAATGAAAGTTGAAGGTCTTGAGGTGTGTCAATGCTGCTGGTCCTAATTTTTAACCACTTGATATCAAATATTATTAGCAGGTATATCTTCATTTCCTATGTGGTTTAGCTTCTGATGCATAGAATACCTGATTTACAGAAGGGGAGTGAATCAGTATCAAGTAAAATGGCTGAACTTGAGAAGGAGAAAGAAGCTGCATTGAGCAAGATAACTCAGCTTGAGAAGGAGAAAGAAGCTGCATTGAGCAAGATAACCCAGCTTGAGAAGGAAGGAGAAGCTGCACTTAGTAAGATAGTTGCGGTAAAGAAGAAGAAACAAGCTGCATTGTTTAAGATATACGAGCTTGAGAAGGAGCAAGAACGTACAGTGAATAAGGTAGCTTTGCTTGAGAGGGAGGGAAAAGCTGCATTCAGTAAGATAGCTGTGCTTGAGACGGAGAAACAAGCTGCATCAAGTATGATAGAGGAGCTTGAGGAGGAGAAAGAATTCACAGCCAGGAAGATAGATTTGCTTGAGAAGGAGCTAAAAACTAAGGAAGAGAAATTTGGAAAGTATAAGAATGCTCAGCTTCAAAAGGAGGAGGAGCTAAGAACCAAGTTCGAGGATTTGAAAACGCGTACAAATGCTGAGCATAAGATAGAGAAGGATGCTGCCATGAGTAAGATAGCTATGCTTGAGAAGGAGCTTGAAACTAAGGAAGTTAGAGCATATAAGCAAGCCGCAAGAGCTTTAAGGGAGATCCAAATTGAAGACAAAGAACCTAGGGAAAAGATGAAAGAGTTGACAATAACTATGCAAAAGCTCACTGAGGAAAGAAACTACTGGGAAACTTTAGCTAAGCAGCTTAAGGGCAAAGAAAGCGAGACTGCTCATGAGCTAGTAGAAGCTCAAAAAGAGATGATTAAGGTATAGGTCTTTCAAGAGTGTTTGAAGCATATGTTTTCTACAGCTACAACTTAAACATTACTCATTCAAAACTGCTAATTAGATCAGATATCAAGTTACTGTGGTCTCTTTCTAAGAAAATGTGCTTTCGATGCTCAGAATTAAGCCAACCTTCAGCATCTAAGCCGCCAACTTTCTGTCCTCTGTGTCCTCCCTTTCTCATTTATCTGCATATATATATGTGAAACTGGTGTCTACCATTCTGCTTAGAAAGCACTTTGAAAGCATTTGGTTTAGGATTTCATTCTAAAAAGTTCCATACATCGAAACTCCTAAATCATCATTGATAACGGACATAGCCTCATGTATTTCCCATGAACCATCTAACTCCGTTCTTTCTGAAACTTGGTTTAATTTGTATAAACTATGCATAAAGTAAATTCTACAGAACTGGTGATTTCTCAGGCATGTTGCTAGCGTTATTGTCAATTATCTGACAGTCTTCTTCAATTTTGCCAACGATTAAATTACTACTTGAGAAGAATTGATTTTTATTCTTTTTAGTATGTTTATGTAGTTGGATTGTAGTATATATTTAGAAATTGTTACCTGTTTTGACCTTCTACATATAAGTACATCAACACTCTGCAACAGGTGTACTTCATTACTGATGGGCATAAATTAGAGGTCCCAGATCAGAATTTTTATAGGTATTTGAGTGTAGAAAATGGTGGCTCGATAGGCACTAACAATTGCAAAATATCTGTTTATTGGCCTGTTACCCTACCACCATTTGTTTGTGAGAGAAATGTTTCCCCTTTTGCCTGCCTGTTGGATTCTTGTGTAAACCATTGAGGTAGAGATATATGCTTCTGTGCTCTATTCCTCACTTTAGATGGATGATGTGGTGGAAATACTTCTCACCAGTAGGAAAATGTGTAGCACGAAATATATGTATAAACTGTCACCACTATATGACTATGTTAAAATCAATAGGCCTATCTGTTTATCCAATGTGGGTTCTATTGATGACTATATTAGTGGAACACTTCTGGATTGTGTAGGTTTGCTGGATGTAACTTCTTCAGACACACGGATTACTAGTGTTTGTGGTCGTAGTTGATATGGAAAACACCTTACTCTTTCACTTTCCACGCTGAATTTATGAGCCAATGACACAGATGTTTTCTTTCTTTTCCAGGTTCTTTCTGACCATTACTCACATATACCGGGCAAAACCATGACTTATAAGCTTTGGAATTGCAAGGATGATAGGAAAGCTACGCTAACAGAAGCCATTTGTTTAATGGGGGAAAAACTGAAGGAGGCAAAGATCAAAGATACAGGTATGCTTTGAGTGTCTTATACTCTTATTTATGCTGCAACTGCTTTATTCTGTCTGGAACAGAGAAAACACGAGCGAAATTGAAGAATGATTGTCTCAATTACTTGATTCAAGTACATTAGAATACATTGGTATTTATATACAAGAGAAATAAGAGAGGAAATATCCTACACTAAATGTAAATCCTACAAAATATTCTCATAATATTCTACCACTAATGTTACATAATATTCTACACTTAATGTAGAATATCCTTAGTAATATTTCATATATTCAGAGTATCTCTTCATATTCACCATATCGAGAATATCTTAATGTAGATATTCTACAATCTATCCATTATGCTAACATCCCCCTCAAATTGATGCCGGTGGATCAACAAGCATCAATTTGCCTACTAGAAACTGATGATGTTGTTGTGTCATTGATTTTGTAAACACATCAGATATTTGAAGATCACTGGATACATGTGGAAGAGTAATAACTCTTCTATCTACAGCTTCTCTGATAAAATGACAGTCCACTTCAATATGCTTGGTTCTTTCGTGATAAACTGGATTGGTTGCCATTTGAATGGCACTTGTGTTGTCAGCATGGAGAGCAGTAGGACTAGATTGAGGAAATCCTATTTTTGCAAGTAAACCACGAAGCCAAATAATCTCGGAACAAGCAGTAGACATTGCTCGATATTCAGCCTCCATTGAAGATTTTGAAACGCGTTCTTGCTTCTTGCTCTTCCAAGATATCAAAGAATTTCCGAGAAACATGCACCATCCTGTGACGGAGCGGCGAGTATCAGAACAACTAGCCCAGTCAGAATCACTAAACGCTTTAAGCTGAATAGGAGAGCCACTAGGAAAGAATAATCCATGAGTAGATGTTCCTGAGAGATATCGAATGATGCGACGAACAACCACTAAATGTGATGACGGGGAGTCTGCATAAATTGACTGACTTGTTGAACGGCAAAAGAGATATCAGGCCTAGTAATAGTAAGATAATTTAGGCTCCCAACTAATTGTCGAAACAAAGTTGGATCAGGAATAAGATCTCCTTCATTACGGCGATACTTTACATTCAATTCCAATGGAGTATCAATAGAGGGTGATTCTTGAAGATCAGCCAAAGCAATCAAATCCTGAGTATATTTGTGCTGGTTTAAGAAAACACTTAAAGAATTATAATGAACTTCCAACCCCAAGAAATATGTTAGAGTACCAAGATCTTTCATATGAAAAGAATCCTTAAGTTGTTGTTGGAGGCTAGCGATTAATGAAGAATCAGTTCCTGTGATAATTGTCACGCCCCGAACCATGGCCTAGACGTAACACGGCACTCGGTGCCTGACTGCATGTGACCGAGCGAACCACATGGCTTGCTGAATCAGCATAATACATAACATAAGCGGAATATAACGTGAATGCATGATGAGCCTTTATAAAACATGGTAAGTCACAATACTAAATAAAATACTTGATTAAACATGAGTGAACCAAAATGGTTATACGACTCCAAATGTTTGACATGACATAACTGACTTGTCTAGTCTATGAAACCTCTATCATGAGTCTGTCTGGAAAACATACTTACTGGGACAAGGCCCCCAGCATACCTCAGATGCATAACTAATCATAAACAAAAATTAACTAAACCCCGAATGAGATGGGGCTCACCAATAAGCTGATACGTGCAGATCCTAATGAGCAGAGGCGTCGTCCTGTAAGTTCGTACCTGCATCGTGAAATGCAGGCCCCCGGGCAATAAAAAGGGGACGTCAGCACATTGAATGTACTGGTATGTATAGCAACTGAAAGAAATAACACGGGACATGGAATAACATGATGAGAATTGAAACTGCAAACCTGGACATGAACATGAGTGCATACATATACATATAAAAACACGGTAAAAATATCATAAGTAGGGAGAGCAATAACTTATAACCGATCCATGGTCTGGTGCTTGCGTCCCGCCAGCAGAACACTCAGTCCTTGCCAGGGAACATGAGATTTAATAAAATATGAAAGGATCCAGTCATTATGAGAGATCGTCCGGGACATGGGTGGAGCGATCCTCATCCTACGGTGGCTACGTAGTTTCAGGCTATCTGAAGCCCTCCTCGGTAATTAATGCAACTCCCAAAACATGAACATGAAAATAGTGGCACTTGCTGCCCATGGTATATCATGAATCATAACTTGCTTGTACATGGTTTCATAAAATAACTTGTCATAATCTTGCAAAAACATGTTTTTCGTTCATGAGTAATAACAATAGTTCGAAATCATATATATATATATATATATATACTTGTCTTGAAAACATGCTTGTAACTTGCTAGATGAAATCATAAAGTTTCATATAAACATAATGAGAACGCATGAGGAAGAATTCATGATTCACGGATTTAGCTAGGATTCCTAATAACCGTAATGGAAGATTAGGAATACAATAACGAATATGGATACAAACTTCATGTACATAAATACATAATTACGGGCTACCAATATTTAGGTTTAATGCCCTAGGATTTGAACTTCATGGATTTTACGAAACGGATCATGGGGAAGAATGTAGAGATTCCCACATGTGGATGGAAGTTCTACTTACCTTAACCTCCGCCTTTGAGCGTATCACAATGTACTTCAACCCCTTCAACTTCAATCTATAGCAATACAAGTCATAGGGATTCTATATTAGCAATCATATCCATATTTTGTTCATCTAAGCATTTTATCAAACACTTGGTGGGCATGAAGCTCCACAACCTTCATTAATGGTGATTTCTTCACCCAATTCCCATTCTATTACTTCTAGGTGATTCTACAATCTTAATTAGATGTAACTAACATCATCCTTCATCACCCATATGAATACAACAATCCCAAGTCAACAATCCAAAACTCTAGCATTGTTCATATAATTCTCTTTATCAAACCCATTTACTATTCTCCCAAGAACTCATCAATTCACAACTATAAATGTTCAGAGAGTAGAAACATTACCTTTTCGAAGTCCAATCCTCTTGAGTTCGGGTTCTAGGGTTTTCACCTCCAACTATAATGTTCCAATCATAACTCTATAGATTAGAAGGGTTTACTCAAGTTAGAACGAGATTAGGGACTTGGATTCAATCTAGAATCATGATAGAAACTTACCTTGGAAGATCTTGAGATTTGGGACTTGTTCTCTATGAGTTTAGAGAGTATTTTCGTGAATGGGGAGGCTGGGGAAATAACCCCAAGTCCTAAATATAGCTTAAAACGCGTAAACCCGACTTTTGACCCGAAAACGTACTTAACGGACCAAACGACGGTTCAAACGACGAACCGTCGATCAGATCGACGGAGCGTCAATCTGCTCCGTCGAATTGGTCAAATTTCCAGTGAACAATGCACAATCGACGGTTCAAAGGACGAACCGTCGATCAGATCGACGGAGCGTCGATCTGCTCCGTCGAATTGGTCAAATTTCCAGTGAACAATGCACAATCGACGGTTCAAAGGACGAACCGTCGATCAGATCGACGGAGCGTCGATCTGCTCCGTCGAATTGGTCAAATTTCCAGTGAACAATGCACAATCGACGGTTCAAAGGACGAACCGTCGATCAGATCGACGAACCGTCGATCAGATCGACGGAACGTCGATCTTCCCGTCGAAGTCACCCATTTTCCAGCGAAGACAGGCTTCAGTAAAATGGGCATAACTCTTTGCAAAGATGTCCGTTTGACCTCCATAATATACCGTTGGAAAGCTATTTCAAAGGGCTACAACTTTAATCAAGGATGTTTTCCCAAATTCCAAATTAATAATGGGGTTATAATCGTTGGAAGTATGTCCTTCTATAAACTCTCTTGCAAACATGCTCCGTAGAGTGGTTTTCAACTTTGCTTTGCCCAAAGACATTTCTTATGACTTAATTGGTTTTCAAAACACTTCCTATAACCCTCATATTGGTTCCATTATATTATCATCTTATGAGTCAAACTTTCGTCCGAAGTTACGAGGTGTTACAATAATGATGTCATCTGCATTTACCAAAAGAAGAACACAACCTGTAGATGTTTCCTGAGAAAAGAAAGACGAGTCATACTTACTTTGTTCAAAAGAGAATTGAAGCAAAGTAGATCGAAACTTGTCAAACCAAGCTCTGGGAGCTTGTTTTAATCCATACAAAGATCGCTTTAACTTGCAAACATCTGATGTGGGTGATGAAAACAAACCAGGTGGCGGTTTTATATAAATATCTTCTTTCAGATCACCGTGGAGAAAAGCATTTTTTACGTCCAGTTGATGAAGAGGCCAGTTTTGTGATGCAGCAATGGCAATAATAGTTCGCACCGTAGTCATTTTTGCTACTGGTGCAAAAGCCTCCACATAATCCACACCATACTCCTGTTTGTTACCAAGGACAACCAAGTGAGCTTTATACCTATCAAGAGTTCCATCAGAATGAAGTTTAATTGAATAAACCCATTTACATCCAATTGGCCGGACATTTGAAGGACATGAAACAATGTCCCAGTGTCATTTTCTTTAAGAGCCAAAAGTTCTTCCTCCATTGCTTTCTGCCAACATTCATGCTTGGAAGGTTGTGAGTAACAAGTTGGAACAGAAATGGTGGATAACGTAGAGGAAAAATCATACCAATTAGGAGTACTTCGCAGTCTAGTAGATCGTCGAGTAGGATCAAGAGAAGCAGGCCTTGAAGAAATCTCAGATTCTGGTTGTGGAGCAGTCTCAGGTGGCGGATCAGTTTCGGGAGGGGTAAAGCTGGCCAACGTCGTTCATACATAAATTCAGGTTTGAACCGCTTAGAAGAAGATGACAAATCCTCAAAAGTAGGAAGAATAGGAGAAATAGAAGATGACTCAACATGAGTAGGAAAGAAATATTGATTCTCAAAGAAAACAACATTTCTAGAAATACGAAATTTGTTAGAACTTGGATCATAGCAAATAAACCCTTTCTGAGAAGTACTATAACCTATAAAAGCACATTTAGTAGACTGAGCAGAAAGTTTATTGCGTTGAAAAGAAAGCAGATGTACAAAACAAACACAACCAAATGTATGAAAATTATGATAGCTAGGATTATGATGATAAAGGCAATAATATAGAGACTCAAGATTTAACATTTTAGATGGCAGCCTATTAATTAAATAGACAGCAATAGACAAAGCTTCGACCCAGTATTTGGATGGGATAGAGGACTCAATCAATAAAGTACGAGTGACATCTAAGAGATGACGATTTTTACGTTCAACAACCCCATTTTGCTGTGGCGTATATGAGCGAGAGCGTTGTGAGACAATTCCTTTCTTAAGCAAGAAATTATTGAATTCATGAAACATATATTCTCCACCAGAATTAGATCTTAATATTTTGATGCATGTAGAAAATTGATTCTCAATGTAAGCCAAAAATGTCTTGAATATGGAAAATACCTTAGATTTGAAACGGAGAAAACATACCCATGTAAACTGACTATAATCATCTATAAATGTCACAAAGTATTTGAAATGAGCATGAGAAGTAATTGGTGAATTGCCCCAAACATCACTATGAATGACATCAAAACATTTTGTAGCACGACCGCCAAAATTAAGAAAAGGAAGAGTTTTACTTTTGCCTAATTTACAAGTTGAACAATCAAAGGAAGCAGCTGAAAATTGATTTTTATTTCCCAATAAACCAGAATTCTATAAATGAGACAACACAATAGAATTTGGATGTCCTAGACGCTTATGCCAAACCTCAATCTTACTAGCAGTAGAAGTACAAGCAAAAGATAGAACAGGAGGAATGGAAAAATGTATAGGAAACAATCTTCCAACTTTAGGCCCCTTCGCGATTACCGTCCCCGACACCTGATCCTTGTAATCCCAAAGCCGAAAAGGCTGACACGATCATTTGTTGCACCATTTCAGCAGTAAGAATTTGTCCTGCAGAAGATGAGTTATCAGTAGTGGAACCATTTACCTCAGCTTGAAAAGCATTGACCCTACGATTTTGAGGGCGTGTGGGACACTCTTTGATAATATGTCCATGTTGTTTACAATAGTTACAAAACTCCTTGCCACAATTGCTAGCAATATGACCATATTGCTTGCAGCTATAGCATTGAGTTCTAGTCATATCCCTGCCCTTTCCTTTTCCTTGAGCAGCAAATGCAACAGTGACATCATTTGCTTGCTTGAAATCATTTTGTGTGACAAGACGCTGCTCTTCACGAAGTAATTACCTAAAACAAACATCCAAAGAGGGAGACGGGTCACGATTTATCAAGTTAGAGCGAACACTCTCAAAATCGTATCGCAATTTTATCAAAAATTGGTTTCGCTTGCTTTGCTCATGATCTGCTTGAATTATAGAGAGAGATTCAGCAGGTATTTTAGCATAAACAATATCAGTAAATTCAGCTCATAAATTCTGAAATCCAGAATAATAATCTTGAACAGAAAGACATCCTTGAGAGTAATTAGCAATTTCATGCTCTAGTTGAAATCTTCTAGCGCCATTGTCTTGATTGTAAACCTTTTGTAAATAATCCCACATGGCCTTTGCAGTCTTGTACGACCTGAGATTAAGAACAATAAGAGGGTCAATTAACCCTAAAATCCATGTCATCACCCAAGCATCCTTGACCTTCCACTGACCTAACTTTGTAAAATCAGTAGGAGCAGGATCACTTCCATCAATATGGCCCCATAATTCTTTTCCCGTGACAAAAAGTTGAAACTGAAATTCCCAAGCTGAATAATTTTTTCCAGTGAAACGAACATTGAAAGACTCAAATTGATGTGAAGTC
Source organism: Lycium barbarum (assembly GCF_019175385.1). NCBI lineage: Eukaryota > Viridiplantae > Streptophyta > Magnoliopsida > Solanales > Solanaceae > Lycium > Lycium barbarum. The sequence goes on along the minus strand of NC_083348.1, from coordinate 82,603,768 downwards.
ATGTTTCTGAATAGAGAAAATCAAAAACACAGTGATACGAAAAAAATAGCTAGAATAACCAAGACCAAAACCAAAAGCCCGAGATTCTTAGGACTGCTTATTGACGAACAGTCAAGAGAACTAAACTTTCAAATTTTTTTTTTTTTTTTTTTGAAGGAACCACAAATGAAAGACACTATGAATCAAAATAATGAGAAGAAGTCTCTAATACCATGTCAGGAACAGAGAAAACACGAGAGAAATTGAAGAATGACTGTCTCAATTATTTGATTCCAATACACCAGAATACATTGATATTTGTATACAAGAGAAATAAGAGAGGAAAGGAAGTAAAATATCCCACACTAAATGTAAATCCTACAAAATATTCTTCATAATATTCTACCACTAATGTTACATAATATTCTACACTAAATGTAGAATATCCTTAATAATATTTCATATATTCATAGTATCTCTTAATATTCACCATATCGAGAATATCTTAATGTAGATATTCTACAATCTGTCCATTATGCTAACATATTCTTCTTCAGCTTGTAAGTTCAAGTCAACCTTGCTTTCAAGTGTTAAAGCTCAAACACCTGCAATGTGATTCGTTGAGGTCAATGAAGCATGTAATGATAGGCTCTGAGTGACTGTTTACTTGCCAGATAAGATTAAAAGTAACACCAAAACAGATTTTGTATATTAGAGTAAGTATCTAGTCTAGTAGTAAATAAGAAAAGTGTATTAAGCTTTGTATTGCGGGGAAGTTTGATTGTTCAAAGAGGGCTATTATACTATCATATCTTTTGCAAATAAGGACAAGGATTTTGGTGAAGGTTCTTCCCTCTCCCTCTGACGTATAAATGAGAACCTAAAATCACTTATTTTTAGATCATTATTATTCTCACAGTTCAAAATCTGCTTCTATCATAAAACTTCAACCTATCTAGGAGCAGAATTCTAGGCCAGAACGATCTACAGTTTAGATTGAGTTGGTTTCTCTTTGTTCTGATTGTACAACTGGAGGAAAAAAAAAACGAGTTAGAATTCTTACCCTATTGAACGTGTTGTATTTTGTTTGTTGTTTGATTGCCCTTATATATATATATATATATATGGGCAATTTTTTTTTTAATTGTCCGTTTTTATTGGATTACTACAGCGAAAGGGAGTACTATGTAATCAGATAGATCAATAGTACCGTGTTTAATATTTTCTTAATTGAAGACCCTCAAAGACCAGGTTTGGGTCCTAATAGAGACAAAAAAGGTAGGTAATTTATTCTCATCTGCCTAAGCTTTGGTGACCAAAGTTACAGCGGTAGTTGTACTAGTGAAAGGATGGAGATACTCAGTGGAATAGACTAGGTGCACGTAAGTGAACTGAACAGTCACCACCACCATAATCAATTTTTTTTTTTTTTTTTTTTTGAAATGTACATGTTAACTCCATTCCCTCCATGTATGTGAACATTTTAGGTGCCATCCAAGGGTATCTTTGAAAAGAAATAGTATGATTGATAATGCTTTTGAAAGATATGATGAGAAGTATGCATTGGTGAATAGAGATTATATGAAACATCTCTGTAATAAGTTACACTTTCTCCACTTAGGATTTGTCAAAGTGGATCAGTTGACGCCAGGAACGGAGGACATCAATCTAATTGTCAAGGTCCTAAATACTGCTATGGTGGTTAACAAGAATCAAAAGACCAGGCAGCAGTCCCGACGACCATACATATGTTCTCGACCACAAATCACACATTTAGCTGAGAGCCTTGTCGGAGATGAAACCGGAAGTATCTTATTCACTGCTCGTAATGAACAAGGTAATGTCAATCTTGTTCTTTTTCTCTTTTCTTTTTGCTGCCTTCATAAGTTCATTTTTTATGAACTGAGACCTATTGTTTGTGCTTATGATAGCTCTGGTTTTATTATGTAGTTGACTTGATGGAGCCAGGTAACGTCTTACTTCTTTATGGTGCGAAAATCCAAATGGATCGAGGTTCCATGAGGTTAGCTGTAGAGCATCGTGTACAAATCATAATCGCAGAACCTGCGGAATTTGCTGTAAATGAAGAAAACAATTTGTCTTTGGTTGAGTATGAGTTAGTAGATGTTGAAGAATGATGATGAAGAAAGAGTTCCACCTTAGACCTGCAGGATGACTCTGCCCTAAGAATGCCTTGGTGTATAGTTTTGGATTTTCTTGGCACAAATCACTTGGTTGCCCAAAAGGCTATTCGCTTGTAGCGTTTTATAAAGCTTCGAAATTGCATACTGTTCTCAGCAGCGTGCTTCCTTCATGATGTCACTCTTATATCACTCTTTTAATTCGAAAAGTTTTGGTGCCTTATGTGTGTCAAACGTAAATCAAAAGACTTCAGTCTTCGTTTTGTTTAATTTCAAATGTCAATTGGAGTTAAAACGTTTCAACTTGTGGTTTACTTTAATGAGTGATCACTCTTTTTTCAACTATTGAATGAAAAAGAGTCACTCAAAGTATCTGAGTTTTCCTATTTTTGTGGGTTACTAATGAACGATCACTTTTTTTTTCCTACTATGGAATGATCACTCACCTCTCATTTTACTGTACAAAAGCTCTTAAATTATTTTTTCAATGCAAGAATTATTCAATTTTATCGAAGTATTAACATTTGAGGCAAAAACATGACAATGAAGTGTTTATGCGTGGTATGTTGTTAGAAGAGTTCTTCAGTGTTAATGTAATGTTATCTCCGTCGAGTTCAAAATAAAAGTTCACGTGGCCTTTTTATTTTGATTTAAAATAAATGTTCACTTACATTATCAAGAACAAATTAATTATTTTATTCTAAATTTATCTCTATTTAGATAAGTGAATTTTTTATGTAATCAAGTAACTATATAATTAGATAGTATTTAATTAAAGATAGTTTAGTCAAATTACCTAAATATTTTTAGAAGTTAATATTTTTTTAAAGAATGTGTTAAAGACTAAGTGGACACTTATTTTGAACCGAAAGGAGTAGTGACTTTTATATATAAATTTTATCCTAAAATATTTAAAAATTCTTTGGCCGAAAAAAGGTCAAAATTAATAGATTTACTTTCAAAATTCAAACTGTGGCAAAAATCAGATATGTAAAATAGCTTCCTCTCTCTCTCTCTCTCTCTCTCTCTCTTTTTTTTTTTGAAATTCTGTATTTGAATTCACAGCTTAAAGTAAAGTAGTTTGATCGTGCGCTCTGACGTAAAATAGAACCGATGGTGTACGTCAATTCAAGCCTAGCTATTGTTGTGATTATTATTAGTAAAACTTACACAAATAACTACCTTTTAACAGCTTCTAACAAGTTATAACTACAAGTTGAAGATTTACAATTCGTAACTGTTTTTTGCTATATTTCAGTTGTATTTCACTTTTTTTAAATACAGTGAAATACAGCGCGGCTGTTGAATAAAAACAAAGGTTATATTTATGGCAATAAAAATCTTTTTCAAATTATATGGTAATTTGTATTAATGGTTCCATGATTCACGCAAACCTCATGAATGAGGTTCCATTACAGCTAACGTCTCTCTATCACAATTACTCTAATTCAAAAGTTTTTTGCTGATTTTTGTTGTATTCGCTTGTATTTCGTGTTTTTGAAATACATGAAAATACAAAATTTGGCAGAGCAGAGTAAAAATAGGCTGTATTTATGGAACATATTTTCTTCTTTCATTTTAAATGGTAAGTCAAATTAAATCAACCATGTATCACGCATAACGGCTGAAGATCCATAACAACTCACGTTTCTCTCTCCAAATTACTCCATTCCAGACTTTTAGAAATACTTCCAAATATAGAAAAATATACACTAGAATACAATTAAATATGGTTGATTGTATAAGAAATATAAAATTGTAGTATGCGTATATACAATGGAATACAATGAAATATATCAGAAACTATTTCGTAAATTAGAAATACATTAAAATATAGCGAAATATACTGAAACAGTACATTGAAATACACTAAAAAAATGACGAATATACATTTTCTCCTTCGAAATACAAAGCGAATACAAAAAAATATACTATAACAAAAAAAAAAATACAACCTCCACAACCACAAACCCTACCGAACCACCACAACTCTATCTTGATACTTCTAAAAGCTATGTGCATTGCAGTGTACTTTTTCTAACATGCTGCTGGGATAATTACTTATCACTAGCTTTACATCACATGCCAACAAAGAGGTTTCAATCAGATAGAGGAATAAAGAAAAAATTCAATCAAGAAAGGGGAATTAAAAAAAAAAAAGTAAACAACCATGAGGTCCATAAATCCTATGTTGTTGTTGTTGTTGTTGTTGTCGTCATGTTCAGGTAAAACGAATGATGATGATGAAGCTATAGGGTGATTAAAGGTGTTATCAAGTGGGGAAGGAATGGCTATCTTCGAAGGCCATTGATGTAAATGGAGTTGCTTCTAAGTTTGGCTATTGTAGACGCTATTTTCGCAAAAATGGAAGCTTAAGTTGCTGAGGTAGGAGAAGGTTTCACATATTGAATCTGAATTTGAGAAGGGATGGAGGGGTGCGTGAGGGGAAGGAGAATAGAGGCTGGAGATAGAGAAAGGGAGGGAGAGAGAGGTGGCAGTGAGGGGGAGGGGAAAGAGGAGAGAGAATGTTTTTTAGGATTTGGAGAAAATGATAAATCTTAAATGTATAGTGAGGGAGAATAAAGAGGTATATGCATTTCAAAAGTTACTGGACCAGTTATGAAATGTAATTTTGAAAAAATAAAGCTACAAAAATTAAATAAAAAATAAGGTAATTATTATTTATAAATAAGTCTTAGAAGTAGCTTTGACAGGTAAATTTTCCTTATTAATACACCCTCCGTCTCTAAATAAATGATGTTTTAAGTTTTTTTATTTTATTTTAAAACAAGTGGGACTTTAGAATTTTAGGAAGAAATTAATTATATTCTTCTAAAATTACCCTTATTTATACAATTAAGAATCATTAAGTTGATTTTTCAGAACAGAGATACTCCCTCCAGATAAAAAAAATTATCCATTTAGTTATTTGCATACTTCTTACGAAAATACTATCTCCTAGACAAAAATAAGTAATTTGACTAAATAATTTCTAATTAAATAGGCATTAAGATTTGATAATATAATACTTAATAAGAGCAAATCTGAAAAAATCAGATTAATTTTTTTTTTATTTGATAAATAGACACTCGTTTTGATCAAAAAAGAAAAGGTTAAGTAAATTTTTTTTTTTTTATTCGAAGGGAGTAACTTAGAAAGAGTCAAAGTTTAATTAGAGATAAATGAGTAAAAACGCTTTTAATTTTTTGAAAAAGCAATTTCTTTTAAGGGTATGCATGAACCAAAAATACCTCTTATTATTATGAAACGGAGGAGTAGTGCATGAAGTAATACAGCCGGCAGATACTCTACTACTGTCTCTTCAATACAGAAATTAATAAAGACATTAATTCAAATAATACATTATAACAAATGCATGTACTAGTACTTTGATGCACAGGGAATAAAAGTTTAGGGTTTGCGTTTCAAAATTCAACAGGTTTTCTCCTTTTCTTTCCTTGAAATTCTCCAAGCTCCACCTGCTGATGAAAAAGGTGACACTATAGACGATTGCTTCTTTGATGATAAATGTCAGTCAACTTTCGTTTAGTTTTTTTTTTTTTTCCTTATTGTGGCTCACACTTTTTTTTTTTTTTTTGACAACCAACCAGAGGTTCTCAATGTACTAATGTTATGTTTTCGCCAGGAGACCAGAAACATCAACATGAATAAAGCGAACTAAAGTTTTAACCGAAAACAGAGTAATCAAGTCGAGGACAAAGATGACCAGAAGTGATACATTATGATTACATATAAAGTCCTTCTGGCACTCCCTCTTTCTTCTTGAACATGACCTTGTCCTTGGCCTTCTTGAAATCTGCATGAGTAACCTTCATACGCCGCTCTCTTAAAGCGAGCAATCCAGCTTCAGTACATATTGCCTTGATATCAGCACCCGAAAATTCATCCTTAGTCATAACAAACTCTTCTAAATTGCATCATCAGCCAATGTCATCCTTGCTGTGTGTATCGTGAAAATGCGCCTCCTTGTTTTAATATCAGGAAGAGGGAACTCAATTTTCCTGTCTATCCTACCAGGCCGAAGCAGGGCTGGATCCAGACTCTCAATCTTATTTGTTGCAAGAATCACCTTTACATCTCCTCTGGAATCAAAACCATCTAACTGGTTCAACAGTTCCAACATAGTCCTCTGAATTTCTCGTTCACCACCCGAGTGTGCATCGTACCTTTTTGTACCGACTGCATCAATTTCATCAATAAAGACAATTGAAGGTGAGAGATCATCAGCAACCCTGAAGAGCTCCCTGACCAATTTAGGCCCATCTCCCAAATACTTCTGAATCAGTTCACTTCCCACAACACGTAGGAAAGTTGCTGAAGTGGAGTTTGCAACTGCCTTGGCAAGTAAGGTTTTGCCCGTTCCAGGCTCTCCATACAGAATGACCCCTTTAGGAGGTTTAATACCAATGTCTTCGTATAACTCAGGGTGAGTCAAAGGCAGCTCAACAGCTTCTTTGATCTCCTGAATCTGGGCATCTAATCCACCAATATCAGCATATGATTCCAATGGAGCTTTCTCAACTTTCATGACAGACACCATTGGATCAACGTCGTCTTGTAGAAGCCCAACAACAGATAGAACCTTGTTATGCATCAAAATAGCACACCCAGGTTCAAGTTGATCTTTATCAACAAACGACAATATTCCAACATAATACTCAGGTCCCACAGAAGACGAAACAATAGCATGATTCTCATCAATAAGTTCTTCCAAATTCCCAACACTCATAGGAGATCCACGTAGATCATCAACTTTAGATCTATCTTCTTCAGTTTTCTCTTCTTGTGGTTTTAACCTTTCTTGATTAGCAACAAATTCTTCTTCCATTAACAAGTAATCCTTAATTCTCTCAAGTTTAAGAAGCCTAAGCTTGCATTTTGTTAATGGCGTTACGGTTGGGAGCCGAGCCGCAGCTTCGGGACCTTTTTGTTTGCGTTGTTTGCGACCGACACGTGTAGGGGGTGCAGGTTGTTCGAATTTCTTCTCCTTTTTGTTGTCACCGTCGTTTTTCCGGTCACCGGGTAGTTGCCGGTTAAGACCACCGGGCGTTCCTTGACCCATGATTTTTTGCTGTGAGTGAGAAGAGAGTAGAGAGGAAGAGAGGTTTGGAAATAGGTTAAGGATATTTTGGGTTTTTGTTGTGGCTCACACTTGGTTAGTGCAAACTGAAAAAAAAAAAAAAAAAAAAAAAAAAAAAAAAAGTAGCTTCACACAGAGAGGTTTGGAAATAGGTTAAGGATATTTTGGGTTTTTGTTGTGGCTCACACTTGGTTAGTGCAAACTGAAAAAAAAAAAAGTAGCTTCACACATAGCTCTCCGCATAATTTCAGGTTGCATTTTGATGATTGACATACCAAAGAGAAGGTTACCCAGAAATGGAGATCATCACAATGTCTGAAAGTTCAAACACCAATGTAAGTACTGATAAAGTTAACTGACACACAAAAGTACAACAAGAAAACACTTGGTGATTTATTTCCATGTGTATTAGCCTTAGTGGACAAAACTACCTCGTACCTCTAGTAGGCGTACCCGTTGGAAGAGTGGAGGTGCACTGACATGGGTACCACAGAACAGATATAGAAAAAATGGAAACAACCCCATTTGCAATATTATGTACTATATAGTGGTCTTAAAATAATATGTTCTTTGAATGAAAATAGAGTTTAAAATGTTAGTTTGACTTGTATATCATATCAGTGATAATCGAGAAAAACTATTGAAGTAATTGTTGAACATTTAGTTTGTCACTGAAATGTATCAGAATCAAAGTTTGAACTTTCTTTAGTTTAATGAATTTGACTTATTAAAGAAATGTATTTCTTTTAGACATTTTGGTGGGAAAAAAAGTGTGGAACAAATTGGAAAAGGGGAGTAATATTCTTCTTTGAACTCCATCAAATTCAAATTTGCGCAAAGAATTTGGAACAAGGGTGCTAATGTCTTCCCTGGATTTTTCTAAATCTCTTACAGGCTAACACAAGACTGGATTTCCTTAATCACGCTTGTACTGATGGTTTAGCCATAAACAGCATTGGAATAAAAGTTGAAGGGTTTGAGGTGTGTAAATGCTGCTGGTCTTAGATTTTTAACCACTTCAAATTGAAGATCGCTAGTAGGCTATATTGTCATTATATGATTTAGCTTCTGATGGCTTTGATTATCTAATCTACAGAAGGGGAATGAATCTGTATTGAGTAAGATGGCTGAGCTTGAGAAGGACAAAGAAACTGCATTGAACAAGATAACTCAACTTGAGAGGGAAGGAGAAGCTGCATTCAGTTAGATCGCTGCGCTAGAGAAGGAGAAACAAGCTGCAGTGACTAAGGCAGATGAACTTGAGAAGGAAAAAAATCATACAGAGAATAAGGTAGCCTTGCTTGAGAGGGAGGGAGAAACTGCATTCAGTAAGATAGCTGTGCTTGAGAAGGAGAAACAAGCTGCATCAAGTAAGATGGAGGAGCTTGAGAAGGAGAAAGAAGATGCAGCCAGGAAGATAGCTTTATTGGAGAAGGAGCTAAGTACTAAGGAAGAGAACTTTGGAAAGTATAAGAGGGCTCAGCTTCGAAAGGAGGAGGAGCTAAGCACGAAGTTTGAGGATTTCAAAAGGCATACTAATGCTGAGCTTTAAGGCAGAGAAGGAAGTTGCAATGAGTAAGATCGCTATGCTTGAGAAGGAGCTTGATACTAAGGAAGAGAAATTTGGAAAGTATAAGAATGCTCTGCTTCGAAAGGAGGAGGAGCTAAGAACTAAGTTTAAGGATTTCAAAAGGCATACTAATGCTGAGCGTAAGGTAGAGAAGGAAGTTGCAATGAGTAAGATAGCCATGCTTGAGAAGGAGCTTGAAACGAAGGAAGTTAGGACGTATAAGCAAGCTATTAGAGCTTTAAGGGAGATCCAAGTTGAAGACGAAGAACCCAAGGAAAAGGTGAAAGAGTTGACAATAACTATGCAAAAGCTCACCGAGGAAATAAACTATTGGGAAACTTTAGCTAAGCAGCCTAAGGGCAAAGAAAGCGAGACTGCTGAGCTAGTAGAAGCTCGAAAAGAGATAATTAGAGTATGGGTCTTTGGACATTCTTTTGGAGCATATGTTTTCTACAGCTACGCCTTAAAATTCATTTTAAAACTGCTGATTAGATCAGACATCAAGTTACCATGGTTTCTTTCTCAGAAAATATGCTATTGATGCTCAGAATAAGCCAATATACAGCATCTAAGCCAACAACTTTCTGTCCTGTGTTTCTTTATTTTCCCTTCTCCTCTGTTTGCTTATATATGTAAAAAGTGTCTATACCACTCTCCTTAGAAAGCAAAAGAATTTGGTGTAGGATTTCATTCTGAAAAATTACCGATGTCAAAACCCCTAAATCATCACACAATGGTTATAGTCTCATGCATTTTGCATGAACTATCTATTCTTTCTTTTTTCTTACTGAAACTTGGTTTAATATGTTCCTGATGTAACTATGCACAAAGTAAATTCTAAATAACCGGCGATTTCTCAAGTATGTTGCAAGCTTTACTGTCTGTTTATCTGACAGGTGTTCTTGATTTTTGTAGCAATTAAATTACTATTTGAAGAAGAACTTATTTTTCTTCTAATTGATAAAAAAAATAAAAAAATTGTTCTTCTTTTTACTCAAGACTGTGCAACTTTGAGGAAGTCCATTTCCTAGGATGTAGGTTAATTCTCTTTCTATTTCATGGTTGGAAGAAGTACCGTGGCTATTAATTCTAGAGACTATGGGCTGAGGTAACTTTTAAAATATGCACATAAGGTTTTAACTATCTGAAGTTTGATAGCAGCATTTATATTGAATCTAATACACGTTAATGTAGTATAATAGTAGCATATATTTGGAAATTTTTACCTGTTTTGACCTTCTGCGTATAAGTTCATGAACACTCCGCAACAGGTTAACTTCATCAGAAATGAGCATATATAAGAGGGTCGCATGTCAAAAATTTATAGGTATTTGAGTGTAGAAAACTGTGTCGCTCTTTAGGCTCTAACCATTGCAAAATACCTGTTCATTGCCTGTTTCCTTACCACCATTTGTTTGTGATAGTAATGTTTCCCTTTTGCTTGTCTGTTGGATGCTTTCGGTTATAGTGTGGAGAACATCGAGGTAGAAATATCTCCGTCTGTGTTCTATTCTTCAATTTAAATGGATGATGAGGTTAAAGAGATACACGAATTGAGTGTCACCACTACGAAAATGTGTTGCAAGAAGCATATGTATGAACTGTCACCATTATAAGATTGTGTTAAAAGTCAGAGGGCCTATCTGTTTATCCAACATGGGTTCTATTGATGACTATATGAAACACTTTTCTGGCTTGTGTAGCTTTGCTGAATGTAATTTCTTCAGACGCATGGATTAATAGCGTTTGCGCTTGCAATCGATCTGAAAACCATCTTATTATTTCACTTTCCACTATAAATTTATGAGATAATGAATGAGATGTTTTCTCTCTTGTGCAGGTTCTTTCTGACCTGTGCAACAGTAACATGGATATTGGCATAAAGAAATTTGGTGTCATTGATAGTTATCCTTTACGCACTGCATGCAAGCAGAAATTTTCGCGTCAAGTTGCCGAGGAAAAATCGACAGAAGTGTGTTCTATTTGGCAGGCAGCTGTTGAAGACGCCAAATGGCATCCTTTCAGAACTATCACCTCAAATGGGGAAGTTAGAGCAGTATGTATCTGAATCCTTTCTTCTTTCCTTTTACCTGTTTAAATTTCATCTTTTGAAGAGATACAACAACAACAACAACAACAACAACAACCCAGTGAAATCCCAAATCTTGGGGTCTGGGGAGGGTATAATGTACGCAGACCTTACTCCTACCAAGGTAGGATGGCTGTTTCCGAGAGACCCTCGGCTCAATAGAAGCATAAAAAGGGGGTCAGATAAGGTTAAAAGATTTAAAACGATATTGCAATGAAATAATGCAAGCGACACAGTAAAACAGGATAATCAAGGAATTCAAAGCGATATGGAAATGCAAATCACGAAAGCGGCACAGATAAAATAGAGTAATCAAAGTACAGAAAGTAGCAAATAATAACATAAATCAAAGCACAAGAAATTATAATGTGCCTACTAATAAGGAGACTTAAATACTAGCCTTCTATCCTAATGTGGGTCCTCCACACCTTCCTATCTAAGGTCATGTCCTCGGTAAGCTGTAACTGCGTCATGTCCTGTCTAATCACCTCTCCCCAATATTTCTTTGGCCTACCCCTACCTCTTCTGAAACCATCCATGGCTAACCTCTCACACCTCCGCACTGGGGCATCTATGTCTCTCCTCTTCACATGCCCAAACCATCTCAGTCGCATTTCCCGCATCTTGTCTTCCACCGAGGCCACTCCCACCTTATCCCGAATAGCCTCATTTCTAATCCTGTCGCTCCTAGTGTGCCCACACATCCATCTCAACATTCTCATCTCGGCAACTTTCATCTTTTGAACGTGAGAGATCTTAACTGGCCAACACTCCGCCCCATACAACATAGCCGGTCTAACCACCACTCTGTAGAACTTGCCCTTCAGTTGTGGTGGCACCTTCTTGTCACATAGCACTCCTGAAGCTAGCCTCCATTTCATCCACCCTACCCCAATACGATGTGTGACATCATCGTCAATCTCCCCGCTGCCTTGCATGATAGACCCAAGGTACTTGAAACTACTTTTCTTTTGGATGGCCTGAGCACCAAGCCTAACTTCCACGCCAACCTCATGGGGTGTCTCACTGAACTTACACTCTAAGTACTCTGTCTTGGTCCTACTCAGCTTAAATCCTTTAGACTCCAAGGTATGTCTCCAATCCTCCAGCTTAGCGTTAACTCCGCTACGAGTCTCATCGATCAGGACTATGTCGTCCGCGAAAAGCATACACCATGGCACCTCACCTTGAATTTGTCGCGTCAATGTATCCATCACCAAGGCAAATAAAAACGGACTAAGAGCTGATCCTTGATGCAACCCCATCACAACTGGAAAGTGCTCTGAGTCCCCTCCTACTGTCCTTACTCTAGTTTTGGCTTCCTCATACATGTCCTTGATCACCCTAATGTATGCTACAGGTACACCTTTAGCCTCCAAACATCTCCATAGGATTTCTCTTGGAACTTTATCGTAAGCCTTTTCTAGGTCGATGAATACCATATGCAAGTCCCTCTTCCTCTCCCTATACTGCTCCACCAGTCTCCTCACAAGATGAATGGCTTCTGTAGTTGAGCGTCTCGGCATAAATCCGAACTGGTTCTCTGAAATAGACACGCCTCTCCTCACCCTCATCTCCACCACTCTTTCCCACACTTTCATAGTATGGCTTAGTAGCTTGATACCTCTATAGTTTTCGCAACTCTGGACATCCCCCTTGTTTTTGTATAGAGGGATCATTACGCTCGACCTCCATTCTTCGGGCATCGTTGCCGTCTTAAAGATGACATTAAACAACCTAGTCAGCCACTCCAAACCTGCCGAGCTCGCGCTCTTCCAAAATTCCCCAGGGATCTCGTCAGGTCCGGTCGCTCTTCCCCTGCGCATCCTACGGACAGCACCCTTAACCTCCTCGACCTTAATACTCTTGCAATACCCAAAATCGTGACGCCTCCCTGTATGCTCCAAATCTCCCAACACGATGTCTCTCTCCCCTTCTTCATTCAAGAGTTTGTGAAAATATGACTGCCATCTCTGTTTAATGAGAGTCTCCTCTACCAATACTTTTCCATGCTCATCTTTAATGCACTTCACTTGATCCACATCGCGCGCCCTTCTCTCTCGCACCCTGGCTAGCCTGAACAATTTCCTATCCCCACCTTTCTCTTCTAGTTCAGCATAGAGGCGTTCAAAAGCTGCCGTTTTTGCCGTCGAAACCGCCGACTTCGCCTCCTTCCTCGCTATCTTATAAAGTTCCCTATTCGTCCACATCTCCACCTCATCCTTGCTTTCTATCAGCTTCGCATACGCCATCTTCTTTGCTTCCACCTTCCCTTGCACTTCTCCATTCCACCACCAGTCCCCTCGATGCCGACCACGACTACCTGTCGAGACTCCCAACACTTCCCTTGCTACAACCCTAATACAACTAGCCGTCCTATCCCACATACTGGTCGCATCCCCACTACTATCCCAGGCCCTCATATCCTTCAATTTCTCTTCCATCTCCAGGGCACTAGCCGTGGTCAAACTCCCCCATCTGATCCTAGATCGATCATCCCCGACCCTCTTCTTCCTCGTCATTTTGATCCCTAAATCCATCACCAAGAGCTTATGTCGGGTTGTAAGGTTGTCTCTCGGAATGACCTTACAATCTTTGCACAAACCTTTATCATCCTTCCTAAGAAGTAAAAAATCTATCTGAGTCCATCTTTTGAAGAGATATTATCAATATATTGTCACTTGTCCAACTGAAACGGAAAATGTTGGTTTCTTAATATCAGAACATAAGCTCTTGAAAGTCAAGTAATTCACGTAGTCGAATGAAGCAATAGTGAAACGGTGAAACAAAATTTTTATGTTCAAACTGATTTCTCTATTTTCTATGGTCTAATTAACTAAAATCAAGTCATTGGTACAATTCGTTCTGTTTGAATTTCTCTCCTTCTTCTCTATCTGAATCCTTTCTTCTTTCCTTTTACCTGTTTAAATTTCATCTTTTGAAGAGATATTATCAATATGTTGTCACTTGTCCAACTGAAACGGAAAACTTTGGTTTCTTAATATCAGAACATACGCTCTTCAAAGTCAAGTAATTCACGTAGTCGAATGAAGCAATAGTGAAACGGTGAAACAAAATTTTTATGTTCAAACTGATTTCTCTATTTTCTATGGTCTAATTAACTAAAATCAAGTTATTGGTACAATTCGTTCTGTTTGAATTTCTCTCCTTCCCTGGAATTCCAACTGAACTGTTTACCGGATGTTCCCTCTGGGACATCAAGTGAAGTCTTTCTATTTAGATTTCATGATTTCAAATTTGAGCCTCCTTAATACCATAGTTTGTGCTTCAGCAAATGATAGACAAAGAGGACAAGAAGCTCCAGCAGCTGAGGAAAGAGTGGGGATATGAAGTATATTTAGCTGTTGTTATAGCCTTGACAGAAAACGAAGAGTATAATATGAAGGGCAGAACCATGACTCATCAGCTTTGGAATTTTGAGGAAGGTAGGAAAGCTACACTAAAAGAAGCCATTTGTTTAATGGGGAAAAAACTGGAGGCAAAGATCAAAGATACAGGTATGCTTTGAGTGTCTTATACTCTTATTTATGCTGCAATTGCTGTATTCTCCTTCAGCTTGTAGGTTCGATTCAACCTTCTTTCAAGTGTTTTAAGTCTTACAAACACTTTTTTAATCGGCTCTGAGTGACTGTTAACTTGCCAGATAAGATCAAGAGGAACACCAAAACCAATTTTGTATAGTAATCGAGTCAAGAATCTGGTAGCAAAATAAGGAAACTGTATTAAGCTTTGTACTATACTTGGGGAAGTTTGATTGTTCAAAATAGGGCTATTATTCTACTTTTTTTTTTGGTGGCAAATGAGGACAAGAATTTTAGCTAAGGCTCTTCCCTCTGCCTCTGGCATTATGAATGAGAATCTAAAATCACATTTTTTTAGATGGTTGATATTTTTGTTTTATGACAAGGGAACCCACAACCGCTACCCTTCGGGTGCCCAACAGGGTAAACCCCGCTCCAGTGTAATAGCCCCAATCCACGCAACAAAGGTAAATTGCACTAGGCAAGCTGACCGAGAAAGCGTGTAGGGGGTTTCAAACCTGAGATCCCCATATGGGAGATCCTTTGCGCAGCCAATTCGACCACCCTTGCTAGTTAGATGATTGCTATTCGCACAGCTCAAAAGCTACTATGATCATAAAATTTCAACCTATCTAGGAGCAGAATTCTAGGCCAGCACGGCCTACACTTTGGATTGAAATGGAAGAAGAAAATAAGTTAAAGATTCCTTCCCTAAAGAACGTACCATATTTTTGTTGTTTGATTGCCCTTTTTATATATGAATCTTTGTTGGCCATATTATTTATTGGATCAATGGGATACGAGAAACATGGGATCAATGTTGTTGTAACTGGGACACTACAGGGAAAGGGAGTACCGTGGATGAAATAGATGAGTAGTGCCATGTTTAATTTTTTCTTAAATAAACACCATTGGAGACTAGGATTCAAGTCTCTATGGAGACAAAAGAGAGTAGTAATTTATTGATTATTCTCATTTGCTTAAGCTTTGGTGGTCAAAGTTACCTGGTAATTATACTGGTGGAAGGATGGAGGTACCTAAGGAAAGTCGAGGTGCACGTAAGTGACCTGAATAGTGAACACCACCATTATCATTTTGTTTGTTCATAAAGCTCATGCAGCTCCTTTCCCTCTATGTAGGAAGACCACTGGCCTACAATTATGTATGTGTGGATTTTAGGTGCCATCCTTGGTACCTTTGAGAGAAAATAGTATGGCTGTGTTAAATGCTTTAGAAATATATGAGAAGTATGCATCTCTCTAGTAGGAATATGAAAAATATGTGTTGATGTAATAGAGGTATATGAAAAGTATGGACCTCTGTAATAAGTTACACTTTCTCTACTTAGCATTTGTCAAGGTGGATCAGCTGAAGCCAGGAACCGAGGGCAGGAATCTAATTGTCAAGGTCCTAAGTACTGAGGTGGTGGTTGACAAGAGCCAAAACACCGAGCAGCAGTCCCATTCACATGTGTATTATTCTCAATTGCGAATCACACGTGTAGCTAAGAGCCTTGTTGGAGATGAAACCGGAACTATCATATTCACTTCTCGTAACGAACAAGGTAATGTCAATCTTCTTTCTCTCTTTTCTTTCTGTTGCCTTGGCATAGCTCATTTTTAATGAGCTGACTGCAGTCCGAGTCCTAGATTGCTCCATCTAGCTCTCTACTATCAAGGAAGAATAAATGATAGTCACAAATTTTGGTTGCTATTAGCATAATTTGTGTTGATCATAGTTTTGGTTTTATTATGTAGTTGACTTGGTGGAGCCAGGTAGCATTCTACTTCTTTATGGTGCAAAAATCCAAATGTATCGAGGTTTCATGAGGTTAGCTGTAGAGCATCGTGCACAAATCATAGTTGCAGAACCTGTTGAATTTGTTGTAAATGAAGATTGCAATAAGTCCTTGGATGAGTATGAGGTAATCCCGAAATATTGATAATGAAGAATGAGTTCCCCACTATTCATCACCTTAGACCTGCAGGATGGCTCTGCCTTAAGAATGCCTTGGTGTATTAAAGTTACCAGTTTCGAAAAAAGAATGCCTTGGTGTATATTTTTGGATTTTCTTGGCACAGAAACTTACTGTATCAGTTTATTGCCCAAATGTTACTCAAATACAAAAATTCAACAAGAATTCTAGGTTTGAGTACTTGAATTTGACAGTTCAATGTAACCAGAAGAATTGGAATAGAATAGAAGAGAATAGAAGTTTAGAGAGAGAATTTATGAATCTGTATATTGATGATTGGAATCCTTCAATTACAATGCTTTATAGTTGTTGAATACAATGAAAATATCTACTAACTACTTGACTAATTACAGCTAATTGACAGCTAATGAATCAGCTACTGAACTAACTTGAAACTGCTTAACTAACTTCTTCTAACCAACTGCTGACATGGCCAACTAACTTTTAAATGCTAACTGATTCCTGGACTTCACTAACCAACTGCTGACATGGCCAACTAACTTTTAAATGCTAACTGATTCCTGGACTTCACTTCTAACTACTATAATTCTGCTATCAATACTCCCATCCCAAAAGAGATCCTTGACCTCAAGGATCAACTGAGTCAAACTGTGGAAATCTGATCTTTAGAGCATTGTAGTATTCCCATGTAGCCTCATCTGATGGTAACCCTTTCCAATGAACCAGCACTTGTGCAACAGCTTTATTACCTTTCTTAACCATCCTCCTCTGAAGAATAGCTTCAGGTTCAGGACAATGTGGATGAGCAATGTCAATAGAAGGAGGATAAGTGATCAAACTAGGCACCTCATGACATCTCTTGAGCAAGGACACATGCACAGTAGGATGAATCTTCACAGAATCTGGAAATAGGAGAGTATAGGCTACAGGACCCACCCTCTTGATGACTTGGAATGGACCATAGTACTTGGCAGATAGCTTGTGGAAAGACTGATTTGTAACAGTCCTCTGCCTGTAAGGTTGAATTTTGAAATACACCCAATCACCAACCTCAAAACTCCTGTCACTTCTATGAGCATCAGCCTGTTGTTTCATCCTCAACTGAGCTCTTAACAAATGGTGTTTGAGTAATTGTAACTTCAATTCCCTGTTGAGTAGTGTGTGATCCACTTCTGCAGAAGCAGACTCCCCCGGTAAGTATGGCAAATGTAAGGGAGGTGGTCTGCCATATAGAGCCTCATAAGGTGTAGTGTGAATGGCTGAATGATGTGATGTGTTATACCAATACTCAGCCATAGCTAGACAAGAGAACCAATCAGTAGCATCTTCATTACAAAAACACCTCAAATAAGTCTCAAGACATCTGTTCAGCACCTCAGTCTGACCATCAGACTGAGGATGATATGCAGAAGAAGTGTTTAGTTGAACTCCTTGTAAACTGAACAATTCTTGCCAAAAAGAGCTCAAAAATACAGCATCTCTGTCACTAGTTATGGTATCAGGGAATCCATGCAACCTTACAATAACATCCATGAATTCCTTGGCTACAGATTGAGCAGTGTAAGGATGTTTCAATGGAATGAAATGTCCATACTTACTCAATCTATCAACTACCACCAAAATGACTTCAAAGCCTTTGGACTTAGGCAAACCATCAACAAAATCCATGCTTATTTGTGACCAAACAACATCTGGTATTGGCAAGGGTTGTAGCAGCCCAGGGTAAGCTGCCAAATCAGACTTGTTCTTCTGACAAATGTCACACTTCAACACAAAGTCCTTGACATCATATCTGATGCCTTTCCAGTAAAACAAGGTCAATAATCTCTTCAGAGTTGCTTCAATGCCAGAATGCCCACCTTGAGGAGATGAATGCCAAAGAGTAATGATCTCCCTTCTCAAGCCTAAATTTCTTCCCACCACCAGTTTGCCTTTCCTCCTGAGTTGTTGGTGTTGCCAAGTGTACTGTTTATGAGAACCAGCCTGTGTTTGCAACTGGTGAATCAAGTATTTTAACTCAGTATCTGAGTCCCAACTATCAGATATAGCCTGCAACAGATCAGTATTATTGGCAGAAAGAACCAATGACATCAATTCAGCACCAGTTACTCTAGAAAGTGCATCAGCAACCTTATTTTCCACCCCTTGCCTGTACTCAATTGTATAGTCAAATGGCATCAACTTAGTGAGCCAAGACAATTGAGAGTTTGTGTGTAACTTTTGTTCCATTAAAAACTTCAAAGCCTTTTGGTCAGTTCTGATAATGAACTTTTGACCAAGCAAATATTGAGACCATTTAGTCACAGCTTGGACAATAGCCAATAATTCCCTGTCATAGACAGACATAGCAGCATGTCTTGGTGATAAGGCCTTGCTGATAAATGCAATAGGATGACCTTCCTGCATCAAAACAGCTCCTATCCCATAGCCACTTGCATCAGTTTCCACAATGAAAGTCTTTTTTGCATCTGGTAAAGCTAGAACAGGAGCTTGAGTAAGCATCACCTTCAATCTCTCAAATGCAACAGTTGCAGCATCTACCCATTTGAATTTATCCTTCTTTAACAAGTCAGTTAATGGCTTGCTAATGACTCCAAATCCTTGTATGAATCTTCTGTAATAACCAGCTAACCCCAGAAAACCCCTTAACTGTTTGATGGTTGTAGGAAGTGGCCATTTCCTAACTGCTTCAATCTTTTGAGGGTCAGTGGATACTCCCTCTTGAGTGATGAAGTGACCCAAATATTCTATCCTTTGTACTCCAAAGAAACACTTACTTTCCTTTGCAAAAAGTTGATGTTTCTGCATTTCTCCAAATACCGCCTTAAGATGGACTAAGTGATCATCCATTGACTGACTATATATCAATATATCATCAAAGAACACTAATACAAATTTCCTAAGAAAATTGTGAAAAACAACATTCATGAGGCCTTGAAATGTGGCAGGGGCATTTGAAAGGCCAAAGGGCATGACCAAGTATTCAAAATGTCCTGAATGAGTTCTGAAAGCTGTTTTTGGTACATCTTCTACTGCCATTCTTAATTGATGGTAACCTGATCTAAGATCAATCTTAGAAAAGATTTTTGAACCTCCCAACTCATCAAGTAAGTCTTCAACAATAGGGATAGGAAATTTGTTCTTTACTGTGAACTTATTGAGGTCTCTATAATCTACACACATTCTCCAAGACCCATCCTTTTTCCCTACTAACACAACTGGGGAAGCAAAGGGACTGCAACTGGGCTGAATAATTCCCTGATCCAACATCTGCTGAACCATTTCTTCAATGATGTCTTTCTTAACAGAAGGATATCTATATGGTCTCTTATTGACAGGTTCAGTACCACTTTTCAACACAATTCTGTGGTCAAAAACACCTCTAAATGGGGGTAGTTGTTTTGGTTCTTCAAACAGTTGTTTAAACTCATGTACTAAGTCTAATAATCTAGTATCAGTAGTTGGATCAGTTGTAGACTCTAAGGCATACCATTGAAATTCAGTGTTCATAGATGGGACAACTTGTATCATGCATAACTCAGATTGATTACCTGATATTTTGGCTATTTTTCCAGCTCCTGGAGAAGTGATTTGGTTTCCAGATCCTCTAAGACAGTGCTTCTTCCCTTCATACCAAAACTCCATAGTAAGGTTCTTAAAGTTCATCTTGATATCTCCTAATGTCAATAGCCATTGGACCCCCAATACTATACTGCAAGAGCCTAAAGGTAAGAGTAAGAATTCAGCTGAGAATTCCACTCCTTGCAGCAACCAAGAAATGGTGCACATCTGATCCACCTTCATTGCATTACCATTAGCTGCTGACACCACATTTGGTAGAGTAGGTTTGATTTGACACCCTAGCTTCATAACTACATTAGGGTCAATGAAATTATGAGAACTTCCAGTATCAATCAAAATGTGGAGTGGTTTCTTTGAATGATAACCAGTTACCCTCATAGTCCTATATCCCAATGTTCCATTCAAAGCATGAGTTGAAATCTCCATTTGCTCCAATGTGTGTGGTAATTGTAATTGTTGTTCCTCTAACTCCATTACCTCATCTTCACTTGGTTCTTCCACTACTGGTACCACTTCTTCCACTTCTAGCAGATACAACTGCTTCAAATTTTTACATTTATGACCAGGAACATATTTTTCATCACAAAAATAACAGAGTCCCTTAGCCCTTTTGTCATTCATCTCTTCCACACTTAGAGTTCTTCTATTAACCCCTTTATATGGCATTGTATTTCCATAAGTTGGAGTTGGTAATAATGGGGGTTTGGATTGAAACTTCTTATCTCCATACCTTCTTGTGTTAGTTTGAGTCTGAACTCCAGTGCCACCTCCTTGCCTTATGGCTGCAAGATAAGCTTCTTGCATCCTTGCTGTCTTGTAAGCCTGAGACAAGGTCTGTGGTCCCTGCATCTTTACAGCCATGTTAAGTTCATGTTTCAACCCTCCAAGGAAACAACTGATGGCATTTTCTTGAGATAAATTGACCCTTGTCAAATTTTTCTCAAAAACAGCCTGATAATCCTTCACATTTCCAGTTTGTTTAACCTTCTTAATCTCCTCCATTGGATCATCATAATCTATCCCAAATCTTTCTACCAAAGCCATTACATACTCCGTCCATGTTGGAGGTTGTAAGTACTGTCTATACTTCATGTAAGAAATGTGCCACTGCACTGCTTCTCCTTCAAACTGCATTGATGCAATTTGCACTTTATCTTCCCTAGAGATATTATCCATGTGGAAAAATTGTTCAATTCTGAACAACCAAGAACTAAGATCCTCCCCAGAAAATCTCAGAAACTCCAATTTTGACCACCTTGAAAACTGAGAACTGTGGTTTGTGTAGCTGCTAACACTCCTTTCTCTTTGGAATCTTTCCTCAAACTGTCTAGTAGGTCCTTCAAATTGTCTTCCACCTTCAGCTTGCCTCGAGGTTCCTTCAAACTGCCTTACCCCTTCTGGAATTTCCTCTCTTGCCATAGGAGATTTATCCCTCAAATTGACCACTGGATTTGTCAATTTCTCCTTCATCTCTAGCACTACCTGATCAAGTTTCTTTAGTGTTGAAACTTCACCAGCTAAGGTGCTCATTTCTGCTAACATTTTCTGCATCATCTCACGAAGTTCACCCACTTCACTGTTAGAGTTCTCAGTTGCACGAGTTGATTTTGTCATTTTGATCCAAGGATTCGAAAGCTTTGATACCAATGTTACTCAAATACAAAAATTCAACAAGAATTCTAGGTTTGAGTACTTGAATTTGACAGTTCAATGTAACCAGAAGAATTGGAATAGAATAGAAGAGAATAGAAGTTTAGAGAGAGAATTTATGAATCTGTATATTGATGATTGGAATCCTTCAATTACAATGCTTTATAGTTGTTGAATACAATGAAAATATCTACTAACTACTTGACTAATTACAGCTAATTGACAGCTAATGAATCAGCTACTGAACTAACTTGAAACTGCTTAACTAACTTCTTCTAACCAACTGCTGACATGGCCAACTAACTTTTAAATGCTAACTGATTCCTGGACTTCACTAACCAACTGCTGACATGACCAACTAACTTTTAAATGCTAACTGATTCCTGGACTTCACTTCTAACTGCTATAATTCTGCTATCACCAAAAGGCTATTAGCTTGTAGCGTTTTAATTATAAAGCTTCAAAATTTCATACTGTTCTCAGGCTCTCAGCAGCGTCATGTTATTCTTATGTTGCTCTTTTTATTCGAAAAGCTATGGTGGCTATTTGTGTCAAACGTAAATCAAAAGTGGACTTTAAATCTTTATTTTGTTTCATTTCAAACGACAACTGGTAGCGTGTCAATTGAAAAGAAAAGGTTTCAACTTGTGGGATTTCCATTTTCTCTGAAGGCAATAAAGATTCACTCAAAAGTAACAACTATTCAAAGTATCTGATTTTTTCTGGGTTAATTTAATGGATGGTCCACTCATCACTTTTACTGCAACTATTTTTTGTAAAGCAAAAATCACTTAAGTTTACTTGAAGATTAACATTCAAGAAAGGCTAAAACATAACATGGCAATGAAGTGTTTATGTGTGGTACATTTGTTTTCAGAAGAGGAGTACTTCAGTGTTAATGTAAAATTGTCTTAATACTCCGTATTGGTTGAAAGAGCTGTATGGCGTGTGTGGTGGACGGGTGGGGGGGGGGGGGTGGTGGGTGGAAATAGTACTTCTCGGTAGTCGTGGCAAGACTCAGATCACCCATTGTAGCCAGTTGTATTTCTTATAATAATGTAATACTCCGATATATTGTACCCCACATAATTTTGAATGCCACGTTCTTCAGTAGCAGCTCGAATCTCGAATAGCAAAAAACTATAATTTAGAGGACGAAAACAGAGGTTCATATTTACTGCATATTTAATCAAAAGAAGAAAAATGGCATGCATTAACAAAGGATGGGAGGTTCTAAGTAGAAAAATCAAGAGCTGCCTCAAAAGGAAAAAGGGGATCCAAAACACAGACAATATAGCAGAAAGATGGGAGCTTTTGAGTGGCAACAACAAATGGAAGGGCTTACTTGACCCTTTGGATTACGATTTTCGACGATACCTTATTCACTATGGCCAAATGCCTCAAGCTATCTACGACTCATTCAATAATGAGAAAGCTTCAAAGTACAGAGGAACAAGTCGATACTCGAAAAAGAACCTCTTCACAAGAGTGGGGCTCGACAAAAACAACCCCTACAACTATGAAGTGACCAAATATTTGTATGCAGCTTCAAGTAAAACTGAAAAGATCAAAGAATCAAATTGGATTGGATTTGTTGCTGTTGCCACTGATGAGGGTAAAGTTCCATTAGGGAGGAGAGACATTTTAATTACTTGGAGAGGCACTATATGTTCTTCAGAATGGAATGATGATTTTAAAGTATCCTTGATCCAACCCACAAAAATCTTTGGAGAAAATACGGGTAACGTTCTTATACACAAAGGTTTTTACTCGATTTATACTTCTCTTAACGAGGCTTCAAAATACAATCGGACAACCAGTGCTAGAGATCAGGTATGACAATCTTTTTATACGCTCCCTCGGTTACAACTTGTTTGTCTGGTTTTGACTTGGCACGGAGTTTAAGAAAATAAAAGACTTTTGTATCTTGTGGTCTTAAACTATAGATATGTACATTGTACCAAAATATCTTTTAATCTTCTAGTTTTAAACATGTCATGGGCAGGGGCGGAGCCAAGTGTAACCGAGGGGGTTCATCCGAACCCCTCGACAGAAAATTACAGTGTATATTGAAGGTTAAAATTATTTTTTTATGTATATATGGTAGGTGTTGAACCCCTTGGCTTCTTCGTATGTTTACCTCTTCATATTTTTGAACCCCCTTACTGAAAATCCTGGCTCCGCCACTGGTCATGGGAAGTTGAAATTAAAGAGTTGTTACAAAAAGAAAGAGACATTCTTTTTTAACCTTACTAAAAAGAAAGTAAGACAAACAAATGGAAATTGAGGAAGTATATCTTAAGCAACTTTCCAGGTGATACTCATTAAAATTCCGTTTTGTATTTTTACATTCAAACAGGTTCTTGATGAAGTTAAAAGGTTGTTGGAGCAATACAAGAACGAGGAAGTTAGCATAACTGTTACAGGCCACAGCTTGGGTTCAGCATTAGCCACACTATGCGCTATTGACATAGTTGTCAACCAAGTCAATAGGGAGTTCCCAGTGACGGCATTTGTATTTGGTTGCCCACGAGTCGGAGAAGAGAATTTCAAGAAAGCTTATGAGAAATTGAAAAATCTTCAAATATTGCGCATTTGCAATGCTCCTGATCATATTTCGGAGAAGCCAGATCGCGGACTCGTCGATGGTTCTGCAAATGACTGGAGAGTGTATGAACAAGTTGGCTCTGAACTTTCAATTGATACTACTAAGTCGAAGTATTTGAAGAAAAACGTAAATGGTCATATTCTGGAGGTTTATTTGCATGGAATTGCTGGAACACAAGGACCAAAAGGAGAGTTCAATTTGGAGATAAATCGGGATATTGCTCTAATGAATAAGGCAGATGACGCGTTAAAAGATGAATATGGTGTGCCAGTGTCGTGGTGGATCGAGAAGAATAAAGGAATGGTTCAACAAGAAGACGGATCTTGGATTCTCATGGATCATGAGGATGACACTGATTTTTTACTCTAGATTTCGATTTGTTATCTAATCTCAGGTTGTTATCGTAAACCTATTACATTAGGTATTGTCTGCAGTGGGTCATAGCCCTTTATGTCTTTGCTTTTATTTTCTTGTTGCAGTACAATGGATGCTTTTAATTCATTCAGATGTACTTGTCCTTCTTCCTTCCGTGCTGACTTGATGAATTTATACGCATGAAATACGACCATATGTTAAGCTTGAAGATAAGATAAGATAGTGAGAAGATATCGCTTGAAAAAAATATAATGCATTTGAAAAATAAGTAAAACAGAGAGCTAGCCAGTTAGCTATACCAATAAATCCGATGTGTGAGGACTAACGACAAAGCTGCTGCCCAATTAAATGGGTTGATTTAGGTATTCCAACTTCAGCTTTTGTAATTTCATTGTTCTATTTTTTAGCTCAAATGACCATTTCTTTGTTCTACGTGAACAAAAAGTATGTATACATAATACAATATTACAAGTTGGAATGCTCATACATATCACTGGCTTGCTACAATTTATTTTCTGCGCTCTTGATATTATTTAACCGTAATTACGTTATATTGTACTGCGTATATTATATGTTCTAATTGCTTCTCTGGAAAAAAGAAAAAATTGGCTATGGAGAAGAGGAAAACAAAAGAGGTAGAAAGAAGCTTATTCATAATACATTTGGTGGTCCAACTCCGACCTCCAAGTATAAGCAACTACTATGCTTCAAAGTTCAAGGCAATGAAAAATGCTGACTTTTTTACAAAATAGTACTGTATCATTTGTTACCATCAAAATAGAGATTATTGAGTAAAATCTTTTGGACGAAAAAGAAAACGAGGGTAAAGCTTTTGAATGTCATATAGTGACGCTCAATATTCTCCACAGAAATAACATGAGTGAGAATTGTTCAAAATGAACATATGGGATTCATGCATTGCCTTTTGAAAATGTCAAGCATTTCCTTTCAATTTTCCTTAAAATTTCTGTTACGCAATGTCAGCGTGACAGCCTGAATTTGGAATGGGAAAAACGAAAAGCAACACCAAAACTTCAAAAGATAAATGAAAGATGCAATTTGGTACTATATGACCAATGGACTCATCAGTCATCATACATATGGGAAGAAGATATCACATTTGTACACAGAAAAAAGGAATTTAAAAGCAAGGAAGTTAAGTCACAAGCTTTGCCAACCTTCAGGATATTTAAAGGTCCAACAAAAACAAGAATACTATAAGAGGAAAATGTTCAACTGCTTCAAACCAAGAAAAAACCCAAGGGAAACAATAGAAAAGATGCAAAATGCAAACAAGAATAAGGGCAATATAGCACAAAGATGGAGCCTTCTTAGTGGGAGTAACAATTGGGAAGGCTTATTAGATCCACTTGACAATGATCTTCGTCAGTACCTCATTCACTACGGGGAAATGGCACAAGCAACTCGAGACGCCTTCAACAACGACAAGGCCTCTAAGTACGCTGGAAGTTGCAGATACTCTAAGAAGAACCTCTTTTCTCAAACGGGGATTGCAATGTCGAATCCATTCAAGTATGAGGTAACCAAATATTTTTACGCGACATCATCAATACATGTTCCAGAAGCATTCATCATAAAATCATTGTCAAGGGAAGCTTGGAGTAAAGAGTCAAATTGGATTGGTTTTGTTGCTGTGGCTACTGATGAGGGGAAAATTGCATTAGGAAGAAGGGATATAGTGATTGCATGGAGAGGCAGTGTTCCGGCTTTGGAATGGATTAGTGATTTTGAATTTTTTAAAGTCTCAGCCCCTATAATATTTGGTGAAGAATCTGAACCTAGGGTTCATCAAGGATGGTATTCCATTTATACTTCAGATGATCCACGATCACCATTCAATAAAGCCAGTGCTAGAGATCAGGTATATTCATCTTCCTCTAACAAGAAACAAAACTTTTTGGCATGAAGGGCTAGCAATATAGTTTTTGATTCGTATTAATCATGTGTAACAAAAGTATGAGTCGATATCACTCTCTCCATTCACTACAAGAAAAAATACATTTGGTAACATTTTTTTTTTGTTGCCATAGATTCATTATTGTTGCAAAAAGTACTTTTGGCAGCAAAAAAAAAAATTATTGCATAGACGTTTCCCAACGGCTGTTATTGCAACAACGCGCAACAACTTTTTTTGTTGTTGCCAAAAGTACTTTTTGCAACAATAATCAATACTATGGCAACAAAATAAAATTCTTTAAAACTAAGTTGTTGCCAAATATTAAATTTTTTGTTGCCATTTCTATACTTTCTTGTAGTGATTCCTGTTTATGTTACCTTATTTTCTTATTAGTCCGTTCCAAAAAAAAAAAAAAAAAAAAGGACACAGTTCTATATTAAAAATAATTTAACTTTCGACCTTCTATTCGATCCACAATGAGAAGTTTTTATAGCCATACAAAAGTTATGTCATGTTTTAGACTATAAGTTCCAAATTTCTTCATTAATTACACCTGACGAGTCAAACTGTCATGTCACTTAAATTGGAACGACTGGAGTAATAATCTTTGAAATCCCTTTTCAGGTGTTTGGTGAAGTTCAAAGATTGGTGGAACAATACAAGAATGAAGAAATTACCATAACTGTAATAGGGAATAGCATGGGGGCAGCACTCGCGACACTAAATGCAGTAGATATTGTTTTCAATGGAATTAACAAGGGAGTTCCAGTCACTGCATTTCTATTTGCAAGTCCAAAGGTGGGAGATGAAAATTTCAAGGAAAACTTCTCAGAACTCGAATATCTTCGAGCTCTGAGAGTCCGAAATATTCCAGATATAATTCCAGATTGTCCGTTGATTGGCTACTCAGAAGTTGGTATCGAATTAGACATTGACACTAGGGAATCGGGCTATCTAAAAGATCCTGGAGATGATAACACTTGGCATAACCTGGAATGTTACTTGCATGGAATTGCTGGAACGCAAGGATCCGAAGGAGGGTTCAAGTTAGAAGTGGAACGCGATATTTCACTTGTTAACAAGTATTTGGACACGTTAAAAGATGAATATGGTGTACCAACTTCATGGTGGGTTGTGAAGAATAAAGGAATGGTTCAACAGCAAAATGGATCTTGGATTCTCATGGATCATGAAGATGATGATTTGTAATTCTTTTTCAAGGAAATAGATCCAGAAGTTTAAATGTTTTAATATTTTTCTACCTTAGCTAGTATTAGAACTCGTGATGCGTGGATAATATTACACAAGTAATCATAATTACATTAGATATATCTAGGGGCGAATTTATGCATAAATTTTGGATCACATGAACACATGGTCACTCGACTAAATTCGATATATTATGTGTATAATTCTGAAAATATATCTAATATTAACTAAAGAAACACATGGTCAAAATAGGCTGATTGGAGCACTGGGTAGAGGCTATGTTTACATCCTTAAGATCACGGGTTGTGTTAACAATGTTTTAATTGTCATCTTGTTTCTTTGGATAAGGAAATCTTATTGTAACAAATTTCTAATGAAATTAAAGAGAATGAATCATATAGTCATTCAATAACTTGTTTGATCCCTATTTTCCTGATGATGAATGTTAATTCTTTTTCAAGGAAATAGAACCTGGATTCAGGGAGAGGAATCTAAGGGGTTTTGATTATTCTTTTCTACCTTAATTATTTGAATTTAACAGAGCCTTATTCATGAGATGTCAAATGCAGTGCTATATATTTAATGTTGGGGTGATTTAGAAGTTAAATAAACACCCTTGACCTCACCGTGTTTTTTATTGGAAGACGACTTAATGCATGTGAGAACCTTAAAACACGATTTAGACATTGATCATATTTTATGCGATTATTATAATTGATTGAGTATATTACAAGTTCAGTTGGTGAATGGTGATAGTATTGACGAATGAAATTGTTCTTTGGTTTCGACGAAAACAAAAAAGGGTAGAATAAGGGTCCCATATATACATTTAAGAGATAACATTTAGCAAAGAAAAGTTTACTGGTAGAAAAGAAATTACAAGTTCTGTTTTATTTCTTTCTCTAAAACGTTGCAAGCATTGCCTTTCTTGAGGGACAAGATTTTCTTCTCCCGTAATTTCTTAGAAGTGCATGAAAGCTCCAAAATGATTTTGTATTTTCAAGAGCGTGTTAATTCCATTTCAAACAAGAATAGGGAGTAAGGGGTCGTTGGTTTGTAATTGACTTGTTCGAATAAGTTTAAAAATCAACTTATATATTTTAATTTCTCCAAAATAGACTACTCATACCAATAATGTAAAAAAATGTCTTAATAAGTAAATCCTTGCTTACAAGGACGACCCATAGTTTCGCCTCGTCTATTAATTGTTATTAGCCTAGTTGTCCCTACGTGATTGGTCACATTTTTAGTAGCTTAGTTGGCAGTAATTTCATCGTTATAAGAATGTGCATTTTTTGCTTAGGGGACAAAAGCCATTTGTCTTTGTCATAGCTTCTTCTTCTTCAAAATTGTATACTTGGAGCAGCACTGCAGTTGCCTTATTCTTTTTGGTCCTAAACCATAATTTTCAAAAACATTGAGGGGTGCCTCAACTCCATTATTAGTTTCGGTGATTCGCTTGCTGACACTGAAAATGGATTTCATCTCTCAAACAAAACGCCTCTTCCCCATTTTGCCGTGTCACCTTATGGTGTCACTTTCTTTCATCGTCCCACCGGTCGTTTCCGATGGCCGTATTGTTATAGATTTTATTGGTATGTGTATACAATTTTTTAACCATGTGGCTTTAAGTTCCAACTGTCATCTTGTTTCTTAAGATAAGGATATCTTATAGTAACAAATTCTTATGAAATTAAATAAAATGAATCATATAATCATTCAATAACTTGTTTGGTCACTATTTTTCTGATGGTGAATTTTAATTAATTTTTCAAGGAAATAGATCCTGGAATCATGGAGAGGAATCTACGAGGTTTTGATTATTCTTTTCTACTTTAGTTATCTGAATTTAATGTCACGTGAAGTATATTTAATGTTGGGGTGATTTAGAACTTAAATAAACATCAAAGATTGTGGATCTCGGATCTCTTCTGCTACACCTGGTGTACCATTGACCGTACTGTGCTTTTTAAAATGTGAGAACCTAGCTTGAAACAAGATTTAAAAATTGATCATATTTTATACGATTAATATAATTGATCGAGTACACTTTAAGGACAGTTGGCGAATGATGATAGTATTGACCAATGAAACTGTTGTTTGGTTTGACGAATACAAAGAGGATAGAAAAAGGGTCCCCATACTTTCGTGTGTTTTATACATTTTTTGAGAGATAAGATTTAGCAAAGGAAAATTTACTGGTAGAAAAGCATTTACAAGGTTTGTTCGATTTCTTTCCCTAAAACGTTGGCATTACTTCCTTTGAGGAACAAGATTTTCTTCTTACATAATTTCTTAGAAGTGCATGAAAACCCCAAAATGATTTTGTACTTTTAAGGGCGTATTAATTTCATTTCAAACAAGAATAGGAAGTAAGGAATAGTTGGTATAATTAAGGTATGTAAATGACAGTTGGTATAGTTAAGTATGTAGATAATTTTTTCGAATAAGTTTAAAGATCAACTTATATGGAGTAATTTTTTTTTTTCAAAATGAACTACTCATCATTTGTACCTTCGGGGACACCCGATAAAATTGGAATAATACAGAAAAAATTAGCATGACTCCTGATCAAGGATGATACTCACAAATTGAGATATGAAACTACTCATCATTACAGAACCAATAATGTATAAAAATTACTATCTTAATAAGTAAATTTTTGCTTACCTAGGCGACCTATAGTGTTAGTAACCTGTATTCGAAAATATACTTAAACAGAAACTAAAATAAATTTCAGAAATGAAAATCAGAAGAACAGTATCTGAAAATATGTGTAGGAATTAAATCGAGCCTACTGAATGCACAGTGTGTCCTTAAGGAAATTATTCCCCTCAATATACCTAAGATTGTGGAATATATCCTACCATGATAGAATGATTTACTCACCGTAGTAGCGGTACTGCAAACTTTGGTGACAGCGAACCATTCGAAGGATGTGAAATCAAACGAGAATTTTATGAAGTCCAAAAGAAGAAGGTAGAAAAATTCAGAATTTTTGTCAGGAAAAAATCAGGACAATCGAAATTTATAGCCATTGAAGCACTAATTCTGAAAAGGTTTGCAACCTTTCAGAAAAGCTATGTAATAACGGGCGGGAAGTTCAAAATAATCCGGGAAAGAAAATGAGTCAGACGCGTCGATCCGGGTCACTAACTGGGTCAGTACTTGGATAATTAATTAAAAATTAAATAAATTTGGTCCAAAAACAATAATCAATCAATCAGATCATTTGACCAAAGCCAAAGCCGAGCCCAGCGAGCAACGATGACGGCGGCGAGGCTTGCCTTCCTCTCAACCCTTTAGCAACTAGAAAGAATGTTTTTATATTTAAGTAGACAGATTTTTCTTTCCACCACCTATATAGGAGAAATGCTTCTTCCATAAATCAAAAGAGAACAATTTATTTTCCCTCCATTTTTCCTTCAACCAATCATTAAAACCCAACATATAGTTGATCGTCTCATATGTCAATTGTTATTAGCCTAGCAGTCCCTACGAGATTGGTCACATTGTTAGCAGCTTAGTTGGCATTAATTTCATCATTATAAGAATGTACATTTTTTGCTTAGGGGGCAAAAGCCGTGTGTCTTTGTCATGGCTTTTTCTTCTTCTTCTTCTTCAAAATTGAATACTTGGAGCATTTTGATAACGTCCAAATTCACTCCTCAAAGAGAAAGTGTACACGGTTGTATTCAATATAATTTACTCAATTGTGAGTCGGAATTGATCCCACAGGGAATAATATACTAGGCGATTAAGAAAGTAAGGAACTTTCACTTATCAAGCTAAGTCAAACGATAGATAATATTTTGATTTTTTGAGAAAATTATAACTAATGCGGAAATATAAACTAACCAAGAAAGCAAGTAAAATGATCAATGACCACAAGCATGGATACAAGACACTCTCAAGTAACGATCCAATGTATTTTATTAGCCGGTTTGTGTTGATATATAATGATTTCTAAAATCTCATTGAAAGTCTTCCAACCAAATCAATGAATTTCACTCTAAGCTTTTCCAAGCCTTAGAGTGTGATATTAGGCACAATCAATTTAACCTCAAGTAAATATCTTCTTCCGAGCTTAAGTTATTAGATGGGTTTAATGACCCAAATTCTTATTAGTTAATCTTTCCCAACCTAGATTTCCTCTTCCGAGCTCAATCAAAGTGAATGGGCGAGTCTTAGGGTTAACTAATTCCTTAAGAAACATTAAAGAACAAGATTAATTAAAATAACAAAGACCCACTTCAATAGCAATAAAGATCATTCAATACATAAGCATAACAAGAGGTTTCATCCAACTTAATTTGTAAATGCATATTTTCATAAACAAGATTAAAGTTATGGAATAAAATTCTACACACTTAGATATACAATACAAATCAAGAAATTGAAGAAATGAGTGAAGGGTTAAGAAATTTCTTATCAAAACTTCAAATCTTCAATCCCCAAGTGTAGTATAGGAATCCTAGTCTCCAACTTGTGTTGAATAGTCAAAGATGATAATGATATGCCCCAAGTCTCTCTTTTGTAGCTTCTCAAATTTCCCAAGTCAAAGAATGACAAAATAAACCCCAAAGTTTCAGTTTTGCAAATCTGTCCCGTTTTTGCAAAACTGTCCAGTTTTGCAAAACTGTCCAGTTTGGCCTCTTTTTGACTTTGTTTTCACTTGGTTTCTTCCGATCACTTCTAAATCACATAAAAATGAATAGAGCACCAATATTATACAAAAATACACCTGCGTGCGCAAAGTGCGTCTCGCAGGTTGTATCGCATGTTCAACCTGCGGTTCGCAGGTTGTACAAAACTCTCGCAGGTCTTGCAATGTACAGAGATGACTTGCAGCACATGCGGTCATGGATGCGTCTTGCAGGTGATGCTCGCAGATGATGCATCCAATTTCTTCAAATTTCCAAAATCTCTGTACAAACTTGCTGCAGAACATGCGCCTCGCAGGTCATGCTTCTTCTATTTTGGCTTGTTTTGCTCTATTTTGCTCTATTTTGGTCCATTTTTCTCTGTTATACTCTCCGGACATCTTATCCTACAAAACGACGTAAATACACGAAAAGTAACACCAAAAATGCTTGAAGAGTTACAAAAGCTTAAGAAATTAGCATCGAATATCCCGTAAATTCACGGCACATCACAGTGCTGCAGTTGCCTTGTTCTTTTTGGTCCTAAACCATAATTTTGAAAACATTGAGGGGTGCTTGAAATCCATTATTAGTTTCGGTGATTCGCTTGCTGATACTGGAAATGGATTTTATCTGTCAAACAAAACGCCTCCTCCCCATTTTGCCGTGCCACCTTATGGTGACACTTTCTTTCATCGACCCACCGGTCGATTTTCCGATGGCCGTATTGTTATAGATTTTATTGGTACGTATATACAATTTTTTAACCATGTGCCTTTAAGTGCCCTATATTGATTGATGGGTAAAAGTTTTGTCTTACAGAATTTTGGATGATCATCACTGAGCTAGTTTTTTTAGTTTAGTTACGCTCAAAGAATCGATCTGGTCCATTTTTGTGATTGTGTTTTCCAATATTGGGCACCATGTCATGTTATTGTCGCACATCGATTAATTATGAATGAGTTGTTTGTATCCTTGTGTATTGTCTTGTGCATTTCTTGCTACTTTTTGACGTGTATACTAAAAACTCACCAATAATTTTTGTTTCCTACGCTATTTTTCTGATGACTGGTTGGATTTGTAGCTGAGAGTTTGGGGCTGCCGTTAGTACCAGCATATTTGGGAGGAAAAGACGAAAGGAATAATGTAAAATTCAGGCAAGGTGTGAATTTTGCAGTAGGAGGAGCAACAGCACTTGATTATGCCTATTTGTTGGACAAGGGAGTAAAGCCGAGTAACAATGTGTCTTTGGGGACTCAACTGGGTTGGTTCCAGTGTTTTAAAAGGCGGGAGCGTAAGGCGGGGCGTTTTACATATGCCTCGACGAGGCGTAAGCCTCGAGGCACGGGGCGTAAGCCCCATGGGTATTTAATTTTTAGTATTTCTTAAAATAATATAATTACAATAAATATTTTTAAATAGGTAAAATTACATAAAAAATAAAAGATAACTATAAATAAATGAAATATATATATATATATATATATATATATATATATGTATGTATGTATGTATATGTGTGTGTGTGTGTGAGCGCGTGCGCGCGCTTGATCCTCACAAAAAAAATGATCAAAGCAATCCATTATACACCGCTTATAACTTATAATTATATATAACATAATTTTACAAGTATAAACAATACAATGAAATAAAAGCTATTATGAAATGCAAAACAATTCTAACATTTTAACTTTCAAACACGGAAAAAAACACAGTTTCTTAAAACACTATTACTATCATACTATTCATTTTATCTCCCTATAAGCAAATAATCAATAAAATTTATCAATATTACAATTAAAACATAACTTCTTCATGTACAAAAAATAAAATTATATGATAATTCTGATACATAGGACTTATGACCAATGACAAGTGAAAATGTACAATTCCGCTATGTGTTTTTTTAAAAAAAATTAAGTGATATTCACCCTCACGACGTTCTCAAA
Source organism: Lycium barbarum (assembly GCF_019175385.1). NCBI lineage: Eukaryota > Viridiplantae > Streptophyta > Magnoliopsida > Solanales > Solanaceae > Lycium > Lycium barbarum. The sequence goes on along the minus strand of NC_083348.1, from coordinate 82,569,476 downwards.
TAGTAAATATCCAATACTACGACTTGTTATATGAGTTACACCCAATCTTCTATTTCTATAGATGAAAAACTATTAAGTATCATTATTTTATTAAACAATTATGAGGGTGAATGATTTTAATTAAGGAATTTAAAATATAATTTGTGTAAGAACTGTTAGGCGAGCCCTGGGCGTTGGGCGTTAGGCGTGTTTAGGGCGTACAATTGGGCGCTTAGGGCGTAAGCCTCATAGGAACTAAGCCCCGCACGTTAGCCCCAGGGCGTTTTGTCACTGCCCTGCCCCGAGGCGAGTCCCGGGGCGAGTCCTGACACTGCCTTTTAAAATAATGGTTGGTTCAAAGAAATGCTGCCTTCTCTTTGTAAATTTCTTTCAGGTAATATTATAATTTTCCACTTGCCTGCTTTAGTAGGCGTTTGGACATGCGATTTCATCTCATGAGATAAAATTAGCGTTTGGACATGCAATTTCATCTCACGATGAAATGAAATCCCAAATCATCCAAAAAGGCATGATTTGGGATTTCAAATTTTTCAAATATATAAATTGACCCATAAGTTTATATTTTGTAAAAAAGATTCATAAGTTGGTAAATATATTTACTAATCATGTTTACTAGCCATTTATATAAAAAATTAAAAGATCTACAAGTTGGTATTATATTTATAACAAAGTTACTCTTACCAACCATGTTGGAGGATTATATTAAAGAGTAGTTACATTACAATTCATGTTCAATTTTTCATTTTATTGAACTAAAATTTGATCAATTGTTCTTGTATTTTTTAGAAAGGCCTTCTAGTAGCGTATTGATTTTGTTATGAACTATGACTTGCTCATTTGGTAAGATTGTATAAGAATTGGAAAAGTTTTGATGGTTTTTATAACTTGTGGGGTTTTTATGTCTATAAAAAAAATACAACTTAAGAAAATTCAAATTGCATGTCCAAATATGATTTCATCTCGTGATTTCATCTGAAATCATGTGCAAACGGCTCCTTAAGACCTAAGTTAAGACAATCAATCAATAGGTTCTTATGATTAGTATCACTTTAGAAGAAATTCAAGTAGTGCTAGGGGTGGGCATAAATACCGAAAATTGAAAAACCGAATCGAACCGAATGAATTCGGTTTTTCGGTGTTTCGGTGTTTCGGTTCAGTTCCGATTTTTTTAAATAGCAAATTCGGTGTTCGGTTTTGGATTTTCGATTTTTTCGGTTTAACCGAAGTTTCTTTTTTTTTTTTTTAAATTTACTACACGAATACAACTTTTTTTTTGGGAAAAAACATAAGTAGACAATAATATTATAATATTTACATACTCTTAGCAACTAAATGTTATTAAACATTACATGGCAGGTTAAGTGTTTTATAGTAAATCAAATTGCTATATATAAGGAAACCCTTGAGACGTGAATAACTCCAATACCTATTTGTTGGTCATAGTATAACTGCTTTTATACAATTTCATACTTCTTCCTTATTCTACAGGATTTTTGTCCAGCGTTTTTTTCTTTACCTTTTCTACTTCGTCCTTATTCTCAACTTCTTCCGTTGTTCCATAAAAAATAAAATCTCAGTTTTCATTTAACACTACAGGATATTGAACACAAGTAAAATAATAATTTGAGTGTTGATTTTTACTATATATAGTATAATAAAAATGTTATATATAGAATAATATTCATATAATTTATTTCACCTATTATAATAAATTAGATATAACTCACATAATTTGACTATACACTATATAAAATTTTATACCTCGTATGATTTTATTATACGCTGTATAATACATTATATTTTGTATATAGAAGATATTATCTTGTATGTGTGAATGATCACTATGGTTGGATTCTAAACTCATCAAACCTTCAAACATTTAGTCTAGCGTAAACCTCTGTAACTCGAAGCAATCAAGAAGGAAAAATGGAAATAAATGGAGAGATGTGTAATTGCTAAAAAAAAAAAAAGCAAATTAGAAAAATCGAAACCGAACCGAACCGAACTTCAAAAAACCGAACCGAACCGAACTAATTTGGTGTGGTGTTCGGTGTCCACTTTCAAAAAACCGAAACTGAAAAGCCGAACCGAACTTTAAAAAAACCGAATCAAAAAACCGAACGCCCACCCCTACACAGTGCAGTTGTCTTTTTTTGTTTGTTTTTTGTTTAGTGAAAAGAAATCATGATCATAGGCGCCTCCACCAGAATATTGCAATGGAATGGGAAATGTTTATTCTATGCCAATGAAAACTGAAAGAATATCATATCCATCATAAAGAGATTCAAGATCTGTGAAGAATTTTAGTTTAAGGGTTTTCTTTTTAATTTTAACGGTTAAGATATGATATTGCAATGACCAAATTGAAATTACTATCCAATATAAATAAATATTACTACTAATCTCTCCAAGATAGTCATGGCATGAAATATTCATTGTTTAGGAATGATTGGAGATGTTAGCAATTCTTTTGAATTTTTCTTTCATCAGCTTGCAACGGATTACCTACCGTAAATAAAAAGAGTGACGTTCTCTTATATTTTCATTAAAACTAAAAAAATCCAAATTTGCAAGAATAACCCACTATGTTGAAAAACTTATCATAGATGACCATGAGGGATAGTGTCGTTTCCCATTTGTTGAGAAAGTAGAAATTAAACGGTAATTAATGCACGTTAACAAAGAACTATTTGATTTAGTAGTCCTTTAAATATTTATTATTAGTATTTTTTATAAGAAGTTTTTACATAAAAGATGAAAAACTAACACAAGAGATCTTTGTAGGATCATTAAAAGGTTACGTTTACCATTTCCACTGTAAGTATGATTTAGAGCTTAAACGCTATAAAGAATAGAAATGCACGAATTTTGATCAAAGATTGGGTGGATATATGTGGTAGTAGATCTAATTAATGAATATAATGGCCATCAATGAGGATTAGTTCACGGGTCATTGTCAAACAATATGATTTAGCTTACCCACTCAAAATTTACCTTAATAAATAAATGTATATATTATATTTACGTGCGAATATGTCTTTATCGGTAGTCGGTTGAGCTTTCAACTTCCTATGATGGAGATTTGGAGTTCAAGTCTTTAGAAAAAGACAAGGCACAAAGTGGTCAAGGTCATGGATAGGGACGTAGGATAAAAAACAGGCTAGCTTTTAAATTTGATTTACTTATATTATTAATACTAGTTTCACGAGGCCCGTGCTAAGGCCGGACCCAAACTTAAAATATAAAATAGATATTAAAATTAAAAAAATAGTTCATTTTACGCCTTTTTACTGTATAATAATTAAAATTTCAAATAAGGATATTTTCAATATATAAGCAAAACTTTCATTTCACTCCTTTAACATCTTAACTTTTATTTTTAATGAAATTATTTACTTGAAATTAGATGCTGAGTCAAAATTTGAAGTTTATGGATTCTGAATCTAATTATTTTAAGTTACTTGGTTCTAAATTAATAATCTCTACATAATCAATGAGCTCTTAAGATAAATAAAGAGTTTGAACCAAAACGCTACTGAATCCGTCCAAACATGTAGCTAGTTGACACTTAATTTCGCCCTACTTCAAACTCATTTTGTGCTTATCTTGCAAAATTTCGCCCTGCTTCAAACTCATTTTGTGTCTATCTTGAAATCATCTAAGATTTAATGATGTATTTTATTTTCATCCGCATTAGACACTCATATTTTCATTTTGTAGAATCATCTAACACATCATATTTTCATCTTCTAGAATCATCTAACACAACAAAAAAATTCAATAACTCTAGATTTATACTACAATTTATAACCTAATTTTGAGTTTTTACACATATTAACCTGATTAACGATCTTACAAAAATATGAATAAATAATAATTAAAATACATTGATAAAGTAAAGATATAAAATTATACCTAAAAAATAATTTTAGGACAAATCTTTATAAGCACATATAAGCTCACTAAAGAAGTAAAATATTGGAGGTTTAACAAAAGATATAGTATGACCTAATAAATGCTCCAGTTGTAAATAAGGACAAATAATATATTTCCTTTGTCCTAAAATATTTTTCACGTTTCGTTTTTTGAAAGACAATTTGACTGATTTTCGGAGATAAATTAGATTAGATTAATTCAATGTTTTAAAATTAAAAATTGGATATTAAAAAACTATTTGAAATATACTATAAATTGCAATTCTCCTATTAATATATTGATTTTTTTTTAAAATATTAATTAATATTTATTTAATTTGACCCTCGAGAAGTGAAACGTGATAAATATTTTGAGATGAAGGACTAAAAATTAATTTAATAAGGAGCAAAATAAGAGATTCACAAAATGTACTTATGATATTAATATATACGAATAACAAAGGCCCGTGTGGAAATGCTTTAAGAAAGAGAATTTGTGTTGTTAAAAAAAAAAAAAAAAATGCAAGCAAAAAGTAATACTCCAACGTATGCAACTACCCCTGTGTATTGCCCAAGAAAAAAAAAAACTACCATTGTGGGGCCCTTTGAGCTGTGAGGACGACAAATTTTATGAATTCTTGCTTATATAGAGTAGTAGTATGTGAGGTGTATATACACACAATGCTACAAGTAATTTATAAAAGTTTACTCCCTCCATCTCAATTATTTGTCATGATTACTAAAGATAGTTGTCACAATTCATTCATCAAGACACAATTACTTATTTCTTTTTCATTTTACCTTTAGTAGAATTTTATCATTAATAAATATGAACATAAATAGAGTAAACATTAATTGGAGAGAGATGTTAACTTAGATATAAATAAAGATAAAAGTAATCAAATACCCTTTTAATTAATACTTATTTCTTAAGCAACGTGTAGAACAAAAAGAGGACTAATAATTTGAGATGGAGGAAGTAATTAAATTGTTAGAGCGAGAAAAAAGTTTCACAATTGAGGATAGAGGCTCAATTAATTTGGACGAACCAAAAAGGTTGCGGTGTCATTTACTGAGATAAAAGTAGTATAAAATTAATTACTGTAATATCTAAAGTAAAGCAATACTAAGAAAGAAGAACAGTTTGCTGTTTGCAGAAGAACAGAGAGAAAAAATGTCAACAAGGCATGTATAAGTATCCAATCAAAGACACTTATAGTGGTCGTTTGGTGCATGGCCAAAATTATCCCGGAATTATAATTTCGGGACTAATTTATTCCATATCTTGAGACTATTTTATTCCATTTAGGAGATGGTATAAAATAATCTCAGGATAAGTGGTATAAGAAGGTATTGTATACGGTAAAAACCGGATGCGAGGCAAACCGGTGGAGCGAGGGGACCGACTGATCTGCCTTCTTCGTCATTGGAACGACCAAGCCCGGTGACCCGAGCATTCGTGACCGTTGGTCCGAATTGATCGTGGCCGTTGGTCCGTTTGACCGGGGCCGTTGGTCCGAATTGGTCGTGGCCGCTGGTCCGTTTGATCATAGCTGTTGGTCCAAATTGATCGTGGCCGCTGGTCCGTTTGATCATAGTCGTTGGTCCGAATTGATCGTGGCCGCTGGTCCGTTTGATCATAGCCGTTGGTCCGAATTGATCGTGGCCACTGGTCCGTTTGATCATGGCCGTTAGTCCGTTTGATCGTGGCCGTTAGTCCGGGAAATCGTGGCCGTTAGTCTGGGAGATCCTGGCCGTTAGTCCGTTTTGGTCATGGCCGTTGATCCGGGAGATCCGTTACGCGGTTGCCACGCATCGATAGCGTCCTGTCATGGTCAACCACCAACCATGCGTGCGTCAGATCGTACGGCCAACCTAATCCCACCAAATCTGCTCAGAGCTGTCCTTTTTATTATTATTCTAATCATTTGTATTGGAAGAGGCCCATAGAGCACATCCCCCTCCTTTGTAAGGGTTGACTCCTTTACTTTCCAAGAACATTTATAATAAAAGAGCTCATATACACAATCTCTCTCCCTCGATATCTGATTCGGCCATGGCCATTTGTTTCCATTTATGTTGTGCTTCTTCCATTAAGTATTGAACATAGCTTCTAAATGTTCATGTCCATAGCAAATCGAGCAAATTATCGTTATTAGCCGTTTTATTACTAAATACTCACACACTTATTTTCCACTATCAAACATATATCAAGATCCAAGCACATATCCTATACCCGCATACAAATTCAATTGATTTCCCAAATTCGGGGTAAACAGGTATATCCCAGCTTATACCATGAGATGCATTTTATATTTTATTTGATACAAGGTATAAATTTATTCCAAGATAAATTTATACCTTCTACCAAACATGATACAAAAATTAGTGCTGGAATATCTCAAATTATACCTTCTACCAAACGACCCCATAATGTGTTAGAATGAGTTTTATTCAACATTTGTCAATCACTAATTAATTTTATTGCACATAGAATGCAAGGAATTTCTACAAAAGTCATTGATACTGGTGGGAGAAATCGGAGGCAATGATTTCAACTATGGTTTCCTTGGAAATAGCACTAAGGAAGAGGTTGAAGCATATGTTCCCTGTCATCAACTCTATTAGCTCAGCTATAAAGGTAAAACAATATCAAAACGCTTCATATTGCATCAAAATAATACACCCTCCTCCGTTCAATTTATGTCACACATTTTGAATTTCAAAAGTAACACGAATTTACCTTAATCATAATTTTGAATTTTATTATTATAATTTATAGTACTATTTACGTAGTTATCAAATATGTAAATTTTAATTCTAATTTTTTTTTTAAAGATTCCATCTCCGAATTAACGGTCAATTTTTTTTTTTTTTTTTTTAAAAAAGACTATGAAAATTAAAGTGGTACCACATAAATATGAATCAACGGAGTAAAACATATTCTATAATGTCGCAGGAACTAATCGAGTTAGGTGCAAGCACACTAGTAGTTCCAGGGGGTTTACCAATTGGATGCTCAACAGCTTATCTGACAAAATTTATGCACTCAGATAAGAAACGCTACGATCCAAAAACTGGTTGTATTAATTGGCTAAATCAATTCTCCCAGCAATACAATGAGCTTCTACAAAAAGATCTTCATCTTCTTAGAGAGCTTCATCCTTCTGCTACAATCATCTATGCAGATTACTACAATGCAGCCATGCGATTTTATGCATCTCCAAGGGACCATGGTAATTATTGATTTCCTTTAATTTCTTTATTAAGTAAGTAATATTTAATCTTTATATTCAACAAATTTCAAATAATTTTAGTTGAGCTTGAAATGTCAAAAAGTTGACTTTTCACTTTGGACCACTTAATTGTTTTCATATTTAAGGATTTTCACTTGTCTATATACAAATGCATATATTAGATTGAAACAGCTAAAATTTCCACCGCTAAATTAGGTAGAAGATATTTAATGGCTTCATGCGTACATGGTTAAAAGTCGATGGGTTATTTGTCATATAATGACAATTGTATATGTTACTCTGTTCTTAGCCTGAAATATAGGGGTAACAAAATTATCCCATAACACTATGATTCCGTCCAAGTTTAAGCAGGTTAATGACCTGTCCATTAAGTGCTTTAGCCCATCGTGACAGGCCCAATTCAACTCATCTAAAAGTTGAGTTGATTTAGACTAATAGCCTGTTTGGCCAAGCTTCTAAAATTAGCTTATTTTAAATAGTGTTTTTTTTCAAAAGTACTTTTGGCTAAAAGCAGTTTGTGCTTGACCAATTAATTTAAAAAGTACTTTTGAGCAGCAATTAATGTTTGGCCAATCTTTTAAAAAGTGCTTCTAAGTGTATTTTTCTCAAAAATGTTTTTCGGGAAAAACTATTTTTTTAGCTTCTGCTACTCCCCAAAAGCACTTATTTTTTCCCAAAAGATTGACCAAACACCTCACTTCTTTTTCTTTTTTTAAAAAATAAGCACTTATTGAAAAAAGAAGTACTTTTGAGGGAAAAATAAGCTTGGCCAAACAGGCTATAAATATATAGCCAAATTGACCATGAAAAACCTTATTAAATATTAATGTATTTTTATTTATTTGATATGTAATATATAGCTTTAATATTTTTATTACTTTTGTTTGGTAACTGAACTAATACTAATAAGAAAACAACGAAAGAAGATAGATTTGATAAGAGTTGGGCAGGTTGAGTTATGACCCAATTGTTCATTTCATCTTCACTCAGCCAATCTATGCCCAAGTAACTTTTAAACGGAACTGAACAATGACTCATTTATTAATTCAACCTACTTTCACCCGTACGAATTTAACACAAGCCGTTCATTTCTCAGCCGTACTTGTGTATGCATTGATATAGAAGGAAGCGAAATCTTATGATTAATTACAAAATTAATTACCACAGGGTTCACAAAAGGAGCTTTGGTTGCATGCTGTGGAGCAGGAGGGCCATACAACTTTAAATTTTCTGCAATACGTGGGAATCCACCAGCAAGAAATATTTGCAATGACACTTCATTATATGCTAGTTGGGATGGAATGCATTTCACAGAAGCTGCATATAAATGGATAGCTACAGGTCTTTTGGAAGGCACTTTCACTTTTCCTTCCCTTGGTAAATTAATATCGTCATGTTTGAATCCAAATGTAAATCATTTCGACTCTTAAGTACGACTAGTATCATCATATCATTTAGTGTTTGTCTATACTTGTTTTGATAGTTAAATACATAATTATGATTTATATTGTTTGAGCTCTAATTCGTGTAGCGTCTAAATCATCCTAAGCTATGCATCGGATGCACCTCCAATGTGCCCAAATTCACCCATAACAATATTTAAGTTAGCGTACTATTAAAATCAATAACAGAGAAATACAGAGGAAACATTAGACAATATTCTTAACAAGATTACAGAACTAATGAAATTTTATACATGATCTTGAATGAATAAAGTTAAGACCCATGTTGAAGCATTTATGTACAGTAGTTGCCTCGCCAAACTCGCAACCCATATTTAATTCCGTGGTTACTTTTTATTGGTTTTACTTGAATGCAAGAACATCAGGAGTTAAAGTTAGAGCTCCAACCCTAAAGAAGTTTGCAGCAAAAAGTATAGGCCAAACCCATCGATAAACACTTGTGGCCGTCCACTTCTTTCACTTGAGCACCTAAAGTGGCCCTTGTTCCATTTAGACACTTCAGGTAGGCCATTCCTATTCCACTTAGACACTTTTTGCACCGTTATCGGAGCAAAACCAACACCAGTCGTCTCCTACGTGGATTAAGTGACCAATTAAATTGTGTCAGCTCATTTAAATTGTGCCAACTCAATTAAATTGTGTCAACTCATTTTAATTGTAAATTCACTAATTTGTAAATTCGTGGAGTTTTGACCATTAAAAATTGGGGCTTCTGGGCTGGTTGGATGTGCAATGAGGTGGCGCCCCCTTTGGTGTTAGTTTTGCTCCGATAACGGTGCAAAAAGTGTCTAAGTGGAATAGGAATGACCCACCTGAAGTGTTTAAATGGAACAAGGGTCACTTTAGGTGCTCAAGTGAAAGAAGTGGACGACCATATGTGTCTGTCGATAGGTTTGGCCAAAAGTATATTTAGAAGTGATCACGAAAAAAAGTATACCCTCCGTCCCCAAAAGATTGACACTTTTTGCTTTTAGAGAGTTAAACTTCTTAATTTTAACCGTGTGTTTGAACATAAAATTTTTAATTTTTTCGAAATAAAATATACATATTTGAAAACTACGTAAAAAAAGTATTATAAGTCACCATAATTATTAATTTAAAATATTTAAAAGACATATGAAAAAATTACGATCAAAGAACAACTAGTTTGACTCTCGAAAAGTGACAATCTTTTTGGATCGGAGGGTAGTAATGTACTTTTACCCTGCCATAGTTCAAAATAGAAGGGTTAGGTTTCCATTTTACTTATGTTTAACAAAAGCTTCTATAAAGAACTAATTGCACTTGCTACAACAAATTCAATAGAAGATTCAAGAAATTCCTCTTCTCTGCTTGTGGATTAAGATAAAAATGCAATTAATTAATGTGCACATGATATGGTAATGCTCAAGTCCTCAACTATTGAGGGGTAATGTGTTTGCTTTCAATAATTGAGATGTACTCAAAACCAGTATATCAGCTCCTTTAGAAAAAAGTATATTATAATTCTTTTGACTGTCCAATAAATACCTATATCCACTATCCTTTCATGGTGATATGATTCTCATTAGCTCGAGTGCATTTATAGAGCCTATGATTCGTGGTGAAGCTCAACTTAGAGTCTATGATCTTCATTGGAGCTTATTCACCACATTTGGAGCGTTTCAAAGGGCCTCAAGTGTGTATTTCCACACTACACACTTGATGATGATCATTGATGAGAGCCAAGTCTCTACGAACTTCATAAAGGTGGAATCCTACAAGGTTTGGAAGATTGCTTGGTTGGGAGATTTAGAGCCTAAGGTGGCTATTTGCGCAAAGGGCTATTTGTGCAAGTGGCTACTTGGCGCAAGGACGGTTATGCTTGCTAGAAGGCCATGCATGCAAGGTTGATTAGAGGGTCATCTATGCAAGGAGGGATGTGTTTGGTCATTGAAGGCCAATCTTTGAATTGAAGACTACACTAAGAAGACTAGCCAAACAAGGCTCTTACTTCATTAAGGGTAGCATTGTAATTGCCTATTAGTCTTCTTTGCTTAGCTTGTATATATAGCTTGTCTTTCATTGATTAGATTAGATTATGTTGAATTGAGATGAATACTCTAAATTGAGTGATAGTTTGTTTGGTAGTTTAGTGTAGTGCTAAGCTAGTGATTAGTGATAGTTAATCATGGTGGATTCCATTGTTGGCTATGAAACCCTTTTCCATTGATTTTCAATAGAGTTGTTCATTTGTGGATTCATTTGGATTACTCTTGGTTGATTATCAAATAGTATAGGTTCATTAGTAGGAATCGGTTAGGAGGGTTTAGGTTTCATATACCTAAGTTTACCTATAATTCCTTTACTAATTGGGTCTTGCTCTTATCCTTTCTCTTCTCATCTAAAATTCTTCACTTCTCATCCCTTAATTTCCTTATTATCTTTGTTTCCGCGTTTTTATTGTTTGAATCAGTGTCTTCCACAAGCCGGATCCTTATCACGTGGGAACGAGATAATACTAAAACATTTTGTATTTCTTGTGATTGAGGTGAAACTTTTGATGTGGGCTCCGCAAGAGTAGTCATCGTTATATCTCTGCGAGACTTTAGATGATTCTTTTGAAGAAAAAAATAGTAATGGGAGTCACGAGTTTTCAAGCAAAAAATGTACTGTCATTTATTGTTTCGTTTTCATAGTAACCAACAAACTTGTCATTCGTCAATTCAAGCATCACTCGTCCAATTTGTATACTGAACCAAATTACATATAGTAGCGTATAATATGATACTGTTACTCTGTTCATCTTATGTCAAATGTTCTTATATTAAGTCCAAATAAACCAAGGCCAATGCACACTTCATTGATAGATATTCTTGCATGCTTACTGATCAAATCAATCATGAAATTAAATCGCGCTAACATTTAATATATCTAGTTTTATATTTATCCTCACAAATCCAGGATCTATTAAAAATTCCTTGAAAAAGAATTAAAAATCATCAACTTCATGATCCATGAGAATCCAGGATCCATTTTGTTGTTGAACCATTCCTTTATTCTTCTCAATCCACCATGAAGCTGATACACCATATTCATCTTTTAACGCGTCCAAATACTTGTTAATAAGTGAAATATCGCGTTCCACTTCTAGCTTGAACCCTCCTTTTGATCCTTGCGTTCCAGCAACTCCGTGCAAGTAACAGTCCATATTATGCCAACTGCTCTGGTCTCCAGGACTTTTTAAATAGCCCGATTTCCTAGTGTCAACAGCTAATTCGACACCAACATCTGAGTAGCCAAGCAACGGGTAAGTTGGAACTATATCTGGGGCATTTCGGACTCTCAGAGCTCGAAGATTTTGGAGTTTGGAGAAGATTCTCTTGAAATTTTCATCTCCCACTCTTGGACTTGCAAATAGAAATGCAGTGACTGAAAATCCCTTGTTAAGTCCATTGAAAACAATATCTCCTGCATTTAATGTCGCCAGAGCTGCCCCCATGCTATGTCCTGTTACTGTTATGCTAATTTCTTCATTCTTGTATTGTTCCACCAATCTTTGAACTTCACCAAGTATCTGAAAAAGTAAGTCAAACATTATAACTCTCTTCATTCCAATTTTTGTGACATGATATATAGTTTGACTCATCAGGTTCAATAAAGAAATGAAGAATTTTGAATCAACATGTTGCGAAACATGTTATGACATTTATATGACTATTAAAGCTTCTTGTTATGGATAAAAAAGAAGTCTAAAGTTAATTGTTTCTTGACATTTAAAGGTGTCCTTTTTTGGAATGGGATAATAAGGAATTATAATGTTAACATATATAAATTGGAAAGGAAAGAGTAATATCTTACTCATATTTTTTGTTTAACATGATTCATGCCAAAAAGTCTCGTTTCTTGTTAGAGGATGATGAATTTACCTGGTCTCTAGCACTGGCCTTATTGAATGGTGATCGCAAATCGTCAGAAGTATAAACAGAATACCAACCACGATGAACTTTGGGAACAGATTTTTCACCAAAAATTGTAGGGGCTGAGACTTGAATAAAATCAAAATCATTAAGCCATTCAATTGTCTGAACACTTCCTCTCCAAACTATCACTATATCCCTTCTTCCTAATGCAATTTTCCCCTCATCAGTAGCCACAGCAACAAAACCAACCCAATTTGACTCTTTACTCCAAGCTTCCCTTGACAATGATTTAATAATCAATGCTTCTGGAACTTGTAGAGATGAAGTCGCGTAAATATATTTGGTCACCTCATACTTGAACGGATTGGACATCTCTATCCCCGTTTGAGAGAATAAGTTCTTCTTAGAGTATTTGCAACTTCCAGCATACTTTGATAGCTTGTTGGTGTTGAAGGCGTCTCGAGTTGCTTGTGCCATTTCTCCATAGTGAATAAGGTATCGACGAAGATCATTGTCTAGTGGATCTAATAAGCTTTCCCAATTGTTACTCCCACTAAGAAGCCTCCATCTTTCCGTCATATTGCCCATATTTGTGTACGCACTTTGCATCATTTCTAAGGTGGGAGAAACCATAGAAAAGATGCAAAGTGCAGACAAGAATATGGGCATCTTTTCCATGGTTTATTTCCCTTGTGTTTTTTTTTTCTTTTCTTGTTTTGAAACAGTTGAAGATTTTCCTCTCTCTCGTAGTATTTGTTAGTTATTCTTCTTTTTGTTGGACCTCAACATTCTAATTTAAATACTATCATAAAGGTTTTGGCAAAACTTGTGGTCCAACTTCCATGCTTCTAGATATCCTCATTGATTGGGCGGCCATATATATTCCAGGGGCGGAGCCACACCTATTCGAGGGTGGTCATATGAACACCTTTCGTCGGAAAAAATTGTCGGATGTCTATATTAAATATAGAACTTTGTGGATATATACTAGTAATGAACAACCTTGACATAGAAAAGAAGAATAGCTCAGCGGCTAAGGGTGTGCAAACTCTCGCTGAGGACGCGAGTTTGAATCTTGGCTGTGTGTTTTCTTCATGCGCTCTTTTTTTTTTCCCTCACACATCCCCTGTCCTAAAATATGAACACCCTTGATGAAAAATTCTAGCTCCGCCCCTGATATATTCCCATACCTTTTGAACGTAGGAGCGGATGTACCTTGTCCAAGCAGTTTTTCTCCAATTTTTTTTGCTAAATATGTATATTTAGATGATAATAAGAAAATAAAAGTATTGGGTATAAATATAAAAATCAAGCTCCGTATTATTATAGTAGTAGTATTTTAGAGGGTATTTGGCTAAGCTTATAAGCTGGTCAAACCAGATTATAAGCATTGTTCGGCTTATCTACGCGTTTGGTAAAAAATAAAAATGCTTACAACTTACGTGCTTATAAGCCAAAATCAGCAATAAGCCACCAGTTGGTCATCCCTAACTTATAGTTTTTAAGCTTATAAGCACTTTAGTTTGATCAAAGTTTTTACTATTCTATCCCTAATATTATTTTGCAATCTCTCAAATATCCTGGCGAAATAAAACCCCTAACCAATTTCGTGATTTGATTGCTGAGAGTGTTTATTATAGTTCAATGTTTTAATAAATTAGCCACAACCAAAATTTCATTAGGCATTTGTTCATTCTATACAAATATTTTTGTAAGTTTTAAGTGTGTTTTGCACGATTCAAATTATTATTTGTTATATCATACATTTTGATTATCTTTTAAATTATCATAAAAATGATATATATATATATATATAAAAGATAACCTAAATTTTATATTAAAGATAATGAGACATAAATGATTTTATATTTGAATCAACCTGAAATTGAAAATCACATTTTTATTAGTATAAACAAATTTAAGGACAGTTAAGTGATTTTAACAGAAATCCTGCTTATCAGCACTTTTTCTGTCAAACATTTTAACTGCTTATTGTAAATTTCAGCACTTTTATCCAAACACGTAACTGTTTATCTATTAAATCAGCTTCAGCACTTAAAAATACTTATCAACACATAATGCTTATTAGCTATTTTAAATTTGTTAAGCCAAATAGGCTCTTATTCATTTGTTTACTTCTTCAAGTATTGATACCGCTTAGAAAAAATACCGCCATTAAATTGAACATTTAGATTATTATTATTTTTTTCCTTTTTTGCCAACCAACCCTAAGTCCGATCAGTTTTTTTTTTTTTTTAATTTTGAAAGAGCAAAAAGATAGCGGAAAGAAAATATTTTAGAAAAGAATATTTGTTAAAAATTTATACATTAAGTATAACTGACAACATGACCACGAAAGTTGTGGTGGTATAATTTGATCTCTTCATTCTTATTAGATGTCTCAGGTTCGAATCCTGGATATAAAAAAATCATGATAGGATTTGCTACCCCCAGGTATGGAAACAATAATGAGAGGAAGTGCATATCATTTTATTAAGCCTTATACGATATAAATTTAAATTAATCGAGACATAGCTTGAATAGGAAAGAAAAGAACAGACAAAATGGTGGTTGGATCAAATAAAAGCAACCCATGAAAACAGAGTGGGAAATCCTTGCCGTTTTCACACGGCAAGTCAAAGAATTTCATACTTTTTGTCAATCAAGATATATCTTGTTAATGCCTATATATAAATTGTCAATGATTCTCGCATTTAACGGAAACGAATTTGCGGCCGTTACTTCTTTAATTTGGAGAATGAACGCGTCGATATTTCACATTCAAAAGTCTTTTACTACTCAATAATGCTAAGTCATTATCATGACGATATAACAAACCACTGTACTGGAAATAGACAGGTACTTGGCATCAGGTTAATGAGCTCTTCGGTGAATCCATGATAGTGGCTTGATTTGCTAAAGTCAACAAGTTTGTAATTGCTTTGAAGCATAGTTGCTTATACAACTTGGAGTATCCAATGATTAAGCTCCTAATATTTTCGTGTTCTTCTTCGTCAATTTCAGTTTTCTTTTTAATTCCAAAGAAGCACTTAGAATATACACAACTAGCCATTTATACCAAAAGATAGAATGAGATTTTACTAAGTGTATAACTATAAACTATATATTGATGAACACAAAATGTAAATAATGAACTTAAGATCTTGGAGTTCTCTTTTTGGTAATTAAGATTTTATTAACCAAAAGTAAGAGTTATGTACAAAGCTCAAGGATAGAACTCAAAAACTGGCGCATGGACACAGGAGATAGTCCCATGGTCCAGAATCAGCAACAAAAACAAAATGTCAAAAAATGCAGCTACTTAAGGATAGAAATCCAGACTACTCAATCTTCTGGCAAGTTTAGGCTGCATACTTCCTCTCACCATAGGTTCTTGAATGATCAATCTTACGAGAACCAGGAGACGTTTGTTTGCCTTGGAACACCCTATTGTTTCTCTCTTGCCAAATGAAATACACACTGCCTGCAACCACCATTCTAAACACCTGCGATTGTGCAGCTTTGCCATTAACTTGTCCCGTCAGCCATGTTACTTCACTTATCCAGTCCATTGCACTTCTGTGACAGCCTTGCCAAGTTAGAAGTTTCTCCCTGACTGTAACAGAAAATGTACATTTGAAAAACAAATAATCCAGACTCATTTTCAGTTCCACAGAGATGGCATAATACTTGATCGGTGATATCCCATTGCTTGAGCCTGTCCCTTGTATATGTAGACCTTCCTGTTCGGTGCCAAATAGAGGATGAAGATCCACTTTGGTGTACCATATTTATTACAGATAAGTCTTCTCCGTATGATCTTGGATTTTTTTTTTTCACCTAGCTAACTTTAACTAAGATGTTACAATTTTATTTATCTTACCACATTAACGTAGGATTTGTTGTATGCTACCCTCCTAAGTAAGGGTAATCTTGTCTTTTGCAATTATATATACTTTTATATAACTAAGTACAATGATAATGTAATTGATGGTTGATCCTCAATCTTAATGTATCACTTGCCTTTCTTCCATATAATATGCTCGTGCTCGACCTCTTTTCAAGTTAAATTTTCATGGAAGGAAATCAAGGAATACATTCTACAGCTTTACCCCTTTTGTCCTAGCCGCTTCTAGTGCACAGACCCAGCCCTGCATTTTCTCACCTACCAACCACATGATCAACAACCTACATTACTTCACTGCTACCAACTTAAATTACTAGCAAAGCAATTAGAAGTCATCATATCACACTTATCATATACCGCATTACAACGCCCAATACTACAGAAAAGCGGATCTCATTGACCAGATCATTCCGAATATATAGTTTCTCAAAAATGTTTTTGAAAAAAGAAACATTTACTGTGAAAAATCACTGTCATCCTCACGATCATCGAGAGTCCAAGATCCATCTTCTTGTTGAACCATTCCTTTGTTTTTCACGATCCACCACGCTACTGGTACACCAAATTCTTCCTTCAATAAGGGCGCTTCCTTATTCACAAGAGCAATATCCCGCTTTATTTCCAACTTGAACTCTCCTTTTGGTCCATGTGTTCCAGCAATTCCATGCAAATAAACCTCCAGAATATGACCATTTATGTCTTTCTTCAAGTACTTTGACTTTGTAGTATCAATTGGAAGTTCAAAGCCAACATGTTCATACACTCTCCATTCTGTTGGAGAACCTTCGACCTGTCCACGATCTGGCATGTTCGGAACTGGATCAGGGGCATTGCTAACGCGCAATATTTGAAGATTTTTCAATTTTTCATAAGCTTTCTTGAAATTCTCTTCTCCAACTCGAGGGCTAGCAAATACAAATGCAGTCACTGGAAACTCCTTATTGATTTGGTTGACAACTATGTCAACGGCGCATAATGTGGCCAATGATGAACCCAAACTGTGCCCACTTAGAGTAATGCTAACTTTTTCCCTCTTGTATTGCTCCACCAACCGTTTAACTTCTTCAAGAACCTGTTTGAATGTTTGAAAGCAACAAAATTTAATGGGTCTCTTAGAGTAGTTTTACTACTGGAAAAGGACTTATAGCACGTTTCAAAAGTACGCTAGAATTTATGGTTATATCATGATAGTTTTACGACTATAAAGGCATGCTCCCTCGGTCGCAAGGTCGCAATTTATGTGACATCGTTTTGTTATCCGAGAGTAAATTTGACTAATCTTTGAAACTAAATTAGATTATATCAACTTAATATATTAAAAATGAAAATTATATATTCAAAAACTATATGAAAAATACTATAAATCACAATTTTAGTCATGTCAATATAAAGAAAAAGTACATTATAAAGTGTTACATAGTTTATGTTGGGCAAAATCAACCACAAGATGTTTTTAACATTGGCGTCATATTGTACACTTTGTGCCAAATCGACACAGTTTCCTAAAAAGACTTCAAACAATTAAGAGATCATACACCTTATATCAGCTTCCCGATCTTTTCAGTTACCTACGTGGGATTTTGTTTGCACACCAAACAATTTGGCTCTCGAAAAAACTAAAAATGACATAAATTGATGAATTTTCAAATACAGAACAGATTAAAAAGTAAAGAATGTTGATATAAAAGAAAACAGTTAGATTCCTTACCTGATCTCTAGCACTAGTTGTTCGATTGAATTTTGATGCCTCATTAAGAGAAGTATAAACTGAATAAAAACCTCTGTGAACAAGAATGTTATCCTTATTTTCTCCAAAGATCTTTGTAGGTTTGACCAAAACCCAATCACTGTCATCATTCATTTCTGCAGGACACATAGTCCCTCTCCAAGCAATTAAAATATCTCTTCTCCCTAACGCAACTTTACCTTCATCAGTAGCAACAGCAACAAATCCAATCCAATTTGATACTTTAATCTTTTCAGCTACATCTGAAGCTCCATAGAAATATTTGGTCACTTCATATTTGTGAGGGTTGTCTTTGTCTAGTCCCACTTTTGTGAATAAGTTCTTTTTTGAGTAACGATTTGTACCTAAATTCTTTGAAGCTGTTTCACTGTTGAATGAATCACAGATAGCTTGAGGCATTTGGCCATAGTGAATAAGGTATCTTCGAAGATCATAATCCAAAGGGTCAAGTAAGCCTTCCCAATTGTTGTTGCCACTCAAAATTTCCCATCTTTCTGCTATGCTGTTGTCTCTGTTTTCGATTCCTTTTTTCCTTTTGAAACAACTCTTAATTTTTCTTCTGAGGACTTCTAATCCTTTGTCAATGCATGCCATGGAGATATATCTGGAGTAATTAGTAGTGGTAATTTCAAGATTAGAGTTTATTCCTCTTCTACAATATTAGGACTGAACTAAGCTAAGAGGAATAATTAGGAAACAGAGAAAAAGCCAAAGAATAGGCATCTAGTAGTAGCAATAGGGGGTAATAAAGCAGATATCTTAACAAAAATATCTTTAAGAAAAGACTTATACAGTATAATCAAGTAATCAATAATCCTCTGTTTCAAAACTTGATTGGCTTACTTTTCTTTTCGGTCGGCGTAAAAAAAATGTCTCTTTTGTTTTTTTGATAATTTTTTAATTTTAACTTTCACATGTTTTGGATCATAAAATTAAATGATATTTTGGTACATTCAATATATCTTTAATTTAAGTTTACAAAATTTAAAAGTCTTTTTTTAAATCAAACTCAGACAAACAAATTGTAACATAAGGATTTTATTCTTTTTCCCCTTACCCCATTTAGAACAAGTTGGTTGATTTTTTGGTCCATTATAAAAATTAGTTTTATGTTAATTTTTTTAATAAATCATTATTTTATATATTAAGAATTTCCATAATAAACATAAAAAAATCTTGTTAGAATCACTTTATTTCTATTCAAATTATAAAAGGTACATATTCACCTATTTTTAGTATATACTTATTTATGCAATATATAAAGACTGTAGAATAAGAACACAACGGAAACATACAAGTTGGTGGCGGCTTTTGGTGAATCAGTAATTCATTGAATATTGTATTTTACTTTCCCAATGAAAAAGACTTGTTGGCAATATAATAAGCGACACCTGCATAACAAGAACATAACGGCTTTCTTAGGCATGCATTATGGGTGCAGAGTGCAGACAAGCATTTTGATTTGAGCGTCTAAAATGATAGCCCCAATACAGCTGATAGATTATCAAGCTTCTTTTTTACTTCAGAAAATTAGGAGTATAAAAATTTTACAGTGTAGGGTTAATTTGCAAAGGTAAATTCTTTTCTTTGTATGATAGAGAGAGACAATAAATAATTGAATATGTTCGATGAGAATTAAGGATTTGTACATTGAAGCCCTCTTTGAACCTCTTTTTTTTTTTTTTGGTTCTTTGAACCTCTGGTAAAACAGTACTAATTGAAATGGATAAATTGTGTATGTGGACTCTAAAGCATCACCTTGGAATGAAGTAATTGTCCAATAGTCTATATTTGGTCTAGAAAGCCCAATAGTTTGAATTCGGTCGAGGAAGCCTTATAAGACCTAATCTCATATACAACAATAATAACTAGGTCTTAGTGCTGAATAAGTTTGAATCAGCTATGTGAATCCTTACTAAACATGCTTCTTCATTTAAAATCATCTCAAGTCAACAATAGGTACAGAGTCTTATATGCCTAAGTAATAAGAATCCACTATCAATGGTGAAGCCTGAAGCCGGAAGTAAGGAAATAGTGACCCTTATCGTACATGAAGTGATAAGCCCATTGAGAAAAAATAGGAGGAAGTGCACATATAACCGCTTGAAGGACCCAGTTTTACAAATTGTTTAAATTTTAGACTAGAGATCTGAAGTTTCAAAGTTATGTCTTTCGGGTCTGAGGTTGGAACTGGCCAAAGTCTAACTTCAGTACCTCAGGCCTATGATAATTATTACCAGAAGGTAATGAGGAACATAAAAATGGTGGAGAGAAATAGCGGGCATCAGATTACACTAACAAGTAACAACATAGAACAGCCCATTAGAAGGGCAATTTGCACGATTGCCCTTATTCGGCGGTGGTCTTTAATTTTTTTGCTGGTCTTTAATTTTTGTCCTTCGCCAAAAATACCTCGAGGTTCTGGGTTTAAACCCTGATTCAGTAAAAAAAAATCGCAAGATAGAGTTTCGTAGCAAAATTAGGCCTATTCAGGCAAGGCAAACTTTGTAAAATTCAGCCTTGTAAAATTTCGCAAGACAACTTTGCCTTAAAATTCTGCCTTGTAAGGCAGAATTCTGCAGTTATGCCTTAAGGAAGACTTTTAAGGCAAATTCTGCCTTACAAGGCAGAATTTTGGCGAAGCCTTGTCTTGCGATTTTTTTTTTTTTTTTACTGAGCAGGAGATTCGAACGCAGAACTTCAGAATATTTTCGACATCTTTTTTAAGCGAAGGAAAAATAATTAAAGATCGACAATTTGAGGGACAAAAATTAAAGACCAGCGCCTTTGGAGGACAATCCGTGCCAAAAACGCCATTAGAATGGTATTGGGCCATTGATATATGCTACTATTTGATTATCCATTTAGCCTATTAGTCTTACTCTCTCCATTGGAAAATTGTAGATTTAGTTCCCATTTTTTAGTTGAAAAAGAAATGTTCAATTTTTTTAAAGAGAATTGTAAGATTGTTTGGGAGTTTATGTAACTATAAAGAAGAGACAAGATCATAAAATAAAGGTAAAAAGTGTTGTAAATATTAATGATGGATATCCATTTAATATACTTGAAAACCATGATTACTTGGCCATCAAGTTCATTACATGGCCTTCAAGCTATTATCATGTTTTTGGCCACCATTTTCCTCGTATAAATAGGAGGTTCATTCATAGAATTGAAGAGCAATAAAAATCTCTCTCTCTCTCCCAACTTCTTTGGCTATATCTCTTGTGTCATGTACTTTTAATATTATTTTATAACACGTTATCAGCACGAGACTCTGTCATTTCGAGCAAATACTTTAAAAGCCTCGAAGATGCAAGAAGAAATTCAAAGCTACGATTTCATTATTCATGATGAATCAGTTGAAGTAGAAGTAATCCTCCGTTCTTCTATTTGGATTATAAAGCTACGGAGAAAGCAGCCCATATATTGGTCACTACTGTCAGGTAATATCTTTCATTAGAAATCATGGTGCTTTACTTGATATGCTAAAGATTAACATATTCTGATAAGAGCTAATCGATGAAACTTGTTTTAAGTGTTTGAATGATGTAATCAATATTTATTTTTATATTCCATTCCACACTTACAAGTTTTCAAAGACGTGAAATTTGCTTCCCAAAAGCAATAACGCAAAGGGATAATAAAGTGAACAGCAAGAACAAATTCACTTAAATTCCAGCAGAATTGGTGATATAACCATCGAATGTGGTAATTATATTTACTTATGTCTATAAACACCAGAAGTGGTAATATTTTTACAAGCTTATTGCGCTTTACGATTGAAGATGTGTTAGAGAAAAATTCTCCACATTAATGTATGTCTCGATTTGCTCCCGAAGTAGCAATATCTTAAAAGAAATTTTAAGCTATCACAATTTGATATGCTTAAAGCCTGCACGTTCAGATGATTGTGTTCCATTTCTGAAGAATGAGAACTTTTGATATAAGCTATAAATACAGATCCATTCCCTGAAGTGAATGTGATAATATGTAATAAAACCTATAAATATAAACGTGCATTTAATTGTGAAAATATTATGATTCATCTCTAGAAGAGGTAGGATAATTGAAAAAAAATATTTTGAATATTATATGATTTACTCTTGAAGTACTAAACTCATAAATTTGCTCCTCGAGTAGCAAACTCTGAACTCTACTCCCGAAGTAGTAGAACATTGAGCTCTACTCACAAAATAGTAAGACTCTGAATTCTACTCCAGAAGTAGTAAGACTATGAATTTTACTCCTGAAGTAGTAAGGCTTTGAATTCTACTCCCGAAGTAGTACACCTCTGAAATCTACTCCAGAAGTAGTAGAATTCTGAAATTTACTCCTGAATTAGTAAACCTTTAAACTTTACTCCTGAAGTGGTAAAACTTGAAACTTTACTCTCGAAGCAGTAAAACTCTGAAACTTTACTCCTGAAGCAGAAAGAATTAGCAAAATATATGAGAAATACTTTGAAGCAATGTTTTCTTGTGTTTGAGCAAAATAACGAGCTATTGATGAGCGTCGTATTTCAAGCACATTTAAATAATCAGGTTTCGTTCCCCGAAGTGAATGAACAAATACCGCAACTTATCTCCTGGAGAGATAAACTACAAGGAATATACATGTTATTTTTGTGGTATGAAATTAAGACATAGCAACACGTACCTGTCGTATGCAGAAACATCTTTAATAATTTTATCAAAGTATCTTTTTAAGAAAAAAGAAAGCAAAAGAGAATGTTTCTACTATAACTACATTGATACATTATGGTTAGTTGTTATTGATTTCCTTGAAGGAAATAACAATTAATGTATCTCTTTATGAAGGATGTGATTATTATGTGGTTGATGCTTAGATACAAAATATTCGGTTAATGATGAATCTCCCTGAAGGAGATGTTTGAAATATTGATGTTTAGAATTCAATGTTTATTTCGTGACATCAATAGTGTCGAAATTTGCTTTCATGGTACTAGAAGTATTTAAGAAGTATTTCATAATTGAAATTAATGATCAATGGCTCCGGAAGAGCTAATTATTTATTTACAAGTATCATGACACTAGCAGTGTCCAAATAATATCTGATTATGATAGATAAATTGAAGTCTCTCGAAGAGGTTATATGTGATAGCACCATTTATCCGAGATCGTAATTATTACGTTCGGAAAGCAAACTGTGGTAGACTTGAAGTTTGCTAACAATAAAAATGGTTATCATATTGAGACTACAAATGATCGGAATATTAAATATCTTCAAGTTACTACGGGTAAGAAATACACATGTGAAATGTTACCTGAGCATGATGAGATCACATACCACGATAAACCAGAAGTTTATTGATATACAATTTCATGCAATAGTAAACCAGAAGTTTATTAAAATAAATAGCACTCGTCATGGTGAACTTGAAGTTTACGGGTACAGATAATTTTATCAGTTGACAAGACCATTTTGATCATCCTGATTTAAAGTTAATGTGCTAATTGATTATTAAAAACATACTGAAGATTTAGAAGATTCTTCAAGAATTTGTTTTTGTTGCTTGTTCTCATGATAAGTTGATTACACCAGCTAATGTTGGGACTGAATCCCCTAAATTCTGAAGAATATAAATGGTGAATGTGGGCCTGTTCACCTGCAATGTGATGTCTTAAATAAATGCATCTATGAGACAGTCACATATGCATTTATTGTCAACCTGCAGTTTGACATTTACGAAGTTGCTTGCTCAAATAATTGAGTTGGAAGCACAATTTTCAGAACATGTAATCAAGACAATTCATCTTGATAGTGCTGGTTTATATCTAAGCTGGTTTGGCATTGGATGCCTCCATAATATAGCCAAACCATTGCTTATGAGAACAGAGCTTCAGATGTTGGTTTGAGATATGATATATTGCATACAACAGCACTTGTATGCTTTAGATCAATAAATTAAGACAAATTCTCTCTTCATAATTGGTTCAGGGTCAGGAACTAGATATTTTCATCTTATAGCTTTTGATGCGCAATATATGATTAATGGATATACCATAATGCACACAGATGGATTTTCCCAAAGAAAATGGGGACATATGTCACTAAAATAAGGGGGAGAGAATAAGCAGCTAAGAAATATGTTGTGAATTATCATCAGCATGATCCTCAGATAATTCAAGTCAAATGCTGGAAGCATTTGCTGACCCTAACTATTTCATATTTCATTTGCAAATGCTCTTAACGTCCCTGAAGGACAGAGTCTACAGCATGCATGGAGTTTGGTAGACTAATCGGTTCCAAATATAATAATCCTTGAAAAAAGGGAGCAAATGATCATAATAAGGAGGCAATGTGCTCTTGAAGTGCTACGACATAACACTTCATAAACCTTATGAGAGGTTCAGGTACCTGAAAATATGAGATCTCAGTAAGTTATTGCGAACCGATACAAATTATATATCGTCGACGATATCTTTGATACTATATAGCGTGCAATATAGTATAAGGTTGTGAAGATCAGAATTCTAGTCTCTTAAAGCATGTTGACATAGAAATAATTAGCAAGTGAAATGATGCATCTTGGTAAGCGATTGGACCTGTAGTCCAGACATTAGAAGATGTCACAATTTATAATGATGGAAGTTGTCACAGCCTATATGGCTTACTTGACAAAATTTATAAGAAAATTTCTGAAGGATTCAAAATGCCCGAAGCATATACAAATTCTTGGGAAACTGGTTTATAATCCTTAAATGGATTAAATGAATCAAGTTTGATGTGCTGAAATCACATTAATGTAAATATGCATTGACGAAGGGAACAAAAATGGTCCTGTTTATTCTTGTCTCTTTATGATAATCGGAACCTTTCATATTATTATGCAAAGTTGATGATGGCTTGAATATCATTGGAGCTCTTGAAGAGTTTTTAAAAGCAGTACATTATCTGTTGAAAAAAGTTGAAATAAGAAAATTGAATTGGTCCTGAAGTACCATATCTTTATGCAATTGATGCACTTATATATCTTGCTATAACTACGAGCATGATATAATTTACTCCTATATGGAGATATTGAAATAGGATCAATTGCATACTGCTAATGAAAATATGGCATGAATGTGTTTATCCTAACAAATATTGTCAAGTGTTTTGGATATATAGAGCATTCATCTGATCACAAATCCTCTGCCAATCTCAAGATATGATAAGTTGGTATACAAGATTGGAGTATATTATCTTCAAGAATGTTGATATTAATGCGCAACAAATCCGTTCAAGTGATAATCCTGCAGATTTGTTCACTAAATCTTTGCCAATTTCAACTCTTAAGAAGATGATATTCAAGATTGGAATGCGAAGACTCCGACATCTGAATTTTGGTCTTCGTCAAGGGGAGTGCAATACGTGTTATACTCTTTTTCCCTTAACCAAAGTTTTGTCCCATTGGGTTTTCTAGGAAAGGTTTTTAATGAGGCACCTCTCAAAGCGTATTACTAGATATGTGTACTCTTTTTCCTTCATTAGGATTTTTTCCCACAGGGTTTTTCCTAATAAGGTTTTAACGAGGTACATCATCTATTAATGGACATCCAAGGGGGAGTGCTGTAAATATTAGTGATGGATATCCATTTAATATACTTGAAAACCATGATTACTTGGCCACCAAGTTCATTACATGGCCTTCAAGCTATTATCATGTTTTTGGCCACCATTTTCCTCTTATAAATAGGAGGTCCATTTATAGAATTGAATAGCAATAAAAATTTCTCTCTCTCTCCCAACTTCTTTGGCTATATGTCTTGTGTCGTGTACTTTTAATATTATTTTATAACAAAAAGCACATTCAAATAAATTGTTGATGCGAGTAAGAGAATCTTCGAAGTGTTGTTATTGAATTCTAACTGCCTTGTAAGTATCAGACTATTACATTATTAATTTGAAAAAGAAAAAAAATCAGCCTCATTCTAGTAGTAATTAGGGCTGGGATAAAATATTGAAATCCGAATTACCAAATCGAACCGAAAATTTTGATAAGTTTGGTATTCGATATTTCGGTATGTATTCGGGAGTTAAATTTCAAAATTACAGTATTCGGATTTGGGTTTGGTATGAGATATTAATACCGTTCGGTATTTGGTATTTAACGAATACTGAATTGTCTATTGACTAAAGGTTCACCCCTAATTATAACTCATATATCTAATTGGACCATCAATAGTCAGCCAAAGAATCCTTAGTCTCTATGAGCTATGACCGATCGTATATGACTTTGAGTAAATGAGTGACTCAAAACAAAGTAGCAAAATACGGGCATGTAAGGAGTGCTAATGCTATTTGCAGTTCTTGGATAATCCATTTAGTAGCAGCTTTTGGATTATCTTCTAGCTTTTTCTAATTTAATATCCTAGATATCTTTTAGTTGTGTCAATTGTTGATACCCAATTTTGTCCCTCATTTATTCAATTTTATTTACTCGGGCTTCTAAATTTATTGACAAACTAAATACTTTATTTTCACTACTATTATTTTCACTACTCTTATTTTTAAACATTACGAGCGTTACTTTATCACAAATTTTTAATGTTCGTCATCGTTTCATTTTTAGGGTTTGGAATCGTTAAATTAATTACAAGACAGCACTTTACAAAGTATTTATTTCTTCTACATATTAATTATTTATTGTCTTTACATAATATATATTATACCAGTTATTAAATTAGAAGCCCAAAAATAATTAAAATAGCGGAGGAAGGACCAACAATTTTCAGCCAAATTAATGGCCCAAAATACCAATACAATATCATTCCCCCACTCAAATAAACAACCCATATTTTAATACCCAACCCACATTTATGTCAGCCCATATTTGAATTAATAGACCGGCCCAAACGAATTATTGACCAGCCCATTACCCGACCCGGTCCAGCCCATCCTTTTCTCCTTTACCCTAATCCCTCTTCTCCTCTTTCTCCTTCTCACCCGCCTCCTTCATCCTCTCTCTCTCTCTCTCTCACCCTAACTCCTTCTTTCTCCCATCGCCGCCGCACTTCCACCTTTCCCTTCCACTGTCGCTTCGCCTCCCTCGCCTTCCTCTCATCGCCACCCCCCCACTTCCGTCTCACTCCTCTTCTCCTCTTTTCCCCCACCTGCTCTGACTTCATCCACTCCTCCACGTTTCCTTTCTGACCACCCACGTTCTCTCCACTCTCCTCTCTTCCATACTCCTTTTGCACGCGTCTGACACACCCCCTTTCCTCTCTTGCCATCCCTGCTCCTCCACTCACAGTTGTCCCCCATGCGTCTGTCGCCTTTGTTTCCCCACGCCGATCATCTCTCCCACGCTCCTCTCTTTTCTTAAACCAAACGAAGCCCTATAAATTCGGGGTGAATTGTTCTGTTAAAGGGGGGACAGATAGAAAAACGAAGGATCTAGAACCAAAAATTCCCTACAAAACCCAAGTTTAATCATCAAATATAGGAGATTCCAAGAAAACAGCCAACGATTACTCTATCTGTTTGGTTGAAAACTTTAGTTTCTTTAATCGATTTTGAGGTTCGCTCCTGTTCGAGTCTATTCATAACGAGAGTGTAGATTCGACGACTCCGACGCCTCACTTCACTGCACCACAAACAGGTAAACTTCGATATAATTGTCACTCGTGATCTGTAATTTCTGTGTGTTTAGGATTTTAGTTTACTCTGCTGTCTGTTCAGTGGTTATGTTAATTTTGCTGTCGTCATGTTGTTTGTTTGATGTTTGGAGCTGTTAGGATAGAACATTAGTTGCTAAATGAACTTGGAAGATGTATGCTGTAATTTGGTTGCTAGACCGAATTTCCAGGATTCAGAATCTATTTTAAGTTGAATATACATAGGATATACAATGGGTTAACAAGATAAGAAGAAGATATACATTCGATATACAACAGATATACACACCCTGATATGTATATTTTAGGCATATTGCATATATGTTTAAAACAGTTCTGAACTATCCCTCTTTACTCTATTTGTTCTAAGTAGTGTGCCCGCGACGAGTGTAATCTGCTTAGATTTAAATGCGGTAAAGTGATTATACAACATGCCGATGTTGGTTGCTGAATTCTGTTTGGTCCTGTTATTTTTCATCATTTTTTAGTTGGTGGTTGTATTTGAGTAGCATACAAACTATGAACCATTCAGATTCCTCCTTTCCCTCGTTTTTTTTTTATTTTGATGATTGCCCTCGATTAGACCACTATGAAATGTGCCTATTTGTTGTAATTTAAGTATTTGAATTGATTAAGGCTTTTCATGCTCATTAAATAAATTTGAAACTCTGTATGGCCTGCTTAATAAGATATGAATCTTAAGTCGTCTGATTCATTGGTTAGTTCTACAATAAGGATGCCAGAAAATGTGTTTAAGTTCAATATATGCACTGTTTAACCAGCTGAGGAGTAGGCAGTTTCAATTTCTTGTTATGTGCACATTACAGTCTGAACCTAACCTATAGACTAGTTAGTGTCTTTAAAAGTATTTAGTGTTTTAGCTCCACATCTGCAGCTTACTACTATGTCCAAAAAGAGATGTCACATTCCTATCTTGTTCGATCGAGTGCTGGCTATTTTATGCTTGAAATTGTTCATGACTGTTGGTTAAAATATTGTCTGTCGCTCCCTCTTCAAAGTAATTGAGCTATAGTGTTGGATGATAACTTGTTTGTTTAGCTTACTGTAGTTTATTTAAGGGATCAAGGCAGTATTCATTTGAACTTATAATATTATAGGACAAAACCTTATAAAAACCCCTGCTTCTCTGTTCTAGGAGCTGTCTTTGGCAGGGCGCATGAGCATTCTCTCACCGTTTCATATTTTGTTCGAATTATAATTCTGGTTGGTATGTTGATAGTCTAGTAACAGATTAGCATGACTGAGTTTCTTTTTTTTTTTTTTTTTTGTAAACCCAAAAGGCTGTGTTCTACTTGATAGTCTGATGTCTCTATACCCCACTGTTTCCCCTTTGTTATTTGTAAGGTTTTATAGGAGGTTGGTTCAGGATTGAGATGAGAATCCTATTTGATGTATAGATCTTTGTTCGCTTAAACTACTTGTTCAATCCTCTTAGCATTTGAAACCTGTAAAAATCAGTATTTGTTTCCTGTTGAATGACCCTATCTGACTTCCTCCCTGTTTGGTTAGGACTGCTCTGTTGAGCTTAGATTTATGCTTTAAGAACCTATTGTATCCAGATATATGGCAGTTCTTGTATGCTATTGCATTAGTTGATTTATACATGGTTAGCTTGGGGCAAATGTTTCAAGTAAATGGGTAACAAGTCCACTAAAAGGCTTCTCTGTTTTCTGCTTGAACTTATATTGTCATCATGTTAGAGGGCCACCGTGCGCTTATTTAGTCTAAAGGATATGAATTGAGTTTGCCCTCGCTAGTTTCGTTTCCAGTTTCCTACCGCCTGAATATCATTCATCTCGCATATTACCTTTTATTTAGGGTCTAGTATGCCCACTGTTTGGATTGAATAAACAACGTTTGCCCTTTGTTCGAACCTGTGCACACTAAATGTTGATTTTTTTTAGAGAGTTGATTGCTGCCCTATTTTTCCTTTTATTTGCTTATGTGGTTGTCCATTGCAAGTGTATTGTGGGATGTTCTATATTGTATAGGACCCTTATATCTCAATTAATATTTTGATAGGAAGGCGGGGTTAAAACTCTCCAATATTTGCCTTCTACACATCCTTATGAATGTGTATGTATGAGATACACATTGATTATACAAAGCATACACATAACCTTCGATCTTTCTGCATATATATTTTACACATTATTCATTGATCGTATAATAACTCCTTTCTTTTCGTTTTGTGCATGACCGATCGCATACGAGTCCGAGAGATTCGTTCTTCCTCCACATTCGGTTTGGGCTAAGGTCCAACGTGAACTATTCTTCTCCGAAGCCCAACAGAGGCCTAGATCCAGAAAAAGAGATTGTTGGGCCGAAGCCCAACAGCTACGCCCACAGCAGCCTCAAAAAATGGGCTGGACCCATTTACTCTTTTACTCTCTTCCTTATTTTTTGTGTATTTTTATTTGCTTTTGTATAACTAACATTTATGCTTGTTAATTAAGATAAGCCTTAGTAACATTAAAAGTTTTAGTTTAGTAATGGGTAGTTAACTCCATAAATTATATTCACTTCTATTTTTAAAAACTATTTATAGTATCTATAACACTTATTTGAGTAATTGATTTTCAAAAAAGCATGACTACATCTTTTGGCTAACGGAATAATAATTTATACTTACTATCTTAGAAGTTTAAAACGTCACGAATTTTACATAACATTAGCTCATCCTAAATAAAAGGCAAACTAATTTAACGGATAACTCTTTTACTTTAGTTCATTTCAAACACTTGAAATACACATTTGCTGAAACATCAATATAAATCTTGCAATAACTCTACAAATACATTTTAATTTGTTAGTTAGTGTAATTCATATTCAGAATACATATGAAACATCACTCATCCCATTTCTTTTGGTTTATTTATAATTAAACTCTTATTAAATCACTATATTTTCTACAAGTATATTTTTAAATATTATTATTATACTATCGTTTAAAATTTCAACAACATTTATAGGTCGTATTTCAAAATAGCATTAAAAGTATTTTTTTTTACAAATTATTATTATTCTTACAAGTTCTATTTTAAATAGCATTCTTACATATTTATCTATAGCTTTAGCCATACTTACAAACCTACTTTCTTTTTCTATAATACTATATTTACACCTAGCCTAATTAAATTTTAGTCCGGTCGGTTAACCATTGTTAATGGGTCTTAAAGGGTGCCTAATACCTTCCCTTTAGACTAATTGAACCCTTACCTAGAATCTTAAGTTTCGCAGATCTTAAACAGAGTTCACTTTAAGCATAACTTTAATAAATTTCAGGTGTCCTAATTCACCATAAATAATTAGGTGGCGACTCCTTAAAACAAACAAAAACAGGAATCTCCAATACGTCATACTTCTACTTTAACTCTACGGGGTTAAAAAGGGGTGTGACAGCTTGGCGACTTCACTGGGGAATCACTTAGGTTCTAACCATAACGGACTTAGTTTAAATAGGTTTTGTGCGCTTATTTTAATTACTTTATTTGTTTGTTAACTGTTTTTACATGTTATTAATTGGTTGCTTGATATAAACTGTTTGTTTGATATAAACTGTTTATGTGTTACTGCTTTGATAAACTGTCATTCCGTTCATATTTCTTCCACTCCTGGAAAACTCACACATATTCACACACCCGAAACGGCTTCGCGGTTCGCGCCCGTTCACTATTAAATTACCTTTTAGTTGGATTGATCTTGTGGATTTAGTCGATCAGCGGTGCAGTCGACGGCCACGGACTTTCCACTCCCAAGTTGTCCGCTTGGGGGAACCTTGTGTCATAGGAAGCCAACTCTTAGTCAGCCTAAGATAGAGCTAAACCAACACCCTTTATTAAGAGCATACATTTTATGACCTAGGAGGTTTAATACCCTTGGTGTATTAAACCCATTAGATGACTTTACCCAAACGTCCAAGTGGGTTCACGACCCCGAGTGACACTAATCATATTTTATGTGCATGTTTGAAGGATAACTGTGCCTAAATATTGACTATTTGCTCTAATTAATTAAACTTTAGGAGGGAGGGAATGACTAACGTTTCTATGACAGGTATGCATTTGCATCGAAGTACAACAAATGACGAAGATCAAGAGCATCACAAATGGAGCTAGAAGTTAGACATAGAAATTTTATTAGGAAACACTTATGTGGTATCCAATTTGACATGTAATAAATATTACACAACTCTTGTACTTTTTTTTTTTTTTGGGAAATAGAATCTGTTTAATTAATCAAAGCAACGGGATGACATATTATGGCACACCTTATCCTTCAAACAACGTTAGGCCCACCGCTGGCACAAAGAGGTCAAATGCATGTTAGGACGCGTTATTATTTTTTGATATAATCATTTACATCTGTTTGACAACTTGTTTGACTCTACTTGATAAATTATTTGCTACATGCCTTACTCGACTTTACGTGACCATGACTTTACCTAGATATGTTCATGAGATTAACATCGTTTATACTGTATGTCTATTTTATCTTATTCCCGAACAGAGAGTTGATTCGTGTTGACACTCGATGGTCGACCATCCTTACATCACGAGGTCAAAGACGTCATCGTTACCTGAACGTAGTTGGGTTGTCCAAGGAAATGAAATTACTATGTCTGATCCGGCCGCATCTGTTCCAACTGGTGTAGAAAACATCGTGATCGCTAGCGATCCGCCCGAGACTTCCGAACACGGAATTGTTATTCAACGGGATGAACATATCGCCCGCCTGACTCAAGAAATTGAGAATCTACGTGGAGAACTAAATCGGGTTAAGGACTTGACCAATTTATCCATCACGCTCCAAAATTCACCTCCTGAACCTAGAAATACTGCACCAGACCCACCTCGTTTCCCATCACTCGAATCCCCAGTTGCTGAGCATTTTCCTCCCCAAAACAATGCACCTACCAACAACAACTTACCTCCGATCACCCCCGCAAATCCACCAAATCCATCATCCGCCTATACTCCCCACAAAGTCAACCACCCACTTACACTAACTATACTCCTCCACAAAATCAACCACCCACCTACACTACCTATGCTACTCATAATCCACCACCCGTCAACCCACCAAGTCAATCGCTAGTTCACACTCCCTATGTTCCTTTACCCACCAATACTAATCCACTACCCAAAACCACTCCTCTAAACCCACCAGATCAACCACCTATAAACACCACTTATAACACGCCACCTCCAGTCCAAAACACCCCCACCGTCCAAACTTATCCAACCTAGCATCTACAAGGGGCACACTTTGTCACCCCAAATGCACAATATGTTCCTCCGGTATATGCCACAGAAACACAAGCCTTTACCAACCCAGTAGCGATCAGGTTCCAACCCGAGGTAGATCAATACGAAGAAATGGAAAGGGATGTAAAGGCAGGGGCAGATAACATATTGCTAAAAGAGATCCATAGTCTCAAAGAAGCAATGAGAAACCTTCAAGTTGCTAGAGGAACTAAGAGTGTAGAATATGAGGATCTCTGTGTTCAACCTGACGTCGATTTACCCGTAGGTTACAAACCGCCGAAATTTGATACATTCAA
This sequence comes from Lycium barbarum, assembly GCF_019175385.1. Taxonomy (NCBI): domain Eukaryota; kingdom Viridiplantae; phylum Streptophyta; class Magnoliopsida; order Solanales; family Solanaceae; genus Lycium; species Lycium barbarum. The sequence continues at coordinate 82,536,100 of NC_083348.1, read as the reverse complement.
TGGAACAGGCGACCCTCATACACACTTAAGGGCTTATTGTGACAAACTGGTTGGAGTGGGCAGAGACCAGAACATAAGAATGAAACTCTTCATAAGAAGCTTATCTGGCGAAGCACTTACTTGGTATACACAACAGGATGTCCGTAAATGGCGTGGTTGGAGTGACATGGCGCAAGACTTTATGGACAGGTTCAGTTTTAACACCGATATCACGCCGGATAGAGTCTACATGACTAAGTTAACCAAGAAAGTAGCTGAGACATTCCGCGAGTATGCGTTACGTTGGAGATCAGAAGCGGCCAGGGTTCAACCTCCGATGAATGATAGAGAAATGACTGCTACCTTCATTGAATGCCAGACTGGCATATTTTACGAGAAAATGATAGGTATGATGGGACAAAAATTCACAGAAGTTGTCCGAATGGGAGAAGCCTTAGAAGAAGGAATCAAATCGGGGAAAATTCAGGATCTTATTGCTTTACAAGCAATAAACAAAGCTATTCAATCTGGTTCTATCAACGGGGTTAAAAAGAAGAAAGAAGATGTCGCTGCAGTCATGAACGCCCGAGGGCATGAGCCGAGCCAAGCCGTTCCATACTTTAACCACCCACAACAACCTTTCTACCCTTACCACTACCCTGAACCCTACCAAGCTCCACTATCCCCTTACCCTGTCTACAACGCCCAAGCAAACTACTACCAACCCCCAGCGTCTCCACATCAAAACCCACGTCCGTATAAACCCAACCAAGCTCCAGCTTACCAAAATTGGCCACATACTATACCTAGAGCCCGTCCAAGCCCTGACACCAAAAACACCCGTAATTACACTCAGATCGCTGAACCCTTGGCTCAACTATTCGAAAGAATGAAAGCAGCAGGCATAATACAACCGATTGAAGGGAAAATTCCCGAACCTATCCCAAAATGGTTTGATGGTTCCAAACGTTGTGCATACCACTCTGGAGTTGTTGGGCACGCCACTGAAGATTGCTATGGACTTAAAAACAAAATCGAAGACCTGATTAAGGAAGGAGTAATCCAGCTCGCTGAAGCTAAGCCCAATGTGGTCAATAATCCTTTGCCTGCTCACGGAGGTGCCAAGATTTGAAGGAGTCCAGTGCGGAAAGGGACATGTCATCAACTTTTGTCGTTCCCGTGAACAATCCAAAGACAAACACACATGAAGATTACTGCTACAACCACTCACAACATCGAGACACCTATCACACGAAGTGCCGAACCAAGAGAGACTCTGAAGAATTGGACTTGTACTCCGTCTCTGATTTGCCGGTATTCTTGGTAGTTTGAACATGTAGTGAACTTGTTTTTTTAAAAATTGAGGCTTGAACCATGCCTAAAACTTTTGTTTGCTTTGCTTCATGTTTTGGAAGCTTAATTGCAAAACTATGAATGCATTTCTGATTTCCTTAATCATCCATTATTGTTATTTTCTACTATAATTATCAAATCTGTCAACTCTACGATTGTGACATGAAATAAACGAACAGACAAACATACATCCCGAGAGAGTAACAAAGAAACTAGGGGACAAGACAAGATTCCACTCGAAAGAAATTGAAATAGCCGATAGGTGATGACATAAGCCTGATAGCTAGCAATCCAAGAAGAAATCAAAAGACGACATTAGGTAAGACAACCTAGTTTGCAACCTTTCCTTTAACAACCACCGTACGAACTACGTTCCGACCTGATTCCCGTGGTGGGATACGTAGGCAGCCCACATAGGATTCGGTTGCATTATAACAGAAAGTCCAAAAAAAAAGAAGAAAAAAATCCTTATACAAGGAGAACTATGCTTAGCCTGATTCCCTCGGCGGGATTCATAGACTATCAACATATAGGTCCGTCACACCTAGATAAAAAATTTTAACAAACCTTTTACCATTTATATAGCAAAACTACGCCGACCTGATTCCCTTGGTGGGATACGTAGGCAATCCACATCGGGTTCGGTCCCTTATTAGAAATTTTTTAACCATTCTTATATACCTTACGAACTACGTTCTGACCTGATTCCTTGGCGGGATACGTAGGCAACCTATATAAGGTTCGGTCATACCACAACATAAATTTAGCACACCCTTCTGAACCCAAAACTGGGGCATATTTTGAAAAGATATAGACGAAAGAACGGTTGGACATCGACAAGATTAAGGCTATCAGACAGGAAGTATTGTAGACCAATTGCTTTAGAAGTGTCACAATCTGAAGTTGGCAGAATATTTTACAACTTACATATATATACGTTTACATATATATCTTTCCTTACATATATACATTTACATATACATATTTAACAACTTATATACGTATAGTTACATTTCCTTATACATATACTTACATACCTACCTTCCAAATCAAATACTTTCTTGCAATTGTTTTACTACTGTTCATCTACCGAGACTTGAACGGAGATCACAAGATCCAAACAAACAGGATGAATGGAGCGCCAATAAAGTCAAGCTTCGAGTCAACACGAATCAACTTTCCCCTCCCAAACTAAGAATTTTTCTTTGAGTGCAGGAATCAAAAGGCCACGAGATCAACAGTCAAGTCTATCGATCATGGCCAAAAGCATCGTTTGGCCATTGTGGCCTCGCCTCAAAAGCCATACGGCTTTACTTCCAACCTTATCTTTTAATTTATTTTTATCAAAATAATTTTATAACTTTATACACCTGTTTTTGTAGGTTGACGAGATTGAAGGCGAATTAAATCGGGATTACGTGTCCTAAATTTGGCCTGTCACGATACCATCAACATCATGAGCCAGACGGCTATTCCACCACTTTACTCCATACTTTATCAATTATTTTATTATATACTCTACCAGCTTTAACCATTTTACTCTGAACTTTGCAGGAGAATCATTGTTAAGTTTCCAAAGACAGCTGAAGGCATCTCCCCAGACCGCTGGAGGCATCAATATCACACCCCGAGGATAACTATACATTTTAGGCTCGTCCGCCTTTAATAGGACATCATTTTTTCAAAAGCATCGCGTTGCATATGCACTACTGATTTCAAATGCCCGACAAAGGGACAACATCATTGTTCGCAAACGCACAACATTTAGGCTCGTCCGCCTTTAATAGGACACTCTAGGATTGTCCGCCTTTAATAGGACACTTTAGGCTCGTCCGCCTTTAATAGGACATTTTAGGCTCGTCCGCCTTTAATAGGACACTTTAGGATTGTCCGCCTTTAATAGGACATTTTAGGCTCGTCCGCCTTTAATTGGATATCATTTCTTTAAAATGCCTCACACGGCATATGCATCATGTCCTCGAAAACAACCGGAGACATGCTTGGGTTCGTCCACCCTAAAATAGGATACTTGGGTTCTTCCACCCTAAAATAGGATGCTTGGGTTCTTCCACCCTAAAATAGGATACTTGGGTTCTTCCACCCTAAAATAGGATATTGGGTTCGTCCACCCTAAAATAGGATACTTGGGTTCTTCCACCCTAAAATAGGATATTGGGTTCTTCCACCCTAAAATAGGATGCTTGGGTTCTTCCACCCTAAAATAGGATATTTGGGTTCGTCCACCCTGAAATAGGACATATGGGGTTCTTCCACCCTAAAATAGGATATCGGGTTCGTCCACCCTAAAATAGGATACATCGGGTTCGTCCACCCTAAAATAGGACATATTGGGTCATTCTACCCTAAAATAAGAATTCACATTTTTATCTTGAATTTTACAGGATTGGCGTCGAGTCTCTGAAGACAACCGGGGGCATCATTCGGCTATACAGTCTCATATGCATAAGCCATACGACTACACTATGAATCTACTCTCTACTTGTCATTTACTTCACCAATTCTAACGATTTTACCTTGAACTTCAAAGGAGACACGTCATCAAATCTCTGAAGACAACCGGAGATGTATCATCAAGTCCCCGAAGACAACCGGAGACATAGCATCAAGTCCCCGAAGACAACCGGAGACACAACATCAAGTCCCCGAAGACAACCGGAGACATAGCATCAAGTCCCCGAAGACAACCGGAGACGCATCATCAAGTCCCCGAAGACAACCGGAGACATAGCATCAAGTCCCCGAAGACAACCGGAGACACAACATCAAGTCCCCGAAGACAACCGGAGACGCATCATCAAGTCCCCGAAGACAACCGGAGACATCGCATGGCTATACGGCCTCACTCGCATAAGCCAAACGGCTATACACTTACTTCACTCTTTACTTCATTTCTTTATTTCATCATCTACTTTACCTACTTTAACGAATTCACCTTAAATTTCGCAGATATCATTTATCATCGAGTCCCGGAAGACAGTCGGAGGCCTTATCACTATCATCTTGAACTGCAACTAGAGATATTATTGCATCTTCAGCATACACATCACGCATTCATTCAAGTCCCTGAAGACAACCAGAGACAACACTGGCCATACGGCTTCATTTTCATTCCCACACTCATATTTATTATCATTTTACACTCTTTATAATTTTATACTCTCAACGTTATTACAAATTTTGACATGAATTTCAGTTTTGGCAGAAAATACAACCTGCAGGGACGCAACACAACGTGGAACTTTATCTTACGCAGTGAACTGGGCAAATTTGCGGAAGAGGATTACCAAACTCACAAGCAAAGGTCACGAATCTACTCTCGAACTCAATTCCGCCTATGTCCGCAAACACGTGATACGTAGGTTAATTTCTCTTTCATCCTCCGCTAAAACCCTACTAAATTTACTCTTTTCACCATCTCATATTCCTTTCTACATCCCCAGCGTCTCCATAACTCAACACTGGGGCATTTTAGAGAATTTACATCGTGCCTAGTAGAGTCCTACTTAAAGGTGTATTGCGCGCCACATTTATAACTAGGAGGCTATAAGCATATGTTCTATTCTTGAACGTTCTCGTCACCTGTCTACAACCCCCCGCTAGATTGTGAATCCACAAAAACTTTCGAACTAGACATGACCTTAGTGCAACCCTAGATATGTAGGCAACTCAAAACTAAGATTCAGCCATAATTTTCCATAATTTCTTCGGACCTCATCATATTTTCCATCAATTTTCCTAAACCGTACTTTCTTACAAACTCATATTCGTCGGTCCAAACAAAATTGGCTACTACGTCAACTTCTTCGCCCGAATATTCTTACATCATCTCCGGTCGAAGAGGGGCATCTGTTGATACCCAATTTTGTCCCTCATTTATTCAATTTTATTTACTCGGGCTTCTAAATTTATTGACAAACTAAATACTTTATTTTCACTACTATTATTTTCACTACTCTTATTTTTAAACATTACGAGCGTTACTTTATCACAAATTTTTAATGTTCGTCATCGTTTCATTTTTAGGGTTTGGAATCGTTAAATTAATTACAAGACAGCACTTTACAAAGTATTTATTTCTTCTACATATTAATTATTTATTGTCTTTACATAATATATATTATACCAGTTATTAAATTAGAAGCCCAAAAATAATTAAAATAGCGGAGGAAGGACCAACAATTTTCAGCCAAATTAATGGCCCAAAATACCAATACAATATCATTCCCCCACTCAAATAAACAACCCATATTTTAATACCCAACCCACATTTATGTCAGCCCATATTTGAATTAATAGACTGGCCCAAACGAATTATTGACCAGCCCATTACCCGACCCGGTCCAGCCCATCCTTTTCTCCTTTACCCTAATCCCTCTTCTCCTCTTTCTCCTTCTCACCCGCCTCCTTCGTCCTCTCTCTCTCTCTCTCTCTCACCCTAACTCCTTCTTTCTCCCATCGCCGCCGCACTTCCACCTTTCCCTTCCACTGTCGCTTCGCCTCCCTCGCCTTCCTCTCATCGCCACCCCCCCACTTCCGTCTCACTCCTCTTCTCCTCTCCTCTTCTCCTCTTTTCCCCCACCTGCTCTGACTTCATCCACTCCTCCACGTTTCCTTTCTGACCACCCACGTTCTCTCCACTCTCCTCTCTCCCATACTCCTTTTGCACGCGTCTGACACACCCCCTTTCCTCTCTTGCCATCCCTGCACCTCCACTCACAGTTGTCCCCCATGCGTCTGTCGCCTTTGTTTCCCCACGCCGATCATCTCTCCCACGCTCCTCTCTTTTCTTAAACCAAACGAAGCCCTATAAATTCGGGGTGAATTGTTCTGTTAAAGGGGGGACAGATAGAAAAACGAAGGATCTAGAACCAAAAATTCCCTACAAAACCCAAGTTTAATCATCAAATATAGGAGATTCCAAGAAAGCAGCCAACGATTACTCTATCTGTTTGGTTGAAAACTTTAGTTTCTTTAATCGATTTTGAGGTTCGCTCCTGTTCGAGTCTATTCATAACGAGAGTGTAGATTCGACGACTCCGACGCCTCACTTCACTGCACCACAAACAGGTAAACTTCGATATAATTGTCACTCGTGATCTGTAATTTCTGTGTGTTTAGGATTTTAGTTTACTCTGTTGTCTGTTCAGTGGTTATGTTAATTTTGCTGTCGTCATGTTGTTTGTTTGATGTTTGGAGCTGTTAGGATAGAACATTAGTTGCTAAATGAACTTGGAAGATGTATGCTGTAATTTGGTTGCTAGACCGAATTTCCATGATTCAGAATCTATTTTAAGTTGAATATACATAGGATATACAATGGGTTAACAAGATAAGAAGAAGATATACATTCGATATACAACAGATATACACACCCTGATATGTATATTTTAGGCATATTGCATATATGTTTAAAACAGTTCTGAACTATCCCTCTTTACTCTATTTGTTCTAAGTAGTGTGCCCGCGACGAGTGTAATCTGCTTAGATTTAAATGCGGTAAAGTGATTATACAACATGCCGATGTTGGTTGCTGAATTCTGTTTGGTCCTGTTATTTTTCATCATTTTTTAGTTGGTGGTTGTATTTGAGTAGCATACAAACTATGAACCATTCAGATTCCTCCTTTCCCTCGTTTTTTTTTTATTTTGATGATTGCCCTCGATTAGACCACTATGAAATGTGCCTATTTGTTGTAATTTAAGTATTTGAATTGATTAAGGCTTTTCATGCTCATTAAATAAATTTGAAACTCTGTATGGCCTGCTTAATAAGATATGAATCTTAAGTCGTCTGATTCATTGGTTAGTTCTACAATAAGGATGCCAGAAAATGTGTTTAAGTTCAATATATGCACTGTTTAACCAGCTGAGGAGTAGGCAGTTTCAATTTCTTGTTATGTGCACATTGCAGCCTGAACCTAACCTATAGACTAGTTAGTGTCTTTAAAAGTATTTAGTGTTTTAGCTCCACATCTGCAGCTTACTACTATGTCCAAAAAGATATGTCACAGTCCTATCTTGTTCGATCGAGTGCTGGCTGTTTTATGCTTGAAATTGTTCATGACTGTTGGTTAAAATATTGTCTGTCGCTCCCTCTTCAAAGTAATTGAGCTATAGTGTTGGATGATAACTTGTTTGTTTAGCTTACTGTAGTTTATTTAAGGGATCAAGGCAGTATTCATTTGAACTTATAATATTATAGGACAAAACCTTATAAAAACCCCTGCTTCTCTGTTCTAGGAGCTGTCTTTGGCAGGGCGCATGAGCATTCTCTCACCGTTTCATATTTTGTTCGAATTATAATTCTGGTTGGTCTGTTGATAGTCTAGTAACAGATTAGCATGACTGAGTTTCTTTTTTTTTTTTTTTTTTGTAAACCCAAAAGGCTGTGTTCTACTTGATAGTCTGATGTCTCTATACCCCACTGTTTCCCCTTTGTTATTTGTAAGGTTTTATAGGAGGTTGGTTCAGGATTGAGATGAGAATCCTATTTGATGTATAGATCTTTGTTCGCTTAAACTACTTGTTCAATCCTCTTAGCATTTGAAACCTGTAAAAATCAGTATTTGTTTCCTGTTGAATGACCCTATCTGACTTCCTCCCTGTTTGGTTAGGACTACTCTGTTGAGCTTAGATTTATGCTTTAAGAACCTATTGTATCCAGATATATGGCAGTTCTTGTATGCTATTGCATTAGTTGATTTATACATGGTTAGCTTGGGGCAAATGTTTCAAGTAAATGGGTAACAAGTCCACTAAAAGGCTTCTCTGTTTTCTGCTTGAACTTATATTGTCATCATGTTAGAGGGCCACCGTGCGCTTATTTAGTCTAAAGGATATGAATTGAGTTTGCCCTCGCTAGTTTCGTTTCCAGTTTCCTACCGCCTGAATATCATTCATCTCGCATATTACCTTTTATTTAGGGTCTAGTATGCCCACTGTTTGGATTGAATAAACAACGTTTGCCCTTTGTTCGAACCTGTGCACACTAAATGTTGATTTTTTTTAGAGAGTTGATTGCTGCCCTATTCTTCCTTTTATTTGCTTATGTGGTTGTCCATTGCAAGTGTATTGTGGGATGTTCTATATTGTATAGGACCCTTATATCTCAATTAATATTTTGATAGGAAGGCGGGGTTAAAACTCTCCAATATTTGCCTTCTACACATCCTTATGAATGTGTATGTATGAGATACACATTGATTATACAAAGCATACACATAACCTTCGATCTTTCTGCATATATATTTTACACATTATTCATTGATCGTATAATAACTCCTTTCTTTTCGTTTTGTGCATGACCGATCGCATACGAGTCCGAGAGATTCGTTCTTCCTCCACATTCGGTTTGGGCTAAGGTCCAACGTGAACTATTCTTCTCCGAAGCCCAACAGAGGCCTAGATCCAGAAAAAGAGATTGTTGGGCCGAAGCCCAACAGCTACGCCCACAGCAGCCTCAAAAAATGGGCTGGACCCATTTACTTTTTTACTCTCTTCCTTATTTTTTGTGTATTTTTATTTGCTTTTGTATAACTAACATTTATGCTTGTTAATTAAGATAAGCCTTAGTAACATTAAAAGTTTTAGTTTAGTAATGGGTAGTTAACTCCATAAATTATATTCACTTCTATTTTTAAAAACTATTTATAGTATCTATAACACTTATTTGAGTAATTGATTTTCAAAAAAAGCATGACTACATCTTTTGGCTAACGGAATAATAATTTATACTTACTATCTTAGAAGTTTAAAACGTCACGAATTTTACATAACATTAGCCCATCCTAAATAAAAGGCAAACTAATTTAACGGATAACTCTTTTACTTTAGTTCATTTCAAACACTTGAAATACACATTTGCTGAAACATCAATATAAATCTTGCAATAACTCTACAAATACATTTTAATTTGTTAGTTAGTGTAATTCATATTCAGAATACATATGAAACATCACTCATCCCATTTCTTTTGGTTTATTTATAATTAAACTCTTATTAAATCACTATATTTTCTACAAGTATATTTTTAAATATTATTATTATACTATCGTTTAAAATTTCAACAACATTTATAGGTCGTATTTCAAAATAGCATTAAAAGTATTTTTTTTTACAAATTATTATTATTCTTACAAGTTCTATTTTAAATAGCATTCTTACATATTTATCTATAGCTTTAGCCATACTTACAAACCTACTTTCTTTTTCTATAATACTATATTTACACCTAGCCTAATTAAATTTTAGTCCGGTCGGTTAACCATTGTTAATGGGTCTTAAAGGGTGCCTAATACCTTCCCTTTAGACTAATTGAACCCTTACCTAGAATCTTAAGTTTCGCAGATCTTAAACAGAGTTCACTTTAAGCATAACTTTAATAAATTTCAGGTGTCCTAATTCACCATAAATAATTAGGTGGCGACTCCTTAAAACAAACAAAAACAGGAATCTCCAATACGTCATACTTCTACTTTAACTCTACGGGGTTAAAAAGGGGTGTGACATCAATTAGCTTTTCTTGATGTCTTCTTAGCTGTTGATCTTTTATCATATGGTGCCTCCACATCGAAAAACGGAAATAATTGAAGGAACAGTATCAAATTTAAAATTCAGTTGATTCCGACTTCAATACTGTATTACCGAATGTCATACCAAACTGAAGTTTGATTTACCGATTACAGAATTACCGAACCGAACTTTTTCGGTTCAATATTTAGTATCTACTCTCAATTACTGACAACAGAATTACCGAACCCGAACTTTAGAAATACCGAATCGAATATCGGATGCCCACCCCTAGTAGTAATTGTTAGTTGTTTACTAATAAGTAACTATAGAAACTAAAGACTGATTCTGATTGTGCAACCATGCAAGTCAATAAAAGCCTACAAGTAATTAAAGGAAAAGGAGAAAAATCTTGACTAACCCCTCTAGAGGATTTACAAAATAGCACGAACATTGTAATTAAAGTGCCTTCTTTTTCAAGAAATTGCCTTCTCATATGCATAAGTCAAGACCTTGAATGAAATAGTCTGAGGTCTATTTATAATAATTTTAAAAAAATATTTACATTGTCAGATCACTTAAAGAATAATTGTGAATAAATCACAGTAGTATGCATTGATAAGTAACATTTTCTAATCGGTAAAACTATAACCATCAATTTATAATAAAATTTGCACTGTCAATTTATGTAGCTTAAATCAACAACAATAACATACTTAATGTAATCCCATTAGTGAGGTTTGCAAAGAATACGATGTACTCAACCTTATCCCTACCTTTACAAACAACAACATACCATATTCCGACAAGGTGGGGTCTGGAGAGGGTAGAGTGTGTGCAAACCTTATTCCTACTTTTATGGGACATAAATTAAAAAGGCATAGGCAGAAGAGACAAAGGCAAAGCCTTAAATGAGAATAATCAGGAAACTTACACTAACAAAATAATTACACAAAATTGCAAGGTCCTTCAAATTATAAGTGAGAGCTTAATTTAGATATTGTTTCTCGCAAAAATGAGCAGTGATTAAAAGTCATTGATATGTCCAAATCAGAGAAGGAAAGAGCAGTGCGTGCCCTCAATCTTACGAAATTAACTTAGACAAGAATGTCAATAAGAAATGGCCCCTACTCATGGCCATACTCAACTGCCACAGGTCCCTGAGAAACAAAGAAGATATAAAATCAGCAAAAATAACCCCACATATATTTATTTATCATCAAATCAAAGTGTGCCTCCCTTCTCCTTGTACCACCAACTCTAGTATTGAGCCGACCTCATTAATTTTAAGTATACGTTTGGTTTTATAATCATCATTGACTGTCAGAATATTACTTGATAGGATCCTGCAAGTCTCACTTCCTTCATTTATTTTTATTTCAATATTATTTTCCTATAACATGAAGTCGATATGATGTTTCTCCTTCTTCTTTTTTTCGTTGATTATATGTGTGGAATTGATGGTGTTAGCATATGGGCCTTGCAGATCCAGCTGGGATCACATTCGGAAGTCCGATACCCATACAAGACTCATGGCCATAACGCGAAAAATATCCTGAACAACGTACTGTGTTACAAACTTACATCTTATTATCATTAAGGGATCCCTTATCATTAATTGATTTAATATAGTAAGCATATAAAGTTTTGAATTTGCTCCAAATATTATGTATCTACTCTTATTAACTTGGTATAAATACTCTGTGCGAGTAACGTTTTTACGGTCCTGGAACTGTACATGTTGTTCTAATGTCTTCGGCCCTCCAATATCTCGAATATTGTATGGGAAAAGAATCTCCGTATAGCGCGGTATCCATTTCCAAGGAACTCTAGGTGAGAGGCAAAGGGGGACAAATCTTGACAATTAGATCCTAGACCCAATGAATTATGTCGTATTTTGGGAAAGAAGTGCTGTAATGAAAATTCCGAGTCATTCTTAAAATAGGAACAGAGAAAAGACAAAGGAAAACAGAAAAAATAACCCTCCTGTTCTAAGAGAGGATTCAGTTATATACATCGTCAGATGATATATGCCTCTTATAACGGGTAATTTGTCAAATTTATAAGATTACAAATCTCACAATTTATAAAAATATAATTAGAGTCTATAAGTATCTTTTATGTGACCTGATAGTGTAAATATTTTTTTACAGTACTAAGAATTATCTAACTTAAACCCTTTTAAGAGGCTATGTAGCTAATATATGTAAGGAATTTTTACTGGTTGTAGCTTCTCTTAAGACATATTTATTAATAATAACTATCCTTTAATTTAATTATAAATAGTAACTAAAATACTTTTTATATTTACCACACATAGCTATATCAGTAACTTTTAGTTACTGGGCCAAATACACACGTAAAACCCTCCACCATATCCCCAAATCCCACGTTTAACGGTTAGTCAATTAAATTCATCAGATTATCTCTCCAGCAACATTAATCCTTGCCTTTTATTTTCTCCACTACCTTCCTTCACGTTTCATCATCTTCTAACCATTGTTGCAAAAATTGGGGAATGTATTTGGATAGGTTTTTACATTCTATTAGTGTATTTTTGTTCATAATAACTTCCTATTTTCAAAGATTTTGAAGCGTGTTCAACTTCCAATCATATCTTTTTTCTTCTCCAATACCTTCCTTCACGATTCTTCATCTTCAAATCGTTGTTGCGGAAATTGGGGAAAGTTGTGTTTGGGTAAGTTTTTTACATTCTATTAGTGTATTTTGTTCATAATTACTTCATATTTTTCAGATTTTGAAGCGTATTCAACTTTCATTTGTAAGGTTTTTTAAGAACATTCATTAATGGCAGACGGAACAACACCTAATAGGGTTACTCGAGGTATACCATTTGCGGTTCAAAATATATTTTTTCCTTCTTTTGATTTGGGGATTTCTCAACAATAACATGATGTTGTTGCAGCCTCTGCCGATAAAATGGCTGCTGAAAGGCGTTCCAAGAATATTCATGATCCTCGAAGAGTTCAAAATCCCCCAATTGCAAAATCTTCAAAGAAAATAGATTCGGCTACAGTCACGAAGAGGAGAAAAACTAGTGATGTTGTTCCGGGCAGCAAAATTGCAACTGATATGGATGTTCAAATACAACATACACATAGTGAATTACACTTCAGAAATACATAGTTTAACATAAACTGCAACTGATATGAAAAATAGTTCAGAAATACATAGTTTAGCATAAATTGCAACTGATATGAAAAACAGTTCAGAAATACATAGTTCAGCATAAATTGCAACTGATATGAAAACTAGTTCAAAAAATTGCAACTAATATGGATCTTCAAATACAACATACACATATTGAATTACACTTCAGAAATACATAGTTTAGCATAAATTGCAACTGATATGAAAAATAGTTCAGAAATATATAGTTTAGATAGTTCAGAAATACATAGTTTAGATAGTTCAAAAATACATAGTTTAGAAATACATAGTTTAGATAGTTCAGAAATACATAGTTTAGATAGTTCAGTTTACATAGTTCAGAAATACATAGTTTAGATAGTTCAGTTTACATAGTTCAGAAATACATAGTTTAGATTCAGAAAAATAAAAGATATGAACTGGATCTTTTTTTTGATTCCTAACCATTCACGTACATTAGAATACTTTCAACCGTAATTTTCAAGAGCATTATTCATTCATTGACACTCTTACAATGATATTACATCATTATTTTCGAATATCAGTTATAAAGATAGAAATAAAAAAAAACAGAAGAATAAAACAACTTTGACATTATGCTCCAAGAAAAAAATTTAAATCACATAAATACAACTTGAATAGACGAAATTTGTGAAATCAAAACAGTGTTTTTGCACGAATTACCTGATGATTGATGTGTTTGTCTTGTTAATGTATTTTCAGATGTGTTGAAGATTTAATTTGAAATTTGAATTTTTACGTTTTGAATGTTGAAGAATGCATGGAAGAAGAGATACGTGTAAGGAAATGGAATATTACAGCTGATTTTGTGGAAAAGAAGGTAAAAAAATATATTAATTTCTCATTTAATACCACCACCGTTACAGGCTAAAATAAAGGAACCTGCTCCTTTTTTTTTACTGTATGCTCATGTATTTGCTGGCAACAAATACATCCGAAAACATACACAAATCAGCTGATTTTTAGCTACGAATGGTAATATTAAAAAGAGTAGCTATAAATGGTAAGAAGTTACAATAAGGTAGTCATTTGAGAAATTTTACCTATATTTAATCAAATACCCAAAAGGCCCCGGCATCCGAGCATATATACTAGGAGCCTGTTTGGATGGGCTAATGCCTATAAGCTGTTTGCAGCTTATAAGCTGCTTTAGATAAGCTAAGTCAAATGGACCAAATTATTTTTTTAAACTTATTTTAAGCACAAAATGACTTTAAGCTGACTAGTCAAACACTAAAAAAACTGAAAACAGCTTATAAAACTTATAAGCCAATCCAAACGGGCTCTAGGTAATGAAATTAACCGATATCTTTATGTTTAATATATATGTTTGGCCTTTTCCTTTTTTGTGTTTTGGTTTTTCTCTTGGGGGTTTAGTCACAGAGCGGGAGTTTTTTTTGTGTGTGTGTGCGCGAGGGGGGGGGGGGGGTGGGTTGTTGTTCTGTCTAATATCAGCATGTGACATGGTGGCCCCTATGAAAGATGAAAATAATATTATTGTAGTAGCAGAAAGAAAGGAGCTAACTCGAAGGTTTGCCATGGAGCCAAATGTTGGAGGCAGGGAATAAATGCATGTTAGGGAAGCTCATGCATGCAAGAAATGTTTGGAACTCTCTCTGCTCCAATTCACGTGATACAATTTCATTTTTAGTCTGCTAAAAAAGAATAATATATTTTTATATTTAAAAATAATTTAACTTAAATTTTTCCTTTTTTATTCTTAATTAAATGATTTACAACTTATCTATGAATTGTTTTAGATTATAAATTTCAAAAGTTTTACTTTATTTGCTAAAATTCATACTTAGTCAATTTATGTCACATAAATTGGACGGACGGCGTATTACTCTTCCTGTGCCTACTTCTCTGCATTTATTGCATACTTAGTTGGTCATGCATTCATTCATATACTTACATCATTTTCTCTAACACAACCCCCCCCCCCCCCCCCCCTTAAATGTGCCATCCTTCATTACTGACCATTTTTGTTTGTTTCAATTTACGTGACACTTTTCAGTGAACTAATTTTAAAAGTTGTTAAAAGTTTAGAAATTTAAAAATTATATTGTACAAAAAGTACTACTTATAAATTACTTATAATTTTTCTTATCTCAATAGGATAAAAAAAATTAAAATATTAATAAAAGCTTACTTAATTTGAAGCTCAAAAATTAAATGTGTCATATCAATCGAGAGAGTATTATATTTATTTGTTTCTTCTTGTTTATAAGGTAAATAATGATTTTTTGAAGGATAAAAGGAGGGGCTACCCTCTGCATTTATCACACTCTCACCGCATTCTTTTTTCATGTTTCGACTTAAGTCACCGCTCCCTTGGCTTCTTTCCTCCTTGCACAGTTTTCTTGCCCAAATGACCTCTCTATATATCCATTTATTCTTAACCCACGTGATTTTTTTTTTCTTTCAGAGATTAAGTTTTTATGTTTTGTTCGCCAGCAAATTACTGTTCATAAGAAGAATATCTAAATTCTAAGGAATTATCTTGCCGGATCGAGTCCTGGCCCATTATGTTTTGTACGTTAGATATTCCAATTCCAATCCTTACAATTTACATCGTATTAGATTCTATAGGACTTGATGATATTCATATTGACGATTTTTTGTGGTGATTTGTTATATCATGCTATCAAATCAATCAGATATGGTCTCTTAATATATTGATCACTATGGGACCTTAGCTTATACTATATCATAGTTATAGACAAATCAGTAACAAGCGTGTTAATTACAAATATAACTCTCTCAATAATGGACATAAATATACATTCTTCTCTGGATAGTTTGAAGAAACGCGGAGAGTAATAAATTAGGGAAACAATAATCAGATATACCTTATATTGGCATACGTTAAGCTTTCTCAAAGTGGGATTGGACAAAGAGGCCTTTAGAAAAGAGATACTGTTTACCCCTTTAATTAGTCTATGCTACTCTACCTTTTTTTTTTCTTTCAATTTTTTGTTTTGTGTTACTCTACTCCACCTTAACTCACTAAGACGCAAAGATCAATTTCTTTCAACATTTGGTTTCTTTTCACCAATTTCTTCTTACATTAGTTCACTATCGTTGAATAGATACAACACCAGCTAAAACAATATCTATGATGTGGGAGTAAACGTCACATTTAATTAATAGCTTATTAATGGAAGAAGTAAAAAATAAAATCAGAGAAAACGTCACAGATGAATTTTTGTTTTTTCTAAAATATTATAAAAATTAAAACAATTTTTTATTTATCAAAATTAAATAAATTAATAAGGTTGTCCTAGCTCCCACCACAGCAGTGCAATTAATAAGGTTGCCACATCTGGAAAGTGGACCTAATTTATCGAAATTGCACTTCACATCCTTTTCAAACTCCTATCTTTTGCAGCTTGCACCATTCCCTATAATGTAATAAATCAAAGCAGAGTATCATAATGTAATGGAGTAAATACATAAGAGAGCGAAGAAGCAGCTGCATCAAATGATCATATAAAAAGGCAAAAATCTTTGCAATCAGAATGGTGTGTTCATAACATCAACTTCAAGAATAAAGTAGCTAGAGCTTTTTCATTTTGTTCGTGTTATCCATTTGCATATCTAAAGGTCAAGAGTTGAAGTAAGAGATATACTGATCAGTGGAATGAGACAAAACTAATAAGTGAAAAAGAGAGGAGGTGAGAGGGAGAGAAAGCTGTATATTTGTTAATGGTCACTATATTGCCAGGCTCACCAATCTTCATATGAAAGTGATATATCAATCCATGAAAATTCCAAACTCCTAATGCAATCCCTTTAATTAATTCCTCACCATCTCCATCCATAAGTGCCTTGCATGTTCTTTCAACCAACCTTACCTAAAAGTAGGGGAGTAATGGGAAAATTGCCATTTTTGAACCCGCGTTAATCAAGGTTTAGCCAATATCTTAAATTTAATTATTTAACTTTTGCGGCTTGTTATCGCGGAAACATCATTTAGATTATTATACTCCTATACTCATGTAAACTTTTAAAACTTTGACGTAACCTAAAATATAGGCATCGAGAATGTTCCTTGAGTTAAAATTGACACCTTTCAAACTCCATAAAAATTTCTAAAGTTTGAGATACATATGTAGTTCAAACTCAAGAAAAAAATATTGGAGTTTCTATGTACTTGTAGAATTTAAAACTCCAAAATATTGTCTTTGAGTTCAAAATAAGTGTCATAAATGAAATAATCGTTTTCACAAAACATATTTCTGATGCATATTTTGAAATATAAATATTTTATCATTATTTCACTCACGATACCTATTTCAAACTCCACTAAAATTTCCTGAAGTTTGACCTTTCAAAAGATCAAAAGAATTGTTTCATGTTTCAGCTATGCGGATTTTGTCCAGATTTTATTTTTGCATTAAAAAGTGGTTATTAATGACATTTATAACAGTGGCTAAACTTTGATTGTCAGCTCAAAAACTAGTCAACCCCCTGAATTTTACAACAATATATGTGTCAAATGCGTAGTAGAGTTTCATTTACGTGGATAAAAATAGAATGAATTAATAAATGAATGAGTCAATAACTCGCCTTAGTGTTACTTGGGTTGAGAGGTTGCTTTACGGAAATATCCCTTTTAGGCCACCACTTAGTTAAGTTTTGTCCCTAGCGTTGAGACGGCCAAAGCATTAGTTGTGGTCTAATATTTTTGCAAAATTTAGTTTGCTCAAAAGAGTTTTAGATCTTGGTTTAAAAGGGTCATAAGTTGCAAGAGAAGAAAAAGAGGATTATTTACGAAATAGATGTCCGAAAAAGACACAACAGGCTAAAATTTCCATTTTTTTTGTATGGAATGCCCTGCAAAGGCACACTGGCTTTAATATTTGCCCTTCGCTAAAAACTCCTTGGTTCCTGGTTCGTATCCCCACTTAGTCAAAAACTAAAAAAAAAATATAAAAAAAAATTACAAGGTAGAGTTTGGATTCGTAAGGCAAAATTTTGCCTCAAACTCAACCTGATCAGGCAAAGTTTTGCCTTAAATCTGAAGGCAAAACTCTACCTTAAAGTTAAGGTAGAGGTTTAATTTACATTAAGGCAATTTTTTTTATTCAGTTGAAATTTTGCAAAACTCTGCCTTAAGCCTAACTTTTGCTACGAAACTCTGTCTTGCAATTTTTTTTTTCATTGAGCCGAGGTTTAAATCCAGGACTTCGGGGTATTAGGCGAAGGGCAAAAATTAAAGACCACCAATTTGAGGGGCAAAAATTAAAGACCAGTGCTTTTGAAGGACAATCGTGCAAATGACCCTAAAATTTCTGGAGTTGAAATGATTTGGGTCAAGATGGGCTAAATAATAATGGGTCAATGTCCAATCCACCGAACTCTTACTTGATTTAAGTTTCATTGTTTGTTTTCTGTTAATTTGTTTAATTACCGAATAAAACATTTTTTTCTTTATTATGATTATTTATAACATATCAAACAAACAAACAAACAAAAAAAATCTTCTTAAAATTTTGTTAACATGTTTCTCATGTGTTAATTTAGGCCAGCCCAGCTATTTGATGGGCTTAATTGACAGATCAAAATGGACTGAATTAATACATGAACGGATTATTAATCCGTCCAAACTTAAACGTGTTAGGTGAATCATGTTTTTATGAGCTAGTTTGCCACCCAACCTCAAAGCAATAGTTGAAACGGGTTCCTGATTAATTGCTCTGCTTTTGCCTATTAAAAATTAATCCCATTACTGTACTACTTAATTTTCACCGTCTCCCTTGTAAACATGATCAAAATTAAAAGTTTAAAATCTGTTGAGTTTGAGCTAAAGCTGATTAAAAGAAATTCTAGGAATACTTTATCTTCTCTACGTCTTGGATATCAAAAACTAATTTCCCATGGTTTGGAGTTTAGTGATCTAAACCATAAAATTAGACAAATAGCGGGTGGCAACACTACAGGTAAGAAGACCTTTGCCAACAAAAATACTTTTGTTGCCATAGATAGACTCTTGTTGCAAAAAGGACTTTTGACAACAATATTTTTTTTTTTGTTGCATAAACTTTTCCCACCTGCTGTTACTGCAACGACGACGTGCAACAACTTTTTTGTTATTGTCAAAAGAACTTTTTGCAACAACAGTCAATACTATGACAACAAAATTAAATTGTTCGGCAAAAAAAAAAAGTTCATTTTTAAAAAATTCATCAAATATGTCAATAATAAAACTAAGTTGTTACCAAATATTGAATTTTGCCAACTATATTATTTTTGTTGCCAAAAGAGCTATTGTAATTTTTATACTTTCTTGTAGTGAACTAAACCAATCCCCTAATTGGTTTTCTGTTATATACAGTTTAAGACAAATTCACAGTTGATATAATGTAAAGTACAAATGTCACACTTATACATGGTTATTGCGTGCGAACAAACTCACATAGATAATCGAAGGGAATGAGAAGATACATAATAAGTTATGAATACCATGATGTGAGATATCTTGAGAAAAAAAAAATGTACTATTAGACCAAATTAAGATTGTCTGCTTTAACTCAACAAAGAGAAGATTTCATGGGCCAACATGACAAGATGAAAATGTAGGACTACTAGCATGGATGGATTTTCTTCCTTGAAGATTTGGTGGCTATAAAAATATAGGGACAATGTGTGTGATATATATGAGATCTCCATATAAAAGCTTGTCAAATTTGGTGGTTCATTCAGCGGTGGTTCGCTAGTCTTGGTGGAGCCGTGGAGGGTCATACACTATTAGGTTAGGTTATCATGCATCACGCGGGGCTTAATCTGCTCGAGAAGATTTATTTTTTATTGGTGCGGAAAATATTTTATATTAATAAGTGAAAGTTAAATAAAAAGAGTACGTATAAGTGGAATATTTTTAAAAATGTGTAGAACGGGAATTCGAACCATAGTACACCAATAAATTTTGTAGCCTACTACCTTGGGCAAAATCTGTAACCGTTCGTAGCTGCTTCTGAATTACTAACATCTAAGGAGTACTACTAGAACTTACGGACATGGTTGTAAGGTGAGATAATTCGAGAAGAAAGAGACATCACACCATGTGAGGGACACATTCAAGTTAATTGTAGCTATAAAACAGTACTAAAATATCTCATATTAGTCATTAGACTCATTAAATTGGACAACACCAAAACTATACATATAATGCTGAAACTTTGCCAAAACTCTATGCCAACACATATCCCTGAATAAGTAAAATTTGTTGTAGTAGTTCAAATAATTGTACTCTGAATCTGATATGTTGCGTATGTGCATTGTATACAATCATTTGAAAGTAAAACAATCACGTAAATTTTTGGGGAACAATAAAAATGTGCTTAACACCTCTCATTCTTATTACTTTTTCAATATGAAAACGAATTTTTTTTTTAGCAAGTTTTCAAATATATCGTTTGCCCATCATTATTGTAGGTTAGGCACTCAAATCTTGATTATTTTCTTTAGCCACCAACTTGATATTACCAAATACACACACGCAAATTTTCTAATTTCTTTTTGATGGATGCAAATCGTATTTCCCATCTAAGAAAGAAGCAGGGATAAAGAAAAGAGTGAAACTTGGAACTAAGGGTGTACAAAGGAAACCGACAAACGGCACCAAATCGATAATCCGAACCAAACTGAGAAAAAAACCCGACTAATGGTTTGGTTGACTTGGTTTGGTTTTAAAAAGAAAAACCCGAACACTATTGGTTTGGTCTGGTTCTAACTAAAAAAAGTCAAACCGAATCAAACTAACCCGACATTACATTTATAAAATTTCAAACATATTTTATTCATAAAAATATTTATTTATAATGTAATTTATAAATGTTTATTTATAATGTAATTTATAAATGTTTCTTTAACTTTTTCATAGTCTTTTGTCTTTTAACATATTATTTCAAGCTTAGAATTAGAATTTTGAATGATCCATTAAGTTTTATAGCCCAATGATATTAGCAATTCAAATAAAACTCAACAAAAATCAAATCAATATTAATGCTAACAAAGGTAATTCATATCTAACACTGGGAATGACAATAATCTTAATATCTATTCTTTAGTTTTATATTAGTTTAGAAAATGAAAAGAAATAATTTAATTTTTTTCTTTAATATCTAGTCATGTAATTAATAGTTATTAGCTGTACTTATTTTAGCATGACTTACTACTTTTAGATTATGATCATTTTATTTTATGCAGTTTCATTAATTTTTTTCATTGAATATTTTAGTACAATGACATCTCCTATCTCGCGTTTTGTGTTATTTTCTTAATAAATATCTTAATTAGATAGTCGTATCTTACTAAGACTAAAAAAAATATTTGAAGTACAAGTTATATGTTTTGTATGAAGACTTTACCGGAAAAAACTCAAAAAACCCGAGCAACCCGAAAAAAACGAGAAAACCCGAGGTTGAAAAATTGACTTTTGTTGGTTTGGTTTGGACTTTAAAAAACCCGAACCAACCCGGTCCATGTACACCCCTACTTGGAACAATAGGGCATGCACTATGGTACTATACAACGTCCTATTAATATTTCAACCATAGTGCAAATTACAAATTATCTAAATGTGGGTTGAAATCAAATGCAAAATTGTAACAATAATAAAGCCACGTTGCTTTTTGAAAATAATTTCAATTCATAAACTTCAACGATCTTGAGATCTCGGCCTTAAAACACAAGCAATTAGGTGTCGCTGCCAAAATAATTCTTAATGATTATGCTAAATCAAACTTCATCATCATCCTAGGTCCTAACAATAGCATAAAATGTCAGGAGTAGAGTGGGCAGATTTAAATTTTAAGCCAAATCCATCAAATTATGAGCACTAAATTCTCATGAAGTACTCAATTAAATCCTAAAATATGCTATCGATCTGGATTTTGCAAAAAGAAAAAAGAAACTAATCAAGCTCTCGTGTCGCTAAATGCTGGAATTGAAAGGGAAGTCAGTGGTCATAGTTCAACTTGCTATTGATGTTACCTTTATTAGTCGTAATTGTCACCTTAAATGTAGTGATAAATGCTGAACTATTGTGAGTACTTGACACAGAGGTCAATGATTAATTCAACTCTTACCATATGTCCTACTTCTTCAACAGTTGAACTAAGGGGCTATACAAATTCTTCCATTAATCCAACATTTTGAGATATAAACATATGCTAATTTCATAATTAAAGGATTACACAATATAATTAAAGGATTACACGATATATATATTTTCCTGTTTATAGTCTGCTTAGTTAATTGGTTCTCTCACGGTATATGTGTGAGTCGACGTTTTTTTCTTCATGCATATGCTCATAACTTGGAATGCATCATTTTGTTTCGCCAATACAACCTGATTAGCTTAAACACAGATTTTCCTCATCTTATAAGAAATCTTTCTGTTTTCCCTAATTGGCTTCAATATTTTAATCATTAGATGAACTAGTCTAAAACTTTTTCCAAATGTCAATGGATCCAACAACTTATATAAGCAAAAAAGTTTATTTTATATTCTATTTGCACAATGTAATTATTTTTAAAAACAATCCCCTTTCTTTCACCTAACTCCGCTATTGATGATTCTTCTCAAAATGATACAATTTAAATAGAAGAAAATAATTTCAAATAGATTTCATGTCTTCAATCCCTCAATTCTTATATTATATTCTATTGATTTTTTAGAATAGTCATATCACTAAAATAATATTTTTAATAGGTCATATAATCAACGTAAAATAGTTTAAATGCCCTTAATATATTGGAAATGACAACATCCTTCCACCTATTGGACTCCAATAGCCCTTAACGTTAATTTTCAGGTTAACAATGCCCCTCCTTTGTCCTTCCTCCTGTGGATCCTAATTTCCCCTGAACGTTAATTTTCGGGTTGAAAATGGCCCTTCTTTTAACGAAATTATGAGGTGAAAAATGTGGGGCTTTAAATAGGTGATACTGATTTTGGTCCACGTGGATATTAGAAATAATTTCTTCTGACTGAATAGATTCAAAAGATAATAATGTCTTCTTCGTTTGAAGCTGCAAGTTTTTATTCAAAATCGGTGCAAACAAGCTCCAATACACTCTAAATCTCGGTTCAACTCAACTTCTTGTCCTTTAACAATAATGGTCTCTTAGAAATTCAATCCCAACAATTACCAACAAATAAATTTGAATAAGTCGGGTTATTTATGGATTGGATCTAATATCCACGTGATACTAATTTATTATTTGGTTAAAGTCTAGCCATCTCATAATTATGTTAAAATGAGATGCATTTCTGTCACGCCCCGAACCTGAGCCTGGACGTAACACGGCACCCGGTGCCTGACTGCATGTGACCGAGCGAACCAACTGGCTGGCTGAATCAACATGTGATACCAAAACATAACTAATTTATAAAATAAAACTAACACATGCTGATTAACTAAACGTCTGACCGAAATATCATAATGCGAAAATACTTAAACAATCTGAACATATCTGACAGTAGCCAACATGGCTAAACCAAAACAACTGAACGACTGAGTATAACTGTCTACAAGGCTAACATAACAAATATCTGACTGTCTGAATTGTGTCTATGAAGCTTCTAATGAATACAAAAAGGTAATTGTCTAGAAAGCTGTGAGAACTGCATGACTGATATCGCCCCGAAGGAAACTGGGGTTCACCACAATAGCTGATACGAACACTCCTAAGTAGCTGGATCGTCAACCTGTATGTCGTTACCTACATCGCGAGATGCAAGCCCCCAAGCAATAAAAGGGACGTCAGTACATTTGAATTGTACTGGTATGTAAAGCAACTGAAGCAATAAAATACTGGAATTGAAACTAAAATTGAACTAAACAGGAAAGCAAGAAGCTGAAGTACTCCCTGTTCTGGATGAAGGATCACCTGTAAAACTGTAAATATAACTGTGGCCTAGGGCCCAAATAATGTGCACAAAAACTGTGGCCTCAGGCCCAAGCAATACGTATGCATAAGCTGTGGCCTAGGGCCCAAAAATACAAATACAGGTGTTCAACATTAACAATTTACAAGACTGAGACTGGCTATAGCTAATAGCATGATAACTGTTTCTGATTATGGGACTCATGCAAATAAATAGTTATACACTGACCGAGACTCATGTGATAACAATGCATAAGTCTATAAAGATTACTGTCACGACCCGACTAGGGGCCGTGACGAGTACCCGATACTTGTACCGAGCACCCCTTATCTCGTATCATATTCTTGTTGCTAAGTAGGCCGTATAAACTATACCATTTTGTTTTCATTGTTGAGCTTTAACATTAGCCGCGTCATCATAAACATAGACTAGTAAGCGTTGCTATCACATTATGCAGAGACGCGAACAATTCAAGATACAAGACATCTAACTGTACATATCTGTCTACGAGCCTCTAGACATAGTACACATATACATAGAAAGGGCCGAGTACTGCCGTGCCCGAATATATATACACAAAATAGTACCAAGGAAGTGAGGCTCCGGAACAACTGGAGCGCTGTCAAGTGCTGCTGGTAGAGCTCCTAAGAACCAAACCCGCCCGTCTGCTGACTTGCGCGGCATGAAACGCAGCGTCCACAAGAAGGGACGTCAGTACGAATAGTGTACCGAGTATGTAAGGCATGAATAGTAATATACGGAAAATATAAAACAGGGATAATGACATAAAAGAGTTATAACACATGTCCTGAGGTAGAAACATAACCTGTACATATAAGTGCCCTTGGGCAGATGCCATGCATGCTTAGCTTTCCTTTGAAAATATTTTCTTGTTCATATATATCTGTAAAAGTAGAACATGTCATGTTGCCGAGGCGTCGGCAGCCGATCCATTTAACCATAATTATACACATCCCGCGTCCGGGCATCCCGCGTCCGGGACGATATCATGTCATGTAATGCCAACTGATCAGGTGGATATGCGTATATAACGCTCTGCCTTTATCTCCATCTTCCCCGTATACATATGCATATATCGTGTACGTATATCAGCGTCTATAGCGCTCTGGCTCTTTCATCATATACATATACGAGTATCATGTACATATATCAGCGTCTATAGCGCTCTGGATCTTTTATCATATACATATACATGTGTCATGTACATATTTTATAAATATATATACACATATCTTACATACATTTACATATCTTATATACATATGTCACATAGGCACGCAGGAGAGCCCAAAGAAAAATCATATAGCCATCGGAGTGACGTAAGGTCGGTGACCTCCGATTATATTATGGAACAATCGTGGTCGCTTTGTCTCTCCTTGAAGGAACAAGTATTTAAGGCGAGACTACCAACGGAGAATAGCGTCAACAATAAACATAGATGGAATCATGGCATCATGGACATCAACTCATAGGCTCTGGATTCCTTAGGAAATAGTGTCATAGCTAGGAGGTGGAAATAAGGTTCAAGAACTAGTTTATTACTTTCATACTCGCATTGAATCCTTAGCTTAGAAATCTTAGCCGTAGAACCGTTCCGGTCGTACTTATCATAGGCATGTTCTCTTGTCTAACATCATCGTTATCATTATCATCGTGAAAGTATCCTCGTTAGAGTAGTTATAGTACTTATCATTTAGTAACGGGATTGGGATCAAAGGCCCCCTTTGGATTCAACTTCAAGTAAGTCAAACAGAACTATAAGGAAAATCCAAGAGCAACGGGCCCACCTCAGCCCGAATGAGGTAGTGTATATGATTTGCATATGTTGCATGTCATGGCGTTACTTGTGGGGGTTTTATGGTAGTCGGGTCCCATTTATACAAGTTCTAGGGGTTTAGGAGGTCTTTTCAACATTTCGTGCACTTTCTAGTTCAATTCTACTGAAGGGAAAAGGGGAAACTTTGGATGCGGATTCCGGGGAATAGAGTTGTCCCCGGGGCTCGTACCCAACTTATTACGTCTAAGACATGTCATAGAAAGACGGGTGAAGCCTTACATACCTCTTTCCGCTCCTTTTGCTACTCCGAATTCACGTTGCAATTTCGTCAAAATCTGCAAATTGGTCATATTTACCAAAACTCTTATCAGGATACTTAGAGTTGAAATCTTAAGGTAATACTTGGCTACCGAAATTTCGGCAGCACTTCCTCTGTAAATATACCATCCTCGGCATTCAACTTAGCAAGTTTTCAATCAACAACAACCCGGGAATTCAAACCCGGCCAAACTATTAACACAACTCAACAATCACACTAGCAATTCACATATTCCATTCAAGACACATGATCTCAATTTACCACTTTCTTCCAAACCTTCCGACTTCAATGAGTACAATAGCAACCTTACAATATATATTCCAACAACATCATACTAATACCATTACATGTTATCCATGCAAAAACATTATTTTTCAATATACACAATCTTCCACTTACCAATACTTCACCAAACTTATCAAGTCTTTATTTGTAATATGAGATCTACCACACAACAACTAAAATATTAATTACAACTCGCTCATTATTCTTTCACAACTCACCAATATACACGACTATACATCATGTATACACGGCCACATACACACTACACACTCACGGCTTCATCATGCACACACAACTACCTTCTCTCCAAATTCATTCAACTTCCATTATCAATATAGTATTTACAACAACAACAACCAAACACTAAACAAAATAATTGAAATATGATTCCTACATATATATACACATGCACGGCCACATACCATATCCCTCTCTTTCATGAATTTCATCCATTTTAGCATACTACAACACATATAAACCATGTATAACACATAAAACAAGATTAAAATTCACCTTTCTTCTTCAACTTCTCACTTGACTACAACTTGGCAACTTGTATGATTATGAATCTTTCTTGCTCCAACAACAACTCCACCTTGTTAAGCACCCTTTAATTAGTAGGGAATGATTTTTGAAGAATTTTTGACAATTTTTTTTGTTGCTCCTTGCTCTTGGCCGAATGGCCCTTAGGTTTTTCTCCTCTCTCTCTTGTTCTTGTCTTCTTGAAATTTCTAGAGAATTATAGGATATAGATGACTTATTCATCTTTTTATTATGAAAATTAAACCCCCCTCATGGGCCTAGCCCATGTCATGGCCGGTTGGGCCTTCTCCATTTTCTTAAAAATTTCAAGCCCACTTATATTTGGCTAGCTCTTGTAATTCATGAAAGATATATATATATATATTTTTTATTTCCATTTCCGAATTTGCCCTTCGTCTTCCTCCGTATATCCACGAGTCATATTGCAAATTTCCCTTTTATGCCCTTGACCTTTCTTAATATTTCCGCTTCTAAATTCTTTATAAGCAACTTATATGCTTAACAAAATAAAAGTAAGACCTTGTTTTTCATCTCCCCGCAATTACCTTGAATTATCCGATTGTACAAAATGCGGGATATAACAATTACGTGTTGAGTTCATGATGTTCAAAGTGACAACCATGAACGAATTCTGTAACTGCAACCCTAGAAGATATCAGTTCTATATCATATCATGAAACTAGGTCTAAACTATATTCTGAGTCAAATTGCTGACAAGTATGAAGAATGAGGCGTAGGGAGAATCATGAATATTCCCAAACGTAGATAGTTAGCCTCACATACCTTAATTCCAACCTTTGAGCGTAATACAATGTTCGTCAACCCTTTCAACTTTGATCTATATCAATACAAGTCAAAGGGATTTTATATTAGCAATAATATTCATGCTTTGGTTATTTAAGTATTTTATCAAACACTTAGTGAGCATATAGCTCCACAATCTCCATAAATGGTGTTTCTTCACCCAATTCCCATTCTATTACTTCTAGGTGATTCTACAATCTCAATTAGATGTAATTAACATTATTCTCCATCACCCATATCATAATAACAATCTCAAGTCAATAATTCAAAACCCTACTATAGTTTGTGTAATTCTCTTTACTAAACCCATTTATTATTCTCCCAAGAACTCATCAATTCACTATTATGAATGATTAGAGTGTAGAAACGTTACCTTTTTTACGTTCAACCCTCTTGATTCTAGGGTTTCCACGCCCAACAATCATGTTCCACTCATAACTCTATTGATTAGAAGGGTTTACTTAAGTTAGAAAGAGATTAAGGACTTGAATTCAACCTAGAATCATGATAAAACTTACCTTGTAGGGTTCTTGAGCTTGGGACTTGTTCTCCCTGACTTTAGGGTAATTTTCGTGACTAGGGGTGTTACGAAAATAAATCCCAAGGTTACATATAACTTAAAATGCAAAATCCCAACTTTTAACCCGAAACCCGACCTGCTACTCGATGGGTCCGCGACGCACGTGCATCGCGCGACATTCTGCAGGTCAACACTCAGAGTTGTTCCCCCACGCGCCCAGAAAAGCAGCGTGTGTCGGTTCCACCCAGTGTTCAGTAAAATGGTCATAACTTCTTGTACAGAGCGATGTTTGGGCTCCACAATATATCGTTGGAAATCTATTTCAAAGAGATACAACTTTCATGTTTTAAGTTTTCTCAAATTCGCAACGGATTTTCACGAAATTTGACCGTAAGGCAAATGTATCGAAAACTTAGCCGATTCTATACAATTTTAAGTGCCTTATTATTAGCCATATTGAGATGATCATATCTCCTTGCTTCGATCTCTCATTGGCCTGGTCCATATATCGTTAGAAAGGTATTTCTACATACTACAACTTTCATTAAGGGTAGTTTCCTGAATCCCCAACTAATTAAGGAGTTATGGCTGTCCGAAGTAGGCCTATCAACCATTTTCGCAAAACGTTCAAACCTTCAGTTTTTTCACTAAAACTCTAACGATACGGGGTGCTATAATTTTTAACCCCCAAAAATTAGCCTTAAGATTAATTAAGTTCCAATAGGTGGAAGAAGTGACAATTTAACTCGAAAATTAATGTTAGAGGCAATTGAGATCCAGATATTTGGAAGGATGACTGACCAATTTAAGGTCATCTTTAATATATTTATTAGGACATGTTGACCTTTTCTGTGTACAATCTCCCTCAGAGTTATGTTGTATAGACGAACAAAACCTTTTTAACTAAAGTATCTTGTTATAGATCAAACTTAAATATCTTTAAGTTGGAGCAAGATTGTCGCGGATCAAGATTACTACTCCAAGTCAAACACACACTAGTTGTACATCCTAAGCAAACAGTCAAAATAATGAAGAGATCTCTTAATGAAAAGTTAGTGAGACCTACCTCAAAATTCAAAACCAACTACCCCTCCTTAAATAACATCACGAAACTTCCAAAATATCGCGATAAAAAGTTTAAATTCTCACGTATTGATAAGCTGACCGTTGGAAACAAATTTTCCATTTCCTTACTACTCTAATTTTCTAATATCCTCTGAGTCTTCACTCTCAAAAATTGGTTTACTTACAAAAATAAAACATTCGAGAGAATAAATAAAATAACATATCCAACGCTCTCACTCGGCGCGTGATGGTAAATTTTTGTAAAACCAGTGCATCAATTCAAATACCTAGACATAAATTTCAATTTTCATTATGACTATATTTAAGCAATTTATTCCAAGTTTTATTTAATATATAACGTAAATAGTGCACCACCAAAGGATGAGGTTGCTCATCCCTTAATCAGAGATCTCAGGTTCAAGCTTTGAGTGTGAAAAAATTCTTGGTAGGAAACACTTTCCTCGAACAGGGCCCTATGTAGTGTGAATCCGAATATAGGCGGACACCAATGTGAGTACAAGACACCTGATGGGAATCACAAAAAAAAAAAAAAAGGATAACGTGAATAGTGAGAACATGTCCATTGGTTAGACCAATTTTCATTAGGATTGACCCGAGCATTTGACTTTGTCTAAAATTTACATTTAAGTAATACTCCCTCGGATCAAAAAAAGAGTTCACTTAGCCATTTGCACACCCCTTAAGAAAATACTAACTCTTAGAAAAAAATAGGTAATTTAACTAAACTATCCCTAATTAAATTTGCATTGGGATTTGATCAGATAACACTTAATAGGGGCAAATATGAAAAAACAATGTTAATTCTTTCTTGATTTGTTAAGTGAACTCTTTTTTTTATCCAAGAAAAAAAGGCTAAATGAACTCTTTTTTTGATCCGGAGATAGTACTAAATTGAATGCATTTGACATCAGTGAATCATATTGTGTGCAAGTTACAGATTTTTGTTTACTCTGATCTTGTTGACGTTGAGGTAAACCAAAGACTTACCCCTAAAATACTCTTTTTTTACGTCATAGCTTGAAGAATTAAATTTGATTTTTCAATTTTTATTTTATTTTCACAAACCTAAAAGACAGTGCATTCACGCTCTTTATCGTGTTAGCTTCAAAGAATAAACGATGCTAAATTTAAAGGATCCCAAAATATTTTACCTTATTTATCCCACAAACTTTATTCTAGATTATGTACATTCAAATTAAAATAAAATACAGGAAATTTTTATCAAGGCGTATGACCGTTGGAACAATTATCTGTTTCCAACGTTAGGGTAAAGGTAAAATAGTGATTCAATTTCGCGCGTGGATGAGTCAAAATATTTCAACTTTAGTTAATAAAATGCTTGTCTTATTTTTTGTTTTCCTTTTTTGCCTTTAAAAATAAAAATCAAACCGGATCCAAGAAAAGAAGACCGTTCATCGATATCTCTGCATCATTACACATTCAAAGTTCCAACAAACGAATACCCTGGCCTCTATACAAAAACACACACAAACACAGAGAGTTACAGACTTACAGTATCTTCACTCTTCATACCCCTATAACTCTTAAAGAACCCCCTACCCCTACCCCCACCCCCACCCTTAACCCTACCCCCTTAACCCTTTTCTTCCAGGCACATAGATAGGGACCTCATTTTGGCCTATTTCCTTCTCTTTGAAGGGATAGATAGCATTCTTGAAAACAATAATTAGAGAGTTAAACCTTTTGTGATAGATGCAAGAATGGTTGCTGGCAAAGTAAAAGGTGTTATGGGTTTACAGAAATCACCTGCAAATCCAAAGCCATCAAAGCAAGATTCATCACCCAAGCCTCCATCTCCTCCACCAAGCAATACAAAACAACAAACACCCAAAACTACTACATTTTCTCGTTCTTTCGGTGTTTATTTTCCTCGTTCTTCAGCCCAAGTCCAACCTCGTCCACCAGATGTAGCAGAGCTACTACGTATAGTCGAAGAGTTGCGTGAAAGAGAGTCGCGTTTGAAAACTGAGCTTCTTGAGAAGAAACTGCTTAAAGAATCAGTTGCTATTCTTCCACTGCTGGAGAGTGAGATCAATCTAAAAGATTCAGAAATCGATCGGAAGAGTCGGATGATTGAATGCTTAGAAGTGGAAAACGAGAGACTTAGAGAAGAAGTAGAGATATTACATATTGAGTTATCGAAACAAAATGGGAGGTATGATGAGAGGATTAAAGCTATGGAAGCTGAGATTTCTGAACTTAAGAAAGCTAATGAAGAGTTATCTGTAACAAATGGTGCACACAACAAATCTAACATGACCAAGTATTTAAGAAAATGCGTTACTCAACCTAGTATTACTGTGACTAGTTCAAAACAAGAGGAAATTGTTAGTGCAATGGAAATATGTGAAAGGCCTAGACAACATTCTCGTAATAATTCAGATGAGTTAGCTGAGATATCTGTTGGGATTATTGGTTTAAGATCACGAGTTCCACGTGTTCCTAAACCACCACCAAAACCATCATCATCGTCATCTTCCTCCGTATCTTCATCGTCATCTTCACCTTCTTATAGTTCTTTATCAGATTCAGCTGAACGTGCTTTAGCTGAAATTTCCAACATTCCACCACCTCCACCTCTACCTAAAGTTGCAGCAGTTCCTCCTCCGCCACCGCCACCTCCACCGCCACTGCCGTCTACAGCGGTGTCTAAAACAGGTGCAGCACCACCACCACCCCCACCGCCACTACCAGGTTTAAAGCCGTTACCAGCAAAGGTTAGGCGAATACCTGAAGTAGTTGAGTTTTATCACTCATTAATGAGGAGAGATTGCCGGAGAGATTCCGGTGCCGGAGTTAGTTCCGGTGCCGATGGTCCAGCCACGGCGAAGGATATGATCGGAGAAATTGAGAACCGCTCAGCCCATTTACTAGCGGTAAGTTTTTCCACCATTGTTACTCCCTCCGTCTATTTTTACATGTATATTAAAAATAGATGTCGGAATTAAAAATATTAGTACAAGATAATTAATATTTATTTGTCCAAATTAAAAATATTACTACGAGATAATTTATCATTTTATATTTATTGTTTAATTTTATTATTAATTATTGATTTGAAAACTTCAATAAATTATTAGTGTTTGTATAAATTTTAATGCATGTTTGATTGATTTAGTAATAATTAGGGGTAATATAATAAAGTGTTATTTATGGATTCTTTTTAATATATATGCCAAGGTAAAAATGGACGGAGAAAATATTATAATTAGTTTGTGAAATTACTGCTTTGCCATTTACCCTTCGCATTACTGTCTGTGAAAATGACTAGTCTTGACTCTTGTGATGTCTTTTTTTTGGTACCCTTATTGCACTTTTCTTGGAATTTTGCAAGTATCTTACAAGATAAGACAGTGTCTAGATTCGAATCAATGCAGGTAGAAGGTAAAGTGCAATTATGAATCAGGAAAGGTGTAATTTCATTAGCTTACTCTGGGCAATTTAGTCATTTGAATGCTCTATAGACTGACCAATCGCTATCACAATCTTTGCTGATTTCATGGGTTTAAGTGAAATTTTTTGTGTCAGATCTGACATTAGTATTTGAACAAAAGATTGGATTTAAAAGTGCTGCAAATTTCTTTTTAGTTTATCAATAACAACATGGAGTAAAATAATTGAAGATCTTAATCAAAATTTATTTCTTTGACTCTTGGTCACTAAAATTAGA
The DNA here is from genome assembly GCF_019175385.1 of Lycium barbarum. Classification (NCBI taxonomy): domain Eukaryota; kingdom Viridiplantae; phylum Streptophyta; class Magnoliopsida; order Solanales; family Solanaceae; genus Lycium; species Lycium barbarum. Next base: position 82,503,102 of record NC_083348.1, on the reverse strand, counting down.
CTGGAATTTTGGAGTTCATGGAATATTATAGAAAATCAAATGGCGTTTTAAGAAGGTTGCCTAATGATGGTTGAAAATAAAGGGATACTTGTTTTAACTTGGGAACTTTCAAAATTGGATTTAAAATTTTTAAAGATGTAGCATTTGAGGGATCAACTGCAAAGTCTCATTGAATGTTAGTTGGTTTGTTTAATTTCTGATTCTTTCCCTTTTGCTTCTTTAATTGCAGATTAAAACAGATGTTGAGACACAAGGAGATTTTATTAGGTTTTTGATCAAAGAAGTAGAACATGCTGCATTCACAGACATTGAGGATGTTGTGCCTTTTGTAAAATGGCTTGATGATGAGCTCTCTTACCTGGTAAACTTTTTCTTTAGTTAATCATTTAAAGATCTTTTCATTGTCCAACGTGCGAAATGTATATGCTTGGTCAATCAATCTGATGACGTTGTTTTTTCAGGTTGATGAAAGGGCTGTTCTGAAACACTTCGAATGGCCTGAGCAAAAGGCTGATGCATTGAGAGAAGCTGCATTTGGATATTGTGATCTAAAGAAACTTGAATCTGAAGCATCGTCCTTTCGTGATAATCCCAGACAACCCTGTGGCACAGCTCTTAAAAAAATGCAGGCCTTATTTGAGAAGTACTTATCTGCTCTATTATTATTACTTAAGTTCTAAATTAGTTAATCTGAACTTGCATTGTAAAAATAATATGGTAGTTATTCTAATGTCAATTGTTGTCAATTTAACAGATTAGAGCATGGAATTTACAATCTGTCAAGAATTAGAGAATCAGCTACAAAGAGATATAAAGTCTTCCAAATTCCAATTGAGTGGATGCTGGATAATGGTTTTGTTACTCAGGTAATAAATAATTCTCTTGTCTCCTTTGTGATTTCTACTAATTAGCCGTTTGATGTTCCACATAGTTATGTCTTCACAATATGTTAAGTTTGACGGGGGACCTCAATTCATTCCATCTTTTCTGGTAGCAGCACCCCTTTTGGTGCCTGCAATTTTTTTTACTGACTATTAAAAAAAGATACAAGTGACAGTTCCCAAAATCTCTAGGAAATGATGTATAATGCACTGAAGCAAGTTCTGTCCAAAGTTCGTACTTGAAATTTCCTCATATTTTGCTCTGCAAAGCTGGGTAAACCACCAATTACTGACTTTTTCTCTTGAAGTCTATAAAACATAATAAATTTTATGTCTCATGGTATAGTTTCTTTCTTCGTTAAAAAAGCCAATTTATATCAGATATCTCTCTATTTCTTTATTCTTAGAGTTATAACTTGAGGAAAAGCAATAGAACCAACAAAAAAAAAAAAAAAAGTCAGGTAATTGAAGATGGTTCTTGGTGTTACTGGTGTGGTCCCATGGATGTTTAGTCTTGCTGATAAATAATGGATGGACAAAGCAAATAGCATGGGATAAAATCTATATTGTATTATTCTAAGATTAGAAGAGGTTACTACATGACAAAATTTATGAGGAAGTTTTGCATTATTAACTATGCCCATGCCTGCATGAGCACATGTGAAGTCTCAGTCTCCAAAACCTATTTGCTTGTGTGCATCCCTTTTTATGCCAATGTTGGTGGTAGTAAGTAGAAAAAAAGGAATCAGATTCTTAAATGTGTTGACCTTTTATAGATCCCTATGATTTTTATAATGTCACACTAAGATAGATCTGCATAATTTAATGGCACATTAAACCTCAAACTTCTTTATTGTGTTGGTCTTAGTAGTCAACAGTGAACAAAGAGCCTCTAGTAGCAAGAAGTTTCCTAATTGGCAAAAACTTGTATCTTTACTTTTCCTTTCATGTATTTCAAGATCTGTCAAGATTTAAAAATGCTTATATAATTTTATTTTCTTTCTGAGCTTTTAGTTCAGTTTTTGGGCATATAATTGGGGTTTCTGCAGAATGATATGGGCATCTAAACAAACTATTTGGTCTGTTAGTCTTTATTCCTACAAGATGACATAATTTAAGAACAGGCAAAGTTCACGGACATTCTGCTTGCCTGCACAATTACTGCTTTCCCTTTTTTTCACTGTTATGTGAGGCAAATATATTGTAGTAATATCTACCCTTTTCTTGCAAACCGTGTGGTCTCAAATTTTGTACCATGCTCTGCTGCTTTGATTGAGAAATAACACAAAGAAGGACTTGGTGATAACGTGAGGTGGTTGTGTTGGTTTTTTGCATTATTGCAGATCAAGCTGGCATCAGTAAAATTAGCCATGAAATACATGAGGAGGGTATCCGCAGAGTTAGAAATGGTTGGTGGTGGTCCTGAAGAAGAAGAGCTTATAATTCAAGGAGTTAGGTTCGCCTTTCGAGTACATCAGGTACTAAAGAAAGAACGTTATCATGCAAATTTGATCTTTCACATGCTTTCTTGTACTAATAATTAAATTTCTGTTTATTGTTTTTGTTAAGTTTGCGGGTGGTTTTGATGTGGAGACAATGAGGGCATTCCAAGAGCTGAGAGACAAAGCAAGATCATGCCATATACAATGTCAAAATCAGCAACAGCAGCAACAACACAAATATGTTTGCAGATCTACACCATGCTAATTCAAAATCTGTAGCGAACTCAGCTTCAGAATGCTGTTATTTTTGTTGTAAAAAAGAGTGACATAACCATGTCCATGTGTATGTGAATATACCAATGGCAGTAGCCATTTCTGCATAAACATTTATTAATTTATTCATAATTTGTGCGAAAATGGACTCTCCATCAGCCAGCTAATAACTTTTCCTTACAGACATCTATCTAATCCATCAGTTTTTATGTTTGTGATATGTATTACTCTGTTAATCCTAATTGACCATTTAAAATGACTCGGCACCATAACTTGAATTAACACCTAAAACAGTTTAGAGGAAATTACATAAATTTGATGAATTAGAATTGGGTAAATGTTATTTCTCGATCCCTCAACATATGCTCAAACTTCAAATATTAACTTTTACCTTTCAAATTCAAGTTTTGAAGTTTTAAACTTATGTCTACTTTTCTTTTTCTTTTCCCAGTTTCCTCACTTTCCTTGACATTAAACAAAAAGTAGAAGATACATTTTCTTTGTGTGTGTGTTTTGTTTTTTGAAAGGGGAGAAAGGAGAGCAAGCAAAAGGAAGTTTAACAATTCTCTACCAACTAAGAGGATTTGAAAGTTTATCCCTCTTTATTTGGAAAAGCTTCTCGTCTATACAAATATTATTAAAACTTCCCTTTTCATTTTGCCCGCATCTCACAAACATAATTAGAGGAAAATATGCCCAATACTTGAAATCACAAACATCCACAACCAGTAGAACTTTAATTTATTTTACTTTATCCTTTTCCCAAATTAAAAAAAAAAGGGAAAAATGAAAAAAGAAAAAGGAGACTAGCGTTTTAGAAGAGCTGTTAATCAACAGGAAGAACTGATTAAACAAAAATGATTGAGATTATCTCAGTCTCGTCTCCGTCCCATCAACTATAATCCCAACACACTCATCAATTAATTATCTACACTTTTCTCCTCTACCTCAAATTGGTCGCCAAATTACATGGTTTGTGCCTGCTTGTTTTAAAGACTGTTCAATTTGTGGGGTTTTGTTAACTATGGTCATAGGTTATGTTTTTCTCTCTCTCTTTTCCTCCCTTTCTTCCCAAGTTCTTCTAAAGTGATACAGAAGACAATAAATCTAACCTTCGCTTGCAATGATGAATTTACTGGAAAGTACAAGACCTAGGTACTTTTACTTTTTGGCTTCGCTTCTGTTCCAAAAAAATGTTACATATGTAGTAATTAAAGTTTAAATATACTTTTAACAAAAAGAGTTACATATGCAGTAGCATGAGCTTAACATAAACCCGTCAATCGGTTCGGTTTTACCGATTCAAACCGGTAACCGGACCGATAAAACTGGAATCGAAACCGATTAACCGTTTATTATATACCGGTCCGATTTCAATTTAAACCGATAAAATCGAAACCGGACCAATTAAACTGGTGGAATTTAATTTTTTGTTTTTTTAATTGTAGCCGTTGGCAGCCCAATGGACCGTTGGGCAACGGTCCATTTGCAAAAATGGCCGTGGCCAAACGGTCCCCAACTCATTTTTTGCCCCCCCCAAACCCCTCAAACTTTTTTTTAACACTTTAACCCATCCCCCATCCCTATATAAACCCCTCTCCATTTTCATTTTAATCCACACCAATTCACTCTTCTCTTTCTCTCAATCTTTCAATTATAGTTACTTTGGAACAATTATCCACTTTAAATTTCTCTCAAATAAATATTATAAAGTCTTATTATAGTTTCAATTATTAATTTTACAATTATAATATTGTTGGTAGAGTTGGTGATTTGCAACAATCCGAAGTAGCTTTGATGGATTTGCAATTCTAGCCGCCTTCAATCTGTTGGAAATTAGTTCGGCAATTTAGTACGTTCGTTCCAACTCGATCTTTATTTTTCGCAATTTAATTTGTTGCAATTCATTTTCTTGTGATTTATTTGAGTGTGATTTAAATTAATTCTATTTAATAATGGCGAAGAGATCTAGACATGGTGCTGGTAGTAGTGGTATTGTTAGGCGTGGGCTTAATGAGGAAACATTTGTGGAAGAAACACCTAATTTAGGTATTGATATTGGTGGAAATAATCCACTTTTAGGTCATGAGGCAATGCAACAACATTATACCGACACCGACACTTTTAATGAAATTGATGATGATGATGATGATGATGATGAAACACAACTCCCCCCCCCCCGAAAATCCCATAGGAGATACATGTCTTGCACAATCACATACACAAGACAAACCGCCTAGAACTCGTAAGCCAACCGCTAAAATTTGAAAATTTATGACTAAGGATAGGGAAAGTCAAACAACTAAATGTACCCTATGTGGACAAATATTTACTTTTAAGCAAGAAACTAGTAAGGATGGTGGAACGGGTACACTAAATGGTCATATGAGAAAGAAACATATGGATGTTTGGGGAGAGCAAACGGGTTCAAATGTGGGGGGTATTCAAATGACGATAGACCCACGAACCGGTAAAATTTTTAAGTATGACAAGAAAAAAGAGCGTGTAGAAATAACTAAAATGGTAGCTTATGATTATTTACCATTTTCCTTTCCTTCGGGTTTGGGGTTTGTTACTTACATTCAACATTGTTATAATCCATTATTTGAGGGTATTCCTAGAAGTACTTGTAGAGCGGATGTTATAGATTTGTATAAAAAATATAAATTTTATTTGTGTCATGTATTTAATTCTTTAAATTGTAATGTTTCTCTTACCGCTGATTTGGGTCTTAGTCTTAACAAGTTAGATTTTTTTGCTATTACATGTCATTGGGTTGATGACAATTAGGTTATGCAAAAAAGAATTATAGCTTTTTTATATGATGAAGGAAAAGGTCGTCACGATAGAAAATTTTTAGCGGATTCAATGTCTACTATTATGAGATTTTTTAACATTTATAGAAAAACACTTTGTATTATTTTAAATAATGCTTCTAATAATACAAAGGCGATTGGTCTTTTAAAAAGAGAACTAAACTCTCCGCTAAGAAATATTTTTCATGTAAAATGTAGTTGTCACATTTTAAACTTAATTGTTAAAGATGGTCTTGTGCGTTTTGACGATTCTATTCAAAAAGTTAGAGATGCGGTTGCGTTTCTTTTTTGTAATGCTAATAGGGGAAGAATTAGAGATTTTAAGAATGCTTGTGTGGAAAATAACCTTAAACCTAGGAAAATTCAAGTAGAAATTGAGACTAGGTGTAACTACACTTACATTATGCTACAACAAGTATATAGGATTCCCATACGACAAGTTCACAACAAATATAGTATTAATAGTGATGATTGGTTAAATTTTACGGATTGAGAAGATGTTAAGGAATGTGTTGAACTCTTGAAATTTTTTTATAATGCAACTTTTGCTTTTTCTAAACAATTTTATCCCACGGTAACCGGAATTTTAGCCTATTAGCGGAAATAGCTAGAGTTTTATAAGAGTATAAATATAAACCCGGTTATCAAGCGGCTATTTTTGGTATGGCAACAAAATTTAAGAAGTATTTTTTTCCCATCCCAACTTTATTTATATTGGGTTCTCTTTTAAATTCTTGTTTAAAAGTGTCTTATACTAAAGCATTGGTTGGTCAAATTTATATATTTTTAGAAATTGAAGAAGGAGTTCAAACATCTTTAGCTGAAGCTGAACTCGCTATTGATGACGATTTTAGAAAAGATTTTACTCATTATTCTAATTTGGAAGAACATGTTACACCCGTTGCTCCACGCCCTACTACTTCTCAAAGTAGCAAAAAGGGCTTGTCGGGTTTAAAAGTTTTACATTCACATCCAACTCCTTCTTATAATGCAAACTTTGATGAATATCACTTTTATTTGATGCAACCAAATGTGGATATCAAGGAACTAGATGAGTTGGACGTCTTAGCATGGTGGAAGAAATACAAGGCAAGTCATCTGATACTCTCAAGAATGGCTCGAGATATCTTTACGGTTCAAGTATCAACCGCGGCTTCGGAGAGTGCATTTAGCCAAGGAAGACAACAAATTGGAGACCATAGACACTCATTATCCGGCTTTAGCTTGTAAGTACTAGTGTGCATTCACGATTGGATTAGATCGGAGCGACGCAACCAAAACTTAGAAGCGGAGGAAGGCGAAGAGGAAGAGATTGAAGATTTGATAGCAAGTGGACCAGACCAAATGGAAGACTTTGAAGATATCTCCATGGCCGAATATGATATGGGAGAAATTAACCAAATGATTGAGAATTGGTGATTTTATTATTCTACTATTTCTTTGCAACTCATGTATTATTTGCAAGTTAAAAAAACTACATCTTGCAAATAAATTTTATCCAAAAATGAATAAAATATATGGCTCATTGAGATTTCTTCTATTTACTTGTGTTCATATTTTTACTTATATTAAGTTAGGACTATACCTAAAATATACTAAGAATATACTTATAATATACATCTACTTAAATTAAAAACTAGAAAGTTATATACTTGAAAAATAATTAAAATATACTTATAATATAAAATACGAATTTATAAACTTAGAAAAAAAATTAAACTATAAATAACTTATATTATAATATATAAGTATGTATAGTATACATATAACTTAGACATATATATATATATATATATATATATATATATAAGTTATATAACCTATGTATATTGATATATATAAGTATATTCTTAGTATATTTTAGGTATATGTAGTATAACTTAAGCATATAACTTAATACATATATATATATATATATATATATATATATATATATATATATATGCCTGTATTGATGTTAGTCAGTTAATATATAAACCTTACTTATAAATAAATATAACATATGTAAATATACCTACAATATACTAATAAATACTATAATATATATATAAAAAGAGGTTTTGCTACTTTTGAATAGGAACGGTCCGGTTTCGGTTATTTAACCGGTAAACCGGAACCGGTGGCCGGTTCCGGTTTTTGAACCGGAAACCGGCCGATTTGTTAACCGGTTACCGGTCCGGTCCGGTTCAAACCGGTTAACAGGCTTAGCTTAAGATGATTAGAAAACATTTGTGGGACTAAAACTGATTCTTGTAAGTTACTATTTGGTTACTAGACCTGTTTGTGAATTTGTGATCATGATTGAATTTTTAAACTGCTTGAGACTTGAAAGTAGTTAAAGTATCTGCAGTTTAACGAGGTGTATGGTCTGAAAACAAATGACCCATCGGTGTGGGCAGTAAAGACAACATTATATTTCTCACTAAAAATAATAATCAGGTTATGTACTTATGTTAGTGCTCTTTTTGTTTTTCTCTTTCAAATAGCTTCTAAGCAGAAAGAGGGCCTACATCTTGTAGGGAAATGAAATTGGAGAAGTAACTTGTTTCATTTAATTTAAAAGTATTTTGCTTATCTCTTTTATTCTTCTTTCCTCATCAATACCTTTAGGGCCTGTTTGGAAAGCCACCCAGGTAATTGGAATTAGATGTAATTGGGTGTAATTACACAGTTTGGCCTGTTTGTTTTACTAAGTAATTACATAGTTAGGTGGGAATTGGGTGTAATTGACAGGGTGTATTTTTTCAAACATCCAATCCATGACGTTCTCACAAAAAAAAAAAAAAAATCTTTTAAGTTTTATAATTAATTAAAATTAAATATTAATTTGAAAAATATATATCAATTATTTTTGTTACAATATTAGTTACAAATATATGATTATTAATTAATATATTTTCAAGAAACAATGTGTTATTAAATAACTAATTTAATATCATTTATAAAGGCAATATTTTTTAAATATTAATTTTAATTTTTTTATAATTAAATTTTTTTTTTAAATTAAATTGACTGTGTAATTACACTTGTGCAACCAAACAACACGCTTGTAATTACACTGTAATTACTTTATGACAAACAAACAGGTCGTTGTAATTACACTACTGTGTAATTACTAGACTGTGTAATTACTACCCTAGTAATTACACCAATTCCAATTACCAGGTGGCTTTCCAAACAGGCCCTTAATTTGTTGTACTTGGAGTTGTTGAAGATGCTTGTTACAACAGCTAACATGATGTCTAAAGGTGCATGTTAGTTGGAGTTGTACTTTCCACTTGGAACAGCTGGAGGTTTTCTCTTTGTAGAGGCTAGAAAATGTTCTTGAATTCTTTTCATCCTCCAAGTATACTTAATTTTCTCACTGAACTTTGTGACAGCATAGTACGAGATTGAGGTCCCTTCTCGAGTCTAATTCATCAGTTAGGACGACAAAAGAACCTGATGCAGTAATGCAGATAATGAATTACCCAAATTTAACCAGTTTATAGTGATATGTTGATAATTCATCTGACAATTTACTTCGTTCAACTTGCTTGGTGGCGTTTGGATTAGAAAATGTTTGAATTTTTAAAGAGCTCAGCCTAATGTTTGATTGACGTAGAATTATCAGTAAGATAATAATTGCTGAAGTAGCTAAAAGGTGGTAAAACCTAGCTTCTGCTTAACAGGGATTCCTTTAGTGAGAGCTAGGAATGAGAATTCCAAGCCTAAGTTGGAAAAGGGATAAGAAAAATAAAAAGCTTTAACTTAAGATTCTTTTACAGACAATCCACATACTTCATGTTGCTTAAAGCTTGTGTGCATACCTTTTTTTAATCCAAATCATGAAGCTTAGGCCTCCCTAGGTAGGATATATATTGATCGATAATGATTGGAATTCCCTTGATGAGGTTCTCTTGGCAAAATTTCTGCTTTGAACCCGACGTAATCATAATGAACTGGAAACAACTCTTTCAAATGGTGCATTCGTACACATCTGCAGGGTAACTTGGTGTGCTGCCACATTTTAATTTTACTATGTTTAGCATGTATAACTTGCTATGTCTAGTTCCTAGCAATTTTTATGTCTCCATTTATAATGATTTTACATGCTCCATAGACTTAATGCTACTCAAGGCTATATTTCAACATGATAGGTTATTTTTCTTTCAGTGTTGATGTAGACTCTCCTTGGACACATTCTTGATTTCCGTCAAAACGTGCTATTTGCAGTCGCGACAAACGTCTCTAACTATAAACTAATTAAAAGACCCTGTTGTATTTCAGCTAGGTTAATTACTCGTTAAAGTGGTCAATATTATGAGATGGATTCTTTAAGACTCAACTGTTTTGTGTTAGATGGATTATGTGGCTCATGCAGGATCTATGCCTGTTTTTTCATTCTAGAGGATCAAACTGCAGTCTGCAGATAAATCTGGGAGTTCCTCAGCCTCTTCAACAGTCATTTAGATATTGAGACAGTGAAATCGACCTTTCCTAAGTATGTGATCTTTTTGCTTTCTAACTGAAGTTGACTGAAAAAACTTCTCTTTGGGACTAGTGTATCCCAAAGAAATCACAGATAAACTGATGATCTTCACATTGTAAATGCTGCTACTTCTGATGGACTGATTTATACATAGCAAATTGAAAAATTTCAGGCTCTAATACTTTTTGAATTCAACTGCATATGTGATGATAAAGTTGGCAGTACTTCTTTTATTTGCTAATGATGTGTCAATGTTAGTAAACATTACGACCTAAAGCCTTGTGAGTGTAGTCCTTTAGATGACTTATATCAATGAAAATCGGTCAATGGAAAAGATATGAAAACTATTACTATTTTCTAAGGCAAAGTTGGGAATCATTCTAGTCTGAGATTTTGCACACCTCGGAGGAACCATGGGAGGTAAAAACCTTGTAGGACTAAAGCAGAGTTTAATTTTTGAGCTGCGAGTTTTGTGTGCCTTTTAAATATTTTTCAAAAAAAAAATTTAACAGTATTTGACTATATAACATACTCCTATATGATATGCTTTTGTACTACAATTTCAGGTGTGGTTTACTATATTATGATGTGCATGTATTATTATGATTAGATGCTTACCAGTAAATTTGGGGCATAGTTTGCTCTTGGATTTAATACAATTTTAGTTGTATTTCATAATTTTTCATAATTTTAGATGTTGTTAATTTTGTCCTTTAGAGCTAAGAAATTAAGAAATAATGAATCCAGAAGGTTAACGACTCATACAGGAGCTAACCCTGGCACTCATGATAGAAGTCCTGTACCCTCATCTTCAGTCTGTTGTTTCTATTGTGTCCTAGCTGATATACCTGTTTGCCTTGCTTTGTCTTTTACTTATTGTAATCTCTCTATGACTCTTTTGGACATCAGGCTGATAATTTGTCCCCACTACTTTGTTTGCTGTTTGGAGTTTCTTCTAGTTAGTCTAATATGGACTTAGCAATATAATTGGCCCAAAATCATAAAATCACCAGCCTGGGACAGTTAATGAATTCCATGCTAAATGAAGGGATCATTGTCTCGGTATATGTTATGAATCTCATCAGATGACAAATTTATGTAACAAAGTTCTCTTGAGGATATGATAAGTGTGAACAATATAATGTCAACATTTGTTGGCCTTGCATCATATCTTACACCATAAACAATGCAAAATAAGTTCTTGAATAGTTACCAATTTTGCTGGTATGTTTTGGATAGCTCTTAAGGGCTTTATGGCCTTTGCTTACACAGGTTGATAATTTTGCATCAAATTTATGAAGCAATATGACTTCAAATAGTTGTTTGGACATTTACTTCTTCCTCTCCCGGAAACGAGAAAAGGAGGAAAAGAAACAGAACCTGCACAAAAATAAAAGAATTCAGGTCTAACTTTGATCCAAATTCTTGTAGCAAAGTTGATTCCACAACGAACACTCATTTTCAAGTTCTTTTGAATGACCAAACTTTTGTCTAAATGTTGCAAATCTCTTAGCTGTGAATCTTAAAACTGACTTACACATGATGTTACATATCTGGATAACAAGCTTTTACATGTACTAGGACTGAGTCCAATATAAGCAGAGAGATTCTGCTTTTATTTGTAGTTGCTTAATAAAATGAAAGGAAACTTCAAGCTAGAAACTAGAAGTTAACAAAACTACTATGCACCCCTATTCCCCAATCATAGTGCTTATTACATCTAAAAGCTATTGTATGTCCTTGAATTTATAATTTCACAGTAGAGCCTTAGGCCCCAATAATACACAGACCAATATCAATGAAAAGAAACAAACTATGAGCAGTAAAAACAATTTGAAATCTTCATCCTCAGAGAAGAACTGCTGCTGCATAAAGAAGCTGGCTCCAATTGTTTAGAAATCCAGAACTGCGCCAATGATTGAAACGTGCACCTGATTGCTCGCTGTTTTGAGCCGATGGTCTTCACATACCTCCACAAATGTACAGTTAATTTCACTTTTTAAGTGGAAAGGAAGATTTAAAAGGAGAAAATTATATGAGGTTTTTCATCCTCACATAATCAGTGATGCGTAAAGAAGTTGGTTCCAAGTATCAGGTAGTCCGGGAAGACACCAATGGCTGCAGTCTACACCGGGGTGATTGCCGCTGTACATTGATGGATGAGCATCTTTCCTTAACTGGGATAGAAACGTGATATCGAGGAGGTAAACTGGTGTCTTCATCCTATTTAGTACTTTGTTAACTACAACAGCTGATGCTGGTGTACCTGCTGGATATGTTGATCCATCTAATGGTATTTGCTCTGAGTTACAATTCTTTTGTGATGCTCCCCATTCCTGACCCCTGATCAAGATACAACAAAATATGAATTTTGAGCTTCTGAATTAGTAAGCATTGCGTATTACATTTTCTAGGTTACCAATCAATATTTATTTTTAAGTGACCTGATTGTGTAGCTAATTTTTACCACGTTTGTGCATAGAACTTATACTCTTATGAGAATATGGAAGGTAAATACTTTTGAGCAAATGAAGAGGATTAGAACTTACATATAATGAGTTGGAGAAATGCCCTGGAAGTAGACTTTGGTCTTGGAGGAGTCAACATATCTGTCAACCCATCTTGCCCAAGTAGTTAGACCCTTGTAAAATGCCATCAAACGGTCCATATCTTTTGATACCTTCGATCCATCTTGTACATAATCCCATCTACAAAAAAATTATGATTCGGTTAATATAATCTTTTTCACACTTCTTTACCATTTTGATTCTTTGTTGTTCAATGAGAATGAAATACATTATATGGAAGAAATCTTCTATATATATATTTTTTTACATTTGGTGAAATAACTTCTAAATGTGATTTGCATATGATAATTATTAGGAGTAGTAGGTTAGTACCTCACTTAACAATTGTGATTAAAAAATTGACTAATGCACTGTGCGAAGCGCGGGCATATTTACTGGTATATATATAAAGTAGGGTCATAGACCCGGTGATGTGATAGCCTCTTAGATCAGAAAATACATTTATCTTTTTTTTCCCCATGTTTTTGGCCTTTTCTTCTTAGTTTTTTGCTTTATTTATTTTAATTTAAGATTCTAAAAAATCGTATCTTTTCGGCTCCATTAATAAACGAAACAGTCGCATCCCCACGAGTGACTGTTGCAACGTTTCGTATTCCTCATTTACTGAAGAAGAGAACCCCTACAGTCTCTGCAGTAATAAATCAACCACAAATTTAGATGTTCAACAATGCAAAATGTGAAAACAAATATTTGCGTCCGTGTAAAAATTAACATAGGCTTCCGGCAATGGCGCGGCTTTTCCTCCAGGTTCTTTTTCCTTTTTTTTTAATATATAATGATGTACACAATTATTTGCAAAATATGTAAGCACATTACATTGAAGCACAACTCTATATATTCATCAGTGGGGGAAAAGTTTTGAAAAAGCATTATTTGACTCTCTAATTAAGGACAAAAACCAAACATCTAGTAAATGTACAGAGAAAGAAAAATTATTTATTCAAGATATATTTATCTAAATAAATATACATGTAACACATAGATAACAAAATAAACTAGCCATTGTAAAATTTCTCAAAAAAAAAAAAAGGGAAATTGAAAATTTTGAAGACGACAATTTGACATTATTTAGATTTAACAATGGAGAAAACTTTTGAAAAATTATTATTTGAATCTCTAATGAAGGACATAAACCGAACTATTAAATGTGCAGAGAAAGAAAAATTATTAATTCAAGATATATTTGTCTAAATAATATACATGTAACCATATAGATAACAAAATTAAAAATAAATTAACCGTTGAAATTTTAGCTCTAAGGGCTATCTCAGAGACCGTGATTTTACTATAATATGTTTCTTTTTTTCTTTTGGCCACTTATTTGATCAATAAATGTATAAAGATGGACCTTTTATAAAATCATAAGATTACTTATTTATCAGTATTTTGATTCATTTGTATAGCCGCACTAAGCGCGAGTACATTTCCTAATAATTTATGTATGTGACAAACATTATTGATCTCTTTTTTAGTGTCTTAATATATTATAGATTGTGTTTTAAACTATGTTGCTCGGACTCTTCAAAATTGTGGATAGATATGTGTCGAATCGTCCAAAAGTAATGTATTTTTAGAGGATTAGACACGATAATATTATTGGAGAGTTCGAACAACATACAGTTTAAATTGCTTCACGGAAAGATAAGAAAAAAATGGAGGAAGGAAGATTGTACGGTTGAGAGTTGCCCTTGTGAGTCCACCAATGCCAAGAATTGAAAATTAACATATCCATTCCTTTCCAAGCATCACCTTGTTGAATGGAATCCAATTTCAATACCCTTCCAATATGCTCTCTTACTATATCCACAAGATAAGTGGTTCGATAAAGGAATAAAGTAACTCCATAGTCCTGCGGGGAAAAAGATATAAGGCAACTAAAAAAAGTGCCAATGTATATCAAAAGCTAGAGTGTAACACCCTTATCTTTTTCATAATATGAGTAACATGGCAACAAAATTGTCAGAAGCTTTTATAGCAAAGCTGTGCATTTTATTGTTAGGTTTGAGCTTTTATTAGTATATGTGGCTAAGGCGAAAGGTGAAGATACTTATGCTGCGACAACCAAAAAAATCACAATAAAACTAGCCTTCAAAGATTGGACCTACCAATGATTATGGCAATGTTCTGGCCAGGTAACACCACAGGTTGATAATTATTTCTCTTGTACCATTTTTTTTTTTTTTTTGCTGCATTTATGGTTTCTTGTAATTACAACAACAACAACTGGATAATAAAGTTGAAGATTGAGTAAGTGTAGTGCAGATGGCACATCGACAAGTAGATAGTATAAGGCGAAAATTTCAAAGCTGTTGCGAAAGAATTTGTCGAAGTGGTGGAACGAGCTTTCCTATTAAAAGCTGCTAGGTGAATCCCTAAAGTAGATTAGTTCGATCAGCAAGACCACATGATGTTATCAATAACTAGGTAGTCGGATCCTCCAATGAGGTTCAGTCGCGTTTGTTTGAAGTTCTCAAGAATTGAATTTGCAAACTCAGTTTGTGGCTTTTCCAAAAATTGTCTGTTTGGGACTGTTATGGTTTGAAGATGTGTTAGTTCAGTTTTTCAAAAATTTTGAGAACTCCAAAATTCAGTTTTGAAAGTTAAGTTTGTAAATCTTCAAAAGAAAAAATTAACTTTCGTTTTTCCCCAACAATTGAATTTTCAAACTCAGTTTCTGAGAATTTTCATAGAGATTTGTCATTCTCTTTCCTCGGTAAAAGAAAGAGAGAGATTGGGAAATAGTAGCAGATTGGAGGATATGGAAAAGGGTTAAGCATGTCTTTCACTTGTTCACGGGTTTACTGATATTGAAGACATGACAAAACCAAATAAAATTCTTTTTTGTCTCCTTTCGAAGTATTTTCTTGAAAGTCTAAAAAGTCAACTTTCTTTTTCCCCTTTGTTGGACTAAGAACAAACACTGGTCTTTTGCTACCACAATTCTCAATCTTTTTTCCATATTTTGTTTGTAGTATTATATTAATGGTTGCCGTCACAAAAATAAAAAGCTTTTCTACTGTTTTACATCTTAGTTGGATCTTGGCTGTTCCCTCCTTCAAGATTTGCCTAACGGATGATATAGAATTGAAGATAATTAATTTTCTCCTTAACAACTCCGTCTTTATCTTGTACTACTGATTGCATTCTCATATTATCAAAAAAAATGAGAGGGAAACCAAGGCAGAGCATGTGAGAATATACACTTATGTATGTATGCATGTGTTTTTGCTTTAAGATGAGACTTTAAGTTATACTCCTATACAAAGGCAATATATAAAATATATATATTTTATTATTAATATAATTTTACTTATTTTAATAGTTTAACTGTCATTTTATAAAGTTACTAATTATCATAGAAATGTATTCATGATTGTGAACATACTTTTCATGTTGCTAGTATTTAGAATATAGACTCGTTTGTTTATAGATTATGTTGTTATTTAAAAGATGAAGATTTTCTAACTAGAGGTAAGTCTGAATTCTATACCCCTTCCACTTGCTATTGCTTTTTTATTTGATGGTTTTCCTTCGTATCTGGAACCTACCGGTCCCATTAAATTTAATTTCATACCACAAAGGCTCCATTAAAAGATAAAGCTCTCTTTATCAGAAATTTTATTTTCGGATTTTCAAGACTTTTAATTAAGTGAATTTTTTATTATTGTCGGATTTTCAATAAGAGACCTTTAAGGATGAATCACTTACTTTTGCTATTTCATATTAATAGATTCTTTTTTCACAACATCATTATTGTCGCAACAACCAACATCATGATCCACTACCACTACCTTTATGATAACACTTAACGTAGATAATTCTTTTAACTATTGAATTCACCATCAACAAATGATTAGAAAAATCATTTTTGTCATAAATAAAATACTTTCGAATAAAGATGTTTCACACCCAATCGAATACAGTTAAAACACTGTAGTAGAAGATTGTTCTTTTCTCTTATCCTTTTTCTTCTCTCACTTGAGTTTATGCCAAAACAACGATGAATTAGCATAAACTCAATTTTTTTTTTTTCATTTCTCCATTCAGTTCAACAACGACAAGATAAAAGAAGCAGTTTTCAATAGACCTTTTGGGGGATATGAGATAACCATAACGGATGCGTCGGAGGGACGTCAAGTGGTTGATATTATCCCTCCAGGACCAGAACTTTTTGTTTCCGAGGGCGAATCTATTAATTTTAAGTTCTTCTTCCTCATATCTTCTTCCACAGAGTAAATAGCAGAAAAGAAAACAAGAAAACCAAATACACACACAAAGAGACAAAGAAGAGAGCAAAAGAGAGACGAAACCTGAAATGTTACAGAAGAAAATGACTCCTTCCGAGAAATAGCAGTCTTGGCATTGGGCACCGACGCATGAATCATACAAGCCAAAGAATTCCACATGTTCAAACTCAACGAGTCACCAATAAACATTATTTTCTTTCCTCTCCATCTCATCAAGAAATCTTTTCCATTAAACCTGAAACACCAAAATCCACAATCACCAAAACCAAACAAATTTCTTTAAAATAAGAAAAAATCTATTAAACCGTCACACAATAACTACGCCTTAATCCCAAACAAATAACACTGGTTATGAAAATTTATCATAAATTGACTAGCTTTACGCTGACTATCAATTTACGACAACTTTCATCTTTTAACCGGATTTGAAACAAGCAACATGATAAGCTCACACAGGCGGAGTATTACTAAACCATAGTATTAAACAGAACAAAAACTTCTCTGTTTCTTCAAAATGGCGGACACAAAATGTGTTGCAAGTCATATTGCAGACTAAAAGGTTTGGAAGAAGAAGTGAAAAGGGTACCTGGGCAAGTTACAAGAATCAGGTTTCCAAGCATATTTGAGGTATTGCTTATCAGGTCTACCATATTTTTGGCAATCAAATTCAGGGTCAATGAAAGGGCAACTTTTGGAATCATAAAGAGGAAAAGAAGGGTCAATGACCCATCTACCTAGAAACAATTTGCACCTGCTACTGCTTACTACTCCTTTGTTTTTCCAACTAAGGCCACTAACATTTTGTACTACAAGCTCTGCTGTGCCAGTGTGCAAGAACAGAGAAATAATGCTAAGTAAAAGCAATTGGCTCCACTTAACCATCTTTGGCTTTTGTTTTTTTGGTGTGGAAATAATGGGGGGAACTAATGAGGGACTTGTCTGCAAGCTTAGTACATTGTCCTATATATAATACTACGACCACAACATACATAATACAATAATTATTATTTTTTCTATTATTTTGGTGTGTGTGTTGGTTGGGCCGGGGGGTGGGGGGGGGGGTTGGTGTTTGGTTTCAAGGTGAAGTGGTATCTGGATATTCCTGGTTAAACAGATCACATGATGAAAGCTAAAAAAAAGAGGAGTGATATCGATTTCTGACATTGAGTTGGAAAATCTTGATTAGATTTGTATCATTTTATCAAGTCTTCGGGTAGAAATAGTGGGGGCTTTATGTTTTGGCTCTTTGCAGTTATATTTATTTTTCTCTTGGAATAGTGTTCTTTACAGAGTAATTCCGTGGGCTCTATTAATTAACTAGACTTTTTTGTTTAATAGAGACATGTGGTGGTACTCCGAATTCATAGTTCTCAAATTTTGACTCCGTCCCTGAGTTCGGATTCCACTATCATTAGTTAGAGTTACAAATTCAAATTCTTAAATTGAAGAATTTTTCAGTAGAGAGAACATTTACCTCTTAGTAGGCACATGAATTTGATTAGTCGGATCGATATATTTAGGAATGTCAACGCTTAAACAAAAAAGGTGCATATATCAGTTTTTGATTGTTTTTTCTTGCAAATAGTTTACAAGAGTAAGAACACCTAACTTAGCAGCAATGACTGCAGTACTTCAAACTCTTGGTACTGATTTGTCCTATTGGGGTTAATAATTGAAATTAAATCAGTTACCCATAAATTAGTAGTTTACAAAGATCAAATTCAGATATCTTAAAAGTTTCATAGATTATTAAAAAGATAATCTTCTCATTTAACAGCATTTTATTTAATTCTGAAGAAGCAAAATGGGATCATTTTGGAATATCATGAATATAGTTGTTGGTTTATTTGGTTTGCTTATCAATTATTAGAAGTAGAGATTCTAATTTAGTGGAATTGCTTAGTCGGATTATTCCCTCATCAAAAAAGGAAAAAAGAAAAGCAAATGGTTACTTTATTCCTTTATGCTCAACTGATACTTTATTTAAGATCAGTAATCAGTATCGCTAGTCCACGTTCTTAATTAAGATTCATTTATTCGTTTCTTTTTTCTTTGGGGTGCATTAATTGTATTTTAAAGATTTATTAGTTTCTGGGGAGTCCGAAACTTTTTTAACCCAAAAGATAACTTTTGGAATCAAACTAATCCTTTAAAAAAAAAAAAAAATAACTAGGCTTCACGCACAGAATCTGTACGTGAAATCCTGTTTCCCCCGACCCCAACCTTTATTCTTTGAAAATCAAACTCAAAATTAAGCTTTTCTCCGTACTTTGACCGAAGATTAGTCACGTTTCAAAACACCGGAATATAAATATTTTATATAGAACTTAATATTTTTTTAGCTTAAAATAATGTTGGCTCATTACATCAAGTATACATATATGTTTGGATCGTCGTTTTAGGGGTTGTAAAGTGCCTCGAAGTAAGTTTGGAAACTTGTTATCTTTAAGTTTTTTTTCGTACTTTGACCGAAGATTAGTCACGTTTCCAAGCCTCGGAATATAAATATTTTCTATAGAACTTAATATTTTTTTTAGCGTACAATAATATCGGCTCATTACATCAAGTATACATATACATTTGGATCGTCGTTTTAGGGGTTGTAAAATGCTCCGAAGTAAGTTTGAAAACTTGTTATATTTAGGTTTAAGTGTCATATTTTATAGGGTTTTGATTAATCTCTTTTGTTTTACTCCCAAAGCTATAAAAGTATTTTTCTGGTTCAAGAAAGATAGAAAAGAAAAAATTACTCTGCTTTGTATTTGGTTGCTTTTTTCTTTTATGTCTTTTTATTTTGTTATTGTATTGTGTAATTCGCACCTTTTGAATGTGCAAAAATATATATAATATTTAAAAATAATTCATCCAATACGAGAGGTTCATAATAACTGAAAAATATTTCATTCCATTAGCAACGAAATACATTGTTAAATTACAATATACTTTAAAAAAAAATCAAGTTCTAGACACTCTTCTACTTCCAGATGTACTGCCACCACGAGAGTTTTGCCCACATGAACGCTTATCATGACCAAATTGCTTACATGTCGAGCACTTGTGAGAGTAAGTCTTTTCTCTAACATCCATTTGATTGGGAAAATGGGTTAGGTTGTTTTTTCCCAATTTACGGATATGCTCCTTGTTCGCAACCATAGAAAACGGCGCGGCTGGCCAATAAGCTTGATTACCAAGGGGATGGAATTGGCCGGAATATGCTTTAAGGTAATTTACGACCTTATATTCCCCCGCCACATAATCAGTTACATTTCTGGCCATTCTCTCAAAGCACTTGACTGCATGAGAACATGGCATGTGGTACGTTTGCCATGTACCAGAAGTGCATGATCTAATACGCTCAGTAACGATATGTTTGTTTCCTTCTTTACCGTCATAATAACCCGTTATAACTTCATACACTCGTTGAATGACATCACACTCGGTCATGCGGTGACCCCCTGCTTTTCTTCTATAGTGCTCCATCTTTTTGTAGGGCTTTGGCATCCATGTTCCGTCCTCGGCTAATATGGCTCTAGCCTGCCTTGTCCTATCCGCAAATCGCTCCACGACCTGCTTGAAAGTTAATCTTACCATTGTGGTGACAGGTAGTCCCCGAGCAGATTTGAGGAGTCCATTGAAAGACTCCGAGCTGTTCGTTATGAGCATGCCCCATCTCCTTCCTCCATTGGCATAAAGCGTCCATTTTTCAACTTCTAATTTCATTAACCAAACATATGCCTCTTCACTCACTTCCCTTAGCAGCTCCATTTTTGCAGCTTATTTTCTTTGTTGATGTTGCATCGCAGCCCCCCCACATCAATTTGTTTACAGTGTCATTTCCAAACTTTGTTTACAAATTAGCCTTTAAGTGCCTTAAACGATATCGATGGTAAGCATGTGGAGGCTGCCACCCTTCCAGAGTATGCATATTGTGCAATATGCCTTTATGACGATCCGATCGTACACATATGCCCTGACGACCCCTAATAACATGAGTCTTCAGATGAGTCAAGAACATCCCCCATGTCTCGTTGCTCTCGTTGGCGGTAATTGCGAAAGTAAGAGGGAATATTGACCCATTAGCATCCATACCTATTGCAATTAGGAGCTTGATGTCATATCGGCCATATACATGCGTCCCATCTATCGATATCACATTCCGGCAGTGAGCAAAACCATCAATACTTGGTTTGAATGCCCAAAAGACGAAGTCAAAAATTCTACCCTCTAAAAGCCGCCACTGTACAATAGTGCCAGGATTAGCATATTGTAGAGCTGCCATATACCCCGGCAACGCCCGAAAAGAGGATTCTCAAGTTCCAAAGATCATCTCAAAAGCAAGTCTACGCCCGAGAAATCTTTTTCTCTTGCTTATGGTTTTACCATATTTGGAGTGGACTATGCTAATACAAGTTTTGATAGGCATCCTGCATAAGTTTAAACAAACAACATTTAGCAATGATATTTTAATTGCTATGAGATATATAATGTACTAGGTCAGATAAGTTACCTTGGAGTTTCCTCAATGTCTTTAAGTAACACATGAGCAATCAGGTTTATATCTAAATTAAAATGATCTACTCGACTTTGTCCTATATCACAAGTGTGCTTTGGGTGGAATTTTGTGATTTCCCACAGACCATCAAGCTTAACAATTCCCCGAAGCAACCACCGACAGCCTTGAGTCTTTCGCTTACAAAGCAGCCTCCATACCGATTTGTTTGAGTCATCAACCTTAAAATCCCTCATATCCTTTATATAATAAATTTTGACAGCCTGTTGCAACACCTTTTTTTTATGTGAACATCATTCCCTTTGCAAGGACACATTCATCAGTTATGAGATTTTTTTGTTCAATCCACGTTTTTTTGCGACTTTGATCATCATCTCTTGTGAAGACAAATGCATCCTCACGACCTTGTAGACTGTCAAGATATGGAATATAGTCAGAATACCACTGCCCATAAGTGTTAACTTGACTGGGTTGTTCTTGAGGGATCTCTCAGGGAATCTTTTCAACATACATCTCAAGAACATTAATGACGACTAAATGTTTATATTCTTCTGGCGCATTCAAATAATCCCTCAAAGAATCATCATCATTGATATAATGCATACCATAAAGCACTATACCATGAGAAACTGATTGTGGATATCTGCCTGTTATAGAGATTTCATACTCATCTGGACTAATGTTCAGTTTTTCATGTATGTAAGTGACTAGTGATTCATAAGACATTTCAAGTGGACATTTAACATGAACTTTTGGTCTTTTATTGTAACGAACTGTACTGTTGTCATCAAGGATAATACCATCTCAATATAGTGAAACCCTAACTGATGGAATATCTTGAGCCATTTTTTGTATGAAGTTTGATTATTATTTTTTTGAATGACTTAAGAGAGGTTTTTTTGAATGACTTAAGAGACTTAAACTTATGAAATGGATGAGTTTTTACCTCGTCCAACATTCTTCTTAAATAGATTCATATTGACCCCTATTGCGCATGGAAATGTTGCGCAATAGTCACTATTTTCGTCATTTCATGCATTGTATTGTCAAATCGATCCTTTATGTGTGATAAAAAAGCTGAAATTGACATGCATGGCGTGTAGTCAAATCAAGCATGGGGTATAAATACACTTGTATTGCGCATTGAAATGTTGCGCAATATGAATTAATGTCTAATAAAATAGTCAAATAATGCATCATTGTATTGTCAAATCGGTCCTTTATGTGTGATAAAAAAGCTGAAATTGACATGCATGGCGTGTAGTCAAATCAAGCATGGGGTATAAATATACTTGTATTGTGCATTGAAATGTTGCGCAATATGAATTAATGTCTAATAAAACAGTCAAATAATGCATCATTGTATTGTCAAATCGGTCCTTTATGTGTCATAAAAAAACTGAAATTGGCATGCATGATGTATTGTCAAATCGGTCCTTTATGTGTCATAAAAAAACTGAAATTGGCATGCATGATGTATTGTCAAATCGGTCCTTTATGTGAGATAAAAAAAAAACTGAAATTGGCATGCATGGCGTGTAGTCAAATCAAGCATGGGGCGTAAATACAAGTTTACAACCCCTAAAACTTAAAGATAACAAGTTTCCAAACTTACTTCGAGGCACTTTACAACCCCTAAAACGACGATCCAAACATATATGTATACTTGATGTAATGAGCCGACATTATTTTACTCTAAAAAAAATATTAAGTTCTATATAAAATATTTATAAACATGACTAATCTTCGGTCAAAGTACGGAAAAAAGCTTAATTTTGAGTTTGATTTCCAAAGAATAAAAGTTGGGGTCTCTGTGCTTGAAAGGACCAAAGTGTAAATTTACACTTTGGCCCTTTCACTCACAGATTTTGTGCGTGAAGCCTAGTTTTTTTTTTTTTTTAAAGGGTTAGTTTGGTTCCAAAAGTTATTTTTTGGGTTAAAAAGATTCCGGACTCGTTTTTGGGCACAAGGGAAGTAGTTCTAGGTAACAGCCTATTTTAGGCTGCCTATGCTATAATCTCTTATGTGGGGTGTTGGTTGTTTTATAGGACAATTACTTCAACTGTTTTCTGGATTAAATGCAAAGGTAACTGTTGAAAAAGTAAGATATATCAAAAAAATGCAGTAAATGCTTGTTTTCAACTCCAACAACATTGGATATAAGGTCCAAAGGCCATCTAGATAAAGTACATAAACAAATTATAGTAGTAGATAAGAATTTCAACAATTCTTTCTGCTAGAAGAATGAAGTGGGTGAGGTTTGATAAAAACCAAGCGAGACTGGAGTGCAAATTTCAACTGACAAAATAATACTAGGTAACTTTTTTTTATCTATCTAAATTTTGATGAACAAAATTACTTGATATCTATACTAGTGATAGGTATTAGGTTTTCACTAAACAAGTCAAGATGCAGAGTTGACCTGAATACTATCGTTATAAATAAAATCTTTCCGCTAGAATAAGATGCTTAAATATATCACTACTAAAAAATCTCTATTTTTTCACTGAATTTCCCACTGAAAAATGTTCAGTGGCTATTTCCTACTGAATGTCGGTGGGAAAAACCTAAATAGTAGTGTTTTCACACGGAAAAATTAGAAAGTTTCCTAGCATTTCAATGGGAACATATTTCCACCATGTGTTTTCCCAGTGAGCTGATTCGGTGGGAATTGATATGGGAAAATTATGTTTTATAGTACAAATTTTCTACTGAATGTCGTTGGAGAAAACCTTTGTTTCTAGTGGTGTATTACTACAAAACAATAGATAGAGCCCGTTTGGCTTAGCTTATAAGTTGCTGAAAACAGCTTATAAGTTGTTTTCAGTTTTTGTGAGTGTTTGGATGGTCAGCTTATAAGCCATTTTGTGTTTAAAATAAGCTTAAAAAATTAAGTTAGCCCATTTGACTTAGCTTAAAAAAACAGTTTAAGCTGGAAACAGTTTATAGTCTCAAACATTGGACACAAAAATATACTCTCTTTTGCCGCTTGGAATTAATAAATCCGACAATTTTGTTTCTGGTGAATAGTAGTTTTACGCTAGTCGTTTATTTTACTTTTTGTTTGTGGTACATCAAAACGGAAGTGGCTCCCCTCCAGTACCAATCCTCTCCATTTGCTCCAGTGGTGCATTATAATTCTGACATCTGTCACTTTAAAAAATCAATGGACGAGATTATTTTGATTAACTAACACTACTAATTAGTCTTAACCAGAGTCAAGTAGTCTCTTCCCTTATTTCTTATGCTTCCTCCTAAATCCTCGACTAAAACTAAATTACAAATTAATGATATCATAGATTAAAAAAAAGGGCTAGCGGTAGCGGCTAAAATTTTTAGCGTTTCTGGTTCTTCTAGTTTCTCGAAGATTAAGGAGGAAGCATAAGAAATAAAGGATGGGGTGGTGGGAGGGATTAGAGAGATTACTTTGACTGTGGTTAAGACTAATTAGTAGTATTAGTTAATCAAAATAATCTTGTCCATTAATTTTTTAAAGTGACAGATGTCAAAATTATAATGCACCACTGGAGCAAATGGAGAGGATTGGTACACAATTATAAGATCAGAGAACACGCACGCCTCTGACCAGCTCTTTTCATTCCAGTTTTAGAATTAAACACCCCGATGGATAATATATTTCGTCATTTGTAATAAAGAACATCGGATTAACTTGTATGTAGTTTTCTTCATTAGGTTTAATTATCTATATTTTGTTTTAGAACTATTCATCTAAATTTGCTTTACTTAGAGTTTTGTTAAATCAAAACTTAACAAGTAAAATTGAGGGCAAAAGTCTGTATTAATTTTATTATTAGTCACCTTTTCGCTGATTATTCTGATAATCTTTTACATGAGTACCTTTTATTATTTTGCTTTTAACAGTTCACATTCGATTTTAACAATGCCAGTTGAATTAATTAGCATTTTTTGCTTTTCTCCAGTGGAAATTAATATTTTAATGACGGGTAGAGAATCGACGAATATTTTTGAATAACTACCGTGCAATGAAGCATCTTCAATAGTCTATTCCTCGTAGAATTTATTTATGGAAAGAAAAACGTTTCAGAAAAATACGGCAACATGCATTTCATGGAGATAAAACCAAAGAATAAGACAACGAAAAATCATGAATGGAATATTTCCAGTTGGTGACTATCTTCTTGGTGCCTCCAATCAAAAATAGGTAACCAAATGGCAGACTTTTCTTATCATATTCATATGTGTCTACTACTATAACACTAGCCATGTGTTTATTTGTGGATGGTCCAACCCTATTCTGTCAATTTTACATTCCAAAATATGTCTTTGACCTGCTTCATTCATCTTTTGACATGATTAAACTAATTTGATCAATATTTTAGATGAAACTTCTCTTTCAAACTGCATGTGATTCGTCCGTAAGTTGAAAAGGGGTATGATTTATTATAAATAAATTAAATATATTTAATTTTTCATATAAATTAAGTTTGAACAGAAAATTGTGAATAATATTACAGTTGCTATAATTATTAAATATGCATATATAGAGCGAATAAAGGTTACCTTTAATATTTGATGAGATTCGTAACCCAAAAAAGAGCTTTTTATTCGAGTGAATGACTCATCAGTCCTCTAGAAAAAGACCATATGCTTCAGTAATTCCTAAAAATGTATAGTAGTTTAGGATAATTACGAAGCATCTTTGTTTGGCAATTGTTCAAAGTGGCCAACGAATTATGTATTATTCCATGCAAATTAACCCTCAATTATTAAAGGAGAAAAGATTGCCAAGTAAAGATTTCGTAACACATAAAGCAACTATGACACTTGAGAAGAAAATTGATTATTGGATTAAGATGGCAATTGATTATTGGATTAAGATGGCAATTGATTAAAGCAAACGTGTATTTGATATCGTTTTTTGCTATAGAATACATGTTAATGTCCTAGTGGGCTTGTATTGACACGTGCAACCATTTGTTAATGTACTTTTGGCTAACAATTTCACCTAGTATTGATAATAATGAGCCCGGAACCAAAATGGCCTAATAAAAATCCAAGTGAATCAAAATACCCTCAAAAAATTTTTGGTACAAAAGTACTTTTAGCGCAGTATTTTACTGCCCTAAACAATATTTCTCTCTCCTCTATAGCGCAGCAAAATGCTGCGCTATAGGACTTCCTATTTTCCCAAAACAACCTCTTATTACATTTTCACACTTTTTTACATACATTCGCCGTATATTAATCATGTTTTGAGACTCCGAAACTTCAATATTTTATATAGAACCCTACTTATTTTTGTACGATTAATAAGGTAGGCTCAATACATCAAGGATACGCAAAAGTTCGGATTATCATTTTAGTGGTTGAAAAGTGCTCGAAGTCCATTTTTGTTTGAAGACTTGTAGCCGTTAGCTTTACGTTATTTATGTTTTAGGGTTTCGTGTTATTTTTAAATTAATGCTTAAATTTATTTCGAATGTGTCGCGTTTTTTTTTTTTTTTTATATTATCAATTTAGGATGTGACACTACAACAACAACAACAACATACCCAGTGAAATCCCACAATGTGAGGTCTGAGGAGGGTAAAGTGTACGCAGACCATACCACTATCTCGGAAGACAGGGAGGCTTTTTCCGAAAGACCATCGGCTCAAGAGAAATCACAACGAGAAAGGTTAGATAAGCACAAGCAGTTCAAAGCAGAATGCAAATGAAACTAAAGAAAGCGAATAAGTCAGAATAAAGCAGTCTGAAAAGAAAAAGGGAACAGTAGCTACCACAGATAAATAAGATAATCGAAGTACAAGAAACCACATATAGTAGCAAGAAACAAAGGGCAATAGACTATAGATCGAAACAACGACTACCTACTAGCGTTCTACCCTAATCTGAGTCCTCCAAAACCTCCTATCTAGGGTCATGTCCTCGGTAAGCTGAACCTGCGCCATGTCCTGTCTCAGCACCTCTCCCCAATACTTTTTCGGCCTACCCCGACCTCTTCTGAAACCATCCATAGCTAACCTCTCACACCTCCGCACTGGAGCGTCTCTGTCTCTCCTCCTCACATGCCCAAACCATCTCAGCCTCGCTTCCCTCATCTTATCCTCCACTGATGCTACTCAACCTTATCCCGGATATCTTCATTCATAATCCTATCTCGCCTGGTGTGCCCACACATCCATCGCAGCATTCTCATTTCCGCAACTTTCATCTTTTGGACATGACAGCTCTTGACTGCCCAACACTCTGCCCCGTACAACAAGGTCGGTCTCACAACCACTTTGTAAAACCTGCCTTTAAGTTTTAGTGGCACCTTCTTATCACACAGCACTCCTGAAGCAAGCCTCCATTTCATCCACCCTACGCCAATACGATGTGAGACATCATCATCAATAACCTCATTTTCTTGTATAATGGACCCGAAATATTTGAAACTTCTTTTCTTTGGGATGACCTGGGTACCAAGCCTCACTTCCACGCCAGACTCATGTGTCACGTCACTGAACTTGCATTCCATGTACTCTGTCTTGGTCCTACTCAACTTGAACCCTTTAGACTCCAGAGTTTGTCTCCAGACCTCCAGCTTAGCGTTCACTCCGCTGCGTGTCTCGTCGATCAAGACTATGTTATCTGCAAATAACATACACCATGGCACCTCACCTTGAATTCGCCGCGTCAGACAATCCATCACTAGAGCAAATAAAAATGGGCTAAGAGCTGATCCTTGGTGCAACCCATCTCCACTGGGAAGTACTCCGAGTCTCCTCCCACGGTCCTTACCCTGGTCTTGGATCCCTCATACATGTCCTTGATCGCCCTAGTGTACACTACAGGTACACCTTTGGCCTCCAACCATCTCCATAAAACCTCTCTTGGCACTTTGTCGTAAGCCTTTTCTAGGTCGATGAAAACCATGTGCAGGTCCTTCTTCCTCTCGCTATACTGCTCCACCAGTCTCCTCACAAGATGGATGGCTTCTGTAGTCGAGCACCCCGGCATGAATCCGAACTGGTTCTCTGAAATGGGCACGCCTCTTCTCACCCTCATCTCCACCACCCTTTCTCACACCTTCATAGTGTGGCTTATCAGCTTGATCCCTCCATAGTTGTTGCAACTTTGAATATCACTTTTGTTATTATACAAAGGGACCATCATACTCCACCTCCATTCATCAGGCATCTTCGCCGTCTTAAAAATAACATTAAACAATCCAGTCAACCACTCCAAACCTGCCCTGACCGCACTGTTCCAAAATTCCCCAGGGATCTCGTCAGGACCGGTAGCTCTTCCCCTGCGCATCCTGCGAACAGCACCCTTAACCTCCTCCACCTTTATACTCCTACATACCAAAGTCGCGGCGCCTCTCAGAGTACTCCCAACACAATGTCTCTCTCACCTTCCTCGTTCAAGAGTTTATGAAAGTATGACTGCCATCTCCGTCTAATGAGAGCTTCCTCTACCAATACTCTGCCATCCTCGTCCTTGACGTACTTTACTCGATCCAAGTCCCGTGCCTTTCTCTCCCTCACCTTGGCTATCCTGAACAACTTCTTATCCCCGCCTTTTTCCTCTAGTTCTGCATATAGACGTTCGAAAGCTGCCGTTTTTGCCGTCGAAACTGCCAACTTTGCTTCCTTTCTCGCAATCTTATACGTTTCCCTATTCGTCCGCTTCTCCTCTTCATTTTTGCTATCTACCAACCTCGCGTACGCCACTTTTTTTGCTTCCACCTTTCCCTGGACTTCTCCATTCCACCACCAGTCCCCACGTCGCCTACCACGGCGACCTCTCGAGACTCCCAGGACATCTCTAGCTGTTTCCCTAATGCATCTCACCGTCCTATCCCACATACTGCTCGCGTCCCCCCTACTCTCCCAAGCCCTCATAGCCATCAACTTCTCCCCCATCTCCTGGGCACTCGACAAAGTCAGACTCCCCCACCTGATCCTTGGCAGGTCATCCGCGACCCTCTTCCTCTTCTTCCTCGTAATCCCCAAATCCATCACCAAAATCTTATGTTGGGTCGTAAGGTTCTCACCCGAAATGACCTTACAGTCTTTACAAAGACCTTTATCCTCTTTTCTAAGGAGCAAAAAGTCTATATGCGTCGCAGCCATCGAACTACGAAAGGTTACCAAGTGCTGCTCCCTCTTCGGGAAACGCGAGTTGGCTACTACCAATCCAAAGGCTTTAGCGAAATCCAGAAGTGAGACTCCTCCTCCATTCCTGACTCCGAGGCCGAAACCTCCATGCTCATCATCATAACCCCCCGAGGTTGAGCCGATGTATCTATTGAAATCTCCCCCTATGAATAACTTCTCGGTGGGCGGTATACCTCCCACCAATTCATCCAAATCCTCCCAGAAGCGCCTCTTCTCCTCCTCGTCCAAGCCCGCTTGTGGCGCGTAAGCACTAATAATGTTCAAGGTAAACCCTTCCACAACTAACTTAACCTCCATCATCCGGTCATTTACCCTCCTAACCTCTACGGTCTGGTCCCTTAGCTCACTATCTACTAAAATACCTACCCTATTCCTATACATTTACTTACCCGAGAACCATAACTTATACCCGTCCACATTCTTAGCTTTAGATCCTACCCATTTGGTCTCCTGGATGCAAGCTATATTAATCTTCCTCTCCTTAAGAATCTTAAATAGCTCTATAGGTTTCCCCATCAAAGTCTCAATGTTCCAGGACCCTACTCTCAACCTAGACGCTCCCTGACCCCACTTACCCCCTCTAACCCTAGCCCCCGTCCCCGACCGAGAACATGACCCTAGTCTTCCATCACTCACTATAGCCACTAAGGGGAATAAAAGCAAATCAAAGATCTATCTAAAACAAACAAGAATCAATACTAAAACACAGTTATGAAGAGACTATATGCAAGTCAGGTTACTATGACAAGAAAGATAGCACTATAAGCTAAAGGAATAAAGGCAAGAATTTAAAGTCAAGAGTCAAGAATGTGTAGCAGGCAAGATTTAACAAGGTTAAAAGACACATGAATTAATATGAGCCACCAGAGGTACCAACTCCAGGTGAAAACAATTTCAAAACAAAAAACCTGTTCCACGCCGGAGTATTGTTCACGCCGGAATATTGTTCACGCGGAGCACTGTTCACCGCCAGAAACCCACTGGCGGAGGTTTCCAAGTGCACAAACGAGAAGACAATAGGCAAAAAAACAAAGAAAAGAAAGGAAACGAGAAGAGAAGAGAAGAGAGAAGGAGAGAGAGAAAAAAGAAAGGGTACTGTTCACGTCGGAAAAGTATACCCGCCGGCGATGGTTCCCTGCCAGGAAGGAGGGGGTGGGGTGGGGTGGGGTGGGGTGTTGTTACCGTTGAAAGATGGAAGAAAAAATTCAACGCATCTAATCTATGGTTTGGACATGGACATCAATTTCTGAATGTGACACTATAAACAATAATAAAGACTAAGATAATATTTATAAATATAAATAGATATGCATAAAATATATAATATTTACGATAAACTGTACAACACTAATGTATATAAACTATCGTGGATGGATCCCACATGTGGTATACTTGAGACTATCCTTAGGCCTAAGGCTCATACCATCTCCACCGCCCTCGTCATCGTCTCCGTCGCTCTTTTTCCTCTTAATAACAGGGAGCTCCAAGTCATTATCATTGTGAGGACCCCTGGTGGGCCCTGTTACATGATCTGACATGTCACATACTGGGTATTTTCTATGCTTGGGTACAGCCGGTTCGCACAACTAGGTCATCTTCACGCTGCAGTGCTACGGGTATCGAACCCGGAACCTCAAGCTCCTTTACATTCCCCTGAGGGAATCGCCTCTAAATAATGAGTAACATATATATTTAAAATAAGTAATTTAAATGAATAAATAAGTATTTTAAATACTAACCGAGATTAAAAACTTATCGAAATCAAGAATCCTGGGTCCCTCTAAATTCCTCACAGGCCGCTCATCAGCTAATGAAGCGCGTAACGCCGCCCAATAGACGTTATCACGCTCCTCCATGTATGCATTCTGTCTCGGCTGTGATGAAGACCCAGGTATCTCAGCAAGTAGGAGCGCCGGCGTAAACATATGTGACTGTCCAGGTGAGTTGCCACTGGCCTGGAACGGCTGCGAATGGACTAGAACGAGAACGTCCTCTGGAATGGGAGCGGCCGCATCTGTCTCATCTACCAGATGGTGTCCTCCACCACCAGGTCCTCTAGCAGCAGCACCGCGTCCTACGTGTACCGCGTCCTCTGGCAGCACCAACTCCTTCTCCTGGCGCTGGCTGATACTCAGCCTCTGGAACAGGCTCCTCCATGCGCCTAAACTCTCCTACCTGCCGGATACCATCGTCGGATATCCGTACCATATCCGCCGCAACCCCGCAAGTCTGGGGTAAGGCATATGCTCTAACCCCAACATGTGTAATCGTTGTATGGCCACCAGCTGCATTTGTGTTCAACGGTAAAAAAAATAAAAAATTAAAACGTAACAATTAATACAATTAAATAAATCTAAATACGATAAACTTACCAATGCCTCGTACTGCCCCGCGAGTGCTGAGTATCTTACATCCCTTGCGGACGCAAAGCTAGGTTGCCGATCAATCGGCGTGTGATGTGATGATACCAACGCATGTAATCCTGAATGGGAGTCAAATGGTCGACCACCGCTAAAGTGGCCAACCTGTTCTCCCAACGGTGGAGCTAGACAACCATGAAAGCTAGAAATTCATCATCAACGGCGACCCGATCGTCCCACTTGTAGTGTCGGAGCTCATGAGGAACGTCAGGGGGTATACTCTGTGTATGCCCAAACTATCGTTAGACGCGCTCGGGCATGTGGTCCTCAACGATGTCCAGGTATATCAATTGACACCACGACCTCCAAACCCCCTGACCTGCCCTGCAAAGGGCCGGCAACCCATCTAATATAGCAGCGTACGGCGTCCACAAAAATAGCTGCATAACATATAAATACAAATTAGTGATCATCAAGTAGAAAAGACGTTTAATTAAATTAATAATGTAAAGTTGATTAGTTTTACCACATCGTCCGTCATGTGATCAAGCTGGTCCCGGAATGGAAGAATACTGTGGTGCATATCCACGTCCCGGTCAAAACCCACAATCCACCTCCTCGCATAAGGCATGTCCATATCGAGATGATGCCTAGGTACGGGCTGAAAAGGCAGCATCCTCTCCCACGCCCATAACTGTAAGCGATATTAGAAAATACGATTTTTTAGTCGTCGTTTCAAGAGGTTTGTTTACATTAAAGGAACGCACACTTAAAATATTACTTGGAGAAAAGCAAAAAATCCACACACATCGCTGACAGCACCAATAGACGCTAGGCATATGTATCTGTAAAGGTATGCCAAAACAGCACCGCCCCAGCTGTAGTCTCCCAAGCGGTCTAGATGCTCTAAGAAGACCAAATATCGTAAACTCAAAAAAGGCACCCGATAAGTTCGGGAACAAGATGCCCCCGAATATAATAAGGCACCCGATAAGTTCGGGAACAAGATGCCCCCGAATATAATAAGCAGGTACAAACGGGCATGACGATCAACAACGTCCTGCTGGGTGCCGTCCTCAACAAGATCCATATCCTCCAAATAAGTATAGAGTGCACTAATCTGAACCCGACATCTGGCCCTCGGCACCAGGCACGAAGTGGGTGAGCCTAGTCAACTCCGTCACCCATGTACTACCAGGAGGAGGCTCGTATCGAGTGTATAATGGCTCTCCATCTACCCGCAATCCAAAGAGGACCTTCACATCTTGAAGTGTAATCGTGGCCTCACCGGTGCAAAGATGGAGAGTATGTGTCTCCGACCTCCACCGCTTAACCATGGCCGTAATGAGCGCCCAATCATGTTGTACTCGACCAACGGGCATGCAACGATAGATGCCGCCCTGAAATAATATCTCTAAGACGCGGGGGGTGGGGGCGCTAGCGTAAAAGAGTCCATGCTCTCTGCAGCTTACGGGGACGGAGCCTAGTCGATTTCCCTATAGTACTAGCCATAATAACTCTGACCTATGATTGTCTTGCAAAGACATACTGATCTATCATCGGGCCCCGGGGGAACATTCGGATCCATGAAAGAGTCCGGTTTGTACAAACTAAATTAGTCATTATTCTTGAAATTAAAGAGAAATTATATTAATTAATTCATAATTTGTAGGGAATATGTGAATTATGTTGTATTATATCTTGTGAATAATTAACATGGGATAAACAATTTCACAAATAAATAAAATAACAATGGCATAAATAACACAATAGGAGATTACTATATTTTGGGGGTATGTAGTCTTTATGTACGTGTGTTGCACAAATATTTCTTGTCGATTTTTATAATATTATTTATATTCTATTGATGAGCAACTTGAAAAAATAATATCTACTTATTATCTTGAATACAATATTTATTTTGAATGTATAAAAATCAAATATTTACTTCCTCACACGATTCTGAATATTTGATTTGGTAATTTTGTTATCAATCTTTATTAGATAGTCTTTTCCAAAAATTATTTTCACTCTCCAACCAAATATTGGAAGAAAATAATTATTTTCAACCTAACTTTCGTCATATTAAATGTGCAGTAAATTCAATATGTGATAGTAAGGACACGGGAGTTTGAATTATGTGATGGCAAAGACTTTTAAGTTAACTAGTTTGGGAATCGAAATTTAACAGTAATATTTGTTTAGAACTCTATTTTGAATATGTGATATATTTTTAGTTGACCAAATAGCCAGCACAAATATGATAAAATTAGACTAAAAGAGTATATTCGTCGACCACATATTTTCCTACAAACTTTGCATTTTATCGTTAATGTATGTATTTATGAAATTCATAATAATTTTTATTTCCGTGAACATAAATATTAAAAGAAGAACTTTAACTATTCTTTTTTTAGATAATTTTTTTTTATTTAACATATATATATTCATGCTTTTAAAATAATATAGATTTAACAATTCATAATCAATTAACAAAATATCAATTCATAATCAATATTTAACAACTAATTAATTAATAATTGCATATTTTACAAATAATAGTACATTATTATATTAAACAATTCATAAACAATTAACAAATTAACAACTCATAAACATATAACAAATTAACAATTCATAAACATTTAATAAATTAACAATTCATAAACATTTAACAAACAATGAATTAGCCAAAAAAAATAAAAAATCGGAACAGTGGCAAAAGCCACTGCCCAGACCGATCAAAAAAAAAAAAATTGGAAATTAACGACGATTAAATGTTAAACATGCTTAGAATATAATTTATTTAACAAAAGTTTATAGTAGAAAACCTTAATCGAAGATTTTTGTAGGGTTGTGTTAATCGAGTTGTACGCCGCTTTTTTCCAAAATTCGAGCTTAGAATCTTGCTCCTTAACTTAAATATACCGAGAATCTAAACTTTCCAGACGAAAATTAATAGAAAACGACGTATTTTGATGTGGGAACCATCGTGAAATAGACTCCAATGACGTTTTTGATTTTTTTTTTTTTGCCACCGGAGGAACCAGTGGTGGAACCCGATCGGGTTTTATGTTGGAAGTCCTATAGCGAAGCATTTTGCTGCGCTATAGGGGAGAGAGAAATATTGTTTAGCGCAGTAAAATATTGCGCTAAAGCACTTAACGGCTCTGTCACAGTTAAGTGCTTTAGCGCAGTATTTTACTGCGCTAAAGATACTTTTGTACCAAAAAAAATTTTGGGATATTTTGGTTCACTTGAATTTTTATTGGGTCATTTTAGTTCCGGACTCGATAATAATGCACTATTGACAACCAGCAAAATCGTTGGCTACTTTTGAAAAATTAAAAAAGAAAGCAAGAGAATGAATAAAATCAAACTAAATGTCGACTTCATAATCCTTATAATTATAGAAAATTAGTTCATATATAGCTAAATCCTAGAACGACATCGAGAATCCTGAATAAACACGATTCTAGAAAGAATTAAGAGATGAGAAAATAAAACTTATGGTTAAATTTCTTTAATCCGGTTGTTAATGATCAAGATTCAAGAACAGAATACATGCAGTCAAATGCTAATGTATGAGTACGTAATACAGAAGTGAGAGGGCAGTGGATCAATTTTCTTAGCTACTTATTTATTGATTTATTTAAATATTAAAAGAAGAACATATTTTGATGTAACAAGTGCAATATAATTACTCCTAATTTAAGGTGTCCAGAAGGGAAGATAAAGCCAATATGTGAAAGAAAAGAAACTTGTGGAGACAAACCATGAGAGCACTTCCGTTAAATTCATGTCCAATACTATACTAAAAAATTGCAGTATGATTGGTGAAAGAAGCCAAGTCTACTATGTGCCGTGTACGGTAGATTTGGGGCACAGTTCACCTAGTCCTTGGGGGTGGGCCAATTACAACTGGGATTTGTTTTTATGTGATTGAATTTATGTGTCCAAAAGAGATAAAATGACAAAAATGGTCTCTTAAGCGTGGGAATAGGTTTAAAATGCTCTCTTATGTTTGTGAGTTGGCTCTTTAAATTTGCCAAAAGTTAATATTTTTGGTCTCTGTCAAAAATATTTAACAACTCTATCTGTTAGATTTGATGAAAACTGTGAATTTTTTTTTATCGAAAACACTAGGAATGTTCTATCAGATTCAAAAAATTACAACACAAAGAACTATACTAAACTCCAAAATAGCAGAAATTGCACATAGAAAACTATAGTTGATTCTTGAAAGAGAAAAAAAAAACAGAAATTGCACAAAAAAAAAGCACTTTTAAATGTGAGTTTCCGCTAATCTTTTTCTTTCTACAATTTTCTGTCAAGTCTAACAAACTTAAATATATTAAATATTTGATAGAGACCAAAATGGTTAACTTTTGACAAACTTAAAGGACCAACTCCCAAACATAAGGGACCATTTTGAACCTACTCCCAAACATAGAGGACCATTTTTGTCACTTTCTCTATCCTAAAGTTATAAAATTGTATTTTTCTGAAATCGAATTACATTTCGTGTTTCATTTGGATACATATTTTGTGTTATTACAATTATTTCAATTTTGTGAGGAAGTAATAAATTTAGTCAAGAACTTCGGAGCAAGTAAGATTGTTTTCGAATCTTTAGTTTGAAAATAAGTTTCGAATCTTTAGTTTGAAAATAAGGAAATTAGCAATTCGTGTTATAGATTTGAGATCTAATGGGAAAATATAAAATAAGAATATGTAGGAAGCACTTCAGAACCGAACATGAAGATAAAAAAAGGATAAGGTAGAAGGAACAGGTGGCATAATTATCTTATTAAGACTACTAGTTTGGAAGAATGAGACCATCAAGACTTGTAATTAATTTACTACGAATACTTCGTTCCAAGAGATTACACATGATCAACATTGATTTCTTTTTTATTGAACATCAGAAAGGGTATGTGGTAGATATATCTATAGTTTCACTAGTTTCAATTCAACACACCAGGGCATGGTTATGGTACGAAGAACATAAAAAGAAAGATTGTGTTAGAGTTATCTTTAACTTATAATTTTCTTTCAAATATTTTAGAAAAAGATTATGGAACCTAAGCCCCGTACGTGGAGGTTTACATCTCGCTAGATCTCTTTTAGAACATAGTTCAAACAAGTCAGGCAATTTTGTATTACTTTCCAACTACTTGTAATCTACTATTCGTATTCGTAGTATATACTTCACATTTCACATTGGTTTCATACAGTAGAGAGGAACTTTAGAAAGGTCAACGTGATAGTGAAAGTCAAGCACTCAAAATGGACTAAGGTGTAGGTGGGCTACATCAAGACAGTGGGCCCTAGGAGGTAT
The DNA here is from genome assembly GCF_019175385.1 of Lycium barbarum. Lineage (NCBI taxonomy): Eukaryota > Viridiplantae > Streptophyta > Magnoliopsida > Solanales > Solanaceae > Lycium > Lycium barbarum. Next base: position 82,466,026 of record NC_083348.1, on the reverse strand, counting down.
AGTGAAAGTTGCTCCTTGCAATTGCAATTTGCACGCTGCCCAATTAGACCTCTAGCTTTCTCCTGTTGAACAAACATATGATTGAAAGTTTGAAACATCTAGGATTGTAAATTAAGGCAAGCAAATGCTTTATGGGACCCTATTTACAATTCATATTGACTAGAGAGGCCGAGTTATGATTTCAGCTTTATAGATTCTGAGTTTTAAAACAATAATTTGAAGTGTTAATAATTGTTTTAAATTTTATATGCATACATATTTAATGAATTTATTAACACAAATGCACTATCGAAGGAAAAGTAAATGAATTCGATCAAATCCGTATCTCAATTTCTTCATCTGCCCCTGATTGATTGTTTAATCCTTTCATCTTTGTATTTAAATCATTAGAGAAAACATATTTAAAAAACAAGCTATGCGCTCTGCTCCTTTTCGTTTTTTACCGGACCAATTACTTTACTTTTTTGTTGATGATAAAGAGATACTAAGATTTAAATTTAACGTCTTTGTATCATCTCATCTAAAAGTTTACATATTGGATAGAATACACTATTAGTTACTTTTGTAACTTGAAAAAACTGAATATGAAAAGCTAGTTGAAATTACAATTAGCCTCAAACAATTAAAAACAAACAAACTTGCTAACAATGATAATTGCTTTTGCTACGTAGGGTATAAACAAAGTGCTCACATATTTTAGACATCTACTAATAAGAAAATAAGAATAAAGATAAAACTAATTACTATAAGTGATCGTTGATTGAGAAACAATCATTTATCAATCATCTTTCTTATCGCCCAACTTGCAATCATCTTTCTTCTTGCCCAATTTGCAAGGAGAAGTTTCCACTTTGAATAATGTCAACCTGATCTGGCTTTGATGTCACGTTTATTTAATTTGACTAATCTAATGGGATAACTACCTGGGTTTCTTTTCTGCTTTGTCAATATACGTCCGAAAGTATGTGCATGGATGCGATCTGTCATTTTAAGATCGTTATTATAGCTATTATTGTCATTATCTTTATACGTTAAGTGGTTATACTTACTGGCGGCTTTTGTCTGAAATGAATAGTATTTATTTAGTATTATGAATGCTAAACAGAATAAAATTTAGTACTATATTAGTTTTTTAAAATATTAAACTATTATTAGATAAAATTTTGACAAAAAAGTTGTGAAGTAGGTCAATCTACTCAACCTTATAAAACGTAAAAATAGAGGAAACAAATATCCTCTTTAAATATACGTATTAACTATTAAGTAACTTTGAAGATATATATATATATATATATATATATATATATATATATATATATATATATATATATATATATATATATATATATTGTTCTCTTTATCTTCGTCTAGTCGAGTCCCAGTCTCCCAGAGGACATTTTTTGTTCAATTTATCTTCGTATAGTCAAGTCTAGAAGACATTATGCATTTATAGAAGAATTCAAATTAAGTTGATTGAGATTCGTTAATCCAATGTTATACTTGTTTTTATCGATCACTTGCACTATAGTTAGTCATGAAATGAGTCCGGAGCCTAAAGGTATAAAAATACACGGTATAAACCAAAAGGGGTAGCCTTTTATAGATATACCAAAACGGGTATAACTTGGACTCCTCCACGTTATACCCCAATGAAAAAAAAAATTAATGGTATAACGTGGATCAGTCCACGTTTTACAAATATATGTTGTAAAACGTGGACTGATCCACGTTATACAAAATTATTTGTATAACGTGGATCAGTCCACATTATACCTTTCATTAATTTTTTCTCCCCAACGTTTTACAAATAGTTTGTAAGACGTTGACTCTATTTAAATCATATTCGGCTGTGTTTTTAATAAAAAAAAATTATTGATTTTTTAAATTTTTAAAGCATATAGTTAATTTTAGTGATTAACTCAAATAAATATTTTAACACATGCAATAATTAAATATGTGTTATATATGCGAACAGAAATAAAAAGTAAAATATAAGTTAAATAAACGTCACACATTAACTGAGTAGTAAATGTTAAATTACATACTAACTATTAAATGGCACAAGACATGTTATATATTCTTGGAAGATTACATAAGGAAACAGCAATCGTACAACTTAAGAAAAAACATAAAAAAAAACTTACTATTAAAAAAAAATATTATTCCAATTTTAGCAGAACAAATATGCACTGGCTAGATAAAGCCAACTTCCATTCGCCTTATTTAGAAACCACTGATAGTGGACCACATTAATACCTATAAGGTATAGACAAAATAAATGTTCACCCACTTAGACTTAGGTCCCATATAATAAAGCATTATCATGAAATTTTAAGTATCTTTTTTTGGGCTACTGAGGCATCAATTAAGTTTCACTTTTCTGGCTATATAAATATCACATTAAAGGTGCAATGAAAAATAATTAGTTATTCATATCTTTTATATAACAATCCACAAAAATAACAGTAACATAACAACAAATTTCTTCAAAAGTGCTACTAAACAAATCAGACCTTTTATATAATAATGTTTCTAACAATCATATCTTAAGTTCAAATTAAAATAACACAAGTAAGACAAACATATATCTTATACGTATTAAAATAACACAAATAAAAAATAACAATTAAGATATATAAGACAAACAGATATCCTACATCTACTATAAATATACAATATTATATGAGTTAGAAACAATACCTTAATTTAGATAGCAACAAAAGATAAAGATGAAGAAGTTGCTCCAAAAATTAGACTGTAACGCAAGGTTTAAAAAGAAAATAAATGGAGGAGAAGGAAAAGGAGAAGGAGACGGAGGCGAAGATGAAATTCTGTAACTTCAAAAGGATGGAGGAAGAAGCGGAGGAGAATGGAGAAAAATTAGGGCAACAATGCACAATGAGTCGTGGACAGCACCACGTTATACAAATAATTTTGTATAACGTGGATCAGTCCACGTTATACTATTAAATATTTATTTTTTTTTGTTGTGATTCTGACATTGCAAAAAAAAAATTAAGATATAACGTGGAGGAGTCCACGTTATACCCGTTTTGGTATATATATAAAAGGCTACCCCTTTTGGTCCAAGTCGTTAAGTTGGTCATTCGTCTAATCCACTTTTGTTGAGTCTTTTGACGTTTTTCTTCAACATCAATTATAGAAGCAGTCTTTTAATAACAGTAATCTCCATTGTTCAGATACATATTCATATTCTACTTGTTCCAATAGACCTTTGTTTTTGAAAAATCAGAAGAAGAGTTAACACCCATCCAAACTTCAAATCATACACATGCAAAACGAGGTCGTGATTAGATAGCAGCTTGTGCATTTAGGGATAAATTAAACTAATATTAAAGCATGATCAACAGAAGCCATAATTGACTTTTATGCATGCATCTTGGCAGGGGCCGACCATACGGTTTGCGGGTTCGGTCGAACCCAGTAACTTTGGTTCAAACTCTGTATTTGTCTTGAAAAATTCGTTGAATATGTATAAATTGTGACTTTAGAACCCAGTACCTTAAACGAATTATAATCCCGAACCCACAAATTTCTTCAAAAGTGCTGGATTTGAACTGATGAAGTTGGGACCGCAAATTAAATCTTGCACCTAAGAGCCCGTTTGGATTGGCTTATAAGCTGTTTTCAGTTTTTTTGAGTGTTTGATTGGTCAGCTTATAAGTCATTTTGTGCTTAAAATAAGCCCAAAAAAATAATTGGGCCTGTTTGACTTAGCTTATCTAAAGCAGCTTATACGTTCAAAACAGCTTATAAGCCAAAAAAAAATAAGTTGGGCTACCCTAACCTTTTTTTTTTGTTGGCTTATAAGTTGTTTTCAGTTTATAAGCAGCTTTTTTTAAAGCCCATCCAAACAGGCTCTAAGTCTCATTTTGCATTTTTTTTTTTTGTGCGGATTTCCCTTCAAAAGCACTAGTCTTTAAGTTTTGCCCTTAAATTGGTGATCTTTAAGTTTTGCCCTTCTCTAGAAGCCCTTTGTTCCCGGGTTCGAACCCTCGCTCAGTCAAAAATTAAAAAGAATTCGCAAGGCATAAGTTGGGATTTTCAAGGCAGAGTTTTGCATGCCTCAGGGAGAATTTTGAATGCAAACTCTACATGCAAGCAGAGTTGTGCATGCAAAACTCTACGGCAGAGTTTCAGTTTGCAAAACTCTACCTGCAGGCATGCAAAACTCTACATGCAGGTAGAGTTTGAAACTCTGCCTGAGGTAGTGTTTTGACTGAGAAAAACTGACCGAGGCTTAAATTTGGCCCGAATTTGCCTAACTTGCTACAAACTCTGCCTTGCGTTTTTTTTTTTTTTTTGACTGAGCCGAGGTTCAAATCCCAAACCTCATGGTATTATGCGAAGGACAAATATTAAAGACCACCAATTTAATGGACAAAAATTAAAGACCACCCCAAAATAAGGGCATTCCCGCGAATTGCCCCTCATTTTGGCCTAATTAACGTAACCTTTTACATGGACAAATAGCTAACATACATGCTTGAAGAGGTTTAGTCTCGATCCAACTCATTTAGGACTGGCTTTTGGTTCAAATTTTTGGGGAAAAAAATGTTTGAATTTTTCCTAATCCTTGCAAAATTTATTTTTCAACCAAACATAAAATGAAGAATCCACTTTGATTACTGTTTCAGTGTTTGGTAAAAGCTTATAACTTTTCCTTCTTTTGGGAGAAAAAAAAAAGCTTTTCTTTCTTGATGTCTGGTTGAATTTCTTTTTATGAAAGGGTCATTTTTTTTTTTGCAAAAACCTATTCTTCAAAATTTCCAAGAAAACACCATTAAATCTGGAATCTTTTTTTTTTTTTTTTTTTGCGCGGATTGCCCTTCATTTGGGATGGTCTTTAATTTTTGCCCTTCAAATTGGTGGTCTTTAAATATTGCCCTTCGCCTAACACCCTGAAGTTGTGGGTTCGAACCCCAGCTCAGTTAAAAAACAAAAAAATCGCAAGCCAAAATTTCACGGAAATTCCGCCTGAGGCAGAATTTTTGCAAATCTGCCCATGCAAATTCTGCATTTGGGCCTTCAGGCAGAATTTGCATGGGCTGAAATTCTGCCTATGTCAATGCAAATTCTGTCTGAAGGGCAAATTTTAAAGACCACCATTTTTAAGGATAAAAATTAAAGACCACCTCCAGCTAAGGACAATCCTGCAAATTGCCCAACCTTTTTCCTTGGCCACCATGGGCTAGTATTTTTACAGGCCTCTGGCCTTCTCTAACATGTATTGGGCTCCACCTCATTCAACTAGCACTGCTGTTTTAAGATGTCTTCATCAGCTCAGCTGGAATGTCATATATACCAAGAAATCCAAGAAAAAAAGTTGCACAAATTTTATTTCTTTTTAGTAAATTGTGAAGCTTCTTTTGGTCAAAGGTTTTCTGTTCCTTTTACATTTGGGCTCCAATATTAGTCGTACATATTATATGCGGATTTCTATCAGTGATAGATACTTTGATTTTTTTTTTCTTTCCAAAATTTAAAGATTGGTGATAAGGCCTATATGTTTAGACCTTTGTCCAACTTTGTGATAAGATTTTTCTATGTGAGCATAAAAGTTATTTCATTGAAAACTATTTAAAAAGAACAACCAATAAAATTACCCCTTTGTCTGAAAAATAAACCTTTGGACACGTGTGGTTTCCATTTTGAAACATATTGAATACTGGAGTAATTTAACTTAATAAATCTTGACCATGGACGTGTAGAAAATTCTTAAATGAAGTAAACGATGAAAGCCCGTGCTAGCACGAGCCCAACACAAAAAATAGTATCACATTTTTTTTAGTGTGTCTAAAAAATAATAATATATTTTTATGTTTAGAAATTATTTAACTTGAAATTTCCCCTTCTACCTTTAATGAAATGATTTAAATCCACACAAATATCTATGACTTGTTTTAGACCACAAGTTTCAAAGATTTTTCCTTTCTTTTTTAAACTTCATGCCTAGTCAAACTATGTCACATAAATTAGGACAGAGAGAGTACCTTTTAGTAATATAATTATGAAATTTTTATTATAGAAAGTATTATAATTCAATTAATTGAAAATAACAATAAATTATTTTACTTAATCCGCTTCTCCCATATATGACTTTAGTTCTTCAATTTAAAGATTTGAAATACACCTTCTCCTATCGAGTTTCATGCCATCATATCTTTCTACTCAACAACACTGAAAAACGCTTTCATGTGTTAGCATCTGTTGTAGTCTTAAATTTTTAAGTATATGTGTATACGTTTTTTGACTGTTTATATTTCGTCTTCTTGATGTTATTCCTCATTATTTGTGTAAGACGTATGTGTCTAAAATTAATGCATTTTTATCCTTACCCAAAGGTATAAGTTTTAAATCTTTTGATTTTATGACTTCTTTAGCAGTTTTTGTGTTCAATTTAAATCGTTATTTCTTTTTTCTGAATTTCTCTTATTTAAATTTTCTTTAAGCATACCTTTACCATTTTCTGAATTTATTATCATTATTTAAATGTCTTTTTTTTTTTTTGCTATTGTCTCCTACTTCTTCACGAGTTCACGTGGACCCCACTTTTTTTTTTTTTTTTATATATAACTATTAACTATTATAGAAGAGTGGGTTGGCGACCAAACCCACTCTTCTATAATAGTAGAAAAATGTCAAACTTCTATCTCTTTTTTCAACTGTTCAATATCTAAAATTTACTTACCCGACTAATTTGAATTCATATCGAACAGGACTATTAAGAAATGGTAACGCTTCGTACCGAAAGATTCATCATTCTTTAGAATGTACACAAACTTTCTGGTTAAATACGATTCGACATCAGCCAAAAACATGGACCAGATGCCAAATCAGCCCAGTCAACTAGACTAATCATTCAGGCATGACTAAGATTTTGTGATCTTCTTCTTCAAGCTTAAGGGTCATTTGCAGTTTTGGCCCTATTTTGTGCTAGTCTTTAATTTTGCCCTTAAGACAAATAATTTTTTTGCAGAGTATAAGTTTATAATTTCGCATCATCATAGCTACATGGATACAATTTATGTACCACATCCTCAAACCAAGAATTTATGCCCCGGATAGACATAAATTCAGTTTAGAAGGACAAAACTTAAAGGCCAACCCATTTGAAGGGAAACCATGCAATTGGACATTTCGCACGATTGCCCCTATTTGGGCCAGTCTTTAATTTTGCCCTTCGCCTAAAAAACTGGCCGAAAATATCTCGAGGTTCTTGATTCGAACCCCAGCTCAGTCAAAAAAAAAAATTTGCAAGACAAAGGTTCGCAACAAGGCATAAGTTATGCCTTATTAGGCAGAAATTAGTTATGCCTTAGCTAAGTTTTGTCTTATAAATACTTATTACGAACTAAGAAGTAACGACATTCTACCTATAACAATATTGACATTCATAATAACGGTACACTTTTTGTAAAATTACCTCTCTACAACAGTCATACTTAAATATTGTGTAAACATATTTTGTAAGAAATATAATATTATGTATAAAAATAAAAAGCTATTGTTAGAGCCAATTGTTACTTGAGGTGAGGTAGAAGAGTCGATTGTTAAGCTCTCAGACAGTCTTCAAGGTAAAGCTATTGAATTCCCTTTTACTGAAAGTTTGGACAAAATTGTTCATCAATTCAAGCGTAATATTATCATTAAGAGACTGGAATTTACGAAATAACTTACAATTGTAAGATTGTTACGTCAAACTTGAAATATTTAAATTCTCAACTAATTTCAAATGCATATGTTCCTTAGATTTTAATTCTTTATCGGTATGGTACAACTAGTTATTGATTTATTAGTAATTTATTAGTCTTTTCATTTTTTTAATTAATGTGATATGAAAGTCAATGGGATTTTGAAATTAACAAATATATTGTTTTCGTTTATATGTAACATATAAAGTAAATAAAAATAATTGTTTGCATACTTTTATTTATAACACTAAAATGAAATCTAAACATCAAATGTCAGTATACATACATAACAACGCCTTCCTATAAGAGTCTGTCATTATAGAGAGGTTTGACTGTATAAACATTGTTACATGTAATCACTTTTTAAGTGACTTGATTGGTTTAAATTCCACACCATCAATACTTAAAACTTTTTTTTTTTTTTTTTTATTTTGGGTATAATGCTTGCAAGATAAGACTGTGTACTTTGGAACATCTTCTGGCGTTATTTTATTTCTCTCTTCAGAATTCACTTTATCTGGTAGAGATCACTCGGCTTTTATCAAGCTTCATATTCTTCAAAATCTTGTAAATCTCATCCAATTTCTCTCCTTCTTCTTTGAGGAGAACAAGTATCTGTTTCCGGTCTCTTAATGTTTGCATTAAGCCATGAACTTCAAAGAACTTCATTGAAGATTTTTCAAGATCCGCCAATTTCTTAGAATAGTACCACCTTTTACACACATTGTAACGTTTGATTTTCGCGCTTTCACGTACAATTTTCTCACCTTCTTGTAACCGCTTCTTGAATATCTCAACCTCTGATTCTCTTCCTTCCAATGCTTTGTTCAGTCTCTCTATATCCTCAAGCACAGGCTTGATTGACAGTAAAGTCGAATTTAATCGTTGAAAGTTGGAATCGTAAGAGATTTTAGTTTTGCTAACTTTTATCATTGATTCGGATAACATTCTGAATGCTTGTCCCAAAGCTGCACCACCGATGAGATTCCCTGCCATTACAACGTGTATATATATAGTCCGAAAAATGGCTAATTGAAGACGTTTTGTTTGACAGTATTATTGTAAAAGCGTGTTTGGTCGTCGAGGCGATGATGTTTCAATGTTGAAGCTGTTTCTCGGGTTGTTCGACGGTTTGTTTTGTTGAAAAACACCTGAGTTTCTGTGAAACAGAAGGGAACTCAGTTAGAAAGTTCTTTGTTTGTTGGATGGTTAACTTTCTTTTCTTAATTTTACGTGTTTGCCATTCATTAGTTACTAATATTTTTAGACATGCCTTTTATCTATTTTTTATTTAGGGGAAACAGCACAAAACACCCCTAGAACCTAAACTTATTACCTGTTTATGCTCCCACTTAACTAATTACTGCCAATACCTTTTTTGCATTAAATATTACCTGATCACCCCTTACCCGGACTGAGCCGTGAATTGCGGCGTGAAACCGGTCCTTGACTCCTTTCTCACCTCTGTTTTCTTTGTTTTGTTTTCTTTATTTTTTGTTTCTTTTTCTCTTAATTTCTTTTTGTCTTTTTTTGGTTACTTTCCTTTCTTCTTCTGCTTCTTCTTTTTTTTTTTGTCCTTTTCTTTTTATGTTTTTTAAGATAAAAATACTATACTTATTTTTAGACTAATAAAGGTGTAAAAAATTTAATAACTTAACTACAACAAGAAGTAATTAAGGAAAATACTAAAGTCACTAGCTTATTTATTAAATCTAAGTTAACAAACATATATTTTTTTTATTTTTTTTTTGCATATGCAAAGAAAATTTATAGCTAAAATATGCGTCTATTTTTCTATAATCTTTTCTCAAGTAAAATTTGTTAAAATAATATAAAAATTAAAATCAAAATGAACCAATCCTCTATGATATCTTGTGATAGATACCAGGTTGGTATCAAAAAAGGTTGAGCCTTTTTTTGAAGGAATGAACAGGTCATCTATGGTATATCAGGTTGGTATCATAGAGGGCGGAACTCGTTTTTGAAGGAATGAACAAGTCTTCTATGATACTTTGTCAGTATATGATATATACCATGTGAATATTATAGAGGATTTTTTTTCTTTTGTTTTTATTTTTTATTTTTGAGGAATGAATCAGTGTTTATGATACCCCATCAATATATCATATATACCATATAGTTATCATAGATGACTGAGCTCTTTTTTTAAAGGAATAAATCAGTCCTCTATGATTCTTGCGAGTATATGATATATCATGTGGTTCAGTCATCCATGATACCTTGTCAATATATGATATATGCCCTGTGGGTATCATAGATGATTGAGTTGTGTTTTTCTTGAAGGATTGAACAAGTCCTCTATGATACCTTGTCAGTATATAATATATGATATATACCATGTAGGTATCATAGAGGATTGATGAGTGTTTTTTTTTTTTTTTTAAATAAACTAGTTCTCTATGATACCCTATTCGTATATCATAGTGGACTAAGTAATATTGTGATGAATCTGTCATCTATGATACTCTATTAGTATATGATATATACCAGGATGATATCATAGAGGACTGAGTGTTTTCTTGAAGGAATGAATTGTCAGTTCTCTATGATACTCTGTCAGTATATGATATACCATGTGGGTATCATAGAGGACTGGGTAGTATTTTTTTGAAGGAATGAATCAATCTTCTATGATACCCTACAATATATGATATATACCATGAGGGTATCATAGAGAATTGAGTTGTTTTTTTCTTGAACAGGTGAATTAGTCATCTATGATACCATGTCAATATATGATATATATCAGATTGATATCATAAAGACTGAGAAGTGTTTTTTTGAAGAAACAAATCATTCCACCATGATGATACTCTGTCAAGATATGATATATACCATGTAGGCATCATAAATGACTAGTACTGTTGGAATGAATCTGCCATATATAATACCCTATCAGTATATGATATACATCAGGTTGGCATCATAGAGGATTGCTTTATGAACTACCAGTCCTGTATGATACCCTGTCAGTACATGATATACCATGTGGATATCATAGTGGATTGATTAGTATCTTTTGAAGGAATGAATCAATCTTCTATAATGCCCAATCAGTATATGATATACCATGTGGGTATCATAGTGGATTGAGTTGTCATTTTCTTGAAGGGAAAAATCAGTCATCTATGATACTCTGTCAGTATATGATATATACCATACTGAGAAATATTTTTTATATTTGATAAGGAATGAATTAGTCTATATGATACCCTATAAGTATATAATATATACCATACAAGTATCATAGAGGATTGAGTTGTGTTTTTCTTGAAGGAATGAATATATTACAGTGATACCCTATCAATATAAGATATATACTAGTGGGTATCATAGAGGATTGAGCTGTGTTTTTCTTGAACGAGTGAATCAATCTCTATGATACCCTATAAGTATATGATATATACCATATGAGTATCATAGATGATTAAGATCTTTTTTTTTTTTTAAGAATGAGTCGGTCCTCTATGATATCTTGTCAGTATATGACATATCATGTGAGTCATTCATCCATGATACCTTATGAGTATGTGATATATACCATGTGGGTATCATATAAGATGGAGTTGTGTTTTTCTTGAAGGAATGAATCAGTATATGATATATACCATCGGGATATCATAGTCATAGAGGACCGTGGGGTGTTTTTCTTAAAAAAGTGAACCTGTCCTCTATGATACCCTGTTAGTAGATGATATATCCCATAAGGGTATCATAAAAGACTTAGTAGTGTTTTTCTTGAAGAAATACACCATTCCTCTATGATACCCTGTTAGTATATGATATATATCATGTGGGCATCATGAAGGATTGAGTAGTGTTGAAATGAATCTGCCATCTATGATATCATATCAGTATATGATATATATTAGGTTGGTATCAAAAAGAGCTAAGTGTTTTTATTGAAGGAATGAACTGTCGGTCCTCTATGATACCTGTCAGTATATGATATACTATGTGTGTATCATAGAGCGCTGAGTAGTATTTTTTGAAGGAATGCATCAATCTTCTATGATACCGTCTTAGTATATGATATTGTGTTTTTATTGAAGGGATGTATTAGTCCTCTATGATACTATGTCACTATATGATATATATACCAAGTTGGTATCAAAGAAGACTGAGTGTTTTTCTTGAAAGAACCGTCAGTCCTGTATGATACCCTGATAGTATATGAAATATACTATATGAGTATCAAAGTATACTGCAACAATATACTTCAACTGCTACTGATTTGATATACTATATGCTAGAATAAATTATTTTTTGAGGTATGAAAAAAATAAAATACCAGTTATCCTTTTTATTGATATAATAAAGGAGCCAAAAGGTGTGTAGAGTTAGATTATGAAAAAAAGGAAATAAAGAAAAAAATAATTTTGAAAATTTGAAATTAGAAAAGGAGAAAAAAGTAGTAAATGAAAATCACCAGAAATTAAAAAAGAAGAATAAATAAAAATAGAAAAAAAGTGAATGAAATTAGATTATGGAGATAAAAAAGAAAAGAAATAAATGAAATTAAAAAGGAAAAAAAATAAAGAAATTTAAAAAATAGAAAAAAACGAAAAGAAAGAAGCTAGAATTAAATATGGAATCAGATTATGGTGAAAAAGAAAATAAAATATAGTTTGATTTGGGCAAAAAATAAATGAACAAAAAAGGAGAAAAAATAAAAGAAGAAAAGAAAATAAGAAGTAGAGAAATAAAAAATAAAAAAGAGATAATTGCCTACAAAAGCTACAATGGGTATTAAGGGTAAATCGTTTTGGGGGTATGAAAGTAAAGGGGGCATCGAAAGGTATTTATTTTGTGTGGTAGTGGATATTGGCGTTCTTTCTCCTTTCATTTATGGTTGCTGATATGAGGAAGAAAGGTTGGAAGAGTGGAAGCTGTAATAAATGTAAGGGGTCATTTGGTTTAGATATAGAAACAATTAATCTCAGCACAAAATCGCATATAAGATAAAATAATATTTTGTTGAGGTATGTAAATATGTTGTTAATTACACGAGATAATACAGTATTTGGTTGGCGCGAACTAAATAATATTCACATTAAAATATGTGATAATCTATGAATAATTTATGCGAGATAAAATGTGGAATAGAAGTACTTAATTATGTTGCTATTGTAGGGATTAGCTTATTAAAAGACAAAATACCCTTCTAGAGCAATTAATTCATATCTGAGATTCTTATGTAATGGAGTATTAATTACCGCATAAAAATGCATTCATTATTAATGACCATACCAGAATTTTTTAATTTTTAATTACCACATAAACAAACCTTATATTATTACTTTTTACACTATTATTTCCTACATAATAACTTACCTCTAAATCAAACGGTCTCTAATTGTATTGGCTATTTTATTGTTAGGGAGAAATTTATTAGTATGACTTATTGTATTCCAAGTTATGAGCCAATTTCACGTATAGTCATTGACAGTACCTTCTATATAAAAGTAAACTTACAAAATTATTATTTATCATATTAAAATAATAAAGCTATTTCCATGTGAGTTGTTCAAAAATTATAAATGACCAATAGGTCAAATTTCTGATGCGTAGTTATGACACATCATTCGGTATACATCAGCACTTTGCTTCTTTTTAAGTTCAACATTAGAAAATTACATAGAAGAAACATCATGTATATAATTCTCTCTTAACCGAACAACGTGGCCGTACCCTGATATCCCGCAGTGGTATCTTACAATACTGCTTTTGAGTCATAATAGATCGACTTTCCTAGCAGAATTTCTACCAAAATTAATCGTGTATTTCCACTACGAAGTTGCAAACTAGATTAGTTTGACAGGCTTTAAGATTGTCATGCGAACTAAGTACTAGATTTGTGTCCTCTAGGACTCCAGGTGTTCCAAGCTTGACTTTCGACCCAACTTTCATTGTAAGTCCAGCTGTATTAAGAGGATGGGAAAGAAGATACCAAAATTTTGAATATACCATTCAGAAGCTTATGTCACATTTGGAATATACTATTCAGAGGCTTATGTCATAAACATCCTCTATAACAACATTTCGCTACAACAGCTAAGAAATATTAAAACAAACGGCACTATTTAGAGTTTGACTGCATAAAATATTCATGTGTTCTTAATACTTGACAAATAACATTCTTTGATAATTAAAGAGATTACTTAAAACAACACAAGTGTCGATGGAAAACTCAATCACCACCCTTAATTAGGACTACATAAGCACGTAAAACACTTACATAAAAAACAGACTTCTCAAATCTGTTGCCTCACTATATGAGCCTTAATTAAGCAGTGGGGAAAGAAGCACGAGTAGCAAGGCCACAAACTCCACCGTCCACAATATCTCTAGCCATTCTCATATATCCTCCTTCACCCCAAGTCTCTCCCCATGAATTCTTCAACAACCAATATTTAGTACCATCCTCAGTTGTTCCGTACCCTACCACTGTCACTGCATGATGTGAACTCTCCCCACACTCCCCATGAAATATTCCAGTACCTTTGTAAAACCGAAATTCGTCACTCCCAATAGTGATACCTGCAGAGACAGGCTGATTTGCTACAGCTTGCAACAGTGCTGATTCAGTTTGATCCACTATTTTGTAGCTGGATATTGTTACTACTGTTGATTCTGCCTTTTGGCTATCGCAGGTTCCTGGAATTCCAGTGTAAGGGTAATTTGATTCTGTTGTGAGGCCCCCCTTTTCGGCTATGTATTCAAATGCTTCAGTCCTGATGCCACCACCACAACCATTGTTATTTGTTGCCTCACAATCAAGAAGTTGTTGTTCGGATAGTGAAACCAAGTTTCCAGTTTTTAGCTGGTTCAGTCCTTCAACTGCTGCTACTGCTGCAAATGCCCAACATGACCCTGCAATTTTTTCTCAAGTCAAAAGAATTATAGTAGTAAGTGGTAATTATCAATTTAGTAGTAGTAGAATGCACTATGGATTAATAAATTGGGAATTATGTTTGTTAGGAAAGTATAGGCTAGTACTAGGAACCTAGTTCATGCTCCAAAGTCCAAACCTGAACACTTAATCGTTCGCTATTAACCTGTATTTTGTTATGATGCATAACTATCTATAATATTCTTTCCTTTAGCCAATTCTATTTTTATCAATTTGAATTTCAAAGGAAAGACGAATTTGATCTGTGCCGTACAAGTAAAATCTTTGGCTATTATTGTCCTGTCTTATCTTAAGTAATACCCTATCTGTTCAGTTTACGTAACATTATTTTAGTAATTTATTCCAAAAAAAAGATGTCTTCTTTCAATATATTAAAACAATTAACCTCAAATTTCCACTTGTACCTTTAATGACAACTCTTTATAACCAACTAACTATTATGGTACGATTAATAACACTCGTCCTAAAAGTTTGTCTTTATTTCTCTCTTAAAATAGTTATTTAATCAAATGCTTGCATATAAATTGAATAAGAGGACGTACTGTGATATAAGACTTACCGCATCTACCCTGATCCTTGACAGCAGTGACAGCACCTTGCTCTCTCCAATCGCAACTATCAGGACTGGAAACTTCACTTTGGTAACTAAATGGCTGCAAATTTGATGTCTTTGGAAGGGAAGATTGATTATATCTACCAACCATAGATTGGAACTCTTCGTTTGTTAGATCTGCAAATTTATTGAGGCCAAGCTGGTAAGAATGAGTAGCATCATTGTTGAAAGACTCAATAAAGTCGACATTTTCTTTAAATATCTTAAATCGCTCCGCCTTTTCAACATCATCTTTGTATACGCGCCCATGGTGACTCATCCATTTTTCATGTCTTTCGAGCATGGAATACACTTGCAAGTCACGGGCAGTGGCTCGGAACCTGAGAATTCCGATCACTAGCAAAAGTGTAACGAGGCTTAACCTGCAAAATTTCAATGCCATTGTTAAAATCTTAAACTATGTTAATACAAAAATAAGAGATGAGGTATAGCAGAGTTCATGAAACTAACACCATATGAACAAGGTATATAAAGGAGTAAAGGTTAATTATTTTCTATAGATTTTTCCACCATATGTGATACGCGTTCCCATTATGATGTTGATCTAAAACATAAGGGTCCACCTTCCTGTTTGCAGCCTTTTTGTGGGCTATGTATGTATGGTTATACTAAAACTAGTAAGAAATAAAGAGGCTTTCACACAGTTAGTAAAGTTTTCTTCCTTGACGATAGTTTACATTAGATTAGTAGCTAGTACTAAACTTGCAAGTTATATATTAAGATTTAATCTAGCCTAAGAAAGTTATAATATATCAATGCTACATATACTAATTCTGTTTTGTTTTATCGAAGAATATTGCTGTTTCAGGCATGCCCCATTGCCTCTTAACTGTTTCCTAACTCAAACATCAAATGTTTAATGTTATCTGTTAACTTACCCAAAAGCTTAATGGCAATTTTCCCTTGAAAAGTACTCTATGTTAAGTACATGACAAATTATTAGGTTACATATTCCATTGTTTAATAGTGTTCCTTAATTAGTAGAGTTTAGTCATTAATCCAAACACTCCCATTTTATTTTCGATAAATCGTGTATTTATCTTCATCTTAAGAATATATGAGCAATGACTATTCCCAAAGGATCGGAGTTTTGAGAAAGGAAGTTACAAACTTTTAGTCTTGAGCATGCCTCTTTCTTAAATCTCTTCTTACTTCTGCTTATTGAAGTTGCCTCCGAATCGGGAAAGGATTGATCAGTATCCTTGACTTGGAAGTCATGATAATGTAGACAAGGTACTAAAGTTCTAAATTCTGACATGGACATTCACGTTGCAAAAATCAGCATTTCTTTTCTTCATAATAATGAAGGAGAAAATAATTTCCATTTTGAAAAAGGAATTAGCAGTGAGGTTTGTATTATTTCATTTGTTTTTAAAATGTGATTGCTAATTTTTTGTTAAGATCAGAAATATTTTTCTTATGTCCAAATTGTTGAAACAGTAGTACCTCTTTTTTTTTTCTTCTCATACTACTAGCTTCGCAAGTGCCTCCCTCCCTAAAAATCTGGTTGAAATATTCACTAAAATGAAACAGCTTTGTAGAAAAAGCCTGCGACAGAAACTCCACCGATAATTTCTGATGACCCTGTCTCCTCACTATTCTCAAACGGATGAATTCCAAAATTATAAGGGCTTCTTTCATTTTTCACCCGCTCCCAAATTAGTGACATGCGCTGGTTAAAAGAATTTTTTATCAAAGTAAGCCATTATTTCAGCCAATTCACCAAAATAATTTATTCTTTTGAAATTTTTACAGAAGTAGAATAAACGTATTCCACATTAACGTATTATGCATTATTTTATTCAAAAAATTCAATGGGCAAAAAAGTTAAAGGTTAACTGTGTTAAAGGGTAATTCGTTACTGTGAGTAACGTTTTATGGTTAATGCGTTACTGTGGGTAACATTTTATGGTTAATTAATGGTTTCAATGTTCCTTTGATTTGAGTTCTTTATTTATCCTAGCTGATTTGAATGCTTTATTTTATGGAGTATATATGATTCACTAATGTCTCTTAGTCTACAACTTGATGGAAATCATTCTTAGCTGCCGTTTTGCTTTATACAAATTTAGTTCCAGCGAAGTGAATTGAGAGACCAAATTTAGCTGTTATTTTGCTTCTAGAAGAGGGAGTATTTTTCGTTAAGCAGTATATATGAAAGATGGTTGCTTCTTAATTTTCATATATGAAAAGACTGTGATATATAAACATTAATTACTAGTAGTTATTGTTGTAAACCTAAGACATTGTATCTTTAATTTCTTTTGGGTCTTAACCATCTTGCACTTTAAAATGTATAAGAAAATGTTGAAAGGGAGAATTAACCAACTTCTGCTCATATAATTTGTTATACCCCATTTTAAACGGGTCAAATCGGAGTACAACATATTGGTGATTTCTATTTGTTTATTTTAAGGAGTCGCCACCTAATTAATTTTAAAGGTGAATTAGGACACCTAAATATTAACTAAGGCAAAGTTAAACTAAACCTCCGTTATTGGTCTGCTTAATTAATGTGATTCTAGGTAAGGGTTCTTGATTATCCTAAAGGGAAGGGGTTAGGCATCCTTTAGAATCCGTTAATTACGGTTACCGACCAAACTTAGGTTATTTAATTAGGATTACAAAATATACAAATATAACATTTTAAATGTTTAAGAAAATAGTTTGTAAATATTATCAGGATTTCAAAAAATGGAGAATATAAGGCTGCTATTTAGATTAAAATAAGGTAGTAATTTATAGAAGAAAGACTTTAGCCATATTATACTAAAAAAACATGTTGGATTAGCCAATACACTAATAGGCATTTGAAACAATTCAATGATTGATTATCAATTGATTTTGACTGCTTAGTTTATTAAATGACAAAATAAGATTAAAAAGGCAAATAACAAATTAGCTCCCTACTATTATGTGAAAAGTAGTTTAAAACTATAAATTCCTCTTTTATGAAATTGGGCCTTCTTTGGAAAATAAGACATAAATTAAATTTTGAAAAGAAAGGCCCATCTCCCATCACTACTAGAAACGGTCACTTGTTGCTTTTAAATAGAATTAACCATAAGACTAAAAAGGGGCTTATAAAAATAACGTTAAGTTATAGTTTGAAGTAGGTGGATAATTGGAAATCGGATTACTCAATCCATTTTAGACTTGTAAAAATAGAAATTAACAGAAATTTTGAACTGACGAAATAGGCTAGATTATTAAACTTTTAAATACGTTATTTCGAAAGCAAATTCAAACTCTAACTACCCATTATCACTAAACTATCTCCACTAATTTTACTAGAATTCATCTAAACTAAGAAACAAAGAGAAGGTAAGTGTTAGTCAAGCAATCAAATATACAAAAAAAAAAAAAAAAAAACAGAGCAACGGAAATAAAATGTTCAAATGGGCTCGGCCCATTTTAATGTTGTTGTGATCTGTTCTTGCTATTGGGCTTTGGCCCAGAATTCTTTTCTATTTTTTTTTTTTTTTTTGCTGCGGACAGGGGCTGACTCAAGAGAGAAATCATGTTGGGCTTTAGCCCAACACCGAATGCGGAAAAAGACGAGTCCCTCGGACTCGTACGCGATGGTCATGCATAAAAACGAAAGAAAAAGGATTAGTACGTAATCAATAAATAAGGCTAAACATATATAATGTAAATTCAAAACAAACAGATCAACGACTTGTATACATGCTATGTATATTTGAGTATATTCCATATATACATTCATAAGGATGTTTAAAGGGTTAATATTGGAAAGCTTTTGCCCCTGTCTTCCCGATGCTGCACAAGTTCCAAGGGATTTCATGAATCTCAAGCATGGCTAACACCGGGGAGGGTTCAAGCTTAATCCATAATGACTCACTAATCTCCCCATAAATGTATTAACTAGGGTATACTGGTCATATACACATATATACATAATCAAACATGGTATACTTGGCAATATAAGAATCACAATAATTGCATAGGCAGTAACGTGACATGCCTTACAGATCTAATCCTATGATCTTCAATTCAATGGAACTTGTACAATTTATTATCACATCCATTAGCATAAACAAACACTAAGTCTCAAAACAAAATTCGTCAAGAGTGGACTGAGCAATCTTAATTGGGCAGAGTGATGCACACAGGTTGGGAAGCATTTGTTTCAACAACAAGTAGGTCATATCACTTATTTCTTAGTTTTTCAAAAGTAGTCTCCGACATACAAGAGTTAGAGGGATAGGGCATGAGAAGGGAGATTCATGTATAGCCATATAGCAGTTCAAGCAAACTAAAAAAATGAACAAGTGCTGATAAGAGAAAACTGATCATCAAGGGAGACAGGACACGACATGTTCTTCAAATATCAACATACAGGTGTATACATATATGCATACAATACATCTATATCCAAACATTTTCTCATAGTCGAATCAACAAGATCCAACACATAGCAACTAGGATTGAAAATAGGCAAGATGAATAAAACACATTATCGACAATCGTATACAGACCGTGTTACTTATCTTGAATAGATCAATATAATAATCTCCAACTCTACAAGATGAGACAAAAGGGAGAGAGAAAATCAAACTAAGACCTACTTTGTTCAAGCTGCCTATTTAGTATTCCCTTTATGCCTTCAGAGGTCAAAGAAGATCCCATGGTATTATAGTTATATAAGAAGAAAACCTAGCATCCTGGAATGGGTAGTACTAAACTGAATGAGAAACTCAAAACATTTTGGACCCTCCTAAGCCTAGGTATGTCATATTTCATATTACCTCAAATCAAGTGACAACCACTTTGAAATCTTTTTTTTTTAAAAAACTGGTTTCAGAGCAAAGAATATTTAAGCTAGATGGTTGTACCTTATTTAACAGTTTAAGCATGAACATGAGGGACAAAGTAGACAGAATTCCTATATGAGGAATTAGCAGAGACTTTCTTTCATTTCAGTTTCATAAGCCTAGTAACCACTAACTCATACTTGAATCATTGATCAGACTAGACATACTAATGAACCAACAAATGATGAACCATATAATCATTTTAATAAACCAGATATTATATGAAGATAGATTCTTAAGCATGCTCATGGCAAGGCTAAGCAAATAGTACAACAACAACAACAACAACAACCCAGTGAAATCCCACATCGTGGGGTCTGGGGAGGGTAGAGTGTACGCAGACCTTACTCCTACCAAGGTAGGACGGCTGTTTCCGAAAGACTCTCGGCTCAAGAAAAGCATAAAAGCATAAAAAAAGTCAGATAAGGCTAAGAAATTCAAAGCAAAATGGAAAATCAATAATATAAAATAAAATAACGCAGTCGACACAGATACCACAGGATAATCAAAGCACACGAAATAACAGATAATAGCATAAATCGGAGCACAAGAAATTATATTGCGATACTGCGACTACTAGTAAGAACGGATAACGAGACTATCTACTAGCCTTCTACCCTAATTTGGGTCCTCCAAACCCTCCTATCTAAGGTCATGTCCTCGGTAAGCTGTAATTGCGCCATGTCGTGTCTAATTACCTCTCCCCAATACTTCTTCGGCCTACCCCTACCTCGTCTGAAACCATCCATGGCCAACCTCTCACACCTCCGCACTGGGGCATCTGTGTCTCTCCTCTTCACATGCCCAAACCATCTCAATCTCGCTTCTCGCATCTTGTCTTCCACCGAGGCCACCCCACCTTAACCCGAATATCCTCATTCCAAGGCTAAGCAAATAGTATCATAAGAAAACATTCCGAACACTCAAGGCTAAACATGTTAAAATGAGACCCCTATATGTTTTAGCTAAACAACAATTATGTAGTCATGATGAACTGCTACCAGTATCAAGTTAGCATAGATGAGCTAAACAACTTTGTATCTAGGAGACAAGTAATTAAGGTAACCTAAGCATGCAATTATACTAACACATACATTATTTAACAGTGAACCGAGATAAACAACATGCCTGCCTGATAATGACTAGACTAAATATTTATCTAAATTACTAACTAAGTGATGTATCAACTAGTAAACCATAGGGAACTAAACTTAGCCTACGTAGTTTACAGAAACACACTGATAACACCTAATTATGCTAAAAAAGCAAACCACACAACTATATGCTAACTAAATGAAATAATAACTAAGCTTAACAGGGGATAAAGCAAGCAAACACATAAGAAACCCAAATATTGAAACTTAAATTAAAAGGATGAGTAATTACCTTTTTCGGGTGCAGCGAAATGGGTGTGGGGTCTCCAATACACACTCGAACACTATGACTTCCGAGCTCGCATGCACTCAGATTCGAGGTAATATGAGGAGCAAAATAAAACAAAAAAAAATGATTTAGTATTTGGAATCGATATCAAGAAATATAGAGACGGATGAAAACTAGATTTTCAGGTGACTGAGGCGGTTGAAGACTTTTTTAAATGACTCAAGAAAACGATTATTTATAGGAAACATCTAGGGTTTCCTGGGGTTTTCAATTTTAGGCGGGATCTGTAGGTCAAAATGCTCCACCCCAAATCAAACGTTCGGATTTCAAATGCCCAATCCAGAAAAAGAAAGAAACGGACAAAAAATCCATTCAACTTCGTACCTGAAAACGAAAAGGGATTGATAAAGGAGATGGATTTGAACTCACAAAGGGCCAAAATCCATTAAAATCGTTTCAGATCAAAACAGACAAAGGAAGATGACGACGACTTACCCTGGCTGAAACCTGACGGGGAAAGGACGAGTCATTAATTCCTTTCCCCAAAATGGTCGTGTATGGCCTGTATGATCGAAAGGGGCTCTGTGATTTTCCGATTGCATCGAGGAGAGAGAAAGGGATGAAGAGAGAGGGAGAAGAGGGGTGCGACGATTGTTCATTAGGTTTTAGGTTGATGAAATAAGAGGATTGGGCCGGGTCGGGTGTATTTTAGACGGGTATGGGCTGTTGATGTTGGACCGGTTATTAACGGGTAGTGGGCTGATGAATTAAAATGTGGGCTGGTCGGGTTGTCTTTTAAATGGATGGTGGGCTAATTACAATGGGCTAGTCCGAAAAATGTTTATAAATTGATTGGGGCGGATGGGCTAAAATATATTTTCTTCTTGTGCTATTTTGGGCTTCTAAATTTGCATAAAGACCTCCTTCAATTAATTATATATGAACGTGTGCCAAAATATTATTTAATATAAAAATATGTATCTATTAGTGCTCAGATAAAAATAAAAGTATATGACGTCGTAATAGCCGTGCGATAATATTTTTAAAGTTCAATCAGTGAATAAACGCTATTATTTAATTGCGCGAAAATAAATGCGATGCGTGTGCATAAGATGGTAAAAAATGCTGAAATAATTATAATGCGAATTATAATAATACTGGTAATAATAATAATAATAATAATAGTAATAATAATAATAATAATAATAATAATAATAATAATAATAATAATAATAATAATAATAATATTAGTGGTAGTAGTAAAAATAAAAATAATAATAGCTAGTGACTACAATAGGATAATGAAACCTGGTATTAATAAAAGCTAATAATTGTAGTAAAGTATAAATAATTATTTCTTAAGTTGCCAAAAATATTAGAAGTGTAAATAAATATTTTGGAAGAAGGCGGGACAAAATTGGGTGTCAACATAATTTCCCATTGTTGGTGTTGTTTTGAAATTGAAAAATTGCCACTTTATTTAGCTAATCAATACTTTTTTTTTATAAGGCTAATCCATATTTTTTAAATCCTAATCAATTTTTTTTAAGGCTAATTAGTATCTTTTTGTAAGGCTAATTGATACTTTTTTTTTTAAGGGTTATCAATATTGTCGGTAAAGTTTTATAATTACATCAATCAAAAGGGTTCGTAATTTGAAGAATTCTTTGCAGGATTTAATTGCTCGTGCCTGGATTCTGTAGAAATGTTACTGTGATTTACGTTTTAGCATGAAGTTATAACTCTGAGTTACGACTTTAAGATCAATCAATGTTAGATTTTGTATTCTTTAGAGTCGTTACTCGCAGTAATAGATTAACCATAAAACGTTACTCACAGTAATGAATTACCCTTTAACACCGTTAACCTTTAACTTTTTTGCCCGTTGAATTTTTTGAATAAAATAATGTCTAATACGTTATTGTGAAGTACGTTTATTCTAGTTCTGTAAATTTTCAAAAAAATGTATTATTTTGATGAATTGGCTGAAATAATAGCTATATGTATGTGTGTGTGTGTGTGTGTGTGTGTGTGTATTGTAAGTATATTTATACTTAAGAATACAAATTCATATATTTGTTGGCTATTTTGTAAATTAGATTGTCGAAAGACATTGGACTGTAATTATGTCAAATAATAACGAGGTAACATGTAGGTACGTATCTAGAACAAAAAGAATTCTCGCGGAAGGAAAGCATGTATGAATTATAATTGCTCTAAAATTAGAATATTTAGCACAAATATATGAAAATACACCACATTAAAAAATGAATTACTGGGAGATATGCTACAATAATCGTACAAAATGCAGCAGATCTTCAAAAGACTGTGCACATAAAGATCATCTTAGTGAAGTTAAGAGATACTGTGCACATAATAAAATAAATTGTATTTTGGTAGTTACGTTGGACAGAATGTCCTGATTGGCCACAACCAATATATCTGCCTAATAATATAATATGTCCTAATTGTGAAATACAGCTTTTTCAACACTATGTTATGTAGTGAAAATTACTCCACATAGTTGCTACTAGGGGTGTACAAAGTAAACCGACAAATCGCACCAAATCGATAAACCGAATCAAACCGAGAAAAAAATCCGACTAGTGGTTTGGTTTGACTTGGGTTGGTGTTGAAAAAAAAAAAACCCGACCATAATTGGTTTGGTTTGGTTTGGTTTTAGCTAAAAAAAGTCAAACCGAACCAAACCAACCCGACATTATATGTATTCAATTTTTAAAATATTTTATATATAAAATTATTTATTTGTAATGTAATTTATAAATATTTCTTAAAAATTTTCGTAATTTTTTAAAATCTATTATCATATTATTTTATCTTGAACTTAGAATTTTGAATGTCAATAAGTTTTATATTCTATGGATGTTAGTAACTCAAATAAATTTCAAACCAAAACCAACTCAACACTAATGCTAACAAAAAAATAAAATAAAATAAAAAAAATTCAATCTACCATTAAGAATGACAATAATGTTGAATATCTATTATTTAGTTTTGCATAATTGTTTTAGAGAGTGAAAATACATAACTTAAGTTTTTTTTCTTTGTCATGTAACTAATACTTATTAGATATACTTATTTTAGCATGACTTAGTATTTTTAGTTTATGGTCATTTTCTTTATGGCTTATTAATTAACAATATTTATTTTAACCGATTTTATTATCTTTTGTTGAGTATTTTAATATAATGTTATCACTCTTCTCACATTTTGTGTTATTTTCTTAAGAAACTCCTTAATTATATAATTGTATCTTATTAGGACTAAAGAAATATTTGAAGTAAAAGTGTATTATGTTTTGTATCAAGACTATTCCGGGAAAAAAAAATCGAAAAATCCGAGAAAACCGAATAATCCGAGAAAACCCGAGGTTGAAAAATCCTAATTTTATTGGTTTGATTTGGTGTATAAATTTTAAAACCCGACGCAATTAGTTTGATTTGGTGTTTAAAAAATCCGAACCAACCTGGTCTATGTACACCCCTAGTTGTGAAACTTACTCTATATAGTTGCTCCACAAATATGTGGACTTAGGAATTTTGAAAGAAAAAAATAGAAAGACCAAAAGAAAACGAAAAAGAGCCTGTTTGGATGGACTTATGCCTGCTAAAAAAAATAAGTTGGGGTAGTCTAACTTATTTTTTTTTGGCTTATAAGCTGTTTTCAGCTTATAAGCTGCTTTAAATAAGCTAAGTCAAATGGGCCTAATTATTTTTTTGAGTTTATTTTAAGCACAAAATGACTTTAAGCTGGCCAACCAAACACTCAAAAAAGCTGAAAACAGCTTATAAGCAACTTATAAGCCAATCCAAACGGGCTCAAAGATACGAAAGAAAGAAGCTCCGCGTGGAAAGATAATAGGAGTATAGCATTTCGTATTGTAGCATATACCTGAGTCAACAGTCAAGTCAGTGGTAGGCACATTGGCCAGTTGCGGTCTTTCTCTTTTTAGGTACGTATATTACTGGAATTCTCGATGATACAAAGTCTTTTTATGTGAAATATTCTTCCTACAATAAATTCTTGTGGATTTATCTGTGGAAACAAATCCCGTAGCCACGTCAGCAATCTCAATTTTCTTTGGAAATTTTAAGTGGATAGGTTGGGTGGTCCATAAGGCCCTAATTTATGCTTCCTCTTCATTTGTGGATGAAATGTCAAGGATAAAGTGCAAAAATAATAACGAAATGAATAATAAATATACATAAATTTTGAAAAAAAAAATCTGCGCAAAAATGATAACAAAATCAATTAAAAAGGAGGAGGAAAAAGTATCTCAGACATTAAGCTTGACCCTAAGGTGTTTTTACAAGTCTCTTACCTTAACCAAAATGAAAAGAAAATGATAAAAATAGTGAATTTGAAAATTATTTTAGTTGTCCTTATCATACTAGGGAAAAAACATACCCCCTCTCCTTTAATTTTTAATAAAAGAATAAATACTTTCTTATATATTTAAAATAATTTAGTTTGGAACTTCTCATTTTGCTCTTAATGGACCTGATTTTATAGCTACAAAGATATTACTATGACACACTTAAGACCACAAATTTCAAAAGTTTTTTTGTTAAATTACGTGCTCAATTAAACATATTCACAACCATAAAATCTAACGGAGGGAATAAAATAGTTCATGTTTACTTTAATTCCCTTTATCTCACTATTGCTCTTTTCAACAATGCAAAACAGAGGGTTAATCATATCTCACCTCAAGAATAATCTCTAGATATATGCTTCACAGTCAAATAATTTTTGAAAAATATCCTGATAAGGCATAGCAATATACTAAAATCTTGTGGACCAAAGTAATATTTATTTTGTGGACCAAGATGAGTATGCTATTGGATAACATGAGAGAACTGATCAGCTTTAAGATAATGTCAAAGACGGACAGTCAAGTCACAGTGTCACACTGCATAGGAAAATAAGAAAAAGAACGTGTCACAGACTCCATGGAATCTAACGCCTCTTTTGGGGCAAACTTTCAGAAGACTTAGGCCCGTTTGGATATGATTTTAAATTATGTTTGGACATACAATTTAAATATTTTAAGTTATATTTTTTTTTATAGATATAAAAACTCCACAAATTGTGAAAACTCTCAAAACATTCTCAATTATTATATAATCTTACCAAATGAGCAAATCATAGTTTATAACAAACTTAGTACACTATTAGAAGGCCTTTTTAAAAAATGCAACATCAATTAATCAAACTTTAGTTCAATAAAAACGAAAATTTAACATGAATAGTAATGTAACTACTCTTTAATATAATCTTCCCTCATAAATTAAAGGTTGGTAGACATAAATAAAGGTTGGTGGAAGTTAATGAGATTGGTAAATGATTGATGGGGGTAATTGTTAAGAATATCTACCAACTTATGGATCTTTTTTTACAAAATATAAACTTATGAGTTAAATTTTATATTTTAAAAAGTTGAAATCATGATTTCAAACCCCAAATCATGTCTTTTTGGATGATTTGAGGTTTGAAATCATGATTCCAAATGTATGTCCAAACACTGATTTGAAACCATGAGTTGACCAAACGCCTACTTAAGAAAGTCAAGTAACTTGCCTCTGGAAAATTTAGAACCCTTATCTACGGCACTGCTTGGCCCCAATAGCCCTCTTTCCTTGATAATCGGGTATTCATTGGTTAGCAAACTTTTATCCCTATTTATAGTTTAATACTTCATTCCTTATTTAATTTACACAAATTCTATACTACTATAACAATCACATGTACACATGGAGAGAGCATACTCGTTCGTTCTTTCATTTGTAGTCTTGCAACTCTACTTCTTAGAGACATGCATTAGCAAAAACATAAGCACTGATCAATCTGCTCGTCTTGCCTTCAAAGCCAGAGTTACTCTAAACTCTTCTCATCCCTTAACCCAAAATTGGTATTCTCAAGCTTCTGTATGTGATTGGATTGGAGTCACTTGCGCCTCTCGCTACCATAGGATGACTGCACTAAATGTATCCGACATGGACATTCATGGGTCCATTCCGCCATAGTTGGGAAACCTCTCATGTCTTGTTTCTCTCGATGTTAGCAGAAATTATTTACATGAAGACCTCCCTCAAGGTTTGTCTCGTTTACGTCTATTGAAGGTGATGGATCTCGGGTACAATAATTTCAGTGGTGAGATACCAATATGGTTCGGTTTCTTTTCTGAGCTTAAAATGTTAAATCTTGATAAGAACAATTTCACGAGTATACCTCCTGCTTCTATTTCTAACCTATCCAAGTTAGAAACTCTCAGTAGTAAAAACAATCAACTTTGAGGCAGTATTCCCAAAAATATCGGTAACCTTCAGATAATGTAAATCAAACACTTATACCATCTGTAACATCGAAATTTTACTCCCTATGAGATACATATGTAACTAAGTACATTAAAATATAAGTATTAAAAGATAAATTAAAATTATAAATTAATTTTTTAAGTATTTATTTATATAAAATTTAAAAAGAAGTTAAATATTCTTGTTGAAAGAGAACGAAAGATACATATTTCAGTAAATGTCTATTTTTTTATAATCAAAGGATTAACAAAGATTTTCAATAAACACACACACACACACATATATATATATATATATATATATATATATATATATATATATATATATATATATATATATATACATATTCTCTTTTTAGAATTTTATAAAAAATAAAATACATAAAAGAAGGAGTGTATTCCAAACTGAATTCATATTACAGACCGTTTAATCTAATTAACCGTAAAATTAAAAATATCACATTAATTTGGATCTTTTTGCTCTCTATGATGTGGCAGGTATTATACCTAGAGAGATGGGGAATCTTCACAAATTGGATAACCTAATTATGCATTTTAATAAATTAAGTGGTTCCATACTGGAAGAGCTCTTCAATATCTCTACTCTAAGAAAGATAGCACTTGCTTTCAATAACCTTCGGGTAGTCTTCCATCTGCTTCGCGCTGCTGGCTAACAAATCTAGAGTATTTGAATCTCGGTGTAAACAACATTGGTGGAGTTATACCAAGCTCAATCTCCAATTCTTCAAATCTAAAGGAATTATATCTTAACAGAAACAAATTGAGTGGCCCAATTCCTAACTCATGGGAGATTTGAGACAGCTTGAAGAGCTGAAATTGTTCAATAATAAATTATCGTCTCCGCATTTGTGTATCTTAACTTTATTGGTGAACTGCATATCTTTAACAGTTATAGAATTAGGGGATAATCCTCTGATTGGTGTTCTTCCAGATTCCATTGGCAATCTCTCCACTTCTCTTGAAGGATTTTATTTATATCGGTCTGAAATTAGGGGTCAGATACCATTAGGATTTGGGAATTTAAGTAACTTAATCACTTTTTCCCTATTCGGCAATGACTTGAGTGGATCACTGCCAAGAACATTATGTAATTTACCTAATCTTCAAATTTTAGGGCTTGATGATAATAGGTTAAGTGGACCCTTGCCGGAGTGCCTTTGCAAATTGTCGGAGTTGGGCTTTGTTGATTTGTCATCTAATCAAATTTTGGGTAAGATACCGTATTGCATCCGTAACATTACCTCTTTGAGACATATTTATCTAAATTCAAATAGGCTCACTAAAATACCCATGAGTCTGTGAAGCCTCAAAGATCTTTTTGTCACGCCCCAAAACTCACCCTGGATGTAACAGACATCCGATTAGATCTGTCAATATGGGCTTGGCCCGCGAGGCCGGCCCAACCTAACCCTTTATTTAAGTAGGGTTGGGATAAGATTTATTTGACCCATATAGAAGTGAGGCTCAAAAGCCCAGCCTCTCTGGGCCCGCCGGCCTCAAGGGTTGAGCTGGGTCAGCCCTTGAGGCCAGAAAAGAATAATAAATAAATAAATATTTAAAAAATATATAAGTAAATTAATCAAAAAGATAAAAAGTAATGAGAAAAAAGAATGTACTTACTACAAAGTAGTAATTAGAAACTGGAGTAATACTTTTTTAGTCTTAAAATTTATATTATGTTTAATTTCTTTTGAACGTGATTTGAATTAGTGATTAAAAATAATAATTTATATTTATTCTCTTGATATGGATTTGGGAAAGAATGGGTGGTAGAAGATTATATTTCATATTGCAAAAGTTTCATGTTCAAATTGTACCAAAAAATCACTTGGAAAATGTTATTTCGGAAGACGAAAAAACTTAAAGGGCTGGCCCGTCCTAGCGAGCGGCCCGCTTAGGGCTGGGTTGGGTTGCCATTTTGCAGGCCCTTCAATTAAAAGGGTCAGCCCGTCAGGGCTCGGTTGGGTTGCGCTGGGCCATCCCATTTTGACAGCTCTACATCCGATGTTATGAACAACATCGAAAGAACCTAAATGACACAATAATAACACTTGAACCCGCCAGGTTCAATATTCGCCTCCAACAGTTTATAAAATAAATGTAACATCAAGTTCCTTTTTAATAATCTTTCCTTATTAAATTAAATAAAGTTATAAGTAACTGCATATATGATGATTACAATTATGAACTAAAATCAGCGGAAGTTTAATATAAGTAAATAGTCGTAAACGTGGCAAACACCCATTAAGTCGGACGAGACTTTGACAATCTACCCACAATTCTGACAACTATCTATGGAGCTTCTAAGAGACACAACAATCATTTAACTTCGGGACGCAGCCCGAAAATCTAGAATAATAAATAAAACAGGAAGTGTCCCACGAACAAGGATGCGGGCTCACCAAATCAACAGCAACAGAAAGTTCTCCTAAGCGTCGAGAGTATCACGAACTTGCTTTTCTCCGTTACCTAACATACCATAAAAAACAACAATGGTATGCCTGAGTACTTTCATACTCAGTGAGTGCCTCGAGGACAACAAGTAATATAAAAATAAAATATAATAATACTTAAAGAAATCAGTTCTGAAAAGATAGTATAAAAACAGTCATTCCCCTTTATGATTCTTAATATCATTTGTTAAACAGTTTACAAAGCCATTAATCAATATAAAAAAAACAGTTATATAGCCTGTGTATCCCAATAAGAATTATCAAAACCGATTATAAGGCCTCTTGTCAAGACACAACTTCAAGTATGCCTTTCAATTGATCATAATTAACAACAACAATTCCATGAGAAAATAAGAATATCACACAAGCCAATACAGGCCCAAGAATCAAGCACATCAAAGGGGTAACCGTAGAGGTTCCCTTGTCACAGCGCACCACACCGGAATATGAAATTCAGCGGTGGCTATCCTTCCTCCCGAATAGCTAGGCATAATCACACCCCAGGTGGCGAACCCGGAAGTGGCCACTCTTCCTCCCGAATGGCTAGGCATTATCACACTAGGATCCATAGTGGCTATCCTTCCTCCCGAGTAGCTAGGCCAAACACAACAACAAAGTTCATAGCATAGAAGCCGATTCACAATTTATCTCAAAGTAGTCACACCATCAAATAACATTAAAGTTCATTATGCCATTACGAAAATTCATAATTTCATAGATAATCTTGAAAACTTTTCCATTTCTTTAAACAAGATTCCTTTGTCATAGTTCCTTTGTAAAATCATCAATACCCACAATTAACCATCATCATTGATCATCTCTTATAGAAGAAAACGATTATGATTTCATATACGTATATAGAGGATAATACAATCAAGGTTTAATGTGGGCTTGTCCCCTCACGCACATTAACCATTAATCAAAACATGTAATAGATTTCAAGAGTGTAAAACCAATTCTTTATATCATTCAAAACATGCTTTTATAGATAATCAATCTTTCAAGAGAGTTTGCAAAAGAGACATATAAATTACCTTTATATTCAAAAAAGATTTTATTTTTAAAGAGACATACCTTAATACGTTAAACAAAGTTTAACAATTCACTTTCCTAATGAAGAACACCCAAACCCTAGCTTGAATCACTTTGGGAAGAATTATGCTGCAAACCCTAAGTTTTGGTCACAAGAATCATGAGTTTGATGTTAGAATGGATTAGTAATGTTAAGGGTGTCCTTACCTTTGATTTGAAGACTTAGAGGAATGATTTTCGTCCTTAGGGTTTGGGAGAATGAAAAAAATGGGAACAAAATAAGACCATACCCATTTTAAACAAAATTTTCTGCCAGAAACGGAAGAAGTACGACCTAAAAGGACGTCCCATACTTTCTGGGCGTACTTTGGGCGAAATTTCCAGCAGATATTTCAAAGATCTACAACTTTCATCAAGGAAGTTTTTCCACATTCACAACACATTTTCATGAAAATTGCCCAGAAGATAGATCTACCAAAACTTAGGCGAATTTAAGAGCCCTTAAGAACTTCAATTGTTGGTTTGACTTCAAAACGACCATTTTCCACCTGAATTTATCAAGAATGGATTCATATAGATATAATATCATCTTAACACTAGTTTTTTACACATTCACACCTAGTTCAAGTTTACGGGGTGTTACACTTTTGGTGCTTGACTTATCAAATAATTCTTTGGTTGGTTCTATACCTCCCGATTTCGGTAACTTGAATCACATAACATCCATAGATCTGTCAAGGAATCACCTTTCAGGAATTATTCCCTCCACAGTTGGAGACTTGCAGAATTTACTTTATCTTTCTTTGTCTTATAATGAGTTACAAGGATCTATTCCGGAGTCACTCGGCAAAATGATAAGTTTGGAATCAGCGAATCTATCCAATAACATTCTTTCAGGTACGATTCCAAAATCATTAGAGGCACTTCCATATATGAAGGATTTCGATGTATCATTCAATAGATTAGAAGGTGAAATCCCAAGTAAAGGACCTTTTCTTAATTTCACCTCTCAATCTTTTATGGAAAATGAAGTGTTATGTGGTGATTTGTTTTTCCGGCCTTGTATGACTAGGTCTTTTCATCAGTCAAGGAGAAGCAAATTGCTACAAATTATACTTGTCCCATTGGTTGCTTCACTGATGGCACTTGCCTCAATCTTTGTGTTTATGTTAAGGAGACGTGGGAATAGAAACGTTCCAACTCAAGCCGAATCCTATCCTGCAACAACACTGGCCAGGATTTCATACATTGAAGTTGAAAGGGCAACTCAAGGGTTCAACCAATGCCACTTGATAGGCTATGGAGGTTATGGCTCTGTTTACGAGGGCATCTTTGCAAATGGGATGGTTAGGGCAATCAAAGTGTTTAATTTACAGATTGAAGGTGCATTCAAGAGTTTTAATTCTGAATGCGAAGTTTTACACAACCTTCGCCAAATGAATCTTACCAAAGTTATCACCAGTTGTACTAACTTAGATTTTAAATCTTTACTTTTGGAGTACATGCCCAATGGAAGCCCGGGGTTACATTCTGATGGTTACTTCTTGAATATGATCCAAATATTAGACATAATGATTGATGTTGCATCTGCTTTGGAATATCTTCATCATGGTTATGTAACAGTTGTTGTACATAGTGACTTGAAGCCTAGAAATGTCTTGCTAGATGAAAGGCTGGTTGGACATGTAAGTGACTTTGGCCTGGCGAAGTTATTAGGAGAAGGGGAATCTATTGCTCACACTAAAACATTTGCAATGATGGGCTACATCGCACCGGGTAACTTTCTTTTTGGTCTCTCATTATTGAATATAAACTGTTATTGTACATTAACTAGTACTTATGCGAGTTTTGATGTAATATATCACAGATTTTGCATGAAAAATATGGTATTGAAAACATCAAAATATAACTGTCAAACTCTATATTCATGCATAAGACCATAAAGAAAAAGAAACTTGCAGTAATATCGCTTCAGTTAATTTCCTTACTCTTGTTTCATTCATGTTGTACCTTCATTTATTTTATTTTTATCTATTTAAGGTAGATTCAACTGTTTTTATATCTTCCAAATATATACCTATTAATTTCGTTTATTTATTTGGCACATTAAGAAACTAATTACTCTAGAACATTGGATCAGAGTACGGAATAGTAGGATTAGTTTCTGTAAGATGTGATGTGTATAGCTATGGGATAATGGTCATGGAGACTTTCACAAGAAAAAGGCCATATGATGAAATGTTTAAAGAAAATTCGAGCATGAGGAGTTGGGTCTATAATTCACTACATGCAGCACCAGAGGAGATTATTGATGTCACATTAATGGAACCGGAAGATATTGATTTCCAGAAAAAGTTGCATTGTGTGTCCTATATTTTGGAGTTGGCATTGCATTGTACAACTGAAACTCCCAATGAAAGATTGAACATAAAAGAAGTCCTCGCAAATATCAAGAAGATCAAACTGGAATTCCTTCGCAAATGATCTAGCAAGGTTCATGTGAAGGTAAATATCCAATTTTCTCAAATATTCGGGGAATTTTTTCCTTATTCAGGAATAGAAAGGATTATTGTCTTGTCTGTACCATATATAAACGTTGAACTGGCTAATTGTTTTCATACAAATATATATCCCTGTAGTAAAAAGAGAAAAACGAAGAAGAACAGAATTGGATTGGAGGACAACTTCTTTAAGAGTCTAGTTTAAGAAGGAGAATAAAAGGAAAACAAAGACCAGTGACATTAAAAAAGAAACTTCAAGTTAAGTTACCCGTTTCAAAAAAAAAAAAAAAAAAACTTCAAGTTCAATAAATTCAAGCGTTCAAAAGAACAAGGGAAAAATAAGAAAAGAAATTGAGGTCTAACGCAAATGGTGTTGGGAAAATAGGTATCTTGATATATTATACTGGTAGACTCAGATCTTTTCCTATTTCTCAATTGGTCTTCTGCTCAAGGCCAACTCAAGTTTGATCCCAATTAATATTATTACAGGTAGTGCCACCTCTTCCACCTGGTGTTAGCAAATTTGGATGATCCCAATTGAGATGCCAACCACCATTTGGTCAGAGATTTGAACTTTTCTTGTTTCTTGTGCTCCCCTCTTGTGTACGATTTCAAGTTTTAGTATATGTGTGTGTCAAATAACTTTTATATAAAGATGTCTACTAATAAAGTTGGTATGGCAGGATGTCTAGTATAATATTATTAATGATCATTATTCGTAGATATCAAGTTCAGGAGTCCATGAAGAGCAGTGTAAAATGTTGAACTACAACTTCGTGTATTGTGCATCATATTGTTTTATCATTTTCCTTTAGCAGCATTTACAATGCAGCAACTGGATTGTCCCAAGAGGATTATAAAAACCTTCACCAAGTAGCAGTTAATAACAAGCAAAAGAGCTTAGAACAACTTTGGCTTCATTTCTACATCATTAATTTTGCTTAGGTCTCAATTGTCAATAGTTCCTGTCTGTTGCAGCACAAATTTGTTTTCTCACTGACAAAGATAGCATGACAACTCCTATAGTTCACATTTAGCAAATAAAATACTGCTTTAATTTATGAGAGAAGACTGCACCTCTTTTTTCTTGAAATCTTGCGTCAACTAATAGTAGAAGAAGAATTGGTACTTATCTCTAGTGAATGTTTCAACTGTGTATGTGTCAAATGAATTCAACTCATAAGAAGCATAATAAAGTTTTAATTAATTAAGGAATGCCTGATATAACATTAATGATGCAATCATGTAGTCATATGTTGGAAAATATGGAAATCCTGGACTGCTTGCAGGCATGGTGATAGAAGTGACTTTTCTCATTATCATATGGTTAAGCAGTGTGTTTGGAACATCAAAGCTATCATCAATAACACTTTTCCTACCATTGAGATGGATGGTAATTGGTCAAACACCTGTGATAACATTGAAAGACTGTGTCCTGTTCTTAAGTGTACCACAGTATATTGGAAATTACCAACTAGAGGAATGATCAAAATAATACTGATAGCTGTTACATGAGCAACACTGGCAATGCAGGAATAGGAGGCATAGTGAGGAATGACCAAGGGGATTTTATAATGGGATTCTCTATTCCTATTAACTGTCCTAGTAACAATCATGCTGAGATGGAGGATGCAAGCTTTGGAATCAATTGGTGCATTTAAAATGGTTTCTCTAACCTCCACATAGAAATGGACTCCTTATTGATAACTGATATGCTGATCAAGAGGGACACCAACAATTTGAAGCTCAAACACTTGGTGAGAGCTACATCAAACATTCTAAGAGGAGCTAATGTCGTCATCACTCATTTTTATAGGGAAACAAATCAGATCGCAGATCTTTTGGCTAAGAAGGCTATTACAAGTGGTAACAGGATCTTATATCTTTCTTATCAGGATCTTCCTAGAGAAGTAAAGGGCCTGCTGCAACTTGATAAGTGGCAACTTCCTACTTTCAGAAGGAGATTTGAAAAATGTAATTTTTATGTAAGCTAATTTGTACTCTTAATTACTGGGAGGAACATTGTATAGGCTAGTTCCTCTCGATGGATTGCTTTGTCAATTCATCTTTTGTAGACTAGAGGCAAGGTTTTCCATGACCCCCTCTAGTCAATGTAAGTTCTCTTACTAATATAACATGGTAGGGGTCAAGCCAAAACCCCCACACCTTAGGCTCACAACCTAATGGAGATGGCTTATATAAAATAAAAATAAAAATCTGCGGATACATATGGTATAAGTAACAACTAACAAGCACTATTTGACGGTATAATTAAAAAAAAAAAAAAAAAAACTTGGACTAATGAATTTAGAGCCTGTTTGGATGGGCTTATGTCTATAAGCTGTTTGCAGCTTATAAGCTAAAAAAAATAAGTTGGGGTAGTCAATTTTTTTTTTTTTTTTTGGCTTATAAGCTGTTTTCAACTTATAAGCTGCTTTAGATAAGCTAAGTCAAATGGGGCCAATTATTTTTTTGAGCTTATTTTAAGCACAAAATGACTTTAAGCTGGCTAGCCAAACACTCAAAAAAAGCTGAAAACAGCTTATAAACAACTTATAAGCCAATCCAAACGGGCTCTTATTCTGGTTTCACGAATTACTAGCTATAGTCTTCGTAATTTCTTCAACATAATATTACTAATAACAATGCCTGCCTTTTGTAAAACAATTCAAACAGTTGGGA
The DNA here is from genome assembly GCF_019175385.1 of Lycium barbarum. NCBI lineage: Eukaryota > Viridiplantae > Streptophyta > Magnoliopsida > Solanales > Solanaceae > Lycium > Lycium barbarum. The sequence continues at coordinate 82,429,520 of NC_083348.1, read as the reverse complement.
AAGAAGCCGCACTGGCAATGCCACAATGGCCACCATCAACTCCAACATCTCTAGCAATTCTCATATATCCTTCCTCACCCCAACTAGTCCCCCATGAATTCTTCACTAGCCAATATTTTGTACCATTTACACCTGCCCCATATCCTATCAACGTGACTGCATGGTTCAACTCCGGGTCGCAACTTCCATCATATATACCACTTCCATACATAAGAAATTCGTGGCTAGCAGCAATACAAACAGATATTGGTTGATTAGCTACAGCTTTCAATAATGATGACTCGCTTGGCGGTACTAGTTCGTAACCACTGATTGTCACTGCTGCAGTTGAGGATATTTTCTGAGTGCTGCAAATACTTTGAGATTGTTGGTAAGGATAATTAGTCTCCGTGGTGATGCCACCGCCGTTTTGAAGTAAGAAATCGTAGGCTAGAGTCATTAGTCCACCCTTACAACCCTTATTCTCTGTGCTGCAATCCAGCAGTTGTTGCTCCGAAAGTGAAATAAGTTTATTGTTTGCAATTTGATATGCTCCTTCTATAGCTGCCACCGCAGAAAATGCCCAACAACATTCTGTGATGGTATTCAAGCCACTCGTGTTAGTCTTTTTAAAAATGACACCCTTTGAACTTGAACTTTTCATTTCACCCGCTATTATATATATAACTAATAACTACACACATGTTCTGGCATTTAAAAGACCACAAGATTCTGGAGTCTTATTACTACACAAATGCAAGACATACAAATTTTAAAAAATTATTTTAAAATCCTTACAATCATGTCCAGTTTAACAATGTCATATTGTTTGAAATGGAGAGAGTTCAAAATAATTATCAGTTTGATAAACAAAATAAAGCGTTAAAAGTAATATAGTCTAGACCCAATAAATTCTTACAAGCCGAATTGTGAAAATGAGTTGATAGAGCTAGTGTAAAATGAGGTGATAGAGCTAGTGTAAAATCACGCTTACGCCACTATTAGAAGGGAACTTTTTTTTTTCATTTGTTATTTTATGGAAGTATTGGGCTAGAGAAAATCAAGGCTTAAATTAGGCCCTGTTTCGCCATAAATATCTTCTTGTTTTTTTCGAAAAAAAGTTTTTAAACAACGTTTCGTTATGTCATTGGATTGATATTTTGAGAAAGAAAAATTTGAAGCTGAATTTCTAAGTTTGAAAAAAGTGGGTTGGAACAGTTTTTTAAATGAATTTGTCTTTCACTCACAAAATTTTATGAATTTGTCTTTCACTCACAAAATTTTACTTTTTTCTAGTTAAATGCATATTTAAATACAATTTCAACTTCCAAATACCCTTATTAATCTTATCTTTTTCCAATATCACATTTTTCATGTCAAATTGCTAAGAATGGAACAGGTCTTACCACATTGACCTTGATCCTTGATTCCAGTGACACTGCCGTTTCGCCAGTCCATACTAAGTGGAACTTCAGTCAGGCTTTCATATTTAAAGGATGATGTTGTAGCAGTTGATTTTTGTTGGGATAATGACGTGTCAAGCCCTGTAAATAATGCCATAAATTCCTCATTGGTGAGATCAGTATATTTATTGATGGCTAGCTTATAACGCTGTGTTCCATTCTGGTTGAATGATTCAATGAACTCAACGTTTTCCTTAAACGTTTTGAAGCGCTGTTCCTTTTCTATCTCATCTTTGTATACACGACCATGACGAGCCATCCATTTTTCATGCCTTTCAAGCATGGATAATTTTTTCAGGTCACGTGAGGTTACTGTAGAGACATATAGATTAATAATGAAAAAAAGAACAAGACTAATTTTGAAGCAAAAATTGAAAGCCATCGTAATGATATAGGAATTATATGTGTTAAAACATACAAGAGATATGGTTGAGTGAATAAGCACACATCTTAACAGAGTTTATATAAGCACAATATTGAGAATTTTCGCGCACAAAAATTTCCAATTCTTGTTCCCTCTTCGACATTGGACTAAATGTCTATCAATTCGTTTTCCAAAAATCGACCTATTATAACTTTTTAGGAGACTCACTTCAAGTCCTTAAGATAAAACAATACAAAACATTGAGTATTCTTTCTTTCCTTTTTTTTTTTTTTTGGTCTTCAAGTAAAGCCGGCAAAGAAGGGTGTTGGAAATAATAACTCAAAATTGAAGGAAACCAAAATTGATTAGGATTTGTTATTTTAATTCATGTCTAATTAGGATTTATAGTCAAATTAGTATAGAAATAGATTTTCCAGTTTTGAGTTAAATTAGGTTTTATATTATTATAAATAGGCTGCTGCTATTTATTTTATATTGTGGAGATTGTAAAGAGTGTTTAGAGATTCATAGAGTTTATCAACAAAATATTATCGTTCAAATTGGTATCAGAGCTTCTACGACCTTGGTAGAAAATCCAAGAGCTTTCGCTGCTGGCGGGAGGCTATGACTCATATATGCCGCCCGTCTGGCCAATGATGATGATGTTAGCAAACGTCGGGCAAATGATATGCATGAAAAACAGTCATGTTGAGAAGGACTAACAAACTATTGCAAGTTTAAAGAGGTGCAAGAAGATATACACAAGAGGAACAAACTGTCTTCTCTAGAAGTCGGAGAAGTAGGTTAAAAAAAATAAAAAATTGGGTGTTGATGAGAAAGTGCATCAATAAATTGGAATGTTGGAGAGAAAGTGCTCCAACGATTAGAGGTTGAAGAGAAAGTGCATCAACAAATTAGAATGTTGGAGAGAAAGTGTTCCAACGATTGTGAAGGTTGAAGAGAAAGTGCTTCAACAATTGAAGGTTAGTGAGAAAGTTCATCAACAAAATTGGAATGTTGGAGAGAAAGTGCTCCAACGATTGTGAAGGTTGAAGAGAAAGTGCTTCAACAATTGAAGGTTGGTGAGAAAGTGCATCAACAAATTGACATGTTAGAGAGAAAGACTCTAATGATTGTGAAGGTTGAAGAGAAAGTACTTCAACAATTGAAGGTTAAAGAAAGTGCTTCAACAAATTGGAAGATGGTGAGTGGCGGTTGAAGATAAAGTGCTTCAACAATTGATGGATTGGAAACAAGTGTCTCAGCAATTTGAAGATGGTGACAAGTGCATGAAGAATCATATATACAATTTTGAATTACGGGAGAATGTTGGAAATAATAATTCAAAATTGTAGGAAACCAAAATTGATCAGGATTTGTTATTTCAATTCATGTCTAATTAGGATTTATAGTCAAATTAGTATAGGAATATGTTTTCCAGTTTTGAGTTAAATTAGGTTTTATATTATTATAAATAAAGCCGCTGCTATATATTTTATATTGTGGAGATTGTAAAGAGCGTTTAGAGATTCATAGAGTTTATCAATAGAATATTTTCTTTCAAAGGGTTCAAACTAAGAATCTTAAAAAGTTGAACCTACCTGAAAGGTCATAACTATATGGATAAAAGACTTGGAAGAAGTATTAATGGACCAAATATAATCATCCAAAATAGTAATTATAGCATTATTGATTATTCCAAAAATCTGAGTCTACTTCGAGTAGGAATCTATGCTTCTCTTGAAGTTTCTTCTGCGATGTTTTTGCCAGCTAATTGATATGGAAAGTGGACCAAGACTTGTTGTGGGAAGTCATCTTCGTAGAGTATGGATTTGCCCAATGAGTTCATAGGAAAATAATATCTTCTTGTCTTTTCTCCGGAACTTCAGAGTTTGCGTGAATTTAATGGGAAGATTGCAATTTTAGTCTCTGTTATTGTATAATTCCTATTTTGGTCTTTGTGTTGGTAGACTTAGCATATTTAACCTTGAATTAAAATAAGTGAGTTATTTTGGTCCAATTTCTAACGGGACTTGACAAAATAAACGGGTTTTTTAACTGCTGGAAGGCTAATCTGGATATTTCTCATACTTCAACCCAAGGCATTCAAGGAAAAATCTGTTTGTCTTTTCATCCATATTTCAACTGTTGCAAAAATAAAATTCTTCCCTTCTCTTATTGGTACCAGGAATTCAAAAAACAATTTTAACTTTCTGAATCCTAAAATCCCCCAGTTATTTAGATCTACAGTTAAAATCATAAATTACACTAAAAGTAAATCTTCAAAACCATTATTATTCTTATCAAATATAAAGCTCATTGTGGGATGTATACTCTTTGATTCTTACTTTGGAATTGTTTATTAAAATAGTAATACAATTTTTTCTGCCACTTAGTATCAACATGTAATACTAATTCTGTACAAGAAAGAATATTGTTTGGTGTAGTAAAAACTGGAGAAGTAAATTCCTATAGACACACACAACACCTGAAAGTTTTTTTTATGTATGATAGTAAGGCCCGTTTGGACCTTTGAATGTCATTATTAACTCTTAGTAAGGTGGTAATATTGTCTTAAAATTGGATATGGCTAAAACTTATGATAGATTATCATGGTTTTTTTTGAAAAAAGTTTTCAACAGATTTGATTTTAGTGATGAATAGACTGACCATATTTGGAGAAGTATCTCTAATGTATGGTATTCTGTTATCATCAATGGAACTAGACATGGTTTTTTCAATTCTTCTCAAGGTCTTAAACAAGGTGATCCTGTATCACCTTCCCTTTTCATTATTGCTGCTGAAGTGCTTTCACTACTAAAAAATTGCCAAAAATCAACGGATCACGTCGGTTTTTTCAATGAAACCGACGGGTAACCAGCCTTTTACGATCCGTCGGTTTACATAGCGTCGCTTTTTGTAAACCGACAGACCGTGTCGATTTTTTGCGACGGACTGCGTCACTTACGTGGTTCGTCAATTTTTTATCCAATAATTTAAAAAAAAAAAAAATCGACGGACTGCCGCGGGTTTTAAAATTTCTATTTTTTTTTATCTTAAATAAAAACAATATAAATTGTATGAAAAACCGACACACTGTGTCGGGTTTTTATTTAATTTAAATAAAAAACCGACACAGTGTATCGGTTTTCTTGAGAATTTTAAGAATAAATTCCCAGAAATCCGACGGATTGCGTTGGTTTTCTAGAAAATTTCCTGCATGCAATTGTTACATTTTCGGCAGCCACACCTGCACAAAAACCAGTACCAAAAGCTACTCAAAACAAGCATTAAAATGCTCCAAATCAATTCTAAAAGAGCTACAACACATAAAATCACCCAAAGTAATAATAAACACACATCAAACACTATCTAAACACATCAAATATGATCTAACTAGACCTTCAAAGTTCAAAAATATTTAAATGTCCAACCAAAAGTACCATTAACTAGTTTTAACATAAGTCCCTTTTTAAATCCAAACTACTACAACTGATCATCCGGTGTCTGGGCTACGTAATCACCATCATCATCATCTTTTGGGTCGGGGGGGGGGGGGGGGGGGGAGGGGGCACACCAAATAGTCCACATGCAATGTGGCTTTTAACTTGTGCCTTGAGCGATTCAAGGTTCGCTTTCATGAAGTTAGTTTCCTCAACTTATTTTGCCTCAGTCTCAACTAATTTCCTATCAAGTTAAGCGATTTGCTGCACCATAGCTGCGACCTGAACACCATCAGCTCCCTCGGCTTGTCAAGAAGATCCTTCACCTCGCAATCCTGACCGAAGGCGACTTAGGTTGTTCCTTGGGCCTAGACCGTACGCTCTACCCTTTTGTACTCCCCCAACTGCTCTACACCAAAAATCTATCTCTAATTTCGGTGGAGGACGACTCGGGTAAATAATGCATCGGCTTAATTGGAACCATCTTCCCACTAGGTGTCCGCTTATAACGTGCATGTCCACATAATTTACATTCCTTTAAATTAGCATCTTTCTTATAAAACAACATACAACCGTTTGGACAACAGTGAATTCTATCATACGACAATCCTAATTTGGAAACCAATCTCTTTGCTTCATCGTAACTCTTAGGTATGTCGAATTCCGAACTAACTAGTTCCCCCACAAGCTTAATCATTGAGTCCATAGCAGCTTCAGCAACAGTCCAATCTGATTTATATTAATCATTCTAACCGCAACAGACAACTTTGAATGCTGACTCCTTACCCAAAGTGGACGACTAGCCTCTTCTAATTCTTGATAGAAGCGCATTGCTTCTTCATTAGGAGGTTTCAATTTGCTCAGGTTCAAACCCAGACTGTACGCCAAAAACATCATTAACCATATCATTAACTCTATCATATTGGACATTACTATATTCCTGCGACACACTACTTTCACCAACAACCACATTATAAAATATACCATTGACCCCATCAGTCTCTCCATGATCAGTCCAAACATAATATTTCTGCTTAAACCCACGACTATATAAATGAACCCTAACCGCTTCCGGCTTCAAATACTTCATACACCGACAACGAGAATACGGACACTCAATTGCCCCTTCATTTTGAAAAGGGTGAAGTGACATTACATGTGTGATAAACCCATCAACACCTTCAACAAATTCATCATGTACACCGCATAATTACTATTATTCATATTATACATCCACATACGATCCATTTACGAAAATATACCCGCAAATTATTGAGGTTATAGAAATATATTATAACTTAAGAATTCTAACTTAAAATATAACTTAAGAAAATACAATTCTAACCGATTCTAACTTTGAATTCTCAATAACAATTTTAACTTTAATAACTTATGGATTCTAACTTTAATATAACTTTTAAAAGCACAATCCCAATTAATTCTAACTTTAATAACTTATGGATTCTAACTTTAATTCTAAAAATTGAAAAGTAAATCTAATCAAATAAAGTCTACATTTTAGTTTAAAGGTTATAGAAATATTATAACTTAACAATTCTAACCTTGAAAAGCACAATCCCAACCACTTCTAAATTTGAATTCTCAATAACAATTCTAACTTTAATAATTTATGGATTCTAACTTTAACATAACTTGGAAAAGCACAATCCCAATCAATTCTAACTAAGCTAACACAAATACATTGACAATGAACATAAAAAATAGCACAATCGCAAGCAAATATATATATATATGAAAAGTAAACTAGTCAAATAAAGTTTACATTTTTTCACAAATTGAACATCAATAATTTAAGAAAGCACAATACCTACCAATTCAAACTTTAATAACTTATGGATTCTAACTTGAATTCTAAAAATTGAAAAGTAAATCTAGTCAAATAAAGTCTACATTTTAGTTTTGAGGTTATAGAAATATTATAACTTAATAATTCTAACCTTGAAAAGCACGATCCCAACCAATTCTAAAAACTGAAAAGTAAATCTAGTGAAATAAAGTCTATATTTTAGTTTTGAGGTTATAGAAATACTATAACTTATCAATTCTAACTTTGAAAAACACTATCTCAACCAATCCTAATTTTAAATGATCAATAACAATTTTAATAACTTATGGATTCTAACAAAAGAACAATCCAACAACAACTACAAAAAAAAAACTAGTCAAATAATTAAAGTATTGTAACAGCCCAGACCACCACATATAGAAATTGTCCGCTTTGGAGCCTTTGCCCCTCACGATTTTAAAACGCGTCTACAGGGGAAAGGTATCCAAGCATTTATAAAGCACCCTTCGTTCTCCTCCCCAACCGATGTGAGATTCGCCTAAACCGATGTGAGATTGACCTAAAACGATGTGGGATTCGCCTAAGGCAAGCCTTACACTCACCCCCCCCCCCCCTTGGGACTCAGCGTCCTCGCTGAGGTTTGCCTCACCACCGGGTTTGCCCTACCACCGGCCCGATACTGGCTCTGATACCAACTGTAGCAGCCCAGGCCACCGCATGTAGAAATTATCCACTTTGGAACCTTTGCCCTTCACGGTTTTAAAACGTGTCTACAAGGAAGAGGTATCCAAGCACTTATAAAACACCTTTCGTTCTCCTCCCCAGTCGATGTGGGATTTGCCTAAACAAATATGGGATTTGCCTAAGGCAAGCCTTACACTCACCCCCCTGGGACTCAGCGTCCTCGCTGAGGTTTGCCTCACTACTGGGTTTTCCCCACCATCGGCCCGGTATCGGCTCTGATACCAACTGTAATAGCCCAGGCCACCGCATGTACAAATTGTCCGCTTTGGAGCCTTTGCCCCTCACGGTTTTAAAACACGTCTAAAAGGGAGAGGTATCCAAGCACTTATAAAACACCATTTGTTCTCCTCCCCAACCGATATGGGATTCGCCTAAGCAAGCTTTACACTTTTTAAACTTGGTATCAGAGCACTAGGTTTCAATTTCCTTGGAGTCATGGAACTATGTCTAGTAGAGCCTTGCGGATCGGTATAAAGACGTCTGTACTTATCTTTAATGGGTTGAATGGACATTTGAGTAAATTTTCCCTTCTTTCATTCATCCCTTATGCTATAAAGCTTAAAGTATGAAAATGGTACATTTCATGTTCTTTCCCATGTGAGGCGGGAACACACTCAACTATTTAGGCGCTAGCGACTAAGAATATTTCTGCAAGAGTTACAAAGAAGTTTGGAATGTTTAGAGGTAAGCCTAAAAGATATGCTAAGATATAGAAGACGACTTGGGTTGAGTATTAGCCAACAAGGCTAGGAGAAGTATCAAGAGTTACTATACAGAACTGGAAGACTCTAAGATTTGAGTTTGGTTCTAAAAATAATAACTCTATATGTTTCTCAAAGTGGGTGCAGGGGTTCAGTCAGTTGAGCGATAATTTGGCCTACTCAATCAATAGCACATATAGCAAGGCTACGAGCAAAGTTTTAACTATTGTGCATACAAGTTATATTTGAGATAATATGGGCATAATTAAGTGAATTGCCTTAAGTGTAAACGGTAATACAAAATAGAATTCCAGCACAACACTAAGTACGACCACATTCTTATGTCACAATCATGAAAGTGGACTACTATAACTCAATGAGAAAAATCAGTTCAGTTCAGCGTATCAACGCATTCAGTTGGCTATTAAGGTTATCGAGTATAATATATATAGATAATCTACATTGACATTTCAATCTTCATGACTTGCACATTGGCTAAATCAGATTAACCTACTACTACAACTACAACATATTTGCGTTTAGGTTTTAGAGAGTTCCAGACTACTTAGCAGTAATGACTATGAACCTTCAAGGATTTTGCATATCGAAAGGTTGTGTTAAAGAGGAGTTTCATCTTGTTAAGTTTGTGTGTTGAATATACCACAGTTAGGTGATATCATATCTAATTAGGTTCTTTGAGTTTAATTTATTTTCTAAGCATGGGCATACATTCCCTTATAGTCACCAGTGCGTTGAGCGCTAAGCTCATTATAACAGGGCATTTTTGTCATCAAAGATGGATTTGCATTGAGCGCCAGGCTCAGCATTGTAGGGCACTTTTGCAACCGCAGTTAGAATATTGTTGGGGGTCAAGCTCAGTATAGTGAGGCGTACATACCACTACAGTTAGCTATCTTTTAGGATCGGTAGAGTATAGAGTGCAAGACTCGTTATAGCCGAAAGCACCTTCAATTATAAAGTAAGACGTGAGAATACTCATCATTCTAGGGCATGACTGTCGATTCAGTTTGAGGAAGATGTGGGGTATAGGTAATTTTTACACATCAACAAGGTAAAAGTCGAGTTATAAAGAATGTTCCGCATTTTGAGGTAGTAAAGTGATCGATATTGGGCATGAATTGTGTTTCCACAGTTGACTAATATGTGTTATGCTTCGCATAGCCTGAGGTTAAGAGTGATTCAAAATGTTAATGCTTTGTGTTGTATTTGAGGAAGAAAAAAATAAATTGAGTAGTAAGATGAGTATTTATAGCTCTAGACTAATTAGAGGATTGTCTTATGATAGACTAAGCTTATAGGAAAGAGGATGGTTACAACTCTAGCTGGAGAAAGACCAGCAAACCTCTTAAGATTGGTTGAGATGATCAAAAGGTCAAGTTGAACATGGATTTATTGTTTTCATTAGATTAGAATCTTAGCCTCATATCGAAGTGAATGGACAGTTGCATTCAGGCAAGGTTATCCCTTTTATCAAAAGTCCAGTAAAGGTTGAGAGGTATGTGTTCAATATGTATAGTGGTGCCTTGGATGATAGAATGACATTTTTACTCTTGAGACAGTCCCGCAATTTGCAAGTTCCAAAAGAATATGTAAGATGTATATGATGTATTACCTATGAAGGTAATAGAATTCTAACTTGATATACCGAAGCAGTTTTCTAGACTTATGGATGTAGATGACTTATGGTCAGTTTTTATGGGCTTAAGGAGCCAAAAAGTTCAAATCAGCATTAGTGCTATTGCTATAGAGTGGAACATATCATAATGATTTCTACAGATACTGAGAGTACTATATGGGTCGAGTACTAAGAGAACATAATTCTACTAGAATACCATATCAAGTTGGTATGAGTCGAGCTAAATATGACATCTAAAAGGATTCTGAAGCGGTTGAGAAAGGTGAAGCAGTGGAAGTATATCGTTTTATGTATTTAACAAGAACATGACAACTGTCATGTAGAAGACTTGACTATCACAACACTTTTTACTTGCTCAACTTATAAAATAATTCAGTTTTTATAGGAGATAAGTTGGGACTTTAGATGTTTAAAACGATAATCAGAATAGTCTTAGTGTATGGTTTTTCTTTGGATACAAAAAAGTGAAAGAGTAACATAACTTCTAAATAGATAAAGAGGCATGAAGAGAACTACAACACCAAGATTTGATAATTGACCATGACAATTTGATATATAGAGTTATGATATACCCACCTATACTAAGAAGATGTAGGTTTTATATTGATCCCTAGAGTTAGGAAAAAGAGGGGCTATCTTAGATATAACAACAAAAATCTAGGTTGATAAACAATGTTCTTACACTATCCTTATGTATTTTCAACAAAATTACAATATATGTGTCACGCCCCAAACCTGGGCTTGGACGTAACACGACACCCGGTGCCTGAATGCATGTGACCGAGCGAACCAACTGGCCGGCTGAATCAACATGTGATACCAAAATATAACTAATTTATAAAATAAAACTAACACATGCTGATTAACTAACCTTCTGACTGGAATATCATAATGTGGAAATACTTAGACAATCTGAACATATCTGACAGTAGCCAACATGGCTAAACCAAAACAACTGAACGACTGAGTATAACTGTTTACAAGGCTAACACAACAAATATCTGATTGTCTGAACTGTGTCTATGAAGCCTCTAATGAATGCAAATAGGTAATTGTCTAGAAAGTTGTGAGAACTACATGACTGATATCGCCCCGAAAGAAACTGCGGCTCACCATAGTAGCTAGTACGAAAACTCTTAAGTAGCTGGATCGTCAACCTATATGTCGTTACCTGCATCGTGAGATGCAGGCCCCCAAGCAATAAAAAAGGACATCAGCGCATTTGAATTTTACTGGTATGTAAAGCAACTGAAGCAATAAAATACTGGAACTGAAACTAAAATTGATAAATGTAACTGTAATAGCAAGGAAGTAGAGATATGAATACCCCCTGCTCTGTATCTGAATCATCTGTGTTATCTGTGTTTGTATATGTGGGGCCTCGACCCAGTAATAAATGCACGCTATGGCCTCGGCCCAATAAACTGAAATTGTGCTGTGCTCTCAGGAAAAATCACATATGTATAATTATGGTTAATTAATAAGGACTGAAACCATAATAACAATGAACAATGCTGAACTGAAATAGACATGCTGGACTGAATTGAAAACACTGACTGTTTCTGAGCATAATGAATTTCTAGACTGAGACTCATGTGGTAACAATACATAACTCTATAAAGATTACATGTTGAGTTCATGATATTCAAATTAATAACCATGAACAAATTCTGCAACTGCAACCCTAGAAGATAAAAATTCTACAACATATCATAAAACTAGGCTAAACTGTATTCTGAGTCAAATTACTGACAAGTATGAAGAATGAGGCATAGGGATAATCATGAACATTCCCTAACGTAGATAGTTAGCCTCACATACCTTAATTCCAGCCTTTGAGCGTAATATAATGTTCATCAACCCTTTTAACTTTGATCTATATCAATACAAGTTAAAGTGATTCCATATTAGCAATAATATTCATGCTTTGGTTATCTAAGTATTTTATCAAACACTTAGGGGGCATAAAGCTCCACAATCTCCATTAATGGTATTTCTTCACCCAATTCCCATTTTATTACTTTTAGGTGATTCTACAATCTCAATTAGATGTAATTAACATCATTCTCCATCACCCATATCATTATAACAATCTCAAGTCAACAATCCAAAACCCTACTATAGTTCGTGTCATTCTCTTTACTAAACCCATTTACTATTCTCCCAAGAACTCATCAATTCACTATTATGAATGATTAGAGTGTAGAAGCATTACCTTTTTTACGTTCAATCCTCATGAATACGAGGTCTAGGATTTCCACGCCCAACAATAATGTTCCTCTCACAACTCTATTGATTAGAAGGGTTACTCAAGTTAGAAAGAGATTAGGGACTTGAATTCAATCTAGAATAATGATAAAACTTACCTTGGAGGGTTCTTGAGGCTTGGAACTTGTTCCCTCTAACTTTAGGGTGATTTTTCCTGACTAGGGTGTTAGGGAAATAAACCCCAAGCTTAAATATAACTTGAAATGTGAAATCCTGACTTTTAACTCGAAACCCGACCTGTTACGCGATGGGTCCGTGATGAATGTGCATCGCGCGACATTCTGCAGGTTGATACTCAGAGTTGTGCGATCAGACCTCGATGCGGGGCCATCGCAAGGGCCCTCACGCGCCCCGTGTGTCGGTTCTGTGCAGGGTTCGGTAAAATGGTCATACCTTCTTGTACAGAGCTTTGTTTGGGCTCCACAATATACCGTTGGAAAGCTATTTCAAAGATCTACAACTTTCATGTTTTAAGTTTTCTCAAATTCCCAACAAATGTTCACGAAATTTGACCGTAAGGCAAACATATCGAAAACTTAGCCGATTCTATCGAATTTTAAGTGCCTTACTATTAGCCATATTGAGATGATCATATCTCCTTGCTCCGATCTCTGGTTGGCTTAGTCCTTATATCGTTAGAAAGGTATTTCTACACTTTGTACGTACTACAACTTTCATTAAGGGCACTTTTCCAAATTCCCAAATACTCAAGGATTTATAGTTTCCCCAAGTAGGCCTATCAACTTTTTTCGAAAAACGTTCAAACCTTCAGTTTTTTCACCAGAGCTCTAATGATACAGGGTGTTACAATATGGTATTTATGTTCAGAAGTCGATGACTTACTATGCTCATTGGCAACATTTTGTTATTATCCAAATAGGACATGTTACAGATGCACCACGCAAGGTGGGTCAGGCAAGGTGCCAATGCACAGCAAATGGCGTAAGTCATGTGGAACAGATATCCTATGTCCCATAAGCAGTTATTAATCAGTAGTATATTATATTTAGCAGTGTTTTCGGGTAAGCCGAGCAGTTCGTGGACCACAACAGGTAGGTAGCCATGAGACTAACGCTCCGAAGATGGGGCAAGACGTGTGAATCAAATATCCCATGTCCCGCAAGCCTCTCTTATGATTGGGGATAGTTTCAGAATTAGCAGTGCCATTTCAGTATTAGCAGCTTTTCAGCAATAATAGAGGTTTGCTTTCAGCATGTAATAGTTGGGGCAGCAGCGAGTCAATCAATTCGTATAAAGTGTATGATAAGACGCCTTATGTCACATATGATAGAGTATGGTGGCTCTAAAAATTTCAGATAAAGGCTAATCGGAATTTGACCTAATATCTTAACCGCCTAGAAGAGGTATTTCAAGAGGTCCTATTTAGTCTCTATCGGTTGAGAGTTTTAAGCAAGATAGTGGAATGATTTCTTTTAGTTCAAGCTGAATGAAGTTTCAATGTTGGCTTTATGGTATGGTTACTGGGTAACTTAGAGGAAATTGAGTCAGTTGGGTAAATTTTGATAGGCTCACTGAATCTGTGTACTTTATATCGGATCAGATTTCTTATGCAACACTTAGTCGCACAGATGCAGTGTCGAAAAGGTGGTATAGTCTCACCAGTTACTTTTGAGAAACGGATTGGAGTGGTAGCTTTCAGACTGTGTCTTATTAGTTGCACAATAAGTTCTTCACATGCATGTGTCTTACATATATCAAGCTTACCTATCCAAAAAAAAAAAGTCTCCAAATTTATCTACTAGCAAAGTGAGCACCTCTTTCTCCCCATTAGTTGATGCAACCGATTATGCTACTTTCATGTATTTGTGCTTAATTTAATTTGCTTGAAAGAAGTCATCCAATTGGAATCAACTCTACCACAAGCCAATCCCTTTACGCATAATAAAGTTGTTACTATGTTTTGTTTGTTAAGTAATGGTCATGATGATCTATGTTTGGCCCTATCCAGTCACTTTTGTTATTCTAGACTTTTGGCAATTTGTTGGATCCTATCTGTGAAAAAAAAAACAATAAAATTGTGCTAAGCTTAAGATCATTCTTGGACAAATTCTAAACTTTAATTATGGTATACTTTGAAAGGCATACCTTGAGATCCATCATTTCGTTTAAACAATAAGTTACATTCGAGTTGTCTCATTCATATTTGTATATTGTCTCACTCGAGTTACATTCTTGTTTACAATCTTTTTATGTAATTTTGGCATGACGATACGGGGTCACCCGGTGCCCCATTTGCAAGTGATTGATGGTATGGAGTCGCCCGGAACTCCCTAGTATATGTTAGTTTATAAATTATGACTGTTGGTTGTAGTTGTTAGCTATTTTAAGACAAGTATATAGATAGCATTAGTCCAAATTACAGGGGAAATTCTGCCAAAATTTTTGTAGACTTAAGAGACTTGTTAAGATAGTTTAAGGTTTGTCAATGTGTCGATTTTTGACCAAGGGTAGAACTTTTTTTACGTTCACGGACGAACGTTATTTTAAGGGAGAAAGAATGTAACAACCCGAAAATTTTCAAGTGCTTAGAATTACTTCCTTATTTGTAGAGTATTTAATTTTAACGAGTTTCATATCGGAGCGTGTACTAATTATACTCATATAACATGTATGTATAAATTAGTTGTTGAATATTATTTACATGATATAATATTAGTTGGTGAATTGATTAAGAGTAAATTAGTGGGCCAGGCCCACTACTTCAGCTATTGGTCAGTTTTTAGATGAAAGTGGAGGGACAGAAAAATCATTATTCTATTCCTAGACTAAAAAGAACAAAAAAAAAAGAAAAGAAAAGGAAAGGAGAACCGCAGAGGGTAGTTGGTGCTACTGCGTTCAAGAACCATTACAGAGAAAGATTTCTCTCGGTTAAGAAAGACAAAAAAATTCCAGGTACATAGTATGTTATTATTTTAGTATTTAAAAAGAAAAGCATGTTGTAGAGTGATTTTGGATATTAACAAAAATGGTAGGATTTGTAGAGGGGATTGGTTTCAAATTGCAAAAGTTGCCATTGTTTTGCTGCAATTCACGTGCAACTATATACTACCCTTATTGTTTCTTTTGCCCATTTTTGTTTCTTTCCCTCCCTTCTTCTTTTCTTTGTACACTCTATAATATTAGAATTTATTTTGGGATGTTTATTTTCCTTCTTTCACCCTTTCTCTGTACACTATAAATATTAGTATTCATTTTGGGATGTTGGGGTTATACAAAAATATTGTAGAATTGTTTAGTAAGGGTATATATAGAGATACAAGTTCTACTTTTTAAAAGAATTATGGATCAAGATATAGAAGGTTGAGATTTAGTTCTAAACCTAAAATTATAGGTTATTTTTCCTAGACTAATTTAGACCATTTATATATGTTATTGGATAGATTGAGGATATTGGAGATTGTTGAAGAGAATTTGGCATTTCAAGAGAGGTTGTGTTCCGGTTTTAAGGCAAGTGAGACTTAAAATCTTAGTTTACTTGCTTTCATAAAAAGCATATGAATTGTATTGTACGTATGCATTTAAACCCTTTAGTTCGTGTGAGTGGGCAAGCATGATCTAAATTAGATAATTTTCAAGAGTCTAAAGCAACGACCATACGAGTCCTTTAGCGTAAATTCTCTTAAATAGATATTTGCTATACATATATACTCTTGACTTGGTATTGATTGGATGTTTATTTCGATGTATCATATCCTCAGAGAAGCATACTCCGGCAAGCCCTATTGGGTTTAATCGGAGGTAGATGCCAGATTTATAAGTGACCCGGGTATGATATGGGTAAATAATCCCTACTCCGAAAGACAGGGTAAGACATGGACAAATACATACCGTGTACCGTGATAATAGATTCAGATTAAGTGTATTTCATGTATTTCTCGTCCAGGTAAGATAGGGGCAAACAATGCCCTCTCCGGAAGACGGGGTAAGACATAGACAAATATGTACTATGTCTCGTGAGCATAGATTCAGATTCAGTGTATTGCATCTATTGCCTGTCCGAGTAAGATGGGGGTAAATAATTCCCTCTCCGAAAAACGGGATAAAACATAGATAAATACGTACTATGTCCCGTGAGCATAGATTTAGATTTAGAGTATTTCATGTTTTGCTTGTTTGTGCTTCATGATTTCAGCTTTAGCTTCAGTGTTTGTATATATTTAATATACTTGTACTATGTAATTGCTTTTATGCATTATCAGGGATTTCAAAGACTTGCCCCAGGGGTAAGCTGAGAGTGTCGATGATCTTGCTAGGTCTTTTAGACTCACGCTTGTTGATGTTGTATGTGTGTAGGTGTGGTTAACGGTGACCAGGTAACGGATACTTGATTCATTCCATCTTCGTTCAGTCCAGTTCAGTCGAGGTGAGCCACCATTAGATCATGGCAGTCTCTTCTTCTTTAGTTGACTTAGTAGTATTCCGAGCTACGTCTCATACTTTTATATTCAGACTAGTAGTTCCATGACTTAGACATATTATGGGGTTTATGGGCAAGACTCAGTATTTGTATTTCGCTTCCGCACTTTTCTTTATATTATGAGACTTTGTGCATTATTCATTTTGTTCGTTAATTTTTGTATGATTAGCTTAGAGGGTTCGCCTTATGGGTAGAAGCTCGACAAGTGCCCGGTCACGACCTGAGTGTCAAATTTGGGTCGTGACAAGTATACATTTTTGCACATATTCAACATCAATAATATTACAAACAATGATAACTAATCTAACACAAATACATTGACAATGAACATAAAATATAGCACAATCTCAAGCAAAAAAAAATGAAAAGTAAAATAGTCAAATAAAGTTTATATTTTTTCACAAATTTAACATTAATAACATTGCAAATGATGTTTAACAAATCTAAATAGACTAACATTACGCCTAAAATCTACAAATAAAACTAAAATTGAAAGAATTTTAAAAGTCCTAATTTAAAAGAAACTAACCTCAATTTATTAAGTTAAAAATGAGTCTGGGGTAGGTGGGGGTGGGCTGCGCTGCGCGGAAATGGGCGGCGGGGGAGGGGGGGGGGTTAGGGTTTTAGGGAATGGAGAGTTTTGTTTGGGAAGAGGTGGAGAAATGAGAAAAGAACCTGTCTGGCCATTTAATTAAAAAAAAAATCGACGGATAAAACTGACCCTGTCCGTCGGTTCTTTAAAAATGTTGACCAGTATTTGACCAAAAAAAATTAAAAAAAAAAAAAAACTGACCCTGTCCGTCGATTTCTTCAAAAAAAATTGTTTATTAATTTTTTAAAAAACAAAATGAATTGAAAATTATTTAAAATATTTTTAAAAATAAAATCGAAGTTGTCCGCCGATTTTATATTAATTTTTTTAGTAAAACCGACGTCTTTGGGGGAAATATATTTTCAAAATTCCTTCAAGAAAACCGACGTCGTCCGTCGATTTTCTAATTAAAAAAAATTAGAAATGCAAAAAACCGACGCAGTGAGTCGGTTTTTTGTCTGTCAATTTTTGACAGGTTTTTAGTAGTGTTTCTAGATCACTTAATAACCTGATGCATGATCTAAACTTTATCCATTTCTCTATGCATAAGAATGGTCCTCAGATCACACATCTTGCTTATGCTGATGATATTATTATCTTCAGCAGTGGCAATTCAAAGTCCATTAAGCTGGTTATGAAACAAATTAGAAATTATGAAATTTCTTCTGGTAAGATAGTGAACAAGGACAAAGGTTTTTTCCTAGTTGGTCCTAAATCTTGTGCATATAGGATTAACAGAATTAGGAATAAAACTGGTTTCTTGGATAAAAGTTTTCCTTTTACTTACCTTGGGTGCCCTATCTACATTTATAGAAAGAGATTGTCTTATTTTGATAACATGACTGCTAAGATTATTGAAAGGTTGAGTGGTTGGCAAGGCAATATGCTCCCTTGTGGGGGCAAGTAGGTTTTAATCAAAAGTATCATCCAATTATTACCCATCTACATCTTATCTGCTATTAACCTCCCTAAAAGTACTATTGAGCTTATTGAAAAGCATATTGTTAATTTCTTTTGGGGTGTTTCTAATGGCAAAAATAAATATCATTGGGCTTCTTGAGAAAATCTGTATTTTCCAAACAATGAATCTTGTATCGGGATCAGAGGTATGGAAGATTTTGCAATACCATTACTTTGAAAAGGTGGTGGCAATTCAGAACCAAAAAGTCTATATAGGATGATTTCTTAACTGCTAAATATTGTCGTAGAATGTACCCTGTTAGTAAGAAGTGGTGCACTAGTAATTCTCAAGCTTGGAAGTATCTGTTGTGGGCTAGGGACAAGTGCAAAAATCAGATAATTTGGAAGATCAATGATGGTCAGTGCTATTTTTGGTGGGATAACTGGACTGAGATGGGACCTCTTGCTCAACTTTGTCCAAATTTCATCACAAGAAGCACTAATAAGAAGAAGGTCAAAGATTTTATTAGTAACAACATTTGGGATGTTCAGAGATTATACAACACTTTGCCCAGTCCAGTCGCTCTACATATCAGTTCCATTAAATTAGGACAGTGCAACAAAAGTGATTATGCTATTTGGAAAGCAACTGAGGATGGACACTTCTCCAATGGTTCAGCTTGGCATACTATTAGAAAGCACAAAGTAACTAATGCGGCCATTGGCACTATATGGCATAAATCTATTCCTTTTAAACAGTTTTTCATGTGTTGGAGAATTTACTATGGTAGAGTTCCTCTTTATAAAGGATTAAACATAAGTGATTCTCAGAATAATGCAGATTGTTTGTGTTGTTTTGTTCCTAAAAATGAAACTATTCAACATGTTTTTGCGGAAAGTAACTGATAATATATATAGAGCTATTGGTAATCCATTGGGAATTACTCATCAACATTTGCTTATCCGAGGCCTATTAAATGATTGGTGGAGGGAAAAAAAAGCAAGAAATAAGGTTCACAAATTGGTGCTGCAGGCTGCTCCAATTAATATCTGTTGGGAAATCTGGAAAGCATGGGCTGCTTGTAAATATTGAGACAACAACAAGTTCTGTCTATTTAGGATGGTCACACAATGTGTTTGGAATGTCAAAGCTATTCTTCAAGATTCAGTTCCTAGCATTGACAATGGAGTAAGTTGGATTAATATTTACAGCATGATGAGTCGTGAAATTACGGGATATTCGATGTTAATTCCTTAAGCTTTTGTGACTCTTTAAGCACTTTTGTTGTTACTTTTTGTGTATTTATGTTGTTTTGTAGGATAAGATGCCCGGAGAGCAAAACGGAGCAAAATGAAGCAAAAATCCAGCTGAACTGAACCAGGGCATCACCTGCGAGTCGCAGGTGGTGCAGCATCTGTTGACAGAGATGGCCAAAGAAGACACCACATGCGACACCAAATGCGAGTCGCAGGTGGAAAATGCGAATCGCATCTAGTGTCACAGATGCTGCTCAACAGATAATTGAAGATGCGACACCTGCGATGATGTGGTGCAACCTGTGACTCGCAGGTTGCACATGCGACACTATGTGCGATTCGCACCAGATGCACGAGGGTATTTTTGCCTAGATTTTGTTCGCGTTTTTGGAATGATATAAATACTCTTTTAGGGTTTGTAAAACATATCTTTGGCAGTTTTTTACAAGTTTTGGAGACTAGGTTTCTATACCACACTTTAGGGTTGACGATTTGACGATTTGGTTGAGTATTTCTTAAACCTTTAATTCATTTCTTCAATTCCTTGCTTTGTATTGTATATCTAAGTGTGTAGTATTTATTTTCTTTACTTGAATCTTGTTTATGTAAATATTCTATGATTAAAGTGTTGAATGAAACTCTTGTTTTGCTTATGTATTGAATGATTTTTATTCCTAATGAAGTGGGTTATTGTTTCTTTAATTAATCTCGTTCTTGAATGTTTCCAAAGGGATTAGCTAACCCTAGGACTCACCCATTTACTTAGATTGAGCTCGGAAGAGGAAATCTAGGTTGGGAAAGATTAATTAACAAGGATTTGGGTCATTAAACCCATCTAATAACTTGAGCTCGGAAGAGGATAGTTACTTGAGGTTAAATTGATTGTGCCTAATATCACACTCTAAGGCTTGGATAAGCTTAGAGTGAAATTCATTGATCTGGTTGGAAGACTTTCAATGAGATTTTAGAAATCATTATCTATTAACATAAACCCGTTCTTAGTTGTGAAATCGTGAAATACATTGGATCGTTACTTGAGTGTAATTTCCTTTGTATCCACACTTGTGGCCATTGATCATTTACTTGCTTTCTAGGTTAGTTTACATTTCCGCATTAGTTATAATATTCTCAAAAAACCAAAATATTATCCATCGTTTGGCTTTAGATTAGTTGGTGAAAGTTCCTTACTTTCTTAATCGCCTAGCATATTATTCCCTGTGGGATCGACCCCGACTCATAGTAGGGTAAAATATATTGCATACGACCGTGTACACTTTCTCTTTGAAGAGTGGATTTGGACGTTATCACATCATAATTGAAATACTTAACCCAGTTATCAGGTGCATTCCTGTCTGCTGGACTATATCTCAAAATGGATGCAACAAACTAAATGTTGATGGCAGTTTCATCAAAGCATCTGGCAAAGCCGGAATTGGTGGTGTGGTTAGGAAGGACAATGGTGATTTCATCTTTGGTTTCTCTATTCCAATACGAGTTGAAAGTAGTAATCACACTAAGGCTAAAGTTGCTAAGTATGGTGTGGAGTGGTGTATTCAGCATGGTCACACAAACCTTCCTATTGAACTTCATTCAATGATAATTGTTAATAAGCTAATTCAATATGACACCGGGAACTTGAAACTCAAATAAATCATCTACAGTACGTCAAGTATGCTCAACAATGCTAATCTAAGTTACTTGGACTAGGGTGCGGGTGTCCGACACGGGTACGGATCCAAAGATTGGATCCTTCATGATCTAAATTTAAGGATTCGGGGATACAGAGCTAGGTACGGGTACGGGTACGGGTGCGGGGGTACAGCAAACTAATAAATTAAAAATCTAAAAATATGCATAATTATGAGATATTATGTAGAAAACTTACATGTAACTTGTGCCATGCAGAATGTAGTAACTGAATCTTTTATTTATGAGGACCGAGGAGTCTGTGCCTTTCTCTCCAAAATGGCACGATTCATCAATTTTCCTACAACTCACACAACAAAATATTAATATAAGATATTATAAACCTATTGAAATAAAACAAATAAAACTTGAAAAATAGATATAGAGATATAAAGCAAATGAAATTATGAAACATACGTTTAGAAGTTAGAACTAAACAAACTAACAGAGAGTCAGGAGAGTCACAAGTCAAAAGTTTTAAATAATTATCTATTCAAATTATGAAATTAAGTTAGTCAAATGACCACCAAAGGTGTTACACAAGTTGCAAGTTCACAAACCAAAAATAAGTGCATAATATGCACATTTAAACTAATCTAGACTTGTCACTTGAGGCACTCTACATGAGTACATTCTATCCAAAGGTCATCTTCCTCAATCTCATCAATGGCAAATTCTTGCAAATCTTCAACTTCCTCTTCAAAGAAGATTCCTTCTAGTTGAGGTTCGTCTATTGACAATTCAACTAGATCATCGATACTTTCATCAATATTAAAATGATCTCCACCTAAAATAACACCTAAATGAATCTAGAAGATTGTGAAAGAAATTTATCATGCTAAAGGAATTACTCAAGAAATATCAAATGATAGATATGTAGTTATACCTATATCCCAATATTTGCTTGGACCATTAGTATATTTTTCCTTTCTTCGAGAGAGAAAGCGAAGATTATAATGCACAAACACTAAATCTTCAGCTCTATCAGTAGCTAACTTATTTCTCTTGATACTATGGATCAATGAAAAAGTGCTTCAATTCCTTTCGCAACGGGATGAAGAAGCTGGATGGGAAAGCAATTTGTAAGCCAAACTTTGCAAAAGTGGAGCATTTACACCATGGTTAGCCCACCAAGATAGAGGATCCTCATACCCTATAACATCAAGCACATGAGGTTGACCAAAGTAACCATTCCCACAACAAAATATCCCTTACTCCAAAAAAGCTTGCTTTAAACTTTTGGATCCTTAAAAAGTCTTTCAAAGCATTTGACCCTATTTTGTGAAATCTTTGCATCTTCATTAGGAGCTTGTCTTCTTATCCCATTGCCTTCACCTCTAAGCCACGATTCGTGATAATATTTCAAAACCAATTAATGCGGTATATAATGCAACAGAGTAATGCTTTTTTTCCACCTAGCCAATCTTTGCATCTTCATTTGATTGGCCGGTAATAAGATCTTTCCTCTCATGCTCAAATACAATCACCTTCGCCTTTTCAATCATTGTATCACATATATCATAAATAGGGTGCAATTCTGGACAATCAAGGTTGTCACTTCTAAGCATGGACACAATTGACTCCGTACACTTCAAAAATTAAGCAATAATATCCCACCATCCGTCATCCATCACAAAAGATTCTATGTCACGTGCTTTAGCTTCAATTATTTTATCTCCCTTATAATTCTTCCATTCGTCATCCATCACCATTTTTTCCAATGACTGTTTTACTATTTTAATACGAGAAATCATAATAATATTGGAAGCAAATCTTGTTTCCGCAACTTTCAACAAAGACAACTCCGAATATTTTTGGAAAATGGCATGCGCCATGTCATGATTCACGACAAAATTCTTTAAGCGAATAGCTTGACCAATCAACTGTACTATCCATTTGCAATTATCCAAGTAAGTTGATTTGTCCGAACGTTGGCACAAACGTTTCAAAGAAATATTTAAACAATGAACGACACATGGTGTCCAAAATATGTTCGGAAACATTTTCTCAACAATAGAACTAGCAAGCTTCATATTACTTGCATTATCGGTGATAACTTGGACAACATTTTTTACATCGACATCTTCTATGGCTTTAATAAACAACTTAGCAACATAGTTACCATCCTTGACAATCCCAATAGAATTGATCGATTTCAAGAATATTGGTCCACCACTTGATGCTCCCATTATATTAATCAATGGTCGCCTTTTAATATCCGATCATCCATCCAAACAAATCGAAAATCCTTTTCTTTTACATGTATCTCTAATAGGTTGTAATTTTCTATTTATATTAGCCTTTTCTGAGGCCAAAAGAGTAGTTCTTAACCTATTAAAAGTTGGTGGAACATAACCAGGTATAGGGTTCGATGCCAAAAACTCTGAATACTCTTTAAAGTAAGGAGAAATTGCAAGATTAAATGATAAACCTGATGCATAGAAGATGCGAGTCGCCAACTTGTCGGCTTTGTTTCTATTACATATGTTAAAAGATTTCTCCAATGGTCCACCAGTTGAACTTTTTTTTTTTTTTGGCTGTGATAAATCTGAGCCTTCCGGTAGAGACACATAATCTACTATTTTTCTTGCATTCTGCTGTGCCTCTGTTTTTTTCCTATCAGCTTCTTTATTCTCCATCTTCAATGTTGCACATACGTCTTGACTAATCTCTCTACATACTGCAACCCCAAGACCAGATATCTTTAGAAGATGAGCTTTAAGTTTAGAATATGAACATGTGGCTTGTTTATTGCAAAAATTACAAGATCATATTGTAGACACGTAATTTTGACCCTCCCCGAGTTTGTTTTACACGATTTTTTAACATTAAGTATTTCTTTTTCGCTTAATCTTGCTTTTTCTTTTTCGAATTTTATCTCATTTTAGTGATTTTGTTGTGAAAATAAAAAATAAAAAACAAAAATAGAGTCATAGTTAAGATAAAGAGAAAATTTTCAATTTTTTTTTTCTTTTTAACCGGATTTAAATGTATAAGTTTTATTTTTGTTCTTAGTCTAAAATTAAGTGGCTAAAATACTTATAAGTGTATTTAGATTTTTATTAAAACAAAAATAAAAATAAAAGGAGGACCAACCAAAAAGTTTCACCTTATAAGATTCTTTCCAACAAACTAATTTCTCCCACTCCATTTTCTTGCTCACTACTTCACAACATATACACACACATCACACAAAAGACAAAATAGAAAAACAGATGTTTTAATGAGAGGGAACACGTGACAAAGGGGGGGGATATTATTTTTGAGTGGTCCCATAATTTGATACAGTTACACACACAAAAAAGATGAAATAATGGGGTCCATTTTTTATAATAAAAGAAACCACATGGACACGGAAGAAGAGGAACAGAAAAGGCCAAAAGGGGTCATTTCATTTTCTTGGGGAGGGGCAAGTGATATCACATAGAAAAGGGGAAAGAAACGGATTGAGACAGAAATAAAAGTGACGGACAGACAAAGAAAGAGAACAAAAAATATCAATCTTATTTTTTTAATCATTAAAACCATCATCTCCCTCACCACTGTCCCACCTCCAAACCCACACCGTCTCCATCACCCAAAATTGCCGCCACCCCCACCGTAAAAACCAAAAGACCCAATCGCCAAACAGGGCTTGTTCACCACCACTTGACCTTCCACCTTCACCACTACACTACCAAAAACAACCAGAAAACCCCCATGAACACCGACAACCCAAACGAACCACTGTAAAAATATTTAAAAAAATAGTCCCGAAAAAATTGCAATCAACCCTCCGTCGTTCTTATTTTAGTCTTATTTTTCCTTAAAAAAAACTTTTGAGGCGTGTGTTCGGGATTGCGGGTATCGGATTCTTCTATAGATCCAGTTTAATTTGGGTTTTGAGTTTTCACGTCGGGTTTTTGTAGAGTGCCGGCTCAAAGCTCTATTTGAAGTCCATTTCTATCTTAATCTCTTCCTCTTTTTAATGTTTTTTATCCGATGTTGAATGAAATTTTGAAGTGAGTTTTCATATTTATTTGATAAATATTGAAATAGAAATTTTTTGATTGAGAAACGAATTGTGTTGCTTGGTTTGGTGAAAATTTATTTCTCTCTTCGTTTGGCCAAAAAAATTAGAGCTAAATGTTTAAGGCGATTTTATTTATTCTGAAACTAATTAAATCTGAAAGGACCGTTTGGGGTATGAAATTCAGTGGATATGAGATAATTTTGGGCTTAGAATTTTATTATTGCTTTCAGTAATTGGATGGTAGTAAAACGGACGATTGATATATTGGGGGGTTGGTAGGCAAATTTAGGTCCGTTTGTGATGTGTTTGCTTTTACTCGCTTTAAATATCATGCATTCATTTCCTGGGTGGGATGTCCCGTAAGAAAATAAAAATGTAAAAAAAATGGAGGCCCGGGTTACAGTGATAAATTCGGGGTAATGTCGTTTCTTTATACCCTTCTCTGTTTGGATATTCTGCTTTGTGGTAATTAATGGAGGTCTTGTTAATTTAATATTCGATCGTATAGTTGATCAATATATTTCTTAAACAAAAGAATCAGGCCAAGACTAACGGTTAAAGCTATGTTAATTAGTTACTAGTGTGAGTTGTGCGAGATGGGTTGCGAATTTATTCAAAACCCGTTGTCAAAAGAATGAAAATTAATAATAACCAAATAATAATAAGTCTCGGATTTTAGAGACAAATAATTGCCTCTAAAGCTAGATGAGTTTTAGGTACGTTTCAAGACGTTTGTTTCGATTAAGAATGCGGTTACGCATCTTATTTCGAGACATTTTTTTAAACTCAGGGATGCGGTTACGCACCGTGGACGAAATCATTTTAATAATTAATTTTGTTTCGAATAAGAATGCAGTTATGCGTCTTACTTTGACACGCTTAAAAGATTCGGAATGTGCTTACGCATCCGATTTAAGACCAATAAATGTTCAGCAATAAAATACGAGCAAATCAAGGCTTGTAGCATAATTTATCCAAAAAATTAGTTTAAGCTAAGTATAAGTCGATAAAGCGACCGTGCTAGAACCACGGGACTCGGGGAATTCCTAACACCTTCTCCCCGGTCAACAGAATTTCTTACCTGGTCTTTTGTTTTCGCGGACCATAATAAAAGAGTGATTTTCTTTTGATTAGGGATTCATAAGGTGGCTTCGAACACCAAAACTCAATTCCAAGTGGCGACTCTGTGAATAAAATAATCCCTTTTCAAAACCGTCACTTCAAATGGAAAAACCCTTTAATAATATAAAACTTGCGCATTTATAGCGCGGGGGCACGAAAAGGGGTGTGACTGTTTCCTACTTGGCTCACCTCGTTTCAAGACTTACATCTAAGGCCAAGATATGAAACTTCAAGCTCTACAAGCGGCATGGATTATAAGGATGGCGTTAAAGGCCTTTGGAGGCCCATACAAGCCCTACAATGAGGCATATGATGTGTGGGAGGTGGCTTGAGCGAGGCTTGAAGAAGAAGCTACTAGAAAGGGGGCCAAATGCACAAAGTGGCCAAACGTACAAATAGGGGCATTTCTACAAATTGGCTACATGTGCAAACTTGGATAAGGTCGGGAGTTGGCTATTTGTGCAAAGAAAGTTATGCTTGCAAGATGGCCATGCATGCAAGGTTGATTAGAGGGTCATCTATGCAAGGAGGGGCGTGTTTGGCCATTGAAGGCCAATTCTTGAATTGAAGACCACACTAAGAAGACTAGTCAAACAAGGCCCTTACTTCATTAAGGATATCATTGTAATTGCCTATTAGTCTTCTTTACTTAGCTTGTATTCATAGCTTGTCTTTCATTTCATTACTGAGATTTAGATTTTGGATGATGAATTATGATATTCTAAATTGAGTGATAGATTGTTAAGTAGATTCTAGGGCTATTTTAGTCAATATGATGGTGGAATCCATTATTGGTTTGTGAACCTTTTATGTCCATTGATATTCATGAAGAGATTGCCATTTGTGGATTCAAATTGAATCTCTTGCCGTGAGTGTCAAATAGTAGTGGTTCTTTTAGGATCGAATTCGATTGGAAGGATTTAAGTTTAATATACTTAGGTTTGTCCATAAATTCGCCCTAATTGGGTCTTAATTTTATCTTATTTTCTCATCCCTTTTTTTTCGTATCCTTTATTTTTTCGAGTTTGAATTGATTTGGTTTCCCAAATCGATTCGTATCATTTGGTATCAAGTGCTAGTTTAGAAGAGTGGTCGCACATTCTTCAATCCTTTGTTAAAAAAAAATGAAAATACAAAAAAAAAATGAAAATCAGACTTTTGTTGTTTTGTTTTTGGATTTGAGGTTAGAATCGAGTTTGTTTCTATCAAGAACCTCTAAATCTGAAGTTGCAAGTGATTTGGAGAAGTTTGATGTGAATCACCATTGTTGGGCTTTGAAGCTTTGAAGAACTCAAGAACTTGAAAAGTGGGTCTTGTGAATTGATTGAAATTGAAGGCTAAATTCTAGTGGGATTTGTTCTCCATATCAAAGGGATCCTAGATCGGAAATTTGAGCGAATTCGGAGTTGAATTGAAGGTAGATGAAATTTTAAATTGTTCTTGTGTTTTTGAAGTTGTTCATATCTTCAAAGGAAGAAAGTGACCTAAGAAGGGGGTTTGATCTGCAAAATTTTAGTTAAAGGGTCAAAAAGTGTTTGTGGGCCCAATAAGTATCCAAAAGCAAAAAAAATTAGAAATACTTAAGTCTTATTATCTGATTTTTGCAACAAAAAAATATTAGAGTACTGTTCACTCCGCTTTTGGTCCGCATAGCGCAAGGATAGCCTGTTTTCCTGAGAACCGCCGTTTTTCATCCGTGAAGAGGAAGGAAAACCTGATTCACTGAAGAGTTTTTGAAAAAATTTCCAAGTGTTAAAATGGTATGACTCTTTCCTAACTTCTTTTCTTTGATTCTTACAACTGATTAACAACTAGTAATCGACCTTATTAGTTGCTAATTAGTTCTTGAGTCTGAATTCATTTCGTACCAATTTTTTTCAAGATTTTCTCGTTTTGATATCGTTGAATCTCCTTGGCTCAAGTCCTTTTGCTTTATCAAGTCGTCCATCGTTCTATTAACAAGAATCTATTCCTCCACAAAGTTTAGCAATCTTTTGAATTGATTTGGATTAAAAGGGATCTTCATCAACCTCGGAAGAAGCTTAGGTTGAGATGTAAGCTTGAGTGCAAATACGAGTGACGTGAGTAACCTTAGATACTAATATTGTTTGCTTGTTTTGTAGGTACATGAAAAGGATACATAAGGAGAAGGAGAGATAAGGATGCCATCCATAGCTTTCGAGTCTTGTGGAGACGATTTTGAGAGTTATGCCTCTAGCAATGGAGGGTATGACTATGAGGGTGACGGAGGCTATGAGGGAGACGACATGGGATATGAGCATCACTATTCTTACAATGAATATAATGGATATGGTGCTCATGAGTCGTATGAGGAATATCGTCGATATGATCATAACTTGTACCAAGGTGAAGAATACTACTACGAGGGCAATTGTGAGGCAACACCTTATGAGGCTTATGAAGGAGAAGGAGTGGATGATTATGAAGAAGAGTCTTATGGTGGATACGAGCATGGGCAGTCTCATCCTAGATGCCATGGACATGGGATTGCATTGAGGTATGCTCCTTCCTCACACTTTCGATATGAACCACTCGGTGAGAGTTTGCAAGAATGGGAAGAATGTGGTGATGATGAGCCTATTGACTATGCACTTTGTGGTGAGTATGCTTGTGAACATAATGGGATTGCATATAATTCTTATGAGGAATCTTCTAGTAGATATTCACGTACATCGGATTGTGACACTTCCTATTCCAAGAAAAAAGGTATAAGTGTGTGGATTGGGCTGACTAGGAATCCGCCTAGAAGGAGATGAGAGTATACATGTCCTCCTTCAAGAAACACAAGGGCATATAATTCTTACCATAATCCGGAGGCACAAAATTCCCAATATGGTTATATTATAGAAGGTAGTGGAGGAGTGACCATAGGTGAAGGAAGTACGAGGAATGAGGGGCCTCAAGCAAGGAATGAACCCAAAGAAGAAACAAGAACAAGTGGTGGGCTCAAGGAGATAAGAGAAGACTTCAAGTGCATAGGAGATCATATAAAAGGGGCAGAAGAACAAGGAAATGACGGAGCTACTTCTCCAAGTGCAAGAACAAGTCCACTAGACACAATAAATTATGAGAGAAAAGATTGAGAGGAGTAAGGGAGCGAAAAGTGACAACTCTAGAGAGAAAAAAAAAGTGGATGTGAGGAGTGATGTGAGAGAGTTGTCACAAACTCTATCCAGCACTTGTAACTTTCTTTTCTTTTCTAGTGATCTTAATGATAGTGCAAGTATTCTCGGGAGCAATCCGGATGATAAACCTCAACCTTTGAAGATTCTTGAGGTGGTTGAGAGCTTCCCGAAGGAACAAACGAGCTCCAAAGTTTATACCTAAGGCAAAGGAGATGACTGTGAACTTCAAGGTAAAATCGCTACTTGTAACACCACGAATGATGTAATTGATCATGTTGTCGAAATGGGTGTAAATAATAGCTTGTCTATTGAGATTAATGAATCTTTTCCTTATGATGTGCCTAATGCTATAATGACAATTGACATTGTAATGGATAGTCCAACACTAGTTGATCTTATTGATGACTATTTTGACTCTTCTCTTGAGTTCAAGTTGTGTCCACCTAGTGTTAATCCTCTTGATATGCATGTTAGTACATTGTCATGTGAATTGTTAGTGCACCCACTAGTTGATCCTAGCGATGACCGAATTGATTCTTCTAGCAAGATTAATTTGCGTCCAACTAGTGTGGTTACTTGTGTTGATCAATTTGTATGCTATGAAAATCCACTATATGGGGAACCTTGTGATGTGTTAAATGACCCTCAAGTTATTGATGATGTTGATATAATTGATCATGTGAATAGTCATGTACCTAGTGGGAAGTTTGGTCATGTTAAGCAAATGGTTTCTTTTGGATACTATAATGTGATATGTAACCCACTATGGAATGATGACACGCTTTCCCGTGATGGAGCTCTTCCTTTGAGGGATTGTGTTCCATTTGTGGGAAAGAAAAGTGTTACAAAGGAAGGTGATTCTTGTCTAGAAATTGAAATTTCTTCCTTTCATGTCCAACTTCATAGTAGCCTAATGGATGGTCTTGTTATAGATTTTAGTAGTGAGGTTACACTTGAGGGTGACATAGAAAAGGAAGTTGTTTAACGTAATACCTTTACTACTTGTTTGCATTTGATGATGCTCATGTCTATGTTTTGTGTGCATCTTATGTGAAGAGAGACTCTTATAGGGTAAATGAGTGTGTCTCTAACCATACTAGGTCAGTAATCTACCCATTTGATCCGGGTGACACCTTATGTGATTTGAGAGCCCTATATTGGGAGAGTCCTTATTGCAATAATGAGAGTGTCCTTATTTGGACATCGTGCTACATGTCAAATAGAACCAATGTTGAGTTGCATACTTTGTATTTTGAATCCATTGGTTTTATTACTCTATCCTTACGTCATGAACCTTGGAGGAATGAACTTCTTGATACCTCATGTGTGCAAATATTAATCATGATTGTCATAGACATGTGGTTGTACCACAAATTTGTTCATCCTTGGGATGAATATATGATTATTGCATTGTGTGCTAACCCTCAATCCTTGAGGAGTATGTTTTCATATGTCTTCCCTTGGGATTTGCTAGGTTCGGATTCAAGGATGAATCCTTTTGAAGAAGGGGAGGATGATACGATCCTAATTGGCACACCTCATTTCAAGACTTACATCCAATGCTAAGATATGAACTTCAAACTCTACAAGCGGCATTGATGATAAGGATAGAGTTGAAGGCCTTTGGAGGCCCATACAAGCCCCACAATAAGGCCTATGATGTGTGGGAGGTGGCTTGGGCGAGGCTTAAAGAAGAAGCTACTAGAAAGGGGGCCAAATGCACAAAGTGGCCAAACGTGCAAATAGGGGCATTTATGCAAATTGGCTACATGTGCAAACTTGGACAAGGTCGAGAGTTGGCTATTTATGCAAAGAAGGTTATGCTTGAAAGAAGGTCATGCATGCAAGGTTGATTAGAGGGCCATCTATGTAAGGAGGGGCGTGTTTGGCCATTGAAGGCCAATTCTTGAATTGAAGACTAGCCAAACAAGGCCCTTACTTCATTAAGGGTAGCATTGTAATTGCCTATTAGGCTTCTTTACTTAGCTTGTATATATAGCTTGTTTTTCATTTCATTACTGAGATTTAGATTTTGGATGATGAATTATGATACTCTAAATTGAGTGATAGGTTCTTATGTAGATTCTAGGGCTATTTTAGTCAATATGATGGTGGAATCCATTGTTGGTTTGTGAAGCTTTTGTCCATTGATATTCATGAAGAGATTGCCATTTGTGGATTCAAATTGAATCTCTTGCCTTGAGTGTCAAATAGTAGTTGTTCTTTTAGGATTGAATTCGATTGGAAGGGTCTAAGTTTAATATACTTAGGTTTGTCTATAAATTCTCCCTAATTGGGTCTAACTTTTATTCTATTTTCTCATCCATTTTTCTTCGTATCCTTTATTTTTCCGCGTTTGAATTGATTTGGCTTCATTCCCAAATCGATTCGTATCATTTGGTATCAAGATCTAGTTTAGAAGAGTGTTCTTACATTCTTCAATCCTTGGTTCAAAAAAAATGAAAATACAAAAAAATGAAAATATAAAAAATTCAAAAATCATATTTTTGTTTTTTTGTTGTTGGATTTAGGTTAGAATCGAATTTTTTTCTATCAATCACCTCTTAATCTGAAGTTGCATGTGATTTGGAGAAGTTTGAAGTGAATCATCATTGTTGGGCTTTGAAGCTTTGAAGAACTCAAGAACTTGAAAAGTGGGTCTTGTGATTCGATTGAAATTGAAGGCTAAATTCTAGTGGGCTTTTTTCTTCATATCAAAGGGAGCCTAGATCCGAAATTTGAGCGAATTCGGAGTTGTATTGAAGGTAGATGAAATTTTGAATTGTTCTTGTGTTCTTGACGTTGTTCATATCTTCAAAGGAAGAAAGTGACCTAAGAAGGGGGTTTGATCTTCAAAATTTTAGTTAAAGGGTCAAAAAGTGTTTGTGGGCCCAAGTAAGTATCCAAAAGAAAAAAATCAGAAATACTTAAGACTTATTTTCTGATTTTTGCAGCAAAAAAAAAACAGATTACTGTTCACTCCGCTTTTGGTCCGCATAGCACAAGGATAGCCTGATTTCCTGAGAACCTGAGATTCAGAAATTTGTTTGGTCCGTTTTTCGTCCGAAAAGTGGAAGAAAAGCCTGATTCACTGAAGAGGTTTTGAAAAAATTTCCAAGTGTCAAAATGGTTTGACTCTTTCCTAACTTTTTTTCTTTGATTATTACAACTAATTAACAACTAGTAATCAACCTTATTAGTTGCTAATTAGTTCTTGAGTCTGAATTCATTTTGTGCCGATTCTTCTTAAGTTTTTTTTCCATTTATTTCGTTGAATCTCCTTGGCTCAAGTCCTTTTGCTTTATCGAGTCATCCATCATTCTATTAACAAGAATCTATTCCTCCACAAAGGTTAGCAATCTTGTCAACTGATTTGGATTAAAAGGGTTCTTGACCAACCTTGGAAGACGCTTAGGTTGAGAGGTAAGCTTGAGTGCAAATACGAGTGACATGAGGAACCTTTGATACTAATATTGTTTGCTCATTTTATAGGTACATGTAGAGGAGACATAAGGATAAGGAGAGATAAAGATGTCATCCATAGCTTCCGAGTATTGTGGAGACAATTTTGAGAGTTATGCCTCTAGCAATGGAGGGCATGTCGATGAGGGTGACGGAGGCTCTGAGGGAGACAACATGGGTATGAGCATCACTATTCTTACAATGAATATAATGGCGATGGTGCTCATGAGTCGTATGAGGAACATGGTCGATATGATCATAACTTGTACGAGGGTGAAGAATACTACTCCGAGGGAAATTGTGAGGCAACACCTTATGAGGCTTATGAAGGAGAAAGAGTGGATGATTATGAAGAAGAGTCCTATGGTGGATACGAACATGAGCAGTCTCATCCTAGATGCCATGTACATGGGGTTGAGTTGAGGTATGCTCCTTCCTCACACTTTCGATATGAACCACTCAGTGAGAATTTGCAAGAATGGGAAGAATGTGGTGATGATGAGCCTATTAAGTATGCACTTTGCGGTGAGTATGCTTGTGAACATAACGGGATTGCATATAATTCTTATGAGGAATCTTCTAGTAGATATTCACGTATATCGGCTTGTGACACTTCCTATTCCAAGCAAAAAGGTATAGGTGTGTGGATTGGGCCGACTAGGAATCCGCCTAGAAGGAGAAGAGAGTATACATGTCCTCCTTCAAGAAACACAAGGGCATATAATTCTTACCGTAATTCAGAGGCACAAAATTCCCAATCTGGTTATATTATGGAAAGTAGGCGGGGAGTGACGATAGGTGAAGAAAGTAGGAAGAATGAGGGCCTCAAACGAGGAATGAACCCAAAGAAGAAACAAGAACAAGTGGTGGGTTCAAGGAGATAAAAGAAGACTTCAAGTGCATAGGAGATCATATAAAAGGGGCAGAAGAAAACCTCAAGGAATGACGGAGCTACTTCTCCAAGTGCAAGAACAAGTCCACAAGACACAACAAATTGTGAGAGAAAAGATTGAGAGGAGTAAAGGAACGAAAAGTGACAACTCTAGAGAGAGAAAAGGAGAGGATGTGAGGAGTGATGTGAGAGAGTTGTCACAAAATCTATCTAGCACTTGTAACTTTCCTTTCTTTTCTAGTGGTCTTATTGATAGTGCAAGTATTCTCGGGAGCAAGCCGGATGATGAACCTCAACCTTTGAAGGTTCTTGACGTGGTTGAGAGCTTCCCGAGAGAACAAACGAGCTCCAAAGTTGAAACCTAAGGCAAAGGAGATGACTGTGAACTTCAAGGAAAAATAGCTACTTGTAACACCACGAATGATGTGATTGATCATGTTGTCAAAGTGAGTGTAAATATTAGCTTGTCCTTAATTGAGCTTAATGAATCTTTGCCTTGTGATGTGCCTAATGCTATAATGACAATTGACATTGTAATGGATGGTCCAGCACTAATTGATTCTATTGATTACTATTTTGTCTCTTTTGTTGAGTTCAATTTGTGTCCACCTAGTGTTACTCATCTTGATATGCATGTTAGTACATTGTCATGTGAATTGTTAGTGCACCCACTAGTTGATTCTAGCGATGACCGAATTGATTCTTCTAGCAAGATCAATTTGCGTCCAACTAGTGTGGTTACTTGTGTTGATCAATTTGTATGCTATGAAAATCCACTATATGGGGAACGTTGTGATGTGTTAAATGACCCTCAAGTTATTTATGATGTTGATATAATTGATCATGTGAATAGTCATGTACCTAGTGGGAAGTTTGGTCATGTTAAGCAAATGGTTTCTTTTGGAGACTATAATATGATATGTAACCCACTATGGAATGATGACACGCTTTCCCGTGATGGAGCTCTTCCTTTGAAGGATTGTGTTCCATTTGTGGGAAAGGAAAGTGTTACAAAGGAAGGTGATTCTTGTCTAGAAATTGAAATTTCTTCCTTTCATGTCCAACTTCATAGTAGCCTAATGGATGGTCTTGTTATAGATTTTAGTAGTGAGGTTACACTTGAGGGTGACATAGAAGAGAAAGTTGTTTAACGTAATACCTTTACTACTTGTTTGCATTTGATGATGCTTATGTCTATGTTTTGTGTGCATCTTATGTGAAGAGAGACTCTTATAGGGTAAATGAGTGTGTCTCTAACTATACTAGGTCAGTAATCTACCCATTTGATCCGGGTGACACCTTATGTGATTTGAGAGCCCTATATTGGGAGAGTCCTTATTGGAATAATGAGAGTGTCCTTATTTGGACATTGTGCTACATGTCAAATAGAACCAATGTCGAGTTGCATACTTTGTATTTTGAATCCATTGGTTTTATTACTCTATCCTTATGTCATGAACCTTTGAGGAATCAACTTCTTGATACCTCATGTGTGCAAATGTTAATCATGATTGTCATAGACATGTGGTTCTACCACAAATTTGTTCATCCTTGGCATGAATATATGATTATTGCTTTGTGTGATAACCCTCAATCCTTAAGGAGTATGTTTTCGTATGTCTTCCCTTAGGTTTTACTAGGTTCGGATTCGAGGACGAATCTTTTTGAAAAAGGGGAGGATGATATGATCCTACTTGGCACACCTCATTTCAAGACTTACATCCAAGTTTGAAGCGGATCTAAAAGAAGAGAGGTCTTACAAAGACAAAAGAAAAATATCTTCAACTTGGAACCAAGGGAAAGAGAAATGGAAGCCATCCACTTGGGAGAAGCCGAAGATCACTACTCACACTCCTCAAGCTAGGTTTGATTACAAGGCTAGAGAAGACGACCAAGCCAAATGAGGTAACAATGTTAACCCTAACTTCCCTCGTCCATCTATCATTCAATGTTTCAAATTCCAAGGTAGAGGACATATTGCAAGTGAGTGTCCCAACCGGAGGACTATCACTATAGTAAGGGATAGGTATCGAACCGCGGATGAAAAGCGGCGGTTTTCAAGTATACCTAGATTATTCTAGGGTTGTAATCTAGAATTTTTTTGCTTGTTTTAATGTCCACAACCCTTCTATCATTTTGTTTAATAATTAAAAAAAGAGTTTTTGTTTTGTCAATTCCTAGTATATTTTCTTTAATTTTTCTTTTGTATAGTTGTTTTCAAGCTGGTTCTACTGACATTACATGCATGTGGATATTTTTAGCCAGATCTTGAAGTCCAGTTTAATTACACAAGAAATGTACCCAAAGGATTGAAAATGGTAAAGAAAAACATGGGAGGAAATAGTAGAGTATTAAAACATTTTGAGAGTAAGCTGAAGTCTGGATTAAATGAAACTAAGACGATCACTTTGGGAATCATGAGAATGGCACTAGTGTATAACAAAATATTGATCCCAAGTGATTTGAAGTGGGCCAATACCAAGAGAGGTCAAAAAGCAAGTTCGCTCCAATTAACTTGAATCATCCATTATAAAAAGATACCATATGATTTTCACTTCTCATTCTCGAATCGCATGCTTTGTACTAGATATTTTAAATGATTGGTATGACGAAGGCATTTCATTCTGCTATCTGAACATTGGGTCACCCTTTGCTAGCCCTTTTGGGCCTTAGTTTTATTTTCTTTTATATCCTTCTTTTGGAATCAAAGTACAGTACAAAAAAAGAGTCGGAAGAGAAAAGTGAAAAGGTAAGGAGAAAGTCACAATGAATAGAAAAGATTTGAAACAAAAAAAAAACAGAAGAGAAAAAGGGAAAAGGTAAGAGAAAATCAAATAAAGATAAAAGAGTTGAAATAAAAAGAAAAACGAAAGGCCAAGCAAAAAAAAAAAGAGATAAACACACAAGAAATGAACTACATTCGACCTGATTCTTGTTTCGGTAGGATACGTAGGCAACCCTACTGCAGGGTTCGGTCCAACCAAAGAAAAATTCAAAATTCCCCGTTTCAAAGAAATTGGGGCAGAAGTTGTTTTAATTTTTTGAGTCGATTCCGAAAGTCGTAAGTCCCAACCCTTTTATTTTAGTGTTTTCTTTGAGCCTTCATGCGGCCATTTTATTTCTAACCCTGTCCAAAAGTCACGTTACAACCAAAAAAAATGATGTTTAGATCAATCTTTGAGAATGACAAGTCAAACATGCTTTGAGTGGTGATTATCATACAAGGAATAATGTCATGTACTTATGCAAGGAATGAAAATCAAAAGTGAAAAATAAGAGAGTCTTGTTGGTAAAAACCCTCATTGGCACCATAAGGCGACGATGAGTGAATGAAAGAACCGAATAAGAAATTCTTATCGGTGAAAACCCTTGCGAGCACCATAAGGCGACGGTGAGTGAGAGAAAGAACCAAATGACAGAGGCTTGTTGGTGAAAACCCTTCATGGCATCACTGACCGAAAGAGGTTCGATGATAGCAATGTAGTTTTTGGAATTTGGAAGTCTAAGTGTATGACACGAGTTGAAGGTTAGATTGGTTGAAGAGGCCAGACCGCTTAATCCAAAATGCATGTCATGATCATTGGAGCCGCCTACCACATTCTGAAAAGTGTCATTTCTGTCTTTCCCCAAGAGGGACGTCTCTTATTGAATACTATTTCTTTTAATTTCTACATCACTTTTTCCTCTTTCTTTATTTCTTGAGTCAGTTCATGTCAAAAAAAGCAAGAAGGGACATCAAAATCTGCTACCAATTTTTCTAATTGCATAAAGCAAAATTTGGCCAGGTCATTAAAGTGACAAGATTCAAGCAAAATTTATATGCACAACAAGTTTGTTAACGATTAACAGACATTTGGATTCATGGTTAACTCAAAGGTCCGGTGATTGTTGAAATGCGAGTACAATACATTTATTTTGAGGTTTGAGGTTTGAGGTTTGAGATGTATGAAAAAGGTTATCGAGATAGGTTGAAATCAGAGCTGAATGGGGCATAGATCCTCAAAGACAAGGGCACAAACCAACCACCATGCTTTTAAACTCACAAATTTTCTTTGTTTGAAACAGGAATGGGTGTTATCTTCAAATCAGAGGCTTCAGAGCCCAAATATTCGAAGGGCGCATTTCCTCAAATTGCCAACACCAAAGGCAATGGCATAACATAGGTTTGCAAGCAACAAAAATTAATCAATTTTTCAAGTATTTATATTGTAACCCCTTGGAGACGCACTTCCTAGCCTGGGTCTTTTAGATTTTTCTTGTAGGAGACGCACTTCCTAAATTGAATCATTACTCTTAGGAGACGCACTTCCTAGTTAGAATTTTCAGTTTTACCTCTAGGAGATGCACTTCCTAGTTAGAGCGTTTCATTTTACTTACATCATTGAATTATCTTACAAAAATTTTATGATTTTGCTAACACTCACAAAAAATTTCCTAGTGCAAACTGCGGCAGAAAATTTTGTTCGTGTTGTTTGTCTTTGATGATTTACAGGACCCGCCTAAAGTATGGCAAGCAAGTCAGGACCCGCCTGAAGAATGGGAACAAGTCAGGACCCGCCTGAAGAACGGGAAGCAAGTCAGGACCCGCCTGAAGAACGGGAAGCAAGTCAGGACCCGCCTGAAGAACGGGAAGCAAGTCAGGACCCACCTGAAGAATGGGAAACAAGTTAGGACCCGCCTGAAGAATGGGAAGCAAGTCAGTACCCGCCTGAAGAATGGGGAGAAAGTCAGGACCCGCCTGAAGAATGGGAAGCAAGTCAGGACCCGCCTGAAGAATGGGACCCGCCTGAAAAATGGGATCAAGTCAGGACCCGCCTAAAAAATGGTATGATCAGGAACCCACCTGGAGAATAGGGCCACCTTTCAATTTCAAGTTCAGAAACCCTCCTGGATAATAGGGACATCTTCCAATTTCAAGTTTAGGAGCCCGCCTGAAGAATAGGGTGTACTTTCAGTTTGAAGTAGCAGGAGGCCGCCTGAATAATAGGGTCAACATTCAAATGCTTTTCAATTCAAAGATCAGGATTCTGCTTGAAGTATGGAGTTTAATTTTAAGTTCAATTTGAGGTTGAAGTGTTTGTCTCACACTTGGGAAAACATGAAGATTCGGGCCAAGATTCAAGAGAAGCTTCATAGCTAGGATCCTGTGCTTGTATTTTCTTTTCACTTTTGTCTTTCATTTGATGTAATAATAGGACCGCGTACCGGAGCCTTGACAGGACCTCGCTCGACTATTCACCTCCAAATGCTTCATCTCCCTTCTTACTTTTGAACTACACATGACCTGATTTCCTTATAACCCGGGATGCATAGAATGCGCAAAACCAGGACTCGGTTGCATCATCTTCTTTCTTTCCCTTCCTTTTAGAACAACGATAGGGTCAAACTAGTCTCTTTGTCCACTTGTTTGTTTGAAAACTCTTCGTGTTCCCAATCAAACAGAGGCAGCTGTAGACACGTAATTTTGACCCTCCCCGAGTTTGTTTCACACGATTTTTTAACATTAAGTATTTCTTTTTGGCTTAATCTTGCTTTTGTTTTTCGAGTTTTATCTCATTTTAGTGATTTTGTTGTGGAAATAAAAAATATAAAACAAAAATAGAGTCATAGTAAAGATAAAGAGAAAATTTTCAAAAATATTTTTTCTTTTTAACCGGATTTAAATGTATAAGTTTTATTTTTGTTCTTAGTCTAAAATTAGGTGGCTAAAATACTTATAAGTGAATTTAGATTTTTATTAAAACAAAAAAAAAAATACCAGCCAAAAGTTTCACCTCATAAGATTCTTTCCAACAAACTAATTTCTCCCGCTCCATTTTCTTGCTCACTACTTCACAACATATACACACACATCACACAAAAGACAAAATACAAAACTGATTTTTTTAATGGGAGGGAACACGTGACAGGGAGGGGGGGGGGGGGGGGGGAAGAAATATTATTTTTGAGTGGTCCCATAATTTGATACAGTTACACACACAAAAAATATGAAATAGTGGGGTTCATTTTTTATAATAAAAGAAACCACATGGACACGGAAGGAGAGGAACAGAAAAGGGGTCATCTCATTTTCTTGGGGAGGGGCCACTGATAAGAGATAGAAAAAATGAAAGAAACTGATTGAGACAGAGAAATTAAAGTGACGGACAGACAAAGAAAGAGAACAAAAAATATCAATCTTCTTTATTTTTTTTAACCATTAAAACCTTCATCTCTCTCACCACTGTCCGACCTCCAAACCCACACCGTCTCCATCACCCAAAATTTCCGCCACCCCTACCGGAAAAATCAAAAGACCCGATCTCAAAACAGACCCTTTTCACCACCACTTGACCTTCCACCTTCACCACTACACTAACAAAAACCACCAGAAAACCCCCTTGAACACCGACAACCCAAACGAACCACTATAAAAATATTCAAAAAACAAATAGTCCTGAAAAATTAGCAATCATCCCTCCGTCGTTCTTATTTTAGTTTGATTTTTCCTTTAAAAAAAACTTTTGAGGTGTGTGTTCGGGATTGCGGGTATCGGATTCTGCTATAGATCCGGTTTAATTTGGGTTTTGAGTTTTCACATCGGGTTTCTGTCGAGTGCCGGCTCAAAGCTCCGTTTGTGGTCCATTTCTATCTTATTCTCTTCCTCTTTTGAATGCTTTTTATCCAGTGTTGAATGATTGTTTGAAGTGGGTTTTCATATTTATTTGATAAATATTGAAATAGAAATTGTTTGATTCAGAAACGAATTGCATTGCTGGGTTTGGTGAAAATTTATTTCTCTCTTTGTTTGGCCAAAAAATTAGAGCTAAATGTTTAAGGGAAGTTTATTTATTCTGAAACTAATTAAATCTGAAAGGACCATTTGGGGTATGGAATTCAGTGGATATGAGATAATTTTGGGCTTAGAATTTTATTACTGCTTTCAATAATTGGATGGTAGTATAATGGACGATTGATATATTGGGGGGTTGGTAGGCAAATTTAGTTCCGTTTGTGGTATGTTTTTTTCCGGGTGGGATGCCCCGGAAGAAAACAAAAATGTAAACAAAATGGAGGCCCCGGTTACAGTGATAAAATTCGGGGTAATGTCATTTCTTTATACTCTTCTCTGTTTGGATATTCTGCTTTGTTGTAATTAATGGAGGTCTTGTTAATTTAATTATTCGGTCGTATAGTTGCTGAATGTATTTCTTAAACAAAAGAATCAGGCCAAGACTAACGGTTAAGGCCATATTAATTAATTACTAGTGTGAGTTGAGCGAGATAAGTTGCGAATTTATTCAAAACCCGTTGTCAAATAAATGAAAATTAATAATAACCAAATAATAATAAGTCTCGGAGTTTAGAGACAAATAATTGCCTTTAACACTAGATGAGCTTTAGGCAAGTTTCAAGACGTTTGTTTTTATTAAGAATGCGGTTACACATCTTATTTCGAGACCTTTTTTTAAACTCAGGGATGCGGTTACGCACTTCGGCCGAACTCGTTTTAATAATTAATTTTGTTTCAAATAAGAATGCAGTTATGCGTCTTACTTTGAGACGCTTAAAAGATTCGAAAGCGCTTACGCATCCGATTTAAGACCAATAAATGTTCAACAATAAAATATGAACAAATCAAGGCTTGTAACATAATTTATCCAAAAAAATATTTTAAGCTAAGTATAAGTCGATAAAGCGACCGTGCTAAAACCACAGGACACGGGGAATGCCTAACACCTTCTCCCCGGTCAACAGAATTCCTTACCTGGTCTTCTGTTTTCGTGGACCATAATAAAAGAGTCATTTCCTTTTGGTTAGTGATTCATAAGGTGGCTTGGAACACCAAAACTCAATTCTATGTGGCGACTCTGTAAATAAAATAATCCTTTTTCAAAACCATCACTTCAAATGGAAAAATCCTTTAATAAAAAAAAAAAAACCTTGCGCATTTATAGCGCAGGGGCGCAAAAAGGGGTGTGACACATATTATGTTACCACCACCATTAGGAGGAACAAAAAGAACCTTTACATGATTCCATAAAGGTTTATCATCAAAATCTGATCCAACACTTTTTGTTGGTCTTGAAATAGCCTTTCCTTTGTGTTTCGTAGCTGCTGATGATGCCATTTTAACAGATCTTGGATGAAAAAAAATCTGAAATTCTTTGGCTTTGGAGAGAAACAGAGGGACGGATGAAGGAGAAAGAGAGAGTATAGTTCTTTTGTCTCTTTTCTTAGGCTTTTGGAGGGAAAGTTGGTGTAGAAAAGTCTTAAAAGATATATTTTGGCTTTGCTGATAAGTTTCCTTAAAAAAAAAAAACGATAATTTTCTGTGAAAATGACTTTGGCATGATGTTGACTTTTTTGACAAGATATTTCCTTTTGGCTTCCCTTTTCAATGAAATAGTACAAATGTTGCATTAATGAGATTTGTACCCACTTGATTTTATCCTTTTAATTTGAAATATTTTTTAGTTATTATAATAGAAATATAATTATTATTAAAAGTTCAAATCTCAAACCCCAATATAATAGTGTACATATCTTGTTATCGGTTAAATTAGTCGGATAAAGTCAATCGTTAGTTTCAGTTGAATATATAATTACACTTCAAGTATTTTGATAGTTCAGAACTTGTACTGATAGGAAGAATCAAATGATCTAACAAGACGGGATATATATATATATATATATATATATCTTGTTATCGGCTAAATTAGTCAAATCAAGTCAATTGTTAGTTTCAGCTAAATATATAATTACATTTCAAGTATCTCGATAGTTCATAACTTGTACTGATAGGAAGAATCAAATGATCTAAAGACAAGGTCTCTAATATCATTTAGTCAAATCAAGTCAATCGTTAGTTTCAGTTGAATATATAATTACATTTCAAGTATCTCAGTAGTTCATAACTTGTACTGATAGGAAGAATCAAATGATCTAACAAGACGGGATCCCTAATATAATAGTGTGTATATCTTGTTATCGGTTAAATTAGTTAGATTAAGTCAATCATTACTTTCAGTTGTATATACATACATTTCAAGTATTTCAATAGTTATCACGCCCCAACACCCACTCTAGACGTGACCGGCATCCGATGATGAACAACATCGGAAGAACCTAAACGACACCATAATAACACTTGAACCCGCCAGGTTCAATACTCGCCTCCAACCGTTTATAAAATAAATGTAACGTCAAGTTCCTTTTTAATAATCTTTCCTTATTAAATTAAACTAAGTTATAAGTAACAGCATATATGAGGATCACAATTAAGGAATAAAATCAGCGGAATTCTAATATAAGTAAATAGTCATAAACATGACAAACACTCATTAAGTCATACGATACTTTGACAATCCACCTACAATTCTGACCACTATCAATGGAGCTTCTAAGAGACACAGCAATCATCTAACTTCGGGACGCAACCCGGAAATCTAGAATAATAAATGAAACAGGAAGTGTCCCACGAACAAGGATGTGGGCTCACCAAATCAACAGCAGCAGCAAGATCTCCTAAGCGTCGAAAGTATCACGAACCTGCTCTTCTCCGTTACCTAACATACCATAAAAAACAACAATGGTATGTCTGAGTACTAGGTACTCAGTGAGTATCTAAAGGGCAATAGTTAACAAAACAAGATATAGTGAATAAAATCAATAAAATGATATCAATGATAATAACAGTTCAAACCCAGGAATAAAGTGAGGCAGCAACATTAAAGAGTCATCAACGAAACCAACAATGACAGACACATTAACTTAACTCCTTACGATTTACCAGGCCAAGTATTTCACTGACGAATTCAAATCATCACAAGCCACTCATAGGCAACAAGATATGAAACAAGCCACTCACAGGTAGATCAATCAATTGATACTCTGGGTTAGGAAACCGTGGAGGCTAATCATCCTCTGGACTAGCATACCAATAGATACTCCGGGCTTGGAAGCAATGGAGGCTAATCGTCCTCTGGACTAGCAAAATCATAGATACTCCGGTCTAGAAAGATACGGAGG
The DNA here is from genome assembly GCF_019175385.1 of Lycium barbarum. Lineage (NCBI taxonomy): Eukaryota > Viridiplantae > Streptophyta > Magnoliopsida > Solanales > Solanaceae > Lycium > Lycium barbarum. Next base: position 82,385,576 of record NC_083348.1, on the reverse strand, counting down.
CTAATCGTCCTCTGGATTAATACAGCAATAGATACTCCGCGCTAAGAAGCAACGGAGGCTAATCGTCCTCTGGACTAGCACAACCATAGATACTCCAGTCTAGGAAGCAACAGAGGTCAACGTCCTCTGGACTGACACAGCAATACTCATATCGATACGTTAGGATCCATAACGGCTAATCGTCCTCTGGATTAGCACAGTTTTCCCATACATGCCTGTTGACACCCAATTTTGTCCCTCCTTTATTTAATTTACCCAGGTTTTTAAATTTACTAACGAGCTAAATACTTTATTTTTCACAATATTTTATTGCTACTACTATTAATATCACTACTTTTATTTTCAACATTATGAGCATTACTTTATCATAAATTTTTAAACAGTTAGTCATCGTTTCGTTTTCGGGTTCGGATTCATTAAATTAATTACTAGACAACACTTTCTAAAATCCTTATTTTTCTACATATTAATTATTAATTATCTTGACATAGTATATGTTGTGCTAGTTATTAAATTAGAAGCCCAGAAATAATTGAATAGCGGAGGAAGGATCAACAATTTTCAGCCAAATTAATGGCTTAAAATACAAACACAATATTATTTCCCTACCCAATTAAACAACCCACATTTTAATACCCAGCCCATATCTTCAACCCAACTAAAATACTCAACAGACCAGCCCAATACCTATTCCTACCCGGTCCAGCCCAAAATTACCTGACCCGGCCCAAATTTCCTAAACCTAAAAACCCTTCAGCCGCTTCTCTTTCTCTCCCATGCCCTTCTCCCTTCAACGTCTTTTCTCTCTCTCCCTCACACCACCTCCATACTCCCATGTTCCCCACCTTCTCCGCCACCTGCCACTTCACCCTCACGTTCTCTCCCACTCCCCGCTGTCCCCCTCGTCTCTGTATCCTCCATCCCTGTTCCCCACGCCTCTGCCATCTTCCCTGACACTTCCTCACGCCTGTCCGCTTCGTCTCTCTCCCACGCTCCTCTATTTTCTATAAATGGGTCCTAAGTTGAATCAGTTAGGGGGGGGGGGGTTCTTTTATTTTTTCGAAGACGGGTACATGAAAATTCGGGGATTCTTCACCTTTCCACTACGGTTTTAGTCTTATTTTGTGCCATCTCTACTGGTTTTCGAGTTCTTGGGAGGGATTTTTGGTCTTAGAACAGAGGGGATTTTTGGGAGCAAAAAGCCGAATCAACTTTAGACAAACAAGATCAAAAACCACGAAAATCCCACAAAACACAAGTTTTAATCAACAAAGACAGCGAACGATTACTCTATTTTCTTTCATTTTCTGTTTAAAATTTTAGTTTCTTTAATCAATTTCGAGCTCGTCGTGTCGAGTAGATTCGAGACTTCGTCGCCCAGTTCACTGTACCAACAAAAGGTAATAACCGAGACTATTGCATTTTTTAGTTCCTGAAATGTATAGAAGTGATGCTTATTTAGACTATTGAAAGCCATGGTTTAGAATTTTGTTTCATCAGGTTTTTTAGTTTTTTTTTTTTGTTTTGTTTAGTCAGTCTTTTATGGCCAAATATTATGTCGAAGTTCGGTTCAGTCATTTTCATATAACCATGATATTAGGATCTAGATAATAGCTCGTTTGTACTTAGTTTATGATAGTTCATACATGATAGATTGTTATCTGGTCTGTTTCTTGAATGTTGTTTGAACCGCTTTATACTGGTTTTGACTCTTCGATAACTCACTTGGGACTGAACATCGAAGTTTTATGTGCTAGTATACTCATTTGAAAATATGTAATGGTCTGTGGTGCATTGCACTGACCATAGTTGTTTAGTTTTATATATGTGTTTGTTTGAGCATGTTCACGTATTAATTTAGTTTGCTAAGTTGAGGCTACTTTGCATAAAATTTAGGCAGTTGGTTTGAAATAATCAAGACATAGACATTTCCAGATCTTGTAGTTTTAAGACTAGTTTCCTTTGTTCCCTGAGTCACCTGGGCGTGTCATTTACTTTCTATTTGTTAGATGTGTTTTCTGATCAGTTTCAATGCTTAAGGGTTGTTTGAACACTGCTATTAGTTAAATGAAGTGACAATCTGCCCATATCATGTATGAGTTTGGTTTTAATTTAATCTTGTCTTATTTTGATTCTACAGCCATTTAGCTTTATGTGTGCTTGGAGGGTTAGTCATGTAGATTTAAAACTCGTTTGTGTATTCTAATTAAAGTATGAGTTAGCTTTAGGTTAGCAGTCCTTCATTCTCTTCTGTCTAATTGCATTTCTATATTCTTCTGTGTGTTTAGTGTTTCATTCGTTCGACTTGGTTTTGCTACATTTTTTTGTTGCAGTCTGATCTAGATGCCAGGTTTTAGGATCATGTTTATCTTCTTTTGGTTTAGTTATCGGTTTAGTATGGTTTAGTTGGCTATCACATGTAATTCGTTAGCTCAGTTGTCACAGTATGAATCACCCATCTTTATGTTTGATTTGGTCTTGGCCATGATTATGACAATGCTTGTTTCTAGTTGTTGGTTCAGAGTTTCCTGGATTAAGTTTGGTTCTCAATTAGTGGATGTTCCGTGCCTCAAATACCATGCTTAACTCGTTTGACTTCGTTTGGATAAATGCTGCCTTACCTGGATGATAATTAGTGTCTGTTGGTTTATTAGCACTCTTTAGTTAGTATCAGTCTTGATACCATCATAGATGCCTTGTCATATAATTGTTTCCCATATAGTATGCTATACAGCTGCTTGAGAGTATATCCCCTGTTATTTTAGTAGTTGTTGTCTCCCCTTTATTTTCGAGACCCTTTTTCGGTCACCTTCAGTTACTCCTCTGCTCAATCCAGCTGTTAGGAACATGTTTTGATTAAAGTAGGTATTTTATGGCTGGCGAGAAACATGGTTTCTGCTGCTGTTTGACAGCAACAACCCTCTCGATAGGTCTAAAATCTGTTCTCCCTGGTCGCTTTATGTGTAATAAGGCTTACAATTCTGCTTTAAAGTTCTATTTGTCGTGTGCATGCTTTCGACTGGGTGATCCAAATACTTATAAGGGGTTTTTTGAATATCATGAGAATTTTCGGCCCACCATGCTAATGTATTGTGTAGTTGCTGAGTGAGACCATCTGTTTTTTCATAGCATGTGTTGGATATATACTCAAAAAAATGAAACAGAATATAGCAGTTAGGCATCAAATCGATTTTTCTCTTTCGTTGCAACATTCTGCTTGTTATTAATATACTCTCTTTAATTCATATTACGCATGTTTAACTTTGTTTGTTGATTGCATAATAATCTTTTCTTCCTCTTTGATGCATGATCACCGCCTATGAGGCCAAAGATTCCACATCCTCCACATTCGGTGTTGAGCCAAAGCTCAACAAAATCTTCTCTCGAGTCAGCCCATCCACAGCAAATCTGTTAAATTTCGCTGGGCCGAAGCCCATTAGCAACAGCAGTGGATAAAGACACTCTTAAATGGGCAGAGCCCATTTAAATCATCTTACTCCTCCATTTTATTTCTTTTTTTTTTTTACATTTAACTTGTATTGTATGACTGATACTGTGTTTGTTAATTTAGACGCATTAGTGGAATTAGCGGGATTTAGTTTTAGTAATAGGTAGTTAATTTAAAAGCAACTAACAATCAGTTCCATAGGTTTCATTTCCCTTTTATGTTAAGATTATTTATAGTATCTATAGTATTTCTTTTAAAAGAATGGATTTTCAAAACAGCATGACAATATATTTTGGCTAAAATAACCATAATTTATTATTACCATCTTAGAAGTCTAGAACGTCACAAATTTTATACCAATATTAGCGTATTTTGGAGATAAACTAGTTTTACGGATGATTAGTTTAACTTTAGTTCTTTCTCGATATTTGAAACACTTACTTGTTAAAACAATCTTTCCATAATCAAACATTGAGCTAATAGTCTTTTTTATAAAATCTTAAACTTTACCGGTATTAATATTACAATAACGCTTTTAAATTGGTAGTCAGTATAACCTACTACATGTTAACATGACACATCCCACTTTTTTTTTTTCAGTTTATTCATAATTAAGATTTTACGCACATCGTTATTTTCCACAAGTTTTATTTGAGATAGCATGTTTATGTTATAACCTTAGTAATACTTTATGAAACGTTTTTCTTAAATATTATAAAACATTACATCTACATTCTAAGCCTAATTAATTTTAAGTCCGGTCGGTTAACCATTGTTAATGGGTCTTAGAGGATGCCTAATACCTTCCCTTTAGACTAATTGAACCCTTACCTAGAATCTTAAGTTTCGCAGACCTTAAACAGAATTAACTTTAAATATAACTTTAATAAACTTTAGGTGTCCTAATTCACCATAAATAATTAGGTGGCGACTCCTTAAAACAAACAAACAAAAACAGGAATCTCCAATATGTCGTACTTCTAATTTAACTCCCGGGTTAAAATGGGGTGTGACAGCTTGGCGACTCTGCTGGGGATTACTTAGGTTCTAACCATAACGGACTTAGTTTAAATAGGCTTTGTGTGTTTATTTGGAATCACTTTATTTATTTGTTAACTATTTTTACATGCTATTAATTGTTTGTTTGATATAAACTGTTTGTTTTGATATAAACTGTTTATGTGTTACTGCTTCGATAAATTGTCATTCTGTTCATATTTCCTCCACTTTTGGAAATCTCACACTATCACACGTACACGCGAGGTGTGCTTAGCGCACCCGCAAATTTCTTCGTAGAATCCAAATCTTAGGAGAGTTGGCGCGTGCGCGGGGTTGTCCGAATAACGGTGACCGCGTAGCCTTCTCACTCGAGTAGTCCACTCGGGAACCTTGCGTCTAGTAAACCCACTCCTAGTCAACCTAGGATAGGGCTAAACCAACACCTTTTATTAAGAGCATACATTTCATATCCTAGGAGGTTTAATATCCTTGGTGTATTAAGCCCATTAGATGACTTTGTCCAAACGTCCAAGCGGGTTCACGACCCCAAGTGACACCAATCATACTTTATATGCATGTTTGAAGGATAACTGTGCCTAAATATTGACTATTTGCTCTAATTAATTAAACTTTAGAAAGGAGGGGGTGCTAACATTTCTATGACAGGTATGCATCGGAATATAACAAATGACGAAGATCAAGGGTATCACAAATGGAGCTAGAAGTTGGACATAGAAATTTTATTTACTTTATTTAGATTAGGAAACACTTTATGTTGTATTCATTTGACATGTAATAAATATTACATTATCTTGTACTTTATTTTGGGAAATAGAATTCGTTTAATCAAAGCAACGGGATGACGTATTATGGCACACTTTACCCTTCAAACAAACGTTAGGCCTACCTCTGGCACAAAGAGGTCACATGCATGTTAGGACACGTTGTTGCTTGATATGCTTGTTTGACAACTTGTTTGACTCTATTTGATGAATTATTTGCTACATGACTTACTTGACTTTACGTGATAATGACTTTACCTAGATATGTTCATGAGATTAACATCGTTTATACTGTATGTCTATTTTATCTTATTCCCGAAAAGAGAGTTGATTCGTGTTGACGCTCGATGGCCGACCATCCTTACATCACGAGGTCAAAGACGTCATCGTTACCTGAACGTAGTTGGGCTGTCCAAGGAAATGAAATTACTATGTCTGATCCGGCCGCACCTGTTCCAACTGGTGTAGAAAACCTCGTGATCGCTAGCGATCCGCCTGAAACTTCTGAACATGGAACTGCTATTCAACGGGATGAACATATCGCCCGCCTGACTCAAGAAATTGAGAATCTACGTGGAGAACTAAATCGGGTTAGGGACTTGACCAATTTATCCATCACACTCCAAAATTCACCTTCTGAACCTAGCAATACTGCACCAGAACCACCTCGTTTCCCATCACTCGAATCCCCAGTTCCTGAGCATTTTCCTCCCCAAAACAATGCACCTACTAACAACAACTTGCCTCCGATCACCCCCGCAAATCCACCAAATCCAACATCCGTCTATACTCCCCCACAAAGTCAACCAACCACTTACACTAGCTATACTCCTCCACAAAATCAACCACCCACCTACACTACCTATGCTACTCATAATCCACCACCCGTCAACCCACCAAGTCAATCGCTAGTTCATACTCCCTATGTTCCTTTACCCACCAACACTAATCAACTACCCACGACCACTCCTCTAAACCCACCAAATCAACCATCTATAAACACCAATTATAACACACCACCTCCGGTCCAAAACACTCCCATCGTCCAAACTTATCCAACCCAGCATATACACGGGGCACACTTTGTCACCCCTAATGCACAATGCGTTCCTCCGGTATATGCCGCAGAAATACAAGCCTTTACCAATCCAATAACGGTCAGGTTCCAACCCGAGGTAGATCAATACGAGGAAATGGAAAAGGATGCAAAGGCAGGGGCAGATAACATATTGCTAAAAGAGATCCACAGTCTCAAAGAAGCAATGAGAAACCTTCAAGTTTCTAGGGGAACCAAGAGTGTAGAATACGAAGATCTCTGTGTTCAACCTGACGTTGATTTACCCGTGGGCTACAAACCGCCGAAATTTGATACATTCAATGGAACAGGCGACCCTCATACACACTTAAGGGCTTATTGTGACAAACTGGTTGGAGTGGGCAGAGACCAGAGCATAAGGATGAAGCTCTTCATAAGAAGCTTATCTGGCGAAGAACTTACTTCGTATACACAACAGGATGTCCGTAAATGGCGTGGTTGGAGTGACATGGCGCAAGACTTTATGGACAGGTTCAGTTTTAACACCGATATCACACCAGATAGAGTTTACATGACTAAGTTAACCAGGAAGTCAACTGAGACGTTCCGCGAATATGCGTTACGTTGGAGGTCAGAAGCAGCCAGGGTTCAACCTCCGATGAATGATAGGGAAATGACTGCTACCTTCATTGAATGCCAGGCTGGCATATTTTACGAGAAAATGATAGGTATGATGGGACAAAAATTCACAGAAGTTGTTCGAATGGGAGAAGCCTTGGAAGAAGGAATCAAATCGGGGAAAATTCAGGATCTTATTGCTTTACAAGCAATGAACAAAGCTATACAATCTGGTTCTATCAACGGGATTAAAAAGAAGAAGGAAGATGTCGCTGCAGTCATGAACGCTCAAGGACATGAGCCGAGCCAAGCCATTCCATACTTTAACCACCCACAACAAACTTTCTACCCTTACCACTACCCTGAACCCTACCCAGCTCCACTACCTCCTTACCCCGTTTACAACACCCAAGCAAACTACTACCAACCCCGAGCGCCTCCGCATCAAAACCCACGCCCGTATCAACCCAACCAAGCTCCAACTTACCAAAATCGACCACATACTATACCTAGAGCCCGTCCAAGCCCTGACACCAAAAACACCCGTAATTACACTCAGATCGCTGAACCCTTGGCTCAACTATTCGAAAGAATGAAAGCAGCAGGCATAATACAACCGATTGAAGGGAAAATTCCCGAACCTATCCCAAAATGGTTTGATAGTTCCAAACGCTGTGCATACCACTCTGGAGTTGTTGGGCACGCCACTGAAGATTGCTATGGACTTAAAAACAAAATCGAAGACCTGATTAAGGAAGGAGTAATCCAGCTCGCTGAAGCTAAGCCCAATGTGGTCAACAATCCTTTGCCTGCTCACGGAGGTGCCAAGATTTGAAGGAGTCCAATGCGGAAAGGGACATGTCATCAACTTTTGTCGTTCCCGTGAACAATCCCAAGACAAACACACATGAAGATTACTGCTACAACGACTCACAACATCGAGACACCTATCACACGAAGTGCCGAACCAGGGGAGAATCTGAAGAATTGGACTTGTACTCCGTCCCCGATCCATCGGGAGCCATGGTAGCATGAACATGTAGTGAACTTGTTTTCTTTTATTGATGCTTGAACCGTACCCAAGATTTTGTTTGTTTTGCTTCATCTTGTGGAAGCTTGAATTGCAAAAACTATGAATGCATTTCTGATTTTCCTTAATCATCTATTTTCTACTTTATTTATCAAAACTGTCAACTCTACGATTGTGACATGAAATGTACGAATAAGAAAACATACATCCCGAGAGAGTAACAAAGAAGCTAGGGGACAAGACAAGATTCCACTCAAAAGAACTGAAATAGCCGATAAGTGATAACATAAGCCTGAAAGCTAGCAATCCAAAAAGAGATCAAACGACGACATTAGTTTGCAACCTTTCCTTTAACAACCAATACGAACTACGCTGACCTGATTCCCTTGGTGGGATACGTAGGCAGCCCACATAGGGTTCGGTTGGATTTAGAACCAAAGTCAAAAAAAAAAAAAAAAAAAAAAAATTCTCTTACGTCCGAACTACGCTGACCTGATTCCCATGGGGGATACCTAGGCAGCCCACATAGGGTTCGGTTGCTTTATAACAAAAAAATCCAAAAAATCCTTATACAAGGAAAACTACGCTGACCTGATTCCCATGACGGGATACGTAGGCAATCCAGATCGGGTTCGGCCCCTTATTAGAAAATTTTAAACCATTCTTATATACCTTACGAACTACGTTCTGACCTGATTCCCTGGAAGGATACGTAGGCAACCCATATAAGGTTCGGTCACACCACGACATAGCATAGGTTTAGTATACCCTTTTGAACCCAAAACTGGGGCATATTTTGAAAAGATATAGACGAAAGAACGGTTGGACATCGACAATATTTAGGCTATCAGACAGGAAGTATTATAGACCAATTACTTTAGAAAGTGTCACAATCCGAAGTTGGCAGAATATTTTACAACTTACATATATATACATTTACATATATATCTTTCCTTACATACATACATTCACATATACATATTTCACAACTTATATACGTATAGTTACATTTCCTTATACATATACTTACATACCTACCTTTCAAATGAAATATTTTCTTGCAATCATTTTCACTACTGGTCATCTACCGAGGTTTGTACGGAGATCACAAGATCCAAACAAACAAGACAAATGGAGCGCCAACAACGTCAAGATTCGAGTCGACACGAATCAACTTCCCCCTCCCAAACTAAGAATTTTTCTTTGAGTGCAGGAACCTAAAACCGCGAGATCAACAGTCAAGTCTATCAATCATGGCAGAAAAGCATCCTTTGGCTCATTGTTGACGAGATTGAAGGCGAATTAAATCAGGATTACATGTCCTGAATTTGGCCTGTCACGATACCATCAACATCATAAGCCATACGGCTATTCCACCACTTTACTCCATACTTTATCAATTACTTTATCATATACTTTACCAGCTTTAACCATTTTGCTCTGAACTTTGCAGGAATCATTATTAAGTCTCCGAAGACAGCTGGAGGCATCAATATCACACCCCGAGGATAACTATACATTTTTAGGCTCGTCCGCCTTTAATAGGACACTTTAGGCTCGTCCGCCTTTAATAGGACACTTTAGGCTCGTCCGCCTTTAATAGGACACTTTAGGCTCGTCCGCCTTTAATAGGACACTTTAGGATCGTCCGCCTTTAATAGGACACTTTAGGCTCGTCCGCCTTTAATAGGACACTTTAGGCTCGTCCGCCTTTAATAGGACACTTTAGGCTCGTCCGCCTTTAATAGGACACTTTAGGCTCGTCCGCCTTTAATAGGATATCATTTCTTTAAATGCCTCACACGGCATATGCATCATGTCCTCGAAAACAACCGGAGACATACTTGGGTTCGTCCACCCTAAAATAGGACATATCAGGTTCATCCACCCTAAAATAGGATACTTGGGTTCGTCCACCCTAAAATAGGACATATTGGGTCATTCTACCCTAAAATAAGAATTCACATATTTATCTTGAATTTTACAGGATTGGCGTCGAGTCTCTGAAGACAACCGGGGGCATCATTCGGCTATACAGTCTCATATGCATAAGCCAGACGGCTACACTATGACTCTACTCTCTACCTTATCATTCATTTTACCAATTCTAACGATTTTACCTTGAACTTTACAAGAGACATCACATGGCTACACAGCCTCACCCGCATAAGCCAAACGGCTACATCATTTATCATCAAATCCCCGAAGACAACCGGAGATATATCATCAAGTCCCCGAAGACAACCGGAGACATATCATCGAGTCCCCAAAGACAACCGGAGACATCGCATGGCCACACGGCCTCACCTGCATAAGCCAAACGGCTATACACCCATTTCACTTCTTACTTCATTTCTTTATTTCATCATCTACTTTATCTACTTTCACAATTTTACCTTAAAATTTCGCAGATATCATTTATCATCGAGTCCCGGAAGACAGCCGGAGGCCTTACTACTATCTTCTTCAACTGCAACTAAAGATATTATCACATCTTCAGCATACGCATCACGCATTCATTCAAGTCCCTGAAGACAACCAGAGACAACATTGGCCACACGGCTTCATCTTCATTCCCGCACTCATATTTACTATCATTTACACTCTTTATAATTTTATAATTTCAACTCTGTTACTAATTTTGACATGAATTTCAGTTTTGGCAGAAAATACAACCTGCAGGGACGCAACACAACGTGGAACTTTATCTTACGCAGTGAACTGGGGCAAATTTGCTGAAGAGGAATACCAAAATCACAAGCAAAGGTCACGGATCTACTCTCGAACTCAACTCCGCCTACGTCCACAAACACGTGACACGTAGGTCAATTTCTCTTCCATATTTCCCACTAAAACTCTATTTCAATCAACTCTTTTCACAATCTCATATTCCTTTCTGCATCCCCAGCGTCTCCATAACTCAACACTGGGGCATGTTTGGAGAAATTCACATCGTGTCTAGTAGAGTCTTACTTATGGGTGTGTTGTGCACCACATTTATAATTAGGAGGCTATAAGCATATGTTCAATTCAAATCACTTGTCTACAATCCTTGCAAAGTTATAAAATTCATAAATAACGTTCTCCCAACAGGGTTCGACCATAATTTTCCATAATTCCTTCGGACCTCATCATATTTTCCATCAATTTTCCTAAATCGTACTTTCTTACAAACTCATATTCGTCAGTCCAAACAAAATTGGCTAGTACGTCAACTTCTTCGCCCGAAGACTCTTACATCATCTCCGGCCGAAGAGGGGCATCTGTTGACACCCAATTTTGTCCCTCCTTTATTTAATTTACCCGGGTTTTTAAATTTACTAACGAGCTAAATACTTTATTTTTCACAATATTTTATTGCTACTACTATTAATATCACTACTTTTATTTTCAACATTATGAGCATTACTTTATCATAAATTTTTAAACAGTTAGTCATCGTTTCGTTTTCGGGTTCGGATTCATTAAATTAATTACTAGACAACACTTTCTAAAATCCTTATTTTTCTACATATTAATTATTAATTATCTTGACATAGTATATGTTGTGCTAGTTATTAAATTAGAAGCCCAGAAATAATTGAATAGCGGAGGAAGGATCAACAATTTTCAGCCAAATTAATGGCTTAAAATACAAACACAATATTATTTCCCTACCCAATTAAACAACCCACATTTTAATACCCAGCCCATATCTTCAACCCAACTAAAATACTCAACAGACCAGCCCAATACCTATTCCTACCCGGTCCAGCCCAAAATTACCTGACCCGGCCCAAATTTCCTAAACCTAAAAACCCTTCAGCCGCTTCTCTTTCTCTCCCATGCCCTTCTCCCTTCAACGTCTTTTCTCTCTCTCCCTCACACCACCTCCATACTCCCATGTTCCCCACCTTCTCCGCCACCTGCCACTTCACCCTCACGTTCTCTCCCACTCCCCGCTGTCCCCCTCGTCTCTGTATCCTCCATCCCTGTTCCCCACGCCTCTGCCATCTTCCCTGACACTTCCTCACGCCTGTCCGCTTCGTCTCTCTCCCACACTCCTCTATTTTCTATAAATGGGTCCTAAGTTGAATCAGTTAGGGGGGGGGGGGGGGGTTCTTTTATTTTTTCGAAGACGGGTACATGAAAATTCGGGGATTCTTCACCTTTCCACTACAGTTTTAGTCTTATTTTGTGCCATCTCTACTGGTTTTCGAGTTCTTGGGAGGGATTTTTGGTCTTAGAACAGAGGGGATTTTTGGGAGCAAAAAGCCGAATCAACTTTAGACAAACAAGATCAAAAACCACGAAAATCCCACAAAACACAAGTTTTAATCAACAAAGACAGCGAACGATTACTCTATTTTCTTTCATTTTCTGTTTAAAATTTTAGTTTCTTTAATCGATTTCGAGCTCGTCGTGTCGAGTAGATTCGAGACTTCGTCGCCCAGTTCACTGTACCAACAAAAGGTAATAACCGAGACTATTGCATTTTTTAGTTCCTGAAATGTATAGAAGTGATGCTTATTTAGACTATTGAAAGCCATGGTTTAGAATTTTGTTTCATCAGGTTTTTTAGTTTTTTTTTTTTTGTTTTGTTTAGTCAGTCTTTTATGGCCAAATATTATGTCGAAGTTCGGTTCAGTCATTTTCATATAACCATGATATTAGGATCTAGATAATAGCTCGTTTGTACTTAGTTTATGATAGTTCATACATGATAGATTGTTATCTGGTCTGTTTCTTGAATGTTGGTTGAACCGCTTTATACTGGTTTTGACTCTTCGATAACTCACTTGGGACTGAACATCGAAGTTTTATGTGCTAGTATACTCATTTGAAAATATGTAATGGTCTGTGGTGCATTGCACTGACCATAGTTGTTTAGTTTTATATATGTGTTTGTTTGAGCATGTTCACGTATTAATTTAGTTTGCTAAGTTGAGGCTACTTTGCATAAAATTTAGGCAGTTGGTTTGAAATAATCAAGACATAGACATTTCCAGATCTTGTAGTTTTAAGACTAGTTTCCTTTGTTCCCTGAGTCACCTGGGCATGTCATTTACTTTCTATTTGTTAGATGTGTTTTCTGATCAGTTTCAATGCTTAAGGGTTGTTTGAACACTGCTATTAGTTAAATGAAGTGACAATCTGCCCATATCATGTATGAGTTTGGTTTTAATTTAATCTTGTCTTATTTTGATTCTACAGCCATTTAGCTTTATGTGTGCTTGGAGGGTTAGTCATGTAGATTTAAAACTCGTTTGTGTATTCTAATTAAAGTATGAGTTAGCTTTAGGTTAGCAGTCCTTCATTCTCTTCTGTCTAATTGCATTTCTATATTCTTCTGTGTGTTTAGTGTTTCATTCGTTCGACTTGGTTTTGCTACATTTTTTTGTTGCAGTCTGATCTAGTTGCCAGGTTTTAGGATCATGTTTATCTTCTTTTGGTTTAGTTATCGGTTTAGTATGGTTTAGTTGGCTATCACATGTAATTCGTTAGCTCAGTTGTCACAGTATGAATCACCCATCTTTATGTTTGATTTGGTCTTGGCCATGATTATGACAATGCTTGTTTCTAGTTGTTGGTTCAGAGTTTCCTGGATTAAGTTTGGTTCTCAATTAGTGGATGTTCCGTGCCTCAAATACCATGCTTAACTCGTTTGACTTCGTTTGGATAAATGCTGCCTTACCTGGATGATAATTAGTGTCTGTTGGTTTATTAGCACTCTTTAGTTAGTATCAGTCTTGATACCATCATAGATGCCTTGTCATATAATTGTTTCCCATATAGTATGCTATGCAGCTGCTTGAGAGTATATCCCCTGTTATTTTAGTAGTTGTTGTCTCCCCTTTATTTTCGAGACCCTTTTTCGGTCACCTTCAGTTACTCCTCTGCTCAATCCAGCTGTTAGGAACATGTTTTGATTAAAGTAGGTATTTTATGGCTGGCGAGAAACATGGTTTCTGCTGCTGTTTGACAGCAACAACCCTCTCGATAGGTCTAAAATCTGTTCTCCCTGGTCGCTTTATGTGTAATAAGGCTTACAATTCTGCTTTAAAGTTCTATTTGTCGTGTGCATGCTTTCGACTGGGTGATCCAAATACTTATAAGGGGTTTTTTGAATATCATGAGAATTTTCGGCCCACCATGCTAATGTATTGTGTAGTTGCTGAGTGAGACCATCTGTTTTTTCATAGCATGTGTTGGATATATACTCAAAAAAATGAAACAGAATATAGCAGTTAGGCATCAAATCGATTTTTCTCTTTCGTTGCAACATTCTGCTTGTTATTAATATACTCTCTTTAATTCATATTACGCATGTTTAACTTTGTTTGTTGATTGCATAATAATCTTTTCTTCCTCTTTGATGCATGATCACCGCCTATGAGGCCAAAGATTCCACATCCTCCACATTCGGTGTTGAGCCAAAGCTCAACAAAATCTTCTCTCGAGTCAGCCCATCCACAGCAAATCTGTTAAATTTCGCTGGGCCGAAGCCCATTAGCAACAGCAGTGGATAAAGACACTCTTAAATGGGCAGAGCCCATTTAAATCATCTTACTCCTCCATTTTATTTCTTTTTTTTTTTTACATTTAACTTGTATTGTATGACTGATACTGTGTTTGTTAATTTAGACGCATTAGTGGAATTAGCGGGATTTAGTTTTAGTAATAGGTAGTTAATTTAAAAGCAACTAACAATCAGTTCCATAGGTTTCATTTCCCTTTTATGTTAAGATTATTTATAGTATCTATAGTATTTCTTTTAAAAGAATGGATTTTCAAAACAGCATGACAATATATTTTGGCTAAAATAACCATAATTTATTATTACCATCTTAGAAGTCTAGAACGTCACAAATTTTATACCAATATTAGCGTATTTTGGAGATAAACTAGTTTTACGGATGATTAGTTTAACTTTAGTTCTTTCTCGATATTTGAAACACTTACTTGTTAAAACAATCTTTCCATAATCAAACATTGAGCTAATAGTCTTTTTTATAAAATCTTAAACTTTACCGGTATTAATATTACAATAACGCTTTTAAATTGGTAGTCAGTATAACCTACTACATGTTAACATGACACATCCCACTTTTTTTTTCAGTTTATTCATAATTAAGATTTTACGCACATCGTTATTTTCCACAAGTTTTATTTGAGATAGCATGTTTATGTTATAACCTTAGTAATACTTTATGAAACGTTTTTCTTAAATATTATAAAACATTACATCTACATTCTAAGCCTAATTAATTTTAAGTCCGGTCGGTTAACCATTGTTAATGGGTCGTAGAGGATGCCTAATACCTTCCCTTTAGACTAATTGAACCCTTACCTAGAATCTTAAGTTTCGCAGACCTTAAACAGAATTAACTTTAAATATAACTTTAATAAACTTTAGGTGTCCTAATTCACCATAAATAATTAGGTGGCGACTCCTTAAAACAAACAAACAAAAACAGGAATCTCCAATATGTCGTACTTCTAATTTAACTCCCGGGTTAAAATGGGGTGTGACAATGCCCAAACACCAACAAAATACAAATCATGGCATAGTACCGAATCATCAATCATGGCTTAGAGCCGAATCTCACTTCTCAAGTTATCATCTCAAAATGGAGGCATTTCAAGTCATAACCAATGCAGAATCTTATTCAAATCTCTTATTCAATTTCAAGTTCAAGAAACCCATTTAACAACAAAACAAGTTTAAGTTCCAACCTTTAGAAGATTAAGTTCAATCATCCAATAATGGGAAAAGCGAGTTTCACAAAGTAGTATAGTTCGTATAAGGTTCGATGCGGGCTTGACCATACACACGCATGACCTTGTCTAAAATAAATCATCTTTAATTCTAGAATAAATTCCACCAAACAAGAGTTATAACTTATACAAACAATCAAGGAAGGATTCTCAAATACAATTCATGCTTTCACAATATAAGCGTACTTCACAAGTAGACATAATTGAAAAGATGATTTTTGGAATATAGACATACTTCAAGGAAGATTTTTGGGAAAATCCATACATACATGAAAAGACGAATTTTAAAATGTAGACATACAAAACACCTTCATAATCAAAAGGATTTCCTTTAAAAGAGACATACAAATTACCTTTATATTCAAAAAGAATTTTATTTTTAAAGAGACATACCTTAAATCCCGTTAAAATATTCTAAACGTAAGCTCCATGCTTCAAAGAATCATTCTACATCTAATTGAGGTTTGTATGACCAATAAATAATAGATATCCACCAAATTCGCAGCTACTGTTCATAGCTGGAAACGCATAGCTACAAACCTTGAAATCTGATCTACACCGTTCACATTTAAGACCTATATGTTGAGATTAGCAAAAAATGTCAATTTAATAAGGATGGTCGGACGAAATTCTACAGCAAACATATTAGGATTTTGTTTTTAATAAAGTGCATCTAAATCAATCCTATTTCATGATTCTACCAACTATTCCCTGTCTAAAACATAATAATAATTCCATATATCTATTAAAGTGTGAGGGTGTTACCTTTTTGAATAAATCCCAAAGCTTCATCCCATATTTGACCTTGAATTAAGTTTCCACAATCTATCGATTTCATATAATGATTCGGTGTTAACCTAGTGATTAGCTAAGGTAATTAACTTAGAGATTTGAGTAAAAACTCACCTTAGAGAGATGATACATAGCTCTGGTGGAAAAACCCTCTCCTTGAACGTTTTTGGATTGTATTTATAGGTCATTATAAAGGCTTGGGCTTTAAAACCTAATCCTACAAGAATTGGGATTTTCATTTAACATAGCTTTAGTAAATCGGTAATAACTTTTTACTCACACGTCTGTTTGGGCTGCATAATATATTTTTGAAAAGGTATTTTAATTCCCTACAACTTATATGTTTTGAGTTTTTCTAAATGTCAAACAAAAATACCCGAAAACTAGACATAACTGAAAACTGTCTCAAACTTAACGAATTTAAAGATTTCTAAGGAACTTCCTTATCTCATTTGACCCCGAAAAGATTATTTAACACCATTATCCATCCCAAAGGGATCCAAACGCTAAAATGACATCTAAACCCCAATTATTTCACAATGACACCTAATTCGGATTTACGATGTTACAATAGTTCAGAACTTGTACTGATAGAAAGAATCAAATGATCTAACAAGACGGGATCCCTAATATGATACTGAATGTATATCTTGTTATCTAACGATCTAACAAGACGAGTTTCCTACTCTAATTGATTGATGTGATTTGTCTGAAAGCTATATAATCTTAATCATTAATTAATTAATTATATTTCAAGTATTTCAATGGCTCAATATTAATTGGTGGTTATAATCAAATACACTAGAACAATACGAGTCTTTGAACAATTCTAGTTAACATTAACTAATATAAATTAATTTTTCTTAAATTCTCTAATTCTTTATTTAGTTATCTAAAATTCTCGATTATTCTTCGTTGTCGTTTCTCTAAATATGTGTCGCAACATAGCATATAATGGAGAACAGAAGGGTCAATTTTATTCCGTACAATTAATAAATTTATCATAAATATAATTGGTGGTTATAATCAAATACACTATACTTTAAATAATACAAATTAAATTTTCTTAAATTCTCTAATTCTTGATTTAGTTATCTAAAATTCTCGATTATTCTTCACTGTCGTTTTTCTAAATATGTGTCGTAACATAGCATATAGTGGAGAACAAAAGGGTCAATATTCTTCCGTACAATTAATAAATTTATCATAAATATAATTGGTGGTTATAATCAAATATACTATAACAATACAAGTCTTTGAATAATTCTAGTTAACTTTAACTAATAGAAATTAAATTTTCTTAAATTCTCTAATTCTTGATTTAGTTATCTAAAATTCTCGATTATTCTTCATTGTCGTTTTTCTAAATATGTGTCATAACATAGCATATAGTGGAGAACAAAAGGGTCAATTTTATTCCGTACAATTAATAAATTTATCATAAATATGAATTAATTTGTCAAAAAATTAACATGCTAATTCCTCTTTTCTATGAGAAAGAAAATATTCATAAATGGCATATTTAGGTTAATTAATAAAAAAAATTACTTAGAGCATATACTTATTTGTAATATATGTGAAGTTTATTTAAATGAAAAAATGTGCCTTCAAAGCATAGCATATACAATTATTTTTAATTTGCAACTAAATAATTGTTTATTGTTTAGATTAAAACTCTAACTATTATTGGTACAATTAAAACTCTAATTTTAATTTTTACCAACTTAAACATCTTGAAGAGATAGTATATACTCCCTCCATTTCAATCTATGTGAACATATTACTATTTGGGGAGTCTACGAGATTAGTCTTTGACCACTTTTTCTTTACATTTTTTTCTAAATTATTTGAATTATAAATTATCATGACTTATAATAATTTTCATGTAGTTTTTAAATATATAAATTTTAATTTTACAAATTTGAAAAATCTATGTTAAATTTTATGGTCAAAGTTATAAAGTTTGATCCTCGTACTCCAAAAAGGCTCACTTAAATTAAAACAGAGGGAGTATCTCATAATTACTGAAAATAAAATGTTTATCTCATAAGTCATAAAGCAACGTGGCAGCAAAGAGTCAATTGAAATTAATAAGATCTAATTAGCGTCCTTCCTCTGTTCGTCGTCGTCTTCTTCTTTCTTTCTTTCTTTCTCTGTTCTTCATCTGTTCATCATCTTCTTCCCCAACAAAACGTATTCCATGTCTCAATTTTTTTCCTCTCCCAACACAAGACCATTTGATCCCTCCCCAACACGATTCATTCGATCCACCCATCCTCAGCTTCTCTGCTCCTTAAAAGAACACCAGAAGCTCTTGATTTCAGAAACCTGCAGCATGAACAAGAAGATTGACCAAGAGAAAAAGCTTCAAAGGAAACAAAAGGACTAGTATAAATTACTATATAGCATCGGAATTGAAGGTATTTCGTTTCCCATCCCTTCAAAAATTTACTTTGGGAAATCAAATCTCAACTTTTTCCCCAAAATTTTGGTCAACACATCCGATCTCGGTTGATCGGATCCGACACAGATCCCACCCACTGGCAAGAAGTGCGCTGACTTCTTAAGTTTGTCCACAATCACCCAAATTAAATCATGCCTCCTGTCTGAACGAGGTTGACCTAGAATGGTGAGCTTCTGACATAATTATCTCTCTGAGTCCATCTACATCTAGAACGCATAATCTGTCTCGGTATCTCAAGGTACCGCTATCTCCCCTTTGTTCAAAAGTTAAGGCTTTATATTCGTGAATCCCCTCTTTCATCTGCAACAAGTAGGAATCACCAAACTGCTTCTCTCTAATTTTGATGACTAAGGAGGAATAAGCCATGTTCTGGGAAACAACTCCACCCACTTCAGAGTCCGAAAGTCGAATTCCTAGCTTGGATAAGCAGTAAACTTCTTTCACTATAGTTCTCTTGTTTGCCTAAATCATGAGCTGTATTTCCCATACTTGATTCCTTTTTTTTTTTTTTTGAGATACTTCCTGAAATACTCATAGTACTGTTGTGCGCTAAGTCTATGACTAGCACCCTAAAGATTAGAGTCTCATACAATGGCACTACTCTTGGGACACATAACTGGGCATGATCTTATAGCTTTTCTGTGATCGCCTAATCAATAATAATTGAACTTGACATAATTCGTTCGATGATTATTCTACTCATTTTGGGTTTCTTTTAAGTTGAGACATATTCCTTATGGAGACTATCTCATTATACCAACCCAACTAAACTAAGGTTCTTCATATCTCATACTAACCCTTCGGGTCTTTAATTATCTCACTGGACTTACTGGCGATTTATGCTTCTCCCCCTTAGACCAAGTTTAACATCTTATACTTACAAATTCTTCTCTTTTGATGGGATCCAATTAATGTTCCTTATCTTCTGTAATTCCTTTGTACTCTACAACACTGACGACTCTTTTTTTTTTCCCGACTCATTTCTGAGCAATTTCTTATTGGGAAAAACTAAATTACTTACATGAACGGGTTGCTACTGTATTCATAACTGGCATACTCTATCTTAACGACTTAACTCTGCTCACACTGTAAATCTTAGGACAACCCCTTTTTGACAACTCTTAAAGGTTATTCTTCTGTAGTTTGCTCTCTTACGGCTTAGCTGATTTTTTTTTCTTCCACTAATCACTCTACTCCGAACTTAACTTAAGCCCTTGGTTTCTAACACTCATTCGGATGTATCCAAACTGTCACCCACTTAAGATGCTCATCTAACTAAGGAAATCAAATCATACTTCTACTAGTTCTGCTGAAATTGCTAATGCATTGTATCTACTCAAAACTTACTTACTATTTTTCTGTTAATCACCTGCTAGCTTCATATTTTCTTATTTTTCTCTGAATAACCTAAGTTATTTCTAACTCTCCCTCATCATCTGACGCTATTCTATGGTCGTATACTATCTTTTCTGAACTATAGATCACACTTAACAAACTTTCATCTATCTTATACGAAAGATTGGAACAACTAAACCCAAACTTTCTATACACTTCAAAATCGTATCAGACTATACACATCTGGAATAAACACTTACTCATATAGCTTAAGAGAGAACTGTCACATCTCATTATCTCATAATAATAATTACTTCTGAATTAACTTACGGCTGTCGTACTCTCTAACTCTGATCTGACTGAAACTTAAACAAACTAAAATCATTCTCGAAAATTTAAAATTGTCTGCTCATGGTCCTTATTTCATACATACCTCCTTTATTAACAGCCATAGTTCATACAAAAACTTCATATGTGGTGATAACTGGGGATGCCTGTTTGTTCTAACTACCTGTTGAAACATCCAAGCAGTCTTCACTGAGAACTGAAATACCCGGCTTAGCTGTATTACAACCTGACTGGGCTTGAGAATTAAGAGGAGCTACTGAACACACATCAAGGCGCAAACGATACACCCCTTGGTGTCTCATATAACACTTGTTGCACATAAAATTCTGAAAACTTCTATGGCTCACGCTGGTATGTCACTGAGAGGCGTGCTCTTAAAATCTGCTTATAGTTGAACTGACCCTTTTGATCATATCTAGACCTCGAGACTAGTGCAACAGCTGTAGATGGAGCGGGTCCTGATGAGCAACTGTAGAATACTATCTGCCTCCACCTTCCTGAGATCCTCCATGATTTATGTTTCCTGCAGCCTTAGCTCATTTTCTAATTTCACTTCTAATTTTTCTGTTATCCTCTTCCCGCTGTCTCTCATTCTCCGTTTTTAAGAACATCATTATCATTCAACTTACCATTCATTCTACTACACCCTTTCTCGGGCAACTTACATTGTATTCCACTTTCAATAGCACTTGAAGTCTCATTCATTACCAGTAAGTACTGCACAATTGTACCCCCTATGGGTAAACATCCTTACTTGGACCTTGAATTATCTGTTCGTCGCCTGCGCATTCAAAACGGACGCAATTTGATTGGAAGAGAAGGTTACTTATTACTCTAAGACATGGCACGATCTAGAGTAGAAAGAAATGAGACAATCCTGAATGTCTTGGTGGTCAATTGTTTATATGTATGGGGCCCTCACACATATAAAAGAGACCCCTCTGGACACGGCTTCATAGACTCCCTAAGACACTTGAACCTAGGGCTCTGATACCAAGCTTTGTCACGCCCCGAACCTGGGCCTGGACGTAACACGGCACCCGGTGCCTGACTGCATGTGACCGAGCGAACCAACTGGCTGGCTGAATCAACATGTGATATCAAAAACATAACTGAATGTGGAAACAACTAAACACATGCTGATATACTAAAGGTCTGACTGAAATCATAATGCGGAAATACTTAGACAATCTGAAATATCTGAACGTAGCCAACATGGCTTAAACCAAAACAACTGAACAACTGCCAACAAGGCAAACATAATAAATATCTGACTTTCTGAACTGTGTCTATGAAGCGACTAAGAGTACTGAATAATAGAGCTGTCTATAAACTGAAATAACTGGATAGCTGACAATGCCCCGAAGGAATTTGGGGCTCACCAGTAGCTGATACGTGCACTCCTAAATAGCTGAGTCATCAACCTGTATATCGTTGCCTGCATCGCGAGATGCAGGCCCCCAAGCAATAAAAAGGGACATCAGCACATTTGAATTGTACTGGTATGTAAAGCAACTGAAGCAATAAAATACTGGAACCGAAACTGAAACTGAACTAAACAGGAAAGCAAGAAGCTGAAGTACTCCCTGTTCTGGATGAAGAATCACCTGTAAAACTGTAATATAACTGTGGCCTAGGGCCCAAATAATGTGCACAAAAACTGTGGCCTCTGGCCCAAGCAATACGTATGCATAAACTGTGGCCTAGGGCCCAAAAATACAGATACAGGTGTTCAACATTAACAATTTACAAAACTGAGACTGGCTATAGCTGATAGCATGATAACTGTTTCTGATTATAGGACTCATGCAAATAACTGGTCATACACTGACTGAGACTCATGTGATAACAATGCATAAGTCTATAAAGATTACGTGCTGAGTTCATGATGTTCAAAGTGACAACCATGAACGAATTCTGTAACTGCAACACTAGAAGATAACAGTTCTATATCATATCATGAAACTAGGGCTAACTATATTCTGAGTCAAATTACTGACAAGTATGAAGAATGAGGCGTAGGGAGAATCATGAACATTCCCTAACGTAGATAGTTAGCCTCACATACCTTAATTCCAGCCTTTGAGCGTAATACAATGTTCGCCAACCCTTTCAACTTTGATCTATATTAATACAAGTCAAAGGGATTCTATATTAGCAATAATATTCATGCTTTGGTAATCTAAGCATTTTATCAAACACTTAGTGGGCATAAAGCTCCACAGTCTCCATTAATGGTGATTTCTTCACCCAATTCTCATTCTATTACTTCTAGGTGATTCTACAATCTTAATTAGGTGTAATTAACATCATTCTCCATCACCCATATCATTATAACAATCTCAAGTCAACAATCCAAAGCCCTACTATAGTTCATGTAATTCCCTTTACTAGACCCATTTACTATTCTCCCAAGAACTCATCAATTCACTATTATGAATGATTAGAGTGTAGAAGCATTACCTTTTTGACGTCCAATCCTCTTGAATACGAGGTCTAGGGTTTCCACGCCTAACAATAACGTTCCACTCACAAATCTATTGATTAGAAGGGTTTACTCAAGTTAGAAAGAGATTAGGGACTTGAATTCAACCTAGAATCATGATAACACTTACCTTGTATGGTTCTTGAGGCTTGGGACTTGTTGTTATTGACTTTAGGGTAATTCTTCGTGAATGGGGTGCTGGGGAAATAAACCCCAAACCTTAGATATAACTAAAAACGCGTAACCCGACTTTTTGACCCGAATCTGACCCGATTCGCGATTGTTCCGCGATGCGGGACCATTTCCCAATGGTCTGCAGCTAAATACTCAGACTTGCGCGATCAGCCCGCTATTCGGGGCCATCGCACGCGCCCCCACGCGCCTAAAAGAGCGACGGGTGTCGATTCTGCACAGTGTTTGGTAAAATGGACATAACTTCTTGTACAGAGCTCTGTTTGGGCTCCATAATATATCTTTGGAAAGATATTTCAAAGGGCTACAACCTTCATGTTTAAGATTCCTCAAATTCCCAACGCATTTTCACCAAATTGGACTGGAAGACAGACGTATCGAAAATTTAGCCGATTCTATCGAATTTTAAGTGTCTTACTATTAGCCATATTGAGACGATCATATCTCCTTGCTCCGATCTCTGATTGTCTTGGTCCTTATATCGTTAGAAAGGTATTTCTACATACTACAACTTTCATTAAGGGTACTTTCCCAAATTCCCAACTAATCAAGTAGTTATCACTGCCCGAAGTAGGCCTATCAACCATTTTCGCAAAACGTTCAAATCTTCAGTTTTTTTCCACTAAAACTCTAATGATATGAGTCTAACCTTAGTTCCAAGATACGGGGTGTTACACTTCTTCAGCCTAGTTCTACCTTTGTTGAATTCATCCATAGCAATCCTCTCGTACCTCCGTAAAAGGACTTCCCCGCATCTCCTCTTCACATGCGCGAACCACCTCAGCCTCGCTTCACGCATCTTATGCTCTATTGAAGCTACTCCAACCTTGTCCTGGATACCTCCATTTCTACTCCACCAAGTTTGGGAAATTCGAGGATTTTCAGTCTTCTATCATGTGTTTACACATTGTGTAGAAATATGGTAAAATTGCATAGATGTACACGTAATTATTATAAATTTTTCTTCATAAAAGTAACTTAATTATATTTTCTAACACAAAAATCACACCACCTAGAAAATCTTAACTCTTCGATGAATAACACTTTTTTTATTCTTTTTTTAGTCTAATAAATAAAAACTCAATTAAAAAAAAATTAACCCTACCCAATCCAAAACCCATACGAAAAAATTAACTTTCAATTACTTTTTCTCTGCAATTGTACACACACTAGAAGAAAAAATATATGTGGCAACAAAAACAAATTTGTTGCTATAGATTGATTATTGTTGCAAAAAGTACTTTTGGCAACAAATAAAAATATTTTGTTGCATGAACTTTTCCCAACGGCTGTTATTGCAACAACGTGCAACAACATTTTTTTGTTTGTTGCCAAAAGTATTTTTTGCAACAATAATCAATACTATGGCAACAAAATTAAATTCTTTGGCAACAAAAAATCATTTGCCAACAATAAAATTAAGTTGTTGCCAAATATAAAACTTTTTGTTGCGATATCTATATTTTCTTGTAGTGACACATTTTTATATTACATCATATTCACATAAAGTAATACATAAATATTTTAATAACTTATTAATGCGAATATTTTTAAGTATATCCAACCAAACACAACATTACTTATATTTAAATTATTTTTTCTTTTACAAATTTGCAATTAATTTTCCTAATCCCTTTAAGGAAAGAGATCGTATTACTTAATTTAATCTAAGATTATTTTTCCTTATCCATACGCCTAAGATTATGGGATAACCATTTTATGTTAAAAAAGTTAGTTAAGTGACTTCGGTGAAAAAAAAAGTGATAGTTACGTGACCTGATATATAGGATACATTCTATGTGAACTAGATTATGGATCCTTGACTGCTTGCTCTCACAATTTTCTCTTGTAACTCCATCGCGCCGGGAACTAATAAAAAAATAAATGCTAAGTTTTAGCTTAGTGAATAAATCGAAAGAAAGAAGAGACCGTTCTTGCTCACTGAAGCGCCCTATACTCCAATTTGGTGAACTTTTCCTTTTTGCGTTATAGAAAATCCTATTCACCATCATAAGAATTGAGGCAGTTATCTCGTAGATGAAGTCTTTAGATTGATTTAATTGGTACATTTGAATCACGAATCATTGGATCACTCACTTCAATCCTGCAACGTATTGAACTCACATTATTAATTAGTAGAATGGAGTATATGTTAATTACACACTATGTATGGATCATTTTGTAAAACGATTGATTTGACATGTATTATCACTCGCCACATGTTAGGATCTCACTGATTTATCTATTTGATTTGACATACCATGTTGCTGGCCACCTCTAGCCCGAACATTCCAGCAGTTCTCATGTATAAGTAAGTCTCAACTTTTGTTATTTAAGTTTCATAAACATAAATATATAGGACTAGGTAATTAACATTGAAAGAGTTGGAACCCAAATTAGATAAAACTCCTTGGCAATGTCATCAATAGTATAACTAGGAAAAACTAATTTGGCTGCGTATTGTATAAGTAGCAAGCACTATTTGACTGTATCATTTAAAAAGAATTAGTCAGAGTTGAATGGTAGTACACAAAAAAAAAAAAAAAAAAAAAAAAAAAAAAAAAAAAAAAATTAAGCAGAACTTATATTTTAGAACTATTTTTATGGCAGAGCTCGTTTTAAATGTTTTCATGCTTTACGTCTTTACATGACTTTCAAAATATTATTACATATAGCATGTTGTGTAACCCTGATTTTAGCTTTAGTTGGGGGGATAATTGAGACTCGTTTAGTTGGGGGGGGGGGGGGGGGGGGGCACTGATGTTCCATTTATTCGGAACATTGACTTATGTCAAGATATGAGAGTTTCAGACAAGCAAGTTACAAACTAAGGCCCGTTTAGACATGGTTTGAAATCATGTTTGGACATGCATTTTGGATATCTCAAGGAGTATTTTTTCTTATAGACATAAAAACCTCACAAGTTGTAAAAAATTAATACATTCTCAATTTTTATACAATCTTACCAAATGATCAAATCATAGTTCATAACAAAATTAATACGCTAATTCATAACAACCGGCTCAAAATTAATACTAGAAGACCTTTCTAAAAATACAGCATCAATTGATCAAATTTTAGTTCAATAAATAAAATTAAACTATGGGTCTTTTTTTACAAAATTAAAAGGTTGGTAGACATAAATAAAATTTGGTGGAAGTTAATGAAATTGGTAAATGATTCATGGGGGTAATTATTAAAAATATCTATCAATTTTATGGGTCTTTTTTTACAAGATATAAATTTATGGGTTAAATTTTATATTTAAAAAGTTGAAATCATGGTTTCAAACCCCAAATCATGCCTTTTTGGATGATTTGGGGTTTGAAACCAAACCATGGTTCCTAACGAATGTTCAAACGCTGGTTTGAAACCATGGTTTCAAACCATGGCATGGCCAAACGCCTACTAAAACATTCCCTCACTCCAACGACAATTGGTTAGCTAGGTCTTGTTTAGTTGAGTCTTTCCTTTTTATCTTCCATATCAGTTGGAGTATTTATTTAATTCTTACGGTATTTTGAGAACTAGCCAGAAAAATATTTCTTGAGCGGTTCATTAGTTCTGTGAGTAGAGGCTTTATAGAAATGTCAATTAGGCTATGGTGCCATATTACGCATATTTATTTGGCAATGTTTCAGAAACTTTAAGATTAAACTTTAAAATGTTGATAAGTTTTGAGCACATATTTTGTATTTTTGAAGAGCATTGTATGGTTCCATAAGCATAATATAGTTTTTTTTTTTTTTTTTTTTTTTTTTAATAAAAGTCCACTAGGCGTTTGGCCTATGGCTAATTTTATAAATTTTATCAAAAAATCCAGAAGTTTGTACAACTCTAGCCAAAAGGCTAATGAAAATACAAAATTTAAACTAATGATCAAATTAAGACTTATAAATTGTCTTAATTTGATATTACAAATTGTTAAAAAATTACTAATAGAATGAAATTTGAAATAATTGCTCCATAAAGAACTTTTGTTTCTATATCTCACATGCTCTATATTTGGCCCTCTATATGCACCAAGACAGTACATTTTCTAACTAATGACCAGTTCTCAGTAGGATGAGCATCCCGGGGTGCTAATACCACCAACTAAGAAACAACCACTAAATAGAAATTGTATGCCCATGTGTACTCAAGAGGTCTGTTGTGTTCCATGTGCTCAATCATTAGGAGCAGTAATTCCACTTCATGTCATTTGTCAAAAGTGTCTCCAACCAGTTGCAATTTATGCTGGTAAAACTTCTCAACATCCTGATTACACTGTGTTTCGCTGCTTGTTGGTATTCCTTCAGTGTGGTTGTTCTGTGGTACCTGTTGAATTAAAATCCTCCATTTATGTTAGTTTGTGTACCTGCAACCATTAGCAAACAGTTAGTGTAAACCAAATCCTTCACATTCTCCTCCCAAAGGATTTGAGTGTGAGGACCTCATTTTCTCCCACCTTCCCCCTATATTCAGTCTCCTTAACATGATATAATTCTTAGACAGGGCAGCTGTAATTTGTCACTGTTCACAATTCTTTTACAGTGGCTCTCCATGTCATGAAAGGAATTGAATTGTATGTCCCCTATGTCCAAAGCTAAATTAGCCAAGTGATCTGCTAATTTGTTTCCTTCCCTATAAATATGCTCTATCACCACCACTTTTTCCTCACTTATTCTCTAAATTTCTTCCACCATAGTAATGATTTGCCAAGGAATTTCCCATGTCCTTTGAATAGAGTTCTTCAGCAAAAGTGAATCTGTCTCTATCCTTATTTGATCCCATTGATTGTCTTTTAAATACCTGAGAGCCTGTAAAATGGCTAGGGCCTCTGCCTCGGTGTTGGTGCTTTGAAGATCCTCTATTTCTCTGGCCTGTGCTTGTATCACATCTCCCCTTTCATCCCTTACACAAAAGGCCCATGAACTCCTACCTGGGTTTCCTCTTGAGGCTCCATCAGTATTGACTTTTATCCATCCAATATCTGGAGTTCTCCAAGTCACTGGTGTTACTCTTATCTTTGGAGAATATCTCTGTAATGCCTCAACAATCACACTCCAATTATATGGTGCATACCTAAAATTTCTCCTTCTCACCTTCATGAATTGAATCAAAGTATGCATGACCTGGTAAATGAGTTTTGTGATTGACACCTTCCCTTCATGTCTCATAGTGTTTCTCCTCTTCCAGAGTTCCCAAATAATAATAGCAGGGACAGCTTGGTTGATGCATTTGGCATGTAGTCTACTAGGCATATCCCACCATCTGTTAATTATTTGGGTAACTTGCAAATTCTCAGTATTTATTCCCACTGGTCCACAAAAATACTTCCAGATGGCTTGAGCTGTTGGTGGGTGTAAAAAGACATGGGAGGTATCTTCCACTTTTGGATGTTGACAACAATAGCATCTGGAAGGGAATTGGTGTCCCCATTTCTTCAACTTATCATCCAGTGGTAGCTTGAACTTCCAAAATCTCCACATAAAAAAAGATATCTTTATTGGTAGTCCTTTGATCCACATCTGCTTATACAAATTACTGGGGTCTTTTCTTTGTCTGAGCAATTGAAATGCAGACCCAACTGTGAATTTCCCCCTCGAATCTAATTTCCAGAAAGCCTTATCTGCTTGGCCATTTTCATTTGGTGGATTAATGTGCTGCACAATATGGTCTGCTAGATCCTCAGGAATGATTCTTCTTAGCAACTGTTCATCCCATTGCCCCACTTCTGCAGTTTCTTTTACAAGGATGATTGTGGGATCACACTCAAAATCTGGTGGAGTAATATGGTATAGGGCTCCCAGTCCTGTCCAAATATCAAACCAAAAATAAGAATTACCTTGTTGAAGCTTCCACCATATCTCATGTTCCATCTCATCTCGGTATTTAATCATCTTCTTCCACACATAAGTACCTGATCCTCTAGGGGCTATCACAGCATGAAACTTCTTTAAGTACTTATTACTCATGAAAGTTCTCCATAAGGATTGTTTGGTTCTCATGTTCCACCACAGTTTAGCAAAGAGGGCTTTAGATATATCTTGTAGGCTTCTAAACCCCATGCCACCTTCTTCTTGTGGGTGACATAAGGTTGTCCAAGTTGCCCAGTGCTTACTTGAATTTCCCACAGAGTTGCTCCAAAAGAACTTAGCAAACAATCTATGAATCTGAGCAAGTATAGCACTAGGAGGGTCACAAGCGGATAGTAGGTGTATAGGCATGCTCTATAAAACATGTTTAATCAGTGTTGTCCTTCCTCCAATAGATAACAGCTTACCAGTCCATGAGCTCAGTCTATTCTGAATCTTTTCTATTATCTCCTTGTAGTGAATGTTCCTTCTTCTCCCATAGTAGATTGGTACACCCAAATATGTGAATGGAAAATCCTTTTTAGGAATCTGGGTGACAGAAAATACCATCTCCTTAATGTTATGAGATGTCAAATGATGCATATAAACAGCACTTTTCTGCTTGTTGATCTTCTGACCACTCACCTTCTCATAATTACTCAAAGTCTTCATCACTAATCTCATAGACTGTTCATTAGCAGAGGTGAAAATGATAGTATCATCTGCATATGCCAAATGATTGACATATGGACTCCATTTTGGCATCCCATATTCCTTGTACTCATCCTCAATATGCAGTGTATTGAGAGCCCTAGACAAACATTCTGCAGCCAAAATGAATAAAGTAGGGGACAGTGGATCTCCTTGCTTTACTCCTCTAGATGATTTGAAGAATCCATGAGGTTGCCCATTAATCAGAATGGAATACCAATTATTTGAGATAACTCTAAACACCAGATCAATAGTAAATTCACCGAACCCCATTCTCCTCAGGACTTTAGTTAGAAATAACCATGATACTCTGTCATAAGCCTTTTCCATGTCAAGCTTAATGACAACATTTGCAGGCTTTCCTCTAATCCTAATATCATGTACAATTTCCTGAGCCAACAGAATGTTTTCTACAATACTCCTGCCTTTAACAAATCCTGATTGCTGAGGTGAAATGATCTCAGGCAGCAGATATATCAGTCTTTCATGAATGATTCTTGAAATAACTTTGCTAGTGATGTTACTCAAGCTGATTGGCCTCATATCAGAAAATGTATTAATTTCTTTCTTCTTTGGTATCAAAACCAAATTGGTACAAGTTACATACCTTGGGAGTTCATGCCCACAGAAGAATGATCTCACCATGGTCACCAAGTCATTTGCAATAATTTCCCAACAAGCTTGGAAAAATCTTCCTGTGAAACCATCAGGACCCCCTGCACTGTCTCCATTTAAACCAAAAACTGCTCTTTTCACCTCTGCTTCATCTGGCATTTCATAGAGTTGTTGATTTTGTTCTTCTGTAACCATTTTAGGAATCTTATCAAGCATAGAGAAATCTGTAGGGATTTTCCTCTTTGAATTGGTCTGAGAAAAATCTGATTGCTTCCTGCGCAATCTCCTCTTCAGTGTCCAGCCATGTATCTGTATGATCTTGAATTCTCTGTAATTGTAGCTTTCTTCTCTTTCCATTGACATGAGCATGAAAGAATTTTGTGTTCCTATCTCCATCCTGAAACCACTGCATCCCTGCTTTTTGTCTCCAAAATTTTTCTTCAATAGCATAAAACCTGATCAGATCAGCTTGTACCCTTTGTAGCCTTTCCCTGTTAAGCCCTATAGGATTCTGTTCAAATTCTTGCTCATGCACCTGCACCACTTCCTCCAGAGTTGCAATTTGCTTGAAGATATCACCATAAGTGTCCCTACTCCACTTAGAGAGAGCTCTTCCCACCTTTTTTAACTTATTATGAAAGTTAAAGAAGGGGTCTGAGCCATAAGATTCCACCCAATTTTCTTTGATTACATCTAGAAAAGATTCATGCTCCACCCAAAAATTAAGAAACCTGAAAGATTTCCTAATTGGTCTACTATCTGCTCTCATATTTACCAGCAAGGGGGAGTGGTCAGAACCTTGTTTAATGAGATGCTCTACCTCCAAATTAGGAAAACAATTCTGCAGAGCCTGATTTCCCAAACATCTGTCCAGTCTTTTAAATATACAAGCCTCATCCGATCTCCCATTCCACCATGTGAACATACTTCCAGTAAAACCAAGATCCATCAGTTGGCAAATGTCTATACATTGTCTAAAATCCTCTGTTTCTGCAAACTGTACAGGAAGACCCCCAAATTTCTCAATGTCATCTGTAATGACATTAAAATCCCCACCCACAAGCCATGGGATGGTGATGTGTGAAGACATGTCATATAGATCCTCCCAGAGAGCTATTCTCCCACTTCTATCAGTACTCGCATAAACAACTGTAAGCACCAACTCTTGCCCATCACCCAAATGAGTGAATCTACAAGATAACAGTTGTTCTGTATCTCTCATTATTTCTACTTGAATTTCTGCATCCACAAAAATCCAAATCTTCCCATTCACATTATGCCATGATGTCCCCATATTTAACCACAATTTGTACATGTCAATATGTCTAACATGCTGGAAAGGCTCTAGTAAGGCAACATAATTAAAATGTTTCTGTCTATGCAATAGTACTACCCTCTCAAAGGCATGTTGAGTGTTTACAGACCTTATATTCCATATTAATGAGCTATTCATTGAGAAACTCCTTTAGAACATGCCATCCTTGTTTGTACTTCTCTCACTGTCTTGGGAGGAACACTTTTATCTCTTGTCTTGTGACCCTTTTTAGTTTTTGTCAAGTGTTTAGGGGAAATATCTCCTTTATTGTTGCCCTCCATTAAATCAGAACTAATAGTTTCACCTGTTTCCTCCTCTCCAATATCTATGTTATTCTGATTCACTTCTTCTTGTGTTGTGTTTTCATTATCTTTGGCTACCAGTTGATACTTATGATTTCCTGAAATTGCCAGCATTTCTATGGCTGTATCTTTGTTGTTTTGATCTCTCTGATCCCTTGCTTGTGTTTCCCTTTCATTATTTTGTTCCTTATTTGCAGATGATGTTGTATCTCCTTCACCCATATTGTTTGTATCAGGAGGCTCTTCCGGTAAGTCCTTCATTTGATCCACTTGTTGTCTAGCCGATTCCACTTGCTGATATGAGCTTGAATTAACACTGTCAGGTACTTCTATGGGTTGAAGTACGTCTTGGCCTTCAGTAATCTGTTTGTTATCATCTTCTTTTTTGTTATCATTTTCCACGATATCTGTAATTGTTCTTTCTGAATCTTGTATGGCTATCTCCTCTGACTGATTATCCCCTACCCCTTTTTCCTTCTTATTATCTTGCTCTTGTCTGCTATCTATCTTTCCCTGCTCTTTCATAACTTTGTTATTTTCTGTTTGTTTCCCAAAGGCAGCATCCACCCATGGCCTAGCTGTCTCTTTAACAGGATTACTACTATGTGTGCTTCCTTCTTGTGTTTCATTTTGTTTTTCTTGTTCCTCCTCCAAGTCCACCAAAGTGTTAAATTTGTTGCATGTAGCAGTGACTGTTGTCTCTTTCTGGTTGCTATGATTTGCACTTCCCTTCTCAGCATTGAAGTTTCTGTTGTCTTTGATGGGATTCCAATTTCCCGAATTTCCTAACACTCTTCCACCTGCCAACACTCTAGCAGAATAATTGTACAAATTATTGTATCCTCTATAATTGTATTTTCCATAATTCTTTTTCCCTTCATATCCTTGTTGGTTTCCATCCTCTTGCTTTTGTTTGCCTTTGTCATTAGTCTGCTTTTTATTATGTTGTTCCTCTGCTTGTAATCTCTTGGCCTTTTTTGCTTCAATTTCTTTATCCTCTTGGAGATCTTTATTGCTTTCCTTACTATTGTGCACTTCATCAGAGCTTTTATGAGGTTTTGTCTTGCCATTCTCCTTTGGCATTTCCTCCCTTTCATTGTCATACTGAACACGCTCTGGATTTATAATTCTACAATCATATTCATCATGTCCCTGTAATTTACATTCCTTGCAATACTTAGGAAGGTAATCATAATGAATCTGAACATTAACAGTCCTTATTGCTCCTGTTTTTTCATTTTCAATATCCATCCTCACCGTTTTGGGTAAATCCGCTACCAGATTAGAATAGAATAGATCTAGAATAGCTAAAAAGGTTCGCTTGGTCAAATTAACACGCTGAATATTGGTCACGACTCGAATAGAAATCGGGGCGCGATACAAACTTTGCTATTTAAGTTTTACAAACATCAAAATTTAAGACAAGGTAATTAAGATTGAAAGAGTAGAAACGTAACCAAATTAGAAAAAAAAAAAAAGGAATGGTACAAATTGGCAATGTCGTCAATGGTATAATTAGAAAAAACAATTTGCTGTGGATACATCTGGTATAAGTAACAAGCAGTATTTGACGCTATAATAAAAAAACAAAAAAAAAAAAAAAAAAAAAAAAAAAGGAAGAAGAAGCTTCTTGGGCTAATTAATTTATTCTGGTATCACGAATTACTAGTTATAGACTTCGTAATCTTCAACATAATATTAATAACAATGCCTGCCTTTTGTAAAACAATTCAAACAGTTGGGAAAGAGGCCATACTGGCAATGCCACAATGGCCACCATAAACTCCAATGTCTCTAGCAATTCTCATATATCCTTCCTCACCCCAACTAGTACCCCATGAATTCTTCACTAGCCAATATTTTGTACCATATTCACTTGTCCCATAACCTATCACTGTGACTGCATGGTTCAGCTTAGGGTAGCAACTTCCATCATATATTCCACTTCCGTACAAATGAAATTCCTGGTTAGCACCAATACCAACAGATATTGGTTGATTAGCTACAGCTTGCAACAATGACGATTCGCCTGCTGGTACTACTTCATAGCCACTGATTGTTACTGCTGCAGTTGGGGATAATTGTTGAGTGCTGCAAATACTTTTAGCTTGTTGGTAAGGATAATTAGTCTCCGTGGTGATGCCACCGCCGTTTTGTAGTAAGTATTCGTAGGCTCGAGTCATTAGTCCACCTTCACAACCCCTATTCTCGGTGTTGCAATCCAATAGCTGTTGCTCTGAAAGTGAGATCAGTTCATTGTTTGCTATCTGATATGCTCCTTCTATAGCCCCAACAGCAGAAAATGCCCAACAACTTCCTGGGATGGTATTCAAGCCACTTGTGTTAGTTCATTTAAAAACAATAATACCTTTGTAAATTTGGAAATATTAAATTTGAGCTTCCTATTTTAGCCTTAGTTTTTATAATTATAGAGTTATTTTGACATTTTACGGACCACAATCTTTTAGAGTCTTCTAACCACACAAAATAATATCAAATTATAACAGGGGGAATAAAAAGTAAATATCAAATTGATAGACGAAATAAACCCAAAAATTGCTTAAAAGCCGCATAGTGAAAATAAGGTGACATAGCTAGTGTGAAATCATGCGTAATGGACAAAATTGAGGGGGTATAGTATTGGGCCAGAAAAATTCAAGTACAATTTTTTGCGCGGAGTGCCCTTCTTTTGGGCTGGTCTTTATATTTTGCCCCTCATTTATGTCTTCTTTAAATTTTGCCCTTGCCGCCTGTTTAATGAAAAAAATTTGACAAAATTACCCTTACCCCATTAAATTTTGTGTTTGTCTCATCTGTTCTGAAACTTAGGTACGAATTTGGATCTTTTGCTCGTTTCAATATTTGTTTTTATGTTAAATTGTTATTTGTTGAATTGATATCCTTGTCTTCATCGTTTTTTATATTTAATTGATCCTTTTTTATTTAAAATTATAGTGTTTTGTTATAGTGTCTGTATGATTTTTTGAACTTCAGTTTCATTCCCCATGTATATATTTTGGTTTTTTTAATGTCGTAATATGTTTTAGTTGTTTTTGATATGCGTTTTGGTTTTATCTTTGTTGAATCGTTGAAGTTTTGCCTGTGAACAGCTGTTTTATGTTGTTGCTGCTGTTTTTATTTAATAATCTGATTTTTGTGAAGAATGTGTTTGTCTGAGGCAACATATGTCGAGTCCGGCAGAGTTCTTGGTTTTTGAAACTGAAGTTATGTCGGTTCCGGCATAAAGTTATGCTTGTTCCGGCATAACTTCATGAATTACGTTAATTTATGTGTGCTTGGTTTTTTGGTGTTGTCTTGTTAATAATTTTGGTTTTTATGCAATCTTATGTGTTTTTGGTGTTTTGTTAATAATGTTTTGTTTTGGTTATGAAAAATGAAAGTTTGCCTCTCACGACATAGTTTGTAATTTTGTAAACTGAAGTTATGTCGGTTCCGGCATAAAGTTATGCTTGTTCCGGCATAACTTCATGAACTAAGTTAATTTATGTGTGCTTGGTTTTTTAGTGTTGTCTTGTTAATAATTTTGGTTTTTATGCAATCTTATGTGTTTTTGGTGTTGTTTTGTTAATAATGTTTTTGTTTTGCTTATGAAAATGAAAGTTACCTCTAACAGCATACTTTATTCTTTTGTAAAGTGAACTTCTGCCTCCACCGACATACTTTTCTAGTTCTTAACACTTGCGTAAATTTTTGTTTTGCTCATGAAAATCAAAGTTTGCCACTAAGAGCATACTTTGTTCTTTTGTAACGTGAACTTCTGCCCCCTCCGGCAGACTTGTCTAATTCTTAACACTTGTGTACTTTTTTATTTTGCTTATGAAAATGAAAGTTGTCTCTAACAGCATACTTTGTTCTTTTGTAAAGTAAACTCATGCCTCCTCCGGCATACTTTTCTAGTTCTTAACACTTGTATACTTGATGTTTTGCTTATGAAAATGAAAGTTTGCCTCTAACAGCATAATTTGTTCTTTTGTAAAGTGAACTTCTGCCTCCTCCGGCAGACTTGTCTAATTCTTAACACTTGTGTACTTTTTTATTTTGCTTATGAAAATGAAAGTTGCCTCTAACAGCATACTTTGTTCTTTTGTAAAGTAAACTTCTGCCTCCTCCGGCATACTTTTCTAGTTCTTAACACTTGCGTAAATTTTTTTTTTGCTCATGAAAATAAAAGTTGCCTCTAACAGCATACTTTGTTCTTTTGTAAAGTAAACTTCTGCATCCTCCGGCATACTTTTCCAGTTCGTAACACTTGTATACTTGATGTTTTGCTTA
The DNA here is from genome assembly GCF_019175385.1 of Lycium barbarum. Classification (NCBI taxonomy): domain Eukaryota; kingdom Viridiplantae; phylum Streptophyta; class Magnoliopsida; order Solanales; family Solanaceae; genus Lycium; species Lycium barbarum. The sequence goes on along the minus strand of NC_083348.1, from coordinate 82,349,216 downwards.
TGAAAATGAAAGTTTGACTCTAGCGGCATACTTTGTTCTTTTGCAAGGTGAACTTCTGCCTCCTCCGGCATACTTGTTCAGAACTTTGCCTGATTATTTTTTGTCAACTGAAGTTACTATAATTTCAAATCTAAGTCATTGAGCATTGTATACTAATCAAATGGAACGTATAAACTAATCAAAATCAGAACAAAGAAATAAATTTGATCAATTCTATGTTGTTGAGTAAAATTATGATTCGCAATGTTGAATCTCAACTGAATATCAGTTGTTTAGTTCATAAAAGATGATTTGTTGTTATTTTCAAATATTAACAAATCTAAACTTAATAAAGCATCAAATTGAGTTGAATTACGTTCAATTGAAACGCTATATATTATGTATTTATCTTTTCCGATGTTGTAGCAGCAAAATCAATGGAGATTTCTCCGGTGAAATGTTGGAACGATGGAACGATTGAAAGGTTTGTTGTTGGAATGATGGATAGGTTTAATTGGATGTTTGGGGTTCGTTACAGACTTTCAGGTTTTTATATGTGATGGGTAGGGATAGTAACGTCTTTTCTTATTGTTTTTTAGCTTAGAAGGGCAAAAATTAAAGACCACGCATTACGGGGGAAAAAATTAAAGACCAACGCATTTGAAGGGCATTCGCGTGAATTGCCCATTCAAGTATGAAACTAATATTTTTCTTCGTCCAATTTATGTGATAGTGTTTGAGTGACACATAATTTAACAATGAAAATAAGACTACTTTTGGAACTTGTCTAAAACGAGTTATAAATATTTGTATTGCTGTAAATTATCTCATTATGAGTAAATGAGACGCTTAATATAGAAATGTGTCATTTTTTTCAGCACCCATTAAAAAGGAAGAAATATCAATTAAATTAGAACAAAGGAATAATAGTGGAACTGGTCTTACCGCATACACCTTGATCCTTGATTTCTGTGACGCTGCCACTCTTTCTCCAGTCCATGCTAAGTGGAACTTCAGTCACGCTACCATATCTAAAGGACGTTATTGCTGCAGTTGATTCTTGCTGGGATAATGAAGTGTCAAGCCCCGTAAATGATGCCAAAAATTCCTCACTGGTGAGATCAGTATACTTATTGATGGCCAGCTTATAACGTTGAGTTCCATTCTGGTTGAACGATTCGATGAACTCAATGTTTTCCTTAAACGTTTTGAAGCGATGTTCCTTTTCTATCTCATCTTTATATACACGTCCATGACGAGCCATCCATTTTTCATGCCTTTCAAGCATGGATAGTTCTTGTAAGTCACGGGAAGTTGCTGTACGAGCATACAGATTGAGAATGGAAAAAAGAACAAGAAAAATTTTGAGGCAGAGATTGAAAGCCATTTTAAAATGGTAATGATATGGGAAATATATCTTAAAACTTAAAAAAAGAGGCTGTAGTGAATAAGCACACATCTTAACAGAGTTTATATAGGCGCAGTATTGAGAACTTTCGCCAACAAAAATTTCCAATTCTTGTTCCCACTTCAACATTAGACTAGATGTCAATCATTTCTTTTTCCGCAAATCGGCCGAATAACTTTTTAGGAGACTAGGACGACTTCAAGTCCATCAGTTTAAACAAATACAAAACAGCGTAATTCTTTCTTTCTTTCCTTTTTTTTTTTTGGGGGGGTCAAATAAATCATACTGTAGAGAAGGTATTTATATTACTTAGGCTATAATTAATTAAGAAACACATTTTTCTTTAAACTAGCCGCACGGGCCGAACAGTTTATTCACTTTAATTAGTCTGTTTTTAAGGTTTGTATTTTGTAAATAATTTTTACAAAAATTTCATAGTCATGACAATGAAAGTTACTTATCAATGTGAAAAAGAAAATTAGTAAGAAGGTGAGGGAAAATTAATATTTAGATTTTAGATTTTTTCTTTTAAATTGTTTAATATCTTATATGTATACCGACAAGTTGATATCCATCTCAATCAATTAACTGTTTAGATCCAAACATAAGAACCATTGTTGTATATATTGGATTTTTTAAAAGCCAAACTAATAAAATATTTTTGTTAAATTAATTAAAAAATATGAGGAAATAAATGTGTCGGATAATTAAAATTGAAGTGCATACGTCTATGGAATAAATATTAAGTATTATGACATATTAGAAATGCGATATGTTATATTGTAAATCACCAAATTTTAATTCCGAAATGAAAATATAAAGTAATATATTTTATAAATATAAAGAAACAATAATCAGAGAATGCAAGGGAGGGTAAGATAAGTAAAGTATTGACAAAGAAGGAAAAAGGGTTTTCCTTCTTTCTTAATACTTTAAACCTAAAAAGAGGACGAGCAATAGCAATGCAAATTTGTACCAAAAGTTATATAAATTGCACACTTTAACCAACTACCTTTTTATACACTTAGACATTTGTCATAGTCTTTCTCCAATAGACTATTGTCAAGAATATTTATTAGAAAGAATTAATTTTATTTTGGCTTTATAAATGAACAACTAATTTGGACACACATATTATATTTTTCAAGAACGCAAAAAGTCAAAAGTGAACAAGTAAAAGCGCATGAAGGAAATCAATGTGTCGGAGAATTAAAATAGAAGTGCGCACATGTATACATAAGAAGAAAATAAATATTCAGTACTATGACATATATCCACGTGGGATGTATTAATTCTTAAAGAATGTGAAAAATCAAAAGTAAACAAGTAAAAGTGCACGGAGGAAATAAATTTGTGCAGGAGAATTAAAATTGAACTGCATATGTCTATACATGAGAAGAGAATAAATATTCAGCTAGAATACAAAAAGTCAAAAGTAAAAAAGTAAAAGTGTACGGAGAAAATAAATGTGTCGAGAATTAAATTTGAAGTGCATACATCTATACATGAGAAGGGAATAAATATTAAGTACTATAACACATATTTACGTGTGATATAAAAATAATTAAATAAAGTATACAAATTATATAACTCATGATACAAGCATTCAGTACGTGAACAAATTGTGAAGGTCATTGTCCAAGTGGGAGCAGCTGTCTTCGTACCCCCACAACACTTATATATAATGAAAATTCTTGTTACAGGAAATGGAATATAGCTCATTGCCGTGATATCTCGACCTCTAAACTAAAAAGGAAGAAATCAATAAACTGAAACTATGTGGACAATTGTATAAAGGTCATATTATGCAATTGTAGACCATTTAATTTGTCGAGCCGTGTATCTTCGGCAAGAGTCATATTAATCTGTCTCGTTACAATTTTATCGTACGTCCCTGAAGGAACTGATGACTTGGTCAAAAGAAGTATTAATGCACCAACGAAGACACTATTGATGATTCCAAAGATCTGGGGGTCTATATTGCGTAGGAATCTTTGCTTCTCTTTGAATTTTTTTTGCACGTTTACATCAGCTAATTGATAGTAGATTAAGACTTGCAGTGGTAGAACGTGGAAGTCATATTCGGTTAAGTAAGGATTTGCCCAATGAGTTGATTAGAAAACAATATCTTTTCTTTTCTCCAGAACTTTTAACTATTGCATGAATTTACATCTATAATTTACTCAAGAAAAGCACTGGATTGACTTTAAGACGTTAATTACTACTTCCCCGTCCTAAAAAAAATTATCTTAGTTACAATATATTTGGACAGTCAAAGATATTTTTTTTATCATATTTTTTTCAAATACTTTTTTTCGAATTATTACTATTTTAACTTATAGTAGTTTTTACCTAGTTTCTATATATGTAATTTTTATTTTTAAAAAAAAACATAAAGATTATTCACATCATATATTAGTTAGTTTGACTTTCGTAATCCGAATCAAAACAGTCTTTTTGGAACGGAGGGAGTAATTATTAGCAACTACATACGGGTAGTGGTAGACCGCACAATTACACACTCCAAGACTGGTTAACAACACTTTCTCAAACTTGAAACCTATTTTAAAAAAAAAAAAAAATGAAAAAATCAATCTAATATATAATCAAACACGTTTTTTTTTTTGTTTGTTTTTAAAGGAAAATATCCATGTCCAAACGGCCCTCACACTATTAATACATAGAAACCTTTCAGGTGCTGCCATGCAGGTAAGTTACCTCCTGCTATAGACCCTTTAGGTATCCCCATTAACTCATGGAGTTTAACTTATTAGAATACTCTTAAAATATTGAATTGATGTAGGGCTTATGCAAATTTTTGAAGATAAGGTGTTGAATTTGTGGAGGGAAGAACAATTTAATTAATTCCTTGAAAATGTAGTTTTATGATATGAAAAGTTTTGTCACATGAGCAACTACAAGCGTGACCTTTGTACTTTATAGGCCACTTGAAAAGTGTAGCCGAGGGATAAAGGTTGCGCTAGTGTAGATCACCCTTAAAAAAGTGTTAGTCTAAAACTAAAAAGTGTGACACTTGATCAAATATTATACTTTTTGATAGTTTATACCACACTTTTCAGCGGTAACTAAAGGCCTACCTACCGAAATTTTTATTCTGATTAGTCTACACATGATTTGAAAAAGATTTGCAGAAACAATTATGGAAATTCCCATAAATCTTTGAGCGAAAATCCACATAAAACAGGAAAAACAAATGTACTGCAAACAAAAGGCTATGTATGAATTGATGTTGGACCTATAAATTATAATTACCACAGACCACACTTTAACTTTCCGATAGATAGAGTCTTGTAGATGAAGTCTTTAAATTGATTAATTAGTACCTTTGGATCTCGAACCATTTGGATCAATCACATTAATCATGCAACGAATTGAACTCACATTGATTAGTAGAATATATTCCTTCCGGATATAAAAAATATTCACTTAGTCTTTTTTTTCTTGAGTCAAAAAAGGCGTTCACTTATCAAATCAAGCAAGAATTAGCTTTGCTTTTCCAAATTTTCCCCTATTAAGTGTTATATGATCAAATCCCAATGCTTATTTAATTAACGATAGTTTAGTGAAATTTCATATTTTTTATCTAGGAGTTAATATTTTCTTAAGGGGTATGCAAATGGCTAAGTGGACTTTTTTTTTTTTTATGGAGTATTTATTTACACACTTGGTACGAATAATTGTATTGGTGATCATTTGATTGACATGTGATATCACTTGCCACATATCACGCTCTCATTGGCTATACAGGTTAATTATTCTATTTTTAATTTTGACACACCATGTTACTTGTCACGAGGTATGACGTACGAGCTTGAGCTTTTGGATGACGTAACATCCTATTGGACCATGGGCTTGTGCGTCAGTTTGTGAAGCGCACAAAACAAACTAGCCCAAATTGGATTCCATTTTGATTTAACTTTTTTTCTCTTATCTTATAAGAGGGAATTAAGCTCCTCTCCGTCAACATGGACAGTTCATGGAATTCTAATTTGCGAGGGGGTCAATTTGATCATCTTGTATAGTACTTAGCGCTGCTTGTGCTTGTACAAAGTGCATAGTTGTTTTTTATGGATCCAAAGTGACGAAAAAACCAAGAAGCTTTCACTCAAATGCCTTGTGCGTCCCACCTTTTGCAGTATGGGCCCAGGAGGGTATTGACGTAAATGTGTTAAAATTGGAGCATAGTAGATGGCTGGAAAGGAATCTTAGTGTAGCTGCCATATAAATATTTGTATGCATTGACCAAATTACACTTTTGATTATCTCATCATGGTGCTACGTGGGGCCCACATGCATGCATTTTCAAGACGATAGCGCGAAAAAAAAAACAAAAAAAAGATGTCTTTTTTATTTGTTAAAAATAATGAGCTACTTTTCACTCTTTTCAAAATCATTATTAAATTTTATTCTTAAGAAAATCAGAGATATTATTGGACTTCCTATGTTTAGTACTCTTTTAAGACGAAATACTATAAGCTAAATTTCAGGAAATTTAGAGAAGGTATGAATTAGCCATTACATTAAAATGTATTTTATTTTTTGGCAAAATCAAATCACTTTTAGTTAATACTGTAAGAATTGTATTAATATATTCTAAATTTTAAAACATAGATGAGATTTAATTTTATGTTTAAAGGTTACGGATTGAAAAAACAAAGACTTTTAATTTATTTTTTGGCAAAATCAAATCACTTTGAGTTAATACTGTAAAAATTGTATTAATATATTTTAAATTTTAAAACATAGATGATATTTAATTGTATGTTTAAAGGTTACGAATTGAAAAAACAAAGACTTTTAATTTATTTTTTGGCAAAACCAAATCACTTTGAGTTAATACTGTAAATTGTATTAATATATTCTAAATTTTAAAACATAGATGAGATTTAATTTTATGTTTAAAGGTTACAAATTGAAAAAACAAAGACTTTTAATTATAAATAAATAATATACAGCTTAGTAGGCATTTGGCCATGAAAATCAAATGTTTTTCATTTTATTTGGAATTTTGAAGATGGAGTTGTGTTTGGTTATAGTTTCTGCAAAGAATATTTGGTTATTTGAATGTATTAAAAGTGAAAACAAGGTTTTAGGTGTTTTTCAAATTTCAAATACAACTTTGAGTTGTATTTGGAATTTTCATGGCCAAACGTAGATTTCCAAATAAAGTGAAATAATTTTTCAGAAAAAAGTGAAAAATTCTAGTGGCCAAAACAGATCTTTAGAAAACTTTGAAGTTGGGCTCGTGCCGTGCATGGGAAATTCCTTACTAGTAACTATTATGGAATAGTGGGTTTGGTCGTCAACCCACTCTTCTATAATAGAGTAAAAAAAAAATAAAGTTGGGTTCACATGAAGAAGTAGGAGATAATTGAAAAAAAAAATTAAGGTGGGGTCCACGTGAAGAAGTAGGAGACAATTGCAAAAAAAAAAGGATATTTAAATAATGATAACAAGTTCAGAAAATGGTAAAGGTACGCTTAGAGAAAATTTAAAGAGAAATTCAGGAAAAAAGAAATAACGATTTAAATTGAACACAAAAACCGCTAAAGAAGTCATAAAACCAAAAGATTTAAAACTTATACCTTTGGGTAAGGATAAAAATGCACTAATTTTAGACACATACGTCTCACACAAATAATGAGGAATAACATCAAGAAGACGAAATATAAACGGTCAAGAAATGTATAAACATATCTTCTTAAATTGATGAATTTGGTCTATACATAAAAATTTAAGATTACAACAGATGCTAACACATGAAAGCGTTTTTTTAGTGTTATTGAGTAGAAAGAGATGATGGCATGAAACTCGGTAGGAGAAGGCGTATTTCAAATCTTTCAATTGGAGAATCAAACCGAGAAGCGGACTAAGTAAAATAATTTATTGATATTTTTACTGTCCTAATTTATGTAGCATAGTTTGACTAGGCACGAAGTTTAAAAAAGAAAGGAAAGATCTTTGAAACTTGTGCTCTAAAACAAGTCATAGATATTTGTGTGGATTTAAATAATTTGATTAAAGGTAAAAGGGGAAGTTTCAAGTTAAATGATTTCTAAACATAAAAATATATTATTTTTTTTAGACAAACTAAAAAAAATATGATACTATTTTTTGTGTTGGGCCCGTGCGACATCTAGCAACTACTATATTACTACTATATATAAACACCAATGTTGGTTTTTAGTCGTCCTCACAGGGGTGGGACAGTAATTTTGATTGATTTTTTTAATGCAATGAAGTGGCTACACATGGCTGCTCAAGTTGTCTTATAGCAGTGGGTCTCAATAGCCAATTTGTTTATCCTCTTTCATTCTTTCATGGTGAAATTTTCAATAAGCATACCACTTCCTTCACCTTCATCTTTTTTTGTAGATCTACTACTTTTGACCCTTATTTTTTTATCCCCTCCGTTTCAAATTATTTATCATGTTTACTGAAAATAATTGTCTCAAATTATCTATAGCTCACAAGTTCTAGAAAAAATTAATTATATTTCTTTCCTTAGTAGAATTTTATCATTAATGAAGATGACACATAAATAGAGTAAACATTTAATGAAGAGAAATTGTTAGTTAGATATAAATAAAGATAAAATTAGTCAAATATCCCTCCTAATTAATTTCTTAAGAGCTGTGTAAAATTAAAAATCGACAAATAATTTGAGACGGAGAGAGTAGCTTTTACTTTGTTTGTCCTTATACGTTATGATAAATTTAGGCAATTTTAGAGTCAGTCTTTTTTTTCTAACTGAACCATTTATCAAGCCTCACTATAAGTTAACTATATCTCACGTCATCCATACATGGTTTTTTTTAATCGATGTATGTGGTTGTACAGATCTCTCATAAATCATTCCAAGCATAATTTCAAAAAGAAAATTACTTTATAAGTTTTCTTGAATTATTATTATTATTATTATTATTATATTAATATTCTTATAAAATAATTAAATTTATTTGGAAACATACAATTTGAAATTTTTGTTATTAACTATAATTGTTACTTCTTGTTATTTCACACATGTCTTTTGAAATACTAATGATGTATTATAAATACTGAAAGCAGAAATCATTAACGGACAATTTCTTATATCTAGAGTAGAATTGAAAATGAAGCCGTTACAAGTCAACAATCAAATTATCTTAAAAACCTCTTGTTGGATTAACCGAGTAATCTTGTTAATCATAAAATATATACGAAGAATTAAATTATTTCTTAAGGTTCATTTTAATGATTAATGAATTTAATATTTTCTTGAATTTCATCTAAATTTAATGTTAGATCATTATATTTAACTAGCACAAACCCTTGCCACATGAAATTTTAAGTGAAAATTACTGCCGCCGTTTCGTATTGTTTGATTTTTTTAGTTGTTTGCACACATATTAAGAAAGTTACTTTGGAATATTTATTAAGAATGTTATGACTATATTAACCTTTACATATTCTCAAATTTACTTGTAGGAAGTTGCAAAGACTTTTTAGAAAGTTGTTTAAATCATCTATTAGCAAGGGTAACTATACAAAGGAAATATTAACACCTTCTTAATTATTGTTGAAAAAATTAATTATTTTGGAATAAATAAAAACTTCTTAAAATGAAATAAAAAGGGAGGGAAGAAGTTATAAGAGTTTATTTTTATGTACAACTAAAGAATTATATGCTCATAATTTCATAAAATGCCAACACATTTTAAATTTATGATCTTCTCCGTGTTAACTTTTTTTTAAAAACAAAAAAACAAAATCATGTTAGTTTATTAAATATCGAATCACTTGTGTCTTTAATTTGGTATTTGCTAATTCCATACCAAAGTTGCTTCCTTAAAAAGTCTTTGTAAATTATTTTTAAAATTTTTCATCCGGTGTCCGGTACCCGCTTTGGAGCCCAACTAATCCGGATTCACACCGTAATATCTTCATTTTGCGGATAAAGCACTCCTTGCTGAAACGACTCTATACCAAGGGCTTAAACTCTAGACCTCTTGTTAAGAATAAAAGAATACTTACCATTTCATCACAACCTTTAAGGATAAAAATTATGTAACTAATAAATTTTAATAATTGTGAAGACTTATTAGCAAGACATATTTAACGTGCCACTACATTAAATTAATTATATTAGAAAAGTATGACAAAAATTACACTTCTTTTAATTAAAATTACATTTTTTTTGTGTGGATTGCCCTTCAAAAGCACTGGTCTCCTCAAATTGGTGGTCTTTAATTTTTGTCTTTCGCCTAATACCCCAAGGTTCTGGCTTCGAACCCTAGCTTAGTAAAAACAAAGAAAGAATTTCGCAAGGCAGAGTTTCATGCAAAATCCTGTCTGCATGCAAAACTCTGCCTGAGGCCTAACTTTGCTACAAAACTCTGTTTTTTTTTTGTTTTTACTGAGCCAGGGTTCGAACCCTAAATCTCATGGTATTAGGCGAAGGGCAAAAATTAAAGACCACCAATTTGACGGGCAAAAATTAAAAATCAATGCCTTTGAAGGGTAATCGTGCAAATGACCCTTAAAGTTACTACTCTTACCTCACGAGTTTGGGCCCGGGCTTAGCACGGGCCTTCTGCAACTAGTATATATATATGAGTCAATCTCGATTTTTTTGTCGTCCTCTCACATTACAAAAGAAGAATTTTGATTGATTGGTTACTTACACATGGCTGCTACTGCCTTTGCTTTGCTAGCAATTTGCAGGATTGACTTGGCTTTAACTTTTGCCCCTCAAATCGGTAGTCTTTTATTTTTATCCTTCGCTAAAAATCTCTTGATTTCGAATTTGAATTCTCTCTCAATTAAAAATTTAAAAAAAATTGAAAGATAGAGTTTGAATTTCTAAGGCAGAATTTTTCATGCAAAACTACCTTCCTGCTTCAGGTAGAGTTTCAAACTCTGTCTTAAAGTAGAGCTTTAGGCAAAAATCTGCCTTCAGGCACAATGCTGCCTTGCAAATCCAAACCTCTGCATTACAAAATTCTTTATTTTTTTTACTAAGCTGGAATTCCAACCCAGAATCTCAGAGTATTAGGCGAAGGAAAAAAATTAAAGACCACCAATTTGAGGGCCAAAAATTAAAGACCACCGCAAAAGAAGGAGAATCCGCGGAAAAAAAAATTCTTTGCATATCCCACCAATAAAACTCAATTGTTTTTCTTCAGCCCATATGGCGTGGGCCCCTGCAATATTTGTCAACCGCCCCTTATGCCCTTTATTAATTTACTAGGCATATATGCCCGTGCACCGAACATATCCATTCATTTTAATTAATCAGTCTTTAAGGTTTGTATTTTGTAAATAATTTTTAAAAATTTCTCATTGGCATGACAATGAAAATTGTTCGTCGATGTGAAAAATAAAATTAGTGTGAAGGTGAGGGAAAATTAATATTTTGATTCTAGATTTTTTTATTTTAAATTGTTTAATATGTTATATGTATACAGAGAAGTTAATATCTATCTCAATTAATTAACTGTTCAGATCCAAACATAAGAACTATCGTGTTGTATATATTGAATTTTTTAAAAGCAAAACTAATAAAATATTTTTATTAAATTAATCAAAAAAATTAGTTACATTATAATTTTTTATATTAACAATTATATATAAAATGAATTGTTACAGAGAAATCAAAATTAGAAAGATATATATGGTAAATCACCAAATTTTAATTTCGAAATGAAAATATGAAATAATACATTTTTATTAATGTAAAGAAACAATAATCAGAGAATACAAAGAAGAGTAAGATAAGTAAAGTATTGACAAAGAAGGAAAATGGGGATAAAAGTAATTGTCCATGTTAACATATCAAGACAAAGAAATTTTTCTTCTTCTTATTTTACCCTTCACATTAATTACTGATTTTACTTCATTTATTAATTCTTAAAGAACGTACTAAGAGGGAGAAGAGAGGCAGTACATTGATTTAGTTTAAATACTCAGCGTGTGATATGTGTTTAGCTATTGCTCTTATCGTCCTAACTAATCCTAATTAGGGGACGCTCGTATTTTCTGGAAAAGTACATCCTATAAGGGGTCACATGAGTAAATATTTATCTGCATATTTACACTAAATTAACTCAATATATTAATTAAAAAATTTAATACGCTGAAAATATGTACTATATTAATTAATACTTTCTTTATTCGATTTATGTGATACAGTTTGCTTTATCGAGTTGTCCATCGTTCTATTAACAAGAATCTATTCCTCCACAAAGGTTAGCAATCTTGTGAATTGATTTGGATTAAAAGGGTTCTTCACCAACCTTGGAAGAAGCTTAGGTTGAGAGGTAAGCTTGAGGGCAAATACGAGTGACGTGAGGAACCTTTGCTACTAATATTGTTTGCTCGTTTTGTAGGTACACGAAGAGGAGACATAAGGATAAGGAGATATAAGGATGTCATCCATAGCTTCCGAGTCTTATGGAGACGATTTTGAGAGTTATGCCTCTAGCAATGGAGGGTATGTCTATGAGGGTGACGGAGGCTATGAGGGAGACGACATGGGTATGAGCATCACTATTCTTACAATGAATATAATGGTGATGGTGCTCATGAGTCGTATGAGGAACATGGTCGATATGATCATAACTTGTACGAGGGTGAAGAATACTACTCCGAGGGAAATTGTGAGGCAACACCTTATGAGGCTTATGAAGGAGAAGGAGTGGATGATTATGAAGAAGAGTCCCATGGTGGATACGAACATGAGCAGTCTCATCCTAGATGCCATTGACATGGGATTGAGTTGAGGTATGCTCCTTCCTCACACTTTCGATATAAACCACTCGGTGAGAGTTTGCAAGAATGGGAAGAATGTGGTGATGATGAGCCTATTGACTATGCACTTTGTGGTGAGTATGCTTGTGAAAATAATGGGATTGCATATAATTCTTATGAGGAATCTTCTAGTAGATATTCACGTACATCGGCTTGTGACACTTCCTATTCCAAGCAAAAAGGTATAGGTGTGTGGATTGGGCCGACTAGGAATCCGCCTAGAAGGAGAAGAGAGTATACATGTCCTCCTTCAAGAAACACAAGGGCATATAATTCTTACCCTAATTCGGAGGCACAAAATTCCCAATATGGTTATATTATTGAAGGTAGGCGGGGAGTGACGATGGGTGAAGAAAGTAGGAAGAATGAGGGGCCTCAAGCGAGGAATGAACCCAAAGAAGAAACAAGAACAAGTGGTGGGTTCAAGGAGATAAGAGAAGACTTCAAGTGCATAGGAGATCATATAAAAGGGGCAGAAGAAAACCTCAAGGAAATGACGGAGCTACTTCTCCAAGTGCAAGACACAACAAATTGTGAGAGAAAAGATTGAGAGGAGTAAGGGATCGAAAAGTGACAACTCTAGAGAGAAAAAAGGAGAGGCTGTGAGGAGTGATGTGAGAGAGTTGTCACAAACTATATCTAGCACTTGTAACTTTCCTTTCTTTTCTAGTGGTCTTATTGATAGTGCAAGTATTCTCGGGAGCAAGCCGGATGATGAACCTCAACCTTTGAAGGTTCTTGAGGTGGTTGAGAGCTTCCCAAAGGAACAAACGAGCTCCAAAGTTGAAACCCAAGGCAAAGGAGATGACTGTGAACTTCAAGGTAAAATAGCTACTTGTAACACCGCGAATGATATGATTGATCATGTTGTCGAAGTGAGTGTAAATAATAGCTTGTCCTTAATTGAGCTTAATGAATCTTTGCCTTGTGATGTGCCTAATGCTATAATGACAATTGACATTGTAATGGATGGTCCAACACTAGTTGATCCTATTGATGACTATTTTGACTCTTCTCTTGAGTTCAATTTGTGTCCACCTAGTGTTAATCCTCTTGATATGCATGTTAGTACATTGTCATGTGAATTGTTAGTGCACCCACTAGTTGATCCTAGCGATGACCGAATTGATTCTTCTAGCAAGATCAATTTGCGTCTAACTAGTGTGGTTACTTGTGTTGATCAATTTGTATGCTATGAAAATCCACTATTTGAGGAACCTTGTGATGTGTTTAATGACCCTCAATTTATTGATGATGTTGATATAATTGATCATGTGAATAGTCATGTACCTAGTGGGAAGTTTGGTCATGTTGAGCAAATGGTTTCTTTTGGAGACTATAATGTGATATGTAACCCACTATGGAATGATGACACTCTTTCCCGTGATGGAGATATTCCTTTGAAGGATTGTGTTCCATTTGTGGGGAAGGAAAGTGTTACAAAGGAAGGTGATTCTTGTCTAGAAATTGGAAATTCCTCCTTTCATGTCCAACTTCATAGTAACCTATTGGATGGTCTTGTTATAGATTCTAGTAGTGAGGTTACACTTGAGGGTGACATAGAAGAGGAAGTTGTTTTACGTAATACCTTTCTTTACTACTTGTTTGCATTTGATGATGCTCATGTGTATGTTTTGGGTGCATCTTATGTGAAGAGAGACTCTTATAGGGTAAATAAGTGTGTCTCTGACCATACTAGGTGGGTAATCTACCCATTTGATCCGGGTGACATCTTGTGTCATTTGAGAGCACTATCTTGGGAGAGTCTTTATTGGAATAATGAGAGTGTCCTTGTTTGGGCATTGTGCTACATGTCAAATAGAACCAATGTCGAGTTGCATACTTTGTATTTTGAATCCATTGGTTTTATTACTCTATCCTTATGTCATGAACCTTTGAGGAATCAACTTCTTGATACCTCATGTGTGCAAATGTTAATCATGATTGTCATAGACATGTGGTTTTACCACAAATTTGTTCATCCTTGGCATGAATATATGATTATTACTTTGTGTGCTAACCCTCAATCCTTAAGGAGTATGTTTTCGTATGTCTTCCCTTAGGTTTTACTAGGTTCGGATTCGAGGACGAATCCTTCTGAAGAAGGGGAGGATGATACGATCCTACTTGGCACACCTCATTTCAAGACTTACATCCAAGGTTGAAGCGGATCTAAAAGAAGAGAGGTCTTACAAAGACAAAAGCAAAATATCTTCAACTTGGAACCAAGGGAAAAAGAAGTGGAAGCCGTCCACTTGGGAGAAGCCCAAGATCACTACTCACACTCCTCAAGCTAGGTTTGATTACAAGGCTAGAGAAGACCACCAAGCCAAAGGAGGTAACAATGTTAACCCTAACTTCCCTCGTCCATCTACCATTCAATGTTTCAAATGCCAAGGTAGAGGACATATTGCAAGTGAGTGTCCCAATCGGAGGACTATCACTATAGTGAGGGATGGGTATCGAACCGCGGATGAAAAGCGGCGGTTCTCAGGTATACCTAGATTATTCTAGGGTTGTAATCTAGAAATTTTTTGCTTGTTTTAATGTCCACAACCCTTCTATCATTTTGTTTAATAATAAAAAAAATAGTTTTTGTTTTGTCATTTCCTAGTATATTTTCTTTAATTTTTCTTTTGTATAGTTCTTTTCAGGCTGGTTCTACTGACATGACATGCATGCGGATATTTTTAGCCAGATCTTGAAGGCCAGTTTAATTACACAAGAAATGCACCCAAAGGATTGAAAATGGTAAAGAAAAACATGGGAGGAAATAGTAGAGTACTAAAACATTTTGAGAGTAAGCTGAAGTCTGGCTTAAATGAAACTAAGACGATCACTTTGGGAATCATGAGAATGGCACTAGTGTATAACAAAATATTGATCCCAAGTGATTTGAAGTGGGCCAATACCAAGAGAGGTCAAAAAGCAAGTTCGCTCCAATTAACTTGAGTCATCCATTATAAAGAGATACAATATGATTTTCACTTTTCATTCTCGAATCGCATGCTTTGTACTTGATTTTTTAAATGATTGGTATGACGAAGGCATTTCATTCTGCTACCTGAACATTGTGTCACCCTTTGCTAGCCCTTTTGAGCCTTAATTTTATTTTCTTTCATATCCCTCTTTTGGAATCAAAGTACAGTACAAAAAAAGAGTCGGAAGAGAAATGTGAAAAGGTATGGAGAAAGTCACAATGAAGAGAAAAGAGTTGAAACAAAAAAAAAAAAAAAAAAAAAAAAGACAGAAGAGAAAAAGGGAAAAGGTAAGGAGAAAGTCAAATGAAGATAAAAGAGTTGAAATAAAAGGAAAAAATAAAGGCCAAGCAAAAAAAAAAAAAGAGAAACACACAAGAAATGAGCTTTATGAACTACGTTCAACCTGATTCTTGTTTCGGCAGGATACGTAAGCAACCCTACTGCAGGGTTCGGTCCAACCAAAGAAAAATTCAAAATTCCCCGTTTCAAAGAAACTGGGGCAGAAGTTGTTTTTAATTTTTTGAGTCGATTCCAAAAGTTGTAAGTCCCAACCCTTCTATTTTAGTGTTTTCTTTGAGCCTTCATGCGGTCATTTTCTTTCTAACCCTGTCCAAAAGCTACGTTACGACCAAAAGAAAGATGTTTAGATCAATCTTTAAGAATGACAAGTCAAACATGCTTTGAGTGGTGATTATCATACAAGGAACAATGTCATGTTACTTATGCAAGGAATGAAAATCAAAAGTGAAAAATGAGAGTCTTGTTGGTGAAAATCCTCATGGGCACCATAAGGCGACGGTGAGTGAGTGAAAGAACCGAATAAGAAAATCTTATCGGTGAAAACCCTTACGAGCACCATAAGGCGACGGTGAGTGAGAGAAAGAACCAAATGACAGAGGCTTGTTGGTGAAAACCCTTCGTGGCATCACTAGCCGAAAGAGGTTCGATGATAGCGATGTAGTTTTTGGAATTTGGAAGTCTAAGTGTATGACACGAGTTGAAGGTTAGATTGGTTGAAGAGGTCAGGCAGCTTAATCCAAAATGTATGTCATGATCATTGGAGCCGGCTACCACATTCCGAAAAGTGTCATTTCTTAGTCTTTCCCCAAGAGAGACGTCTCTTATTGAATACTATCTCTTTTAATTTCTACATCACTTTTTTCCTCTTTCTTTGTTTCTTGAGTCAGTTCATGTCAAAACAAGCAAGAAGGGACTTCAAAATCTGCTACCAATTTCTCTAATTGCATAAAGCAAAATTTGGCCAGATCATTAAAGTGACAAGATTCAAGCAAAAGTTATATGCATAACAAGTTTGTTAACGATTGACAGACATTTGGATTCATGGTTAACTCAAAGGTCCGGTGATTGTTGAAATGCGAGTACAATACATTTATTTTGAGGTTTGAGGTTTGAGATGTATGAAAAAGGTTATCGAGATAGGTTGAAATCAAGAGCTGAATGGGGCAAAGATCCTCAAAGCCAAGGCCACAAACCAACCACCATGCTTTTAAACTCACAAATTTTCTTTGTTTGAAATAGGAATGGGTGTTATCTTCAAATCAGAGGCTTCAGAGCCCAAATATTCGAAGGGCGCATTTCCTCAAATTGCCAACACCAAAGGCAATGGCACAACATAGGTTTGCAAGCAACAAAAATTAATCAATTTTTCAATTATTTATATTGTAACCCCTAGGAGACGCACTTCCTAGCCTGGGTCTTTCAGGTTTTTCTTGTAAGAGACGCACTTCCTAAACTGAACCATTACTCCTAGGAGACGCACTTCCTAGTTAAAAGTTTTAGTTTTACCTCTAGGAGACGCACTTCCTAGTTAGAGCGTTTGATTTTACTTACATCATTGAATATCTTACAAAGAGTTTATGATTTTGCTAACACTCACAAAAAATTTCCTAGTGCAAACTGGGGCAGAAAATTTTGTTCGTGTTGTTTGTCTTTGATGATTTGCAGGACCCGCCTAAAGAATGGGAAGCAAGTCAGGACCCGCCTGAAGAATGGGAACAAGTCAGGACCCGCCTGAAGAATGGGAAGAAGTCAGGACCCGCCTGAAGAATGGGAAGCAAGTCAGGACCCGCCTGAAGAATGGGAACAAGTCAGGACCCGCCTGAAGAATAGGAAGTAAGTCAGGACCCGCCTGAAGAATGGGGAGAAAGTCAGGACCCGCTTGAAGAATGGGAAGAAAGTCAGGACCCGCCTGAAGAATGGGAAGCAAGTCAGGACCCGCCTGAAGAATGGGAAGCAAGTCAGGACCCGCCTGAAGAATGGGAACAAGTCAGGACTCGCTTGAAGAATGGGAACAAATCAGGACCCGCCTGAAGAATGGGAAGCAAGTAAGGACCCGCCTGAAGAATAGGAGGCAAGTCAGGACCCTCCTGAAGAATGAGAAGAAGTCAGGACCCGCCTGAAGAATGGGAAGCAAGTCAGGACCCGACTGTAGAATGGGAATAAGTTAGGACACGCCTGAAGAATGGGAAGCAAGTCAGGACCCGCTTGAAGAATGGGAAGAAAGTCAGGACCCGCCTGAAGAATGGGAAGCAAGTCAGGACCCGCCTGAAGAATGGGAAGCAAGTCAGGACCCGCCTGAAGAATGGGAACAAGTCAGGACTCGCTTGAAGAATGGGAACAAATCAGGACCCGCCTGAAGAATGGGAAGCAAGTAAGGACCCGCCTGAAGAATAGGAGGCAAGTCAGGACCCTCCTGAAGAATGAGAAGAAGTCAGGACCCGCCTGAAGAATGGGAAGCAAGTCAGGACCCGACTGTAGAATGGGAATAAGTTAGGACACGCCTGAAGAATGGGAAGCAAGTCAGGACCCACCTGAAAAATGGGAAGAAAGTCAGGACCCGCCTGAAGAATGGGAAACAAGTCAGGACCCGCCTGAAGAATAGGAAGCAAATCAGGACCCTCCTAAAGAATGGGGAGAAAGTCAGGACCCGCCAGAAGAATGGGAAGCAAGTCAAGACCCGCCAGAAGAATGGGAAGCAAGCCAGGACCCGCCTGAAGAATAGGAATAAGTCAGGATCCGCCTGAAGAATGGGAAGCAAGTCTGGACCCACTTGAAAAATGGGAGCAAGTCAGGACCCGCCTGAAAAATGGTATGATCAGGAACCCGCCTAGAGAATAGGGCCACCTTTCAATTTCAAGTTCAGGAACCCGCCTGGATAATAGGGACATCTTTCAATTTCAAGTTCAGGAGCCCGCCTGAAGAATAGGGTGTACTTTCAGTTAGAAGTAGCAGGAGCCCGCCTGAATAATAGGGTCAACATTCAACTGCTTTTCAATTTCAAGATCAGGATTCCGCTTGAAGTATGGAGTTTGCTTTTAAGTTCAATTCGAGGTCGAAGTGTTTGTCTCACACTTGGGAAAACATGAAGATTCGGGCCAAGATTCAAGAGAAGTTTCATAGCTAGGATCATGTGCTTGTATTTTCTTTTCACTTTTGTCTTTCATTTAATGTAATAATAGGACCGCGTACCGGAGCCTCGACAGGACCTCGCTCGACTATTCACCTCCAAATGTTTCATCTCCCTTCTTACTTTTGAACTACACGTGACCTGATTCCCTTATAACCCGGGATACGTAGATTGCCCAAAACCAGGGCTCGGTTGCATCATCTTCTTTCTTTCCCTTCCTTTTCGAACAACGGTAGGGTCAAACTAGTCTCTTTGTCTACTTGTTTGTTTGAAAACTCTTCGTATTCCCAATCAAACAGGGGCAGCTGTAGACACGTAATTTTGACCCTCCCCAAGTTTGTTTCACACGATTTTTTAACATCAAGTATTTCTTTTTGGCTTAATCTTGCTTTTTTTTTCGAATTTTATCTCATTTTAGTGATTTTGTGGTGGAAATAAAAAATATAAAACAAAAATAGAGTCGTAGTTAAGATAAAGAGAAAATTTTCAAAAAATATTTTTTTCTTTTTAACAGGATTTAAATGTATAAGTTTTATTTTTGTTCTTAGTCTAAAATTAGGTGGCTAAAATACTTATAAGTGTATTTAGATTTTTATTAAAACAAAAAACAAAAAAAAACAAAAAAAGACCAACCAAAAAGTTTCACCTCATAAGATTCTTTCCAACAAACTAATTTCTCCCGCTCCATTTTCTTGCTCACTACTTCACAACATATACACACATATCACACAAAAGACAAAATAGAAAAATAGATTTTTTAATGGGAGGGAACACGTGACAAAGGGGGGAAAGAAATATTATTTTTGAGTGGTCACATAATTTGATACAGTTACACACACAAAAAAGATGAAATAGTGGGGTCCATTTTTTTATAATAAAAGAAACCACATGGACGTGGAAGGAGAGGAACAGAAAAGGGGTCATTTCATTTTCTTGGGGAGGGGCCACTGATATGAGATAGAAAAGGGGAAAGAAACGGATTGAGACAGAGAAATAAAAGTGACGGACAGACAAAGAAAGAGAACAAAAAATATCAATCTTCTTTATTTTTTTTTAACCATTAAAACCATCATCTCCCTCACCACTGTCCGACCTCCAAACCCACACCGTCGCCATCACCCAAAATTGCCGCCACCCCCACCGAAAAAAACCAAAAGACCTAGTCACCAAACAGGCCCTGTTCATCACCACTTGACCTTCCACCTTCACCACTACACTACCAAAAACCACCAGAAAACCCCCATGAACACCGACAACCCAAACGAACCATTGTAAAAATATTTAAAAAAACAGTCCCGAAAAAATAGCAATCAGCCCTCCGTCGTTCTTATTTTAGTTTGATTTTTCCTTTAAAAAAAAACTTTTGAGGTGTGTGTTCGGGATTGCGGGTATCGAATTCTGCTATAGATCCGGTTTAATTTGGGTTTTGAGTTTTCACGTCGGGTTTTTGTCGAGTGCCGGCTCAAAGCTCCATTTGAGGTCCATTTCTATCTTAATCTCTTCCTCTTTTGAATGCTTTTTATCCAGTGTTGAATGATTGTTTGAAGTGGGTTTTCATATTTATTTGATAAATATTGAAATAGAAATTGTTTGATTCAGAAATGAATTGCGTTGTTGGGTTTGGTGAAAATTTATTTCTCTCTTTGTTTGG
Organism: Lycium barbarum; assembly: GCF_019175385.1. NCBI lineage: Eukaryota > Viridiplantae > Streptophyta > Magnoliopsida > Solanales > Solanaceae > Lycium > Lycium barbarum. The sequence continues at coordinate 82,328,961 of NC_083348.1, read as the reverse complement.
CCAAAAAATTAGAGCTAAATGTTTAAGGCGAGTTTATTTATTCTGAAACTAATTAAATCTGAAAGGACCATTTGGGGTATGAAATTCAGTGGATATGAGATAATTTTGGGCTTAGAATTTTATTACTGCTTTCAGTAATTGGATGGTAGTAAAATGGACGATTGATATATTGGGGGGTTGGTAGGCAAATTTAGGTCCGTTTGTGGTATGTTTGCTTTTACTCGCTTTAAATATCATGTATTCATTTCCCGGGTGGGATGCCCCGGAAGAAAACAAAAATGTAAAAATAAATGGAGGCCCCGGTTACAGTGATAAAATTCGGGGTAATGTCGTTTCTTTATACTCTTCTCTATTTGGATATTCTGCTTTGTTGTAATTAATGGAGGTCTTGTTAATTTAATTATTCGGTCGTATAGCTGCTCAATATATTTCTTAAACAAAAGAATCAGGCTAAGACTAACGGTTAAGGCCATATTAATTAATTACTAGTGTGAGTTGAGCGAGATGGGTTGCGAATTTATTCAAAACCCATTGTCAAAAGAGTGAAAATTAATAATAACCAAATAATAATAAGTCTCGGATTTTAGAGACAAATAATTGCCTTTAACAGTAGATGAGCTTTAGGCACGTTTCAAGACGTTTGTTTCGATTAAGAATGCGGTTACGCATCTTATTTCGAGACCTTTTTTTTAAACTCAGGGATGTGGTTACACACCTTGGTCGTACTCGTTTTAATAATTAATTTTGTTTCGAATAAGAATGCAGTTATGCATCTTACTTTGAGACGCTTAAAAGATTCGGAATGCGGTTACGCATCCGATTTAAGACCAATAAATGTTCAACAATAAAATACGAGCAAATCAAGGCTTGTAACATAATTTATCCAAAAAATTAGTTTAAGTTAAGTATAAGTCGATAAAGCGACCGTGCTAAAACCACGGGACTCGGGAAATGCCTAACACCTTCTCCCCGGTCAACAGAATTCCTTACCTGGTCTTCTGTTTTCGCGGACCCTAATAAAAGAGTCATTTCCTTTTGATTAGTGATTCATAAGGTGGCTTGGAACACCAAAACTCAATTCCAAGTGGCGACTTTGTGAATAAAATAATCCCTTTTCAAAACCGTCATTTCAAATGGAAAAACCCTTTAATAAAAAAAAAACTTGCGCGTTTATAGCGTAGGGGCGCAAAAAGGGGTGTGACACATATTCTGTTTCCACCACCATTAGGAGGAACAAAAAGAACCTTTACATGATTCCATAAAGGTTTATCATCAAAATCTGATCCAACACTTTTTGTTGGTCTTGAAATAGCCTTTCCTTTGTGTTTCGTAGCTGCTGATGATGCCATTTTAACAGATATTGGATGAAAAAGATTCTGAAATTCTTTGGCTTTGGAGAGAAACAGAGGGACGGATGAAGGAGAAAGAGAGAGAATAGTTCTTTTGTCTCTTTTCTTGGGCTTTTGGAGGGAAAGTTGGTGTAGAAAAGTCTTAAAAGATATATTTTGGCTTTGCTAATAAGTTTCCTTAAAAAAAGAAGAAGATAATTTGCTGTGAAAGGGACTTTGGCATGATGTTGACTTTTTTGACAAGATATTTTCTTTTGGCTTCCCTTTTCAAAGAAATAGTACAAATGTTGCATTAATGAGATCTGTACCCACTTGGTTTTATCCTTTTAATTTGAAATATTTTTTAGTTATTATAATAGAAATATAATTATTATTAAAAGTTCAAATTTCAAACCCCAAAACTAAAACCTCAAACCCCAATATAATAGTGTATATATCTTGTTATCGGTTAAATTAGTCGGATAAAGTCAATCGTTAGTTTCAGTTGAATATATAATTACACTTAAAGTATTTCGATAGTTCAAAACTTGTACTGATAGGAAGAATCAAATGATCTAACAAGACGTGATCCCTATATATATATATATATATATATATATATATATATATATATATATATATATATATATATCTTGTTATCGGTTAAATTAGTCAAATCAAGTCAATCGTTAGTTTCAGTTGACTATGGACATAAATATTTCGAATTATAACGATTGTAACTTATAGTACTTTTTACCTAGTTTCTATATATGTAATTTTTATTTAAAAAAAAACATAAAGATTCTATGTCCAAATTCACACCATATATTAATTAGTTTAACCTTCGTAATCCAAATCAAAACAGTCTTTTTGGAACGGGGGAAGTAATTATTAGCAACTACATACAGGTAGTGGTAGAACGCACAATTACACACTCCAAAACTGGTTAACAACTCTTTCTCAAACTTAAAACCTATTTTTTTTAAAAATGAAAAAATCAATCTAATATATAATCAAACACGTTTTTTTTTTTTTTTTTAAGGAAAATATCCATGTCCAAACGGCCCTCACACTATTAATACATAGAAACCTTTCAGGTGCTGCCATGCAGGTAAGTTACCTCCTGCTATAGACCCTTTAGGTATCCCCATTAACTCATGGAGTTTAACTTATTAGAATACTCTTAAAATATTGAATTGATGTAGGGCTTATACAAAATTTTGAAGATAAGGTGTTGAATTTGTGGAGGGAAGAACAATTTAATTAATTCCTTGAAAATGTAGTTTTATGATATGAAAAGTTTTGTCACCTATAAATTATAATTACCACAGACCACACTTTAACTTTCCGATACATAAAGAGTCTTGTAGTTGAAATCTTTAAATTGATTAATTAGTACCTTTGGATCTCGAACCATTTGGATCAATCACATTAATCATGCAACGAATTGAACTCACATTGATTAGTAGAATATATTCCTTCCGGATAAAAAAAAGTATCCACTTAGTCTTTTTTTCTTGAGTAAAAAAAAATGTTCACTTATCAAATCATGTAAGAATTAGTTTTGCTTTTTCAGATTTGCCCCTATTAAGTGTTATATGATCAAATCCTTATGCTTATTTAATTAGGAATAGTGTAGTGAAATTACATATTTTTTATTTAGGAATTAATATTTTCTTAAGGGGTATGCAGATAGCTAAGTAAACTTCTTTTTTATGGAGTATTTATTTACACACTTGGTACGAATAATTGTATTGGCGATCATTTGATTGACATGTGATATCACTTGCCACATATCACGCTCTCATTGGCTATACAGGTTAATTATTCTATTTTAATTTGACACGCCATGTTACTTATCACGAGGTATGACGTACGAGCTTGAGCTTTTGGATGACGTAACATCCTATTGGACCATGGGCTTGTGCATCTGTTTGTGAAGCGCACAAAACAACTAGCCCAAATTGGATTCCATTTTGATTTAACTTTTTTTCTCTCGTCTTATAAGAGGGAGTTAAGCTCCTCTCCGCAGGGGCGGAGAAAAAGTAATTGAAAATATAATTTTTTTTAGTAGTGCCATCCCTTCAAAAATTTATTTTTGGAAATCAAATCTCAATTTTTTCCCCAAAATTTTGGTCAACACACCCGATCTCGGTTGACCGGATCCGACACAGATCCCATACCCTTACCCACGTCAGTGTCGTGTCGACACGGGTACACCGAAACTACCGAGTCCGAGTAACTTAGGTGCTAATCATGTCATCTCTCATTGTTTCAGAGAAGCAAATGAAGTTGCTAACTTATTGGCTAAAATGGCTTCTACAAGTGGAAATAGGACCTTCTATCATTCTCTTCAAGATTTTCCTAGAGAGGCAAAGGGGCTACTTTAACTTGACAAATGGCAAACACTTACATTTAGAAGAAAATATGAGAAATGTAACTTTTTTGTTAGTTAATTTTCTTGTTATTTTGGAAAGGACTTTGTATAGGCTAATCCTTTCCTTAGATTGTTTTGCGAGCTCTTTTGTCGACTATTGGCAAGGTTCCATGTCCTCCTCTAGTCATTATAAATTACTTACATATATTAACATCATAGGGGTGCAAGCCAAACTCCTACACCATAGGCTCACAACCTAATGGTTATGGCTTAAATAATTAAAAAAAAAAAACTCTTAGCTCAGCATGCAATTTAATGACTTGCAATCAACGAAACCAAAAATGTTTCAAGCCAAATTATCCTAAGTGTATTCAATTAGCACTAGTATCAGATGAAATAATAAATATCTTGTGTAATTGTCATTCTACCAGTACCAGTATGTAGAGTGTACGCAAACCTTACCTATACCTTAGAAGGTAAAGAGGTTGTTTCCGATAGACCTTCGGCTCAAGAAAAGCAATACAAAGCAATCAGCAAAGGAAATAACGAAAAATAAAGAAGTCATCACAAAATACTATAAAGCATGATAAATAGTCTGCAAAGGGACAATAACTACAATGCAATAATATGCTAATTAAAGAACATAAGACAATAGATAGTAACATATATCGACGGATAAGTAGCTAGCCACATGAGAAATACTACGACTACTGGTAAGGGAGGATAAGAAAGAAAATGTTCTACTACCTGCTAACCTTCTACCTTAATTAGTGTCCTCCAAACCCTCCTATCTAAGGTCATGTCTTCGGTAAGCTGCATATGCGTCATGTCCTGTCTAATCACCTCTATGCAATACTTCTTCAGCCTAGTTCTACCTCTGTTCAAGTCATCCATAGCAATCCTCTCGTACCTCCGTAAAAGGACTTCCCCGCATCTCCTCTTCACATGCGCGAACCACCTCAGCCTCGCTTCCCGCATCTTATGCTCTATTGAAGCTACTCCAACCTTGTCCTGGATGCCTCCATTTCTACTCCACCAAGTTTGGGAAATTCAAGGATTTTCAGTCTTTTATCATGTGTTTACACATTGTGTAGAAATATGGTAAAATTGCATAGATGTACACGTAATTATTATAAATTTTTCTTCATAAAAGTAACTTAACTATTTTTTTCTAACACAAAAATCACACCACCTAGAAAATCTTAACTCTTCGATGAATAACACTTTTTTTATTCTTTTTTTAGTCTAATAAATAAAAACTCAATTAAAAAAAAAAATTAACCCTACCCAATCCAAAACCCATACGAAAAAATTAACTTTCAATTACTTTTTCTCTGTAATTGTACACACACACTTTTATATTACGTCGTATTCACGTAAAGTAATACATAAATATTTTAATAACTTATTAATGCGAATATTTTTAAGTATATCCAACCAAACACAACATTACTTATATTTAAATTATTTTTTCTTTTACAAATTTGCAATTAATTTTCCTAATCCCTTTAAGGAAAGACATCGTATTACTTAATTTAATCTAAGATTATTTTTCCTTATCCATACGCTTAAGATTATGGGATAACCATTTTATGTTAAAAAAGATAGTTAAGTGACTTCGGTGAAAAAAAAAGTGATAGTTACGTGACCTTATATATAGGATACATTCTATGTGAACTAGATTATGGATCCTTGACTGCTTGCTCTCACAATTTTCTCTTGTAACTCCATCGCGCCGGGAATTAATAAAAAAATAAATGCTAAGTTTTAGCTTAGTGAATAAATCGAAAGAAAGAAGAGACCGTTCTTGCTCACTGAAGCGCCCTATACTCCAATTTGGTGAACTTTTCCTTTTTGCGTTATAGAAAATCCTATTCACCATCATAAGAATTGAGGCAGTTATCTTGTAGATGAAGTCTTTAGATTGATTTAATTGGTACATTTGAATCACGAATCATTGGATCACTCACTTCAATCCTGCAACCAATTGAACTCACATTATTAATTAGTAGAATGGAGTATATATTAATTACACACTTTGTATGGATAATTTTGTAAAACGATTGATTTGACATGTATTATCACTCGCCACATGTTAGGATCTCACTGATTTATCTATTTGATTTGACATACCATGTTACTGGCCACCTCTAGCCCGAACATTCCAGCAGTTCTCATGTATAAGTAAGTCTCAACTTTTGCTATTTAAGTTTTACAAACATGAATATATAAGACTAGGTAATTAACATCGAAAGAGTTGGAACCCAAATTAGATAAAACTCCTTGGCAATGTCATCAATAGTATAACTAGGAAAAACTAATTTGCTGCGTATTGTATAAGTAGCAAGCACTATTTGACTGTATCATTTAAAAAGAATTAGTCAGAGTTGAATGGTAGTACACAAAAAAACAAAAAATTAAGCAGAACTTATATTTTAGAACTATTTTTATGGCAGAGCTTGTTTTAAATGTTTTCATGCTTTACATCTTTACATGACTTTCAAAATATTATTACATATACCATGTTGTGTAACCCTGATTTTAGCTTTAGTTGGGGGGATAATTGAGACTCGTTTAGTTGGGGGGGGGGGGGGGGGGGTGGGCACTGATGTTCCATTTATTTGGAATCTACATTGACTTATGTCAAGATAAGAGAGTTTCAGACAAGCAAGTTACAAACTAAGGCCCCGTTTAGACATGGTTTGAAATCATTGTTTGGACATGCATTTTGGATATTTCAAGGAGTATTTTCTCTTATAGACATAAAAACCCCACAAGTTATGAAAAATCAATACATTCTCAATTCTTATACAATCTTACCAAATGAGCAAGTCATAGTTCATAACAAAATTAATACGCTAATTCATAACAACCGGTTCAAAATTAATACTAGAAGACCTTTATAAAAATACAGCATCAATTGATCAAATTTTAGTTCAATAAATAAAATTAAACTATGGGTCTTTTTTTACAAAATTAAAAGGTTGGCAGACATAAATAAAATTTGGTGGAAGTTAATGAAATTGGTAAATGATTAATGAGGGTAATTATTAAAAATATCTACCAATTTATGGGTCTTTTTTTACAATATATAAATTTATGGGTTAAATTTTATATTTAAAAAGTTGAAATCATGGTTTCAAACCCCAAATCATGCCTTTTTGGATGATTTGGGGTTTGAAACCAAACCATGGTTCCTAACGGATGTTCAAACGCGGGTTTGAAACCATGGCATGGCCAAACGCCTACTAAAACATTCCCTCACTCCAACGACAATTGGTTAGCTAGGTCTTGTTTAGTTGAGCCTTTCCTTTTTATCTTCCATATCAGTTGGAGTATTTATTTAATTCTTACGGTATTTTGAGAACTAGCCAGAAAAATATTTCTTGAGCGGTTCATTAGTTCTGTGAGTAGAGGCTTTATAGAAATGTCAATTAGGCTATGGTGTCATATTACGCATATTTATTTGGCAATGTTTCAGAAACTTTAAGATTAAACTTTAAAATGTTGATAAGTTTTGAGCACATATTTTGTATTTTTGAAGAGCATTGTATCGTTGCATAAGCATAATATAGTTAGAATAGAATAGATCTAGAATAGCTAAAAAGGTTCGCTTGGTCAGATTAACAATATTGGTCACGACTCGAATAGAAATCGGGGCGCGATACAAACTTTGCTATTTAAGTTTTACAAACATCAAAATTTAAGACAAGGTAATTAAGATTGAAAGAGTTGAAACGTAACCAAATTAGAAAAAAAAAAAAAAAAGGAATTGTACAACTTGGCAATGTCGTCAATGGTATAATTAGAAAAAACAATTTGCTGTGGATACATATGGTATAAGTAACAAGCAGTATTTGACGCTATAATAAAAAAACAAAACAAAAAAAAAAACATTGATAGCGGAGTTTCCGTGGTAAGGTACAAAGCTTTTTGTCTGGGTCTTGGGCAGACGTACTCAACTGGTACAAATAGAAAGGCTCGTCCAGTGAGTGAGCGGAAGGAGAAAATTCGATTGCTTCGAGGTGGCCTTTGACTATGGCGGACTTTTTCAAGGAATCAATGGTTTGCGCCATCGCAGCAAGCTGCTCGTCCACGTCGGTGGTGTTGGTCAAGACTTCACCGAGTAATGAGAAACTTAGGACCTAGGTATGTAAACTTGCTCGTCGAAAAGAGATCTTCGCCTTTAGATATTCGTAAGGTAAAGCGCCGCGGTTCTCTCCATCCGATTGATAGTAAGAGCCAATACCTTCATCTGCCTTTACTGTTCGTTCCGGAGGAGCACCGAAGAACTTTCTTTCATCCCAACGCATCATCCGGAATTTTTAGGGAGAAGGATTTGGCCTGATTGATAAACTATCTTGGGCTAATTAATTTATTCTGGTATCACGAATTACTAGTTATAGACTTCGTAATCTTCAACATAATATTAATAACAATGCCTGCCTTTTGTAAAACAATTCAAACAGTTGGGAAAGAAGCCATACTGGCAATGCCACAATGGCCACCATCAACTCCAATATCTCTAGCAATTCTCATATACCCTTCCTCGCCCCAACTAGTCCCCCATGAATTCTTCACTAGCCAATATTTTGTACCATCTTCACTTGTCCCATAACCTATCACTGTGACTGCATGGTTCAGCTTACGGTAGCAACTTCCATCATATATCCCACTTCCGTACAAATAAAATTCCTGGTTAGCAGCAATACCAACAGATATTGGTTGATTAGCTGCAGCTTGCAACAATGACGATTCGCCTGCTGGTACTACTTCATAGCCACTGATTGTTACTGCTGCAGTTGGGGATAATTGTTGAGTGCTGCAAATACTTTTAGCTTGTTGGTAAGGATAATTAGTCTCCGTGGTGATGCCACCGCCGTTTTGTAGTAAGTATTCGTAGGCTCGAGTCATTAGTCCACCTTCACAACCCCTATTCTCGGTGTTGCAATCCAATAGCTGTTGCTCTGAAAGTGAGATCAGTTCATTGTTTGCTATCTGATATGCTCCTTCTATAGCCGCGACAGCAGAAAATGCCCAACAAGATCCTGGGATGATATTCAAGCCACTTGTGTTAGTACATTTAAAAACAATAATACCTTTGTAAATTTGGAAATATTAAATTTGAGCTTCCTATTTTAGCCTTAGTTTTTATAATTATAGAGTTATTTTGACATTTTACGGACCACAATCTTTTAGAGTCTTCTAACCACACAAATATAATATCAAATTATAACAGGGGGAATAAAAAGTAAATATCAAATTGATAGACGAAATAAACCCAAAAATTGCTTAAAAGCCGAATAGTGAAAATAAGGTGACATAGCTAGTGTGAAATCATGCGTAATGGACAAAATTGAGGGGTATAGTATTGGGCCAGAAAAATTCAAGTATGAAACTAAAACTTTTCTTCGTTGGAACTGGTCTAAAAAGAGTTATAAATATTTGTATTACCCTAAATTATCTCATTATGAGTAAATGAGTGTTTAATATAGAAATGTGTGATTTTTTCCTGCTCCCACTAAAAAGAAAAAAATATCAATTAAATTAGAACAAAGGAATAATAGTGGAACTGGTCTTACCACATAGACCTTGATACTTGATTTCTGTGACACTGCCACTCTTTCTCCAGTCCATGCTAAGTGGAACTTCAGTCACGCTACCATATTTAAAGGACGTTGTTGCTGCTGTTGATTCTTGCTGGGATAATGAAGTGTCAAGCCCCGTAAATGATGCCAAAAATTCCTCACTGGTGAGATCAGTATACTTATTGATGGCCAGCTTATAACGTTGAGTTCCATTCTGGTTGAACGATTCGATGAACTCAACGTTTTCCTTAAACGTTTTGAAGCGATGTTCCTTTTCTATCTCATCTTTGTATACACGTCCATGACGAGCCATCCATTTTTCATGCCTTTCAAGCATGGATAGTTCTTGTAAGTCACGGGACGTTGCTATACGAGCATACAGATTGAGAATGGAAAAAAGAACAAGAAAAATTTTGAAGCAAAGATTGAAAGCCATTTTAAAATGGTAATGACATGGGAAATATATCTTAAAACTTAAAAAGAGAGGCTGTAGTGAATAAGCACACATCTTAACAGAGTTTATATAGGCGCAATATTGAGAATTTTCCCCAACAAAAATTTCCAATTCTTGTTCCCACTTCAACATTAGGCTAAATGTCTATCATTTCTTTTTCCACAAATCGACCTAGAGCCCGTTTGGATTGGCTTATAAGTTGTTTATAAGTTACTTATAAGCTGTTTTCAGCTTTTTTGAGTGTTTGACTAGCCAGCTTAAAGTCATTTTGTGCTTAAAATAAGCTCACAAAAATAATTGGACTCATTTGACCCTTTTTTTTTTTGGACAAATAAAGCATACTGTAGAGAAGGTATTTATATTACTTAGGCTATAATTAATTAAGAAACACATTTTTCTTTAAACTAGCCGCACGGGCCGAACATGTTTATTCACTTTAATTAGCCTGTTTTTAAGGTTTGTATTTTGTAAATAATTTTTAAAAATTTGTCATAGTCATGACAATGAAAGTTATTTATCAATGTGAAAAAGAAAATTAGTAAGAAGGTATGGGAAAATTAATATTTAGATTTTAGATTTTTTCTTTTAAATTGTTTAATATCTTATATGTATACCGACAAGTTGATATCCATCTCAATCAATTAACTTTTCAGATCCAAACATAAGAACCATTGTTGTATATATTGGTTTTTTTAAAAGCCAAACTAATAAAATATTTTTGTTAAATTAATTAAAAATTATGAGGAAATAAATGTGTCGGATAATTAAAATTGAAGTGCATACGTCTATGGAATAAATATTAAGTATTATGACATATTAGAAATGCGATATGTTATATCGTAAATCACCAAATTTTAATTCCGAAATGAAAATATAAAGTAATACATTTTATAAATGTAAAGAAATAATAATCAGAGAATGCAAGAGAGAGTAAGATAAGTAAAGTATTGACAAAGAAGGAAAACGGGTTTTCCTTCTTTCTTAATACTTTAAACCTGAAAAGAGGACGAACAATAGCAATGCAAATTTGTACCAAAAGTTATATAAATTGCACACTTTAACCAACTACTTTTTTATCCACTTAGACATTTGTCATAGTCTCTCTCCAATAGACTATTGTCAAGAATATTTATTAGAAAGGATTAATTTTATTTTAGTTTTATAAATGAACAAGTAATTTGGACACACACATATTATATTTTTCAAGAACGCGAAAAGTCAAAAGTGAACAAGTAAAAGTGCATGGAGGAAATAAATGTGTCGGAGAATTAAAATAGAAATGCACACATGTATACATAAGAAGAAAATAACTATTCAGTACTTTGACATATATCCACGTGGGATTTATTAATTCTTAAAGAATGTGAAAAGTCAAAAGTAAACAAATAAAAGTGCATGGAGGATAAATGTGTTGGAGAATTAAAATAAAAGTGCACACGTGTACACATGAGAAAAGAATAAATATTCAGCACTATAGCATATATCCACGGGAGATTTATTAATTCTTAAAGAATGTGAAAAGTCAAAAGTGTACAATTTGTGAAGCTTTTGGTACAAGTTTGGGCAGCTGTGTTCGTACCCCCAAGTAACTTATATATATTAGAAACATGGGAAGAAAATAAATATTCAGCAAAAATGTGAAAAGTCAAAAGTGAACAAGTAAGAGTGCACGGACGAAATAAATATGTGTCGGAGAATTAAAATAGAAGTGCACACGTGTATACATGAGAAAAGAATAAATATTCAGTACTATTATGACAACATCACCGATCTTTGGCGCTTATGGGGGTCGTCAAAAGGGGCACGAACAGCCTTAAAGTATTGTTCCATGTCCCAGAGGTCTTCGAGCCTTGGCATTTCATCCACGTGAGATTTATTAATTCTTAAAGAATGTGAAAAGTCAAAAGTGAACTTATTAAAGTGCACGGATGAAATAAATTTGTGTAGGAAAATTAAAATTTGAAGTGCATACGTCTATACATGAGAAGGGAATAAATATTAAGTATTATGACATATGTCTACGTGGGATATAAAAATAGTTGGATAAAGTGTACAAGTTATATAGCTCATGGTACAAGCATTCATTGCGTGTACAATTTGTGAAGCTCATGAGAAGAAAATAAATATTCAGCAAAAACGTGAAAATTCAAAAGTGAACAAGTAAAAGTGCACGGAGAAAATAAATATGTGACGGAGAATTAAAATAGAAGTACACACGTGTATACATGAGAAGAGAATAAATATTCAGTACTATGACATATATCCACATGGGATTTATTAATTCTTAAAGAATGTGAAAAGTCAAAAGTGAACATATTAAAGTGCACGGACGAAATAAATTTGTGTAGGAGAATTAAAATTGAACTGCATATGTCTATACATGAGAAGAGAATAAATATTCAGCTAGAATACAAAAAGTCAAAAGTGAATAAGTAAAAGTGTACGGAGAAAATAAATGTGTCAGAGAATTATATTTGAAGTGCATACATCTATACATGAGAAGGAAATAAATATTAAGTACTATGACACATGTCTACGTGGGATATAAAAATAGTTAGATAAAGTGTACAAATTATATAGCGCATGGTACAAACATTCATTGCGTGAACAACTTGTGAAGGTCATTGTACAAGTGGGGGCAGCTGTGTGCGTACCCCCGCCGCACTTATATATAATGAAAATTCTTGTTACAGGAAATGCAATATAGCTCATTGCCGTGATATCTCGACCACTAAACTAAAAAGGAAGAAATCAATAAACGGAAACTATGTGGACGATTGTATAAAGGTCTAATATATTTAGAATCTAAATAAATTGTAGACCATTTAATTTGTCGAGCCGTGTATCTTGGGCAAGAGTCATGTTAATCTGTCTCGTTACAATTTTATCGTACGTCCCTGAAGGAACTGATGACTTGGTCAAAAGAAGTATTAATGCACCAACGAAGACACTATTGATGATTCCAAAAATCTGGGGGTCTATATTGCGTAGGAATCTTTGCTTCTCTTTGAATTTTTTTTGCACGTTTACATCAGCTAATTGATAGTAGACTAAGACTTGCAGTGGTAGAACGTGGAAGTCATATTCGTTTAAGTAAGGATTTGCCCAATGAGTTGATTAGAAAACAATATCTTTTCTTTTCTCCAGAACTTTTAACTATTGCATGAATTTACATCTATAATTTACTCAAGAAAAGCACTGGATTGACTTTAAGACGTTTATTATTACTTCCCCGTCCTAAAAAAATTATCTTAGTTATAATATATTTGGACAGTCAAAGATATTTTTTCTGATCATATTTTTTTCAAATACTTTTTAAATATTTCGAATTATTACTATTGTAACTTATAGTACTTTTTACCTAGTTTCTATATATGTAATTTGTATTTAAAAAAAAAAACATATAGATTCTATGTCCAAATTCACACCATATATTAGTTAGTTTAACCTTCGTAATCCAAATCAAAACAGTCTTTTTGGAACGGGGGAAGTAATTATTAGCAACTACATATAGGTAGTGGTAGAACGCACAATTACACACTCCAAAACTGGTTAACAACACTTTCTCAAACTTGAAACCTATTTTTAAAAAAAAAAAATGAAAAAATCAATCTAATATATAATCAAACACGTTTTTTTTTTTTTAAAGGAAAATATCCATGTCCAAACGGCCCTCACACTATTAATACATAGAAACCTTTCAGGTGCTGCCATGCAGGTAAGTTACCTCCTGCTATAGACCCTGTAGGTATCCCCATTAACTCATGGAGTTTAACTTATTAGAATACTCTTAAAATATTGAATTGATGTAGGGCTTATACAAATTTTTGAAGATAAGGTGTTGAATTTGTGGAGGGAAGAACAATTTAATTAATTCCTTGAAAATGTAGTTTTATGATATGAAAAGTTTTGTCACCTATAAATTATAATTACCACAGACCACACTTTAACTTTCCGATAGATAAGAGTCTTGTAGATGAAGTCTTTAAATTGATTAATTAGTACCTTTGGATCTCGAACCATTTAGATCAATCACATTAATCATGCAACGAATTGAACTCACATTGATTAGTAGAATATATTCCTTCCGGATAAAAAAAAGTATCCACTTAGTCTTTTTTTTCTTGAGTAAAAACGAACGTCCACTTATCAAATCAAGTAAGAATTAGTTTTGCTTTTCCAGATTTGCCCCTATTAAGTGTTATATGATCAAATCCTTATGCTTATTTAATTAGGGATAGTGTAGTGAAATTACATATTTTTTATTTAGAAATTAATATTTTCTTAAGGGGTATGCAGATAGCTAAGTAAACTTTTTTTTTTTTATGGAGTATTTATTTACACACTTGGTACGAATAATTGTATTGGCGATCATTTGATTGACATGTGATATCACTTGCCACATATCACGCTCTCATTGGCTATACAGGTTAATTATTCTATTTTAATTTGACACACCATGTTACTTATCACGAGGTATGACGTACGAGCTTGAGCTTTTGGATGACGTAACATCCTATTGGACCATGGGCTTGTGCATCAGTTTGTGAAGCGCACAAAACAACTAGCCCAAATTGGATTCCATTTTGATTTAACTTTTTTTTCTCGTCTTATAAGAGGGAGTTAAGCTCCTCTCCGCCGGGGCGGAGCCACATTGGCTCCAGGGAGTTCATCCGAATTCCTTTATGAAAAATTATAGTGTATTTTTAAAGTTAAAATTATTTTGTTATATATATATAGTAGATGTTGAACCCCCTGACTTCTTCGTGTATTTACCTTTTAGAATTTTTGAACCCTCTGGATGAAAATTCTGGCTCCGCCACTGCCTCTCCGTCAACATGGACAGTTCAAGACGATATGTGGGGCCCACATGCATGCATTTTCAAGACGATAGCGCAAAAAAAAAGGACGTCTTTTTTATTTAATAAAAATAATGAGCTACTTTTCACTCTTTTCAAAATCATTATTAAATTTTATTGTTAAGAAAATCAGAGATATTATTGGACTTCCTATGTTTAGTACTCTTTTAAGACGAAATACTATAAGCTAAATTTCAGGAAATTTAGAGAAGGTATGAATTAGCCATTACATTAAAATGTATTTTATTTTTTGGCAAAATCAAATCACTTTTAGTTAATACTGTAAGAATTGTATTAATATATTCTAAATTTTAAAACATAGATGAGATTTAATTTTATGTTTAAAGGTTACGGATTGAAAAAACAAAGACTTTTAATTTATTTTTTGGCAAAATCAAATCACTTTGAGTTAATACTGTAAAAATAGTATTAATATATTTTAAATTTTAAAACATAGATGATATTTAATTGTATGTTTAAAGGTTACGAATTGAAAAAACAAAGACTTTTAATTTATTTTTTGGCAAAACCAAATCACTTTGAGTTAATACTGTAAATTGTATTAATATATTCTAAATTTTAAAACATAGATGAGATTTACTTTTATGTTTAAAGGTTACAAATTGAAAAAAACAAAGACTTTTAATTATAAATAAATAATATACAACTTAGTAGGCATTTGGCCATGAAAATCAAATGTTTTTCATTTTATTTGGAATTTTGAAGATGGAGTTGTGTTTGGTTATAGTTTCTGCAGAGAATATTTGGTTATTTGAATGTATTAAAAGTGAAAACAAGGTTTTAGGTGTTTTTCAAATTTCAAATACAACTTTGAGTTGTATTTGGAATTTTCATGACCAAACGTAGATTTCCAAATAAAGTGAAATAATTTTTCGGAAAAAAGTGAAAAATTCTAGTGGCCAAAACAGATCCTTAGAAAACTTTGAAGTTGGGCCCGTGCCGTGCATGGGAAATTCCTTACTAGTAACTATTATGGAATAGTGGGTTTGGTCGTCAACCAACTCTTCTATAATAGAGTAAAAAAAAAATTAAAGTTGGATTCACATGAAGAAGTAGGAGATAATTGAAAAAAAAAATAAGGTGGGTCCACGTGAAGAAGTAGGAGACAATTGCAAAAAAAAAAAAAAGGACATTTAAATAATGATAATAAGTTCAGAAAATGGTAAAGGTACGCTTAGAGAAAATTTAAAGAAGAGAAATTTTGGAAAAAAGAAATAACGATTAAATTGAACACAAAAACCGCTAAAGAAGTCATAAAACCAAAAGATTTAAAACTTATACCTTTGGGTAAGGATAAAAATGCACTAATTTTAGACACATCCGTCTCACACAAATAATGAGGAATAACATCAAGAAGACGAAATATAAACGGTCAAGAAATGTATAAACATATCTTCTTAAATTGATGAATTTGGTCTATACTTAAAAATTTAAGATTACAACAGATGCTAACACCTGAAAGCCCTTTTTCAGTGTTGTTGAGTAGAAAGAGATGATGACATGAAATTCGGTAGGAGAAGGCGTATTTCAAATCTTTCAATTGGAGAACCAAACCGAGAAACGAACTAAGTAAAATAATTTATTGATATTTTTACTGTCCTAATTTATGTAACATAGTTTGACTAAGCACGAAGTTTAAAAAAAAAAGGAAAGATCTTTGAAACTTGTGGTCTAAAACAAGTCATAAATATTTGTGTGAATTTAAATCATTTCATTAAAGGTAAAAGGGGAAGTTTCAAGTTAAATATAAAAATATATCATTCTTTTTTAGATAAACTAAAAAAAAATATGATACTATTTTTTATATTGGGCCCGTGCGTCATCTTGCAACTACTATATATATATATATATGAGTCAATCTCGATTTTTTTGTCGTCCTCTCACATTACAAAAGAAGAATTTTGATTGATTGGTTACTTACACATGGCTGCTACTGCCTTTTCTTTGCTAGCAATTTGCAGGATTGACTTGGCTTTAACTTTTGCCCTCAAATTGGTAGTCTTTTATTTTTATCCTTCCCTAAAAATCTCTTGATTTCGCGTTCGAATCCTCTCTCAATTAAAAATTAAAAAAAAATTGAAAGATAGAGTTTGAATTTCTAAGACAGAATTTTTCATGCAAAACTACCTTCCTGCTTCAGGCAGAGTTTCAAACTCTGTCTTAAAGTAGAGCTTTAGGCAAAACTCTGCCTTCAGGCACAATGTAGCCTTGCAAATCCAAACCTCTGCATTGCAAAATTCTTTATTTTTTTACTGAGCTAGAATTTCAACCCAGAATCTCGGAGTATTAGGCGAAGGGAAAAAATTAAAGACCACCAATTTGAGGGCCAAAAATTAAAGACCACCGCAAAAGAAGGAGAATCCGCGCAAAAAAAAAAATTCTTTGCATATCCCACCAATAAAACTCAATTGTTTTTCTTCAGCCCATATGGCGTGGGCCCTGCAATATTTGTCAACCGCCCCTTACGCCCTTTATTAATTTACTAGGCATATATGCCTGTGCGATGCACGGGCCGAACATATCCATTCATTTTAATTAACCAGTCTTTAAGGTTTGTATTTTGTAAATAATTTTAAAAAAATTCTCATTGTCATGACAATGAAAGTTGTTCGTCGATGTGAAAAATAAAATTAGTATGAAGGTGAGGGAAAATTAATATTTTGATTCTAGATTTTTTCTTTTAAATTGTTTAATATGTTATATGTATACAGAGAAGTTAATATCTATCTCAATTAATCAACTGTTCAGATCCAAACATAAGAACCATCGTGTTGTATATATTGAATTTATTAAAAGCAAAACTAATAAAATATTTTTATTAAATTAATCAAAAAAATTAGTTACATTATAACTTTTTATATTAACAATTATATATAAAATGAATTGTTACAGAGAAATCAAAATTAGAAAGATATATATGGTAAATCACCAAATTTTAATTTCGAAATGAAAATATGAAATAATACATTTTTATTAATGTAAAGAAACAATAATCAGAGAATACAAAGAAGAGTAAGATAAGGAAAGTATTGACAAAGAAGGAAAATGGGAATAAAAGTAATTGTCCATGTTAACATATCAAGACAAAGAAATTTTTCTTCTTCTTATTTTACCCTTCACATTAATTACTGATTTTAATTCATTTATTAATTCTTAAAGAACGTACTAAGAGGGAGAAGAGAGGTAGTACATTGATTTAGTTTAAATACTCAGCGTGTGATATGTTTTTACCTATTGCTCTTATCGTCCTAACTAATCCTAATTAGGGGACGCTCGTATTTTCTGGAAAAGTACATCCTATAAGGGGTCACATGAGTAAATATTTATCTGCATATTTACACTAAATTAACTCAATGTATTAATTAAATAATTTAATACGCTGAAAATATGTACTATATTAATTAATACTTTCTTTATTCGATTTATGTGATACAATTTGAATTTTGAGAGTCAAGCAAGAATTTTTTTGACCGCTATCTTCTTTTTTTAAAATTCTCAATTATTATAATTTATATTATATTATTTTTTATGTTTTCTTTTACCGCCATCTATTTGTTTTTTTTTTTAATTCTCAATTATTATAATTTATATTATATTATTTTTTTATGTTTTTTTATATATATAAATTACTTTTCATAAAATTTAGAAATTGTGTATCCGAATTCATAGTCCATTCAAGAATTATGCGTATTTTTTTAATTGATGTTAAGTGTACAATTTATAGTCCACATGAAATTAAAAGTAGTTGATTGATGTGTACAATTTATATAGCTCTTGATACAAGCCTTCATTGCATGTACAATTGTAAAGCTTGTGGTACAAGCATTTTATGCTATTTTCGTCCACTCACCACACTTATATATAATAGATAGAAAAAAAGAAAAATATAGAATAGAAAAATAGACATGTATTTTTAGTAATGTAGCCAAGTAATATGGGACGAAGAAAGTACTTCATTTATTAATTCTTAAAGAATGTGAAAAGTCGAGTATAGTAATATGACCAAGTAATATGGGACGAATGAAGTACTTCATTTATTAATTCTTAAAGAACGTGAAAAGTCAAGTAAATTGGCCAAGTAATATGGGACGGAGGGAACACTTCATTTATTAATTCTTAAAGACCGTGAAAAGTCTAAATTAAACAAGTAAAAGTGCAAGGAGAAAACAAATATGTGTCGAAAAATTAAAATTGAAGTGCATGCATGTATACATGAGAAGAAAATAAATATTCAGCAAGAACATGACAAGTCAAAAGTGAACAAGTAAAAGTGCACGGAGGAAATAAATGTGTGTCGAAGAATTAAAATTGAAGTGCATACGTCTATACATGAGAAGAGAATAACTATTCAGTACTATAACATATGTCTATGTGGGATTTATTAATTCCTAAAGAACGTGAAAAGTCAAAAGTGAACAAGTAAATGTGTACGAGAAAATAAATAAGTGCATACGTTTATACATAAAAATAAAATAAATGTTAAATACTATGACATGTGTCTGTGTGAGATAAAAAAGTAGTTGGTTAAAGAGTACAAGTTATATAGCTTTTAGTATAAGAATTCATTAAGTGTACAATTTTTGAAGCAGTTGGTACAAGGAGGGATAGCGGTGTTCGTCCCTCCACCACTCTTATATATAATAGAAATAATAGATATATGTAACTTTTGGTACAAGTATTCATTGTTGTGTTAAAGTGTACAATTTGTAATGCTTATGGTACAACTTTTGTATACATGAGAAGAGAATACATATTCAGTACTATGACATATGTCCACATGAAATAAAGAAGTAATTGATTAAAGTGTACAATTTATGTAACTTTTGGTATACGTATTCATTGCTGTGGTAAAGTGTACAATTTGTAATGCTTATGGTACAACTTTTTAATGTTGTGTCAGTCCTCATATGACACTTATATATAATAGAATATTATGTCATATTTTAACTGTTATATTTAGCTCAAGACAAATAGCTTTAACATAATCAAGAAATTATATTAAATTAGTACTATTTAATTAAGGATAATCCAGTGAAATTGTTTCCAACTCTCTAGGGGTACGTAACTATTTAAGAGGTGTGTTCTAGCTAAAAACACCATCATATGAATTGAATGGAGTATTAGATCACCCTTACATTATTTGTTATTATACATTTTAGTAAAATTTAGGCAACTGCAGAACCACATTTCAGTTTCTAACAGGAGCATTATTAGATCTTACTAATTACTCTCTCTTCATTTCAATTTATGTGGGACTTTTTATTTTCAAGAGTTAATTTGACTAGACTTTAAAAACTATACAAAAAGAACTATAAATTACAATTTTAACTAATATTTTAAGCATAAACTATATATGAAGAACTAAATTTATTCTTGAGGTTCATTTAATAAATTTAATTTTTTCCTTAATTTCGTCTAAAACTAAGCTCAAAATCACCACATTTAACTAACATAAACTAAATCACCACATTTAACTAACATAAACTCGTGTAGCATGAAATATGATGAGTGAAATTAAACCTTATAAATACCAAAAATCTATTTCAATCTCTAAATAAGGAAATAATATACACACAAATTCATAAAAATGTCAAAAAAATTCAATTGATGATTTTCACCGAATTGTAATTATCTTATATAATTTAAAATCATGTTACTTTACAAAATGTCGAGTCGTTTGCTTCTCTTTGATATTTGGTAATTCTCCTGCCAAACTTCCTTCCTCATAAATAATTTTTTGTTTAAAAATTGTCAAATTAAGTGATTAAAAAAATTTAATGATTCAGAAGACTTATCAACAATACGTTTTAAATATGCCACTGAATTATATTATTTATGCAGTAAGAAATATGATACAAATTATAGTTCGTTAACTAAAATATTATTACTTTAAGGAATAATTACTTGACATAGCTACCTCGAAGAGGTGATTATTAATAATAACTACCTTTTTAATTTATTTATATTTAGTAGCTACAGTAATTTTGTAAATTACCATTCATAGCTATACCAAAATACATTAGATTTATGGCTTGTAATTCTCCATCATTCCTCTCTCTCTCTCTCTCTCTCTGGCCAAATACCTTTCCCTCTCTCTGGTGCCTCTCTCTTTTTTCCCTCTCTCTTCTCCCTCGGCCGTCTCCTCCGTCCCTGTGGCCAAATACCAAATCTCCGGCTAAGTAAGCTTTCTCACGTATTGTTGCTTCAATGGTGGCCACATCGCCCCCTCCGCCTCTTCTGTTACACCCCATAATAATCCTTGCTACTTGAATTAAAACAAGAAAGAATGAGTTAAGAAGGTTCAAGGAAAATTAATCGAGTTAGCAAGAATATCGTTATATATGTGATTGCCTTAAGTATCCCGATGTGACATGGTAACCTAAAGGATTTGAAATCGCGTTATGAGTATGTATATGAGATAATGTGAGTGACCTTTTAAAGTACTTTAGATATTTAGTAATGATATAGAAGATGGACAAAAGATATGAATATATTTTTGCGATTGGAGTTTCGTCGAAGATTCGTAAGTTCTCTAGTTACGTTTAAGGTTATTGTGATTCTCCGGACCCTTCGAGGCGCGTATATGAATTGTTATGGATGTATATGAGTGTGTATATGCATGTATAAGAGGTCACATGAGGTTGGAAGAGGATTAGAAGTTAAAGAAAATGAATCGGAACAACTTCAGTAAAATTTCGGAACAGATTTTTAGCCTATATTGTTGGAGGCATATCTCCTAGTATATAAGGAGTTTTAAGGTGTTTCAAAAGCCTAAAATGAAGTTCATCGAGTCTAGGTTCCAACGCAACAAACCGCTCGTCAAAATGATATCGGGGTAAGGAGATATGGACGATGCAAGTTGGATTATTAAGTGGGGATTAAGACTTAAATGTTCACAAATTTTTCAATAGTGGCAATGTGGGCCCCACCCGAAAATAAAAAATAAAAAAATGAAAGCATCAAAAATCTGAATATTTACAAAACATAGTGCAAAGATGACTCACAAGGAGGGGTGTACGTGTATCACCCTTGGAAACTATACTTATATAATAAGGTATAGTGCAAAAGACATTCTCCCAATGCATTTGTTGAAAAATCAGTTTTCAAGAACAAGAAAACCAATGTATGGATTTTCGGCCAGGTTGGTTTTTCAAGGAGAAAAACTGATTTTTGTGCTTAATAAAAAGATTCTAGAGTGAAGACATTCAATAATGTGTAGTAGTTGGTGGAGAAGCAAGAACAAAACAAACCAAAAGAAGAGTGAGTTGTTGAAGGAGAAAGTCACGGCCAAGTTGAAGGAAAAAAAATAATAATTCAGTTTTGTTGTTCAATAAAATTCTATGGAGAAGACAAGGATAAGGAGGAAGAGAAGCAAGAATAAGTATAAGAATTTAAGACACAAATTGGATCCAAGTATTCAAGGTAAGATTGGTCATTTCTTTTACATTTTAGAATGAGTTGGATGCATTGTGAATATGTATAAAATGGTGCATGTTGGTATTGAATGTTGTTGTTGAAATTTGAAGTTAGCCGTGCATGATAGGCTTATGTAAACCAATGTTTAAATTTCTTGTACATGAATTAAAAATGGTTTGAATATGGTAGTGTGTATGAAAGGAATGAAAATTATGGAATTTTATATATAGTTGTGTTGAAGCCGTGTAGGAGATGATTTAGGGAATTAATGGACTGTTTTATGTGATACTTTAGTTGTTGATTGTTATGGACATGGTAGTGTGTTGTTGAATTATAAATATGTGAGTTAAGATGTAAAAGAAGTGATATATGTGGAAGTGGGAAAAACAGTCCAACCGTGGACTGTTTTGTGTAAAAGGATGGGCTAATTTATCTTGCATGTTGATTGTTGTTGTCATGGGTTCTAAAATAAGAATGAAGACATTGATGGTTAAAAATTGGAGACGAATAGTGGGCTGTTATAAGAATAAATATGATGCTGAAACAGTTCCGATAATTGCATAAGTAATGTTGTAAACGTGTTGTTGTCGTTGTAATTGAAGTTGGAAAATTGCGAAATAGAAATTGTAGTGTTGTGTGTGTTGTTTGGCCGTGAGTATGGGACAATTTTGAATGATGTATGGACTGTCCAAAGTCCCTTAAATCATGTTTAAACAAGTTTGGATTGATACATGAAAGAATGACTAGCAATGTTAGCTTGTAGCACTAGTTGGTTTGAATGCGAACGAAACGTCGTTTAAATGTTAGAAAGGGATTGTGAGCGTCAAAATACGTATTAAATTCCTATGTAGACTAATTGTAGCTCTTGATATCTTGATATAGGATAAGTGTTTTTGGGAAGCAAGTACAAGTTATAATACGACTAAACGCAAAAGGTATGTAAAGCGCAACTCTTCTTTCTTTTGGCATGCCTTAGTTTTCAATAGGCTATATCACGAGCCTCGAGAAAATTCCAAATTCGAAATCCGAGCACGTTATGATCCTTATATATATTTCTTGGCATTCTTATGTATGTTGTGATGAAGTATGAACCATTATGTCTTCGAAAGCATTGATTTCCAAACTTTGTACAAAAAGTTGTTTTAAAGAATTCCGTAACTACGAAATGCCATATCTTTGGCATAAAGGCTCGGATTGCTCCAATATTTTTATAGGAGTTTGCATGATGTATAATGAGTATGTTTTCCATAGGCGGGCCCGACTCGGGTCAATGCCTGTCCGTGGGTCCCGCGACTTTCCTTTATGTAATTCGGACGACTTTTGAAAGACTTTGGTATGATTATCATTTCGAATTTTCAAGTATGGTTATTTATTTATATTTGAGTCTATGATAATGATTTTATGCATATGGTTACTCATGACTCTGCTCGTGCGTTCTGTTATATCTTTCGCTGGTTCCCGGGCCGGTTCTGTTGTCGTGCGCACTTTGATATACTCCGGAGTTATGCTGTGTTTATGGTTCACCGAGCTACTCGCAAAAGAGGGTCGGGTTCCACATATATTTGGTGTTATGCTGTGTATGGCGTTATGTTGTGATGTGATATGTGACGGGGATACGGAGATTTGAAACCTTCTGGTGTTATGCTGTGTTATGGCGCCATCGACGGGCGGGCGACCATATTTCCTGTGCCCTATGCATGACTTATATTTTGAAAGTAATTATTTTGATATTTTGAACTTGTACTTATTTTTTTGTATTTCAGTTTCGTTATGCCTCAGATTTATCTTCTGTATATTCTGCTTTGCATACTCAGTACATATTTCGTACTGACCCCCTTTCTTCGGGGGCTGCGTTTCATGCCCGCAGGTACAAATGCACAGTTCGGTAATCCACCAGTTTAGGACACCCTCTTCTGCAGTTTGGAGTGCTCTTCTTATTCCGGAGCCTACATGTTGGTATATATTCGTTCGTTGCATATGTATATATTTGTTCAGGGGTACGGCGGGGCCCTGTCCCGCCATATGATTCGGTTGGTCTGTTTAGAGGTCTGTAGATGTATTTGTGGGTGTGTGTGCCTACTTCTGTTCAGATGTGTTCGTATGATCCTAATCGCTATGGCAGCCTTGTCGGCGTGCAATTTGTATATGTTTTGGGGCCGTGGTGCCATTTGATAGCCTTGTCGGATTTTGATATATATACGTATGCATATGGTTGTGTCTGAAATGCGTTTGAAATAGTTTGGTATAATTTGAGACGGCCTGTAGTATTTATGGCCGCATATATGGACAGGTACGTTTGGGTGCCCAACTCGGGCACCAGTCACGGCCTACGGGGCTGGGTCGTGACATCTTCCTCCTCCACGGCGACTCCACCAGACCTAAGAAACGACACTGTATCCTCCACTGCCATTACGCTTCTCAGATCTGACGATATCGGAATTCATAGCTTCTTCTCCTTCTTGTATCGTAGATCTGAGTGTATTTGCAATTTTGCATATGAAAGTTTGTTGAAATACAATCAAATACAGTCGTTTGCTTATTGTTTTTTTTTTGGGGGGGGGGGGGGGGGGGGGGGACAAAATGTATTTGACTGTATGTGTTGGTACAATTTTTTGAGTAAATATAGTGTATTTGAAATTTTATATATGAAATTTTGTTGAAATACATTCAAATAAAATCGAATACATTCAATTACACCCAAAACAAAAGGATACATCAACATATAAACACACTAAAATACACAGCCCCAGTCATGTATTTAAATGCACTTAAATACATCATTTTGAATACACATGTATTCAAAGAAATTAACAAATACATGTGACATCAGATAAGGTTGGATATAATAAAAAGTGTAGTTAGATACACTGTAATACAGTCAAATACAGCGAAAATGCCTAAATTTAGCTACGAATTATAAATAGCAAAAAGGTAGCTATGGATTGAAAGCAAGCATTAAAAGGTAGTTATTTATGTAAGTTGCTCATACTTTTATGTCTTGAGTTTCGGCCTAGGCTTAGCACGGACCTCATGTAACTAGTCATATGAATATACGTCCGAAATAAATAATCCTAATTTGCATTCAATATTTCTTAAATTTATGAATTTAGTACAACTTTATAGGACTTACATTTTAAATTTTTCAGATGCCTACGCTTCCAACTATTTTTGTTTTCTTTTTTAACATTTTTAAAAACTGTATCAAAATATTGAAACTTTGATCCGCATGAAAATCTCTTCACATTCCGTTTTTAGCTTGATCTCCAATGAAATAGTAAATGTTATTTTCCTTGCTTCTTTCATTGAGGGGGATTACCGGAGAGAACATGATTTATTGAGTAGCTTCTTGCTTTGATCTTGAATTTAATGTACACTAATTTACAAATAAATACACAAGAAGCAATTGGGAACCTGTTGTTATTACTGCTGCTCTTTTGGTAAAAAAATAGGGGAAATTTTAATAATGTACAATCTAGCACAAGAAATTACATTCACGTATCCATATTTTTAATTTACATCCGCATAGCTATATTTTTACGATATACAACATTATACAGCAATATATAATTTTATACACCTACTGTAAACAATGTATCCACCTTGTATAAAAATATATAATAATGTATAAGAGGTGTTTATACACACTTCTACCCCGCATAAAAGTGTATAATAATTTATAAAAAGTGTTTATACACAATTTTACATTGTTATACAAAATTGTACAAGCTTTTTTTGCATATTGTACTTTTGGGATGAACGAGATTTAATTGAACCCCTGAGGAAAACAAGCAAACAATAGTTACCGGTAGCCGTTGCATTCCAAAACTAGAAACAAATACAAGAAACAAAAACGTAATGTGCATAATATTGTCTCAAACAACAAAAGGAAAAAAGTAAAAAAAAAAAAAGAAGAAGAAGAGAAATCTGAAAATATAAAGAAGTAACGCCAATGAACTCTGGTAAAAAATAGCATCTGGGAATTTGATATGGGGGACTAGCTCGAGTAATAAGATAAATATGGTCTAAAACGGGTAATTATTTTGCCCTAATTGGCATAGAGTGTAAAAATCCCAAAAAAAATATGGGAAAGGGCAGAATATACCCCTATACTATCGGAAAAGAGGCAAATACACTCTTCATTATACGTTGGGTCCAAACATATTCCTGCTGTTATACTATTAGTTCAAATATATCCTTACTCTATTAAAGTTGTCCAAGGTGGACATCCAATCCTATGTAACACTAACATTTGATGAGGTGGATGCTACGTGACATTTTTGCCTTCTTATTTTAGTACTGGTTATCAAATGAAGAGCATATCAATCATATATTGTCCTTTAAAGGCTACTTGTTTGGAAGATGGATAAAGAAGAAAATTTAAATTAGAACAGTTATATAACATGATCTTAATATATTTATTAAAAAGTATTATCTTAATCCAGTTGTATGTACCAACAATCCAGCATAATTACGTACAATTGTAACACTTGCTCCCTAATTTACACCACATTTAGTCATTGACTACTTATTTTAACCAAGTTAGCAGGCTATCATAATACTCCATTATTTCTTTCTTTCTGTTTGTATTAGTTACCTCCCTGTTCATCTGTCAGAGAATCAATCTTGTCTTGGTTAAACCAAGAGATTTTCTTCATCATATTTTTTCCAATTCTTCTTAGTGAAAAAGTTATAACAGAAACTCAATATTATCGGACACAAGAAAAATGTAAATACGTCACAATTAATCTGGAAGGCAAACTCACAAGGCGAAAATCCCTAGCTAGTTTTTTGTTCCCCTTTTCTTTTTTGTGTATTTCCAAAAAGACGATATAAAATGAGAAGCACAAACTAAACGCTTTAAAATTATATCCACTAAAAATTCCAAAATAAAAGTGTAAAAAATAGACAACCTATTTATAATGGACATGCAAATCATTTACACCCCAACTTTACTTTAAAAATTAACACCCCCTCCCCCCCCCCCCCCCCCCAACTATGAACAATAGACATTCTTCCTCCCTTATCCTATGTCTATTTTATCCTTGAGATTTTTAATCCTCCATCTATGTAATATCATGTTATATTATAATTATAATATTAACTTTTTACCTATGTATTTATAAATTTTTATTTAATTTCATTAACATTATAATTACAATAATTCTTATATTAATTTGTCACAAAATATGATGCTATTTTTATGATTGTTATTTTAATATGTATTTTGTTTTGGTAAATAACTTTATATTACCAAAGTAAGATTTGAAGTACAGATACGATCCATCTGAGCCACTGGACATATGAGCCCCAGTGCTTCAGACCTCTTCCTCACCTATATCTAGTTAACAACAATATATGCATCATCATTCATTACAAGTACAAACATTATCGACTATGCTGGGTAAAAATTATGCTTTTCCAGCCATCTTGTCACCTTCACTACTATGATTCCTCTAAAGTGAACTTCTCTCACAATCTCTTTTACTATGTAATCCACTGTTTGTTTCTCCCCTTGGAAAACTCTCTTGTTTCTTTCATTCCACAAGTAATATACCCCTACTGCAAGAATCATTCTATATACTTCAGCTGTAGCACCCTTTCCTTTGGCAAAGCTATTAGCCCAGCGCACCTCAGTGTCTCAACCACTTACAAACTTATTTATACCCTACCATTGTATCAACTTTGTCCAGACCTGTGAGGAGAATAGACATGTGAAGAATAAATGGGAATGACTTGCTTCTGTTTGTTCACACAAGGGACAGTCAGTACATGTAGTAATTTCCCATTTCACCAGCATGTCTCTTGTATATAACCTTGATTGCACAACTATTCTCAGTATGAAGATCCATTTGGGTAATCCCATGTTGTTACAAATCAACCTTCTCCATCCAACTTTGGAAAAATCTCCTCTAAGTTTCATATAAACAGTTTTACTAGTAAACTGTTGCATCTGTTGCATTTCTTCCCTGGTATAACCTGCCTCCTATACAATTTTTTTTGCCTTCAAGATTCTTTGAACTATCCATGATGCTTGTTTAGGAATGTCTTCAAGAAATCTCTGTTCTTCCTATAATAAATATGAATCCACCTCACCCATAATTTATCTTTCTTATGACTGAGGCTCCACAATAGCTTGACAATGGCAGCTTTGTTCCACATTTTGATATCCAAGACGTTTAAACTTCCTGCTGTTTCAGGTTGGCGAACTTTTTCCCAAGATATCATAGCTTTTTTTTATATCTCTGCCACTCCTGTCCACAAAAAGCTCCTACATGTAGCTTCTATGATCTTCATCACCTTCTTTGGCAACACAAATATTTGAGCCCAAAACACTTGTATAGAAAACAAAACAGATTTGACTAGTTAGGCCCTGCCAGCATAGGATAGGAACTTAGTAGTCCAAGATTTAATCCTACCCAGGATCTTATCTATCAAAGTTTGCATTACACTATTGAGACTCTCTTTATACTTAGGAGGACCCCTAAGTATGTAAATGGAAGTTCACCTCTCCTAGATCCCAGAATTTCTAATATTTTCGCTTCTGCATCTCTGGTAATTCCACAACAATATACAGAGCTTTTTGTAGGGTTGGCAATAAGTCTAGAAGTCTGAGAGATATAGCAGCTGTACTGAACTAGTATCCCCTCTGCAGAAGAGTATCAAGTCATCTGCAAAGGCTAATTAACTGAACTAAGTTCAGCTTTGCAAACTTGGGATGGAAATTGAAGTCTGGTATATGTTGTAGTTATTTTAATAGCCTGCTCAATTATTCCATGGCTAGCACAAGCAGGAAAGAAGACATATGGTCCCTTGCCTTTGTCCTTTTTTGGCATCAAAGGGCTGAGTTGGTTTCCCGTTCAGAATTATAGAGTATCAGACAGACTGCACACAGTTCATAATCCATACCACAAATAACTAGGGAAATTTAGACTATGCAGTACTTGTTCAAGGAAGGGCCACTCTACTGAGTCATAGGCCTTTTGCATATCTATTTTAAGCATATACCTGGGGAACATCCCTTTCCTCCCATACCCCTCACTAACTCATGACTGAGTAGGGTATTATCAATTATGACTCTCCCAGGAACAAATCCTGCCTGACTACTGTACACCAAGTATTCCATCACACTTTGCATTCTCTTAGTCAACACTTTTGAGATTAATGGCAGGTAATTATGTAGCACAAGTCCCCAGTAACCCTTTATAAAACCCTATTGCTTCATCTTCTATCCCCTTTTCTGTTGTTAAGACCTCTCCAGTGCTAGCCATTAGCCTATTTATATGATTCTGTACCAGTCTGCTTTTTATACTGGCATGGAAATATTCTGAGTTTGTATCTCCTAAGTTCAACCATTGCACTCTTGACTTCTGCTTGAGAATACTCTCTTCAACCATTACCCATTTCTCCAAATCTTGTTTCAGCACCCTTTCTTGTTCAAACAACATAGGATCATGAAATATCAGCCTGCGTTTCTCTTGGATGTCCTGGAGTTGTTGCCTAGTATCATGAATTCTGTTTTCTACCTTTGAGAATTATGTGGTATTCAAGTGTTTCATTGCCTCATTCATACTCTTAGGCTTGTTCCATATCTGTGCCATACCATTGCCATATACTGGTTTCTCCTAACTCTCTTGAACAATCCCTAAGAAATCTTTATGCTTACATAAGTGGTTTAGAAATCTAAAAGGCTTAGCTCCTATATATGGAATGTTGCCAATTGTGACACAAAGTAGAGCATGATCTGAGAATTGAAGATCCTTCACTTCTATCTCCACCTGGGGCCAGATGTTCATCCAAGCAGAGTTGACCAAGGCCCTGTCAATCGTGCTATATATATATATATGTGTGAATTTGTCCAAGTGTAGAATCGACCAGTGGACTTCATTATAGTAAGCCCTGTATTGTCTATCATCTTAGCAAAATCTTTAATTTCAGCATCCTGAATCTGACTTCCTCCTATCCTATCTTCTCCATTAATCACTGCATTAAAGTCACCCATGATGAGCCATGGATTAACTATATTTGCTTCTATATTCTCTAGAGCTTGCCACATAGGTTTCCTATCTACAATGGTGTGTAAACCATACACTGCAGTAAAATCCATCTGCTTATCAGTGTTGATATCCCTTAGTAAACAATGTATAAATTGATTGTGAGCGCTTAAGACTGTGAGGTCCACTTCGTTATGATCTCGTGCTAGCCAGATCCTTCCTCTATTAGTTTGATTATAGTTATCATGCCAGCTCCATGCTGGAAATACCTTTTTCATGATTTTTGATGCATGTTGTTTAGCTACTCTATCTTCTGTAATAGCTATAATTATTATATTCTCTTTATTCATTACTCTATTAAACTCCTTGTGCTTAAAAAGCTTATTGAAGCCCCTTACATTCCAGGTGGCTATAATCATTGAGAGGTTGATGGAGGATTAGGAGGTTTACTCCCATTTCCTGTACTGCCCCGACCACCCCTTTGCATAGTCAATGCAGCTTGAAAAATTTGTTGGAAAGTAGTTTCCTATAGTGGTGTAAAACCATTTGCAGTTTCTACTAGCTGCTCTTGATTTGCACTTGCTCCTTTATTCACCCCTTTGCCCTTCACTGATTGCCATTCTTCATCATTATTAGTCCCCTGCACAGGTTCCTGAACTGGTTGAGGAACTCTAGGCTGTCCCCCTTTGTTCTACCATGCCTGCTTATCCTTCTTAGGTCCCCCCTTATTGTTCGTATTCTTCTCTTTAGGCTTTGGTCGTTTCTGAGGTTATTTTGTCTGTTTATCAGGGTATATATGACCAATTTGGCAGCATCAGGGGTAATATTGGGGCCACCACTCATAGCTGACATACTGATCAAAGAGTTTGCTATGAGCATCCATGACTTTCACACTCTGAGGAGGTGGTCTAGTTACATCCATCTCAACCAGCACTCGGACATAAGATATTATCTGCTTTTTTGGAGTACATTCATCTGCACATAAGTGGCACTCCTAGGTTGCTAGCAATCCTGCTCAAAGAGTTAATGTTATTTTAATATTGCATGCATTAAGTATGTATATATGTATTTATGTGCATGTTTGTATATGTATATATTTAAGTTTCATTCCTCTCTTATTCTTTATTGTTTCCGTTGTTTACAAAGATATATGAATTTTGGTTGTCATTACTCCAATATTTTCTAATTTATAACCTTAAACTCATTTACAATATAAATAGATAATCTTTTAGGAATGTTATAAAATATACCTCTATTTTTATTAATTATTTTTATATTAATTGCATTAAAATATATTTTTAAAGATATTGTTACCTATTTTTTCGATTGTATAAATTGATATTGGAGTTTCGATTACTATTAATAAAATTATTATTTTTATTCTGCATATTTCATTATAAAAATGTCTTAAACTTATATACTCAATTAGTATTTTTCACTGTTCTTTTTTCTTCTAAAAAATAATTGTTACTTTTTTCTATAAAAAAAAATTCATATCAATTAAGAAAATGAAAAATATCATGAATTTTAAAAAAGTAGAAAATAAAGATTAAGGTTGATAATGTAAGAGTAAAATAGACATTACATAGAATAAGGGTGGAGGACAATCTATTATTGAAAGTTGAGGGCGGAACTTAATTTTTAAAGTAAAGTTGAGAAATATAAATTATTTTCACCTATTAATCAGGTGGTTAGTACTTCCTTCAGTTGGATTTCATATATAGCAGGAGATAAGGAAACTGAGAAAAAAAAGAGGAGAAAAGCGTTTCCTGGCATAATAATGTTGTTGCTTGACAAGAATTGGACTTACTGCAAATAATGTTTACACCAACTTAATAAATATATGAAATATGTCTCAATATAAATTGTTTTTACGAGATCATAGTTAATTAAAAACATTATCATCTTAATTTATCACTTTACTACAGTAAAATGGTATACTTTGCTGTAAACATCAAAGACAAATAATTTTTTATCTCACATTACATTGGGATAACGAACCAAACTTCAAGTCGGAGACGACGTAGCACAAGATAGATGGATGCAACTTAATATATGTCCCTTCGAGGACATCTAATAAAAGAGAAATTAACTCAATATATGAAAATAAATTAAACCAAATTGAAAATAAACATAACATTTGAATGCTCTCAAATTTCATACTCCTCTCGATCCAAGAGAACCCAAGATTTATCTTCCTTCTGAACCATCCCTTTGTTCTTTTCAACCCACCAATTAGCAGGCACACCATATTCTCCCTTCAACGCATCTGTAGATTTATTAACAAGAGCGACATCACGATTCACCTCTAATTTAAAATCACCCAAAATTTCTCCTACCATTATTCCTACACCTTGAGTGCCTGCTACTCCATGCAAATAAGCCTCCAAATTATGCCGAGTACCCA